>NC_091631.1:67583963-68890806 GCF_027580195.1 Bos mutus | reverse complement strand
CTATTATTGCAATTCAATTTATTAATGTAAGTATTATTGAACTTAATCTACTTTTGTTACTTAAATAAATTGTTTGGCAACATAAATTCTTTAGCTATATTCAAGTATCCATTTAAACTTTTGCCATTTGGACTAAGAATTATCCCACTGTGAAATATAACAATCTCTTCTATTTTTGTGATATAGATAGACTATTGTTATATGTGCATGCTTGAAAAAGAATATTTGAGTAATCTCACAAAACATTCAGATTCCGAGTATTCATATTTTCTAAAGGAGAAAAGTAATTTCAGCTTACATTGATTCTTCATCCTGGAGCATTTCTATCTAAGTGTTAAACTTACTCCCTCTTATGTGCTGTGCATGTAATGAGAGCTACAATATTAAACACTTTGCTTGGAAACTTACCACCTCAGTGAGAAATCAGCTGGTGAGGATGACACCTGTGAATTACATTTGAAAGGTAGTATTTCCAAAGCAATACACATTGCATTAATTTGGGTCCTGTTCAATCAAAATGCATATTGGAAGTAGCAGCATTATTTCTATGATATACAGTTAAGTCCATATCACAAAGAATTTTTTAACCACTTTCTATTTGTCATCAGAATGCTGCTGCTGCTGCCGCTAAGTCGCTTCAGTCGTGTCTGACTCTGTGCAACCTCAGAGACAGCAGCCCACCAGGCTCCCCCATCCCTGGGATTCTCCAGGCAAGAACACTGGAGTGGGTTGCCATTTCCTTCTCCAATGCATGAAAGTGAAAAGTGAAAGTGAAGTCTCTCAGTCGTGTCCGACTCCTAGCGACCCCATGGACCTCATGCAGCCTACCAGGCTCCTCCGTCCATGGGATTTTCCAGGTCGCCAGAATAAGAATGCTATAATTAAGTCATTTAATGAGTTATCTAATGATTGCTAGGTTATCACTGAAATTATTTCTATTTATTTAGACAGAATTTCCAATTCTGATACCCTTTGTTCACATCTTATACTAAAACATAAAATATATTTTTTAATTTTAAAATTTTCATTTTCTTCTGCATCCACTAAGCAATTATTTGTAGTTTGCTTCTCTTTTTATAAAAAAAAGTGTTTATCTAGAACTACATACAAATTACTAAAACATAGGAATTGCTTCAGTAAAACATGAACTTTTACCTTGCATTAGGCTCTATTATTAATTGTATGAATGTAAGTGTATAGCTTTCTAAGTAAGCTATTAAATTGGAAGGCCTCTATAGGGAGTAAACACAAATAAATCTTCTTGGGGTGATAGTTTCTTCATAATAAATTCTTAAATATTTTATAACCTGAATATTTTCTTTTCATATGTTAGGGTACTTTTTTTTTTTTACCATACCATGAACTTTACTATTTATCTTTAATATATGACCTAATAAAAATAAGAACTCTATGCTATGATTAATATTGCCTATCCTACTATTATCAGTGATGTATTGAGTAGTATTTTATTCAGGTAATGTTTTGTAAATGAAACTACAATAATGAACTAACTATAACTATAAAATGTATTTTAAAAGCCTAAAGGAATTTGAAATTATGTCACCTGTTGAACATGGAAATAATTTAGATAATGTAAAACTAAATATTTATGGCAGAAATTCAGTGTTGCCAGCAGCTTATTTAGCGTGAACTCTTTATAATAATGTGAGAACTTTGTTTTACATTTAGAGTATTCAGTGTTTAGCTTCTTGATGGTTGTGGGAGGGACAGTTTCACAGTAACCTGCTTCTTGAGTATGTTTAATGGTGATTCACAAGGAGAATCATCACACAATGCAATGGAAGCTCACTGACGACCTGCATCTTTTGGCAAAATTGTTATTTGCTTTTTCCCTGAAATGGGCTCTAGAATAGCTTCCATCTTCTCAGTGCAAGATAGCAGACATATTGATCAAAGGAATGCAGTAGAAGAGGAACTACCACAGATCACTTATTAGAGATGCAGTGCAGAAACCAGACGTAACTGCTTTTATTAACAAGTCAAGCAGATGTGTGCTCATCCTACAAGAGCATACTGTAGGATAGCAAATGCCTTGTTAAAAAATAATTAGTAAGAAATATATGTTTAAAGAACATAGTTTGATAGAGCTGATGAGTAAAGCCTAACAACTATTGCAATTTAGAAATGAGGGCTCTGAGTAAAGATACAATCATTCCTTGGTGGTTTTGATTAAAAGGAAGAACTTAATTAGAATAGCTGAGATACCTGGCCAAAAGTACTGGAGTTTCAGCTTTAGCATCATTCCTTCAAAAGAAATCCCAGGGCTGATCTCCTTCAGAATGGACTGGTTGGATCTCCTTGCAGTCAAGGGACTCTCAAGAGTCTTCTCCAACACCACAGTTCAAAAGCATCAATTCTTTGGTGCTCAGCCTTCTTCACAGTCCAACTCTCACATCCATACATGACCACAGGAAAAACCATAGCCTTGACTAGGCAGACCTTTGTTGGCAAGTAATGTCTCTGTTCTTTGGCATTGCCTTTCTTTGGGATTGGAATGAAAACTGATCTTTTCCAGTCCTGTGGCCACTGCCTAGTTTTCAAATTACCTGGCATATTGATAAATATTATTAAAAGAAAGTAGTAGTTTAAGACCTGACTTGGACAGTTAGTATTTCAATGAATTTAACATATACATTGCCATATGTAAAAAGATAGCCAGTGGGAATTTGCTGTACTTCAAAAGAAATAAATATGATAACAGAAGTTTTCCAAATAAATAAGTATCATAGTCATATATCTGAAAATTTTCCTCTAATGTGATGCTGCCTTTTACAATGTGGACAGATGATGAAATACAAGTATTTATATTGTGTATATTTATCCTATAACTTTTTTTTTTGTCTATGAATTGGTGTATTTGGAGTCACATCTATTCACACACACTCTGTAAGGCTTTAAAGTAAGGATCTAATGTTCATTATTGTGAAACATATTCACCTTTAATGTAAAACCAATGTCCATTACTCCAAAGTATTAAGTGGGCTTAGAAAGTTAAAGCCATTGGGAATGTTTTCCCTATTATTGCAATTCAATTTATTAATGTAAGTATTATTGAACTTAATCTACTTTTGTTACTTAAATAAATTGTTTGGCAACATAAATTCTTTAGCTATATTCAAGTATCCATTTAAACTTTTGCCATTTGGACTAAGAATTATCCCACTGTGAAATATAACAATCTCTTCTATTTTTGTGATATAGATAGACTATTGTTATATGTGCATGCTTGAAAAAGAATATTTGAGTAATCTCACAAAACATTCAGATTCAGTATTCATATTTTCTAAAGGAGAAAAAGTAATTTCAGCTTACATTGATTCTTCATCCTGGAGCATTTCTATCTAAGTGTTAAACTTACTCCCTCTTATGTGCTGTGCATGTAATGAGAGCTACAATATTAAACACTTTGCTTGGAAACTTACCACCTCAGTGAGAAATCAGCTGGTGAGGATGACACCTGTGAATTACATTTGAAAGGTAGTATTTCCAAAGCAATACACATTGCATTAATTTGGGTCCTGTTCAATCAAAATGCATATTGGAAGTAGCAGCATTATTTCTATGATATACAGTTAAGTCCATATCACAAAGAATTTTTTAACCACTTTCTATTTGTCATCAGAATGCTGCTGCTGCTGCCGCTAAGTCGCTTCAGTCGTGTCTGACTCTGTGCAACCTCAGAGACAGCAGCCCACCAGGCTCCCCCATCCCTGGGATTCTCCAGGCAAGAACACTGGAGTGGGTTGCCATTTCCTTCTCCAATGCATGAAAGTGAAAAGTGAAAGTGAAGTCTCTCAGTCGTGTCCGACTCCTAGCGACCCCATGGACCTCATGCAGCCTACCAGGCTCCTCCGTCCATGGGATTTTCCAGGTCGCCAGAATAAGAATGCTATAATTAAGTCATTTAATGAGTTATCTAATGATTGCTAGGTTATCACTGAAATTATTTCTATTTATTTAGACAGAATTTCCAATTCTGATACCCTTTGTTCACATCTTATACTAAAACATAAAATATATTTTTTAATTTTAAAATTTTCATTTTCTTCTGCATCCACTAAGCAATTATTTGTAGTTTGCTTCTCTTTTTAATAAAAAAGTGTTTATCTAGAACTACATACAAATTACCAAAACATAGGAATTGCTTCAGTAAAACGTGAACTTTTACCTTGCATTGGGCTCTATTATTAATTGTATGAATGTAAGTGTATAGCTTTCTAAGTAAGCTATTAAATTGGAAGGCCTCTATAGGGAGTAAACACAAATAAATCTTCTTGGGGTGATAGTTTCTTCATAATAAATTCTTAAATATTTTATAACCTGAATATTTTCTTTTCATATGTTAGGGTACTTTTTTTTACCATACCATGAACTTTACTATTTATCTTTAATATATGACCTAATAAAAATAAGAACTCTATGCTATGATTAATATTGCCTATCCTACTATTATCAGTGATGTATTGAGTAGTATTTTATTCAGGTAATGTTTTGTAAATGAAACTACAATAATGAACTAACTATAACTATAAAATGTATTTTTAAAAGCCTAAAGGAATTTGAAATTATGTCACCTGTTGAACATGGAAATAATTTAGATAATGTAAAACTAAATATTTCTGGCAGAAATTCAGTGTTGCCAGCAGCTTATTTAGCGTGAACTCTTTATAATAATGTGAGAACTTTGTTTTACATTTAGAGTATTCAGTGTTTAGCTTCTTGATGGTTGTGGGAGGGACAGTTTCACAGTAACCTGCTTCTTGAGTATGTTTAATGGTGATTCACAAGGAGAATCATCACACAATGCAATGGAAGCTCACTGACGACCTGCATCTTTTGGCAAAATTGTTATTTGCTTTTTCCCTGAAATGGGCTCTAGAATAGCTTCCATCTTCTCAGTGCAAGATAGCAGACATATTGATCAAAGGAATGCAGTAGTAGAGAAGTATCACAGATCACTTATTAGAGATGCAGTGCAGAAACCAGGCGTAACTGCTTTTATTAACAAGTCAAGCAGATGTGTGCTCATCCTACAAGAGCATACTGTAGGATAGCAAATGCCTTGTTAAAAAATAATTAGTAAGAAATATATGTTTAAAGAACATAGTTTGATAGAGCTGATGAGTAAAGCCTAACAACTATTGCAATTTAGAAATGAGGGCTCTGAGTAAAGATACAATCATTCCTTGGTGGTTTTGATTAAAAGGAAGAACTTAATTAGAATAGCTGAGATACCTGCAACAAATTATATATATATATATTTTCAAACTGGGCAAAAAAAAAAAGTTATCTTTTTTTGACCACAAAAATATTGTTGGCCATAGAAAGTTACTGAATTGCTTTTATGGCTTCTTGGTGTATCTCATTTTATATATCAATAACTATTTGCTGACAGCAATTTCATGGTATGCTTTTTGATGAAAGTCTTTGTTTTCATAGCACAAGTAATAAATATTCATTGCAAAAAATTTTTAAAGAAAATTAAGACCCAAACATACTTCTCTTAATATGTAAGTATAACCCTTTTGGCATTTTTCTATGTTTGAACCAAAATGGAAGTACACATTTCATAATATTTCATAGTTTGCTTTGTTGTGTTTGTTTCAGTTCAGGTCAGTTCAGTCACTCAGTTGTGTCTGACTCTTTGTGATCTCATGAACTGCAGAACACCAGGCCTCGCTGTCCATCACCAACTCCTGAAGTTCACCCAGACTCACGTCCATCGAATCAGAGATGCCATCCAGCCATCTCATCCTCTGTCGTCCCCTTTTCCTCCTGCCCCCAATCCCTCCCACCATGAGACTCTTTTCCAATGAGTCAACTCTTCGTATGAGGTGGCCAAAGTACTGGAGTTTCCGCTTTAGCATCATTCCTTCCAAAGAAATCCCAGGGCTGATCTCTTTCAGAATGGACTGGTTGGATCTCCTTGCAGTCCAAGGGACTCTCAAGAGTCTTCTCCAACACCACAGTTCAAAAGCATCAATTCTTCAGTGCTCAGCCTTCTTCACAGTCCAACTCTCACATCCATACCTGACCACAGGAAAAACCATAGCCTTGACTAGATGAACCTTTGTTGGCAAAGTAATGTCTCTGCTTTTGAATATGCTATCTAGGTTGGTCATAACTTTCCTTCCAAGGAGGAAGCGTCTTTTAATTTCATGGCTGCAGTCACCATCTGCAGTAATTTTGGAGCCTAGAAAAATAAAGTCTGACACTGTTTCCACTGTTTCCCCATCTATTTCCCATGAAGTGATGGGACCGGACACCATGATCTTCCTTTTCTGAATGTTGAGCTTTAAGCCAACTTTTTCACTCTCCTTTTTCACTTTCATCAAAAGGCTTTTTCGTCCCTCTTCACTTTCTGCCATAAGAGTGGTGTTATTTGCATATCTGAGGTTATTGATATTTCTCCCAGCAATCTTGATTCCAGCTTGTGCTTCTTCCAGTCCAGCGTTTCTCATGATGTACTCTGCATATAAGTTAAATAAGCAGGGTGACAATATACAGCCTTGACATACTCCTTTTCCTATTTGGAACCAGTCTGTTGTTCCATGTCCACTTCTAACTGTTGCTTCCTGACCTGCATACAGATTTCTCAAGAGGCAGGTCAGGTGGTCTGGTATTCCCATGTCTTTCAGAATTTTCCACAGTTTATTGTGATCCACACCGTCAAAGGCTTTGGCATAGTCTAGGTGAATATATACTATTATTTTCCCTGTTGTGTATATGAAGGAACTGAGTCACAGAAAGGTGAAGTGGTTTGTCCAACAAAAGCAGCAAAGCCAAGATTTTAATCCAGATTTGACTGAAAAACTGTGTTTCTTAACCATTTTGTTATGATTTTTCTTTTGCCAGACTCTATGGAAGTTCAGAAGAATCTTGGGTAAGAGTATGCTTAGGGGAGATCTCTTGGAGCTCAGAGTGGAAATGAGATGGAATAGTTGTCATACAGGGTGCCATGAGCTCAAACCTTGGCAGCGTGCCAGAAGCCACGGGCTCAGTATAACTAGGAAAGGTTGCTTGTGTAGGCTGAGGGGTGTGTGTAGACAGAGACGGGAAACAAGGCAGGACAGGCATTTCTAGTGAGGAGGGGCCAGTCTGTGCAAAGCCTCTAGTGCAAAGCTGAGTATCTCTCTCCTTGCTTTAAAGCAAGTCTTCTAAGGGAATTCCCTAGTGCTCCAGTGGTTAGGACTCTGGAGACTCTGTGCTCTTATAGTGTGAGTTTCCTAGTGAGGGAACTAAAATCCCATGTATCACATGGCCAAAAAATAAAAATTAAAAAAAGAAAAAGCAAGTCTTCTCATTATCCTTTGGATAAAATCCTAACTCAGCATATCCTGCAGGACTCTTGTGGCATTGATACTACTACTATTCCAATTTTATAGATGAGGAACCTGAGGCACAAGGGAGATGAGGCCAGACTGCTTAGACTTGAACCCTGGATCAGTCACTTAAAGGACTGTGAATTAAAGGTAGACTTGAATTAAATTTAAGGTCAATCACTTAAAGGCAGATGAATTCACCTCCCATGATTACATAGCTAAGTTGCTCACCTGAGACTTGATACCAAGGTTCATGCTATACAGCCTCCCATTGAAGAAACTTACCACACTGGCAGTAGTAACTGTTTATTTGTCAGTCTCTCTGTCTAGACTCTCTGGTCTATGAGGTCACTGCTGGTGCTCCAGTCCAATGTCACTGTTGAAACCCCGATTAAATGAATTAATGATGCTGGGCAGCTCAGACATGTTATTCAGGTGATGGAAGTGGTGGTAATTGCATCCTGGCCTCCCCTGCAGCATGCTTTTAGAAATGCTTCAGAGTCTTCTACATAGTCCATGCCCCTCTGCTCTACTCCATAGAACCTGTACCCTTACCATGATCTCAGCAAAAATGATAGTGAACAATAAGTGAAAACTTAATTGAAACACAGGATTAGTCTTTTGGCAGATAAATATATATTGGTCCAGGAATTGGATAAACTCTTAGCTGGGAGAAACCACAGTAGAAGTAGTGGGCAGAATGCCACAGATAAGCTTGGCCCTAAGCAAGCCCTTTCTTTGGCTAGGCAGCCTCCCCTGCCTTCCCTCTAATCCCCCAACCAGAAGCTGGCCCCAGTATTCAGGTGCCTGCCTGCCAGCTCTCTGTTTCAAGGAAGTAGAGAAGCAGAGATGTTAGTGGCTTCAGCATGAGTGCAAACATCACCAGATGCCAGAGAAGTGAAGTGAAGTTGCTCAGTCATGTCTAACACTTTGCCAGAGAAGATGACATCAAATCCAGGCCTGGCTGGCCATGGCCTTGGGGAGACTCCCTAAATGGAGAAGCCAGATGCTCTGGGGGTCACTGTGAGAGGCAACACAAAGTGGAGACTGCCAGCTCAGCTCTTAGAAAATACATCTGATGGTTTTGTTCCATTCATTCTCAAGGACTCCATGACTTGAAATAGTTTTCTTTCTGAACCTATTGAAGTCAGAAATTATATAGCTTTTTTTTTTTTTTTTCTTGCTAGTCCCTGATGCTGGGAAAGATTGAAGGCAGAAGGAGAAGAGGGTGTCAGAGGATGAGATGGCAGGGCATCACTGATGCAATGAACATGAACTTAGACAAACTACAGGAGATGGTGAGGGATAGAAAGGCCTGGGGTTGGAAAGACTCTGACACAACTGGGTGACTGAACAACAACAACAATTCCTATTCAGAGCATCAGACCAGCATGAACTTGACAGGGTGACCTTTCAGAATTGTTGTTGTTCTACCTACAGCAAAGTATGTATGGCTTTGATGTTAAAATAATTGATTTGATGGACTTCCCTGCTAGTACAGTGGTTAAAAATCCACCTGCCAATGCAGGGGACATGGATTCAATCCCTGGTTCAGAAAGATTCCACAGAGCAACTAAGCCCATGCGCCACAACTACTGAGCCCACATCCTCCAGAGCCCATGCTCTGCAATTGGCACCACAATGAGAAGTCACCACAATAAGAAGCTCACTAGCCACAACTAGAAAGTAGGCTCCACTCGCCACAACTAGAGAAAGACTGTGCAGCAATGAAGACCTGTCACAGCCAAAAATAAAATTAATTAAAATTAATTAGAGGGTGAGGGTGGGATGATTTGGGAGAATGACATTGAAACATGTATAATATCATATATGAAATGAATTGCCAGTCCAGGCTCGATGCATGATAATGGATGCTTGGGGCTGGTGTGCTGGGACAACCCAGAGGGATGGTACAGGGAGGGAGGAGGGAAGGGGATTCAGGATGGGGAACACATATATACCCGTGGCGTATTCATGTTGATGTATGGCAAAACCTATACACTATTGTAAAGTAATTAACCTCCAATTAAAATAAATACATTTATATTAAAATTTAAAAAACAATAAGTTTTTTACCAAAGGAAAAAAAAAAAATTTAAAGATCTTGAGTCCCACACTGCCTGGGTCCATCACTTGCCTAAAGTTTTGTGATTATGGGCAATTTCCTGCAAAACTTTGAATCTCTTTCCTTATCTGAAAACTAGAGGAAGAACAATTTTTAGGGCACAGGATCATGGTTGGGATTAACATGTATTCAGTGAGGTCCAATCATGTGCCATGTTGTCACACCAGTGAGTAAATCATAGTTCCTGCCTCCACAGTGTCTGTCAAGGAAAGGCAGACAATAAACCAATAAATACTTAACATAGCAGGTAGTGGGAAGTGACACAAAGATAGATAAGGCACAGTATGGAGGATAGAGTGTCAGGGTGGGGTGGAGCTATTTAACTTCAGAATTGTCTACGAAGGTCTTCCAGATAAGAGATGACTTCTAAGCCAACCCCTGAATGAAATAAAGAAACAATTCATCTGGGGGAAAACACTTCCAGACAGGGAAACAAATGTGTGCAAAAGTCCTGAGCAAGGGGCATGCTTGGCATGTAGACAGAAAGGCAGAAAGGTCAGTGTTGCTGACATGAAGTGGGGAATGGGGAAGGTAGACTAGATGGCATCAGAGAGGAAGCTGGGGACAAAGGTGTGTAGGCTCTGGCAGCCTACTGTCAGGACTTTGGCATTTACTCTGAGTGAGATTGGAACCACTGAGGATTTGGAACCACAAAGGAAGGAGATGAAAGGTTTTAGAGGATTCCCCTAGCTGCCATGTAAGAATAGACTGTAGAAGAGCCAGGAAGCAGGGAGACCAGTTAGAAGGCTGTTGCAACTGTCCAAGTGAGAGCTAATACATTTGATTGAATTGGAAACAGTAGGAGGTAAGATGTGGTCAGATTCTGGACAGAAAATGCATGTGTGAAAAAAAAAAAATAAGAAAGTAAAGTAAAATAAAATGTGTGTGGGGACTTCCCTGGGGGTCCAGTGGTGAAGACACTACGCTTGCACAGCAGGTGGCATGGATTCAATTTTGATTGTCAGGGAACTGGGATCCGACATGAGAGAGAGATCAAAGATGATATTCCAAAGTGTTTAACTTGAGGAACGGGGTCACCACTTACTGAGGTAGGGAAGACAATTTATGCAAAGTGCTTATCATAGATGTGATCATGAAGCAATTTGTTGTTGCTCAGTTGCTCTGTTATGTCCAACTCTTTGTGACCCCATCGACTTCAGCATGCCAGGCTTCCCTGTCCTTCACCATCTCCAGGAGCTTGCTCAAACTCATGTCCATTGAGTCAGTGATGCTCTCCAAATATCTCTGTTGCCCCCTTTTTGCTCAGTAAATATTAGTTATTTGTAGTACTGATGAATTTGGTTTCCTGTGCTAAACTCCATTACCCAAGGCCTTGCAAATGCTGAGCAGACCTGGCAACAACATCATAGGTATCATGTCTGAGGAATTATTGTGTGCCAAGCATATGACAATCTTTACTTAGCAGTTAAAGTGTTAATTGCTCAGTTGTGTCCAACTCTTTGTGACCCCATTGCCTGTAGCCTGTCTGTATCCTATGTCCATGAGATTCTCCAGACAAGAATACTGGAGTGTGTTGCCATGCTATCCTCCGGGGGATCTTCCCAACCCAGGAATTGAACCCGGATCTCCCGCATTGCAGACAGATTAGTAACACCCTGCAAAATGTATGAAAGTCCTATGAGAAAATAAACATTTGTTGAATTTTTAACATATTACAGTTATTGGGCATTTCTCACTTAATCCTGTCTCTAACACTGAATTGTAAATTGCATCAGAGATCTCTTATGGTTCTTGCATACTACTGTGTACACCTGGCACACAGTAGCCACTGTAGTTAATATTTATTAAATTATCCATCATTACTATGAATGGAGTTTGAATAACTTCCCCAGGTGAAGCTGTGTCTCGAATTATTGTTTGTCAGATAAAGGGATGAATAAGTGCCTGCTACATTCCCACTTTAGAGAAGAGAACATCTGTGGGCAGATCAAATTCAAATTCAGGATTTCCTGATCCTTAAACTTCCTTGGTGGCTCAGTGTTAAAGAATCTGCCTGCCAGTGCAGAAGACACGGGATCCATCCCTGGTTCAGAAAGATCCCATGGAGAAGGGAATGACAGCTCACACCAGTATTCTTACCTGGGAAATCCCATGGACAGAGAAGGCTGGCAGGCTACAGTCCATGGGGTCACAAAGAATCTGACATGACTGAGCAACTGAGCACACACACATACCAGGAAGGGTTTCCCTGGTGGCTCAGACGGTACAGAATCCACTTGCAATTCAGGAGACCTGAGTTTGATCCCTGGGTTGGAGAGATCTCCTGGAGGAGGGCATGGCAACCCACTCCAGTATTCTTGCCTGGGAAATCCCTATGGACAGAGAAGCCTGGCAGGCTACAGTACATGTGGTCACAAAGAGAAATGACTGAGTGACTAAGCACACCATAGCACAACTATTAACATGTATAATAAAATGTACATATCTCTCAATTCAATATACATATTCAGCAATTTCAAACGTTGCTTCTCAACACCATCAGACTGACTTTTAATGACAACTATTTGATAATGTTGGCATATTTATGTTACATGCTAAGTTTGTATAATAAAGAGAATGCCAAATAAAGTACATTTAAAAAGATGGGAGTGTATTTGCCACTTAGGTGACAACTCTGAGGTAGACAGATGATCTGGTTCTGGTAGGCAGCCCTACTATATTCTATCTTGCTTTTCAACCTCTGTATGGTTTTTTGTCTTCATATGTATGAGGACATGACTGGTACTAATTTGCCATCATTAGAACCAAATTCCTGAAACACACACACACAAACACCTCAAACCTTAAAGATCAAAGCTTGATGTTTCTCTTGTATATCCCACTCATTTCCCATTGGCAAAAACTTACAAAGAGACACAAAAATGCAATAAATTCTGTGTAATGTAATTTCTGCCTAAGTAGACAGTACTCTACCCTGGTTAACAATTTTCTATTGCTAAAGGAAGGTAAGAAAGGATATTATAGTTAAACAAATGGTCTCTGTCAAACCTACTTTACAGAGGTAAAAGAACTAGGTACAGAATTTAAAAGCTAAACTCTTTTGGTAAAATAATATAAGATTTCAAAGTTAACATATAATAAAAGAATATGAAAATCTGATTTCCATGAAGTCATCAGAGGCATGTACTTTCATAAAACCCAAGTTTAAAAGAAACAACTTGGATGAAATAGCTTCAGATAGAAAATTATACAGATGTGTTATATTTTTTGTTCAGTCAATCAGACATGTCCAACTCTGCAACATCATGGATGCAGCACACCAGGCTTCCATTTCCTTTACTGTCTTCCAGAGCTTGCTCAAATTCATGTTCATTGAGTCGGTGATGCCATCCAAAGATCTCATCCTGTTGCCCGCTTCTCCTCCTGCCCTCAATTTTCCCAGTGTCAGGGTGTTTTGCAATGAGTCAGCTCTTTGCATCAGGTGGCCAACTTATTGGAGTTTCAACTTCAGCATCAGTCCTTCCAATGAGTATTCAGGGTTGATTTCCTTTAGGATTGACTGGTTTGATCTCCTTCTTGTTCAAGGGACTCTCAAGAGTCTTCTCCAACGCCACAGTTCAAAAGCATCAATTCTTCAGCACTTAGCCTTCTTTACAGTCCAACTCTCATCTGTACTTGACTACTGGAAAAACCACAGCTTTGACTAGACAGACCTTTGTTGGCAAAGTAATGTCTCTGCTTTTTAATACATTGTCTAGGTTTGTCATAATTTCCCCCCCCAAGGGGAAACTGTCTTTTAATATCATGGCTGCAGTCACCACCTCCTAGGATTTTGGACCCCAAGAAAATAAAGTCTGTCACTGTTTCCACTTTTTCCTATTTTCTATGAAATGATGGGACCAGATGTTGTTATCTTAGTTTTTTGAATATTGAGTTTTTAATCAGCTTTTTCACTGTCGTCTTTCACCTTCATCAGTAGGTCCTTTAGTTACTCTTCCCTTTCTGCATTAAGGTGGTGTCATCTGAATTTCTGAGGTTATTGACATTTATCTCATTGGCATCTCAAAAAGTGTGCTATGTTGATACTACTGGTTTAATTTTCTGAAATCATTACCTAATTTAGCAATGTTCCAAATGGAACAGAGTTTTCCCTCAATTTATATGGTTTCATTCCTGATCGTTAGAGTGTATAATAAAATCATAGCAAAACAATTTGCATTTACATTCAAAGCAGGGTGATATTCTAGGCTTCAATAATTATTAACCTTTTATCATCAACATGAATAATTGTTAGTATATTTAAAGTTTTATGGGATGTTCATTAATTATTTTTTTCTGATACAGCTAGTAATATCCAGTAATTATTGTGACAATCAAAAATTATTGTGACAATAAAAAAAATAACTCCTATATTTCTAGAATGTACTAGGGAGAAGTGAAAATATCACTAATAAGTGCTAGTAAAAACAAGTAAGGTTTTCATTTTATCAAGTCTATGTTAAAGAAACCATGACAGTATTTTCATGAGCATAGATATTCTTAAAAGGAAGGAGTCAATACCCAACGATTCAAGCAGAAAGCTGAGTAAGCAAGATACAGCATTATGAAATTCAGAATTGCTAAATCCAACTCTATTTAATGCTCTATGCTATATTTGAAATATGTATGAAAATTATCAGAAAATTACCAGGGGTACCACAAAATAAATAACATTTATCAAAATAAGTCTTCTTACATTGACACTTATAGCATAGCATAGTTATAAAAATGTTCTATAACCTCTCTATCCAATTAATTTTCTTTGACATCTTCCTCTTTCATATCAACAAAGTTTGAAAAAATATATCTTTCTCATTACTTTGCTTTCCTGAACAAAGCAGTTACTTGTATCTGAGACTAAAATCAACAAGTTAAGTTTTCTTCAGTTTATATAGCTGTTTAGATTTACATATGTTTTATCATAAACATGCAAGATCAACTATGTCAAACTTTGTTGAACTAAAGCAATTATTTACTTGGTTTTATTATTCTTTGTAGCTAAAAACCTTCCTTTTAGATATTTTTTTGTCTAAACATTGCCAACAACAATCTACCCCTTCTTATTACCATAAGAAAATTGCAGATCTAGTTTGTTACTTTTTTTATTAATTTATTTTAATTGGAGGCCAATTACTTTACAATATTGTAGTGGCTTTTGACGTACATTGATATGAATCAGCCATGGGTGTACAGTTTGATACTTTTTAAGCTTAATGTCTAGTCTGAGTCACTGACATCTTTGAATTGATATTTCTTTATGTATATGGTGATCGATAATATTAAGCTGTTTACTTTGAATTTTCATCTTCCTAATATCAGCACTCCTCTCCTTTTTTATTCTATATTCTCCTACTATTTCTTGAGGAAATTTTAGGCATTTTTAATAATTTTATATATGTCTGTTTCTTGCAAACTAAGAGAGCTTTGTGAAATCATTACCGTAGTCTTAAAGTCTTCACCTTTTGATCAAAGAGTCTGACATAATTATATTTATTTTCATGTCTGTTGCTTCTGAATTTATTATAGTTATATTGCTGTATGTTACTGTACTTTCTGGTTATTTGCTGTTTAAATATACAATATTTTTCCTTCCTCAAATTTTGAAAGATTAAAATCATATTTTCATTATAAAATCAGTTACTTATAATTTTATCAGATGCATAGGTAAGTGCATATTTCTATAAAAATAGTTACAAAAATAAAAACAAATTGAATCCTTCTTCCACAGTGAAAAATGTAATGCATTTTACAACCCTTGGTATGCTCCTCCACTTTATAATGCTTATTAATTTGTTTGAAAGTTAGAGATACTGCTTGTAAATAATTATTATGATTCAACATGCAAATTATATTTCTCAACAAAATTAAATTTACATGTAAGTATGTAAACCATATTTACAGCAGTATTTTTGCAATGTCCTTTCCAATATTATTATGCCATTACTTTCAAAATATTTTTATTTTATTATTTTATTTTTATTTATTTATTTTTTTACTTTACAATATTGTATTGGTTTTGCCATACTTTCAAAAAATTGATTTCTTAATTTTAATTTATTTTTACTCAAGAGTGCATCTTCAATCTCCATTCTTGCAGGAAAATATTATTTTTCTAAGGCTTTCATAATTTGCCTATATGGTGGCTTAGTTAGAGAGAGAGAATTTGAATCACAATAATCTCTCCGTTCTCTTTACTGTGCACTGGATATTTTTTTGCTCATTTTACTGTTGGCACTTGACTCTGAGAGTACAGCATTTTTGTTAGGTGCACATACTTTTGAAAAAATGATGGGTTTGAATCTTAAGTTGACCAGATATTTGTTTTACATGAGCAAGTCACTTAGTATCTCTTTATGTTAAATTTCTACATGAGGTTAATAGGGGTATCAGCTTTATAGTTTGTGCAACTATTTCTTAATATTTGAATTGATATTCCTAAAGTACTTAAGAGAGTAGAAATAATGTAATAAGTTATGCATAATATTGGCCATAATTGTTTCAAGAATTCTAAGTAGTCTGATCTTTTTCCATGATCTGTTTTGCTGCTACAATGCTTGACAGAACTTTTGTTTAACCTTAAAACTAACTTTGACTTAACCTTAAGATTCAAAACATTGCTTGAAACTTGGTGACCTCTTTGGACTTGGAGACTGAAAGCTATTTTTCATTAAGAAAAAAGTAGCTTCAATTAAGAAATTAAAAATGCATTTTACTGTTATTTTAAGTTCTGTTCTTTACCATACAAATTTTTCTTAGGTTTTATGTTTTTTCACTTAAAATTTTCTCAAACTTCCCAACGGATTGGTTAATTTTATGACCTATGACAGCTTTTTCTTTCTGAGGTTTCTTTTTAACAACATAATTCTGTTGTCCTCCATTTCTTTCCACATTTCTGCTGTCATTTCATCATTTATTTATTTACCTTTTTATGTGTTTCTTTTTTTTTTTTTTCATAAAAGCCATAGCTAACGTTTTTGGGAAAGTTGTCAAAAATTCTTCAAATGTTTTGCCATTATTACTATTACCATCATTAATGTTATTATTATTTACTTTGAGAAACCTTGTTTCCACTGTACCACATATTGAAGAACATAGATTTTAGTATTAGTCTTTCCTTGGACCCATCATCCAAGTATCATGATATAAGCTTTCTTTCTTGCACCACTTTCTAGTAGTGGAGTCTAGGAGCTGTAATCTGGGGGGAAAAAAAATGGGAAAGCTATGCCCTGGTTGATGATAGAGGGTCAGTGGTATAAATCTGACTACCGCTGGTAAAATCATCCATGGGACATAACAGATTAATTTTATGTTCAATATATTTCTCTATCTTCATGTTTAAGGCAACAAAAACCACTGTCTTCAATCTTTCATCAATATTCAGAGTTCTTTTCTCACTTCTTGTAAAATTTCTCCTAGATAAAAGTTATTCATTTTTATGCATTATTCTAGACTCAATTTACAATATGGCTATATAAAATTTTTAAGTTCAAATGGTGGAGAGTTTAACATGTTTCGTGTATAAAAATATCAACCTGAATAGCATTTCAAGTTGTCTTTCCCAATAGTTAGTTATTTTTGCTTTGCCATAACATCATATACTTAGCATCTTGTTACTTTCATCATGCATGCATTTACATACACAGGTCTCTCTTCCCTGGGAGACTACCAGTGAGGACAGGGATAGCTTTTACCTGATTTATCACTGTCTCTCTAGGTACTAAAAGGCCTAAAAAAGATTTGTTAATTATTCATTGAATTGTATGATCATATACTGTGAGATTGTGGTTTATTGTTTATTTCTTTTGTATTGAGAGGTTTTATTTAGAAATTCACATTATTTTCCATGACTTTCCTTTCTTATATATATTTTTTTATGGTTGAGGAACGAAAATATAAAGTTGGGAATTGTTTTATTGGTTAATTAAGATAATAATGGAATCTCATTTTCTTGGTTAAAAAAGTTGGTTAAAAAGCTACTTATTATATAAACTTTAAAAAAAAATAGCAAATAATCATAGTTATCACTAATTCTTGCCAAATCTATGAATCGTAGGTTGAGAATTAATGTCATAATTCTTCAACCCTCTAGACCAAATAATTAAGTAACACCAACAAGATAAAATAAAATATTTCAACAAAAAGTGAATGATGTACAGGAAATGATGTACTGATGACTGACATAGAACTTTTGAAAACTAATTTTGCACTACTGTTCTTGTTGTTTAGTCATTAAATTGTGTCTGACTCTTTTGCAACCCCATGAACAACAGCCTTCTAGGCTCCTCAGTCCATGGGATTCTCAGGCAAAAACTCTGGAGTGCATTGCCATTTACTTCTCCAGGGGCTCTTCCTGAACTTAAATCTCCTCCTTGGCAGGAAGATTCTTTATCACCGAGTCACCTAGGAGCCACTGATAATTGATATAAAAGCTCCAAAAATTAATTTTGCACTATAGAGCTTTATAAAGGTTAAGGAATTGAGAAGACATACACAAAATCACTGCAGATGGTGACTGCAGCCATGAAATTAAAAGACACTTGCTCCTTGGAAGAAAAGTTATAGAGCTAATCAATGAATATAGTAAAGTTGCAGGATGTAAAATCAACACACAGAAATCCCTTGCATTCCTATACACCAATAATGAGAAAATAGAAAGAGAAATTAAGAAAACAATTCCATTCACCATTGCAACGGAAAGAATAAAATAGTTAGGAATATATCTACCTAAAGAAATGAAAGACCTATATATAGCAAACTATAAAACACTGATGAAAGAAATCAAAGAGGACACTAATAGATGGAGAAATATATGATGTTCATGGATTGGAAGAATCAATATAGTAAAAATGAGTATACTACCCAAAGCAATCTATACATTCAATGCAATCCCTATCAAGCTAACAACAGTATTTTTCACAGAGCTAGAACAAATAATTTCACAATTTGTATGGAAATACAAAAGACCTCGAATCGTCAAAGCAATCTTGAGAAAGAAGAATGGAACTGGAGGAATCAACCTATCTGACTTCAAGCTCTACTACAAAGCCACAGTCATCAAGACAGTATGGTACTGGCACAAAGACAGAAATATAGATCAATGGAACAAAATAGAAAGCCCAGAGATAAATCCACACACATATGGACACCTTATCTTTGGCAAAGGAGGCAAGAATATACAATGGAAAAAGACAATCTCTTTAACAAGTGGTGCTAGGAAAACTGGTCAACCACTTGTAAAACAATGAAACTAGAACACTTTCTAACACCATATACAAAAATAAACTCAAAATGGATTAAAGATCTCAACGTAAGACCAGAAACTATAAAACTCCTAGAGGAGAACATAGGCAAAACACTCTCTGACATACATCACAGCAGGATCCTCTATGACCCACCTCCCAGAATATTGGAAATAAAAGCAAAAATAAACAAATGGGGTCTAATTAAAATTAAAAGCTTCTGCACCACAAAAGAAACTATAAGCAAGGTGAAAAGACAGCCTTCAGAATGGGAGAAAATAATACCAAATGAAGCAACTGACAAATAACTAATCTCAAAAATATACAAGCAACTCCTACATGTCAATTCCAGAAAAATAAACAACCCAATAAAAAAAATGGGCCAAAGAACTAAATAGACATTTCTCCTAAGAAGACATACAGATGACTAACAAACACATGAAAAGGTGCTCAACATCACTCATTACCAGAGAAATGCTAATCAAAACCACAATGAGGTACCATTTCACTCCAGTCAGAATGGCTGCAGTCCAAAAGTCTACAAGCAATAAATGCTGGAGAGGGTGTGAGAAAAGGGAACCCTCTTACACTGTTGGTGGGAATGCAAACTAGCCACTATGGAGAACAGTGTGGAGATTCCTTAAAAAACTGGAAATAGAACTGCCATACGACCCAGCATTCCCACTGCTGGGCATACACACCAAGGAAACATACAGTATATTAACGCACATATATGGAATTTGGAAAGATGGTAATGACAACCCTGTATGCGAGACAGCAAAAGAAACACAGATGTATAGAACAATCTTTTGGACTCTGTGGGAGAGGGAGGGGAGGATGATTTGAGAGAACAACATTAAAACACGTATAATATCATATAAGAAACGAATCACCAGTCCAGATTCGATGCAGGATACAGAAAGCTTGGGACTGGTGCACTGGGATGACTCAGAGGGATGGTACGGAGAAGGAGGTGGGAGGGGAGGTTCAGGATTGGGAACACGTGTACATCCGTGGCAGATGCATGTGGATGTATGGCAAAACCAATACAATATTTTAAAGTAAAATAATAAGAAGAAGAATAAGAATAAGAAAAAAAGAAAAATTATGACCAACCTAGATAGCATATTCAAAAGCAGAGACATTACTTTGCAAACAAAGGTCTGTCTAGTCAAGGCTATGGTTTTTCCAGTGGTCATGTATGGATGTGAGAGTTGGACTGTGAAGAAAGCTGAGCACCAAAGAATTGATGCTTTTGAACTATGGTGTTGGAGAAGACACTTGAGAGTCCCTTGGACTGCAAGGAGATCCAACCAGTCCATTCTGAAGAAGATCAGCCCTGGGATTTCTTTGGAAGGAGTGATGCTAAAGCTGAAACTCCAGTACTTTGGCCACCTCATGCGAAGAGTTGACTCATTGGAAAAGACTCTGATGCTAGGAGGGACTGGGGGCAGGAGGAGAAGGGGATGACAGAGGATGAGATGGCTGGATGGCATCACTGACTCGATGGACGTGATTCTGAGTGAACTCCGGGAGTTGGTGATGGACTGGGAGGCCTAGTGTGCTGCGATTCATGGGGTCACAAAGAGTCGGGCACGACTGAGCTACTGAACTGAACTGAACTGAATAGTCATAGTGGTGCTTTTTACAAGAGGCTCCTTTTAGAACTAAATTTTAGAAAGGAGTTAGACAGTGGGATTCTCTTCTCCAAAGTTTGTAGTGAGTAATTGTTTCTTCACTGTCCCAAGAAAAGCAGAACATTGGATTCTTCTATTCTGTAACAGAAATTCTCTGTATTCTATACCACATACAACAGGAAATATGAGTGAGCTACTGATCTTGAAACAGAAGGCTAAGTGAATGTTTATATATTGACTATTTAGATACTTTCTTGTCTCTAATTCTCTTCTACAGTAAGCTGCAGGAGCACTGACAACCAGAATTATGGATCCAGATAAAAGACTGGAGAATTTATTTTAGTTTTAAGATTTACAAAATTCCAAGTTGAAATGCTGTCTCTACCAGTTTGCAGAGCTTTTAGTAAGAAAATTAAAATGCAAAAACATCACAAACAAAAGCATAATAAAATTAAATAGAAGTAGTATTATAATAGGAACTGTAGAAGAAAAAGAATAATATCAATAATATCATCAAGAAGAAAGAGTACTAATTTGATACCCAAGATGCTTTATAAAATATAATTTAAAAATGACAATAATCTATAAAAATAACAAAGAAGAAACAAATGACAAGAAAATCAACAAATAACAAACTAAAGAAACAAATAGCAATTAAAAACAACCAACAAACAAAACTCTAATAAATCAACAAACTTGACAAGAAAAGAAAATGCTAACGCAAAATGACTTTCAACTTTAATTATATACCAATATTGTCAATCAGTCTAAGAACTTATATCATTCGAAGGTGAGAATAGAAAAAAGTAAACAAGAATGTTACCAGAAAAAAAAAAAAAGAAAATTCTACTCCCATGCTGACTTATTCAGGAAAATAATGAAAAAGATAAGTTTCAAATCTGGGGAGTAAAAGAAAAAAAAGAGTAAAGCAAGATTGTAGGAAACTACAGGAAATCCAGAAAACATGGATTCCTAAAAAGCAGAAAAATCTTGATAAAAGGAATTCTATAAAACACGAATTGGAGCAGAACTCAGATCCCCAGACAGCACTTCTTAAAAGAAGAGAGAAAGAGAGAGAGAATAAGAGTTAAATGTTAATTTTGCTGCTTGAATGTGCTAGAAGTAAAGCCATGGTACATATACAACTAAACAAAACTACAATTATTAACAATAAAATGGAAATGTTATACAAGTTATAAAAATATTTTCTAATTCTATTGAGGCAAATGTTAAATATTTATTTAGAAAATATGTGATGAGTTTATACTACAGACATAGTACAGGAAAAAATTATAAGGGAGGGCAGGCTGATGTTTATCTCACCTTTCTTATTAGGAATCAATATAATAACAAAGATAGAAAGCCAATATTAATATACACTTATTTTGAAATATGTTAGTAATTTTCAGAAGAAAATCAAATTAAAAGCAGAAATAAGAATAAGGGATATGAAGGAGTGGATGTGGTTGATTTTTCATTTTAAATATCATGGTGCTATTTAATTTTAAAATGTAATTATGCATTAATTATAAAAATAACTTAAAAATTAAAAATAGTTATTGGAGTATATCTAATTTTTTATGTTAGGAGTGAATACTGGGAATTATCACATGATAATTCAATGATTAATCAAGGATAATTGAAGATATGTGTAAGTTGGCTTCCCTGGTGGCTCAGTGGTAAAGAATATGCCTGTCAATTCAGGAGATGCAAGTATGATCTCTGTGTCATGAAGATCTCGTGGAGAAGGAAATGGAAACCCACTTCAGTGTTCTTGCCTGGGAAATCCAATAGATAGCAGAGTCTGGTGGGTTACAGTCCATGGTTTGCAAAAGAATCAGACACGACTTACTGACTAAACAACAATAAATGTATAAGCACACACCAAAATATATGCATATGGACACTATTTCTTTAAAAAAATGAAATTTTAAGACCAGAAAAGGAGGCATAAAGTGATGACCTATGGGCCAAAATCCACTATCTTGTCATTAATTTAAAAATGATCTAAAATTATTTGAGTAGTTCATTAAAGATCTTCACTTAATTATTCTCTCTTAGTGGTACCTAGTTCCCAAAGATAATTGATTTATGATATTTTGGCCTAGAAATGTATATATTAAAAACAACTGAGCTTTGGGAATTCTCTGGCAGTCCAGTTATCAGGATTCTCTGTATTCACTGCCAAAGGTATCGGTTTGATCACGGATTGATGAACTAAGAGCTCACAGGCTTTACGGCATGACAAGAAAAACAAAAAGAAAACAATTGAACTTTACATCCTCAATAAAAAAGTTAATTTTTAATGGCCTAAAATCAATATCTATCAGGGTAATTTCTTTAATGCAGAACTATATAGAACTGACTGAGGAAACTGAGATTAACTTAATATTTAAATAAATACATACATACATAGGTACATACATACACATTTTGAAATAAAGATCTAGATTCCTACTTTTATTTCTAACTTTTAAGAAAAATCAAAGCTAATTAAAACTGGGAAAGCTGAAAAATTTTGCAATATTGTGTCATGCCTTTTCCATATTATAGGCAAATTCAGTTCATGGATCACAAAAGAATACATTGAATGACTGCATCATTAAGAGTTTATTTGGGGCTTCTTTGGTGGCTCAGTGGTAAGTAATCCACCTGACATTTCAGGAGACCTGGGTTCAATCCCTGGTCCAGGAAGTTTTCACATGCTGCAAAGCAACTATTGAGCCTATGCTCTAAAGTCCAAGAGCTGCAACTACTGAGCCCATATGACACAACTGTGGAAACACACGCACTCCAGAGCTTGTGCCCTGCAACAAGAGAAACCACAACAATTAGAAGTCCAAGCACTGCAACTAGAGAGTAGCCCCTGTTCATTGCAACTAGAGAAAAACCCATGGAGAAACAAAGACCTAGCACAACCAAAAATAAATGAATAAATACATTTAAAAAGTATGTATTTTTCTATATTTATCTAAAAATACCACTACCATTATGCATATGTTTATATACTAGTATATCCAATAAATACATAGCTATTGCCTCAAGCTTATCAAAAAAAGCTTTTATAACTCACCCTGATATCTAAGTCCTAATTAACTTAATCATAGTTTTTTTGATTATTCTATACATAAAAGCTTGCACATTATTTGCAACCCATGTAAAATCACCTCACATGACTATTTTAATGTAAGTTGTGAGTTTCTGATCACTGCTTAAAAAGGTTCATAACTTTACAGGATTTCTCTAAAGACACTACCTGAAAATTTAACTCAAGTAATGACTGTATATTTCTATATATCAAGAAAAATAATATCAACACAATTATTAATAGTATCTTACATTTCTGCTATGAACATGCATTTTTAATTCCTTAATACAGCCAGCTCATTCAAAAGTTATTTTGCTTCTACTTTACCCATGGCATATAGCTTCTGTGAATTAAATTATACATGATGCTATCTCTTTCCCTTTAGACTTCACTGTCAATTAGGAAGTCATATATAAAGATATAATTATGCCACATTGTGTAATACATGTGCTATAATGTGGGTATGAACTCTGTTCTCTGGTGTACTACAGAGTATAGCAGAAGAGATGAAATCACCTGAAGTTGTTAGAAAAGGATTTACAGGAAGGGAGGTATTTTGATTCTTAGGCTCTAGGTAAGTATCACTAGGCCACAAAATAACACATTTTGTAATATAGTGGTAGGCTGGTCAGATCACCCTTTTGGAAGATCTCCTACTGTTTGTAAACCCTTATGTTTGTGATTTTTTTAGGCTCTTTGGTATTATTAATAGTTCAATGCCAAGGACCTGGGTATTTTTCGACAGTATGGTAGATAATTTTTTTTTTTAAGTTAACCCGTTAATAGTACATTATTTTCTTTATGTCTCTGTCTACTTTGCTGACCTGCACTTAAGGATAGCATTGAAACATATACATTACCATATGTAATATAGATGGATAGTGTAAGTTTGATGTATGATGCAGGGCACCCAAAGCTGGTGTGACAACCTGGAGGGATACAGTGGGGAGGGAAATGGGAAGGGGTTTCAGGATGGAGGGGACACATGTATGCATACATGTGTGCTAAGTCACTTCAGTAGGGTTCGACTCTTTGCGACCCCATGGACTGTAGCCCACAAAGCTCCTCTGTCCATAGGACTCTCCAGGCAAGAAAATTGGAGTGGGTTGCCAGTGCCCTCCTCCAGGGAAATTCCCCACCAGGGATCAAACCCTGTGTCTCTTATGTCTCCTGAGTTGGCAGTTGGGTTCTTTACCATTAGTGTCACCTGGGAAGCACATGTATACCTACGGATTCATACTGATGTACGGCAAAAACTATCACAACATTGTAATTATCCTCAAATTAAAATAAACAAATTAATTAAAAAATAATAATAATATAATCTTTTGTTTGTTTAGAGAGGAAAGGTAGCTTCTGAAGATATACAGTGCTCTCCTGACCCTATCCTGCACCTGATGTGAAGCCCCTTGATCGAAGAGCACCTTTATGAGGGGGTGGAAAGCTCTGGGGAAACATGCATGCTTAATCATTTGCTGTTTGTTCTACTCTGAAGTGTTGAAATATATTATTAGCCCAAGATAAATAAAAGCTTTCTTACTACCATGAAAAGAGTTTTATGTCATTTCTTTGAGCAAAACTATTGAGTTCCAGGTTTCTCAAAGTTGAAAAAATAATCCAGGAGAGATGAATTAACTGCAACCAGAAATCTAGAATTTAGGAAGGTAGAGAAGGAGAAGAAAATGGCAACCCACTCCAGTATTCTTGTCTGGAGAATCCCATAGACAGAGAAGCCTGGCAGGCTACAGTCCATGGGGTCACAAGAGTCGGACACGACTTAGTGCACTGTCTCTGTCTCAGAGTGAAAAAGATATACCTCCCCCCACTTGGTGGAT
The DNA here is from genome assembly GCF_027580195.1 of Bos mutus. Taxonomy (NCBI): domain Eukaryota; kingdom Metazoa; phylum Chordata; class Mammalia; order Artiodactyla; family Bovidae; genus Bos; species Bos mutus. The sequence continues at coordinate 68,865,539 of NC_091631.1, read as the reverse complement.
GACTGGTATGGCAGATTTTATTTCCAAGATGACCACAAAAAGATCTTCCATCATAAATTCCCTACTGAAAACATGATGTTGAAGTGGCATCTATGTTCCTTACTTTTGAATCTGAGTATATCTGTAAGGAAGACTTGATGCTATGTTATTTCTGAGGCAAAGTGATAAAAGTTGATCCAGTGTTTTGGGGGTGCTTGCTTCTGGAACCTACTCACTGCTATGAAGCAGAGAGAGCACAGAGTGAGGCCACATATAGCCTCACTAACAGCATAGATCACTGTTCTCTGTGCCAGAAGAGAATTGTCAATTCACACATGTATCGATGAGCAAGTTTTCAGATTTGTGGTGTCCAATATTATAACCACAGACCACCTTACCTGCCTCCTGAGAAATCTGTATTCAGGTCAAGAAGCAACAGTTAAACCCAGACTTAGAAAGATGGACTGGTTTCAAAGTGGGAAAGGAATAAATCAAGGATGTATATTGTTACTCTGTTTATTTAACTTATATGCAGAGTACATTATGCAAAATGCTGGGCTGGACGAAGCACAAGCTGGAATCAAGATTTCTGGGAGAAATATCAATAACTTCAGATAGGCAGATGACAACACCCTTATGTCAGAAAGTGAAGAACTGAAGAGCCCCTTGATGAAACTGAAATAGGAGAATGAAAAAGCTGTCTTAAAACTCGATATTCAAAAAATGAAAATCATGGCATTTGGTCCCATCACTTCATGGCAAATAGATGGGGAAACAATGGAAACAGTGGCAGATTTTATTTTCTTGGGCTCCAAAATCACTGCAGATGGTGACTGCAGCCATGACATTAAAAAATGTTTGCTCTTTGGAAGAAAAAGCTATGACCAGTCTAGACATCATATTAAAAAGCAGAGACATTACTTTGCTGACAAAGGTCCTTCTAGTCAAAGCTATGATTTTTCCAGTAGTCATGTATGGATGTGAGATTTGGACCATATAGAAAGCTGAATGCTGAAGAACTGATCTTTTGAACTGTAGTGTTGGAGAAGACTCCTGATAGAAACTTGAATTGCAAAGAGATCAAACCAGTCAATCCTAAAGATCAGTCCTGAATATTCATTGGAAGGACTGATGCTGAAGCTGAAATTCCAATACTTCAGCCACATGATGCAAAGAACTGACTCATTGGAAAAGACACTGATGCTAGGAAAGATTGAAGGCAGGAGGAGACAGAGATGACAGAGGGTGAGATGGTTGGATGGCATCAATGACTGGATGGACGTGAATTTGAGCAAGTACCAAGAGTTGGTGATGGACAGGGAAGCCTAGCATGTTGCAGTCCATGGTGTCACAGAGTCAGACACGACTGAGTGACGTAACTGATTGAGGCATAATTGGCTATTAAAATTAATTGTTTTTCTATTTAATTTAATTAAAATTGATTAATTAATAAATAGTTGCAAGTAGCTTGTGGCTACCATATTAAACCACTCAGATATAGAATAATTCCATCTTTGTAGAAAATCTTTTTAAACTGCATTGTTTCAGATGATTCCCATCCCAGCTAAGGAGGTACTTCAAGACTTCAATGTTCATTGTTAGGGCCTCAGATATCATAGGTTGAGATGTCATCCCTGATGTGCACTTTTCAGCTCCTGGTCTATAGGTTGTGGTTTTACACATTAATTTTGGCTTGTCATGCAGTATTCAGTTCAATTCAATTCAGTCGCTCAGTCCTGTCTGACTCTTTGTGACCCCATGAATTGCAACACGTTAGGCCTCACCATCCATCACCAACTCCTGGAGTTCACGCAAACTCATGTCCATCAAGTCGGTGATGCCACCCAGCCATCTCATCCTCTGCCGTCCCCTTCTCCTCCTGCCCCCAATCCCTCCCCCAGCATCAGAGTATTTTCCAATGAGTCAACTCTTCACATGATGTGGCTAAATATTGGAGTTTCAGCTTCAGCATCATTCCTTCCAAAGAACACCCAGGACTGATCTCCTTTAGAATGGACTGGTTGGATAGCCTTGCAGTCCAAGGGACTCTAAACAGTCTTCTCCAACACCACAGTTCAAAAGCATCAATTCTTTGGCACTCAGCTTTCTTCACAGTTCAACTCTCACATCCATACATGACTACTGGAAAAACCATAGCAGTATTTGCTCTTGTTTAGTTGGTAAGTCACATCTGATTCTTTGCAACTCCATGAACTGCTGTAATAGTTAGCTCAAACATACTTTGAAATCTGGAACTGGGTTGTTACCATAACAACAACTTAAAACTTGGGACTAGGTGGTAAGTAGAAACTAAAAGGGCATTGAGGAGCCTTTCAGCAAATGGCTAACATGTTCCAGGGAATATCATTGCAAATGGAAGTGAAGGGACAATTGTTATGTAGTGGAAGAAAGTTTGGCAAATATGTCTCCTCCAGTAATGTGGACTTAAAACCAATTAGCTAACTCTATGATATATGGTCATTTCCATATATGGAATGTTAAAAGGGCCAGTTACATTATTCCAGCAATTTATGATGAAATTCTATAGCAGAGAGAAGCCAAAAATAGAATGCTTAAATATAACTGGTCCAAGACTTGCTGGGCTTGAGAATAAAACTAATTGTTCTTCTCAACCTCTCTGGCAAGCAGGTTTTTTTTTTTTTTTTCCAAAATAAAGAATTCAGAGTAAGGATTAGACCCAAGTACCACTTTTAGGAAGATATGAAGCTTAGGGAATGACTGTGAAACTCTTCTTTACAGCTTCAGAAATATCTAAAGCATTGACTCATAGACTTTACAGTTAAAAACACTATACAAATCTTAAGAATATGCTTCATGGATATTCTCCTTAGACAGTAGGGTTTAATGGTTTTCAGCTATATTTTCACAGTGAGTGTGATCTAAAAGATAGTCTATATTGAAGTTATCTGTAGTTGTATATTTTGTCTAATATAGTGAAGATTCACAAACAAACCACAAAGCTGATGTTTGTTTATTTATTTTAGAAAGCAACTGTCCAAGCAGAAGCATAACCAACTTAGGCTAAATGTGAAAAAACAAATGAACAAAAAACAGTACAAATGAGAGACCTCTGGACCCTGAACTTATTATGGAAAAGAAAAGGTGAATTACTTGCAAACATAATTTTATTGAAAATAACAAACTAAGAAAATAAGTTGAGGTTAGAACCAAAAGTCCAAAGGGCAAAGTCAAGAGGAATCACTCACAGAAAATGGAAATATGCACCTGACTCATTTCAGAATTGCTATGGATCAGAGAATGCTGCATGCCTCCTCTTCTTGAATATTGTTGTCTGATGGGTGTGTATGGAGCAGATAACTTGTTTAGTTAATTAGATCAACATATGAAAAGGAAATGTTTTTTTTAGGAGCTAAATAAGAGACAGTACTGAAGGAATTGCATTCACATCTGCATCAGATATAGATGACAAGAGTCCTGAAACTCTAGCCTGAGACTGATACTGCAATGGATTAAAAATTTGGGGGAGTATTTTCAGAAGATGAGGGTATTATGTATGTGAGAGGAATAGAAATAATATGTGACTAGAAAAAAAGAGTTGGGAAACTGTAATGCATAGATTCAATGGCAACCCACACCAGTGTTCTTGCCTGGAAAATCCCATGGACGGTGGAGCCTGATGGGCTGCAGTCCATGGGGTCACTAGGAGTTGGAAACGACTGAGCAACTTCACTTTCACTTTCATACATTGGAGAAGGAAATGGCAACCCACTCCAGTGTTCTTGCCTGGAGAATCCCTGGGATGGTGGAGCTTGGTGGGCTGCAGTCTATGGGGTAGCACAGAGTCAGACACGACTGAAGCGACTTAACAGCAGCAGCAGCAGCAACACATAGATTCAACAATTTTCTGTTACTCCTTGTATTTCTTCCCTGGCATCTGGACTGTGTAAATGCTGGATCAACAGAAAAGAGAAATGACTTATTGCCATCATTGGGTCTGGTCCTTAATAAATGTTTTAAGCTTTACTTGAGATAGCTTTTTATTTGAATCATTGTGCTGTTAGAAGCCAGGTGTAGATGTTCTGGCTTATAGGTCCAGATAAGGTCCCAGCTGACAGCCAGCATCACCCTCTAGAACCTGAGCAAGGTGTCAGATAATTTCAGCCCCTAATCTTAAAGTCACCTCAGGTGATGTTATGTGGAGCAGGAGCTGAGATATCTCTGCTGATCCTTGGTCAAAACTGCAGAGTTCTGAGAAAAATAAATGACTGTTATCATTTTTAGCCACTAGTTTGGGGATAGTGGTTATGCAACAATAGATAATAGAATCATCAGATATAACCTTAAGGAACTCAGTGATATCAAAATTATGAACTAAATCCTGGAAGTCCTGTCAGTGGGATAAATGTGGGATATGATATTTATTGAATAGGATTTCCAATTAAATAACAAAGGTATGGAAACAGGAATAGTGGAAACCTTTTTAGGATTAGTGCTTGCTTCTTGAGAGAAAGTAGAGGAGCAAGATCACCATTTAAGAGATGGTGGTAATTATTTCAATACACAGAAAAAAAAAAAAAAAAAACAGAAATGATCTCAAAAAGGCTCTTTTTGCTCCATTTAGTTGCAGTGGGAAATAAACCACCTTAACACCTATTAGGAGAAAGAAAGACAGTGGCTATTACTGAACTGGAGAATTTTCTGCTATACTAACAAATAAAAAATAGAGTTTGGCTCATCTTCACAGCTGGAAACTCTTTCCTAATGCTTCTCATACAGCAAGTATTTTCCAAGACATCCAATGGCTAGGAAGCTAGACAACCTGATTACTTAAAGTCTAGTTTTGAAATTAGTGAGCAAAATTCAGAACTCCTTGACATATTGATGATGATAATAAGGAAAATCAGGGCTGTGAAAATATGCTTGCTGAGGACAAAAGCTGTCTGTAGGAAATGAATTTCAAGCAGAGGTTCTAAGGTAGGAAGGAACATACTCATTTATTGTCATGGCAGCATCACTCAATATCTGGCACATAATAGATGATGACAGATAGTAATTGAAAATAAAGGTAGTTAAAACTCTTATAAGAATTTTAAAAAAATCCTACTTGTAGAATATCTCTAATACTCCTTTCTTAAAATGTGTCCAAAATATTTTCATAGGTTACTTATGCCATAATTCTCTCCCAAGTCTCACTCCTGAGTTTAGACTTCACTTCATATTTTTTTCAAGTCTTTTTCAGTTTTTGCCCACATCCTTAACTCTAGGAATATGTCCAAACAAGGGCAAGGTAGATCAGTGCTGTTAATTATTATATATTTACTTCCTAAATGTGTAATGTCAGTTTATAGTGGTTTAATTATATTTACATGATCCTTAGAAACTATATTTGCCCCAGGGAGCATCAAGTCAGTTCATAAGTGGGAATTCAGTTAAGCCTATCCAAAGTGACGAGAAACGTCACATTAACTGACTCTGCCACATCAAATCCTTTGTGTCATTTGAATAGAAGTACTCTGATGAGAAGAACAAAGCAACATTTGAAATCTTTGGAAAGTAGCGTTGGTATATATGCTTGCCTGCTGCTCCATCTTCACTTAATTCAGATGCCTGATTATGATTAGTTTTACACTGTCCCTAACCACCTTTAAAAGCTTTCATTGGGTCCTTACTATAAATAGAAGAGGTTTTTGAAACATCCCTTTTAGTATTCCAATGGTGACTATAGGATGGCTAAAAAAGAAATGTCTTTGGGACTGAGAAGGAGAATGGATGGGGTTGCAGTTTCATTACCTTGCTCAAAACAGGACAGTTTCATTCTTGACAATTGATCTATTTATGACAATTTGGAAAAGACCCTGATGCTGGGAAAGATAGGAGGCAGGAGGAGAAGGCAATGACAGAGAACAAGATGGTTGGATGGCATTCCTGACTCAATAGGCATGAGTTTGAGCAAACTCTAGGAGAGGGTGAAGGACAGGGAAGCCTGGTATTCTCCAGTCCATGGGATCGCAAAGAGTTGGACATGACTGAGTGACTGAACAACAAACTGAGTGTGTCTGTGAAAGATTTCACTGAGAGGAATATATCAAATCTAAAGCTAATAGGCAAGGTATAGTTTTAGGATGGTTTTCATGGTGGCTCAGTGGTAAAGAATCTGCCTGCCAATGCAGGAGACACACGTTCTTTCCCTAGGTGGGGAAGATCCCTTGAAGAAGGAAATGGCAACACACTCTGGTATTCATGCCTGGGAACCCATGGACAGTGGACCCCAGCAGGCTACAGTCCATGGTGTCACAAAAAAGTCAAAAATTAACTTAGAGACTAAATAGCAACATCATTTTAGGATACTTTTCTAACTAATCTGTCACACAGAAATCTGAATAATAATGTCCCCTAATCACAGATTTTTCTTTCATCTCTTGTCTTATTCAGTTATACCCATTCTCTAGCCTCATCACAATGTTCACTTTCTCATACCTACTAAGTCATTGCTCCTCCCCAGTATAATTAATTTTATAGGACTTCATTGAGGTTAATATCTAAGCTCTATGTTTGATTGTAAAATTGATTTCTTCTTGCCTTGCATTTATGTAGAACTTGATGGACACTTCAAGCCCTACTCCTGTAATAATATTTTGTTGCATTTATTGGTTTCTTCAATTCTTCTACTTCTATTTTTACTTTAGGACTCAGTTCAGTCACCCAGTCATGTCCAAATCTTTGCGACCCCATGAATCACAGCACTCCAGGCCTCCCTGTCCATCACCAACTCCAGGAGTTCACTCAGACTCATGTCCATTGAGCCAGTGATGCCATCCAGCCATCTCATCCTCTGTCGTCCCCTTTTCCTCCTGCCCCCAATCCCTCCCAGCATCAGAGTCTTTTCCAATGAGTCAACTCTTCGCATGAGGTGGCCAAAGTACTGGAGTTTCAGCTTTAGCATCACTCCTTCCAAAGAAATCCCAGGGCTGATCTCCTTCAGAATGGACTGGTTGGATCTCCTTGCAGTCCAAGGGACTCTCAAGAGTCTTCTCCAACACCACAGTTCAAAAGCATCAATTCTTCGGCGCTCAGCCTTCTTCACAGTCCAACTCTCACATCCATACATGACCACTAGAAAAACCATAGCCTTGACTAGACAGACCTTTGTTTGCAAAGTAATATCTTTGCTTTTGAATATGCTATCTAGGTTGGTTATAACTTTCCTTCCAAGGAGTAAGCGTCTTTTAATTTCATGGCTGCAGTCATCATCTGCAGTGATTGTGGAGCCCAAAAAAATAAAGTCTGACACTGTTTCCACTGTTTCCCCATCTATTTGCCATGGAGCGATGAGACCGGATGCCATGATCTTTGTTTTCTGAATACTGAGCTTTAAGCCAACTTTTTCACTCTGCACTTTCACTTTCATCAAGAGGCTTTTTAGTTCCTCATCACTTTCCGCCGTACAGGTGGTGTCATCTGCATGTCTGAGGTTATTGATATTTCTCCCGGCAATCTTGATTCCAGGTTGTGTTTCTTCCAGTCCCTATCAAATGTAATGCTTCATATTACTTGTGTTCAAAACTCTAACACATACACAGTGTCAGATGAATTATATATAATTCATCTGACAACTCCCGGAGTTCACTCAGACTCACGTCCATTGAGCCAGTGATGCCATCCAGCCACCTCATCCTCTGTCGTCCGCTTTTCCTCCTGCCTGCAATCCCTCCCAGGAGGGATTTACACATACACACCATGGTATGTATGTATGTATGTATATATATATATATATATATATATATATATATATAATATATATAAATATATATAAATTATATATATATATATATAATAGGCTTCATTTTTTAGGTTCACTTCAAAACTTGAGAAGGAAAAACAAAAATGTTTCATAAACCCTCTTCCCTACCCATGCATAGCTTCCTCCCTGATCAGCATCTCCACCAGAGTGGTACATATGTTATAATTAATGAATCTACGTTAATACATAATTATCACCCAAAGTCTATAGTTTACATTAGTATTCACTCTTGATATTGTACATTTTATGGGTCTAGACAAATTTATAAAGACATGTATCTATCATTATAATATTATGTACAGTGTTTTTTTTACTGCCTTAGGAATCCTCTGTGCTCTGCCTGTTCATCTTCTCTCTTCTCTAATGCCTGGGAACAACTAAAATTTTCCATAGTTTTGCCTATTCTGGAATGGCATATAGTTGGAATCATAGAGTAGATGGTTTTTTCAGACTAACTAATTCACTTGTGAATTTAAGTTTCCTCAATGTCAATTAATTGCTTGATAGCTCATCTCTCTCTAGCTTTTTTTTTTTTTTAACACTAAATAATATTCTACTGTCTGGATGTACCACAGTTTATTCACCCATTTATCTACTGAAAGACACCTTGGCTGCTTTCAAGTTTTGACAATTATTAGTAAAGCTTCTATACATATCTATGTGCAGATTTTTGTGTGGAGACAATTTTTCAGTTCCTTTGGGAATGCAGGGTAATTGTGAGTTCATATGGTAAAAATATGTTTAGTTTTACAGGAAATCACCAAATTTTCTACCAAAGTGTCTATGCCATTTTACATTCCCAATAGTAATAAATGTTTCTGTTGTTTCATAGTCTCACCAGCATTTGGTTTTATTGGTGTTATGAATTTTTTCAATTGTAATAGATGTGAATGATTAGTCTAGTTAGAGGTTTATTTAATTTATTGAATTTTTCAAAGAGCCACATTTTGGTTTTATTGATTTTCTCAATTGATTTCCTATCTTTAATTTCACTGATTTCTACTTTTACTTTTACTATAGGTTTTTCCCTGATTTTTTGGACTTAATTTGCATTATTTCTGTTCTCCTAAGGTAAAATCTTCGATGATTGATTTAATTTTCCTTTTTTTACTAATATATACAATCATTCTCCCTTTAAGCACTGCTTTGGTGACCTCCCACACATTTTATTTAATGTTTATTTTTATTTTCACTTAGTTTAAAATATTTTAAATTAATTTATCTATTTTAATTGAAGACTAGTTACTTTCCATGGGGTCGCAAAGAGTCAGACACGACTGAGCAACTGATCTGATCTGAATTACTTTACAATATTGTAGTGGCTTTTGCAATACACTGACATGAATAAGCCATGGGTATACTTGTGTCCTCCATCCTGAAACCCACTCCCACCTCCCTTCCCTTCCATCCCTCAGTGTCATCCCAGTACACCAGCCCTGAGCACCCTGTCTCATGCATCAAACCTGGACTGTCAATCTATTCACTTATAGTAATATACAGGTTTAAATGTTATTCTCTCAAATCATCTCACCCTCACCTTCTCCCACAGAGTCCAAAAGTCTGTTCTTCACATCTGTGTCTCTTTTTCTGTCTCACATATAGGATCATTGTTACCATCTTTCTAAATTGCATATATATGCATTGATAGACTGCATTGGTGTTTTTCTTTCTGACTTACTTCACTCTGTATAATAGGCTTCAGTTTCATCCACCTCAGTAGAACTGATTCAAATGCATTCTTTTAAACATCTGAGTAATATTCCATTGTATATATGTACCACAGCTTTCTTATCCATTCATCAACCGATGGACATGTAGGTTGTGTCCATGTCCCAGCTATTGTAAACAGTGCTGCAATGAACATTGGGGTACATGTGTCTCTTTCAATTCTTGTTTCCTCAGTGTGTATGCCCAGAAGTGGGGTTTTTGGGCTGTATGACAGTTCTGTTTTCAGTTTGTTAAGGAATCTCCACACTGTTCTCCATAGTGGCTGTACTAGTTTGCATTCCCAGCAACAGTGTAAGAGCGTTCCCTTTTCTCCCCATTCTCTCCAGCATTTATTGTTTGTAGGCTTTTTGATAACAGATATTCTGACCAGCATGGGATGGTATCTTTTTGTGGTTTTGATTTGCATTTCTCTGATAATGAGTGATGTTGAGCATCTTTTCATGTGTTAGTTAGCCATTTGTATGTCTTCTTTGGAGAAATATCTGTTTAATTATTTGGCCCATTTTTTGATTGGGTCATTTATTTTTCTGGTATAGAGCTGCATGAGCTGCTTGTATATTTTTGAGATTAATTATTTGTCAGTTTCTTCATTTGCTATTATTTTCTCCCATTCGGAAGGCTGTCTTTTAACCTTGCTTATAGTTTCCTTCGTTGTGCAAAAGCTTTTATGTTTAATTAGGTCCCATTTGCTTATTTTTGCTTTTATTTCCATTACTCTGGGAGGTGAGTCATAGAGGATCCTGCTGTGATTTTTGTCAGAGAGTGTTTTGACTATGTTTTCCTCTAGGTTTTTATAGTTTCTCATCTTACATTTAGGTCTTTAATCCATTTTGATTTTATTTTTGTGTATGGTGTTAGAGAGTGCTCTAGTTTCATTCTTTTATAAGTGGTTCACAAGTTATCCCAACACCACTTGTTGAAGAGATTGTCTTTTCTCTATTGGATATTCTTGCCTCCTTTGTCAAAGACAAGGTTTCCATAGGTGCATGGATTTATCTCTGGGCTTTCTATTTTGTTCCATTGATCTGTATTTCTGTCTTTTGCCACTACCATGCTCTCTTGATGACTGTAGCTTTGTAGTACAGTCTGAAGTCAGGCAAGTTGATTCCTCCAGTTCCATTCTTTCTCAATATGGCTTTGTCTATTCAAGGTTTTTTTGTATTTCCATACAAATTGTGAATTATTTGTTCTAGTTCTCTGAAAAATACCATTGTTAGCTTGATAGGGATTACACTGAATCTATAGATTGGTTTTGGTAGTATACTCATTTTACTATATTGATTCTTCTGATCCATGAACATGGTATATTTCTCCATCTATTTGTGTCCTTTTTGATTTGTTTCATCAATGTTTTACAATTGTATATATATATGTGTATATATATATATGTCTTTTGTTTCTTTAGGTAAATTTATTCCTAAGTATTTTATTATTTTCATTGCAATGAAATGAATTGTTAATTGTTAATGAATTGTTTCCTTAATCTCTTTCTGTTTTCTCATTGTTAGTGTATAGAAATGCAAGGAATTTCTGGGTGTTAATTTTAAATCCTTCAACTTTACTATATTCATTGATTAGCTCTAGTAATTTTCTGGTGGTGTCTTTAGGTTTTTCTATGTAGAGGATCATGTCATCTGCAAACAGTGAGAGTTTTACTTCTTTTCCAATCTGGATTACTTTTATTTCTTTTTCTTCTCTGATTGCCGTGGCCAAAACTTCCAAAATTATGTTGAATGGTAGTGGTGAAAGTGGGCATCCTTGTCTTTTTCCTGACTTTAGGGGAAATGCTTTCTATTTTTCACCATTGAGGATAAAGTTTACAGTTTGTTTATCATAAAAGGCTTTTACTGTGTGGACATATGTTCCTTCTATGCCTGCCTTCTGGAGGGATTTTATCATAAATGGATGTTGAATTTTGTCAAAGTCTTTCTCTGCATCTAGTATGGTAATTATATGGCTTTTATCTTTCAATATGTTAATAATATGGTGTATCACATTGATTCATTTGCAAATATTGAAGAACCCTTGTATCCTTGGGATAAAGTCCACTTGGTCATGATGATGATCTTTTTAATCCATTGTTGGATTCTGTTTGCTAGTTTTGTTTTTGTTGTTGTTGTTGTTGAGGATTTTTGAATCTATGTTCATTAGTGATATTGGCCTGTACTTTTCTTTTTTGTGGAATCTTTGTCCAGTTTTGTTATTAGGGTGATGGTGGTCTCATAGAATGAGTTTGGCAGTTTACCTTCCTCTGCAATTTTCTGAAAGAGTTTTAATAGGATAGGTGTTCTCTGTTCTTTAAAATTTTGGTAGAATTCATCTGTGAAGATATCTGGTCCTGAGATTTGGTTTGTTGGAAGATTTTTTTTTAATTTTAAAATTATTATTATTTTACTTTACAATATTGTATTGGTTTTGCCATACATCAACATGCATCCGCCACGAGTGTACACGTGTTCCCCATCCTGAACCCCCCTCCCACCTCCATCCCGTACCATCACTCTGGGTCATCCCAGTGCACCAGCCACAAGCTTCCTGTATCCTGTATTGAACCTGGACTGCTGATTCGTTTCTTATATGATATTATACATGTTTTAATACCATTCTCCCAAATCATCACCCCTCTCTCTCCCACAGAGTCCAAAAGACTGTTCTATACATCTGTGTCTCTTTTGCTGTCTCGCATACAGGGTTGTCGTTACCATCTTTCTACATTCCATATATATGCGTTAGTATACTGTATTGGTGTTTTTCTTTCTGGCTTACTTCACTCTGTATAATAGGCTCCAGTTTCATCCACCTCATTAGAACTGATTCAAATGTATTCTTTTTAATGGCTGAGTGGTACTGCATGGTGTACATGTACAACAGCTTTCTTATCCATTCATCTGCTGATGGACATCTAGGTTGCTTCCATGTCCTGGCTATTATAAATAGTGCTGTGATGAACATTGGGGTACACATGTCTCTTTCAATTCTGGTTTCCTCAGTGTGTATGCCCAGCAGTGGGATTGCTGGATCATAAGGCAGTTCTATTTCCATTTTTTTAAGGAATCTCCACACTGTTCTCCATAGTGGCTGTACTAGTTAGCATTCCCACCAACAGTGTAAGAGGGTTCTCTTTTCTCCACACCCTCTCCAGCACTTATTGCTTGTAGACTTTTGGATCGCAGCCATTCTGACTGGCGTGAAATGGTACCTCATTGTGGTTTTGATTTGCATTTCTCTGGTAATGAGTGATGTTGAGCATCATTTCATGTGTTTGTTAGCCATCTGTATGTCTTCTTTGGAGAAATGTCTATTTAGTTCTTCGGCCCATTTTTTGATTGGGTTGTTTATTTTTCTGGAATTGAGCTGCAGGAGTTGCTTGTATATTTTTGAGATTTGTTGTTTGTCAGTTGCTTCATTTGCTATTATATTCTCCCATTCTGAAGGCTGTCTTTTCACCTTGCTTATAGTTTCTTTTGCAGTGCAGAAGCTTTTAATTTCAATTAGATCTCATTTGTTTATTTTTGTTTTTATTTCAAATATTCTGGGAGGTGGGTCATAGAGGATCCTGCTGTGATGTATGTCAGAGAGTGTTTTGCCTAAGTTCTCCTCTAAGAGTTTTATAGTTTCTGGTCTTATGTTTAGATATTAAATCCATTTTGAGATTATTTTTGTGTATGATGTTAGAAAGTGTTCTAGTTTCATTGTTTTACAAGTGGTTGACCAGTTTTCCTAGCACCACTTGTTAAAGAGATTGTCTTTAATCCATTGTATATTCCTGTCCCTTTTGTCAAAGATAAGGTGTCCATAGGTGCGTGGGTTTATCTCTGGGCTTTCTATTTTGTTCCGTTAATCTATATTTCTGTCTTTGTGCCAGTACCATACTGTCTTGATGACTGTGGCTTTGTAGTAGACCTTGAAGTCAGGCAGGTTGATTCCTCCAGTTCCATTCTTCTTTCTCAAGATTGCTTTGGAGATTCGAGCTTTTTTGTATTTCCAAACAAATTGTGAAATTATTTGTTCTAGTTCTGTGAAAAATACCGTTGGTAGATTGATAGGGATTGCATTGAATGTATAGATTGCTTTGGGTAGTATACTCGTTTTCACTATATTGATTCTTCCGATCCATGAACATAGCATATTTCTCCATCTATTAGTGTCCTCTTTGATTTCTTTCATTCAGTGTTTTATAGTTTTATATATATAGGTCTTTAGTTTCTTTAGGTAGATATATTCTTATTTTATTCTTCTTGTTGCAATGGTGAATGGAATTGTTTTCTTAATTTCTCTTTCTATTTTCTTATTATTAGTATATAGGAATGTGAGGAATTTCTGTGTGTTGATTTTATTTTATTTATTTTTTTGACATATAATTTCATATCTTTATTATACAGAGAGGTCATAAAATGAAGTGAGGAAACTCTTTCAGAGAAGAAAGATGAGAAGTCCAATAGCAAAACAGGCTACAAGGCAACCCAGAAAAGGCAAAATATATACCAATGTTTATTAAATATGAAGAGATGTTTATCATCATTAAAAAATACAAATTACATGAACATTTTTTTGATCTAGCATATTGACAAATTATATTCTCTAAACCTTATGTCAGTGAGAGTGGGGAAACAGATACATTCATGCACTGTTTGTATTAATAAATATTGCTTTGACTTTTCTGGAATTATATGTATCATTATGTCAATTACCCATAATCTTGGGCCCAGGAATTCCATATCGAAGGCTTTATTTTAGGACATTAACCCTGTAAATTTAAGAAGATTTCTGTCTACAGTGTTTCTTAATTGTTTGTTTATCAAGAGAAACTATTCCTTAGCCCAGATAGTCATAGTTTCATAGTTCAGGCACATGGGTAAGTTACAAACTTCAGTGAAACTCAACTCAAGGAAATTCTTTTTTTTTTTTTATCTTTTTTTTTTTAATTTATTTATTTATTTTTAAATTTTTTTATTATTTTATTTTATTTTATTTTTAAACTTTACATAATTGTATTAGTTTTGCCAAATATCAAAATGAATCCGCCACAGGTATACATGTGTTCCCCATCCTGAACCCTCCTCCCTCCTCCCTCCCCATACCATCCCTCTGGGTCGATTTTATATCCTGCAGGCTCAAACTACAACACAATTGCACTCATCTCACATGCAAGTAAAGTAATGCTCAAAATTCTCCAAGCCAGGCTTCAGCAATACATGAACCGTGAAATTCCTGATGTTCAATGTGCTTTTAGAAAACTCAGAGGAACCAGTTATCAAATTGCCAACATTCGCTGGATCATGGAAAAAGCAAGAGAGTTCCAGAAAAACATCTACTTCTGCTTTATTGATTAGCCAAAGCCTTTGACTGTGTGGATCACAATAAACTGTGGAAAATTCTGAAAGACATGGGAATACCAGACCACCTGACCTGCCTCTTGAGAAGTCTGTATGCAGGTCAGGAAGCAACAGTTAGAACTGGACATGGAACAACATACTGGTTCCAAATAAGAAAAGGACTAGTCAAGCCTTATATTGTCACCCTGCTTATTTAACTTATATGCCAAGTACATCATGAGAAACGCTGGACTGGAAGAAACACAAGCTGGAATCACGATTGCTGGGAGAAATATCAATCACCTCAGATATGCAGATGACACCACCCTTATGGCAGAAAGTGAAGAGGAACTAAAAAGCCTCTTGATGAAGGTGAAAATGGAGAGTGAAAAAGTTGGCTTAAAGCTCAACATTCAGAAAACGAAAATCATGACATCCGGTCCCATCACTTCATGGGAAATAGATGGGGAAACAGTGGAAACAGTGTCAGACTTTATTTTTTGGGGTTCCACAATCACTGCAGATGGTGACTGCAGCCATGAAATTAAAAGACGCTTACTCCTTTGAAGGAAAGTTATGACCAACCTAGATAGCATATTCAAAATCAGAGACATTACTTTGCCAACAAAGGTCTGTCTAGTCAAGGCTGTGGTTTTTCCAGTGGTCATGTATTGATGTGAGAGTTGGACTGTGAAGAAGACTGAGCGCCGAAGAATTGATGCTTTTGAACTGTGGTGTTGGAGAAGACTCTTCAGAGTCCCTTGGACTGTAAGGAGATCCAACGAGTCCATTCTGTATGAGATCGGCCCTGAGATTTCTTTGGAAGGAGTGATGCTAAAGCTAAAACTCCAGTACCTTGGCCACCTCATGTGAAGAGTTGACTCTTTGGAACAGACTCTGATGCTGGGAGGAATTGGGGGCAGGAGGAGAAGGGGACGACAGAGGATGAGTTTCCTGAAGGGCATCACTGGCTCGATGGACATGAGTCTGAGTGAACTTTGGGAGTTGGTTATGGACAGGGAGGCTTAGCCTGCTGTGATTCATGGGGTCCCAGAGTCGGACACGACTGAGTGACTGAACTGAACTGAACTTTGCTATATTCTTTGCATAGCTCTAGTAATTTTATTGTGGAGTTTTTAGGGTTTTCTATGTAGAGGATCATGTCATCTGCAAACAGTGAGAGTTTTACTTCTTCTTTTACAATTCGAATTCCTTTTATTTCTTTTTCTGTTCTGATTGCTGTGGCCAAAACTTCCAAAACTATGTTGAATAGTAGTGGTGAAAGTGGGCACCTTTGTCTTGTTCTGGACTTTAGGGGAAATGCTTTCAGTTTTTTACCATTGAGGATAATGTTTGCTGTGGGTTTGTCATATTTAGCTTTTATTATGTAGAGGTATGTTCCTTCTCTTCCTGATTTCTGGAGAGTTTTTTTTTATCATAAATTGATGTTGAATTTTATCAAAGGCTTTCCCTGCATTTATTAAGATAATCATATGGCTTTTATTTTTCAATTTGTTAATGTGGTGTATTACATTGATTGATTTGTGGATAGTGAAGAATCCTTGCATCCCTGGGATAAGGCCTAATTGGTCATGGTGTATTATCTTTTTAATGTGTTGTTGGATTCTGGTTGCAAGAATTTTATTAAGAATTTTTGCATCTATGTTCGTCAGTGATATTGGCCTGTAGTTTTCTTTTTTTGTGGCATCTTCATCAGGTTTGGTAATAGGGTAATGGTGCCCTCATAGACTGAGTTTGGAAGTTTACCTTCCTCTTCAATTTTCTGGAAGAGTTTGAGTAGGATAGGTGTTAGCTCTTCTTTAAACTTTTGGTAAAATTCAGCTGTGAAGCTGTCTGGACCTGGGATTTTGTTTGCTGGAAGATTTCTGATTACAGTTTCAATTTTGGTGCTTGTGATGGGTCTGTTAAGATTTTCTATTTCTTCCTGGTCCAGTTTTGGAAAGTTGTAATTTTCTAAGAATTTGTCCATTTCTTCCACGTTGTCCATTTTATTGGCATATGATTGCTGATAGTAGTCTCTTATGATCCTTTGTATTTGTGTGTTGTCTGTTGTGATCTCCCCATTTCATTTCTAGTTTTATTGATTTGATTTTTCTCCCTTTGTTTCTTGATGAGTCTGGCTAATGGTTTGTCAATTTTATTTATCCTTTCAAAGAACCAGCTTTTGGCTTTGTTGATTTTTGCTATGGTCTCCTTTGTTTCTTTTGCATTTATTTCTGCCCTAATTTTTAAGATTTCTTTCCTTCTACTACCCCTGGGGTTCTTCATTTCTTCCTTTTCTAGTTGCTTTAGGTGTAGAGTTAGGTTATTTATTTGACTTTTTTCTTGTTTCTTGATGTATGCCTGTATTTCTATGAACTTTCCCCTTAGCACTGCTTTTACAGTGTCCCATAGATTTTGGGTTGTTGTGTTTTCATTTTCATTCATTTCTATGCATATTTTGATTTCTTTTTTGATTTCTTCTGTGATTTCTTGGTTGTTCAGCAGCGTGTTGTTCAGCCTCCATATGTTGGAGTGTTTAATATATTTTCTCCTGTAATTGAGATCTAATCTCACTGCATTGTGTTCAGAAAAGATGCTTGGAATGATTTCAATTTTTGAATTTACCAATGCTAGATTTATGACCTAGGATGTGATCTATCCTGGAGAAGATTCCATGTGCGCTTGAGAAAAAGGTGAAATTCATTGTTTTGGGATGAAATGTCCTATAGATATCAAGTAGGTCTAACTGGTCTATTGTATCATTTAAAGTTTATGTTTCTTTGTAAATTTTCTGTTTAATTGATCTATCCATAGGTGTGAGTGGGGTATTAAAGTCTCCCCCTATTATTGTGTCATTGTTAATTTCCCCTTTCATACTTGTTAACAATTGTCTTACATATTGCAGTGCTCCTGTGTTGGGTGCATATATATTTATAATTGTTATATCTTCTTCTTGGATTGATCCTTTGATCCTTATGTAGTGTCCTTCTTTTTCTCTTTTTACAGCCTTTGTTTTAAAGTCTATTTATCTGATATGAGTATTGCTACTCCTGCTTTCTTTTGATCTCTATTTGCATGGAATATCTTTTTTCAGCGCTTCACTTTCAGTCTGTATGTGTCCCCTGTTTTGAGGTGGGTCTCTTGTAGACAACATATATAGGGGTCTTGTTTTTTTATCCATTCAACCAGTCTTTGTCTTTTGTTTGAGACATTCAACTCATTTACTTTTAAGGTAATTATTGATAAATATGATCCCACTGCCATTTACTTTATTGTTTTGGGTTCGAGTTTATACACTGTTTTTGTGTCTCCTTTCTAGAGAATATCCTTTAAAGCATTTGTTGGAGAGCTGGTTTGGTGATGCTGAATTCTCTCAGCTTTTGCTTGTCTGTAAAGCTTTGATTTCTCCTTCATATTTGAATGAGATCCTTGCTGGGTACAGTAATCTGGGCTGTAGATTATTTTCTTTCATCACTTTAAATATGTCTTGCTATTCCCTCCTGGCCTGAAGAGTTTCTATTGAAAGATCAGCTGTTATCCTTATGGGAATCCCCTTGTGTGTTATTTGTTGTTTTTCCCTTGCTGCTTTTAATATTTGTTCTTTGTGTTTGATCTTTGTTAATTTGATTAATATGTGTCTTGGGGTGTTTTGCCTTGGGTTTATCCTGTTTGGGACTCTCTGGGTTTCTTGGACTTGGGTGATTATTTCCTTCCCCATTTTAGGGAAGTTTTCAACTATTATCTCCTCAAGTATTTTGATTACAGTTTCGATTTCTGTGCTTGTGATGGGTCTGTTAAGACTTTTTATTGCTTCTTGGTTCAGTTTCGAAAGGTTGTACTTTTCTAAGAATTTGTCCATTTCTTCCAAGTTGCCCATTTTATTGTCACACAGTTGCTGATAGTAGTCTTTTATGATCCTTTGTATTTCTGTTTTATCTGTTGTGATTTCTCCATTATCATTTCTAATATTATTGATTTGATTCTCCCCCCTTTTTTTCTTGATGAGTTTGGCTAATGGCTTGTCTATTTTATTTATCTTCCAAAAGAACCAGCTTTTAGTTTTGTTGATTTTCCTCTAATCTTCTTTGCTGCTTTTTCATTTATTTCTGCCTTAATTTTTATGGTTTCTTTCCTTCTACTAACTCTGGAGTTCTTAATTTCTTCTTTTTCTAGTTGCTTTAGCTGTAAAGTTAATTTATTTATTCAATTGTTCTCTTGTTTCTTGAGGTAAGCCTGTATTGCTATGAACCATCCCCTTAGCACTGCTTTTACTGAATCCCATAGGTTTGGGGTTATAATGTTTTCATTTTCATTCATTTCTATGCATTTTTTTTGGTAATTTCTTCTGTGATTTGTTGGCTATTCAGAATCATGTTGTTTAGCCTCAATATGTGTCTCTGTGTGTGTGTTTTCCCCTGTAGTTGACATCTAATCTTACCGCATTGTGATCAGGAAAGATGCTTGAAATTATTTCAATTTTTTTGAATCTACCAAGGTTAGATTTATGGCCCAGGATGTGATCTATCCTGGAGAATGTTCAGTGTACACTTGAGAAAAAGGTGAAGTTAATTGTTTAGGGGTGAAATATCCTATAGATATCAATTAGGTCTAACTGGTCCATTGTATCTTTTAAAGTTTGTGTTCCCTTGCTAATTTTCTATTTAGTTGGTCTATCCATAGGTGTGAGTGAGGTATTAAAGTCTCCCACTATTATTGTGTTATTGTTAATTTCCCCCTTCATATTTATTAGCATTTGCCTTATATATTGTGGTGCTTCTATGTTGGATGTATATATATTTATAATTGTTACACCTTCTTGGATTGATCCTTTGATCATTATGTGGAGTGCTTCTTTGTCTCTTTTTGCAGCCTTTATTTTAAAGTCTATTTTATCTGATATGAGTATTGTTACTCCTGCTTCTTTTTGGTCTCCATTTGAGTGAAATATCTTTTTTGAGTCCTTCACTTTCAGTCCGTATGTGTCCCTTGATATGAGGAGGGTCTCTTGTGGAGAACATATACAGGGGTAATGTCTTTGTATCCATTCAGCCAGTCTTTGTCTTTTGGTTGGGGTATTCGAACCATTTACATTTAAGGTAATTATTGATAAGTATGATCGTATTGCCATTTACTTTGTTGTTTTGTGCTTGAGTTTATAAGCATTTTCTTTGTTTCCTGTCTAGAGAAGATACTTTAGCATTTGTCGAAGAGCTGGTTTGGTGGTGGTGAATTCTCTCAGCTTTTGCTTGTCTACAAATAGTAAAAGGACTATGTCAAGGCTGTATATTGTCACCCTGCTTATTTAACTTATATGCAGACAACCTCATGAGAAATGCTGGGCTGGAGGAAGCACAAGCTGGAATCAAGATTTCCAGGAGAAATATCAATAACCTCAGATATGCAGATGACATCACTCTTATGGCAGAAAGTGAGGAAGAACTAAAGAGCCTCTTGATGAAAGTGAAAGAGGAGACTGAAAAATTTGGCTTAAAGCTCAACATTCAGAAAACTAAGATCATGACATCCAGTCCCATCACTTCATGGCAAATAGATGGGGAAACAGTGTGAGATTTTATTTTTTGGGGCTCCAAAATCACTGCATATGGTTATTGCATCCATGAAATTAAAAGACACTTACTCCTTGGAAGGAAAGTTATGACCAATCTAGATGGCATATTAAAAAGCAGAGACATTACTTTGCCAAAAAAGTCCGTCTAGTCAAGGCTATGGTTTTTCCAGTGGTCATATATGGATGTGAGAGTTGGACTATAAAGAAAGCTGAGCCCTGAAGGATTGATGCTTTTGAACTGTGGTGTTGGAGAAGACTCTTGAGAGTCCCTTGGACTTCAAGGAGATCCAACCAGTCCTTCCTAAAGATCAGTTGTGGGTGTTTGTTGGAAGGACTGATGTTGAAGCTGAAACTCTAATACTTTGGCCACCTGATGAGAAGAGCTGACTCATTTGAAAAGACCCTGATGCTGGGAAAGGTTGAGTGCAGGAAGAGAAGGGGACGACAGAGAATGAGATGGTTGGATAGCATCACCAACTCAATGGACATGGGTTTGGGTGGGCTCCGGGAGTTGGTGATGGACAGGGAGACCTGGCGTGCTAAGGTTCATGGAGCTACAGAGTCGGACATGACTGAGTGACTGAACTGAATTGAAAGCTTTTGATTTCTCCTTCATATTGAATGAGATCCTTGCTGAGTATAGTAATCTGGGTTGTAGCTTTTTATCTTTCATCACTGTAAGTATGTCCTGCCATTCCCTTCTTGCCTGAAGAGTTTCTATTGAAAGATAAGCTGTTATCCTTATGGGAATCTCCTTGTGTGTTATTTGTTGCTTTTAATATTTACTCTTTGTGTTTCATGTTCGTTAATTTGATTAATATGTATCTTGGGATGTTTTGTCTTGGGTTTATCATGTTTGGGACTCTTTAGATTTGGGTGGCTATTTCCTTTCCCATTGTAGGGAAGTTTTCAACTATTATCTCCTCAACTATTTCCTCATGGCCTTTCTTTTTGTCTTTTTCTGGGACTCCGATGATTTGAATGTTGGAGTGTTTAACATTGCCCCTGAAGTCTCTAATGTTGTTCTCATTTCTTTTAATTCATTTTTCTTTTTCCCTCTCTGCTTCATTTATTTCCACTATTATATCTTCCGCCTCACTTATCCTATCCTCTGCCTCAGTTATTCCACTATTGGTTCCCTCCAGGGTGCTTTTGATCTCAGTTATTGCATTATTCATTACTGATTGAATATTTTTATTTCTTCTAGGTCCTTGTTAAACATTTCTTGCATCTTCTCAATCCTTGTCTCTAGTCTATTTATCTGTAACACCATTTTGTTTTCAAGAATTTGGATCATTTTTACTATCATTATTCTGAATTCCTTTTAAGGTAGACTCCCCATTTCTTCTTCTTTTGTTTGGTGTGATGGGCATTTATTATGTTCTTGCTGTTCCATGTACCTGTTGAATATTTCTATAATTTTTCATGTTGTTTAGATCACTGTGTTTGGAGTGGCCTTTCTGTAGGCTCAATCTTTGTGGTTTCTCTTTATTGTGGAGACTTCTCCCTGTGGGTGGGGTTGGACTAGTGGCTTGTCAAGGTTTCCTGGTTAGGCAAGCTTGCATCAGTGTTCAGGTTGGTGGAGCTGGATCGCTTCCCTCTGGAGTACAATGAAGGGTCCAGTAGTGAATTTTGAGCTACCTATGGGTTTGGTGTGACTTTGGGCAGCCTGTCATTTAATGTTCAGGGCTGTGTTCCTGCATTGCTGGAGAATTAACATGGCATATCTTGCTCTAGAACTTGTTTGCCCTTGGGTGGTGCTTCGTTTCAGTGTAGGTATGGAGGCTTTTGGGTGAGCTCTTGTCAATTAATGTTCTCTGGGGTCAGGAGTTTTCTGGTGTTCTTAAGTTTTGTATTTAAGCATCCTGCCCCTGGTTTTCAGTCTTATTCTTACAGTAGCCTCAAGATTTCTTCCATACAGCACAGATGATGAAACATCTAGTTCAATGGTGAAAAGATTCTCCACAGTGAGGGACACCCAGAGAGGTTCATAGAGTTACATGTAGAAGAGAAGAGGGAGGAGGGAGATAGAGGTGACCAGATAGAGAAGAGTTGGAATCCAAAAGCAAGAGACCGGTCTAGCCAGTAATCAATTCCCTATGTTCTCTCCACTATCTGGAACACCCAGAGAAGTTCATGGAGTTACATAGAGAAGAGAAGAGGGAGGAAGGAGATAGAGGTGACCAGGAGGAGAGGACGGTGAGTTAAAAGGGGAGAGACCAGTCCAGCCAGTAATAAGTTCCTTAAGTATTCTCCACAGCCCAGGACATCCAAAGAGATGCACAGAGTTAAGTAGAGAAGAGAAGGTGGAGGGAGAAAATAGAGGTGACCTGGGTGAGTAAAGAGAGAGGCAAAGGGGAGAGAGTAATCAGACCAGTAATCACACTCCTAAGTAATAGTGGATACTGAAGATTAGATTCGTAAAGGTATGAAATTGATAACAAATACCAAAAAGCAAAGATTAAGAATCTAGAGTAGAGTTTAGACTCTCAAAAATACAAAACAAAATCAATCACAAACATTATAAATAAATAAATATACATACATATATGTGTGTGTGTGTGTGTGTGTGTGTATGGAATTTGCTTTAAAAATAGGGTCTGTTTTTTTGCAAGGTAATAGGTTATAAAAATGAAAATTAAACGAGCAACAGAGAACTTAAAAATTAAAAAATGAAAATAGTAAAAATATTCTAGGAATTTCTCGAGCTGTTGAGGGCTGTGTGGGGTCAGTTCAGTTTCAGCTAGTTACTTGTTCCAGTTTATACTTCTTCTCAAGGTCTATAGGCCCCTTCAAATGCTTAGTCAATGTCAACTACAGGGTTTTAATCTGTTTGCACCTGTCACTTCCAGAGTGGTTCCCTCTTCTTTGTTTATTTTGGGTTCCTCTGCTTTAAAGTCTCTTCAGTGTCTAATTTCTGCCCTGATACAAGGTGGCAAACGTGGTCACTTATTTAGGCTCACTTGTTCAGTCCTGCTGTGTGGAGGGAGGAACACTGCAAACAAATATCACTAGCTTGTGTGTGGGAGTGTTTGCAGTGTATGGACCACACTGGGTTTGCCCCAGCTCATGGCAGTGTGTGATTTCTGGGTCTACACTGCTTAGGCTCCAGGTTGCATTGCAGGGGAACTGTCCTAAGCGAGCCCTCTGTTTAGTGCACTTTCCAGGTCTAAGCGGCTCAGGTTTGGGTTATTGGGTTTTCCACATAGGCACAGACTCATTTGGGCCTGCGTTTTGTGCCCTTCCCAGGTCTGAGCAGCTCAGGCAACCAGGTGCTTGGTGAGCACACTGTCCCAGGTGAGCTGTGCATCTTAATCACCTCCCTGGCCCCAGCCGTTTGGTTTACCAGATTTTTCAGGCCACAAGAACACCACCTCAGGTGTGCCCTGTGTCTCCTCTGGGGAGCTGATATGAGGCTGCAACCCTCCTGGCGTCCAGTATCCCAGGAAGACTTGGTGAGCAACTGGGAGAGTGTTCACAATTTGGTGGAGAATGCCATCTTTGGGGCCGAGATTGCCCCTTGCCTTCCAGCTCTGCCTATCACCTGCCTGCCTCTCTGTCTCTGACAGGGGGATGGGCTGGTCCGCAGCTGGCTAGCTTTCCTTTGGTGTTCACTCACTCCTTTGTTCTGTGAGCAGACCAGGCTGCACCTTAGTTTAGAGCTTTGTGCGGGAAAGTTCTCTCTCTCCCTGGTTTTTTTCTTTCTCTCTCTGGCTATGCCACAGTTTGGGTTGCTATCTCACATTATGTCCCTCAGATTGTCCTCAGGGCATTCAGGCCTGGTTCTTACCCTACATGCAACCTGTGCCTCCCTGTCCAGCACTTGTTTGCTGGTGGTGGATTTGATTGTCTGGGATACTTCTCTGCTGGAGTTCTGGTTAGGCACATATTTTGTGGGTTTCCCCCGCCCTCCCAGTTATGCTGTCCTCTGAGATTTCAAAATCCCCCACAGACCCACCGGTGAGAGGGTTTCCTGTTGTTTGGAAACTTCTCCTCTTACACGACTCCCTCCCCATACTGGTCTCCATCCCTAACTCTTTTGTCTCTCATTTTGTCTTTTGTATTTTGTCCTACCTCCTTTCAAAGAGAATGGGCTGCCTTTCTGGGTGTGTGGTGTCCTCTGACAGCATTCAGAAATTGTATAGTGGAAGTTGCTCCTCGTTTAAATGATCTTTTGATGAATTTGTGGGGGAGAAAGTGGGCTCTCCATCCTATTCCTCTGGTATCTTTTTCAGTAACCTTAGCTTAAAATATTTTAAAATTTCTCTTGAAATTTCTTCTTTGATCCATATGTTATTCAGAAGTTTGCTGTTTAATTTCGGGGATTTCCCAGTTATCTTCATGTTATTAATTTTTAATTTAGTTTCATTATCTGAGAGCAAAGATTGTATGTTTTTATTCTCTTAAATACTTTAAGATGTCTTTCATGTCCTAGAATGTGGTCTATCTTGTTGAAAGTCCCATGTGAGCAAAGAGAAAACCATACGTTCTGCTGTTTTTGAATGAAATTGCTTCAGTTCAGTTCAATTCAGTTGCTCAGCTCTGTCTGACTTTTTGTGACCCCATGAATGCAGCATTTCAGGCCTCGCTGTCCATCACCAACTCCCTGAGTACACTCAAACTCAAGTCCATCAAGTCGGTGATGCCATCCAGCCATCTCATCCTCTGTGGTCCCCTTCTCCTACTGCCCCCAATCCCTCCCAGCATCAGACTCTTTTCCAGTGAGTCAACCCTTCGCATGAGGTTGCCAAAGTACTGGAGTTTCAGTTTTAGCATCAGTCCTTCCAAAGAAATCCCAGGGCTGATCTCCTTCAGAATGGACTAGTTGGATCTCCTTGCAGTCCAAGGGACTCTGAAGACTCTTCTCCAAAACCACAGTTCAAAAGCATCAATTCTTCGGCACTCAGCCTTCTTCACAGTCCAAATCTCACATCCATACATGACCACAGGAAAAACCATGGCCTTGACTGGATGAACCTTTGTTGGCAAAATAATGTCTCTGCTTTTCAATATGCTGCCTAGGCTGGTCATAACTTTGCTTCCAAGGAGTAAGCGTCTTTTAATTTCATGGCTGCAGTCACCATCTGCAGTGATTTTGGAGCCCCCAAAAATAAAGTCTGATGCTATTTCTACACTTTCCCCATCTATTTCCCATGAAGTCTTGGGACCAGAGGCCATGATCTTCATTTTCTGAATGTTGAGATTTAAGCCAACTTTTTCACTCTCCTTTTTCACTTTCATCAAGAGGCTTTTTAGTTCCTCTTCACTTTCTGCCATAAGAGTGGTGTCATCTGCATATCTGAGGTGATTGAAATTTCTCCCAGCAATCTTGATTCCAGCTTGTGCTTCTTCCAGTCCAGTGTTTCTCATGATGTACTCTGCATATAAGTTAAATAAGCAGGATGACAATATACAGCCTTGACGTAGTCCTTTTCCTGTTTGGAACCAGTCTGTTGTTCCATGTCCAGTTCTAACTGTTGCTTCCTGACCTGCATATAGGTTTCTCAAGAGGCTGGTCAGGTGGTCTGGTATTCCCATCTCTTTCAGAATTTTCCACAGTTTATTGTGATCCACACAGTCAAAGGCTTTAGCATAGTCAATAAATCAGAAATAAATGTTTTTCTGGAACTCTCTTGCTTTTTCCATGATCCACTGGATGTTGGCATTTGATCTCTGGTTCCTCTGCCTTTTCTAAAACCAGCTTGAACATCAGGAAGTTCATGGTTCACATTATTGATGTCTTTTGTATCCAGTTTATTAACTGCATTGCTGATTTTAACTATGCCCTTATTTTTTACCTGATGTGTCTATCAATTTTTGATAGGGGGCTGTTCAATTACCCCCTCATAGAGTTTTCATTTAATTTTCTTTGTGGTGTGCTGTGTTTAGTCACTCAGTCATGTCTTACTCCTTGAAACCCCATGGTCTGTAGCCTGTCAGCCTCCTCTATCCATGGGGATTCTCCAGGAAAGAATACTGGAGTGGATTAGCATGCCTTCCTCCAGGGGATCTTCCCAATCCAGGGATCAAACCCAGATCTCCCACATTACAGGTGTATTCTTTACTGTTTGAACCACCAGAAAAGCACAGTTTTGCTTGTATTTCTATTAATTTTTGACTTCTGTATTTAATATTCTCTTTTTAGTCATATACATACTAAGGACTGTTATGCTTTCTTTGTGAATAATCTCCTTTGTTGTTGTATAATGCCTCTGTGTCTAAGAAATTTCCCTGTTCTAAAGTTTTCTCCATCCAAAATTAATACATCCATTTACACTTTCTTCCAATTACAGATAGCCTGAAATGCATTCTTTTGTCCAGTTACTTTTAATCTATTTCTATCTATAAATCTAAATTGGCTTTCTAGTAGACAGCGTAGAGTTGACATACTGTAACAATCTCTTCAGTTAAGTTCAGTTCAGTTTAGTCACTCAGTCATATCCGACTCTTAGTGACACCATGAATTGCAGCACACCAGACTGGATTTAATCTTCTCCTGCCTGGGAAGTCTCAAGCACTCAGGTTTTCAGTGTGCCCCTGAACTGCGCAGGCACAGGAGAGCCTAGAATAGCTATCCCATGTTGAAGGTCAGGAAGGGCGGCGGTGAGGAGACACCCCCCGTCCAAGGTAAGGAACAGCAGCTGCGCTTTGCTGAAACAGCCATGAAGAGGAACCCCATGCCAAAAGTAAGAGAAACCCAAGTAAGACGGTAAGTGTTGCAAGAGGGCATCAGAGGCCAGACACACTGAAACCATACTCACAGAAAACTAGTCAATCTAATCACACTAGGACCACAGTCTTGTCTAACTCAATGAAACTAAGCCAAGCCTGTGGAGCAACCCAAGAGGGACAGGTCATGGTGGAGAGATCTGACAGAATGTGGTCCACTGGAGAAGGGAATGGCAAACCACTTTAGTATTCTTGCCTTGAGAACCCCATGAACAGTATGAAAAGGCAAAATGATAAGATACTGAAAGAGAAACTCCCCAGGTCAGTAGGTGCCCAATATGCTACTGGAGATCAGTGGAGAAATAACTCCAGAAAGAATGCAGGAATGGAGCCAAAGCAAAAACAATACCCAACTGTGGATGTGACTGGTGATAGAAGCAAAGTCCAATGCTGTAAAGAGCAATATTGCATAGGAACCTGGAATGTCAGGTCCATGAATTGAAGCAAATTGGAAGTGGTCAAACAAGAGATGGCAAGAGTGAATGTTGACATTCTAGGAATCAGTGAATTAAAATGGACTGGAATGGGTGAATTTAACTCAGATGACCATTATATCTACTACTGCTGGCAGGAATCCCTCAGAAGAAATGGAGTAGCCATCATGGTCAACAAAAGAGTCTGAAATGCAGTACTTAGATGCAATCTCAAAAATGACAGAATGATCTCTGTTAGTTTCCAAGGCAAATCATTTAATATCACAGAAATCCAAGTCCATGTCCCAACCAGTAATGCTGAAGAAGCTGAAGTTGAACGGTTCTATGAAGACCTACAAGACCTTTTAGAACTAACACCCAAAAAAGATGTTCTTTTCATTATAGGGGACTGGAATGAAAAAGTAGGAAGTCAAGAAACACCTGGAGTAACAGGCAAATTTGGCCTTGGAATATGGAATGAAGCAGGGCAAAGGCTAATAGAGTTTTGCCAAGAAAATGCATTGGTCATAACAAACACCCTCTTCCAACAACACAAGAGAAGACTCCACACATGGACATCACCAGATGGTCAACACCGAAATAAGATTGATTATATTCTTTGCAGCCATAGACGGAGAAGCTCTATACAGTCAGCAAAAACAAGACCAGGAGTTGACTGTGGCTCAGATCATGAACTCCTTATTGCCAAATTCAGACTTAAATTGAAGAAAGTAGGGAAGACCGCTAGACCATTCAGGTATGACCTAAAACAAATCCCTTATGATTATACAGTGGAAGTGAGAAATAGATTTAAGGGCCTAGAAATGATAGAATGCCTGATGAACTATGGAATGAGATTCGTGACATTGTACAGGAGACAGGGATCAAGACCTTCCCCATGGAAAAGAAATGTAAAAAAGCAAAATGGCTGTCTGGAGAGGCCTTACAAATAGCTGTGAAAAGAAGAGAAGTGAAAAGCAAAGGAGAAAAGGAAAGATATAAGCACCTGAATGCAGAGTTCCAAAGAATAGCAAGAAGAGATAAGAAACTCTTCTTCAGTGATCAATGCAAAGAAATAGAGGAAAACAACAGAATGGGAAAGACTAGAGATCTCTTCAAGAAAATTAGAGATACCAAGGGAACATTTCATGTAAAGATGGGCTTGATAAAGGAAAAAATGGTATGGAACTAGCAGAAGCAGAAGATATTAAGAAGAGATGGCAAGAATACACAGAAGAACTGTACAAAAAAGATCTTCATGGCCCAGATAATCACGATGGTGTGATCACTGACCTAGAGCCAGACATCTTGGAATGTGAAGTCAAGTGGGCCTTAGGAAGCATCACTATTAACAAAGCTAGTGGAGGTGATGCAATTCCAGTTGAGCTATTTCAAATTCTGAAAGATGATGCTATGAAAGTGCTGCACTCAATATGCCAGCAAATTTGGAAAACTCAGCAGTGGCCACAGGACTGGAAAAGGTCAGTTTTCATTCCAATCCCAAAGAAAGGCAATGCTAAAGAATGCTCAAACTACCCCACAATTTCACTCATCTCACATGCTAGTAAAGTAATGCTCAAAATTCTCCAAGCCAGACTTCAGCAATATGTGAACCGTGAACTTCCTGAAGTTCAAGCTGGTTTTAGAAAAGACAGAGGAACCAGAGATCAAATGCCAACATTCCCTGGATCGTGAAAAAGCAAGAGAGTTCCAGAAAAACATCTATTTCTGCTTTATTGACTATGCCAAAGCCTTTGACTGTGTGGATCACAATAAACTGTGGAAAATTCTGAAAGAGATGGGAATACCAGACCACCTGATCTTCCTCTTGAGAAATGTGTATTCAGGTCAGGAAGCAACAGTTAGAACTGGACATGGAACAACAGACTGGTTCAAATAGGAAAAGGAGTACGTCAAGGCTGTATATTGTCACCCTGCTTATTTAACTTTTATGCAGAGTACATCATGAGAAACACTGGACTGGATGAAGCACAAGCTGGAATCAAGATTGCCGGGAGAAATATCAATCACCTCAGATATGCAGATGACACCACCCTTATGGAAGAAAGTGAAGAGGAACTAAAAAGCATCTTGATGAACGTGAAAGTGGAGAATCAAAAAATTGGCTCAAAGCTCAACATTCAGAAAACGAAGATCATGGCATCCAGTTCCATCCCTTCATGGGAAATAGATGGGGAAACAGTGGAAACAGTGTCAGATTTTATTTGGGGGGGCTCCAAATCACTGCAGATGGTGACTGCAGCCATGAAATTAAAAGACACTTACTCCTTGAAAGGAAAGTTATGACCAACCTAGATAGCATATTGAAAATCAGAGACATTACTTTGCCTCAAAGGTTCATCTAGTCAAGGCTATGTTTTTTCCTGTGGTCATGTATGGATGTGAGAGTTGGACTGTGAAGAAGGCTGAGCATCGAAGAATTGTTGCTTTTGAACTGTGGTGTTGGAGAAGAGTCTTGAGAGTTCCTTGGACTGTAAGGAGATCCAACCAGTCCATTCTGAATGAGATCAGCCCTGGGATTTCTTTGGAAGGACTGATGCTAAAGCTGAAACTTCAGTACTTTGGCCACCTCATGCGAAGAGTTGACTCAGTGGAAAAGACTCTGATGCTGGGAGGGATTGGGGGCTGGAGGAGAAGGGGACGACAGAGGATGAGATGAATGGATGGCATCACTGACTCGATGCACGTGAGTCTGAGTGAACTCTGGAAGTTGGTGTGGGACAGGGAGACCTGGCGTGCTGGGATTCATTGGGTTGCAAAGAGTCGGACACGACTGAATGACTGAACTGAACTGAGGCTTCCCTGTCCATCACCGATTCCTGGAGTTCACTCCAACTTATGTCCATCAAGTCAGTGAACCATCCAGCCATCTCAGCCTTTGTTGTCCCCTTGTCCTCCTGCGCCCAATCCCTCCCAGCCTCAGCGTCTTTTCTAACGAGTCAACTCTTTGCATCACTATATTCAAAGTGATTATCACATAGCTGGAATAATATTTACCATAATTGCTACTGTTTTGCATAATTAGTTCAGTTCTGTTCAGTTGCTCAGCCATGTCTAACTGCAACCCCATGGACTCCAGCATGCCAGGCCTCCCTTCCATCACCAACTCCTCAAGTTTACTCACACTCATGTCCATTGAGCTGGTGATGCCATCCAATCATCTCATCCTCTGTCATCCCCTTCCCTTTCCGGCTTCAATCTTTCCTAGCATCAGGGTCTTTTCAAATGTGTCAGCTCTTCATATCAGGTGGCCAAAGTATTGGATTTTCAACTTCAGCATGAGTCCTTCCAATGAATATTCAGGACTGGTATCCTTTAGGACTGTTTTGATCTCTTTGCAGTCCAAAGAACTCTCAAGGTTCTTCTCCAACACCACAGTTCAAAAGCATCAGTTCTTTAGTGCTCAGCTTTCTTTATAGTCCAACTCTCACATCCATACATGACTACTGGAAAAACCATAGCTTTGACTACACAGACCTTTATTTGACATTGTTGGCAAAAGTTTTCCATAATACTTTCCCTTGTTTTTGTTTCTTATTTTTTCTTAATACTCTTTCACTGACTTTTGTGGTTTTATTAGACATTTTGTATTAGTTAAATTTCTCTTCTTCAGCATATTAGTTATACATACAACAAATTATTTAGTGGTTTCCCTAGAGTGATTGCAGTTTATATTTACACCTATCTAGTCTTTTCCACTTTTAATAACATTATATAATAGGTAGTGTAGGTTCCTTATAATAGCAAACAATTGCAATTCCTCTCTCTCCTTGCATTTTTCATTAAGATTTCATTCATTTTACTTATCATAAGTTTTTTGGGTTTTTTTTTTTTTAAATTTTATTTTATTTTTAAACTTTACAATATTGTATTAGTTTTGCCAAATATCGAAATGAATCCGCCACAGGTATACCCGTATTCCCCATCCTGAACCCTCCTCCCTCCTCCCTCCCCTACCCTCCCTCTGGGTCGTCCCAGTGCACCAGCCCCAAGCATCCAGTACCGTGCATCAAACCTGGACTGGTGACTCGTTTCATATGTGATATTATACATGTTTCTTTTTGTGTGTGTGTGTATGCTTTTTTTAAATTTTATTTTATTTTTAAACTTTACATAATTGTATTAGTTTTGCCAAATATCAAAATGAATCCACCAGAGGTATACATGTGTTCCCCATCCTGAACCCTCCTCTCTCCTCCCTCCCCATACCATCCTTCTGGGTCATCCCAGTGCACTAGCCCCAAGCATCCAGTATCGTGCATCGAACCTGGACTGGCAACTCGTTTCTTACATGATATTTTACATGTTTCAATGTCATTCTCCCAAATCTTCCCACCCTCTCCCTCTCCCACAGAGTCCATAAGACTGTTCTATACATCAGTGTCTCTTTTGCTGTCTCATACACAGGGTTATTGTTACCATCTTTCTAAATTCCATATATATGCGTTAGT
The DNA here is from genome assembly GCF_027580195.1 of Bos mutus. NCBI lineage: Eukaryota > Metazoa > Chordata > Mammalia > Artiodactyla > Bovidae > Bos > Bos mutus. The sequence goes on along the minus strand of NC_091631.1, from coordinate 68,833,548 downwards.
ATACTGTATTGATATTTTTCCTTCTGGCTTACTTCACTCTGTATAATAGGCTCAAGTTTCATCCACCTCATTAGAACTGATTCAAATGTATTCTTTTTAATGGCTGAGTAATACTCCATTGTGTGTATGTACCACAGCTTTCTTATACATTCATCTGCTGATGGACATCTAGGTTGCTTCCATGTCCTGGCTATTATAAACAGTGCTGCGATGAACATTGGGGTACACGTGTCTCTTTCAGTTCTGGTTTCCTCAGTGTGTATGCCCAGCAGTGGGATTGCTGGATCATAAGGCAGTTCTATTTCCAGTTTTTTAAGGAATCTCCACACTGTTCTCCATAGTGGCTGTACTAGTTTGCATTCCCACCAACAGTGTAAGAGGGTTCCCTTTTCTCCACACCCTCTCCAGCATTTATTATTTGTAGACTTTTGGATCGCAGCCATTCTGACTGGTGTGAAATGGTACCTCGTAGTGGTTTTGATTTGCATTTCTCTGATAATGAGTGTATACAATGGATTAAAGACAATCTCTTTAACAAGTGGTGCTGGGAAATCTGGTCAACCAGTTGTAAAAGAGTGAAACTAGACCACTTTCTAACACCATACACAAAAATAAACTCAAAATGGATTAAAGATCTAAACGTAAGACCAGAAACTATAAAACTCCTAGAGGAGAACATAGGCAAAACACTCTCTGACATACATCACAGCAGGATCCTCTATGACCCACCTCCCAGAATTTTGGAAATAAAAGCAAAAATAAACAAATGGGACCTAATTAACCTTAAAAGTTTCTGCACATCAAAGGAAACTATTAGCAAGGTGAAAAGACAGCCTTCAGAATGGGAGAAAATAATAGCAAATGAAGCAACAGACAAACAACTAATCTCAAAAATATACAAGCAACTCCTACAGCTCAACTCCAGAAAAATAAATGACCCAACCAAAAAATGGGCCAAAGAACTAAATAGACATTTCTCCAAAGAAGACATACAGATGGCTAACAAACACATGAAAAGATGCTCAACATCACTCATTATCAGAGAATGCAAATCAAAACCACTGTGAGGTACCATTTTACTTATCATAAGTTTTTATAAGAATATTTATTTAAATATATATATACACACAAACATATATATATATTAATTTTGCTTACACATACTCAAATATATTGCTACTTTTTAGTGAATTATTATCTCTTAGATCAACTAAGAATAAGAAACAGTAGTTTTTATTTTACATTGACTTTCTTTCTTTCTTACATTCTTTCTCTGATTCCCTTATATTCTTTATTTACATTACAGAAAACTTATTAGTTTTTCTCCTAAAGAACGTCATTTAACATTCATTGCAAAATAAGTCTATTGACAACAGATACTCTAAATTTCTGTTTGTCTGAGAAAGTATTTCTTCTCTCACTTTTCAAGAGTCATTTTGCAGAGTACCTAATTCCAGGTTGGTATATTTTCTCTGAACATGTTAAACATTTCATTCTACTTCTTTTCTTACTTGAATGTCTTCTAAGGAGAAGACATTGTAATTCTTATCTTTGTTCTCACACATCTTAGATGCTTTTACGCTCTGGCTTCTTTCAATTTTTTTTTTTCTTTATCTTTGATTTTCTGTAGTTTGAGAATGATATGCCTACTTATATTTTTTTTTATGACATTCATCATTTTTTGTGTTTTCTAAACTTTCTGAAACTGGGATTTGGCATCTGACATCATATTGGTAAATTTTCAGTCACTGATGCAAATACTACTTGTGTTTCTTTCATTCTCCCTTTTCTGTTATTCCCATTCATATGCTACACCTTTGTAGTTGTTACACAGTTCTTGGACATCCTGCACTTTTTCTTTTTTTTCTCCAAGTCCCTTGTTGTTTTTTTGTTGTTGTTGTTGTTGTTGTTGTTGTTGTTTTCCTGTTTACTTTTCCAGTTTGGTGGTTTCTATGGAGATATGCTCAAGCTCAGATGTTCTTTTTTCAGCTGCATACAGCTTATTAAGTCCATCAAAGAAATTCTTCATTTATGTTGCAGTGGTCTTGATCTCTAGAATTTACTTTGGTACTTTCTTAGGCTTGCCATTGTTCTGTTTTCATTAAACCCTGTTTACGTATTATATCCCTTAGTATATTAATCATACTTGTTTTAAAAACATTTACCTGATAATTCCAAGTACCCTGCCACATGTGAGTCTGTTTTTGATGCTTGTTTGGTGTTTTAAAACTATTTTTTTCCTTTGGGTATGCCTTGTAATTTTTCACAGTGTACCCGGTAAAAAGAACTTGTGTTAATGAAACAGATTTTTAATAGCATGCTGGTGAGGTGTGGGAGGGGGGCAGAAATGTTCTCTAGTACTATGATAGGGTCTCAGTCTTTTACTGAGCTTATGCCTCTAAACTCTAAACTTTATACACACTTCTCAGTTCACTCCCGCTCTCACTACCCTCTTTAGATGGGACAGGATGGTTAGAGTGGGCAGGAGTTTGGTATTTCCCTTTCTACAAGTCAGTTATGTGCTAATCAATCTTCATCAGGTAAGGCTCTGTTTAAATATTTTCTCCTGATATCAGACTTTATTCAAAGAATGCTCTGGCATATTTAAAAATGTCTCCTCTTCTCTTCCTACTGACCAAAGCTTGGGAGGATGATTATTTTTCACTGTGAAAAGCAAATCAAACCCCTTGTGGTAAAACTCACGAAAGCATGGGCATGCTTTTATACCTGAGTATCCTTTGGGATTTTAACTTTTGGAGTTGTCCACATTAAACAGACAACGATTCAAAAATAACAGTTTAGATTTTCCTAACTCCTTACTTCCCTGATGGCTCAGATGATAAAGAATTTGCCTGCAATGCAGGAGAGCCAAGCCTGATCCCTGAGTCAGGAAGATCTCCTGGCAAAGAGAATGGCTACCCATTCCAGTATTCTTGCCTGGATAATTCCATGGACAGTGGAACCAGGAAGACTACAGTCCACAGGGTCGCCAAAAGTCAGATATGATGGAGCAACAAATTCTTTTCCTTTTTTTTTTTAACCCCATAATTGTTACTATGAAGTTTAAAAACTACGACATTTAATGCCAAAGCAATCTCTTAATAACTTCTGATATCAGGAGAAAATATTTAAACAGAGCTGTACCTGTTGAAGTTTTATTAGGACCTAACTGACTTGGAGAACAGGAAATACCTAACTCCAGGTTTTCCACTCTTGTAAGTTGTGATTCTCTGAATTTGCCTGTCAATCTCCCTAATTTTGAGTGCAGTATTTTACCTTGTGACCTCCTTCTCTTTAGGATCTAAGAAGGCATATTTATTTTTCAGTTTACTTAGTTGTTAGGATGTAGTGGTGACTTCCAAGATTCTAACATGTAGGGTTGGAAAAATTGGACTTTTATGTTTATATTTGATAAATGAAGTTACACACTTTATAATAGCTAGTAATATTGAATAGCTAAAGAATAACTCTAATTTTCACAAAACACAGTAAGATATATAATGCTATCACCATTTTAAGAAAAGAAAAATAAGCCTTAGTGATTGATTGACTTGATGCATACAGAGGTTGTAAATGGAGGTCTTTATATTCAAAACCCTTTTTCAAAGTTGGCCTCCTTGTAACATACCTTCAAACAACCCCAACCCAGCAACTCTCCTCTTAGTTCACTCTCTTTACTTTCTTCTCTCTTTTCTCTAACAATTTTTTTTGTTTTTGCTTCTTCCACTTGATTACTTCAAATCTCAGATTTCAGTAGTATGTTCCTAATGCCTTAGGCTTGTCATCACTTTATGGCTTAATATTTCAACAGATATATCTTTAGATGACCACTCTCTCATGTTACTGATCAATTGCTCTTTGGGGCTGAGATGAGATATGCAGGCAATCTGGGCTTGGTATGATGATAGTATATTCATAAGGTTCTTTTTGTTTTACAATGTTCAAACTGTGGTCCTTATTTTTTCTATGGCAATCTATCTCTTATGACTTTTGTCAGTTTATATTTTTTTCCCATTTCTTGCACTTAAGTTAAATCCTGTTACTCTGCAAAGGAACAAGTAATAAATTTTTATATCTGTTATTACTTAGTACATTTATAATATTAAATCAAAAGAGAGATGTATTTGAAAACATTTTCTAGATGTTGTTATCCTATTTTTGTGTTTATAGTTTAATTATTTGTTTGAGATATCAAACTCTGCCTCAAGTTCAATTTTTCTTAATTTCAGTTACTTAGAATATTATAGACCATTGTTTTTGTCAATCTAAATCAAACTAAAGCATCTTAAACTTATGGATCTTACCCTGGAAGAATCTGAATGTTTGGCTGAAATAGCAAAATTTTCCTAAGTGTACTTTCAGTAATATAAAGAGTGAAAGTCACTCAGTCATGTTTGACTCTTTGTGACCCCATGGACTATAGAGTCTGTGGAATTCTCCAGGCCAGAGTACTGGAGTGGGTAGCCTTTCCCTTCTCCAGGGGATCTTCCCAACCCAGGGATCGAACCCAGGTCTCAGGCATTGCAGACAGCTTCTTTACCAGCTGAGCCACAAGAGAAGCCCAAAACTACTGGAGTGGGTAGCCTTTCCCTTGTCCAGCAGATCTTCCTGACCTAGGAATCAAATTGGGGTCTCCTGCATTGCAGGCGGATTCTTTATCAACTGAAAGATTAGTGAAGCCCACAGTGATATAAAACTGTACTTCTAAAATTATAGCATTTAAGTAAGTACCTGTGGTTGATATCACACATGTTATAGGCTACTGATAACAAGCCTCGTGCAGTAAATTTAATGAAAATGACTTTATTTTTAAGCAAACCTTATAACCTCTAACTGTAGATATGCTTCAATCCTTCAATCACATATTAAGTAATAATTCATTGTACAATTGGTTTGTGTGACCCAGACTGAAATCAACTTCTATGAATTAAAATTATTAAATTTAATTGAAAATCCAAGGAATGAGTGCCAGTTTCTCTGAATCGAAATAGCAGGGTCAGGTTTTAAGGAATTATTCTTAGTGAAGCAATACAATTATTCTTCAGGTCAGGGGAGACACAAGTGCAAAGTCTTAAGGTGAAAGTAAGTATGTGGTTTTGGCATCCAGAAAAAGTCTCAGCCAGAACCAAAATTGGCATAGTCACTGCCCAGATAAAATTCAGGATAATAATATAAAATGTAATAACTATTATGAGTGTTATTCATGAGTATTATGATAGGGCTTTTAAAAATACTCCATGATGCTGAAGAAACAGAGCACTTAACATAATCCATAGGATTATAGTAAAATTCCAAAAGAAGAATTTTGTTTTACTTTCTTTGGAAAGATTTGACTTTTACTGTGTGCCTCCTCCCCTGTCTCCTACTGGAATTACTGATATTGTGGGGTTAAAAAAAGTAAGTTTATGAATCTGGAGATACACATGAGTTAGGCCATGGGAAACATGTATGTTACTCAGGATAGGATGCAATAAACTAAATAGACATTTCTCCAAAGAAGACATACAGATGGCTAACAAACACATGAAAAGATGCTCAACATCACTCATAAAATAAAAATTAATTTTTTTGAAAAAAAAAATTTTAAACTCCCGAAACTCAGTTGGTTAACACAATAAAAGTTCATTTCTCACAGACATTTTAGCCCCATATAATTGATGCATTCCCCTTACTTCTTTTTTTTTTAATTTAATTTTATTTTTAAACTTTACAATATTGTATTGGTTTTGCCAAATATTGAAATGAATCCGCCACAGGTATACATCCTGAACCCTCCTCCCTCCTCCCTCCCCATACCATCCCTCTGGGTTGTCCCAGTGCACCAGGCCCAAGCATCCAGTATCGTGCATCGAACCTGGACTGGTGACTCGTTTTACACATGATATTATACATGTTTCAATGACATTCTCCCAAATCTTCCCATCCTCTCCCTCTCGCACAGAGTCCATAAGACTGTTCTATACATCAGTGTCTCTTTTGCTGTCTCGTATACAGGGTTATTGTTACCATCTTTCTAAATTCCATACATATGTGTTAGTATACTGTATTGGTGTTTTTCTTTCTGGCTTACTTCACTCTGTATAATGGGCTCAAGTTTCATCCATCTCATTAGAACTGATTCAAATGAATTCTTTTTAATGGCTGAGTAATACTCCATTGTGTATATGTACCACAGCTTTCTTATCCATTCATCTGCTGATGGGCATCTAGGTTGCTTCCATGTCCTGGCTATTATAAACAGTGCTGCGATGAACATTGGGGTACACGTGTCTCTTTCAATTCTGGTTTCCTCAGTGTGTATGCCCAGCAATGGGATTGCTAGATCATAAGGCAGGTCTATTTCCTGTTTTTTAAGGAATCTCCACACTGTTCTCCATAGTGGCAGTACTAGTTTGCATTCCCATCAACAGTGTAAAAGGGTTCCCTTTTCTCCACCCCCTCTCCACCATTTATTGCTTGTAGACTTTTGGACTGCAGCCATTCTGACTGGTGAGAAATGGTACCTCATAGTGGTTTTGACTTGCATTTCTCTGATAATGAGTGATGTTGAGCATCTTTTCATGTGTTTGTTAGCCATCTGTATGTCTTCTTTGGAGAAATGTCTATTTAGTTCTTTGGCCCATTTTTTGGTTGGGTCATTTATTTTTCTGGAGTTGAGCTGTAGGAGTTGCTTGTATATTTTTGAGATTAGTTGTTTGTCAGTTGCTCATTTGCTATTATTTTCTCCCATTCTGAAGGCTGTCTTTTCACCTTGCTAATAGTTTCCTTTGTGGTGAGGAAGGTTTTAAGTTTAATTAGGTCCCATTTGTTTATTTTTGCTTTTATTTCCAATATTCTGGGAGGTGTGTCATAGAGGATCCTGCTGTGATGTATGTCAGAGCGTATTTTGCCTATGTTCTCCTCTAGGAGTTTTATAGTTTCTGGTATTATGTTTAGATCTTTAATCCATTTTGAGTTTATTTTTGTGTATGGTGTTAGAAAGTGTTCTAGTTTCATTCTTTTACAAGTGGTTGACCAGATTTCCCAGCACCACTTGTTAAAGAGATTGTCTTTAATCCATTGTATATTCTTGCCTCCTTTGTCAAAGATAAGGTGTCCATATGTGTGTGGATTAATCTCTGGGGTTTCTATTTTGTTCCATTGATCTATATTTATGTCTTTGTGCCAGTAGCATACTGTCTTGATGACTGTGGGTTTGTAGTAGAGCCTGAAGTCAGGCAGGTTGATTTCTCCAGTTCCATTTTTCTTTCTCAAGATAGCTTTGGCTATTCAAGGTTTTTTGTATTTCCATACAAATTGTGAAATTATTTGTTCTAGCTCTGTGAAGAATACTGTTGGTAGCTTGATAGGGATTGCACTGAATCTATAGATTGCTGTGAGTTGTATACTCATTTTCACTATATTGATTCTTCCCATCCATGAACATGGTATATTTCTCCATCTATTAGTGTCCTCTTTGATTTCTTTCACCAATGTTTTATAGTTTTCTATATGTAGGTCTTTAGTTTCTTTAGGTAGATATATTCCTAAGTAATTTATTCTTTTCATTGCAATGGTGAATGGAATTGTTTCCTTAATTTCTCTTTCTGTTTTCTCATTATTAGTGTATAGGAATGCAAGGGATTTTGGTGTGTTGATTTTATATCCTGCAACTTTACTATATTTTTTGATTAGTTCTAGTAATTTTCTGGTGGAGTCTTTAGGGTTTTCTATGTAGAGGATCATGTCATCTGCAAACAGTGAGAGTTTTACTTCTTCTTTTCCAATTTGGATTCTTTTATTTCTTTTTCTGCTCTGATTGCTATGGCCAAAACTTCCAAAACTATGTTGAATGGTAATGGTGAAAGTGGGCACCCTTGTCTTGTTCCTGACTTTAGAGGAAATGCTTTCAATTTTTCACCATTGAAGATAATGTTTGTTGTGGGTTTGTCATATATAGCTTTTATTATGTTGAGGTATGTTCCTTCTATTCCTGCTTTCTGGAGAGTTTTTATCATAAATGGATGTTGAATTTTGTCAAAGGCTTTCTCTGCATCTATTGAGATAATCATATGGTTTTTATTTTTCAATTTGTTACTGTGGTGTATTACATTGATTGATTTGTGGATATTGAAGAATCCTTGCATCCCTGGGATAAAGCCCACTTGGTCATGGTGTATGATCTTTTTAATGTGCTGTTGGATTCTGATTGCTAGAATTTTGTTAAGGATTTTTGCATCTATGTTCATTAGTGATATTGGCCTGTAGTTTTCTTTTTTTGTGGCATCTTTGTCAGGTTTTGGTATTAGGGTGATGGTGGTCTCATAGAATGAGTTTGGAAGTTTACCTTCCTCTGCAGTTTTCTGGTAGAGTTTAAGTAGGATAGGTGTTAGCTCTTCTCTAAATTTTTGGTAGAATATGGCTGTGAAGCCGTCTGGACCTGGGCTTTAGTTTGCTTGAAGATTTTTGATTACAGTTTCAATCTCCGTGCTTGTGATGGGTCTGTTAAGATTTTCTATTTCTTCCTGGTCCAGTTTTGGAAAGTTGTACTTTTCTAAGAATTTGTCCATTTCTTCCACTTTTTCAATTTTATTGGCATATAATTGCTGATAGTAGTCTCTTATGATCCTTTGTATTTCTGTGTTGTCTGTTGTGATCTCTCTATTTTCATTTCTAATTTTATTGATTTGATTTTTCTCCCTTTGTTTCTTGATGAGTCTGGCTAATGGTTTGTCAGTTTTATTTATCCTTTCAAAGAACCAGCTGTTGGCTTTGTTGATTTTTGCTATGGTCTCTTTTGTTTCTTTTACATTTATTTCTGCCCTAATTTTTAAGATATCTTTCCTTCTACTAACCCTGGGGTTCTTCATTTCTTCCTTTTCTAGTTGTTTAAGGTGTAGAGTTAGGTTATTTATTTGACTTTTTTCTTGTTTCTTGAGGTATGCCTCTATTGCTATGAACTTTCCCCTTAGGACTGCTTTTACAGTGTCCCACAAATTTTGGGATGTTGTGTTTTTATTTTCATTCGTTTCTATGCAAATTTTGATTTCTTTTTTGATTTCTTCTGTCATTTGTTGGTTATTCAGCAGCGTGTTGTTCAGCCTCCATATGTTTGAATTTTTAATAGTTTTTCTCCTGTAATTGAGATCTAATCTTACTGCATTGTGGTCAGAAAAGATGCTTGGAATGATTTCTATTTTTTTGAATTTACCAAAGCTAGATTTATGGCCCAGGATGTGATCTATCCTGGAGAGGGTTCCATGTGCGCTTGAGAAAAAGGTGAAATTCATTGTTTTGGGGTGAAATGTCCTATAGATATCAAATAGGTCTAACTGGTCTATTGTGTCGTTTAAAGTTTGTGTTTCCTTGTTAATTTTCTGTTTAGTTGATCTATCCATAGGTGTGAGTGGGGTATTAAAGTCTCCCACTATTATTTCGTTATTCTTAATTTCCCCTTTCATACTTGTTAGCATTTGTCCTACATATTGCAGTGCTCCCGTGTTGGGTGCATATATATTTATAATTGTTATATCTTCTTCTTGGATTGATCCTTTGATCATTATGTAGTGACCATCTTTGTCTCTTTTCACAGCCTTTGTTTTAAAGTCTATTTTATCTGATATGAGTATTGCTACTCCTGCTTTCTTTTGGTCCCTATTTGCATGGAAAATCTTTTTCCAGCCCTTCACTTTCAGTCTGTATGTGCCCCCTGTTTTGAGGTGTGTCTCTTGTATACAACATATGTAGGGATCTTGTTTTTGTATCCATTTAGCCAGTCTTTGTCTTTTGGTTGGGGCATTCAACCCATTTACATTAAGGTAATTACTGAAAAGTATGATCCCGTTGCCATTTAATTTATTGTTTTGGGTTTGAATTTATACACCGTTTTTGTGTTTCTTGTCTAGAGAATATCCTTTAGTATTTGTTGGAGAGCTGGTTTGGTGGTGCTGAATTCTCTCAGCATTTGCTTATCTGTGAAGCTTTTGATTTCTCCTTCATATTTGAATGAGATCCTTGCTGGGTACAATAATCTGGGCTGTAGGTTATTTTCTTTCATCACTTTAAGTATGTCTTGCCATTCCCTCCTGGCTTGAAGAGTTTCTATTGAAAGATCAGCTGTTATCCTTATGGGAATTTCCTTGTGTGTTATTTGTTGTTTTTCCCTTGCTGCTTTTAATATTTGTTCTTTGTGTTTGATCTTTGTTAATTTGATTAATATATGCCTTGGGGTGTTTCTCCTTGGGTTTATCCTGTTTGGGACTCTTTGGGTTTCTTGGACTTGAGTGATTATTTCCTTCCCCATTTTAGGGATGTTTTCAACTATTATCTCCTCAAGTATTTTCTCATGGTCTTTCTTTTTGTCTTCTTCTTCTGGGACCCCTATGATTCGAATGTTGTAGCGTTTAATATTGTCCTGAAGGTCTCTGAGATTGTCCTCATTTCTTTTAATTTATTTTTATTTTTTCCTCTCTGATTAATTTATTTCTACCATTCTATCTTCTAATTCACTAATCCTGTCTTCTGCCTCTGTTATTCTACTATTTGTTGCCTCCAGAGTGTTTTTAATTTCATTTATTGCATTATTGATTATATATTGACACTTTTTTATTTCTTCAAGGTCCTTGTTAAGCCTTTCTTGCATCTTCTCAATCCTTGTCTCCAGGCTATTTACCTGTGATTCAATTTTGATTTCAAGACTTTGGATCAATTTCTCTATCATTATTCGGAATTCTTTATCAGGTGGATTCCCTATCTCTTCCTTTTTTGTTTGGTTTGGTGGGCATTTATCCTGTTCCTTTATCTTCTGGGTATTCCTCTGTCTCTTCATCTTGTTTAAATTGCTGGGTTTGGGGTGTCCTTTCTGTATCCTGGCAGTTTGTGGAGTTCTCTTTATTGTGGTGTTTCCTCACTGTGTGTGGGTTTGTACAGGTGGCTTGTCAAGGTTTCTTGGTTAGGGAAGCTTGTGTCGGTGTTCTGGTGGGTGGAGCTGTATTTCTTCTCTCTGGAGTGCAATGAAGTGTCCAGTAATGAGTTATGAGATGTTTATGGTTTTGGGGTGACTTTGGGCAGCCTGTATCTTGGAGCTCAGGGCTGTGTTCCTTTGTTGCTGGAGAATTTGTTTGATATGTTTTGCCCTGGAACTTGTTGGCCCTTGTGTGGTGCTTGTTTTCAGTGTAGGTATGGAGGCGTTTGATGAGCTCCTGTCAATTAATGTTCCCTGGAGTCAGGAGTTCCCTGGAGTCAGGGTTTGGACTTAAGCCTCCTGCTTCCAGTTATTGGTCTTATTTTTACAGTAGTTTCAAAACTTCTCCTTCTATACAACACCATTGATAAAACACCTACGTTAAAGATGAAAAGTTTCTCCGCTGTGAGGGTCACCCAGAGAGGTTCACAGTGTTATATGGAGAAGAGAAGAGGGAGGAGGGAGTTAGAAGTGACCCAAATGAGATGAGGTGGAATTAACAGAGGAGAAAATGGGCTAGCCAGTAATCACTTCCTTATGTGCACTCCACAACTCGACCGCTCAGAGATGTTCATGGAGTTATACAGAGAAGACAAGAAGGAGGAAAGAAGCAGAGGTGGCCAGGAGGATAAAATGGGGGAATGAAAAGGAGGGAGACAGATCCAGCCAGTAATCAGTTCCCTAAGTGTTCTCCACCATCTGGAACACACAAATTCACAGAGTTGGGTAGAGTAGAGAGGGGTTAGGGAGGAGACACAGGTGACCTGGTGGAGAAAAAGGAGAGTCCAAAGGGAGAGAGAGCAGTCAAACCAGTAATCTCGCTCCCTAGTGAAAAATGGGTCCTGAAGATTGGGTTCTTAAAGGTACAAAATTGGTAACAAATACATAAAAGCAAAAATTAAAAATCTAGAGTAGAGTTTGGAATTTCAAAAATACAATGTTAAAGAAAAGAAGAAGGAAAAGAAAGAGAGAAAAACAAACAAACAAAAACAAAGTCACAAAAATTATAAAGAAAATATAGGTATAAAATTGATAACAAATACCAAAAAGCAAAAGTTAAAAATCTAGAGCAGAGTTTGGAATTTCAAAAATACAATGTTAAAAAAAAAGAAGAAAAAGAAAGAGAGGAAAAAACAAAACAAACAACAAAAAAACAAAGTCGCAAAAATTATAAAGAAAATATAGGTACAAAATTGATAACAAATACCAAAAAGCATAAATTAAAAATCTAGAGTTGAGTTTGGAATTTCAGGTATACAATGTTATATAAAAGAAGAAGAGAAAGAAAGAGAGAAAAAAGTCACAAAAAGTATAAAATATATATATATATATGTACAAAATTGATAACAAATACCAAAAAAAAGCTAAAATTAAAAATCTAGAGTAGAGTTTGGAATTTCAAAAATACAATGTTAAAGAAAAAAGAAAAGAAAAAAAAAAAAAAACAAGGTCAAAAGATTATAAAATATATATATATATGAAGTTTGCTTTAAAAAAAAAAAAAAATAGGGTTTTTTTTTTTTTTTTTGCCAAGTAATAGGTTATAAAAGTGAAAATTAAAGGAGTAATAGAGGACTTAAATTTTTTAAAAAATTAAAAAAAAAAAAAAGAATTATCGTAAAGATAGTAAAAATATATCTAGGACTTTCTCTGGTTTTGTTGTCCGTATTGTGGGTTCAGTTCATTTTTGGCTAGTTCCTTGGTCCGACTTATATTTCTCAAGATCTATAGGCCCCTTCCTATGTAGACGGTACTAACCACAGGGTTTTAATCTATTGCCTGTAGCTTCCAAGGCAGTTCCCTCTGTTATAGCTTCTTCTGTTTGCTGGTCTCTTCAGTGTCTGGTTTCCACCCTGACACAAAGGGGATGGTGGAGGACACTTTTTTTTTTTTTAGGCTCACTTGTTCAGTCACGCTGTGGGGAGGGAGGTACACTTCAAACAAATAACACTGGCATATGCTCACAGTGCCTCAGCCACACTGTGTCTGCCCCTGCTCACGGTGTGTGTAGCCTCCCTGCCCACACTGCTCAGGCTCTAGGTTGCTCCGCTGGGAACCATCCATGGCCGGCCCTGGGCTGCTTGCACCTCCCAGGTCCAAGCCCCTCAGGTTCAGGCACTCGGGTAGTCCTCAGAGGCGCAGACTCTCAGTTGGGCCTGCGTTTTGTCCCCTTCCCAGATCCAAGCAGCTCAGGTGATGAGGTGTTTGGCGCACGTGATTGCTGCGACTTATCACCTCCTCGCTGCTCGGTTATCTAGGTGTACAACCGGCACACCTTCTCAGGTAGATGTTGACCGTCCAGACCCCCAAGGAGTCTTAGTTAGCAAAGAAGTCTGCTTACAGTTTTATAGATAATGTCTCTCTGGGGCTGCGATTGCCCCCTTCCGGCTCTGGCTGCCTGTCACCGGAGGGGGATGGTCTGCAGCCTGCTATCTCTGTTCAGTCCTTTGTTCCGTGTGCAGGCCTGGCGGTGTCTTAGGTTAGGGCTGGCTTTTCGCGTGGTAGATATCCCACAGTCTGGTTTGCTAGCCCAAATTATTTCACTCAGATAGCACTTGGGGTATTCAGGCCAGATCCTTACTCTAAGCGATGCAGCCCATGCCACGCCTCCCTGCCCAGCCCCCCGCTTGCTAATGGCGTGTGCAGGCATCTGCGCTGCTTCTCCGCCAGGGGAGTTACCGTAGGGCTCGTAATCTGCGGGTTTTAATTGTTTATTTATTTTCCCTCCCTGTTATGTTGCCCTCTGTGCTTCCAAGGCTCTGCACAGATTCAGCAGTGAGAAGGTTTCCTGGTGTTTGGAAACTTCTCTCTTTTTAAGACTCCCTTCCCAGGACAGAACTCCATCCCTCCCTCTTTTGTCTCTTTTTTTGTCTTTTATATTTTTTCCTACCTCCTTTTGAAGACTTGGGTTGCTTTTCTGGGTGCCTGATGTGCTCTGCTGGCATTCAGAAGTTGTTTTGTGGAATTTACTTGGCATTTAAATGTTCTTTTGATGAATTTGTGGGGGAGAAAGTGTTCTCCCCATCCTACTCCTCTGCCATCTTAGCTCTCCCCAATACCTCCTCTTACTTCTTGTACCCATGAGATCTGGAACACAGGATTTCTAGGTAGCTACAGAAAGAAACCGAGGAAGAGAATTGTAAGATGTTTGTATAGTCAGGCTGAGAATTGGCTTGTCTTAGATTACTTCTGTTCATACGCCGATACAATATTGCTTCACATGATCCAGATGTAATTGCAAAGGAAGTTTGGAAATGTAGTCTCTATGCCCAAGAGAAACATGTGGCTCGAAGAACACCTAGTGTTGTTGTTCAGTCATTAAGTTGAGTCCAACACTTTTTGACTCCATGGACTATAGCACACCAGGCTTCCCTGTCCCTCACTATATCCTAAAATTTGTCCAAGTTCATGTCCACTGATTTGGTGATGCTATTCATTCAACTCATCTTCTGCCGCCCTCTTTTTTTACCTTTAATTTTTCTCAGCATCATGATCTTTTTCAGTGAGGCAACTGTTTGCGTCAGGTGTCAAAAGTATTGGAGCTTCAGCTTCAGCATCAGTCCTTCCAGTGAATTCATTGGTTCAGGGTTCATTTTCTTTAGGATTTACTTTTTGATCTCCTTGCCATCCAAGTGACTCTCAAGAGCCTTCACCAGCAACAAAATTCTAAAGCATTAGTTCTTTAGTGCTCAGCCATTTTTATGGTCCAAATCTCAAATCCATACATGACTATTGGAAAAACTGTAGCTTTGACTGAATTTATTGGCAAAGTTATATCTTTGCTTTTTAATACACTGTCTAGGTTTGTCATAGACATCTTCTAATTTCAAGACTGAAGTCACCATATGCAATGATTTTGAAGAGAAAATCTGTGACTGCTTCCACTTTTTCACCTTTCCTTTGCCATGAAGTGATGGGACCAGATGCCATGATCTTAGCTTTATGAATGTTGAGTTTTAAGCCAGCTTTTCACTCTGTTCTTTACCTTCATCAAGAGGATCTTTAGTTCCTCTTCCCTTTCTGCCATTAAAGAGGTATCATCTGCATATCTGAGGTTGTTGCTATTTCTCCCAGGCATCTTTATTCTATTTTGTAACTCATTCAGCCTGGCATTTCACATGATGTATTCTGCATATAAGTTAAATAGGAATGGTGGCAATAAATAGCTTTGTCATACTCCTTTCCCAGTTTTGAACCAGTCTTTTTTTCCATGTAAGGCTCTAACGGTTGCTTCTTGTTCGGTGTACAGGTTTCTCAGTAGACAAGTAAGATGATGTGTTATTTCCATCTCTTTAAGAATTTTCAATAGTTTGTTGTGACTTACAAGTCAAAGGCTTTAGCATAGTCAATAAAGCAGAAGTATATGTTTTTTTCTGGAATTACCTTGCTTCCTCTATGATCCAACAGATATAGGCAATTTGATCTCTGGTTCCTTTGCCTTTTTAAAATCCAGCTTTTATATCTGGAAGTTCTTGACTCAAGTGTGCTGAAGCCTAGCTTGAAAGATTTTAAGCATAATTTACTTGCATGCAAAATGAGTGCAATTGTCTGTTAGTTTGAACATTATTTAGAACTGCCCTTTTTGGGGATTAGGATGAAAACAGACATTTTCCAGTCCTGTGGCCACTGCTGCATTTTCCAAATTTGCTGACATATTTAGTGCAGTACCTTAATAGCATCGTCATTTAGGATTTTAAATAGCTCAGCTGAAATTTTTGTCACTTCCACTAGCTTTGTCGTTAGCAATGCTTCCTAAGACCCCTTTGACTTCACATTCTAGGTTATCTGTGGTGAATGACCACACCATTACAGTTATCCTGTTCATTAAGATCTTTTTTTATATAATTACTCTGCGTATTCTTGCCACCTCTTCTTGATCTCTTCTGCTTCTGTTAGGTCTTTACCTTTTTCTGTCCTTTATCATGCCCAACCTTGGGTGAATTTTTTTTTTTAATATCTCCAATTTTCTTGAAAAGAACTCTAATTTTTCACATTCTCTTGTTTTCCTCTGTTACTTTGCATTGTTAATTGAAGAAAGCCTTATATCTCCTTGCTATTCCCTGGAACTCTGCATTCAGTTGGGTATAGCTTTCTCTCTCTCCCTTGCTTTTCCAGTCCTGTGGCCACTGTGAGGTTTTCTCTTCTTTCCTTAGCTATTTGTAAAACTTCATCAGCCACTTAACTTTCTTGCATTTCTTTTTCTTTGGGATGGTTTCGATCACTCCTTCCAGTACAATGTTATGAACCTATGTCTATACGTAATCTGTCTACCAGATCTAATCCCTTGAATCTATTTGTCACCTCCCCTGAATAATAACAAGGGATTTTATTTAGGTTATAACTGAGTGGCCTAGTGGTTTTCTCCACCTTCTTAGTTTAAACCTGAATTTTTCAATAAGTAACTGATGATCTGAGATATAGTCAGCTCCAGGTCTTCTTTTTGCTGACTGTATAGAGCTTCTCCATCTTTGGCTGCAAATAATATAATCATTCTGATTTAGGTATTAACCATTTGGTGATATCCATGTGTAAAGTCGTCTCGTGTTATTGGAAAACGATGCTTGCTGTGACTACTGCATTCTCTTGTCAAAGCTCCGTTAGCCTTTGCCTTGCTTCATTTTGTACTCCAAGGCCAAACTTGCCTGTTACTCCAGCTATTTCTTGACTTCCTATGTTTGCATTCCAATTAGCTATGATGAATAGGACATGTTTTTTGGTATTACATCTAGAAGGTCTTGTAGGTCTACATGGAACTGGTCAGCTTCAGCTTCTTCAGCATCAGTGGTTGGGCATAGACTTGGATTACTCATGTTGAATGGTTTACCTTGGAAACAAACTGAGGTCATTCTTGAGAATGCACCCAAGTACTGTTCATTTTTTATTAGACTACCATGTTAAAGAGTGAAAAGTGCAGTCTAAACATAAAGGTTTTTGTTGTGTGTGTGTGTTTTTCCAAATAAAGAGCTTAATTTCTCTATATATGAGTATCATGCTATCAAGGAATTTATGAAAAGCATTTATAAGTGAGAATAATTAAAGTGGCATTAAGGTATTTACATGAGGATTAATTGACAGCCTAGAAGGATCAAATTAGCAGAAGTACTAAAATGAAAATATATTTGAGACTAAACATTTATTAAGGCTATTTTCTAGAAATCAAAGGACATGTAGAATGGATATAAAATGACATTTAAAGATAAATCATTTGTGAAACTAACTTACAGTGCAGTAATGCTACTACTCAGCCTATACCCTCAAAAAACCATAATTGAAAAAGATGCATGTACCCCAAGGTTCATTGCAGCACTATTTACAATAGCTGGTACTTGGAAGTAACCTAGATACCCATTGACAGATGAATGGATAAAGAAATTGTGTACATATATACAATGGAATATTACTTAGCCATAAAAAGGAATTAAGTCAAGTCAGTTTTAGAAGTGGATGGACAAAGAGCTTAATTTTCAATTTAATAAATTAGGATGTAGATCCTAATTATTAATAAAGCCAGAAACACTTTATTAAAAATAAATTTAAAAAGAAAACAAATCAGTGTTAATCAGTGTCAAACTACTATACCTTCTCATCCTTCATCTTTAGCTTTATATATTTCTTTTTCAAAAGACACTAAGGTTTTCTATAGAAAGTAAGTTAAATTTTAATCAAATTATTACAGTTTAGTGTAATAAAAATCAAGCTCAGAAATAGAAAAGCAAATGTCTAATGTTAACACATACACATAGACTTTAGAAAAATGGTAATGATGAACCTATTTGAAGGGCAGGAAAAGAGACTCAGACGTAAAGAATAGACTTTTGAACATAGTGGCAGAAGGAAAGAGTAGGATGAATTGAGAGAATAGCATTGAAACATATATATTACCATATGCAAAACAAATAGCGACAAGGAAGTTGCTGTATAACACAGGGAGCTCAACCCTGTACTCTGTGACAACCTAAAGGAGTGGGATGGGGTGGAGGATGAGAGGTTGAAGGGATGTTAAAGAGAGAGAGGGCATATATATTTTATTGTTGTTGTTCAGTTACTAAATCGAGTCCGACTCTTTGTGACGCCATGGCCCTTCAGCATGCCAGGCTTCTTTGTCCTTCACTGTCTCCCAGAGTTTGTTAAAATTCATGTCATTTGAGTTGGTGATGCTATCTAACAATCTTATCTTTTACCACACCCTTCTGCTTTTTCCTTTCATCTTTCTGATCATCAGGGTCTTTTCAAAGAGTTAGATGTTCACATCAGATGACCAAAGTATTGGAGCTTCAGCTTCAGCATCAATCCTTCAAGTGAATATTCAGGATTGATTTTCTTTACGATTGACTGGTTTGATTTCAAGGGACTCTCAAGAGTCTTCTCCAGTACCACAATCAATTCTTCAGCACTCAGCCTTCTTTATACTCCAACTTTCATATCCATACTGATTCCTGGAAAAAATCAAATAAAGTTAAATAAAATCTTTGACTATATAAACTTTTGTTGGCAAAGTTATGTCTTTGTTTTTCAGTACATTGTCTAGTTTTGTCATAGCTTTCCTTCCAAGGAGAAGCATTTTTTAATTTCATGGCTGCAGTCACCATCTGCAGTGATTTTGGAGCTCAAGAAAATAAAATCTGTCACTGCTTTTACTTTTTCCCCTTCTATTTGCCATGAAGAGATGGGACCAAATACCATAGTCTTGGCTTTCTGAATTTTGAGTTTTAGGCCAACTTTTTCACTTTCTCATCAAAATGCTTTTTAGTGCCTCTTCACTTTCTGCCATTAGAGTGGTATCATCTGCATATCTGAGGTTGTTGATATTTCTCCTCGCAGTCTAGCCCAGCATTTCACATGATGTACTCTGCACATAAGTTAAATAAGAAGGGTAGCAACGTATTTACTTTTCATACTCCTTTCCCAATTTTGAACCTATTAGTCGTTCCATGTAAGGTTCTAACTGTTGTTTCTTGATACACATACAGGTTTCTCAGGAGACAAGCAAGGTGGTCTGCTATTCCTATCTCTTTAAGAATTTTCCACAGTTTGTTGTGACCTACACAGTCAAAGGTTTAGTCTAGTCAATCAAGCTGGAGTAGACATTTTTCTGGAATTCCCTTCCTTTCCCTATGATCCAATAAATGTTGGCAATTTGATCTCTGGTTCCTTTGCCTTTTGTAAACCCACTTGTATATCTGGAAGTTCTTGGTTCATGTACTGCTGAAGCTTAGCTTGAAGGATTTTGAGCATAACCTTACTAGCATGCAAAAAATACAACTGTCTAGTAGTTTCAACATTCTATGGACCTGCCTTTCTCTGGTATTGGAATGAAAATTGACCTTTTCAAGTCCTGTGGGCACAGCGGTTTACTTTCTACTGATTCATATTGTAGTAGGCAGATAAACACAACACTTTAAAACAATTCTCAAATTAAAAATAAATTTAAAAAAATCAGTGTCAATCAGAGTCAAATTAATATGTCTTCTCATTTTTCATTCTTACGTTTATACATTTCTTTTTCAAAAGACACTAAAGTTTTCTATAGAAAGTAAGTTAATTTTTAATCAGATTTAATATAGCTTAATGTAATCAGAGACATTATTTTGCCAACAAAACTCCAACTAGTCAAGGCTATGGTTTTTCCAGTGGTTATGTATGGATGTGAGAGTTGAACTGTGAAGAAAGCTGAGTGCTGAAGAATTGATGTTTTTGAATTGTGGTTTTAGAGAAGACTCTTTTTTAAAAAAATATGCATTTCTTTATTTTAATTGGAGGCTAATTACTTTATAATATTGTATTGGTTTTGCCATACATCAACATGAATCCTCCACGGGTGTACACGTGTTCCCAGTCCTGAACGCCCCCTCTTCCACTTCCCTCTCATTACCATCCCTCTGGGTCATCCCAGTGCACCAGCCCCAAGCATCCTGTATCATGCATCGAACCTGGACTGGTGATTCATTTCATATATGACATTATACATGTTTCAATGCCATTCTCCCAAATCATTCCACCCTCTCCCTCTCACACAGAGTCCAAAAGACTGCTCTATACACCTGTGTTTCTTTTGCTGTCTTGCACACAGGGTTATCGGTACCATCTTTCTAAATTCCATATATATGCATTATTATGCTGTATTGGTGTTTTTCTTTCTGGCTTACTTCACTCTGTATAATAGGCTCCAGTTTCATCCATCTCATTAGAACTGATTCAAATATATTATTTTTAATGGCTTAGTAGTATTCCATTGTGTATATGTACCACAGCTTTCTTATCCATTCATCTGCTGATGGACATCTAGGTTGCTTCCACGTCCTGGCTATTATAAACAGTGCTGCAGTGAATATTGGGTACACATGTCTCTTTCAATTCTGGTTTCCTTAGTGTGTATACCCCGTAGTGGGATTGCTGGGTCATGAAAGTGAAAGAGAAGTCGCTTAGTCGTGTCCAACTCTTTGCGACCCCATGGACTGTAGCCTACCAGGCTCCTCCCTCCATGGGATTCTCCAGGCAAGAATACTGGAGTGGGTTGCCATTTCCTTCTCCAGGGGATCTTCCAAACCCAGGGATATAACCTGGGTCTCCTGTATTCCAGGCAGATGGTTTAACCACTGAGCCACCAGGGAAGCATAAGGCAGTTCTATTCCCAGGTTTTAAGAAACCTCCACACTGTTCTCCATAGTGGCTGTACTAGTTTGCATTTCCACCAACAGTGTAAGAGGTTTCCCTATTCTCCACACCCCCAGCATCTATTGCTTGTAGACTTTTAGATAGCAGCCATTCTGACTGGCGTGAAATGGTACCTCATAGTGGTTTTGATTTGCATTTCTCTGATAATGAGTGATGTTGAGCATCTTTTCATGTGTTTGTTAGCCATCTGTATGTCTTCTTTGGAGAAATGTCTGTTTAGTTATTTGGCCCACTTTTTGATTGGGTCGTTTATTTTTATGGAGTTGAGCTGCAGGAGTTGGCTGTATATTTTTGAGATTAGTTGTTTGTCAGTTGCTTCATTTGCTATTATTTTCTCCCATTCTGAAGACTGTCTTTTCACCTGGCTTATAGTTTCCTTTGCTGTGCAGAAGCCTTTAATTTTAATTATGTCCCATTTGTTTATTTTTGCTTTTATTTCCAATATGCTGGGAGGTGGGTCATAGAGGATCCTGTTGTGATTAATGTCAGAGAGTGTTTTCGCCTATGTTCTCCTTAGAGAAGACTCTTAAGAGTCCCTTGGACTGCAAGGAGAGTCAACCAATCCATCCTAAAGGAGATCAGTCCTGGGTGTTCGTTTGAAGGACTGATGCTGAAGCTGAAACTCCAATACTTTGGCCACTTCATGCAAGAGTTGACTCATTGGAAAAGACCCTAATGCTGGGAGGGATTGGGGGCAGGAGGAGAAGGGGATGACAGAGGATGAGATGGCTGGATGGCATCACCGACTCGATGGACATGAGTTTGGGTATACTCTGGGAGTTGGTGATGGTCAGGGAGGCCTGCTGTGCTGCGATTCATGGGGTCACAAAGAGTCGGACACGACTGAGTGACTGAACTGAACTAAATGTAATCAAAATCAAGCTTTGAACATGTTTATACATGTTAGCATTTTCCTTTAATATGACATTTGTTGGTGCAAATATTATATTTTAAGGTATATTTTAATCTTTGAGTGTGAAAATTATACATGATCATGCTAATTTCTGTCAGTAATATGAGTGAGTTGGCATTTACATTCTCCTTGAAGAATGAGATTGTATGGAGTTTTTGGAATAGAATACAGCAACACTATCATTCAATTATAACATGAATTCTGCTTATGAATGTATCCTATAGATTTAAAAATGCTAGTATGCATATTTGGCTTCAGAGGCAGCAAAAAATTCATAATAATTGACTTTGGTAACTGTCTCAATAGATTTTACTGCACATAAACTGCAGTATCATTAGATAGGAAGTTTTGGGTAAACACAATAAGATGATTTTTTAGAAATAAGTCAATACAAATATATCTGTATTTTTGCATGATTAAAATTTTATGCTCATGATAACAATTGTGGGGATGTCATAGTATTAGACTTTTAATCTCCATTGTCACGAAGGGCTGGGGTTTGTGTGGGAGAAAGATGAAATATTGGAAAAAAATTTCAACATCACTGTAATAAATGATATTTTATTCAGTGAAAATGCAATACAAAACCCTATGAAACATACTACTCGAAATTCAAAAATGGTTAAGAACTGTATCTGTAAGTTTATATGGACAAATGAACATTTACTTCTTCAGCTGACCCAGGAAGTAAGAAGTGTATATCTTGAAATTCTATAATTTTAACAGGTTTTCAGGAATCAATATTAGTTTCTTAAAAATAAATCAAATACTCATGAAAACTTTTATATTATGATAAGTAGTTACTATTTTCCATATTGGTACTTTTGTACATGCTCAGATGGAACCTGGGCCTTTACATAGAGTCTAGTACTTGAAATATAATCAGTTCAGTTGTTAAGTCGTGTCCGACTCTTTGCGACTCCATGGACTGCAGCACACCAGGTTTCCTTGTCCATCACCAACTCCTGGAGCTTGCTCAACCTCATGTCCATAGAGTCGGTGATGCCATCTGACCATCTCATCCTCTGTCGTCCCCTTCTCCTCGCTCCTTCAATCTTTCCCAGCATTAGGGTCTTTTCAAATGAGTCAGTTCTTCACATCAGGTGACCAAAGTAATGGAGCTTCAGCTTCAGCATCAATTCTTCCAATGAACAACCAGGACTGATTTCTTTAGGATTGATTGGTTGCATCTCCTTGCAGTCCAAGGGATTCTCAAGAGTCTTCTCCAACACCATAGTTCAAATGCGTCAATCCTTTGGTGCTCAGCTTTCTTTATAGTCCAACTCTCACATCCATACATGACTATGGGAAAAATCATAGCTTTGACTACATGGACCTTTGTTGGTAAAGTAATGTCTTTGCTTTTTAATATGCTGTCTAGGTTGGTGATAGCTTTTCTTCCAATGAGCAAACGTCTTTTAATTTCATGGCTGCAGTCACCTTGTGCAGTGATTTTGGAGCCAAGAAAATAAAGTCTGCCACTGTTTCCATAGCTTCCCCATCTATTTGCCATGAACTGATGGGACCAGATGCCATGATCTTAATTTTCTCAATGTTGACTTTTAAGCCAAATTTGTCACTCTCCTCTTTCACTTTCATCAAGAGGCTCTTCAGTTCTTCTTTGCTTTCTGCCATAAGGGTGGTGTTATCTGCATATTTGAAGTTACTGAGATTTCTCCTGGCAATCTTGATTCCAGTTTGTGCTTTATCCAGCCCAGCATTTCTCATGATGTATTCTGAATAGAAGTTAAATAAGCAGAGTGACAACATACAGCCGTGACGTACTCCTTTCCTGATTTTGAACGAGTCTGTTGTTCCATGTCCAGTTCTAACTGTTGCTTCCTGTCCTGCATACAGATTTCTCAAGGGGCAGGTCAGGTGGTCTGATATTCCCATCTCTTGAAGAATTTTTCACAGTTTATGGTGATCCAGACTGTCAAAGGCTTTGGCATAGTCAGTAATGCAGAAGATTATTTTTCTGGAACTCTCTTGCTTTTTCAATGATCCAATGGATATTGTCAATTTGATCCCTGGTTCCTCTGCCTTTTCTAAATCCAGCTTGAACACCTGGAAGTTCACCATTTATGTACTGTTGAAACCTGGCCTGGAGAATTTTAAGCAGTATTTTGATAGTGTTTGAGATGAGTGCAATTGTGTGGCAGTTTGAAAATTCTTTGGCATTGCCTTTTGGGGATTGGAATGAAAACTGACATTTTGAAGTCCTGTTGCCACTGTTGAGGTTTCCAAATTTGCTGGCATATTGAATGCAGGACTTTCACAGCATCATCTTTTAAGACGTGAAACAGCTGTACTGGAATTCCATCATCTTCACTAGCTTTGTCCATAGTGATGCTTCCTAAGGCCCGCTTGACTTTGCATTCCAGGTTTTCTGACTCTAGGTGAGTGATCACACCATTTTGACTATCTGGATCATGGAGATCTTTTTGTATAGTTCTTATACTGAAATACAATAGTCACATGGATTATATCCAATGCTGCTATTTAACATTAGGTCAGACGTTTACTAACCATAGTAAAGATGACGAGGTAAGAATTTGACTTTTCATGAGCTTTTCAAAATTCTGATCCCCTCTATTCCTGCATTATACCTGTCAGAACTTTGCCTCCTTTGGGGCTCTTTTTGTATTCTGTTGGTTAATATGTCAAAATCCAGTTTTTCTTATTCTTATGAATTTGTTCAAGACATTTCCCCCATCACCTAGTTCTGAGCTATGTCAGACCAAAAACCACAAACATTTGAACTCTGAGTAAAAGGCAGCATTCTTAAGTAATTCAGTAACTTTTTTTTTTTTTCAGTGACAGCCTATTACACTGAAATACACAGTGCAAAATTTTAAAGTAGTTAGACTCTCACAATCTATCCCTCCCTTTAGAAAGCACTTTTCCCTCTTAAATTTTTTTATGCCTATGGCTTGGTCCTTGAAATATGAAACTTGAAGTGGGCAATGACCTTGTGTGCTCCTCCTCAACAGGAGCTTGTTTCTTTGTAAATCTTGGTACTAAAAAATGCTCAATGCTTGTCCCCAAAAATTCACATTCAAAAAGGATTGTCTCTGCCTACAAGTGCCTGTGAGTTTTCAGCCTGCTTCAGATAATGCATTTTCAAAGGTCAGCTGCCTTCTACTGAGGCTTTGATGAAGGCTTTGAAAGAAGGTTCTCAGAAACAGCCTGTGTGCAATGGCCCAAAACTCCTGTTAGCTACCAACTGAAATAATCTGATTTCTCATTTCCGAGCTGCTAGTTTTCAGTAAACAATTAATTATATAGCCTATCAACAATTTTGTTAAAAAAAAAAAAAAGAGAGAGAGAATAACAAAATGAAATGTCTTCAATATTTCTAAAAATTGTGATATTCTGTTTCCACAGTATACACTCCTCTTCAGCAAATAGGTTTTGAGCTCATATATGGCATTATACAGTGAACAGGAAAAAGCTGAGTCCTTGAACAAGTTACACTCTAGGCAAGAATAGAATACATTACTGATGAATACTTATGTTTTATATATTATAGTTTATCTGTATTGATTCTTCTCCCATATTTAAGAGAATTCTTAATATTCAATGGATTCATTAATTCAAGTGAATAAGGCAGTCTATCCTGTGTTCTGATTTCTAGACAAACAGGCACACACATGCACACTCACACACACAAATGTACATTTAGTTTTACAAATAGATGATTGTTTAAAAGACTAGAAGCAGAAGAGAAAAATAGGCCTTGAAAATCTAACTTCAAATACTGAGGATAATACTATTTATTACTGTCAGATATCAGTCCCAATATCTGATAAACCAACTGAAGAAACAAATGATTTAGGTTTTTTTTTTCAAAATTCACTTCTACTAAGTGATCCACATTGCTCAGAGACAGAAGAACTTGACATAAAGTGAAATATAGTAACTGTATGCACAATTAAAGGGAGGATAAGTTGACCTAAAGAGGGAAATGGGAAGAAAAAAATAAAGAGACAGGCAAAGTTAATCCTGTCCTTACCATTTTATTTTTTTCTCAGAAAAAAATTTTCATATGAGCCTTTTTATCATTAAGCAATTGAGATTGAAATGTATCAACTTTAGGTAATCATGTCTTGAATTCTAATTTATCTCCATGGGATCAATTTAAATGTGGCAAATTGAACTGAGCACGAAAGATTAATAAAAGTGAAATGGCAGTCATTCCTTTAATGTACTGCACACAATTTGAACCAATTTTACTGCACCCCTATGAGGAGAATTTTATCTTTGAAGTAATTGAAAAGATTAATCCACTTAGAAATAATGAGCTGGAGGTTAGTGACTTTTCATTCCACACTTAAAAATTTTTGTTAAAACCAGTTTGAAATCTAGATTTAAAAAGTCCAATAGTCAGCTCATATTTTAATATGAAAATCTGCTGGTCTGTCCCCACAGTTCACCTGTCACATAACTACACACATCTCCCTTGGTGCTTCTTCTGTATGATTAACCATATTCCCCCCCCTCCTTTAATATTGAACTTTTTTTTTTTTACAGAACACAGTTTATATGATTATATCTTTCTTCTTCAATATCACATTAAACTGTCAGTTCTGACCTATCTAATCTTTTTGACTGGTTTATATCCATATTTTTGCACACTACATATCAGTGTGTACCATTGCATATTAATAGGCAAGCTGTTTGACGATAGCTATAACTTAGAAAATGGTAAATATCATACTTATTTCTGGTTTTAAAAGTTCCAGAGCCAGGGTTGCATGGGTACAAAACAAAAATAGATACCAAAATATAATTGTATTCTGTTCTGAAGGGAAATTTTATATTTATTAAAAAGTGAAATGGATATATCATAAATAATCCTGGTTATTTCAAGGCAACTCACGAGCATCCCCTGATATAAAGTAGCATACTAAAGGCCTGCTGAAACTCATCATCCTTACAGTGAAGAATTATATTCAATTTCCCCATTTGAAAAATATTTGAACTCCCTTCTCCTACTGCTCAGGAAGAGAGGAGGCTCATTCTTTCTCCTCTCTACCTCCTACTGCCTGGAGAAAGAAATTCAGAAATACTGACTACATAATAAGAGGAAAAGGTGAGGACCTGAGAATCACTGGGAGTAGAGGAAGAACATTCTTTTTGTACAGATTTCATGACACTCATTCCCTTTGTAACATCCTTTTTAATAATCAATTGATTTGATGTAAAAAAGGTATCCAACAATAGTAATGCACAATTCCACTGAACCAGAAGGTAAAGCACGGCATGCGTACCTGCTCAGTCATGTCTAACTCTTCGTGACCCTGTGGACTGTAGATCCCCAGGCTCCTCTTGTCCATGGAATTTTCCAGGCAAGAATACTGGAGTGCACTGCCATTTTCTTTTCCAGGGTATCTTCCTGACCCAGGGATCGAACCTGTGTCTCTTACGTCTTTTGCCATGACAGGCAGGTTCTTTACCAGCTGAGTCAGCAGGGAAGCCGAAACATAGACAGATGCTAGACTATAATGAAGGACAAATTACTCTTCAGGCAAGTAGAAGTTTTCCCTATTGGGAAAATAACTCTACATAGCAAGTTTATTGACAGGTAAGTGATCACTTAATAGGGTACTGATGCAAGGTATTGGGATAGTCAAGATTTCTTCCTAAGAGTTGAGTTAGATCCTAAAGTATGTGTCATTCAAATGTAAATGAGAGGAAGGGCATTCTAGACTCCATGCTGCTGCTAAGTCACTTCAGTCGTGTCCGACTCTGTGCGACCCCATAGACGGCAGCCCACCAGGCTCCCCCATCCCTGGGATTCTCCAGGCAAGAACACTGGAGTGGGTTGCCATTTCCTTCTCCAATGCATGAAAGTGAAAAGTGAAAGTGAAGTCGCTCAGTCTTGTCCGACTCTTAGAGACCCCATGGACTGCGGCCTACCAGGCTCCTCCGTCTATGAGATTTTCCAGGCAAGAGTACCGGAGTGGGGTGCCATTGCCTTCTCCGTCTAAACTCCATAGAAATCCTTTTCATGTGTAACATGAATTATTTAGACAGAAAGTTTCTATCACAATAATTGGGTCTGGACCACAAATGTCCTTGTGGCTCAGCTGGTAAAGAATCCACCTACAATGCAGGAGACTTGGGTTCAATCCCTGGGTTGGGAAGATCCCGGGAGAAAGGAAGGGCTATATCCTCAAGTATTCTGGTCTGGAAAATTCCATGGATTGTGTAGTCCATGGGTCACAAAGAGTTGGACACTACTGAGCGACTTCCATTTTCACAAATGTCCAATGAGGATAATTATTTTGAATTCTCACATTGAGTGTATGGGATAGGGAAGAAGTGGAGGAAAATGCTTTTAATAAGGAAAGTAAAAATAATTGGATCTGAGGATGAGTTTAGCTTTCTTTAACCCTAGAGAAAAAAATTGGGAAAGCAAGGTTGGTTAGGATTGTTTTACAATGAGACTCCTCAGTGGGGTAATGTTTGTGGAGTGCTAAATCCGCATCAGATGGAGAGAGATAGGAGAAGACAGTTTTGACATGCCCAGAGAAGAGAAGATGGTCATTAATAAATGACAAACAGTAAGAATCAAGAACAGGACCTGGCTTCCCCTGTAGATTTTTGGAACTCAAGTATTTGAGATAATTTGATGAAATTGTGGAGAAGCAGATGCTTAAATATAAAGTAATTTTAAATAACTGACTAAAAGGATATAACAAATATTGTATTCAAATGTAATTAAACTGAGTATACATTACTATAAATTTACAATATTTTAAAATTAGACATTATTATTATGCTATGCTATGCTATGGTAAGTCACGTGTCCGACTCTGTGTGACCCCGTAGATGGTAGCCTACCAGGCTCCCCCATCCCTGGGATTCTCCAGGCAAGAACACTGGAGTGGGTTGCCATTTCCTTCTCCAAGGCATGAAAGTGAAAAGTGAAAGTGAAGTCGCTCAGTCGTGTCTGACTCTTAGCGATCCCATGGACTGTAGCCTACCAGGCTCCTCCATCCATGGGATTTTCTAGGCAAGACTACTGGTGTGGGGTGCCATAAAAAAAAAAAAAAAAAAGAGACATTATTATTATACATTAAGTAATTTTATATGGCATTAACCACTTCCAAGAATGGGAGTGTAAAAATGTATCCCATCCTGAACCCTCCTCCCTCCTCCCTCCCCATACCATTCCTCTGGGTCGTCCCAGTGCACCAGCCCCAAACATCCAGTATCATGCAACGAACCTGGACTGGTGACTCATTTCATATATGATATTATACATATTTCAATGCCATTTTTGGAAGGGGATTAAGTCTCTAAATTCATAATAACAAACACAAGTACAGAGCCTGTATGAAAATATAAAAGTTAGCTTTTAGGAATTTAAAATGAAAAACTAACCAGTTTGTCAATCATTAGATATCACCAGAGGAGGCAACTTTAACCTGCTCAGAAATTACTCATTGCTTGGTAAAATTCATCAAAGTCTGGATAATGCATCTAATTTACCTTAGCTCATTTGATGCCCTACAGTTGTTTCGATTAGAAAACATGAAATCATGCTAAGACAATTTTCTAAGAATTGTATAGAAAGCTACACTTGTATTACTTTTCATGATAGATCAAAGCTTCAGACTTATGCAAGGTATGTTTAAGCCTAATTAGCTCACAATTTCACTTTGTTTTCTAAGTAGGCTGTTGGTCCTAATATTGTCAGTGCTGTTTGATAAGCATGCAGTCAGTTTACTAGCTGATTTTACTAGTCAGTTTATTAGCTGATTCAAAACCCTAACTGTTGTGTTCTGCTTTTCTTTCTCTTCTTAATAATAACTGAAATAGCACTTTTGTCAAAACCATTATAAACCCAAGACAAAACAAATGGAATAATTACAAAAAAAAAAAAAAAAACTGGTGGATATTTACTCTTGAAAGAAGGAAGCACAATAACTGATATCCACATTACACGTGTCCCTTAGAATACTTCCCAGTTCCTGTGGCTGCATTTTGGAGAGAACTAGTAAAGACTCCTCATTTTTGATTGAGGGAAGTGAAGGTGAAAATCTCTCAGTTGTGTCTGACTCTTTGTGACCCATGGGATCCTCTGTCCAAGGAATTCACCAGGCAAGAATACTGGAGTGGGTTACCATGCCCTCCTTCAGGGGATCTTCCAAACCCAGGGATGGAACTCAGGTCTCCTACATTACAAGCAGATTCTTTACCATCTGAGCCACCAGGGAAGCCCTTGATTGAGGTGTCAATGGGTAGAGTTCAGTGTTGTATGATCCAACTAACAATAAAAGGGAAAATCCCAGAAAGGAGCGAGCCAAGAATAAGGACTGAACTTAAAATTCTGTATGATAACAATAACACAAAGGAGGAGGTGGAAACAGGCATATAATTAAGTAGATTTTTGTAGTTAATTTTTATTGAAATTAAGTATTTAGAATGTTTTATGTCACAATGTTAATTTTCATCTCCCAGATAGTTTTTAAATAATTGAAACATATAATAAAAAAGAATTAAAATAGTACAATAGAGAAAATCTATTGAAAATAAAAAGAGGCTGTAATGGAGATAAAAAGAAAAATAATAAGACACTCAGAAAACAG
Organism: Bos mutus; assembly: GCF_027580195.1. Taxonomy (NCBI): domain Eukaryota; kingdom Metazoa; phylum Chordata; class Mammalia; order Artiodactyla; family Bovidae; genus Bos; species Bos mutus. The sequence continues at coordinate 68,803,418 of NC_091631.1, read as the reverse complement.
ATAGAAAATCGTGGATATAAGCCCTACATATTCAGTAATTATATTGAACACAAATTAATTGAACACTCCAATCAAAAGGCAAAAACCGGGGGAAGGCGCCAAGATGGTGGAGGAGTAGGACGGCGAAAACACTTTCTCCCCCACAAATTCATCAAAAGAACATTTAAACGTCGAGTAAATTCCACAAAACAACTTCTGAATGCCGGCAGAGGACATCAGGCACCCAGAAAAGCAACCCAACTCCTCGAAAGGAGGTAGGAAAAATATTAAAGACAATAAAAGAGACAAAGAGGGAGGGACGGAGTTCCGTCCTGGGAAGGGAGTCTTAAAAGAGAGAAGTTTCCAAACACCAGGAAACCTTCTCACTGCCGAATCTGTGCCGAGCTTTGGAAGCACAGAGGACAACATAACAGGGAGAAAAATAAATAAACAATTAAAACTGCAGAGATTGCAGGCCCTACGGTAACTCCTCCAGCGGAGAAGCAGCGCAGACGCCTGCACGCACGCCATTAGCAAGCCGGGCTGGGCAGGGAGAGGCGCGCGCAGGCTGCATCGCTTAGAGTAAGAATCTGGCCTGAATACCTGAGCACTATCTGAGCGAAATAATTTGGGCTAGCAAACCAGACTGTGGGATATCTACCATGCGAAAAGCCAGCCCTAACCTAAGACACCGCCAGCCCACGACGGAACAAAGGACTAAACAGAGGTAGCCGGCTGCAAACCTTGCCCCTCTGGTGACAGGCAGCCAGAGCCGGAAGGGGGCAATCGCAGCCCCAGAGAGACATTATCTATAAAACTGGCTTCTTTGCTAACTAAAACTTATTGGGGTCTGGGCGGTCAACATCTGCCTGAGAAGGTGTGCGGTTTTACACCCAGAAAACCAAGTGGCGGGAGGCGATAAGTCGCAGCATTGGCGCGCCAAACACCTCATCACCTGAGCTGCTCAGACCTGGGAAGAGCACAAAACGCAGCCCCAACTGAGTCTGCGCCTCTGAGGACTACTTGAGTGCCTGAACTTGAGCGGCTTGGACCTGGGAGGTGCATGCAACCCAGGGCCAGCCTCGGATTGTTCCCGCGGAACAACCTAGAGCCCAAGCAGTGTGGGCAGGGAGGCTACACGTGCCGTGAGCGGGGGCAGACCCAGTGTGGCTGAGGCACTGCGAGCGCACGCCAGTGTCATTTGTTTGCAGCATCCCTCCCTCCTCCCCATAGCGTGACTGAACAAAGAGAAGAAATACAGCTCCACCCACCAGAACACCGACACAAGCTTCCCTAACCAGGAAACCTTGACAAGCCACCTCTACATACCCATACACAGTGAGGAAACGCCACAATAAAGAGAACTCCACAAACTGCCAGAATACAGAAAGGACTCCCAAACTCAGCAATTTAAACAAGATGAAGAGACAGAGGAATACCCAGCAGATAAAGGAACAGGATAAATGCCCACCAAACCAAACAAAAGAGGAAGAGATAGGGAATCTACCTGATAAAGAATTCCAAATAATGATAGTGAAATTGATCCAAAATCTTGAAATTAAAATGGAATCACAGATAAATAGCCTGGAGACAAGGATTGAGAAGATGCAAGAAAGGTTTAACAAGGACCTAGAAGAAATAAAAAGAGTCAATATATAATGAATAATGCAATAAATGAAATTAAAAACACTCTGGAGCCAACAAATAGTAGAATAACAGAGGCAGAAGATAGGATTAGTGAATTAGAAGATAGAATGGTAGAAATAAATGAATCAGAGAGGATAAAAGAAAAACAAATTAAAAGAAATGAGGACAATCTCAGAGACCTCCAGGACAATATTAAACGCTACAACATTCAATCATAGGGTTCCAGAAGAAGAAGACAAAAAGAAAGACCATGAGAAAATACTTGAGGAGATAATAGTGGAAAACTTCCTAAAATGGGGAAGGAAATAATCACCCAAGTCCAAGAAACCCAGAGAGTCCCAAACAGGATAAACCCAAGGAGAAAACACCCCAAGACACATATTAATCAAATTAACAAAGATCAAACACAAAGAACAAATATTAAAAGCAGCAAGGGAAAAAAACAAATAACACACAAGGAATTCCCATAAAGATAACAGCTGATCTTTCAATAGAAACTCTTCAAGCCAGGAGGGAATGGCAAGACATACTTAAAATGATGAAAGAAAATAACCTACAGCCCAGATTATTGTACCCAGCAAGGATCTCATTCAAGTATGAAGGAGAAATCAAAGCTTTTAGACAAGCAAAAGCTGAGAGAATTCTGCACCACCAAACCAGCGCTCCAACAAATACTAAAGGATATTCTCTAGACAGGAAACACAAAAATGGTGTATAAACTCGAACCCAAAACAATAAAGTAAATGGCAACGGGATCATACTTATTAGTAATTACCTTAAACGTAAATGGGTTGAATGCCCCAACCAAAAGACAAAGACTGGCTGAATGGATACAAAAACAAGACCCCTACATATGTTGTCTACAAGAGACCCACCTCAAAACAGGGGACACATATAGACTGAAAGTGAAGGGCTGGAAAAAGATTTTCCATGCAAATTGGGACCAAAAGAAAGCAGGAGTCACATGTAAGACAAATCCTAACAAGTATGAAAGGAGAAATTAACAATAACACAATAATAGGGGAGACTTTAATACCCCACTCACACGTATGGATAGATCAACTAAACAGAAAATTAACAAGGAAAAAAAAAAAAAAACATGTACCTATAAAGTTCACTAAAGCAAAGCACAGAAAATGAGGTATGGCAATAAAAGGCGTTAAATTTATCAAATAAAAAAAAAAATAAAGTGCTGAAAAATTAAAGCTTTAAAAAATAAATAAATAAATAAATAAACCTTTGAGTAAAAAAAAAAAAAAAAATATATTGTACAATACAGAGACCATAGCAAATATGTTTTAATAACTATAAATGGAGTATACTATTTAAAAATTATGAATATCTTGTACACATGTAATGTATATAATATTGTACATAAATTATACTTCATTAAAAAAAAGGGAAAGTTGCCAACTAGTTATGGCAGATCATTATGAAGCAGATCTGAGAGGGAGCTGGATGAAGAAACTAAGGCTGGAGAAACTAAAGTTCAGTGGATCAGGCCCAATTTTAGCTCAAATATGGCTAGTTCATTTTGCAGCACAAAAAAAAAAAAAAAAAAAAAAAAAAAAAACCGTTCTGCTACAATGTTTAAAACATTTTTGATCCAACCTTTAGGCATTATAAAACACACATAGTTAGGACTCAGAGACACAAGTAAGATTGAAGAATGGGAAAGATTAATACTGATCCTTTACAAAGTTTTCAAAAAAAGGATAGAGAAGACTTCCCAAGATATGCAATGTGCATTTTAATACTCTGATATCATAATCAAAAAAGAAAATAATAAGATATTTTAAAATAATTAACAGTATTTAATATAAATGTGCAAGTTCAACAACATGGAAACAGATTGAAGCTTATGATTGAATGGGATTTACCTCAAGAATGTAAAATGTAATTAATATATGAAAATAAATGCAATGTGTGAAAGATACAAACCGTATGACTATCTTGATGTTTGCTGAAAAACATAACAAAATTCAACATATATTCATGATAAAAATGATGTTAATAAATTAGATGTAAAAGGAATGTAGATATGAGATCAACATATATGACAAGCTCACAGCTCACATCATATTCAAAATGAAAAGGTAAAAGCTCTATCTATAATACAGAAACAAGATAAGAATGCCCACTTGCACTACTATATAACCTAATACGAAAAGGTTAGACAAGAAATGAAGGTTGGGCAAGACACGAAAGGTGTCCAAATTGGAAAGATATAAATAAAAAGTCTCCCTGCTCACAGTTAACATGACAGTATATGTAAAAAACCTTAAGATGCCATCAACATGTTTTTTGGAACAAGGTAACAAATTCTGCAAAGTTTCAGGTTTAAAAAAAAACAATGTGTTTTTGTACAGTAACAATGAATCATGAAACAAAAGAAAAAGTCTCACAATATCATCAAAACAATAAATTAATCAAGAAATAAAATTAATCAAACTGGAAAATTGCACACTGGAAACTCCAAAACATTCATGAAAGAAATACAACAGTACACAAATAAATGTGAATATACCCTGTATTTAGGGACTCTAGGTGGTTTCAGTGGTAAAGAATCTGGTTATCAGGGCAGGAGACACAAGATACCCTGGTTCTACCTCTGGGTTGGAAAGATCCCCTGCAGTGGTGGTGGTGGTCGTTTAGTTGCTAAGTCATGTCTGACTCTTGTTATCCCATGGACTGTAGCCAACCAGGCTCCTCTGTCCATGGGATTTTCCAAGCAAGCAAACTGGAGTGGGCTGTCATTTCCTTCTCTAAGAAATTGTCCCGACCCAAGGATTGAAACTGCAGTCAGGGAGTAGGAAATTGCAACATGCTCCAGTATTCTTTCCTGCAAAATTCTGTGGACAGAAGAGCCTAGCGACCTACCGTTGTTAGGGCCTCAAGGAGTCAGAAGTAACTGTGCAAATGAGCACACACACCCTGCACTTATGGATTAGGAGAATTAATATGTCAACTGTTCATACTATCCAAAGTGACCTACAGTTTCAAAGCAAACCCTTTCAAAATTCCAACTCATTTTACACAGAAATAGAAAAAAGTTCCTAAAATTTGTGTGGAATCACTGAAGACCCCAACTAGTTAATACAATCTTAAGAAAGAAAAACAAAGCTAGAGGCATAATGCTTCTTAACTTCAAATTATATTACCAAATTATGTTAGAAACTTCCATAATCCAATAGCTAAATAAATAAATAACCTGATTAAAAAATAGGCAAAATGCATCATGCAAAATGCTGGGTTGGACAAATCACAACTAAGATTATGGCATCTGGTCCCATCAATTCATGGCAAACTATTGTAGTTGCTCAGTCACTAAGTCATGTCTGCCTCTTTGCTACCCCATGGAATGCAGCATTTCAGGCTTCCCTGTCCTTCACCATCTCCTAGAGTTTGTTCAAACTCACGTCCATTGAGTCAGTGATGCCATCTCACAGTCTTCCCCATTGTCAACCCCCTTCTCCTCTTGCACTCAATCTTTCCTAGTACAGGTCTTTCCCAATAAATTGGTTCTGCATCAAATGGCCAAAGTATTGGAGTATTAATGCAACAGTCCTTTCAATGAATATTCAGGGTTGGTTTCCCTTAGGATTGACTGGTTTGATCCCTTTGCTGTCCAAGAGATTCTCGAGAGCCTTTTCCAGCAATACAGTTTGAAAGCATTAATTCTCCAGCTCTCAGCCTTCTTTATGGTCCACATTTCACATCCATACTTAACTACTGGAAAAACTATACCTTTGACTATAGAAGAGGAAAATATGGAAACAGTGACAGATTTTATTTTCTTGGTCTCCAAAATCATTGCAGATGGTGAATGCAGCAATGAAATTAAAATATGCTTGCTCCTTGGAAGGAAAGCCATGACAAACATAGATAGCATATTAAAAAGCAGCGGCATCACTTTGCCAACAAAAATCTGTATGGTCAAAGCTATGATTTTTTCCAGTAACCAGGTACATATGAGAAATGGACCACAAAGAAGGCTGATAAAATTATAAATTATTTTATAATAGCTTTAATCAGAGAAGTTCATGTATGTTCCCAGAAAGAAGAAAATACCACTGATAAAAGTTGAAGAAGACCTAAGTGATAAGATATTGTTTAAATTAACTGAAAAGGTTAAAATTGTTAATATGACAACACTACTGAAATTCATACAGATTTAATATATCCACTATAAAATTTTGCACAGATTGACAAGCTAATAGATAAAATGTAAATGCAGAATAGCCACAGCAATCTTGAAAAAGTAGAACATAGTTTGCAGATTTGTAATTTTCAAACTTATTACAAAGCTGTAGTAATGAAGACAATGTGATACTAGAATAAGGAAAAACATACAGAAGAATGGAATAGAAATGAGTATGGAAATAAAGTCTTACATTTGTGGTGAATTGATTTTTGATAAGTACCCAAAGGCAATTCAGTGGAGAAAGCCTATAGTATTTTCAAACAATGATGGGACAAATGGATGAATACATCAAAAAGAGTGCACTAGGTACCTTGCCTTCCATAACAGACAAAAATTAACTTAAAATGGATATAGATCTAAATACAAGAGACTGAATTGTATCAATTGCAGAGGAAAACAGAAAGTACATTTTTGTGACTCAATTATTGCAATAATTCTAGATATGACAAGAAAACACAAGAACTAAAAGAAAAGTTAGATAAATTTGAAACTGAAAGTGAAAGTCTTTCAGTCGTGTCCAAATATTTGAAACCCCATACTGTCCATGGAATTCTCCAGGGTAGGATACTGGACTGGGTAGCCATTAACTTCTCCAGGGGATTTTCCCAAACTAGGGATCAAACCCAGATCTCCCACATTGCAGGTGGATTCTTTACCAGTTGAGCAAACAATAGAAGAAAGAAGACCTTAGGACGTCACATTAACTATGGAGAAGAAACAGTGTCTACAACACTTTGCAAATAAAAAATAACTTAAAAGAAGACTCTATATAGTCATTTTATTGACTTTCTTTATATATTCTCCTTCAGTTCAGTTCAGTTCTGTCGCTCAGTCATGTGCGACTCTTTGTGACCCCATGGACTGCAATACGCCAGGCCTCTCTATCCAACACCAACTCCCAGAGCTTACTCAAACTCATGTCCCTTGAGTCGGTGATGCCATCCAACCATCTCATCCTCTGTCAGCCCCTTCTCCTCCTGCTTTCAATCTTTCTCAGAATCCAGGTCTATTCAAATGAGTCAGTTCTTAACATCAGGTGGCCAAAGTAATGGAGTTTCAGATTCAGCTTCATCATCAGTACTTGCAATGAATATTCAGGTCTGATTTTCTTTAGGATGGACAGGGTGGATCTCCTTGCAATCCAAGGAACTCTCAAGAATCTTCTCCAACACCATAGTTTAAAAGCATCAATTCTTCAGTGTTCAGCTTTCTTTATAGTCCAACTTTCACATTCATACTTGACCACAGGAAAATGATAGCCTTGACTAGAAAGAGTTTGTTGGCAAAGCAATTTATTTCTGCTTTTTAATATGCTGTATAGGTTGGTCATAACTTTTCTTCAAAGGAGCAAGAATCTTCTAATTTCATGGCTGCAGTCACCATCTGCAGTGATTTTGGAGCCCCCCAAAATAAAGTCTGTCATTGTTTCCATTGTTTCCCCATGTATTTGCTGCAAGGTGATGGGACCAGAAGCCTTGCTCTTAGTTTTCTGAATATTGAGTCTTAAGTCAACTTTTTCACTCTCCTCTTTCACTTTAATCAAGAGGCTCTTTACTTCTTCACTTTCTGCCATAAGAGTGGTGTCATCTGCATATCTGAGGTTACTGATATTTCTCCAGGCAATCTTAATTCCAGCTTGTGCTTCATCCAGTCCAGCACAGCCTTTTTCATGATGTACTCTGCATATAAGTTAAATAAGCAGGCTGACAATATACAGCCTTGCCATACTCCTTTCCTGATTTGGAACCAGTCTGTTTTTCCATGTTCAGTTCTAACTATTGCTTGTTGACCTGCATACAGATTTCTCAGGAGGCAGGTCAGGTGTTCTGGTATTCCCATCTCTTTCAGAATTTTCCACAGTTTGTTGTGATCTACACAGTCAAAGACTTTGGCATAGTCAATAAAGCAGATTTTTTTTTTTTTTTTTCTGAATCTCTCTTGTTTTTTCCATGATCCTATGGATGTTGGCAATTTGATCCCTGGATCCTCTGCCTTTTCTAAATCCAGCTGGAACATCTGGAAGTTCATGGTTCATGTACTGTTGAAGCCTGGCTTGGAGAATTTTAAGCAGTACTTTGCTAGCATGTGAGATGAGTGCAATTGTCCAGTAGTTTGAAAATTCTTTGGCATTTCCTTTCTTTGGTATTGGAATGAAAACTGACATGTTTGAGTCCTGTGGCCACTGCTGCATTTTCCAAATTTGCTGGCATTTTCAGTGCTGCACTTTCACAGTATCATCTTTTAGAATTTGAAATAGCTCTTCTGGAATTCCACCGCTTCCACTAGCTTTGTTTGCAGTGAGGCTTCCTAAGGCCCATTTGACTTTGCATTCCAGGATGTCTGGCTCTAGATGAGTGATCACACCATTGTGATTATCTGGGTTGTGAAAATGTTTTTGTATAGACCTTCTGTGTATTCTTGCCACCTCTTCTTAATATCTTCTGCTTTTGTTATGTCCATACCATTTCTGTCCTTTATTGTACCCATCTTTTCATGAAATGTTCCCTTTTTATCTCTAATTTTCTTGAAGAGATGTCTAATCTTTCCCATTCTATTTTTTTCCTCTATTTCTTAGCATTGATCACTGAGGAAGGCTTTCTTATCTCTCCTTGCTATTCTTTGGAACTCTGCATTCAAATGGGTATCTTTCCTTGTCTCCTATGCCTTAACTTATCATATATATTCTCCTTAACTTATTGTAATTAGCCCTTTTCCAAAATCTTCCCCTCCATGTTTCCCTTTTCTGTGTCACCAACTATAATCTGTATAGTCAAACTCAACAACCTCTCTCTCTCTATTTTTTTTCTATTTAAATTAATTTTTATTGAAGTATAGTTCCTTTGCAATGTGGTATCAACTCTCTGAGACCCCATGGACTCTGAGGTTCCTCTGTCCATGGAATTTTCCAGGCGATATTCTGGAGTGAGTTGCCATTTTGTCCTCCAGGAGATCAAACCAGGGTATCCTGCATTGCAGGCAATTGTTTACCATCTGAACCACCAGGGAAGTTCATGTTAGTTTCTACAATACAGCAAAATGAATTAGCCATTCCTATACAAATAAGCAGAAAGTGAAGAGGAACTAAAAAGCCTCTTGATGAAAGTGAAAGTGGAGAGTGAAAAAGTTGGCTTAAAGCTCAACATTCAGAAAACTAAGATCATGGCATCTGGTCCCATCACTTCATGGGAAATAGATGGGGAAACAGTGGAAACAGTGTCAGACTTTATTTTTTGGGGCTCCAAAATCACTGCAGATGGTGACTGCAGCCATGAAATTAAAAGACACTTACTCCTTGGAAGAAAAGTTATGATCAACCTAGATAGCATATTGAAAATCAGAGCATACTTTGCCAATAAAAGTCTGTATAGTCAAGGCTATGTTTTTGCCAGTGGTCATGTATGGATGTGAGAGTTGGACTGTGAAGAAAGCTGAGTGCTGAAGAATTGATGCTTTTGAACTGTGGTGTTGGAGAAGACTCTTGAGAGTCCCTTGGACTGCAAGGAGATCCAAGCAGTCCATTCTGAAGGAGATCAGCCCTGGGATTTCATTGGAAGGACTGATGTTGAAGCTGAAACTCCAGTACTTTGGCCACCTCATGCGAAGAGTTGACTCATTGTAAAAGACTCTGATGCTGGGAGGGATTGGGGGCAGGAGGAGAAGGGGACGACAGAGGATGAGATGGCTGGATGGCATCACTGATTTGATGGACGTGAGTCTGACTGAACTCTGGGAGTTGGTGATGGACAGGGAGGCTTGGCATGCTGCGATTCATGGGGTCGCAAAGCGTTGGACATGACTGAACTGAACTGAACTGATACATACACCCCTCCCTTTTGTACTTTCTTCCCATTAGGTCACCACTGTGTATTAAGTAGAGTTCCCCGTGCTATGCAGTATATTCTCATTAGCTATCTCACATATAGTATCAATAGTGTATATGTGTCAATCCCAGTCTCCGAATTCCTCCCTCCTCCTCCTTTCCCACTTATACAAGAAAAATGTATATATTTCTTGTACACATATGGGAAAAATGTATATATTTCTTGTACACATATGGGAAAAATGTATATATTTCTTGTACACATACAAGAAAAACATATATATTTCTTGTCTATGTCTCTGTCTCTATTTCTCCTTTGCAAGTAAAATCATCTATAGTGTTTTTCTAGATTCTTCTTGCTTGACTTCACAGCATAATAAAACTTTGACCCTCCTTGCTACTTATTGAAACAATTTTACTGTTGGCTTCAGTAATGCACATTCTAGTTTTTAACTGTATCACAGGGCACTCTACAGTCATTCATTTATAGTCCCAACTCTTTGCATACGTTTCTGAATATTTAAGGGACAAGGCTCAATCCTAGATTCTCACTTTACAACTATAGGGCAAATTAGTTTTCCTGTTTCAAACCTTCAGTGCACATCTCTGGCTAGTTTTTTATATTTCTTCAAACATACGAGATAGCAAAAGAGACACTGATGTATAAAACAGTCTTATGGACTCTGTGGGAGAGGGAGAGGGTGGGAAGATTTGGGAGAGTGACATTGAAACATGTAGAATATCATGTAAGAAATGAGTTGCCAGTCCAGGTTTGATGCGTGATACTGGATGCTTGGGGCTGGTGCACTGGGACGACCCAGAGGGATGATGTGGGGAGGGAGGAGGGAGGAGGGTTCAGGATAGGGAACACATGTATGCCTGTGGAGGATTCATTTTGATATTTGGCAAAACTAATACAATTATGTAAAGCTTAAAAATAAAATAAAATTAAAAAAAAAAAAAAACATCTCCCTTGACCTGGCCCAGAGAAGAATGCCAGGATTCTTGTTAATGCCAGGATTAACAAGAAGGCTATTTCATGACAATTTTTAACATTTTCATAAATATTTATAATCTGAGGCTAAACATAATAGATACAATCTGTTGAAGTTCTTGATACTGATATTAATAAGCTCATTCAAATTTTGGCAGTTTGTTGGAGTATGTGCCCTGAAAGATGATATTAAGAACAAGTTCATTCACATTTATGATTAAAAATAATGTTTATGAAGATAGATATTGTATTTTATTGATATATTATTTATAGTTGATAAAATTATTTTGTATATATTCTATAATTATGTATTTGATATATTTGATAAAATTATATATTTTATTGATATTTTATATCCACATATATTATTGTTATTATGCACTAGAAATTAGCAAACTACATCAATTATATCTGTTTTTATAATTGAAAAAGTGTGTTTGGATTATGTAGAAGTATGGTAAAATATATATGATTTAGATTTTTTGTTCAAACCTATTTTTACTAAATTGTTGCTATTCTAAAAGCCTTGGTAAAATTGAATTTAAAAAATAATATGGGCAAATGATATCTTATACATTCAGAATATGTTAAAACAAAGTACTTATTTCTTTTATGATTTCACTTAAGGTTTTACAATATAGCCATTGTTTAAATTGCAGATTGAAAATTGATATCTTGGGTATCATTTGCTCCCAAGTCTTCCCACATCAAAGTATTTAAAAGTATCAATTAGGTTTAGCATTCAACTCCACAAGTATGTTAATGTAGACTATGATTTATCTACCAATAAACACACAAAATGTATATAAAATTGCTAAATTGATCATTTTCAATGGCCAATATTAACTTTTTTTTAACCAATATTTTTGATAGTAATTGCTTCTTTTCACCCAGATGGTCATGTTTTGATATTACACAAGCAGGGGATTTTTATGCAGATTACATTTATTTTTTGAAGCTTGGCAAAGAAAGTTGCCAAATATAAATGTTTGGCAATTTATATTCAATATGAAACATGTTCAATAAGTTAAATAAATAATATCACCAAATACACCTAGATCTATTTTAAAAGCTACATTATTTGTGGATAAAATGAATCTTGTAACTCCTATAAAATCTTAAAAAGAGTAAATACAAGGCAACATTATTTTCTAACACAGAATCACTGATCACAATATATATTATGTTCTAGATCATAACATTTTTTAAAAACCCTCTTTGAATAGTATGCTGAATTTTGCTATCATGTTGTACCCTATGAATAAAATTTAATCTGTGTGGCCCTTTATTTTTATTTGAAATAATAGCAAGTCAGCTATCCAATATCTTATAGGAGTAAAAGTAATCTTAATTCAACTACCTTCATTTGAATAAATGAGTTTGAATTTTATAATTAATATTCTCAATGATTTATTTGCCCAGTATATATTGTTATAATACGATTTTATACTTACAACCAATAACCTTACCATATTGTATAAGTGAGTATACAAAGAGTAATTCAATTTTAGTTCAACACTTCAATTTCCTAATACTATAACCAAGACCAAGAGAAGTTGTAACCTGCTCAGGTTATAAAACTAGTATTAACTGAAATTAATTCAGCATCCAAGATGTTTACCATACTTTTATTTATATGGGTATCCTTCAGTTTTGCTATTCTTCTTTGTGTCTTTCTTACAAGCATTCTGCTAAATTTGAGTCTTCCAAAATATGCCAACATACACCATTTTCTCAAAAGTACTTTTTAATTGCTTTTACTGATATTACCATTTTAAATATGGTACATATTTTGGCTTTAGGGATAATAAAGAACTTCCCTGTAGATCAAAGGGTAAAGAATCTGCCTGCAATGCAGGAGACCAGGATTCAATCCCTGGGTCCGGAAGATCCTCTGGAGAAGGGAATGTCAATCCACTCCAGTATTCTTGCCTGGAGAATCCCATGGACAGAGGAGCCTGGCGGGCTACAGTCTGTGGGATTGCAAAGAGTTGGACATGACTGAGCAACTAACAAACACAGAATTCATAAAATCAAGTCATTCATAAGGCCATGTGGCATTAGATGTTAGGATAGGTACATACTTCAAGAAATTTAAGGCAGTACATTTTGAGCTATGTACATGCAGTAAACCACTTCTTCCATTGTAAATGTTATAATCCATATCTACTTGTACCTCTCTCCTCACCTACTATAATCTTTTATCTGCCAGCAATACATCTGATACCACACATTTGTGTTTCTCTTGTTCATCATCAATAGGGCAGGCAAATAGCTAGTTCATTATTGTATATATTAACCTAGTTAAAAGTTCAACGATTTTAATACAAAGCTAGAGTAGTTAATCTCAAGATGGCTTTATTTAAAAGTTAGAGAAATCAAAAACAACTAAACTGCCTAATCTTGAAGAGGAGGAGAAATTCTCATGAAAATCACCTTCAACTCTTTCAACATAGTAACGTACAAGGCCTCACTGATGTGGTAGTTGCTCATCTTTCCATTCATACTTTGCACCTCACTTTGGCTTTCTCACCCAGCTCCAGCCATTAGATCTCTTTTTAGCTCTTGTGCTGTGCTGTGCATAGTGGCTCAGTCATGTCCGACTCTGAGACTCCATGGACTGTAGCCTGCCAGGCTCTTCTGTCCATGGGATTCTCCAGCCAAAAATACAGATGTGGGTTGCCATGCCCTCCTCCAAGAGATCTTCCCAACTCAGGGATCGAACTCTGGCCTCTTGCATTGTAGGTGGATTCTTAACCATCTGAACCACCAGGGAAGCCGTTTTAGCTCCTCCTCCTGCTGCTGCTGCTAAGTCGCTTCAGTGGTGTCCGACTCTGTGAGATCCCATAGATGGCAGCCCAGCAGGCTCCCCCGTCCCTAGGAAGCATCAAATCTTGGAAAAGTTTTCTTTTTCCTTTTCTCTGTCTTTCACATGGATATATTCTGTTTATCCTTTGCCTGTTAGCTTAAATATCATTTTCACAGAACATCTTTAACCTAAGTTTAAACTTCTTATTATAATATTTCACATCAACACATTTACAGAATCAGTGAAATTTGTAAATATATATCATTTTATTCATCTAATCATTGTTTAATATTTTTCAAAATAGACTGTAAGTACCAAGATGGCAGAAAATTAGTTTCTTTATTATTCATATGCAGATTTTATGTTAGCAAGTAGTATATATCAATTTTTTTCTGTTCTAGGAGATAATTTATGGTTATATCCAATAACGAAATCCATTGCTTATTTCTGTTACTTATCTCCCTAATACACAAAATTTATTCCAATGCTTTGGTTTAATCTACTAGTTAGTAAAACTATGTTTTAATATGTCTTGTTTCTGAATATAATAAAAATGTCCACTGAAATGAGCTACTTCACACATCAGTGATATCTAATTCAATCAACAATAAGATATTTCTCAGCTGTATATCATTACCTATAATTAATTTTGCATTGCACTTTAAATAAGTAGTTTGAATACTTTAATGCCTGATTACTTTCTATTATGGAAAAATACCCCCTTTTTGAGTCCTGGGAAGATTCAGTTTATTTGATTGACTCCATTGTAATCATATGCAATTGAGGAGTTGATAAAAGTAGACATTAAACAGATGCCCAGAAATAAGATAACGTCATAGTCATCTGGAAATGTTTAGTTAAAAAATTATCTCCTAAAAATGGAAAATTTGCCCTTACAATACTATACCAGAAATAGCAAGCAGAACATTTCACTTTTATTGAACTAAGGTTCATTATTTAAAATAGCTAATTGTATTGCATAACATAGGAAAAAAAATCAAGTTGCTTACAGACTATTTACAGAATGCAATTTCTTCTATACTTTTATTAAGTGAGATAAAACCTCCAGATGCCAGTACTTTAAACTGTGTTATACAGAAAATTAGAACAGTTGTTTAATATTTTTCAAAACATGAAAGAGGGAAAGAGTCACTTGTCATCTTCATCAAAAAGAGGTCTTGGTTGAGGGTGAGAGCATATAATTAGCAATTTTATTCATTAGCATTTCCTTCCTCTTTAAAAAGAAATATTGGCTTTAATTTTGCAAAATATATAAACTGTACATAATATTTCAAAATACATAAAATTTTTAGTAAAGACACCCTCATTCATGTGGATTCTTTTTTTTTTAGTTTCTTTAAGTACTAGCAATGTTCATATTATGGTGCACAACGTGAAATAAGAATTCATTGTCAGCAGCATTACCCACCAAAAGGCATGGAATACTGCTTGGACTTATATAAAAGGTCTATTAAGAAAAAAGTTGTCCAGGGGAAAGAATAGGGCAGGAAGAAAACCCTCAAAATAATATGCTGACCTGAAACAAATAGACTGTCAGGTGTTTTTCTAGCAAAAATGGGTTTATTGAAGATCAGCAGAGACTAGGGATTGGTAAACAAGGTGAGACATCTGAAATCCCTGCTCAGCAAGGGAAGGATACAGCTTTTACAGAAAAAAAGGAAGTGGGGAAGGTTGCAGTAAACCAAGAGTCTATGGCTTTTCTTTATCTGAGTCCTTGCCAGGAGAGAAGAGTCTTTCTTCATGCTGTTTGGCTCTGCTATAACTGCAGGAAACAAGAATGCACCCTTCAGTTTTTCCAAATTCATTTAATTGAATTTTCTATTATGTTGTACAGTATAAACAGAAAAGCAGAAGTTATAGTCAAAACAGGGCACAAAGTCTTATTTATTCTTGCTGTTGTAGCCTCTTTCATTTCCAATTATCCCTTCTTCCCTCGTATTTTTACTTGATAATGGAAAACTGTAATGGTAGATTCTTCTTTTCCAGAGACATGGAGTAATATTGTATAGGTCTTATTAGTTTAAGACTGTCACAATAAATCTCCCTGGGGAGAAGATACTATTTTCAACTCACAAAGTTAGCAGAATGTGAAATCACTTCTGATTACTCTTCTTCTATTTCATCCTGGTTCAATTAGCATAGGATATTGTATTTGTGAATTACTTGTCATCCAAGGCTTCCTGGTATGTTTATAATGGCAAATGAATTATATGCTAAGAATTTTCTATAATGTACATATAAAGCTATTTATTATGTGATGTACAACAATTGTGTTGGAATATTAGCAAAAAAGAAAGTGATATATTCATTTATTTTACAATCAGTATAATCTTTGTCATGTCATCAGTTTATTCACTATTAAAAAAAAAATTAAACCTAGAAAGAATACAAAGTATTTTCATTGACAATTCAGGTAGAATTCTCAACAATAGATAAAATTTTTAGGCTTAAAGAAGAAAAATGATTAAAATCATCCATATTCAGATACTTTTTTTCTGCACTGAAAATTTATTAACAAGAGAAAGGAGAATAATTAGAGACTTTGTTCTTGCAATTGATGTCTTTTGCTATATTATTTGATATATACCTGATGTAAAATGTTGTGTTAGTTTCAGGTGTATAGCAGTGATTAAGTTTTATATTTACATATATATATATATATATATCCATTATTTTTCAGATTATTTTATTATAAAATAGTTAGTATAGTTTCTATACAGTACAGTGCTATACAGTAGTTCCTTGTTGGTTATATGTTTTATATATAGTAAAATGCATATATTAAACCCAAAGTCCCAGTTTATTTCTGCTCTCCTATCCACTTTGATAACCATAAGTCTTTTCTATTTAGGTGCATCTATTTTTGTTTTGTAAGTAAGTTCATTTGTACCTTTTTTTTTTTTTGATCCCACGTATGATCAATATCACATAGTATTTGTCTTTGGCTTATGCACTTAGTGTGATAATCTCCAGGTCCTTCTATGCTGCTATGAATGGCATTATTTAATTTTTTTAATGGCTTAGTAATAGTCCATTGTGTATATATATATATAACATATTTTATTCATTCATTTGTCAATGGAAATTTATGTCACTCTCATGTTTTGGTTATTGTGAATATTGCTGCTA
Organism: Bos mutus; assembly: GCF_027580195.1. Classification (NCBI taxonomy): domain Eukaryota; kingdom Metazoa; phylum Chordata; class Mammalia; order Artiodactyla; family Bovidae; genus Bos; species Bos mutus. The sequence continues at coordinate 68,786,815 of NC_091631.1, read as the reverse complement.
TGAATACTGGCATGCGTATCTTTTTGAATTAGAGATTTTTCTGGATATATGCCCAAGACTGGGCTAGTAGGATCACTGGATCATATGATTAGTCTATTTTTAGTTTTTAAAGGAATCTTTGACTGTTTTCCAGTGTCATACCAACTTACATTACAATCGAGGGTTCCCTTTTCTCCACACCCTCTCCAGTGTTTATTATTTGCAGACTTTTTGATGATGCCATTCTGACCAGTGTGAGGTGGTACCTCATTGCAGTTTTGATTTGCACTTCTCCCATAATTAGTGATGTTGATCATTTTTCTATGAACCTGTTGGCTATCTATATACCTCCTTTGGAGAAATGGCTGTTTAGATTTTCTGTGCATTATTTGATTGGTTGTTTTCTTTTCCTTTGGAAGGGGGAGAGAGTTATAGCTCTGTATCAGCTGTTTGTATATTTTGGAAATTTACCCCTTTTTGGTCACATCATTTGAAAATATTTTCTTTTATTCTGTAGGGCTTCCTAGGTGGTCTAGTGGCAAAGAACCCACCTGTCAATGCAGGAGACAAAAGAGATGCAGATTTGATCCCTGGGGTGGGAATATCCCCTGGAGGAAGGCATGGCAATCCACTTCAGTTTTCTTGCCTGGAGAATCCCAAGGACAGAGGAGACTGGCGGTCTATGAGCTATAGTCCATAGGGTTACAAAGAGGTGGACAAGACTGAAGTGACTTAGCATACTACAAGGTTGGTTTTTCATTTTGCTTATGGTTTCATTTGTTGTAAACACACACACACACACACACACACTTTTATTTAGGTTCCATTTGTTTAGTTTTATTTCCATTGCTCTAGGAGACATCCAAAAAAATATTGCTGCAAATTATGCCAAAGAGTGTACTGCATATCCTGTTTTCCACTCTGATTTTCGTGGTATCTGGTCTTACATATAAGTCCCAGAAATAAGCCTATGGTCAGTTAATCTAAGACATAGGAGGCAAGCATATACAATGGAGAAAAGACAAGCTCTTCAATGAATAGTGTTGGGAAAATTGGACAGCTACATGTAAAATAATAAATTTAGAACACTTTCTAGAATCATATACAAAAACAAACTCAAAATTTATTGAAGATATAATTACAGCTTATTTCTAACTGGATTCCAAAATTTCCAATGATTTTTATTTTTATGATTGTTGAAGCAAAGCAGTTAAAACTAATTTCTTGTTTGTACTAGAGACATGTGAAACAGAAGAATTTCCTCTATTGGGAAAACAATTATTTTCTTCTCTAGAAATTTGAATACTGAAATCTCAAATGGTAAGTGTAACACTTTGAATGTATTCATGGTTGAGTAATACTGAAAGCTCATGCAGGACTAGTGCATTATGGCAATTAAAATATCTAATATATTTTTAATATCCTAAAATGGTATATCATTTTATGTATGCCATATTTAACACTGCCCAAATGAAGAATAGGAACTTATTACTGGGAAGAAAATACAAAATTATTTGACTATCTTCAACATTTTACAAGTTATATAATATTTAATGTAAAGGAAAATAATCATATTAGTTCTCTGTAATTTTTGAACTGGTCTGAATTATTTTCACTTTTTAAATGAATACATTTCCTTCTTTCTTTCTTTCCTCTACTCCTTTCTTCCCTTCTTTCTAGAGTGGATTAGAAATTAAAGGATAGATATGTAACAGAAATATGTATGATAAATATTAAAAATAATTAACATTATCCTAAATCAAAGTAGATAAAGCTGAATTATTGAAGAAAAAGGAGACTTCAGGCTAACTTAGAAAATAAATTGTATCTTTGTAAGAAATGAAAATCTCTTCCACTCAGAGCATGGATCACTGTCAATAGGTTAAAAAAGAAAAAAAAGATAATCATTTTCACTGTATCATCTCACTGAGTAAATCATTGCTGGGAAATAATAAAACTTCCTGTCTTTAAAGTGGCACTTTTATTTCCTTAAGTACAAATTCTATTTCCTCTCCTGGAGGGTTTTGACAGCTAAAATAGATATTTCCTTTCTTTGACTTTCTCGGACAATTTTGCTGGTTAACACTTCCCTAGATAAAACAGAAATTTAATTGTGAGATTTTTGTTGTTCTATTGTTCCAATATGCATCCAAACAACCTCTCAGAATCTTAGGATAAAATGTTGCAATATTGGAATCTACCAGCTATTTCCAATGCAAGATAATTGTCAATTGTCAATAAGAAAATTATGAGTTGACTACATTTTTTTATTTTCACTGTTTCAAACTAAAAACCAAGAGTACCAACTTTTAATTTTCCTTTACAAAGATATCATAACTAGTTTAATTATTCAAATTTATTTTTCTGACCTATAAAATGGAAATAATAGTATCTGGTGCCTGTCTTCTTTTTTAGGTTAGCATGGAATTGCTAGGTGGTTAATGGAAAGTATGACTAGAATTCCATGCAGTTGAGAAATAAGTAACTTAGATTTATTTTGCTTGACTGGGCTTGTTGATCGAGGGTGTTGGGAATGGTCATTTTTAAAAGCTTTTTCATAAGTTAATTATAATATTAACTAATACTAGAAATTGAAGTTATAGTTGTAGAATTAAAGAAGGAAAATTATTTTTCAACATGACCACAAGTTTTATTTTTGCTGTAAAATTTATGAAATTTTCCTATGTTTATCAAATAAATTTATGTATTCTACACTCATTTAATGCTACTCTGTTGGATGACAGGCAAAGTACTAAAGATAAAAAGGAAAATATTACTTATGTTTAGTCCTAGAAACATGACAGAGAGAAATACAAATCAATAATTATGAACAGAAATCTTTGATAAATGCTAAGAAAAATACTAAGGATGAGAAATAAAACTAGAAGGATTTCCTAAGTGGCCAGGGAAAGGTTAAATTTGGCCTGAGAGAATGATGAATGTAAATACAGAAGGTCATGGACCATCATCATGCCTCTGCTATTAACAGGTATTTATTTAAGACTAAAAGACTTGGTGAGACTGGTGGAAGTTGCACCTAGAAGTGAGGACAGGAACTAGAATATGAAAGACTAAATGTGCTTGATAGTATATTTTATTTGAAATATACTAGGAAGATCATCATTTGTGGTATACACTGGAGAATTTTGTTGAAGTTTTTGTTTATTTATGCTTGGCTTTTTACCTAGTGGAAAAAAATTTTTTTTTGTTATTGAGAATATATAAAGATGCATTTTGGGATAGAGATCAGAATCATGAAGTTATATAAATTCTAAACAGACCAATTACAGAAAAATATTAAAAGTTATTGAAAAGCCCTGCTGTATCTCATAACTCAGTAGATTCACCAACCTAGATGATTTCATGAGGGAATACTAAAAAAAATCTTAAATCACACAGTTCCAGTACTAGTTGAAATGTTCCAATAAAGAGAGAAAGAAAATATTCAAAAACTTTTCTTTTAATCAAAACAAGGCAAAAGTGGGCTGCCGTCCATTGGGTTGCACAGAGTCGGACATGACTGAAGCGACTTAGCAGCAGCCAGCAGTAGCAGCAGCAGCATCATAAAAAAAAAAAAAAAGAAAAAAAAAACTATCTTGTTTACCATTTATTTTGGTATGCAAAATATTTCATATTTAATTAGAGCTTATGTTTATTTTTTATTATTATTTTCCCCCCGTTACTCTAGAGGTGGGTCAAAGGGGATCTTGTTGCCATTTTTGTCAAATAGTGTCTTGTCTATATTTTCCTCAAAGAGTTTTATAGTGTCTGGCCTTACATTTAGGTCTTTACTTTGTTTTGTGCTTATTTTTGCATATGATGCTAGGAAATGTTCTAATTTCGTCTTTTACATGTAACTGTCCAGTTTTCCTAACACCACTTACTGAAGAGGCCGTCTTTTCTCCATTGTATATGTTTGTGTCCTTTGTCAAAAATGAAGTGCCCATAGGTGCATGAGTTTATAACTGCCTTTCTATCTTGTTCTATTGATCTATATTTCTGTTTCTGTGCCAGTACCATACTGTCTTGATGACTGTAGCTTTGTAGTATATTCTTAATTCAGGAAAGTTAATTCCTCTAGCTTTATTTTTCTTTCTCAAAATTGCTTTGTGTATTTGGGGTCTTTTGTGTTTTATACAAATTGTAAAAAGTGTTGTTCTAGTTCTGTGAAAAATACCATTGCTAATTTCATAGATGCTTATTTGAATTGGTAGTATAGTCATTTTAGCAAAATCATTCTTCCAATTCAATGGAAGAATGGTAAATCTCTCCATCTGTTTGTATTGTCTTTGATATCTTTCATCAGCATCATAGTTTTCTGCATATAGGTCTTTTGTCTAATTAGGTAGGTTTCTTCCTAGGTAGTTTATTCTTTCTGTTTCAATGGTGACGTGAATTGTTAATTTATCTTTCTGACTTTCTCGTTGTTAGTATATAGAAATGCAAGGGATTTCTGTGAAAAGAAGACCCTTGGAAGGGGAGAAAATAATTGCAAATAAAGCAACTGACAAAGGGTTAATTTCCAAGATACATAAACAACTCATGTAGTTCAATATCAGGAAGACAAACAATCCAATTAAAAAAAAAAATGGGTGGAATACCTCAACACATATTTCTCCAAATAAATACAATGTTCTTTCTTTATAGCTTCTGCTGCTGCTGCCGCTAAGTCACCTCAGTCATGTCCGACTCTGTGCGAACCCATAGACGGCAGCCCACCAGGCTCCCCCGTCCCTGGGATTCTCCAGGCAAGAATACTGGAGTGGGTTGGCATTTCCTTCTCCAATGCACGAAAGTGAAAAGTCAAAGTGAAGTCGCTCAGTCGTGTCCGACTCTTAGCAACCTTATGGACTGCAGACTACCAGGCTCCTCCGTCCACGGGATTTTCCAGGCAATAGTACTGGAGTGGGGTGCCATTGCCTTCTCCACTCTTTATAGCTAATAAACATTAAAAGATGTCATTAATAGAGAAATGCAAATCAAAGCTACAATAAGTTATAACCTCACACCTGTCAGGATTACCAACATCAAAAAAATCTACAAACAATAAATGCTGGAAAGGATGTGGAGAAAAGGGAATACTCTTCAACAGTTGGTAGGAATGTAAACAGATACACTTACTATATAGAGTGGTATAGATATTCCTTAAAAAACTACGTATAAAACTACCATACGAGCCAGCAATCCCATAACTGGACATATACCCTGAGAAAACCATGATTCAATAAGACACATGTACCTCAATATTCTTAGAAGAATTATTTACAGTAGCCAAGATATGGGAGCAATCTAGATGTCCATCAACAGATGAATAGATGAAGATCTATTCTATGAAGATCAAATATCAAAATATATTTGATACATATATACAAAGGACTATTACTCAGCCATAAAAAGGAATGGAATTGAGACAGTTGTAGTGAGATGGATGAAACTAGAGTCTGTCATATAAAGTAACATAAGACAAAAGAGAAAAACAAATATTGTATATTAACACAAAGATATGGAATCTAGAAAATGGTACCGATGAACTTAATTGCAGGGCAGGGATAGAGACGCAAATGTAGAGAACAGACTTGTGCACACAGCAGGGGAAGGAGAGGGTGGGACCAATTGAGAGAATAGCATTCACATATATATACCACTATGTGTAAAATATATAGCTGGTAGGAAGCTCCTGTATACCACTGGGAGCTCAACTTGATGCTCTTTGATGACTTAGAAGGGTGGGATGGGGTGAGATGGGAGGGAAGCTAAATAGGAGGGTATATGTATATACTTAGAGCTGATTCATGTTGTTGTATGGGAGAAACCAACACAAAATTGTAAACCAATTATTCTCCAATTAAAGCAAACAAAAAACATCAAAATAAGTCAAAAGGTGAAAAGTGTGTATCCTAATACAGCTGAATAAGTTATTATTTGGCATTAATTAAATGATAAAGAAAAACAAACAAACAAACAAAAAATCCTAGAACTCAAAACACTCATATATATTTTGCCAAACTTCTAAACAAATAGAAAACAAAATCCTGTAGGATATCAATATCATGATTTATTTGTTTCAATCTAGATTTGTAAAATAGTAGAATATTCAGTTCAGTTCAGTTCAGTCCCTCAATCATGTCTGACTAATTGCAACCCCATGAATCGCAGCACACCAGGCCTCCCTGTCCATCACCAACTCCCAGAGTTTATTTAAACTCATGTCCATCAAGTTGGTGATGCCATCCAGCCATCTCATCTTATCCTCTGTCGTACCCTTCTCCTCCTGCCCTCAATCCCTCCAAGTATCAGAGTCATTTCCAATAAGTCAAGTCTTCACATGAGGTGGCCAGAGTACTGGAGTTTCAACTTTAGCATCAGTCCTTCCAATGAACACCCAGGACTGATCTCCTTTACAATGGACTGGTTGGATCTCCTTGCAGTCCAAGGGACACTCATGAGTCTTCTCCAACACCACAGTTCAAAAGCATCAATTCTTCAGTGCTCAGATTTCTTCACAGTCCACTCTCACATCCATACATGACCACTGGAAAAAACATAGCCTTGACTAGATGGACCTTTGTTGGCAAAGTAATGTCTCTGCTTTTGAATATGCTATCTAGGTTGGTCATAACTTTCCTTCCAAGGAGTAAGCATCTTTTAATTTCATGGCTACAGTAACCATCTGCAGTGATTTTGGAGCCCCCAAAATAAAGTCTGGCACTGCTTCCACTGTTTCCCCATCTACTTCCCATGAAGTGATGGGACCAGATGCCATGATCTTCGTTTTCTGAATGTTGAGCTTTAAGCCAACCTTTTCACTCTCTTCTTTCACTTTCATCAAGAGGCTCTTTAGCTCCTCTTCACTTTCTGCCATAAGGGTGGTGTCATCTGCATATCTGAGTAGAATGTTAGGAATTCTATAAATATGTCATAATAATAAGTCAAAAAGAAAAAATAGATTATCTCCATAATTCCAAGTAGGGTGTTTCATAAAACTCAGTAGCCATTATGGGTAAAAACTCACATTCGCAAGTGAAACACAATAAAACAAACAAAAAGAGATAAACAGAAACTACAAAAATTACAAGCAAAAAATAAACAGATGAATAGATAGAAACTGCTTTATCGTGATGATAGGTTTGCATGAATAAAAAGCCATCAGTTTGCTTAATGGTGAAATTTTAGAAGGACATCCATTAAGTCAGAATATCACTATTGCATTATCATTTCATATTTTTCTGACTGATGCAATTAGGAGAGCAGAAGGCAAGTCATCAACACTCATTAGGAGGAGAATAAATAAATTGTGAAACATACATACAGAGGACTATAACTCAGGTTTGGAGTAATAAGATAACAGAAGTGAGCTAGTACTATATATATATATAGTACTATATATATATCCTAATGGATCTGTATTGTATATGAAAATAGCTACATAAAGAAGAATATGTGCAATGAACTTCCGTTTCTTTAAAAAACATGAATATATGTAAATATGCTTATATAAGCATGGGCAATTTCTGGAGTGATACACACACACGCACACATGAACAAACTACTATGCTTTAGTGTTGGGGCTGGAACTATTGAATGATAACGGAGTTTATCTTTTGTTATACAATATGTATCCTTTCTAATTTTTAGCCAAAACAATATAGCCAAACCAATTATTATTTATCCTTTTAATAGATTACTTACTCTATAAAAAATAAATTCCTTAAATAATCTGGTATCTAGAATTCGAAATTTACACAAAAATATCATGTCTCCACACCATACTACTAACTACCTATCCCATATTCATTTTAGCAATATTAGCTTAGCAACCGTGCATTTAGCAATATTTCTAAGTTGTTATTTTAGAGTCCATTTTTTCTTAACTATTCTTATTTTATTTATTGTGGTTTAAACTTGAGGCTACATTTCTTATCTCCAGTTTCCTTGGAAAGACATTGAGTTAAAGACTAACACTTTATCTTAAAAAGTGTTACTGAAGAATTCAAAGTGAAAGCAATTACATTTTAAAATTTAACTTAGACATGATTGAGGATAGTGGTATTGAAAGTGAAAAATGAAGTTGTTCAGTTGTGTCTGACTCTTTGCGACCACATGGACAGTAGTCTGCACCAGGCTCCTCCATCCATGGGATTTTCTAGGCAAGGGTACTGGAGTGGGTTGCCATTTCCTTCTCCAAGTGGTGTTGAAGGGGTGTAGATTATGGCTTATATACTGATACAAATATGACCTTTAATTGCTGCTGCTGCTGCTAAGTTGCTTCAGTCGTGTCTGACTCTGTGCGACCCCATAGACAGCAACCCACCAGGCTCCACCGTCCCTGGGATTCTCCAGGCGAGAACATTGGAGTGGGCTGCCATTTCCTTCTCCAATGCGTGAAAGTGAAGTAGCTCAGTCGTGCCCGACTCTTAGCGACCCCATGGACTTCAGCCTACGAGGCTCCTCATCCATGGAATTTTCCAGGCAAGAGTACTGGAGTGGGGTGCCATTGCCTTCTCAGATGACCTTTAATTAGTATCTAATAAAATAACTTACTCCTGTTTATACATTTAGCATAGGGCAAACTCTAATCTTATTATATGGAATACATGAGATGAAAGCAAAATAGATCAGTGCACACATAATGTGACTTCTGAATTAGAAGTTGTTTTTGAATGGCTCAAAAAAAATTGTTTTTGATGACATTAAGAGGCAGAAACAGTAACAAAACGAATGAAATAGAACACAAATGATGTAAATAATTGAAGATGAGCCATTACCATTAACATAGACTCTTCTCTAGATTGTAAGACAAAAAGGGTCTCCATTCAACAACCATCTAGATGACTGATACCTAAAATTGATTTTTAAGCATAAATAATCCTGATCAGTTTAACTGCATAGAGAAATGTTCAACTTTTACTTATACAATAATTTTTATAATAACTTGATTTCATATAGAAAATTTTATTTCCTTCACACTGATGCAGTAACAGTGGTAGTAATATCTCTAGGGCAATTTATTCTAAAATCATCAGTGTAAACAAATAAGGATTTCTGGAATACAGAAAAACTGAGGTTAAGCAAAAGGATGTTTTACTATTGGGCTGCTTATCCAAGATTAATATGCATCACAATGATGGAACACTTTGTAATTAAGCTGTTGTTTCCTTTTTTAAATTGACTTTGATTTTCAAGTGTACTAATAAACGTGTCAATTACATTAAATAGAGAACTTAGGTTTCAATAATTTTCAACAAATGTTTTAAATGTTCTTACCGTAATGATAACTGGTAACTTGGGCTCTAAAGTAACAAATTATTCCTCCATTGCCTTTGGTTTTTCTATTCTCCTTGATTCGTTTAGTTATTTTTCTTTATTTAAGATGCAGATTCAGTCATTTAAATAAGCTGCAGGTCAGGAAGGTTTTACTGTAGGTGCATTACTTTTTTTTTTTTTTTTAAATAGATAGCTGAATACACCCTGTTGATAATCTAATATTGTTAATTTTCATTTGCCTATGCTACTAGGAATTTCTCAAATATTGTAATTTTCATAAAATTATTATAAAATGTTAGCTACACAAATCTCTTTGTAAAGATGAATATTAATATATTTGGCTATTTTTTCAATAACTGATGTTCAATACTAAAAGAATATGAGATAATATCACTCATCAATAGCTGCTGTTAGAATCATTTTTTATTATTGCTCCAATGTAGGAACTTTTTTAATTTTTAAGTTTAAAGTCTTGCCAATTTTCTTTCTCTATGACATTCTTATTTTTTTAATTTATTTTTATTTTTAAATTTGATTTTATTTTTTAACTTTGCAATATCCTATTGGTTTTGCCATATACAGGCAAAATGAATCCACCACAGGTATATATGTGTTCCCCATCCTGAACCCTCCTCCCTCCTCCCTCCCCATACCATCCCTCTGGGTCGTCCCAGTGCACCAACCCCAAACATCCAGTATCGTGCATTGAACCTGGACTGGTGACTAGTTTCATATATGATATTATACATGTTTCAATGCCATTCTCCCAAATCATCCTACCCTCTCCCTCTCCCACAGAGTCCAAAAGACTGTTCTATACATCAGTGTCTCTTTTGCTGTCTCGTACACAGGGTTATTGTTACCATCTTTCTAAATTCCATATACATGCGTTAGTATACAGTATTGGTCTACCAATGGCACCCCACTCCAGTACTGCTGCCTGGAAAATCCCATGGATGGAGGAGCCTGGTGGGCTGAAGCCCATGGGGTCGCTAAGAGTCAGGCACGACTAAGCGACTTCACTTTCACTTTTCACTTTCATGCATTGGAAAAGGAAATGGAAACCCACTCCAGTATTCTTGCCTGGAGAATCCCAGGGACAGAGGAGCCTAGTGGGCTGCCATCTATGGGGTTGCGCAGAGTCGGACACTACTGAAGCGACTTAGCAGGAGCAGCAACATACTGTATTGGTGTTTTTCTTTCTGGCTTACTTCACTCTGTATAATAGGCTCCAGTTTCATCCACCTCATTAGAACTGACTCAAATGTATTCCTTTTAATGGCTGAGTAATACTCCATTGTGTATATGTATCATGGCTTTCTTATCCATTCATCTGCTGATGGACATCTAGATTGCTTCCATGTCCTGGCTGTCATAAACAGTGCTGTGATGAACATTTGGGTACATGTGTCTCTTTCAGTTCTGGTTTCCTCAGTGTGTATGCCAAGCAGTGGGATTGCTGGGTTGTATGGCAGTTCTATTTCCAGTTTTTTACGGAATCTCCACACTGTTCTCCATAGTGGCTGTACTATTTTTCATTCCCAGCAACAGTGTAAGAGGGTTCCCTTTTCTCCACACCCTCTCCAGCATTTATTGCTTGTAGACTTCCAAGCATCTTTTCTGACCACAATGCAGTAAGATTAGATCTCAATTACAGGAGAAAAACTATTAAAAGTTTTAACATATGGAGGCTGAAGAACAAGCTGCTAAACAACCAATAAATCACAGAAGAAATCAAAATTTGCATAGAAATGAATGAAAATGAAAACACAACAACCCAAAACCTGTGGGATACTGTAAAAGCAGTCCTAAGGGGAAAGTTCATAGCAATACAGGCATACCTCAAGGGACAAGAAAAAAGTCAAATAAATAACCTAACTCTACAACTAAAGCAACTAGAAAAGGAAGAAATGAAGAACCCCAGGGCTAGTAGAAGGAAAGAAATCTTAAAAATTGGGGAAGAAATAAATGCAAAAGAAACAAAGGAGACCATAGCAAAAGTCAACAAAGCCAAAAGCTGGTTCTTTGAAAGAATAAATAAAATTGACAAACCATTAGCCAGACTCATCCAGAAACAAAGAGAGAAAAATCAAATCAATAAAATTAGAAATGAAAATGGAGAGATCACAACAGACAACACAGAAATACAAAGGATCATAAGAGACTACTATCAGCAATTATATGCCAATAAAATGGACAACGTGGAAGAAATGGACAAATTCTTAGAAAAGTACAACTTTCCAAAACTGGACCAGCCAGGAAGAAATAGAAAATCTTAACAGACCCATCACAAGCAAGGAGATTGAAACTGTAATCAGAAATCTTCCAGCAAACAAAAGCCCAGGTCCAGATGGCTTCACAGCTGAATTCTAACAAAAATTTAGAGAAGAGCTAACACCTATCCTGCTCAAACTCTTCCAGAAAACTGCAGAGGAAGGTAAACTTCCAAACTCATTCTATGAGGCCACCATCACCCTAATACCAAAACCTGACAAAGATGCCACAAAAAAAGAAAACTACAGGCCAATATCACTGATGAACATAGATACAAAAATCCTTAACAAAATTCTAGCAATCAGAATCCAACAGCACATTAAAAAGATCATACACCATGACCAAGTGGGCTTTATCCCAGGGATGCAAGGATCCTTCAATATCCACAAATCAATCAATGTAATACACCACATTAAAAAATTGAAAAATAAAAACCATGTAATTATCTCAATAGATGCAGAGAAAGCCTTTGACAAAATTTAGCATCCATTTATGATAAAAACTCTCCAGAAAGCGGGAATAGAAGGAACATATCTCTATGACATTCTAATAGTACCTGGCACATTAACTGCTCTATTAAGAAAACTTTATTAAAGTAAAATTGTTGACAATAAAAATATGATAAAAGCCATTCTATCTACATGAGTCCATGCAAATATTGTGAAGTAGAATTATACTTGACAAACATAATTATACTTGATAAACATAAAATATTGATCTAATTTATTTAGTACTAATATAACTATGTATTCATTGTTTTTACACATAGCTGCGAGTGTATATCTAGGTTTCAGTTTATTAAATTTATAAAGATTAAGTTCAACAACGGGAAATATAAGGGGAAGTAGAGAACTTCAAAGTCTGAGATATTCTTGGACCAGGGAGCTGTAAGCATTATTTCCTTAGAGTTCTTTAGCAATTTTGATAAGGAAATTTATAAATAAAAGCTGAGAAAAATATCATGCTAAAAAAATTTAGAGCACTTGCTTCTTGATGGGTTAACCAAGGAAATATTTCAATGTTTTACAGTTTTTAGAATGTGTGGCTTCTTAGAAACATAGATGTTAGATGTCTAGTGGCAAAATTCAGATTTGCTATATCACGTGTGGTTTAGGAATTTGCATTTGAACTAGTACCTCATTTGAGTCAGATGATGAGAAACACTAGCCTAGGGATTTTTCTCAAATTTCCCACATTCAATAATTGAATTTTTTCATTGCCCAAAGAAAGAGAAGCACATGAGACTTATTTTGTCAAACAGATTCTCAACAAGCTAACATAAAATAAAATGATTAAGGCTTAATAGCAACAAAAGACTTCCAGACATATTAGACTGGTTTGTCTTTATAGTATCTTCTACATAAGAAGCCAAATTCTTTCATGTAAACATATTTCTAGAGCTTGGAATTTTAAAGAGTAGTTTATCTTGCTAGATAGATTTAAGAAACTGTGGTGGATAATTTGCCCATATCCACAGGTCTGGAAGGGTTTCTCAAACTTTGAAAAATGTGCATATGAGCCCAGGATATCTTGATGAAACACACAGATCTTAATTCTGTAGGATAAGGCCCTAAATTCTAAATTTGTAACAAATAGCCAAATAATGGAGAGACAGAAGGTGCTGATCTAGGGACCACACTTTAAGAAGTAAGGCACTGGTAGGATTCAATAAAATAAAATATTCTAGGCAGCCAGTGAATATATTTCCTGTAAGCTATAATTTCTTCACTCAATGAAATTTGTCCAGGCTAAACCACTCTATGATTGAACATGCAAACGTTTTTTCTTCTTGTAAGCTTCCCTATGCATATACATCTTTTCTGGAGTACAAACGAACAAAACTCTTAGCTAGAAGATGTAACTCTTGAACTGTGGCGCCAAGTGAATGGAGCATGAATATTTTCAACTTAGCCAAATAAAATTAATTTGCTTTCTAAAGTTATAATATTATCACCTATGAGTAAAGTGTATGTGCTGAACTGTATTTTATTGTAGTTTATATTAGTATTTTCATTTCATGAACCAGGTTGATAATTTCTCATTAACTTCATTTTCTATTATTTATTCTGTCATGCAGTAATTTATTTTGCTCATTTTACTATTAAGTTGTCATTTTCTTGTTAATTTCAGAGTTTCTAATATGGATACTAATGATTTGTCTAATATGCTGCTGCTGCTGCTGCTGCTGCTAAGTCGCTTCAGTCATGTCCGACTCTGTACGACCCCATAGACGGCAGCCCACTAGGCTCCCCCGTCCCTGGGATTCTCCAGGCAAGAACACTGGAGTGGGTTGTCATTTTCTTCTCCAATGCATGAAAGCGGAAAGTGAAAAATGAAAGTGAAGTTGCTCAGTCGTGTCTAACTCATAGTGACCCCATGGACTGCAGCCCATCAGGCTCCTCCACCCATGGGATTTTCCAGGCAAGAGTACTGGAGTGGGTTGCCATTACCTTCTCCATTTTTCTAATATAGATACTAATAATTCAGCTACATGAATGGCAAACATCCAGCTTCTTTTATTCTTTTCTTCTGTATATGGTAGCCTCTGAAGAGTAAATATTATTGCTTTCAATGTTGTAAATGTCTATCACCTGTCTCTTTTTAATACTTTTTTACCTTTTGTACTCTGCTTGAGAATATCTCTGAGCAAAACTAATACAAATATTTTCCTATATTATAATTTAAAAAACTCTAAAATTTTATCTTTCACAAATAAATGTTCATTCTTCCTGGAACTGATTTTTTGCGATGTGAGAAGGAAGGATTCAGGTTTTTATTATTTATTACATATAATCACAGTTTGACAAATGATCTCCCCACTACTCTGCAATGTCAATTTTGTTATGGATCAAGTTTTCACATGTGAGTGGGTCTGTTTATCAATTCTCTATCAGTTTCATAGAACAATTTATGAATTCCACAATAGTTCCATTAGTGCAATTGATATGAGTTAGAACAATTTCCCCTCATGTTCTATTTCTCCAGGGATGTCTCAAATATTCTTTACTGTCTTAATGGAAGTTCATGTATTTCAAATCAGCTTTTCCAAAAATGTATAAGACCCCAATGAATTTTTTGTGAACTGGGAAAGACTATTTTCATAATCTTGAGTCTTCTTAAAATCAGTGTAATTTTTCACCAATTTTAAGGACTTCATTTATTGTTCTGTGATCAATAGAAAACTATGAATGTAACTGAGTGTGATTTCCAGGGCTAGGATATAAAAGGGATTTCAGTCTCTGCCTTGGTCTCCAGATTTCTTATCATGGGAGCAACCAGCAGTCATGCCATGGGGATGTTCATGAGGCATAGTGGAGCGACCCGCAGGAAAAAAACACGCTTGTTAACAATGTGGGGGTGGAAAAACTTGGAGATAAATCTTTTTGAAGACTGTAGCCCCAGCCAACATCTGACTGCAATCTCACGAGAGAGCTTATCATAGCTGCCCAACTATATCACCCTTAAGTTACTGTCCCACAAAGAGGGTGAGATAAAAAATCATTATTGTTGTTTCAGGTTGGTAAACTTTTCAGTGATAAGTTAGGCAGCAATCGATAAGTGATACAGTAATATAATAATAATATTGATATATAATAATACAATGCATTATAGTTATTACATTATATGATTGATATTTGGATTAATTTATTCCTGTTTTACTATTATGTACAGCTCTTTGCCTTACTTTTCAGTTTTTCCTTTTGTAAAAGACAAACTTTTCTTATCAAAGTATATGTTTCAGAAGTGACATAAATGAGCTTTGGGCTTAAATTTTCCTTCAGTTTTAATCTTTCTAAAATTGTGTTATTTTCTTTGCATATTTGAAAGTAAGTTTGCTGAGTTACCATTTTACCAGTAAATTTCTGTTTATACAGGCCTAATTTACTTTATGCAAGTCAGGAAGCAACAGTTAGAACTGGACATGGAACAACAGACTGGTTACAAATAGGAAAAGGAGTACATCAAGGCTGTATATTGTCACCCTGCTTATTTAACTTATGCGCCGAGTACATCATGAGAAACCCTGGACTGGAAGAAACACAAGCTGGAATCAAGATAGCTGGGAGAAATATCAATAACCTCAGATATGCAGATGACACCACCCTTATGGCAGAAAGTGAAGAGGAACTAAAAGACTCTTGATGAAGGTGAAAGTGGAGAGTGAAAAAGTTGGCTTAAAGCTCAACATTCAGAAAACGAAGATCATGGCATGCAGTCCCATCACTTCATGGGGAATAGATGGGGAAACAGTGGAAACAGTGTCAGACTTTATTTTTTTGGGCTCCACAATCACTGTAGATGGTGACTACAGCCATGAAATTAAAAGACGCTTACTCCTTGGAAGGAAAGTTACGACCAACCTAGATAACATATTCAAAAGCAGAGACATTACTTTGCCAACAAAGGTCCATCTAGTCAAGGCTATGGTTTTTCCTCTGGTCATGTATGGATGTGAGAGTTGGACTGTGAAGAAAGATGAGTGTCTAAGAACTGATGCTTTTGAACTCTGGTGTTGGAGAAAAACCTTGAGAGTCCCCTGGACTGCAAGGAGATCCAACCAGTCCATTCTGAAGATCAGCTCTTGGATTTCTTTGGAAGGAATGATGCTAAAGCTGAAACTGCAGTACTTTGGCCACCTCACACGAAGAGTTGACTCATTGGAAAAGACTCTGATGCTGGGAGGGATTGGGGGCAGGAGGAGAAAGAGACGACAGAGGATGATATGGCTGGATGGCATCACTGACTCGATGGATGTGAGTCTGAGTGAACTCTGGGTGTTGGTGATGGACAGGGTGACCTTGCGTGCTGCAATTCATGGGGTCACAAAGAATAGGACACGACTGAGCAACTGAACTGAACTGAACTGAATTTGCTTTATAGATTCATGTTACGTTTTGTTTTCAGAACATAACAATAGAGTTAATTCTAACCTCACACTAATATGGTCATTATTCAAATTCTAAGAAGACACATTTATAATTTTTCTCCTAAATGTTCAGATTGATATCTGACAGAACTGTGTAAGCCTGTGGTAGAAATATTATTATCATTATTTCTTTTCTGCTTTGTCTGAGTGCATTAAACATCTGATATAAATCCACAAATTTTTCATTAATTAACTTTAGGTTTATGACATGATTAAAAAAATTGAAGCTCTAAGGTATTGGTGAAATATTAATAACCCTGATGCCTGCTGACCTTTCTAGTCATATTCTCCTATAAATCCTCTGGCTTTAGAAGAGTTATCATCTTGTTGGGTCATCCACACTCTAAAAGCATTGTTACAGTTTTTCTGACATTGTTACATATTTTGTAAGAAGTCTATTTTGGAATATCAGATTTACAATGTTGCTATAGAGAGCTCTGGAGAAGGCAATGGCAACCCACTCCAGTACTCTTGCCTGGAAAACCCATGGATGGAGGAACCTGGTAGGCTGCAGTCCATGGGGTCGCTAAGAGTCGGACACAACTGAACGACTTCACTTTCACTTTTCACTTTCATGCATTGGAGAAGGAAATGTCAACCCACTCCAATGTTCTTGCCTGGATAATCCCAGGGATGGTGGAGCCTGGTGGGCTGCTGTCTATGGGGTCACATAGAGTCAGACACGACTGAAGCAACTTAGCAGCAGCAGCAACATAGAGAGCTCATTGACATAGAAGATGTAAGCTAATGTTTCTGAAAATCATTCTTGCAATGTTATAGGAAATTATTTGGAAAAATAGATAAAAATTAGATTCAAGGACTTCAAATAGGCAAATTTTTAAAAGATGACAAAAAGCAAGGTTCAGGTATGATACTTTGTGTCTCAGATAGATGATTGCCATGTGTAGAAAGAGAATGCATAATCGTTTTAAAAATGTTTTCTGATGAAGACCAGATAATCAAGACAATAAAGAATTTAGAACTTAGAGAACTTTTAGATATTTTCTATCTTCTACATAAATAGTGCTGTTAGAGAATCTGTTAAGAATGGAAGTAGCAGAATTGTGGAAATTTGGATGTTTTCTAACACCTATTCTAAGGATTGTTTAAGGATTCTAAGGACTGTAAGTTTAAGGAAACTAACTAAATGTTAATTTAAATGCTATAGTGTTTCTAAATGCCTAGTCACAGTTGCATAAAATAAATTTATTCATGATCATTTTAGGTCATTTCTGTGGTTCTGAATTGCTGTATAATTGAGTGGTCATCGTGAAAGTGTAGAATTAGGAAATTATGACAACAAATAAGGGCATAATTTCATACTTGGAAATCCCCAAGGTGGACATGACAAAAAGAAAAAAAGTGAAGACATAAAACAAAAACCACACATTGAATAAACTGCACAAGCTACACTTGCTGTTTAGTCACTAAGTCATGTTTGACTCTTTGTGACACCATGGACTAAAGCCTGCCAGGCTTTTCTGTTTGTGGGATTTTCCAGGCAAGAGTGAACTATCATCTCCTCCCCCAGGGGATCTTCCCAACCCAGGGATTGAATCTGTGTCTCTTGCATTGGCAGGTATACACTCCACCACTAAGGCACCTGAGAAGCCAACACAATACACAAGTTGACAAATACACAATACACAAGAGTCTTGTGCCAGACTGTATGCATGGACAGTCTAAGTGAAAAATATAAAAATCAAAATAATGAGCTTGAGGAATATATTATTTTTTTTTCTTATTGCAGCTAAATAATATCCTACCTAAAGAATAATATTGCACAGGAACCTGGAATGCTAGGTCTATGAATCAAGGCAAACAGAAAGTGGTCAAACAGGAGATGGCCAGAGTGAACTTTGACATTTTAGGAATCAGCGATATAAAATGGGCTGGAATGGGTGAATTTAACTCAGGTAACCATTATATCTACTACTCTGTGCAAGAATCCCTTAGAAGAAATGGAGTAGCCATCATAATCAACAAAAGAGTCTGAAATGATCTCTGTTCATTTCCAAGGCAAACCATTCAATATCATATTAATCCAAGTCCATGCTCTGACCAGTAATGCTGAAGAAGCTGAAATAGAATGGTTATTTGAAGACCTACAAGACCTTCTAGAACTAGCACCCCCCAAAAAAGATGAATTTTTCATTATAGGGGACTGGAATGAAAAAGTAGGAAGTCAAGAAATACCTGGGGAAAAGGGTAAATTTGGCCTTGGAGTACAGAATGAAACAGAGCAAAGACTAATAGAGTTTTGCCAAGAGAATGCATTGGTCATAGCAAACACCCTCTTCCAACAACACAAGAGAAGACTCTACACATGGGCATCACTAGATGGTCAATACGGAAATCAAGTTGATTATATTATTTGCAGCCAAAGATGAAGAAGGTCTATAAAATCAGCAAAAACAAGAATCAGAGCTGACTGTGGCTCAGATCATGAACTCCTTATTGCCAAAATCAGACTTAAATTGAAGAAGGTAGGGAAAATCCCTAGACCATTTAGGTATGACCCAAATCAAATCCGTTCCTATTATACAATGGAAATGAGAAATAGATTCAAGGGATTAGATTTGATAGACAAAGTGTCTGAAAAACTATGGATGGAGGTTTGTGATACTGTACAGCAAGACCATCTTCAAGAAAAAAAAATGCAAAAAGGCAAAATAGTTGTCTGAGGAGGTCTTACAAATAGCTATGAAAAGATAAGAAGTGAAAGGAAAGAAGGAAAGGAAAGATACACCCATTTGGATGCAGAGCCAGAGAATAGGAAGCAGAGCTATGAAATAATTCCTAAGTGATCAGTGCAAAGAAATAGAGGAAAACAACAGAATGGGAAAGACTAGAGTTCTCTTCAAAAAAAATGGAGATAACAAGGGAACTTTTCATGCAAAGATGGGCTCAATAAAGGACAGAAATGGTATGGATCTAACAGAAGCAGAAGAAATTAAGAAGAGGTGACAAGAACACACAGAAGAACTATACAAAAAAAAAAAAAAGATCTTCATGAGCCAGATAATCATGATGGTGTGATCACTGTCCTAGAGCCAGACATTCTGGAATGTGAAGTCAAGTGGGCCTTAGGAAGCATCACTATGAACAAAGCTGGTGGAGGTGATGTAATTCCAGTAGAGCTGTTTTGCATCCTAAAAGATGATGCTGGGAAAGTGCTTCACTCAATTTGCCAGCAAATTTGGAAAACTCAGCAGTGGCCACAGGACTAGAAACGGTCAGTTTTCATTCCAGTCCCAAAGAAAGGCAATGCCAAAAAATGTTCAAGCGACAGCACAATTGACCACATCTCATATGCCAGTAAATGCTCAAAATTCTCCAAGCCAGGCTTCAACAGTACATGAATGGTGACCTTCCAGATGTTCAAGCTAGATTTAGGAAAGGCAGAGAAACGAGAGATCAAATTACCAACATCCAGTGAATCATCGAAAAAGCAAGAGAGTTCCAGAAAAACATCTACTTCTGCTTTATTGACTATACCAAAGTCTTTGACTATGTGGATCTAACATAGTGTGGAAAATTCTTAAAGAGATGGGAATACCAGATGACCTGATCTGCCTTTTGATAAATCTGCATGCAGGTCAGGAAGCAACAGTTTGAACTGGACATGAAACAACAGACTGGTTCCAAATAGGAGAAGGAGTACATCAAAGCTGTATATTGTCACCCTACTAATTTAACTTATATGCAGAGTACACCATGAGAAATGCTCAGCTGGATGAAGCACAAGCTGGAATCAAGATTGCCAGGAGAAATAACAATAACCTCAGAAATGCAGATAACACCAGCCTTGTGGCAGAAAGTGCAGAAGAACTAAAGAGCCTCTTGATGAAAGTGAAAGAGGAGAGTGAAAAGGTTGGCTTAAAGCTCAACATTCTGAAAACTAAGACAATGGCATCTGGTCCATCAGTTCATGGCACATAGATGGGGAAACAATGGAAACAGTGACATAATTTATTTTCTTGAGCTCCAAAATCACTGCAGATGGTGACTGCAGCCATGAAATTAAAAGATGCTTGCTCCTTGGAAGAAAAGCTGTGACCCACCTAGACAACATATTATAAAGCAGAGACATTACTTTACCAACAAAGGACCATATAGTCAAAGCTATGATTTTTCCAGTAGTCATGTATGGATGTGAGACTTGGACTATAAAGAAAGCTGAGCGCCAAAAGATTGATGCTTTTGAACTGTGGTGTTGGAGAAGAATCTTGAGAATCCCTTGGACTGCAAGGGGATCCAACCTGTCCATCCTAAAGAAATCAGTCCTGAATATTCATTGGAAGGATGGATCCTGAGACTGAACCTCCAATACTTTGGCCACCTGATGCAAAGAACTGACTCACTGGAAAATATCTTGATGCTGGGAAAGATTGAAGGTGGGAGGAGAGGAACAACAGAGAATGAGATGGTTGGATGGCATCATCGACTCAATGGACATGAGTCTGAGTAAACTCCAGGTGTTGGTGATGGATAGGGAGGCCTGGCATGCTGCAGTCCATGGGGTCTCAAAGAGTCGGACACAACTTAGTGCATGAACTAATCCTATTGAATATTCTACCATCCTACTTTTTTTTTCTTTTTTTACCATCCTACTTTTTAAACTTAAGATACTGAAAACTCATAAAATACAGAGCCATTTTGTTAAGAAAATGTAATAAAATTTATGAATCTTTATTTTTTTATGTGGGTTAATATCATTTACAGTTACAAAAATATATAAATAAATCCAGAGGAAAAATTTCCATGACATGGAAGAAATTCCCTTGTCTAATATGTTGGTGGTATGGAAATATTGGATATCAAATATTGTTTTCCAACACCTAGAGTCACGTGAAGACATATTTTTCATTATAGTTATAGGTGGCCTGTTTACAAAATGCTTGTAGCCACACTTACTCAAGACTAATAAACACTTTCTCACTCTTCCTAGTTTTGAGTCTATTTATGAGTGACAGGAAATACTTATTATTCATCTTGTGTTTTATATCAATTCATCTTGGAAGTCTTAAAAATAAGGCAATAATTTCTTCTCTTCTAGCTTAATGGAAGCTTTTAGTGGGAGTAGTGTTTGTGTGATTAAGCAGAAGCCAAGTAGCATTAGGTTTCTATTAGGATAGGGTTTGGGCTTCACTGGTGGCTCAATGGTAAAGCATCCATCTGCCAGTGCAGGAGACACAGGTTTGATTCCTGGGATGGAACGATCCCCTGGAGAAGGAAACTGCAACCTAATCCAGTATTCAGAAATCTCATGGACAGAAGAACCTGGTGGGCTACAGTCCATGGGTTCAAAAGAGTCAGACACAGCATAGCAACTAAACACCATAACCAAAACAGGGTAAGATTTAGGCAACTTCCCAAGTGAATATTTCTTGACTAAGAAAATTGAAGATCTTCTGACTTTGTAATTATATGCATACTAAATATAAGGTTGTTGTTCAGTTTTTAAGTCATATCTAACTCTTTAAGATCCCATGGACTGCAGTACACCAGGCTTCCCTGTCTTTTACCATCTCCTGAAGTTTGCTCAAACTCATGTCCATTGAGTTCCTGATACCATCCATCTATCTCATTCTCTGTCATCACCTTCTCCTCCTGTCTTCAATCTTGCAGAGCATCAGGGTATTTTCTAATAGTTTGATTATTCTAATCAGCTGACCAAATTATTGGAACTTCAGCTTCAGCATCAGTCCTTCTGATGAATATCCAGGGTTGATTTCCTTTAGGATTGACTGGTTTGATGGCCTTGCTGTCCAAGGGATTCTCAAGAGTCTTCTCCAGCACAACAGTTTGAAGGCATCAATTCTTCTGTGCACAGCCTTTTTTATTGTCCAGCTATCACATTCATACATGACTATTAGAAAAACCATAGCTTTACGCAAGCCTTTATTGGCAAACTAATGTCTCTACTTTTTAATACACTGTCTAGGTTTGTTCTTCATTATCTCCCAGAGTTTGCTCAAACTCTGTTTGCTCATGTCCAATGAGACAGTGATAGCATCCAACCATCTCATCCTCTGTCATCACTTCTCTTCATGCCTTCAATTTTTCCAAGCACTAGGATCTTTATCAATGAATTGGCTCTTCACATCAGGTGGCCAAAGTTTAGAGCTTCAGCATCAGTCCTTCCAATGAATATTCAGGGTTGCTTTCATTGAGGGTGGATTGGTTTGATCTCCTTCCTGCCCATGGACTATCAAGAGTCTTCTCCAACATCACAGTTCAAAAGCGTCAATTCTTCGGCAGTCAGCCATCTTTATGGTCCATTTCTACATCAGTACATGACTACTGGAAAACTATAGGTTTGACTACATGGACCTTTGTCAGCAAAGTGATTTTCTTCTTTTTAATACTCTATGTTTTTCATAGATTTTCTTCCAAGGAGCAAGTTTCTTTTAATTTCATGGCTAAAATCACAATCCACAGTGGTTTTAGAGACCAAGAAAATAAAGTCTGTTGCTGTTTCCATTGTTTCCCCCCCATCTGTCTTACATGAAATGATGGGACTGGATGCCATGATATTAGTTTTTTGAATGTTGAGCTTTAAGCCAGTTTTTTTCACTCTCCTCTTTCACCTTCATCAAGAGGCTCTTTATTTCCTCTTTACTTTCTGCCATCAGGGTGACATCATCTGCCATTAGGATGGCATCATCTGCATATCTGAAGTTACTGATATTTCTCCCAGCAATCTTGATTCCAGCTTGCAATTCATCTAGCCTGGACTTTTGCATGATGTACTCTGCACAGAAGTTAAGTAAGGAGGGTCACAATATACACCTTTGATGTACTCCCTTCCCAATTTTGAACCGGTCTGTTTTTCCATGTCTGGTTCTAACCGTTGTCTTGACATGCATACAGCTTTCTTAGGAGGCAAGTAAAGTATTTCCATCTCTTTAAGAGTTTTCCACATTTTGTTTTGATACATGCTTTAAAAGGCTTTAGCGTAGTCACTGAAGCAGAAACAGATGCTTTCCTAGAATTATCTTGCTTTCTCTGATTCAGTGGATGTTGGTAATTTGATTTTCATTTCCTCTGTCTTTTCTAAATCCAACTTGAACATTGGCAGGTCTCCGTTCACTTTCTATGGAAGCCTAGTTTGAAGGATTTTGAGCATAACCTTGTTAGCATGTGAAAAAGTGCTATTGTGCCATAATTTGAACATTGTTTGTCATTACCATCTTTATCATTGGAATGAAAACTGAACTTTTTTAGTCCTGTGGCCACAGCTGAGATTTCCAAATTTGCTTGCATAATGAGTGCAACACTCTCACAGCATCATCTTTTAGAATTTAAAATAGTTCAGCTGGAATTCCATCACCTCCACTGGCTCTGTTTGTAGTAATGCTTCCTTTTTAAAATTTTATTTTATTTTTTAACTTTACAATATTGTATTGGCTTTGCCATATATCAAAATGAATCTGCCACAGGTATACACGTGTTCCCCATCCTGAACCCTCCTCCCTCCTCCCTCCCCATACCATCCCTCTGGGTCGTCCCAGTGCACCAGCCCCAAGCATCCAGTATTGTGCATTGAACCTGGGCTGGTGATTCGTTTCATATATGATATTATACATGTTTCAATGCCATTCTCCCAAATCATCCCACCCTCTCCCTCTCCCATAGACTCCAAAAGACTGTTCTATACATCAGTGTCTCTTTTGCTGTCTCGTATACAGGGTTATTGTTACCATCCTTCTAAATTCCATATATATGCGTTAGTATACTGTATTGGTGTTTTTCTTTCTGGCTTACTTCACTCTGTATAATAGGCTCCAGTTTCATCCACCTCATTAGAACTGATTCAAATGCTTCCTAAGGCCCACTTGACTTCACACTCCAGGATGTCTGGCTCCAGGTGAATGATCACACCATCATGATTATCTGGGTCACTAAGACCTTTATGGCACCATTTTTCTAAGTATTCTTGCCACCTCTTCTTAATCTCTTCTTCTTCTGATAGTCCCTACTATAAGCTAGCTAAGTAAATAAACACTCTCGGAGAGACCACTGTTATAAACCTAGATAGAAGTATCACATTTGGAATCAGGTCCCAAGTGGCTCATATAGTAAACAATCTGCCTGCAATGCAGGAGACCTGGTTTCAATCCCTGGGTCAGAAAGATCCCCTGGAGAAGGGAATGGAAACTCACTCCAGCATTCTTGCCTGGAGAATTCCATGGGCAGAGGAGCCTGGTGGGCTACTGTTGATGGGATTGCAAAGAAGCAGACATGACTGAGTGACTAATGCTTTCAAGGGCCAACACTTCTGAAAACAAGCAGATATTAAAACAAGTAGATTATACCATGAACTTATTTATGAAATGGAAACAGACACAGACTTAGAGATCAAACTTATGGCTGCCAAGGAGGAAGGTGGAGGAGGAGAGGGCTAGTAATGGAGCTTGGGTTACACATCCAACACACTGCTACAGTTAAAATGGATGAACAACAAGGACCTACTGTATCACCCAGTAACAACCTAAATGGGAAAATAATTTGAAAACATATAATAAAAATAAATAAAACAAGTAGAAAACGAGGGTAAATCTCGAATAACATCAGCTTGCTTCTATGACTTAAGTTTACAATCCCAGAAGGGTGCATTGTAAATGTGTTTCTAGTCAACTTAACTGATCCAAGTTAAGACAAAGGAACACTGAATGTAGCTTTTCTTAGAGATTTAATAGATGCTCAGTACTTTTAAATAATGTTTTGTCAGTTATGCAAATTCAGATTTAATAGAATTTTTTATCTCTGAAATTATATCAAACAAGTTGGTGAACCCAAGCCTAAACATTTTGATCAATAAATGCAATAGTAGTTATTACTCCAAGAGCAAAATTATGACTAAACACTTCTAATGCAGGACAGATCGTATTTTAATTTTCATAATTTCTTTTTGTCAGTATCTGAATATCCTAAAAAAATCTTCATGTGGTTGCAGATACTGATTGTTCGAATGCAAATAATAGGAAGCTAGATTGTCAAACTCACTAGCATTTTCTCATTAAACCCTTGAAATGGATGGCAAAGCCTTAATTTGAAATCTGTTTGATCAAGCAATGTAAAGGAGCAGATGATTAGACTTGCAAACTTTAACCTGTTGGCAAAAAATGTTGTTTTCTAAACAGGTGCTGCCTTTTTGTGATCTTCTGTGTGAGTGCCAGGTATATTCTCTTATGCAATTGCCAAATTTAAATCAGTTATACAATGTTCATTGATAAACCAATGACTCATTAATATTTGTTTTTATTATTACCAGAGGTGGTGGTGACAGTTATTAATTACAAAATATTTGAAAAAGAAAATAGTTTTTTGTTGTTGTTGTTGTTGTTATTGTTATTAGTTTCCTAAAGACATGAATATTACTTGGGTGCTATTTTTAATGAGTAAAGACTAGGAAGAAACTTGTAAACTTCTGAGAAGAACATTGATATTGAATTTTTGCAACATTTAGTTAACCTCAGGAAACATCAGAAGTTTTATATATATATACACATATATACACACACACATACATAAACATTGTGTGTATCTTAATGATTCCTGACAGAAATAAACTGAACATAGCTTAAAGGGTTTTAATAAATGCCTTCCATCTTTTATACTCTTCTATACAAGTGTAGAAAATAGACAGATGTCATAAGGATTAACCAGAAAATATTCCAGATGGCTAGCATAATTTTTATAATTCTCAACTTCCAAATTCTACAAACACAATAACATTAAGTTCAAATTAAAGCAGCAGATATTTAACTGATTGATATGCACATGAAACATATGCTTCACCTTTTTCTTAAAAAAAAGAAAAAACTAAAGAATTACAAATGCCAAACAGTATTCTTAATGTTCTCACTGTCAAAATGTTGAATATTCCTGTTTATTTCAAATATATTTTTCTCTAGAAAGGTACCATGCATCGCTGTAGTGGGACTGCCCATGCTACAACATAACTACCTTGTGGAATGCCACCTGTTGCGCATGGCAACTCAGAAAGAATTCAACAATATTTCACAACTTAAATTAGGGAGAGATTTTAATGTGTGATAGACATAATTACAAGTCATAGATCAGCAAGAGAAGACATATGATGCAATATGAAGAATTTTAAATGAGCCCCTCATCCTTTCATTATTTTATGGGCACTCTAGTCTCTGTGCAATTTGATGGATTCATTTAGTGAGTGCTTTTGTGTTTAAGTATAGGAATCTTTCACACTCTCCCATTGGTCTGGTCTTCTGTGTCATAAAGTAGGCATAGAAATAAACTTGATGGGGGATGAAATTTACACTCTTCCATCAGGATGTCTGGATATGGATGGTAGTTATTGATAGGCATTAACCTAGAAATATCAGCTTCCAAATGCTAAGAGGCATTGGGCCAAAGGGAGAGATTTAGTCTCTTCTGGCATGAATAATGTCACAACTTTTCCTGGCAATTTAAGCTTGGTTCAACCTCTTCAGGAGGTAAATGTACTCAAGTTTTTTTTTTTTTTTTTTTTAAACAACTGTACTCATTATTTTATAATCATTTTCAATGGAAATATTTTGCCCTCATTTATAGAGGCTTCTAATTAAATATAGAGGAATTGGTTCACAAAAAGACAAATGGATCACCTGATTAATCACATTCTTCAGGCTGAGTGCTGAAGAATTGATGCTTTCAAACCACAGTGATGGAGAAGACTCTTGAGAGTCCCTTGGACAGAAAGAACATCAAACTAGTCAATCCTAAAATAAATCAACCCTGAGTATTCATTGGAAGGACTGATGCTGAAACTGAAGGTGTAATACTTTGGCTTCCTAATGCAGAGAGCCAAGTCATTGGAAAAGACTGATGCTGTGAAAGATTGAGGGAAAAAGAAGAAGGGGACAACAGAGGATGAGATGGTTCGATGGCATCACTGACTCAATGGACATGAGTTTGAACGAATTTCAGGAGATCGTGGACAAGGAAATCCTGGCATGCTGCAGCTCATGAGGTTGCAAAGAGTCAAACATGACTTACTTACCTATTGAACAACACCAACATCAGAAAGGACACAAATGTACTTGAATATGTGCCTGGATGGAAACTGGAAAGGATGGAATCTGGATGGAAAGTGAGTACTCTATATAATTTACTGTTTATGCTTAACTGTATGATATATGGATTTTGCTAAGTAAAGAGCAAAAATAAAAGCTTTAGATGTCAAGGAAAAGAGTACAAATGTAAAGCAAGGGGAAAAAAAGATAGTTAATAAGCCAATTGTTCTCTTGAACAGAAAGAACCAAGAGAAATATTTTATTAATATCTCTTCTTCTCTCTTAACTCTTGTAATAAGCATGACAACAAACAACAGTTCAAGAGGTTAATACTCATTCATGCTTGCACTGTTGAAAAAATTTATAGCATATATTAACTTTTAAATATGTAACTCTCAGCTGGAGCATAAACTCACAATTTGATTAAAAAAAAAAAAAAACACTCTAAGTTCCTGTTTAGCAACAAAGTTCTATTTACCTCTGGCTGATATCACATCCTGTCATTCTAAGAACCACTGTTAATACTGAATTAGAGTTTTTAATTTTAATTTTGTATGAAGATCTTCTATTAATGGAGTTGTATTTCATGCAGTTAGCTTATTAAATAGTCACCATGTGTTAGTAAATGATTCTTACATTGAAAAATATAATGTTCACACTACTTTTCATTTGGGAAAGTGAGACCCAGGAAAGAAAGATGACTGGTAATAATGTGATTAAAAGGAGAGGATTGCATTGCAATGGTCCTTTTTGAAAGAGCAAACTAGAATTGTTCCTAAATATTATATCACCATTAAATAATAAAGGCAGAATAGATTTTTCTTCTCTCTTCTTAGCCATATGTAAATATGTATGTGTATACACACACAAACTCTATATATGCATGTATTTCATATATTAAGAGAAAAGAAAGGGAAGAGAGATGACAAGCCAATCTCTAAAATTACTTAATAACAGTCATGTATTTTGGGAGGTAAAAACTACAGTCTTTTATCACTTTATGAAGTAAAATTTTTCACATTTTAGATCTACACATGACATCTTAAAATAACTGTTAGCTACATGGCAGAGGCATCAAAATTTTAATTCCTGGTGGTGTGACCAGACACTTCATTTCTCAAGAATTCAGTCATGAAGCATTTAAGAACAAATTGGATAACAAAAAGAAGTCCAGCTTATATCTGAAAAACTTTCCATTGGACATTTTTGGGGAAAATAAAACGTTCAAAATTTGCAGAATTTGCCTTAGAGGCTTTGAAGAATATTCTTTAGACTCATCCTCCAGGGAACTATAATGACTATCTGCTTGTGGGTATGTAGCATTTGATATGCACTTAGCATAGATTAAAATATGATGTAAGCAAAAAATATTCACCAAATCTAAAAAATTAGTATGTCAGTTTAGTTCAGTCATTCAGTTTTGTCCAACTCTTCGCAATTTCATGGACTGCAGCACACCAGGCTTCCCTGTCCATCACCAACTCCCAGAGCTTGCTTAAACTCATGTCCATCGAGGTGGTAATGCCATCCAACTGTCTCATCCTCTGTTGTCCCCTTTTCCTCCTGCCTTAAATCTTTCCCAGCATCACGGTATTTTCCAGTGAGTCAGTTCTTCCCATCAGGTCACCAAAGTATTGGAGCTTCATCTTCAGTATCAGTACTTCAATGAATATTCAGGACTGACTTCCCCTAGGATTGACTGTTCAATCTTCTTGCAGTCCAAGGAACTCCCAAGAGTCTTCTCCATCACCACAGCTCAAAAGCATCAATTCTTCAGCATCCAGCTTTCTTTGTAGTCCAACTCTCACCTCCATACATGATTATGGGAAAAACCATAACTTTGACCACATGGACATTTGTTGGCAAAGTAATGTTTCTGCTTTTTAATATGCTGTCTAGGTTGATCATAGCTTTTCTTCCAAGGAGTAAGTATCTTTTAATTTCATGGCTTCAGTCACCATCTGCAGTGATTGTGAAGCCTGAAAAATAAAGCCTGTCACTCTTTCCATTGTTTCCCCATATATTTGCCATGAAGTGATGCATCTTGATGCCATGATCTTTGCTTTTCGAATGTCGGGTTTTAAGCCAGTTTTTTCTCTCTCCTCTTTCACTTTCTTCAAGGGGCTCTTCAGTTCCACTTCACTTTCTGCCATAGGGTGGTGTCATCTTCATATCTGAGGTTATTGATATTTCTCCCAGCAATCTTGGTTCCAGCTTGTGCTTCATCCAGCCTGGCATTTCACATGATGTATTCTGCATATAAGTTAAACAAGCAGAGTGACAATATACAGCCTTGATGTATTCCTTTTCCAATTTTGAACCAGTCTGTTGTTCCATGTCCAGTTCTAACTGTTGCTTCTTCACCTGCATGCAGATTTCTCAGGAGTCAGGTAGGGTGGTCTGATATTCCCATCTCTTGAAGAATTTTCCACAGTTTGCTGTTATCCATACAGTCAAAGGCTTTAGAGTAGTCAATAAAGCAGAGGTAGATATTTTTCTGGAATTCTTAAATTTTCTTTCTTTTTTTTTTCTTGGAACTTTTAAATTTATTATTGAAAAAAAAAAGTTGGTTTATACTGTGATAAAAAATACAATATTGTTTAATTTAATATGTTTTACATTTTAGTGTATTATAAGTAAACAAAATTACATATGTTTCTCACATTATATTTCTATTGCACATTTTGCTTAAAACCATATGGAACATGCTTTTTTGAATGATGCTTCATCAAAAGCATTTTGATGGATCAGAATAAGATATTGTATAGAAAACATAATTGTTAATGATCCTGAGTCAATAACAATTCTGAAATTTTGGAAAGTGAATGTTAGTAGTTTGGGAGTTTTTTTTTTTTTTTTCCCCAGGACTTTGTGAAGTATGGCCAGAAATCAAATTCCAGCTATTATCAGTTTCTGTGAAAAAAAAAAAAAAATAGAACACATCCATGTCTGTTAGATTGCATTTTGTGTTTGTCTATGGGCACTTCTTGCTACAGTGGCAGCTTTGAGTGTTTGTACTGAGACCTTCTGGCCACAGACTCTTAAATATTTACTATCTGATTTTACAGAAAATATTTGCTAGCCTCTGTCTTAAGCAATTTATTTTGTTTATTTTTTATTATTGCACAGAAATGATAAAATATATATGCATAAAATGTAAGTATGTAATGAATTCTAAATAATAAAACATCAATAAGAAAAAATATGGGTAATTTGTTTAACATTTTTTTCTGAGAGTTTATATTGCTATGTGTTCCTTCAAATGGATGCTTGGGGCTTGTGCACTGGGATGACCCAGAGGGTTGGTATGGGGAGGGAGCGGGGAGAGGGTTCAGGATGGGGAACACATGTACACCCATGGCAGATTCATGTTGATGTATGGCAAAACCAATACAATATTGTAAAGTAAAAAATAAAATAAATAAATAAATAAAATAAAAATAAGCAAACTCATTGAAGAAAGACATCAGGTTTGTTGTTAATAGAGATGTGGATGAGAGAGGGATCAGAGGAAGGATGTCAAAAAGTACTAGGTTCCAGTTACAAGATAAATAAGCACCAGTAGTGTAAGGTACAACATCATTAATATAATGAACATTGTTGAAAGTTAGATTAAAACCTAACAGTTCTCATCAAAAGAAAGAAAACTTGTTTTATTTTGTATCTATATGAGATAATGAATGTTTCCTAGTGTTATTGTGATTATCTGCTGCATGTATATTATATATCAACAAAATTGGGGAAAAAAAGATACTATGTGTTCTTATCCAGTCTTAGAATTGATGAATTGTGTTTATATCAAGAATAGATTGTTTTCCTGTTTATATAGATAAGTATGAAAGTTTATACTCACTTAGTAAATAATTTTTGAGACATTTCCATATATTATACATTGTTTAGGATAAATATGTAGAATTAATTATATGGAATAAACTAGTATTTAATTAGGAACATCATCTGGAAAGAGAAACACAAAACACACAACTGCAGGTGTTAAAGTGCACATCAGTGAGAAAAAGAGGTTTATCATTTTAGAGAGAAATAATAAGCTGTTTTAAAAATGATGTTAGATCAAGCAATTAGTCATATTGGGAAATTAAATCGGATTTATCTCTCACAAAGAACATTATGAAAAATTCCAAAGAATCAAAGACATATTTTAAGATGCAGCAAATCAAAATATATTAGAAAAACATAACAATTTTTAGATATTTTGGAAGGTAAAACATTTTCTAAAGTTCAAAAAGTAGAAGTAGTAAGAAAGGCTAATGAATTCAACCAAAAATTACAAATTTAAGCATTTTTACAGGGAAAAATACACAATATCAAAAGGCAAATAACTTCAATTAAGAAAAAATAGTTGTAACTATTAATACAGAAAATAGGCGATATGAAGTATGTGAAGTGAGAGATGTTAGAATTAGGGTGGGAAACAAGCAATTAGCTGAATTTGCAGTTAATACTAGAGGGAACAACACAGAGAAAACATAGTCGAAATTGGCACATGGTTCCTTTTAATTCTTTCCCTGAGTAAAATTAGTGCCTGCATCTTGTGAAATTCAATAAGACTGGGCAAAGAACAACCATGGAACTGTAACATCAACAATTACCAGTGCACACGCAAGGCCAAAATGATGTTCAAGTTCTAGTCCATCAAATTTGAGAACTCACATTGAACACTTGGAATATTCAATGGATGAGTTCTTTGCAGGGTACATTGTCTAAAGTGTACCATATAAATGAGCTAATGAAACAACCAAGCTCATCCTTTAAAAACAGGAAATGTTTTCCAAAAATATGTTTAGTACTCTTAAGGGAAAATAATACTATTCTGATATTCAACAGATTATTATTAGCATGATTGAGATAATGGAATTAGAAGACAGTCTCAAATAGCTCTCACAAATATACTCAAAGATTTAAAGAAAACTATAAATAAAGGGGTGAGAGAATTTGCATTTTTAACTAATGAAAAATGAAACTTCTAAGTAAAAAGTAAAATATATGAAATTTTAAAAATCACTGGATTTGCTTAAAAATTATGTACTGCAGAAAAGAAAAGTAATAAATTTAGCAGGGTAGAAATAGGAACTAGTCAAAATGAAACTGTCCAGAAGGCAGAGAAAAAAAAAATCTGAAAAAAATATAGCAATATAGAAAGAAGAAAGAACAAAAGTTTGTTTCTTTGTTTGTTTTTTTCAAAAGTAATAGCTTAAAATGCTTCAAACTTGATGGAAAGGTGATAAGCCCATACATTTAAGAAGGTAAATCAACCTAAAGCATTTGAATAAACACAAACAATGCAACATAGACAAGCTACAATTAAATTAAAGAAACCAGAGAAAGTAAAAGCATTGAAAAATCACTCAGAGAAAATGGGGATATTACATACAGGAGAGCAAGAGAAGAGCTATTACTAGTTTTTCATCTGAAAAAGATGTCACTCTGAAGACAAGAAAATAATGTCTTTACCATACTAAAAGAAAGACAAATAAACAAATAAAAATTGAATTCAATCTAGAATTCTATATTGAATATAAATTTACTTCAAAAATGAAAGTCAATTTAAGATGCTTTTCAGACCAACATAAAGACATTTTCAAAGAAACACAAACGGAAATTTTTCTTTTTTTTTTTTTGTTTAACCTGTATCACTTTTCTATAAGACACATTGTTGTTCAGAGTATGGACCAGATGAAAACTTACATCTAATATAGGAAAATAAGGAGATCTCAAAATTAGCAATATACAAATAAATGTAAAAGTCTTTTTATTCATTTTAAATTTTTTTTAAAAAATGTATTGACTGATTGAAGCAACACATACAATGTATTTTATATAAATTCAAAGATATAGCATGCAATTAATAGGAATTCTAGAAAGATATAAGAGAGAACATAGAAAGTTGAAAGAAGTAACTTTTCAATTACATAATGAACACAGTGTCCAAAAATAAAGAACACAAAGAATCCAAATTTCTCGATTTAATGAGCATTTTGATTGTTGACTTTGGACAAGAAAGGAATAACAATATCACATCACATAATTTACAAAGTAATGGGGAAAAAACAGAAAATCCTAATTATTTCCAGAGAAAGAAAAATTATGAAAGCTTACTTATAAATGTAAAGTAATTGAAATTGAACTGATATCTATTAATTCTTGCAACAGACCATTCCAGAAACATAAGAACAATGGGGGAAATGTTCAAAGTTCTGAGAGAAAAGTATTTCTAAAAAATATACAATCAATTAGAGATACCAAGGAAAATTTCATGCAAAGATGGGCTCCATAAAGGACAGAAATGGTATGGACCTAACAGAAGCAGAAGATATTAAGAAGAGATGGCAAGAATACACAGAACTGTACAAAAAAGATCTTCATGACCCAGATAATCACGATGGTGTGATCACTGACCTAAGCCAGATGTCCTGGAACGTGAAGTCAAGTGGACCTTAGAAAGCATCACTACAAACGAAGCTAGTGGAGGTGATGGAATTCCAGTTGAGCTATTCCAAATCCTGAAAGATGATGCTGTGAAAGTGCTGCACTCAATATGCCAGCAAATTTGGAAAACTCAGCAGTGGCCACAGGACTGGAAAAGGTCAGTTTTCATTCCAATCCCAAAGAAAGGCAATGCCAAAGAATGCTCAAACTACTGCGCAATTGCACTCATCTCACACGCTAGTAAAGTAATGCTCAAAATTCTCCAAGCCAGGCTTCAGCAATATGTGAACCATGAACTTCCTGATGTACAAGCTGGTTTTAGAAAAGGCAGAAGAACCAGAGATCAAATTGCCAACATCCACTGGATCATGGAAAAAGCAAGAGAGTTCCAGAAAAACATCTATTTCTGCTTTATTGACTATGCCAAAGCCTTTGACTGTGTGGATCACAATAAACTGTGGGAAATTCTTCAAGAGATGGGAATACCAGACCACCTGACCTGCCTCTTGAGAAATTTGTATGCAGGTCAGGAAGCAACAGTTAGAACTGGACATGGAACAACAGACTGATTCCAAATAGGAAAAGGAGTATGTCAAGGCTGTATATTGTCACCCTGTTTATTTAATTTATATGCAGAGTACATCATGAGAAATGCTGGACTGGAAGAAACACAAGCTGGAATCAAGATTGCCAGGAGAAATATCAGTAACCTCAGATATGCAGATGACACCAGCCTTATGGAAGAAAGTGAAGAGGAACTAAAAAGCCTCTTGATGAAAGTGCAAGTGGAGAATGAAAAAGTTGGCTTAAAGCTCAACATTCAGGAAACTAAGATCATGGCATCTGGTCCCATCACTTCATTGCAGATAGATGTGGAAACAATGGAAACAGTGTCAGACTTTATTTTGGGGGGCTCCAAAATCACTGTAGATGATGATAGCAGCCATGAAATTAAAAGAAGCTTACTCCTCGGAAGGAAAGTTATGACTAACTTAGATAACATATTGAAAAGCAGAGACATTACTTTGCCAACAAAGGTCCATCTTTTCAAGGCTATGGATTTTCCAGTGGTCATGTATGGACTGTGAAAAAAGCTGAGCACTGAAGAATTGATGCTTTTGAACTGTGGTGTTGCAGAAG
Source organism: Bos mutus (assembly GCF_027580195.1). NCBI lineage: Eukaryota > Metazoa > Chordata > Mammalia > Artiodactyla > Bovidae > Bos > Bos mutus. Next base: position 68,751,742 of record NC_091631.1, on the reverse strand, counting down.
ACTGTTGAGAGTCCCATGGACTGCAGTGATATCCAACCAGTCCATGCTAAAGGAGATCAGTCCTGGGTGTTCATTGGAAAGACTGATGCTGAGGCTGAAACTCCAATACTTTGGCCACCTCATATGAAGAGTTGACCCACTGGAAAAGTCCCTGATGCTGTGAGGGACTGGGGGCAGGAGGAGAAGGGGATGACAGAGGATGAGATGGCTGAATGGCATCACCAACTCGATGGACATGAGTTTGAGTGAACTCCGAGAGTTGGTGATGGACAGGGAGTCCTGGCCTGCTGCGATTCATGGGGTTGCAGAAACGGACATGACTGAGCAACTGAACTGAACTGAGCTATTTTTCACTTTAGGCATGAAATAAGTTCAGTCGCTCACTCATGTCCTACTCTTTGCTACCCCATGGACTACATCACACCAGGCTTCCCTATCCATCACCAACTCCAGGAGTTTACTCAATCTTATGTCCATTGATTCAGTGATTCCATCCAACCATTTCATCCTCTGTTGTCTCCTTCTCTTCCTGCCTTCAATCTTTCCAAGACTCAGGGTCTTTTCAAATGAGTCAGTTCTTTGTATCAGGGAGCCAAGTGTTTATAATTACCATTTACTTTACAATACGATTTCCTTACATTGAGACAAATTAATGAAGAGATTATAAAAGTCTTAAGAAAACTACTGCAAATTATCTGTCATGATTTTTTTTTCTTCTAAAATACAGAACTTTTCATTTTATAATGAAATTTAATTTTTAAAGTAAACTTCAATTGTGTATCACTATGATGTCTTCCCTACTGGCTCAGACAGTAAAGAATCTGCATGCAATGCAGGAGACCTGTGTTCCATCTCTGGGATGGGAAGATCCCCTGGAGAAGAGAATGGCAACCCACTCCAATATTCTTTCCTGGACAGAGGATCCTGGCAGGTTACAGTCCATGAGTTTACAGAGAGTTGTACACAACTGAGTGACTAACACATTCACTTTTTACATTTACATTTTTATGTTTTACTTTAAAATAAATTCAATTTTATACTTTATAATTGTGTGTCCTCTTACATGTGGAAAAAAACATATATTTCAAAAGGAGACTATTACTAGTGAGCTTTTGCTATATAACATTAACTCTGGATTAGGATATTTGAAACTTAGCACTCACTAATTGCATTTAGGACCAAATAATTCTTTATGTGAGGATGCAGTGTAGGATATTTAGCAGATTCCTTACCTCTACCCATTTGATGTCAGTGAAAATCCCCAGACACCAGCCACATGCCATGACAACTAAACATGTCTTGAGATATTTCTCCACTGGGGGGATAAAAATCATCCCTGACTAGGAACCACTGCTCTGCATTTAAGAGGAATTTCAGGTCATTCAGCATTGAAATTTAACTGTTAGAACAAAATAACTATAACATGATTTAGAATACATTTTGTGTATTTAATTATGTTAATGCATATTACTATCCTGTGGATTATCATATTATGATTTTTTCTATGAAGGACTGTTGCTTTTCTACTTTAGAAATAATTTTCATAATAGTTCTCACTCAACTGCAAGGGTAATCCAAATGCATAATAGAAATTAAACAGTGCCACTAAGAAAAAGTTATGATTTAGATCAATTTTTTTCCCAGAAGCTTCCTGGCAAAACATTAATTTTATTCTATATCTTGTAGGCTTTTGTCAATCTTTTGAACTATTTAAGTGATTTAGGATTGCAAAAAGGAGATAAGAATGAAATTATCTGTCATTGATTTCAGAATTTTTCCTGATACCATGACTGCAGCTTGAAACATGTCAAATTCATAAATAGTTGATTTTAACTTGTTTATTGATGACTGGTACAATTGATTGTAGTTAGTATAGTTGAACTTGTTTAATATGTGCATTCTAGGCTATGGTTTATATAATGAACCATTTGATACCAGGCCCCACACAAGGTGGCTCCCCTCTTGCTCTATGTACAACCTCTGCCTCAATTTTATCTTACTTGCATGTTTGCTTTCAAGCATTATCAGTATATATGAATGGCCTGACCTCCAGCTAATACTTGATCTGAACAGCTTCATTATATTAGGTTATTGACAAGAAACTTTGGCCCTCATAATGGTTGCTAACCTGATTAGTTGTGAGGGATGCATTCCTTTAGCAGTTCCCCTGGTAACCAGGAGTCTTCTGACAGCATTTCCCCTGTTACTGGTGTTCCCATTCTTCCTTGAGTAGCAAAAATTGCCACTGTGTTCTTCATGTCCTCAGTCATACACACTGGTGTGTCTCTCCAAGACCTTTGCCTCTGACTTGTAATATTTCTTATTCAATAATCACTGATAGCTCTGTTTCAGATTCCAGGCTCTTTCTTCAGTCTGCTGGCTGGGCTGTTACAAAGACTGCACAGGGTAAAGGATATACTCCAAAAAAAATGGGGATGTAAACCAAAATAGAAAATACATATAGTCCAGGAAACAAGCGTTCAAACACAGGGGAACAGGTATGAAAATGATCTAGAAATCAATCAGTCCCAGACTGAAAATTAAAGAAAGTTTGAGAATGTGGTTTATAAAACAGATTATGTGACTAGGTAGCAAAGGAATTTTATAGGTCTATGGGAAAGTTATAGTAAATTTAGCAATATAAGACAAAACTAAGCCCTGAAAAGCAATGATTAATTCCAGGAAAAGCAAAAAAGTAATTACAGTATACCATTTTATTAACCTTGTGACTGAGAGGGAAAAGAATCAGCCTGTAATACAGGAAGCCTGGGTTTGATACCTGGATTGGGAAGATCCACTGGAGGAAGGCACGGAAACCCTCTCCAGTATTCTTGACTGGAGAATCCCCATAGACAGAAGAGACTGGCAGGCTACAGTCCATGTGGTAACAAAGAGTCTGACATGACTGAGTGACTACGCACATATTCGACTTAGCAATGGGTGATATATACAAAACCATAACAATGCAACCTCTGGATATTAAGCTAGCTAAAAAAAAATTAGAGTTGTGATAAAATTATACTGAGGGGATGTAGAAAGGAAGTAGAATTGAGTAGTGTAAGATACTTAATCATCGTCTCTCATATCTGGAAGTTGTGAAAGCCATTACTCAGTTCAGTTCAGTTCAGTTCAGTCAGTCAGTCATGTCCGACTCTTTGCAACCCCATGAATTGCAGCACGACAGGCCTTCCTGTCAATCACCAACTCCTGGAGTTTACTCAAACTCACGTCCATCGAGTCAGTGATGCCATCCAGCCATCTCATCCTCTGTCATCCCCTTCTCCTCCTGCCCACAATCCCTCCCAGCATCAGAGTCTTTTCCAATGAGTCAACTCTTCACATGAGGTGGCCAAAGTACTGCAGTTTCAGCTTCAGCATCAGTCCTTCCAATGAACACCCAGGACTGATCTCTTTTAGAATGGACTGGTTGGATCTCCTTGCAGTCCAGGGGACTCTCAAGCGTCTTCTCCAACACCACTGTTCAAAAGAATCAATTCTTAGGCTCTCAGCTTTCTTCACAGTCCAACTCTCACATCCATACATGACCACTGGAAAAACCATAGCCTTGACTAGGGATCTTTGTTGGCAAAGTAATGTCTCTGTTTTTGAGTATGCTATCTAGGTTGGTCATAACTTTTCTTCCAAGGAGTAAGCATCTTTTAATTTCATGGCTGCAATCAACATCTGCAGTGATTTTGGAGCCCAAAAAATAGTCTGACACTATTTCCACTGTTTACCCATCTATTTCCCATGAATTGATGGGACCAGATGCCATGATCTTAGTTTTCTGAATGTTGAGCTTTAAGCCAACTTTTTCACTCTCCTCCTCACTTTCACCAAGGGGTTTTTAAGTTCCTCTTCACTTTCTGCCATAAGGGTGGTGTCATCTGCATATCTGAGGGTATTGATATTTCTCCTGGCTATCTTTTTGTTTTTGTTTTTTTTTTTTACAATTGAAAAAATGAATTTGAATAGACAGTTTTTCCCAAAAATATACAAATGACCAATAAGTACATGAAAGTTACCGTTCAACATCATTAGCCGTTAGTGCAATGTAAATCAAGACACCAGTGAGATACAGCTTCACTCCTATTCAGTTCAGTCGCTCAGTCGTGTCCAACTCTTTGCAACCCCATGAATCGCAGCAAACCAGGCCTCCTTATCCATCACCAACCCCCAGAGTTTACTCAGACTCATGTCTATTGAGTCGGTGATGCCATCCAGCCATCTCATCCTCTGTCGTCCCCTTCTCTTCCTGCCCCCAGTCCCTCCCAGCATCAGAGTCTTTTCCAATGAGTCAACTCTTCACATGACGTGGCCAAAGTACTGGAATTTCAGCTTTAGCATCATTCCTTCCAAAGAAATCCCGGGGCTGATGTCCTTCAGAAAGGACAGGTTGGATCTCCTTTCAGTCCAAGGGACTCTCAAGTCTTCTCCAACACCACAGTTCAAAAGCATCAATTCTTTGGCGCTCAGCCTTCTGCATAGTCCAGCTCTCACATCCATACATGACCATAGGAAAAACCATAACCTTGACTAGATGGACCTTTGTTGGCAAAGTAATGTCTCTGCTTTTGAATATGCTATCTAGGTTGGTCATAACTTTCCTTCCCAAGGAGTAAGCATCTTTTAATTTCATGGCTGCAGTCACCATCTGCAGTGATTTTGGAGCCCCCAAAAATAAAGTCTGACACTGTTTCCCCATCTATTTGCTATGAAGTGATGGGTCTCCTGGCTATCTTGATTCCAGCTTGTGTTTCTTCCAGCCCAGCATTTCTTATGATGTACTCTGCATATAAGTTAAATAAGCAGGGTGACAATATATAGCCTTGATGTACTCCTTTTCCTATTTGGAACCAGTCTGTTGTTCCATGTCCAGTTCTAACTGTTGCTTCCTGACCTGCATATAGGTTTCTCAAGGGGCAGGTCAGGTGGTCTGGTATTCCCATATCTTTCAGAATTTTCCACAGTTTATTGTGTGTGTTCCCTAGTACCCACTAATATCTGGTTCTCCCTGCTTCTGAGCACAGAAAAGACAATACTTTCATTCTCTTGAAGGTGGGTGGGGCCATCTAACTACTTTTAGTCAGTTGCTATTTGATAGAAGAGCTTTCTTGCATCTAGATGAAAGTCTTAGATAACCCTGCAGCTTTCTTTTTTCCCTCTATAATAATCAATGAGATCTTGGGTTAAAACAGCAGAACCACAAAATTGAAGCAGGCTGGAAATGCCTCATGGAATATTGTTGTCCTGGAGATACTGAGTGGAATCTATAATGATGAAAGATAAGACTTATTGTGTTAAGTTAAACAAAATGGGAACTTCCCTGGCAATTCAGTGGTTAAGATTCCACTCTTCCAGTGCAGGGAATATAAGTTTGATCAGTTCAGTTCAGTTGCTCAGTTGTGTCCAGCTCTTTGTGATCCCATGGACTCTAGCATGCCAGGCTTATAGTCCATCACCAACTCCCAGAACTTACTCAAACTCATTCCATCCAGTCAATGATGCCATCCAACCATCTCATCCTCTGTCTTCCCCTTCTCCTGCCCTCAATCTTTCCCAGCATCAGGGTCTTTCCAAATGAGTCATTTCATCACATCAGGTGGCAAAAACACTGGAGTTTCAGCTTCAGCATCAGTCCTTCCAGTGAACATTCAGGACTGATTTCCTTTAGGATTGACTGGTTTGATCTCCTTGTAGGTCAAGGGACTCTAAGGAGTCTGCTCCATCACCACAGTTCAAAAGCATCAATCCTTCAGCTCTCAGCTTTCTTTATAGTCCAACTCTCACATCCAAACATGACTACTGGAAAACCAGATCTTTGACTACACGGAATTTTGTTGGCACAGCAATGTCTCTGCTTTTAATATGCTGGTGATAGCTTTTCTTCCAAGGAGCAACCATCTTTTAATTTCATGGCAGCAGTCACCATCGGCAGTGATTTTGTAGCCCAAGAAAATAAAGTCTGTCACTGTTTCCCTATCTATTTGCCATGAAGTGATGGAACTGGATGCCATAATCTTAGTTTTCTGAGTGCTGAGTTTTAAGCCAACTATTTCACTCTCCTCTTTCATTTTAATCAAGAGGCTCCTCAGTTCTTCTTCATGTGCCATAAGGGAGGTGTCATCTGGATATATGAGGTTATTGATATTTCTCCCGGCAGACTTGATTCCAGCTTGTTTCCTCCAGCCCAGCATTTCTCATGATGTACTCTGAATAGAAGTTAAATAAGCAGGGTGACAATATACAGCCTTGACATACTTCTTTCCTGATTTGGAACCAGTCTGTTTTTTCATCTCCAGTTCTATCTGTTGCTTCTTGACCTGCATACAGATTTCTTAGGAGGCAGATCAGGTGGTCTTGTATTCCCATCTGTTTAAGAATTGTCCAGAGTTGTTCACAGTCAAAGACTTTGATGTAGTCAATAAAGCAGAAGTAGATGTAGAAATATATGTGGTTTTGTTTTTTTCCTGGAACTTTTGTGTTTTTATGATGATCCAGCAGATGTTGGCAATTTGATCTCTGGTTCCTCTGCCTTTTCTAAATCCAGCTTGAACATCTGGAAATTTACAGTTCACATATTGCTGAAGCCTGGCTTGGAGAATTTTGAGCAGTACTTTGCTAGTGTGTGAGATGAGTGGCAGTTTGAGCATTCTTTGACATTGTCTTTCTTTGTGATTGGAATGACAACTGACATTTTTCAGTCCTTTGGCCACTGCTGAGTTTTCCAAATTTGCTGGCATATTGAGTGCAGCACTTTCACAGCATCATCTTTTAGAATTTGACATTGCTCGACTGGAATTCCATCACCTCCTCTAGCTTGGCTCATAGTGATGCTTCCTAAGACCCACTTGACTTCAAATTCCAGCATGTCTGGTTCTAGGTGAGTGATCACACCATTGTGGTTATCTGGCTCATGAAGTTCTGTGTATTCCTGCCACCTCTTCATAATATTTTCTGCTTCTGTTAGGTCCATACCATTTCTGTCCTTTATGGTGCCCATCTTTGCATGAAATGTTCCCTTGGTATCTCCAATTTTCTTGAAGAGATCTCTCATCTTTCCCATTCTATTGTTTTCCTCTATTTCCTTGCATTCATCATTGCAAAGAAATATTTTGTCAGAACTCTCCACTATGACCATGCAGGGCTTGAATGGCCCTGCATGGCTTGGCTCATAGTTTCATTTAGTTAGACAAGGCTGTGGTCCATGTGATCAGTTTGATTCATTTTGTAAATCTGGTACCTGGTTGTAAAACTAAGATTCCATATGCCATGTAGTGTGGGCAAAAGAAAGTGACCATGCCACCCCCACCCCAACATAAATAATACGAGAGGAAAACAAAAAAGAAAGAAAGGGAAAAAAGAGCATGCCACTCCCAACATAAACAATAAGAGGAGGAGCTATCATCTCAACGTAAATTAAAAATGATACTTGGCAAGATATCTTTATTAAGGAAACAGTGCTTTCTGTTTCATTCTAGCCTAAGCTCCTTACTTCACTGGTATTAGCACTGAGTAGCCTTGATCTAGTAGAAGAGGGTTTTAGGTGTAATATTTAGGAAACACTCTGAGGTATGGATGTATTTATATGTTCAAAAAACAACAAGAAAATCACTGTGGTCAGAAAATACTAAAAGAGTGAGAAGTAGAATGCAAATCTCCTTTCAAGGATAACTTTGGTTTTTGAATGTGGACAAAAGAGGAATCAGAGAGACTAATTTAGGATACTGCAAATAATAGTACTGTATATTGATGTATTTACTAAGTAAATGGTGGTACTATTTATTGAGAAGAGCACTGCTTGTGAAAACAAAGATGAAATCAAATGGATTTCCTAACCAGTTGATTGAATAGTCTTGCAATTTAATGAGATGGGGGCCACTAGAGCAGTAAATATATGTGAAGAAACATGAAATCAATAGTATGCTTTTGGGCATGTTAAGTTGGACATTCTCATAAAAAGTCCATTGGCAATACCAAACCATCAGTTGAATACAAGGGTATGAAATCCAGGTAGGAGGGCAGAGCAGGTGATCAAAATTTATGTCACCATTATCTTGATAGTTTTTAAGGTTATAGAAGTAGGTAAAGTAGTTTATTTAGGGAGTGGATGTGTACATGGCTTTCTAGTACATTAGGTGCAGAAAATAGAGGAATATTCTGCAAAGAAAATAAAAAATGTTGCCAGTGAAATAAAAGTAGATTCAAGAGATTTTGTTACATATCAGACTAAGTGTATAAAAGGGAAACTTATGAAAAGAAATGAGGAAGTAGATTAGATATGAAATAAGAAACAGACTGGTCACTGTAAAAAATAGTACATATGTTAGATTTTAAAGCAATAACATTGCTTTCTAATATTCTCTTTTTAAGTTTAGAGCCTAATCAGAAGCAATTATCATATAATCACTTTGCTATTATACTGTAAAGATAATTTCCTATATCAGTATTTCTGTGAACATCACACGCATTGATTGAAAGGGATGGAGGAAATACAGGCATAATATTCTGTAATAGATTGAGTCTAGAGTGTCCACTTTTAATAATAAATAATAAAGACTGAAATAGAAGTTTATAGATTTCAAGTATCCATAACTCTGACACATTGGGATTCAAATTGATGCTACATGTAGGTGATATAAAAATTACAAATGTATATTTTGGGGTATCTTGAGCTGTTTATACTCAGTATGGAGGCTTATACAAGTATTCTATAACTTCATTACTTCTTCCTCAGCACTAAGCTTTACTTTTACTTCCTGAAGGAATTCAGTTGTTAATAACATCTAACAGGTGGATGATGAAATATATTGTGAACTGCATTTACAATAATGGGGTTACATTCTGCACAAAATGAGGTTCAGGCAATATTCCACTTATTCTGCTAGGATAGGTAACCATGAATTGATGAGATTAATTATTTGTTAGAAAACAAGTTGGATCAGTAGTGGATTTTTTTTAATTAATTTAATAAATATTTACTGCTATGTTCCATATTTTTGCTATGTTTGTGCTCAGATTTGGCTTTAAAGAGTATGTGAAATAAGAATGGTTTGTCCAACTAGCATCTCATTAGGCATAGCTATGACCTAGGGAGAAGGTTAGAATTTGTTGTTGTTGTTCAGTCGCTCTGTCATGTCTGACTCTGTGACTCCATGGACTGCAGCACACCAGGCTTCCCTGTCCTTTACTTTCACCTGAAGTTTGTTCAAACTCATGTCCATTGAACTAGTGATGCCATCCAACGATCTCATCTTCTGTGGTCCTTTTCTCCTCCTGCCTTCAATCTTTCCCAGAATCAGGGTCTTTCCCAATGAGTTGGCTCTTTGCATCAGGTTAGATTAGAATACTTTCAGAATTGATTACTATTACATCTGCTTCTAATAACCAGTTAGTGGTAGATGCCTCTCTCTATATATATATATCCCAATCAAATTATCATAATAATCCTGCAATCAATTATCTTCATTTATAAATGAGAAACTAAGGTTCCGTGAGTTTAATGAGATCATTCAGTTAAGACATGAAAGTGTTTCATTAGATAGAAGAAATGATTTTGTCAAAGCTGCTTGGAGTCCAAATGAAATTAAGTTATACAAATGATGGAATTTACAGTCATTGGTAAACTTGAAAAGATGGTGTTCATACAGTCAAATCATCGATGAACTTGATAAGAATGGTTATTTTAGAGTCAAGGTAATAGTAATTCAAAGACTTATAGAAAGATGTCATAAGGAAATGAAAACCTGATTAGAGAGGTTTAAAGACAGAATAGGAGGTAGAGAATTTGAAAAAGGAAATGTAAACAGATTTTGTGGAAACTGTCTATAAAATGGAACAGATAATTGGTCAATTGTCAAAGCTGCTTAAACTGTAAGGTCAAGGGAATGTTTTATAAAATTGGACAATTGTTTTGTGTTTATGCTAAATTTAATGTGTACAATAGAGAATAAATATAGTGATGCAAAAAGAACAGAGATAAGTGCAAGAATGGAAGTTTTTACTGCTAAGATGTAATGAGTTATAGTGACATACTAAAAATTTGGACTCAGGCAGGCAGAAGAAGAGTTTTGAGTTTCAAAAAGAGAGAGGACAAATATATGGGGATATAGTGTAGAAACCGAAAATGTTTTGTTAATAATTAGATTACTTTTACTTTCATAGAGAAGTACAAAGTGGAGTCATGGAGGATATTAATTATTCCTTGACTAGAATGAGAAAGTTAATCTGTCAAGGCAAAAATAGTACTGTAAATTCAGAGAGTTCACTTGAAATCTGTGGCTTTAAAAGTGAAGTGAAGATGATCTGCATTGGTGTGTATTACTCCAAATACATTTATCTGAGCTGATGTAGGCCTCCTTGCTCTATTCTAAATTTAGAGAAAATGAATCTAACTTAAATAGAATTTTTGGCATGAATAAGGGAATGGGCTAATGAAGAAATATTATTTGCAATAAATTGACTATAGTGAGGCTATGAAAAACAAGATGGGTAATGAGTGAAGAGAGGCATGAGGTGATAATGACTTAAAATAACCAAGAATGTAAAACATTTTGACACAGAGAACAATAAAAACACCTGGAAAGTTAGGAAATGACATTCAGAGAATGAGATTCTTGAAATGCTATATGGTGAGTTGATGTACTTATATTTGATTTTGAATGTCTATGAAAGGACCAAGGGCAGAATGAGAGGCTGAGCTGAGGTGAAGAACATGATCTTTAGAAGTGATGAGGTCAAAGGGACAGAGACCCTGGATGTTGTTTATATCTTCCCCACAGAGGGTGAAGTAGTGAAGAATTAGCTCAACCCAATCATATATTTTGAGGTTGGAGGGAGAACTGAAAGTATGGAAGTGGATAACAAAAAGTTGAGGGGCATATTTCTGTTCAATAGACCACTTCATTTACTAAACTCAATTTTACTTTATGACTCCTTAAACATGTGCAATCTCCGAATTTTCTCCTGTTACTTCTAGGCTCAATTATTCATGACATCCTTGGTTTCCCTAGTGTTCTTTGTTTGCATTCATGCATTGGTGACATCTTATATTAATTAAATAACTGGTTTAAAGGTTTTATTCTGCCTTTGGTCATAAATAATTTTAGGGCAAACAGTGCATCTTATGAATTATCACAACTAAAATGCATAGCATAGAGCTTATCATATAGTAGTCACCTTCTGAATAATCTATGGATTCAAGCAAATTTTACTATAAAATGGCCAATACTTAGATGGCATTCAGTGTACTACACAATATTCTAAGAACGGAGTAGTTAATTCTGCTTTATCTCAAGCCCTTGTCAGGAAAAGCTTTAAGTCAGGTGTGGACTTTTAAGCCTAAGTTTAAATTTTAAATAAGTTCATGTTTTTAGTGTATTTATCTATGTTTTATCTGTTGTAATTAGGAGACAAAGAAAAAAAAACTTTAGGGCATACTCAATGTCTAGAGATATAAAATGTGTGATTCGTCTACAATACTCTGCCATAATGAAGAAGAGGGTACAGCAGGAGATAAAGCAAAAATGGTAGGTAGAAACTAGTCTATACTAGTAATTGTAATTTTTGTTGTTGCTATTATTAGCAAGTTTTGGTTTGAGACAGTATTCCTAGACAGGTATTTAGCAAAATAAAGGATGCACTTGAAACTTGTTTAAGTCTTTTCACTTAAGGGAAGGATGAAAGAAGGAAGGAAGGTAGGATGGAAATAAAGAAGGAAGGGTGGAAAGAAGGAAAGGAGGGAAGGGAGAGTAATTGATTATTACTTAATAATAATCATTATTATGGTGATTATTATTATTTGTTTACTAGCATTTTTAGCAACTAGGAATAAAGAAGCATTTTTTTTTTCTAATAAGCTCAGTTTCTAGAAAAAGAAAAGAATTAATATTATTGTCCATACATCATGTGTCCAGTCACGTCAGACTCTTTGTGACTCTATGGACTGTAGACAGCCAGGTTCTCTGTCTATGGAATTTTCCAGGCAAGACTACTGGAAGGGGTTGCCATTTCCTCCTTCAGGGGATCCTCCTGACCCAGGGACTGAACCTGTCTCCTAAATCTCCTATATTGCAGGTGGGTTCTTTACCACTTGAACCATTGGGAAAGCCCCAAGTATTACTACAGGATAGAGCATCTTGTGGTAGGCAGTTTCTAATAGTGTCTCAATAATTTCCACTTCCAGATATTTACAAATTTATGTGATACTCTCCTTTTGAGTATGGATTGAAACTAGTGTTGTTGTTTTTGTTCAGTCACTCAGTCATGTCTGACTCTTTGTGACTCCATGGGCTGCAGCACACCAGGCTTCCCTGCCTTTCACTATCTCCCAGAGATTGTGCAAACTCATGTGCATTGAGTTGATAATGCCCTCCAACCCTGTCATCCCCTTCTCCTTCTTCCTTCCTTCAATTTTTCCTAGCATCAAGGTCTTTTCCAGTGAGTTAGCTCTTCACATCAATTGACCAAAGTATTGCAGTTTCAGATTCAGCATCAGTCCTTCCAATGAATATTCAAGGTTGATTTCCTTTAGGATTGACTGATTTGTTCTCCTTGCAGTCAAAGGACTCCCAAGAGTCTTATCCAACTCCACAGTTCAAAAGCATCAATTCTTTGGTGTTCACCATTCTTTATGGTCCAACTCTCATATCTGTACATGACTACTGGAAAAACCATAGCTTTGACTATGGGGACCTTGTTAGCAAAGTCATTGCTCTGCTTTTTAATATGCTATCTAGATTTCTCATTGCCTTTTTTTCTAAAGAGCAAGTGTCTTTTAATTTAATTTCATGCCTGCAGTCACCATCTGCAGTGATTTTGGAGCCCAGGAAAATAAAATCTGTCACTGTTTCTATTGTTTGCCATCTATTTTCAATCAAGTGATGGGACTGGATACCTTGACCTTAGCTTTTTGAATGTTGAGTTTTAAGCTAGCTGTTTCACTCTCCTCTATCACCTTCATCAACAGGTGAAGCTCCAATCCTTTGGTCACCTGATGCAAAGAACTGACTCATTGGAAAAGACCATGATGCTGGGAAAGACTAAAGACAAGAGGAGAAGGGGATGACAGAGATGAGATGGCTGGATGGCATCACCGACTTGATGGACATGAGTTTGAGCAAACTCTGGGAGTTGTTGATGGGAACTTCACCAGGGAAGCCTAGCATGAAGCAGTCCATGGGGTCGCAATGATTTGGACATGATTGAGTTTCTGAACTGAACTAAAATGGGTGGGAATGAGCGAATTTAACTCAGATGACCATGATATGTACTTCAGAATCAGCAAGAGTCCGAAATGCAGTACTTGGGTGCAGTCTTGAAAATGACAGAATGATCTTGGTTCATTCCCAAATCAAACCATTCAGTATCACGGTAGTCCAAAACTATGCCCCAACAACTAATTCTGAAGAAGCTGAAGTTGAATGGTTCTATGAAGACCTACAGCATCTTCTAGAAATAATAACCAAAAAAAAGAAGAAGAAGAAGAAGTCCCTTCATCATGGGAGACTGGAATGCAAAAACAGGAAGTAGTGACTTGACTATAATGAGTAATAAAAGTGTTGAAATACCACTTCTGAAATTGATTTACATAAAAGCTATTTTATTAGAAAATATTTTATTTTCATAAAAGCTATTCTACTTTATGGTGTCTCAATTTTCTCTTGCTCTGAGAAACTTACATAAAGTGCTTTTTTTTTTAATTAACATATAATAATGTATAAGTTTGAAGTGTATGATATGTTGATTTCATACATTTATATATTGCAGTATGCTTATTATCATAGAGTTAGCTAGTACGTTTATTACATCACACAATTTCCTCTATTTGGTAAGAAAAAATGAGAGCTAGTCTCTGTGGAATTTCAAAGTGTATAGTATAATATTGTTGATTACATTCTAATCTTTCTGGGACACTTACATGGCAAGGGCTGATGTTTCTTGTCAATAGCCAGTAAGGACAATAGTCCTGCCAACAACTACTTCAAAATCAATTGTGTCTTCTCCCCTAGTTGAGTTTTAAGATAACTGCAAGCCCTGGGTAAAAACTAAACTGTAACTTTGTAAGAGGTCTTGAGCTAGATGAATCTAAGCTAAGTCTTAATAGCGCCTGAAATACTGATTCACAAAAATTGAAATAATAAAATTCTGCTAAGTCACTAAAGTGTATGGTAATATCATACACTATATATATATATATATATAGTGTGTGTGTGTGTGTGTGTGTGTGTGTGTGTGTGTGTATCAACTGCTCAGTCTAGTCCAACTTTTTGCAACCCCATGGACTGTAGTCCAGCAGGCTCCTCTGTCCATAGAATTCTCTAGCCAAGAATACTGGAATGGGTTGTCATTCCCTTCTCCAGGGAATTTCCTGAACCAGGGATCATACCTGTGTCTCCTGCATTGCAGATAGATTCTTTACCACATGAGCCACCATGGAATGTGGTAACAGATAATTAAAATGCCTTTTTTTTTTAATACCAAATGGCTTTTGATTTTCTTTTTCTTAAGTCACAATATCTTGGGTTACACAGTTTCTCTTGGCACAGGGATAGGAATTCTCTGCACTAGCCAAAACCAGTGTTAAACAGGCAGAGTGTGGCAGCAAACATTTGGATGTCTAAAGAAGAATGACTTTGGACAATGCCAACCTCAGAAATCCATATATGCAATGAGTATTAGCCAAAAAAGGAAAAAATCTGAGTCAGTTGTAAGATGGATGAACCTAGAGCTTGTTATATGAAGTTAAGTACATTAGAAAGAGAAAAACAAATACTGTACATTAACACATATATGTGGAATCTAGAAACATAGTACTGATTAACCTCTTTACAGAGAAGAAATGGAGACACAGACATAGGGCATGGACTGGTTGACACATTGGGGAAAGGAGAGAGTAGGGCAAATTGATAAAGGAGTATTGACATATATACACTATCATTAATAAAATATATAACTAGTGTTAAGCTGCTGTATAACACAGGGGGCCCAGAATGGCACTCTGTGATGACCTAGAGGGATGGAATGGGAGGGGAGAGGCTCAAGAGGGAGAGGGTATGTATATAATTATGACTGATTCACGTTGATGTACTGCAGAAACCATTGCAATATTGTAAAGTAACTGTCCTCCAATTAAAAAAAAAATTCAGTTAAAAAAAAACGAATAAAAGAAAACTAAAGACAAAGAAAGGAATGAGGATCTTGAATCCTTCCATTTTTAGAATTGAATACTTTTTCCTACTAAGAAACTTCTGATATGATCCCCTTTAAATTATACCATGACCGAGAATGCATGCATTGTATATCAGATCTTTTCTAAAAAAAATTCTATAGAAGATAATGTGTATAATTATCAGCTCTCTGGGGAAAATAATTTAACTGTTTTAATGGAAGAGGGCATGTACTACTTTGCTATGGATGCCATAACAAAATAGCTCAGATTTGGTAACTTAAAGCTTTGTCTTGGATTTGGTAGTAGGAAGTCTAACATCAAGGTTTGGTCTCTTCCAAAGATTCTCCCCTTGTCTTTCAGCTGGCTGCCTTCTGCATGTGCTCTGACCGGCTTGTCCCTGGTGGATGTACACATATCTGATGTCTTTCTCTGTGTGTGTTCTAATCTCTTCTTTCATAAAGACAGCAGTCATACTGGCTTAGAACTTATCCTAAATGAGATCATTTACCTTAATTACTTCTCTGAATGCCCTATCTTCACATACAGTCACAGTATGAGGTACTAGGGGTCGGGACTCCAACACAGAAATTTTAGGGGGTATAATTGAGTCTATAACAGGATCTCAGACAAAAATTCAGAGCTTTTTTGTTTTTATTTTTAATTTCAGTAATTGGGCATTCAGGTTACATGCTTGCCTATATATGTTGTATGAAAGGAGGGAAACTGTAGTCCTATTTAAGACCCACAGAGTTAATTGGCCTTACGTTTCAACTATCTTTACAGTGTGATGAATTAGTGGCAGGTCAATTAATCAAGAAGTGTTTGTAGAAAACCAAATTTGTTCAAAGGAAATATTCACTCAAATGTAACATACTACACTATCTTTGTAAATAATCACTATTAAAATTTTTGACAAAATTGAGATAATAGTTTTTAAAATTATTCTGATTTGTGAGTTTGTAATGCTGCTCAAAACAAGTATGAGAATCTATTTCTCTCTTTTTATTTGATATGAAACATGCAATGAGGATATAAATAGAGAATTGTACATTTGTGGGTAAATAGTATGCATCTCATTCTATTTATTTTGATTTAGGCTTTGAAATGGCTTGGAATGTTGAAGAGACTTGGTTTGAGGTTTTGTCTGACTATTTACTAGTTGTAATGTCTTTAGTAATCAATTTAATTTCCCTAAATATTGACATCTTCATCTTTGAAAGAAAAGAAAATTATTGCGAAATTTATAGCAGTTATATGTGGGGGAAAAAAAAGTTTGTGAATATACTGTGAAATGGATGAGTATAGAAAAAATAAGCTGAAAAGATAGAAAATTACTAAAAATTAAAAAATCAGTTATTTACATAAGTCTGCCTTTAAAATTGCTTTGTCAAGTAATGTACCATGTATTACAGAAACCTACAGCGATATTATATGACAAAATGAGCGAAAGAGTGAAAAGCTTTACTTTCCTCAGAATTCCTGAAGCATTTTCTGTTCTCTAGGAAATATTGCCTTGATATGCTAAGTAGAAAAGCAGTATGTTTAAGAGTCATTAATCTCAATTAGCTTTATTTTCCACCAGAAAATTGTTCAAATGACCTTATGTGTGTAAATTAGGTATAATTACTTCCAGTAAAGGAGCTAAGTTCAATCATCTGATATCTTGGAGTTTAGCCAGTGCATTTTGTCCTAAATATTTCAAACCTTCAGGAACTAATTTAACATTTCTTTTAACAAAATGCCCTTTATGACACCCAGAATCTATAGAACTGGTGATACACCTTAATTTGTAATTTATTGTGTTTTGCCTTTTCAACATATGTTAATCATGGCTTCAGTTCAAGCTAAACTGGTATAATAAGAGGTCCTGCCAAAAGAAGCAGCACAAGTTCACTTCAAAACTAGAAAATAATACAATGGAAATCATAAATGTGATTGCTTATAAAAGAAAAGTGAGAATTTTTAAAAGTCATATTCAATATACTTCTACTATCTTACTTGTCTTAATACCAGGGCACCTGTTTACATACTGTTAAGAAACATCTGGGACCCACAACAGATTTCCCAACATGGGGATCTGGCAAAAGGCCTGAGAACCTGCACAGAATTTGACTTTGGAGATCAGTGGGATTTTATTACAGAACTTACATAGGACTTGGGAAACAAACTCTTAGAGGGCACAGACAAAACCTTGTGTACACCAGGACCCAGGAGAAAGGAGCAGTGACCCCACAAGAGACTGACTCAGACCACCTGTGGGTGTCCAGGAGTCTCCAGCAGATGTGTGGGTCAGTGGTGGCCTGCTGTATGGTTTGGGCACTGAGTGCAACACTGTATGCATGGGACCTTGTGGAGGATGTCGCCATTGTATTCACTGCCTGCACCATAGTTTGGTTACATGTCAAACAACAGGGAGGGAACACAGTCCTGCTCATCAACAGAAAATTGGATTAAAGTTTTACTGAGCAAGGCCCCACCCAGCAGAACAAGACCCAGTTTCCCCCACAGACAGTCTCTCTCATCAGGAAGCTTCCATAAGCCTCTTATCTTTATCCATCAGAGGGCAGACAGGATGAAAACCACAAGCACAGAAAACTAATCAAGCTGATCACTTGGACCACAGACTTGTCTAACTCAATGAAACTATGAGCCATGCCATGTAGGGTCACCCAAGATGGACCCAAGATGGGTCATGGTGGAGAATTTTGACAAAACTTGGTCCACTGGAGAAGGGAATGGCAAACCAGTATTCTTGCCTTGAGAACCCCATGAACAGTATGAAAAGGCAAAAATATATGACAGTGAAAGATGAACTCCCCAGGTTGGCAGGTACCCAATATGCTACTGGAGAAGAGTGGAGAAATAATTCTAGAAAGAATGAAGAGATGGAGTCACAGTGAAAACAACACCAGGTTGTGGATGTGACTGGTGATGGAGGTAAATTCTGATGCTGTAAAGAGTAATATTGCATAAGAACATGGAATGTTAGGTCCATGAATAAAGGTAAATTGAAAGTTGTCAAACAAGATGTCAAGAGTGAACATCAACATTTTAGGAATCAGTGAACTAAAATGGACTGGAATGGGCAAATTTAATGCAGATGAGCATTATATCTAATAATGTGGGCAAAAATCCCTTAGAGGAAATGGAGTAGCCCTCATGGTCAACAAAAGAGTCTGAAATGCAGTATTGGATGAGATCTCAAAAATGACAGAATGATCTCTGTTCATTTCCAAGGCAAACTATTCAATATCACAATAATCCAAGTCTGTGTCCCAAGCGTGAAAGCTGAAGAAGATGAAGTTGAAAGGTTTTAGGAAGACCTACAAGACCTACAAGAACTAACATGCAAAACAAAAAAGATGTCCTATTCATCATAGGAGACGGGAATGCCAAAGAAGGAAGTTGAGAGATACCTAGAGTAACAGGCAAATTTGGCCTTGGAATACAAATTGAAGCAGAGGAAAGGATAACAGAGTTTTGCCAAGAGAATGCACTGGACATAGCAAACACCCACTTCCAAAAACACAAGAGAAGACTCTACACATGGACATCACCAGATGGTCAATGACAAATCAGATTGATTATATTCTTTGCAGCCCAAAATGGAAAAGCTCTATATAGTCAGCAAAAACAAGACCATGAGCTAATTGTGGCTCAGATCATGAACTCCTTATTGCCAAATTCACACTTATATTGAAGAAAGTAAGGAAAACCACTTGACCATTCAGGTATGACCTAAATCAAACCTCTTATGAATATACAGTGAAAGTGACAAATAGACTCAAGAAATTAGATCTGAGAAAGTGCCTGAAGAACTGTGGGCAGAGCTTCATGACATTGTATAGGAGACAGTGACCAAGATTATCCCCAAGAAAAAGAAATGCAAAAAAAAAAAAAAAGATGTTTGTCTGAGGAGGCCTTACTAATAGCTGAGAAAAGAAGAGAAGCAAAAAGCAAAGGAGAAAAAGGAAGAGATACCCATTTGAAAGCAGCGTTCTAAAGAATATCAAGGAGAGATAAGAAAGCTTCAGTGATCCATGTCATGAATTAGAGGGGAAAAGTAGAATGGGAAAGACAACAGGTTAGAGATACCAAAGGAATATTGGTTGCAAAGATGGGCACAATAAAGGGCAGAAATGGTATGGACCTAACAGAAGAAGAAGATATTAACAAGAGGTGGCAAGCACACACAGAAGAACTATACAAAAAAGATCTTTATGACCCAGATAACCATGATGGTGTGATCACTCACCTAGAGCCAGACATCCTGGAATGCGAAGTCAAGTGGGCCTTGGGAAGCAACAATATGAACAAAGCTAGTAGAGGTGATGGAATTCCAGTTGAGCTATTTCAAATCCTAAAAGATGATGCTGTGAAAGTGCTGTACACAATATGCCAACACATCTGGAAAACTCAACAGTGGCTAAATGACTGGAAAAGTTCAGTCTTCATTCCAATCCCAAAGAAAGGCAATGCTAAAGAATGTTCAAACTACTTCACTATTGCACCTATGTCACACACTAGCAAAGTAATGCTCAAAATTCTACAAGTGAGGCTTCAACACTACATGAATCATGAACTTCCAGATGTTCAAGTTGGACTTAGAAAAGGCAGAGAGTCAAGAGATCAAATTGTCAACATCTATTGGATCATTGAGAAAGCAAGAGAATTCCAGAAAACCGTTTACTTTTGCTTTATTGACTATGCTAAAGCCTTTGACTGTGTAGATCACAACCGTGGAAAATTCTTCAAGAGATGTGAATACCAGACCACCTTACCTGTCTCCTCAGAAATTTGTATGTGGTCAAGAAGCAACATTTAGAAACGGACATGGAACAACAGACTGGTTACATATTGGGAAAGGAGTATGGCAAGGCTGTTTATTGTCACCCTGCTATTTAACTTATATGCAGAGTACAGCATGAGAATACCTGACTGGATGAAGCACAAGCTGTAATCCATATTGCTAGAAGAAATATCAATAACCTCATATATGCAGATGACACCACTCTTATGGCAGGAAATGAAGAGGAACTGATGAGCCTCTTGATGAAAGTGAAAGAGGAGAGTGAAAAAGCTGGCTTAAAACTCAACATTCAAAAAATGAAGATCATTGCATCTGATCCCATCACTTCATGTCCAATATATGGGGAAACAATGGAAACAGTGAAAAACTTCATTTTCTTGGGCTCCAAAATCACTGCAGATGGTGACTGCAGCCATGAAATCAAAAGACATTTGGCTCCTTGTAAGAAAAGCTATGAGGAACCTAGACAGCATATTAAAAAGCAGAGATATAACCTTGCCAAAAAAGTCTGTCTAGTAAAAGCTATGGTTTTTACAGTAGTCATGTATGGATGTGAGAGTTGGACTATAAAGAATGCTGAGCACCAAAGAATTGATGCCTTTGAACTGTGGTGTTTGAAAAGACTCTTGAGACTCCCTTGGACTGCAAGGCGATTAACCCAACCAATCCTAAAGGACATCAGTCCTGAATATTCATTGGAATGACTGATGCTGAAGCGGAAACTACAATACTTTGGCCACCTGATGCAAAGAACTGACTCACTGGAAAAGAAGATGTGGGAAAGATTGAAGGCAGGATGAGAAGAGATGACAGAGGATGAGATGGTTGGATGGCATCATTGACTTCAGTGATGCCATATCATCACTGAACTACTGATATGATGGTTTGTGCTGGGGACAAACACTGAAATCTTAATAATACTGTATAATGATAGTGTGCAATTTAAAATGTCAGGCACAGTTTTTGTGTATGCATGTGCAGGATTAATATCCTAGGTGCTATAAATAGACATTCAAGATTTGACACTTAACTGTGTAATATTCTGTCACCATGAATTTTCCTTAGTTTTTAAATTAACCTCAGTTTTTCTCATGTTTGAACTTGGAACAATAATAGTACCCTAGCATTCAATCAGAATGAAATGTAATAGTTCATGGAAATGCTTAGCATAATGTTTTATATAGGCAGCAAAGAACATCAACCATTATTATTGCTGTGTTATTTGACATCCTTGTCAAGGTCAATGAGTGCTTAATTTTGTTTTCTGAAGCATATCCTTGACGTACAGTTGCTGAGCATACATAGAATTCAGCAAATACAAACACATAAAATGTACAAAATACATTGACTGTTTCAGGACAATTATGCTTCTAACAATACACATGAAAATATTTGGAAAATAGACAAAAATGTCTCAATTCTGTTAATCCAAAAATTTGGCATTACTTTTGCAAAATATTGACTATTGCAGTGCTGTCAAACCAACAGATAATTTTGCATGAAAAGATGTTAGCATCCTCTACCTTTTTCTCATAAATCTGAGAACTGTCCATATTGTATAGGAGATGCCAAAATGCTTTATAATCACCTTAGCTTTCACTGCCCTAGAAATAATGCTATTGTTGAGATTAGTTACAATAAAATGCATTCTGGAGAAGCTGTATTTTCTTGGATAAAATTGAGATTACAGCTAAAAGCCCTTAAAAGCTCTTAAATCTCTGCCACATATTTTGATTACCAGTTTATACCTTTTTGTGACAGCAAAATAATAAAATTTCCTTTTTTCTTATAGAAAAAGAAATTCCATCAAGACCTTAATGTCATTTTGTTGTTTCTTGTGATACATAGAGAAATACCCTTAGCAAAGATGCTCATGTCCTAATCCTCACAATCTTAGACTAGGTTAGACTGCAGAAGGGACTTTGCAGATGTAATATGGTTTTGGGACATGAAAATAGACATTATCCTGATGGGCCCAATCTAATAAACTGAGCCTTTAATATCCAAGAACTTTATCTGACTCAGAGCAGTGGAGCATATAAGGCAGGTGGAGAAATCAGGGACAGCTGAAGAATATGAGGCACTTGACCATCTGTTGTTGGAATTGAAGGCAGAGGAAGATGGACATAAGCCAAAGAATATGAGTATGCTCTAGAAGCTGAGAATCACCTAAAACCAACAGACAAGAAATGGAAACCTCAGTCTCACAACCTTAAGGAATTGAATTAGGTCAACAATCTGAAATGGTTTGGAGAGGATTCATCACAGAGCCTCTGAAAAGAATACAGTTCTACTGATACTGTGATTTCTTTCTTATGAAAGCTGTAACAGAACCCCTTGAGCTAAGCCATGCCAGGGATCTTTTCTACAAATTGTGAGATAATAAATGAATGTTTTAAACTGCTGAATATGTGGCAATAATAGAAAATTAATAAATTTATTTACTATCTTTAAATTCTGCACCTGTAATGCTAATGTTTTTGAATCCAGTTAGATTTGGATAGGAAAATTGAGACTTTTGTTTCCATTTCATAACTTCCCTCTTTGAATTTGCTTTCTGAAATCCTTGCTTGAATTTGTCTACTTCTTTTCTCAAAAAATGTGATATTTATTGCTGCTATTTAGTTATGACAATACTTGGGACGAGTTAACCTTTTAAAAAATAGCATGAATGAACTCTTGCACTGAGCATCTCTTTCTGTTCTTGACTGAGTGATCTCGTGGCTAGAATCCTGCTTGTGTGTTTTGAAAGTGTGCTCTCTCCCAAGCGCTGGTTGTGTCCCGGTGAGCAGGAGGTTTGGTCTAGCGTGGCCGAGGTCTGCTGTCCCCAAGCTTCGGAGAGCACGGTGCTGGGAGGTGGCCCCAGCCTGCGGGGTCGAGGGTACTCTCTTGGGCAGAGAGCCTCTCCTCGGGGAAGCCAGGGCGAGCTGTGCCGGGCTGGCAGGCTGGTGGGGTGGACGTGGCTGCCCCACCATGTTTCTGGAACCAAGGCGGGTGGTCTGAGCGCCTTCTCCCCTGGTGTGGACTTGTTCCCCGGCGTCTGCCCTGCAGGGCGCCCTGGACGGAGGTCTTCCCGTCCTCACCTCGCGTGTTCTCCTGCTCGTCTAGTTGGTTCTGGCTCCAGGTCTCCTGTGCTTTAGGCGTCCCCTTCTTCCCTGGATGGTCAGCCTTCTTCCTTCTTTTCAGCTTGGCTTCCGCCTCCAAGATCTCTCATGGGATCTCAGCTACTTCTGCATCCGCGTATGCCGTCCGGCCCCGGCCTTGACCCGTGGGTCTGCCCCTTGGCCCTCAGTCCCCTGCCACTTTGAATGCCTGTGACTCACTTTCGCGGAAATGTTTTGTCGTCACCCCATATCCCTCCAACAATCTCCCAATCCGACTTCTCCTAACATGTTAGTTACTTCAGTAACATGACTCCCGTTTATCCAACGTCAGATTTCAGGCTCATGTTCAGTGATTTGCCTTAAAGTATTTAATACATGCTTACTAAATTCTACCTCTTCTGTGACTTAAATTAAGCTTGCCTGTTGGCGCCATGGTAAAGAATCCTCCTGCCAATGCAGGAGACACAAGAGATGCTGTTTGATCCCTGGGTCGGGTAGGTCCCCTGGAGAAGGAAATGTTAACCTACTCCAATATTCTTGCCTGGAGACTCCCATGGACAGAGGAGCCTGGTGGGCTACAGTCCATGGGGTTGCCAAGAGTCTGACACGACTGAGTGAACAGCACGCAAATCCCTACTGGAATACATTTGTTTCCCAGGAGCACACAATTCTAACACTAGAATATTAAACCTAACTGTTGCAGACACTGCAAGTTGGCTTCCATCACCCAAATTTCTGTTATTCATGTCTTTGTATTATTCTTCTCCTTTGAGTAAGTGAGAAATATGCTTCAACTATGACAAGTAGAATATGATAAAGTGAGTTTTCTATAAAATTACATTACATACACTGCAATATTGACCTTGCTAGGGATACTCTCTCCCTTACTGGATTTGAAAAAGCAAACAGGCTGCTAATTTGCCAACAACACTGTTATACAGAAGTAGATAACAATTTAACATCCTTATTTAGATTAATAGTAATGCTTAATGACACCTATTGCTGCTACTCAGAAAACGCCAGAAGGTGAGAGCCAATAAAGGTACCCATCAGTTAAGTACCTCTATCATGAATTTCCAAAATAATAAACAAACTGCTCAATTTATCTAGATAGAACTATATTTGGAATATGTTAATATTTGTAGCAGCTGGTATAATTATTATATTTAATCAGTAAAGAGTTTTGTTTAGAGCATATTTGATGCACCAGCATTTTAATGAAGTTAGGTTGGACTTGAGGTTTTACAAGGCAGATTGAATCTAGGTTTTCAGTAGTAAAGAGATCAGAAGGAATAGGTCAAAGACAAGAAGAGAGAGAAACAACAACAACAATGATAAACTAAGGGTTAGTAGGAATATAGAGCTTCCCAGAAGGCTCTAGCAGTAAAGAACTCACCTGCCAATGGAGGGGATGCAAGAGACATGGGTCCAGTTGCTGGATTAGGAAGATCCCCTGGAAGAGGGAATTGCAACCCACTCCTGTATTCTTGCCTGGAGAATGCCATAGACAGAGGAGCCTGTGGGCTACACTTTACAAGATTGCAAAGAGTTGGATGCAACTGAAACAACTTGGCATGCATGCAAGGAGGAGATAGGCCTTGAGGAAAAATAATATTATCTAATGATAGAGTTTAAATAAAATTATATGTACTATTCTTACTTCAAAAATCTTCAGTAAAACTTTAAAAAAAATAATCTGGGTGTGATTTGAGATTATTTTGCTAGTAAAGTCACTGAAGCTACTGAATGTATATCAAAGGTTCTTTGAAACTTATATGCTATTAACCCACAAAAACATTGTATTTAATTTTTTGTTTACCTTGATGATTAATAAGTAATGAATTATTTAAAATGAGGCATCCTGCTAGTATATTTGGTATCATAGTATATCTAGAATAAGACTAGATGTTGAGAGTTACTTAATATCTCTGAGCCTTAGTTTAGTTAATAAAAAAGTTAAATAATATCTCTGAGCCTTATTTTAATTAATGTATAGAAACACAATATTTTCTTTATTAGATTATTGTAAAGATAAGATGAAATAAAAACAAATTAAGTACATAATATATTATTTACTCTAGGCATTATACTGTAAAGCAGTTCTCTATAATGAATTAATTTTGCATAATTGAAACTTTGTATTAATTCAACAATTCCTCATTCACCCTATTTTCTTGGTTTGACCTTTTTAAAAATTGCTATACCTGTGGCGGATTCATTTCGATATTTGGCAAAACTAATACAATATTGTAAAGTTTAAAAATAAAATAAAATTTTAAAAAAATTGCTAATGCAATGTTTTTTTTTTTTTTTCTGCTTCTTCGTATGTCAGGTAACATCTGAATGCATGTAGGACATTTTGGCAGCTCCATTTTTCAAAGTTTAATTTATCTCTTCCCTAAAGGGAGTGTTCTGCTTGTTGTGTAGGCAATTTATTTCCAAGTAGTTCATCTTGATCCTACAGAGCCTTGATTTCAAGATTTGTTAGGACTTGTCTAGACAGTCCTTACCATATAGGTAGGATAGCTTTACTTCTGGTAGATAGACATTCAGGGATCTTAACTGAATATCTAGAGTGGAACAAGGTTTGTTTATTTGGTAGAACTTTATCATCTCTAAGAACTCTTCTATCATTGGCATCTGCTTGCACCTCACAACCTGTAGTGTGTGTCTCTGCCAGAGCTTGTGGAGTCTTTTGCTCATCATTTAGAATTTAATATGTGCCCAAATAATCAAAGCAATCCTCATGTAGACTTGTGGAATTTCTCCTCCATGTTGCTGTTTTTCATACTTGGCCCTTAAAATTAGTCATCTAATTGCCATCAAGTTTGTGGTATACATATTATTTTTAGAGTTTTCTGGATAGATAAAATGGTAAAAAATCTGCCCATAATGCAGGAGACATGGATTCAATCTCTGGTTGAAAGGGTCCGCTGGAGAAGAGGAAGGCAACCCACTCCAGTATTCTTGACTGGAGAATTCCATGGACAGAGGAACCTGGGGGGCTACAGTCCACCAGGGGTCACAAAGAGTTGGACACAACTGAGCAACTAACACATACACATTTTTTAGAAATAATGCTACTGCACTTTTTTGTGATATTTGCTTCACTGTGGTGGTCTTGAACTGAACCTGTAATGTTTCTAAGGTACACCTTTATGTTCATATCATGTGTTTTCCTTTTCTCAAAAATAATATCCCTCTGTATGTTTTCCATTGTCAAAAATGATTTCTCCTTATATTTTTCTAAAATTATTTAATATATTCTGTTCTAAAATTGAATATAGTAGGGGAGTCAAAGCTTCCCTGTTGGCACTAGTGGTAAAGAACCCGCCTGCCAATGCTGGAAACATAAGAAACATAGGTTCTAACCCTGGTTGGAAGATCCCCTGGAGGAAGACATGGCAAACCCCTCCAGTATTCTTTCTTGGAGCCTGGCAGGCTACTGTCCATAGGGTCACAAAGAATAGGTTACAACACAAAGCAACTTAGCATGCACACACACAGGGAGCCACTCCTATAGATTTTATTTTGTTAATATTCAGCCGCTGTCTACAAATCAGTATAAGTTCATATCAATGGTAATTTTTTCATCCAGGAAACTAAGCAATAAGATATTTTGTTCAAACTGTTTCCCGCTGGGAAAGTTTTCCACCTGCACTGCCATTCAGAAGAAACCTTGTGTGAGTCTATAATATGTTAGTATTTTACACCAAACCATAAAAAAAACAAAACCAAGATCTTTTAATGCTTTAGCCATAAAGGGATTATTCATAAATCCATGGATGCATAGACAACTAGGATATAATTCAGGAAGTAGAGATGTTTGAAGTTATAAATTATCTACATATATAAATTATTATGCCTTCTAATCCTGCTCAGAAAATGTATAGATGTAGATTTATACTTTTATATAAATTTGTATAATTTACTCTCAATCATAGAATACTGATTATGATTATGAGGCACCTAACCAAATAAATGGTTTGGTGGGTCATTTCCTCATTCATGATATGCAGTTTAGTTCAAATGATTATATTGTGTCCTATGGTTCAGTAAGAATCTATTGCATAAAATGATAAAAGTTGCTTGTAGAAGATAACTTGATTTCACTACAAAGTTTCTTGGTTTTTATATCCTGACTTCTATTATTATGGCATGTCAGAGGCTCCACACAGCATTCCTGTATGCAGAGACACTTCTTATACCACTGAGACTATTGGATATTAAACCCAGAAGGGCAGCATGGACAGCTTCAAATTATTTTCCTACTCTGGAAAGCTTTAAAAGTTAACCTCTAAATGAGTTGGAACAGGGTTTAACATACCATGAACCATGAGTTGGACATTTGTTCTTGTTAATAAAGTTTTACTGGAATACAGTCATATGCATTTGTTTATGCATTATTCATGGTTGCTTACACATTACAATGACAGAGTTGAGTAGTGTTGACAGAGATTATATGCCAACAAGTTTTAACTCTTTTCTATGTAGCTGAGAAACAAAACTGTTGGCTCTCAGTTAGACCTTAAAGAAAATATGTTATATAGGGCCCAGCAAGTGATATATCTCACTCTAAGTATTTGGTGGGACAATGCTCACCAACTATTTTTTTCACTTTGTGGAGGCTATTCCAATGCATTCCATACTGTAGATCCCATGAAATTTCACCAATCAATGAGGCTCATAAAATTAATGTAGCTAATGATAAAAGTAATGGATTAAACGATTAAGAGAGCAGAGATTATGAGACCAAATAAAGAAATGAGACCTAACTGTATTTTGTCTGCATAAGTTGCACTTTATATTGATTTAAATATGCAAATAAATTGAAAGTAAGATGACTGAAACAAAGATATATCATGCAAATAGCAATCACAAGAAAATCTGGAGTAACTATATTAATGCCAGGCAAAACTGAAGTTAATAAAAGTGTTACTTAAGATAAAGATGGCATTTCTAAAAATAAAAGGGGAAATCTATCAAACAATAAAAAGATATATACCCCTGATAAGCAAACAGCAAAATATGTGAATCAAAAACTAATAGAAATGAAAGGATATTAGATAACTCAGTAATTCAACAATAATAATCACATACTTCACACTTCAATTCCAATAATAAGTAGAGTAACTACAGCAAGAAATAAAAGACTTGATTAACTTGAGTGACGTAACAAACATCAACAGAACACTCTACCCTCTAGTGGCAGAATATAAATTATTCTAGGGTACACTTAAAACATTCTGCAGTTCTGCAGTTAGACCATACTCTAGAACACAAAACAGGACAAACTTCAGTGAGTTTTAAAAGATAGAGAAATATAAAACATATTCTCCTACCGTATAAAACATGTTCTCATACCATCTCATACCAATTCAAAAATGAATTAATTTAGAAATCCATTACAAATAGAATTTGAGAAGTTCATAAATATGTAGAAATTAAACAGCCCAGTCTTAAATAACTAATAATCATCTTCATTAGCAATGAAGTTGCTATATTTACACTTTTACATTTCTCAACTAATTAAAAATTTGGAAGGAACTCTCAAAAGTGTTTAATAATATTGAACAACTTAATGTGTGTGTAATTAGAGTGCCAGAAGTAAGCGAGAATGATGCAGAATATATATTTGAAGAAATAATAGCCAAGAATTTTCTGTAATTACTGAAAAAACTAAACTACAAATTTAATAACTTACGTGTGTTTATATACATACTTTATAGTGCATCAGATCCTCTCCTATAAATAGTCATAAAACAAATGTGTAAAAGAGGTATGTCAGCAGTCATAAGCAAGAATGTTTATAGTAGTGCTTTTCATGGTAAACCAGCATTGGAGAAACCAAAATGACTAACAAAAAGACTAGATAACCAAATTGCCATATGATCTTTCAATGGAGCAATATGCAGTAATAAATTGGACACGACTTAGTAACTGAACAACAGAAAGACCACTGTTAAGTGAAAAAAGAATACATATATGCTATATATAAAATAAATATTCAAAAATATATAAAATAAAAAAATAGATAACCAATGAGAACTGATTATGTAGAATAAGAAATTATACTGAATACACTGTTATAAAAGAGAAGAGAATGCCAAAAAAAATATATATATAAAAACTGTCTCTTTTTATATACCTAAAACTAACTAAATATTGCAATTCAACTATATTTCAAAGAAAATTTTTAAAAAGAATAACTATAAATTATAAAATATTGATCATAGCATTTACATATAATTTATAAACAATTAATTTGTTCTATTTAAAGTCAGAGTAGTGTTCCTTTCTGTGTAAGAGAGGGTTATGATCAAACATTGTCATGAAGGACATTATATAGTCCTAAGTTTTACATATTACAGTATGTATGTTATATTTCAATAACAAAGTTTAGTAGAGAGTTAATATTAATATGTACTTTCTTATTCTCTTTTTGTATTTATGCTAGCTGGAACCTTATAAATATTATTTTGATATTATTAAAGAACTCTGTCACAAGAATTGACCTGGTTATGTTTGACTTTCTAATTCACTAATTTCTATATTACCTTAGTGTTTAGTCCTTCACTCTTAGTTTATTTTTCTAATTGCCTTTCAACCTGTGAAATGGAATTGGTTAATTTTTTTTTTCTTTTATAAATGAAAAAGGCCAATGTTTTCTTCTAAGAGTTTATAGTTTCTGATTTTACATTTAGGTCTTTAATCCATTTTGAGTTTATCTTTATGTATAGTGTTAGGAAATGTTCTAATTTCATTCTTTTGCATGTAGTTGTCCTCTTTTCCAGCACCACTTATTGAAAAGACTGTCTTTTTCCCATAGTATATTCTTGCCTAGTTTGTGAAGGAAAAGCTGCCTATACAAGTGTGGGTTTGTCTCTGGGATGTCTATACCCTTCCACTGGTCTATATTTCTGCCTTTGTGCCAGGACAACATTGTCTTGATGTCTGTAGCTTTGTAGTAATAGTTTGCAATCAGGTGAGTTAATTCCTCCAGCTCCATTCTTCTTTCTCAAGATTGCTTTGGCTACTTGGGTCCTTTTGTGCTTCCATGCAAATGGTGAAACTTTTTGTTCTAGTTCTGTGAAAAATGCCATTGGTAATTTGATAGGGATTTAATTGACTCTGAAGATTGCTTTTAGTAGTATAGCGTTTTCACAATATTGATTATTTCAACCCGGGACATGGAATAACCCTCCATCCTTTTATGTTGTCTATGATTTCTTTCATCAGTGTCTTATGGTTTTCTGTTTAAAGCTATTTTGTCTACTTAGGTAGGTTTATTCCTAGGTATTTTATTCTTTTAGTTGCATAGCAGAACACTGTGACATAAATCATAGCAAAATCCTTTATGACCCACCTCCTAGAATAATGGAAATTAAAACAAAAATAAATAAATATGACCTAAGTAAACTTAAAAGCTTTTTTACAGCAAAGGAAACTATAAACAGAGTGAAAGGACAACCGTCAGAATGGGAGAAAATGATAGCAAATGAAACAACAGAAAATAATTAATTTCCAAAATATACAAGCAGCTCATATTAACTCAATACCAGAAAAAAAAACAAACAGCCCAATCAAAACGTGTGCAAAAGACCTAAACAAACATTTATTTCCAAAGAAGACATACATAATAAATACATGAAGAGGTGATCAATGTCACTCATTATTAGAAAAATGTAAATCAGAACTACAATGAGATATCACTTCACCCCAGTCAGAATGGCTATAATCAAAATATCCACAAACACCATGTGATGGAGAGGGTGTGTAGAAAAGGGAACCCTTCTACACAGCTGGTGGGAATGTAAGTTGATACAACCACTATATAAGGCAATATGGAGATTCCTTAAAAACTAGGAATAAAACCACCATCTGACAAAGCAATACCGCTTTTGCTTTGAAGAAACTAAAACTAAAAAAGACACATGTACTCCAACATTCATTGCAGCCATATTTACAATAGTCAAGACATGGAAGCAACCCAGATGTCCTTCAGCAGATGAATGGATAAGACAGCTGTGGTACATATATAGAATGGAATATTACTCAGCCATAAAAATGAACACATTTGAGTCAGTTCTAATGAGTTGGATGAACCTAGAGCCTATTATACAGAGTGAAGTAAGTCATAAAGAGAAAAACAAATATTGTATATCAATACATATATATATGGAAGGACTCTGAAAGGATGGTACTGATGAATATGTTCACAGAGCAGCAATGAGGATGCAGACACAGAGAACAGACTTATGGACAAGGAAAGGGGAGACAAGGGAGAGAGTGAGATAAATGGAGAAAGTATCATGGATGCATACACATTAATATATGTAAATAGATAGGCAATAGGAATTTGCCATATGACTCAGGGAACTCAAACTGGGGCTCTATAATAACCTAGAGGGATGGGAATGGGTAGGAGGTGGGCAGAGAGTCAAGAGGGACAGCACTATGTACATTTATGGCTAATTCATGTTGATGTATGACAGAAATCAACTATTATTGTAAACCAATCATCAATCAATTAAAAATAAATTAATATTAAAAATTGAAAAGAACTTTTCCTAATTTCTAGAAAGAATGGTCTTTACAGTTTGAGTTAGTCCTCCATTTCATTAAAAAATGTTTCAATAGAGTAAAGTAACTTATAGGTTATATTACACCTTCATGAGAGAAAGTTGGCCCAATGAAAGCAGACTCCAAGTAAAATTTTCCTACAATTTTCCATATTTACAGCACCTATAAGTTTTCATTGAGCTGGAGAAAACTTTAAGACTATTTGGGAAAGGCTGTTGTATTTAGAAATATTAGACGAAACAAAGCAATATGTAAGGTAGTGTTAGGTACACTGCTAGGAATATGCTGCAGACTCTTAAATAGTTAAAAATGTGTAAATTTTCAAGGACATGTTTTAAGGGGAAAAATAAAGAAAGTAGAGATATAAATCTTTAATGTTTATTAATTATTCATATTTTCTTAAAGTTTTAAGGAAAGTTTTAACATATAGGACTCAATGAAAATAATTGCTTGAAAAATTACTATAAATCAAATATGCATGCATACACACAATATGTAATATTAACTATGGAATTTATTCTTCTGAGAAGTTAGTACCCAAAAGTCTTGTGGAGAGAAAAGTGGTTACAGTATGGTGAACAATAACAAGTTTTTAGTCAGGCATGCTAAACTGAAATAAAATCTAATATCAAAATTTCAGGATGTACTAATAGTAAATGTTATTTTAGGGCATAGTATACAATTTTTATATGATCTGTGCCTTGATACTTTTCAAAATCGCATGACTATGAAAAAGAGCCAAGACAGAATTTAAGACAAAAAGTAATAATTATATTTCAATATAAAGAAAATTGTGTTCATTTTTCTAACATTATCCCTCTAGCATTTTCTAACATTATCCCTCTTTCATTTTGTCTATAATGACCCGTTATTGTCAAAATTTAAACTGCACAGGAGTTTTAGATATTATCTCCCTTAGTCAACATATTTTGTAAGTGAAGAGGCTGAAATATAGATACAATTAATAGATTTACTCATTAGATATTTATTCAAGTATAAAGGAGAATTAGAATCTGAGGCTCACATACTTCAGTGAAAACCTATCTGCTACTACGAAAAAAATACCTCTTTAAATTTTTTGTCATCACATATTTAAAAATGTGTACATTCCAAACTACATTGGATATATATCTACAATAATAAAACTTTAAATGTTGAAATGTGATTGTTATTTTTAAAGTTTATGCTGCAATACAAACATGATCAAGATTCACTTTACTGTACAACAGAATCTAAAACAGCACTGTAAATCAATTACAAATATACTCCATTAAAAACTAAACAAACAAAGGAAAAACAATGACCCACTATCAGCAATACATAATACTAAAGCTTTGTGTGTGTGTGTGTGTGTGTGTGTATTGTGTGTCCTCTATGAATTTTCTGTTATTCTACTAAAAGTTCCTTGATATTTACAGTTCATAATTTAGGATTGGGCCCTGTCCAGAGAGAACTCATGACTTGTTTTTGGTGTTGTTGTTTGGTCACTAAGTTGTGTTTGACTCTTTGGTACCCTGTGGACTGTAGTGCACCAGGCTTCTATGTCTTCACTATGTGCCAAGGTTGCTCAAATTCATGTCCATTGAATTGGTGATGATAAGTAACCATTTCATCCTCTGCTGCCCCCTTGCTTTGTCTTCAATCCTTCCCAGCAACAGGGTCTTTTCCAAGGAGTCACGTCTTTCATCAGGTGGTCAAAATTTTGGACTTTCAGCTTCAACAACAGTCCTTTAAATGAATATTCAAGGTTGATTTCTTTTAGGATTGACTGATTTGATGTCTTTGCAGTCCAAGGACTGTCAAGAGTCTTCTCCAGCACCACTATTCAAAAGCATCATTTCTTTGATGCTCAGCATTTTTTATGACCCAACTCTTACATCCATACATGATTACTGGAAAAGCCATGGCTTTGACTACACAGACCATTGTCAGCAAAATGATGTCTCTACTTTTTAATATGTTGTCTAAGTTTGGCATAGGTTTCTTTCCAAGGAGAAAGCATCTTTTAATTTCACCATCTGCAGTGACTTTGAAGCCTAAGAAAATAAAATCTGTCACTGTTTCTACTTTTTCCCCTTCTATTTGCTATGAAATGATGGAACCAGATGCCATGATCTGAGATTTTTAAATGAGTTTCAAGCCTGATTTTTCACTCTCCTCTTTCTCCTTCTTCAAGAGGCTCTTTAGTATCTCTTCAATTTCTGCCATTACACTGGTATCATCTTCATATCCGATGTTGTTATTTCACCCAGCAATCTTGATACCAACTTTTGATTCATCCAGTCCAGCATTTTATATGATTTACTCTGCATAGAAATTAAACAAGCAGGGTGACAATATACAGTCTTGTCATACTCCTTTTCCAATTTTAAACCAGTTCATTGTTCTATGTCCAGTTCTAATTGTTGTTTCTTGGCCCACAAACAGGTTTCTCAGGAGATAGCTGAAGTGTTCTTCAGAATTTTCCAGTTTGTTTTGATCCACACAGTCAAAGGCTTTAGTGCAGTCAATAAAACAGAAGTATATATTTTTATGGAGTACCTTTACTTTCATCATGATCCAACAAATGTTTCCAATGTGATCTCTAGTTCCTCTGTCTCTTTGAAACCCAGATTGTGCATCTGCAACTTCTCGGTTCATGTACTGCTGAAGTCTAACTTGATGGATTTTGAGCATAACCTTGCTAGCATGTGTAATGAGTGCAACTGTATGGAAGTTTGAACTTTCTTTGGCATTGTTCTTCTTTGTGATTGGAATAAACACTGAACTTTTTCAGTCCTGTGGCCACTGCTGAGTTTTCCAAATTTCCTGGCATATTGAGTGCGACACTTTCACAGCATCATCTTTTAGGATTTGAAATAGTTTAACTGGAATTCCATCACCTCCACTAGCTTTGTTGGTCGTAATGCTTCCTAAGGCCTGCTTGATTTCACATTCCAGAATGTCGAGCTGTAGGTGAATGACCACACCATCATGGTTATCTGGGTCATTAGGATCTTTCTTATATAGTTCTTTTGTGTATTCTTGTCACTTCTTAATCTTTTCTGCTTCTGTTAGGCCCTTATCATTTCTGTCCTTTATTGTGCCCATTCTTGCATAAAATTTTCCCCTGATATATCTCTCCAGTTTTTCTGAAAAGATCTCATCTTTCCCATTCTATTGTTTTCTTCTTTTTTTTTTTTTGTATTGTCCTTTTAAGAAGGGCTTCTTATCTCTCCTTACTATGCTCTGGATTCACTTGGGTATATATTTCTCTTTCTCTGTTGCCTTTCACTTCTCTTCATTTTTCAGCTATTTGTAAGCCTCCTGAGACAACCACTTTGCCTTCTTGCATTTCTTTTTCTTTGGGATGATTTTGATCACTGCCTCCTCTACAGTGTTATGAACCTCCATTCATAGTTCTTCAGACATTCTCTCTACCAGATCTAATCCTTTGAATCTATTCTTCACCCCCACTGTATAATCATAAAGAATTAAATTAGGTCATACCTGAATAGCCTGTGCTTCCCTGATAGTTCAGTTGGTCAAGAATCTGCCTGCAGTGCAGGAGACTTTGGTTTCATTTCTGGGTCAGGAAGGTATGCTGCAGAAGGTATCAGCTACTGACTCCAGTATTCTTGGGCTTCCCTTGTGACTCAACTGGTAAAGAATCCGCCTGCAATGCAGGAGATGTGGGTTTGATCCCTGGGTTGGGAAGATCCCCTGGAGAACGGAAGGGCTACCCAAACCAATATTCTGACCTGGAGAATTCCATGGAATGTATAGTCCATGGGGTCACATAGGGTTGGACACGAATGAGCAACTTTCACTTTTGCTTTCATACATGAATGGCCTGGCAGTTTCCCCTACCTTCTCAAATTTCAGCCTGCATTTTGCAATAAGGAGCTGGTGATCTGAGCTACAGTCAGCTCAAGATCTTGTTTTTGCTTGCTCTAGAGTTTCTCCATCATTGGCTTCAAAGAACATAATCAATCTGATTTTAGTATTGAGATTATCTGGTAATGTCCATATGTAGAGTCAGCTCTTGTCTTGTTGGAAAAGGATGTTTGCTATGACCAGAGTGTTGTCTTGACATAACTGTTAGCCTTTGGCCCACTTCATTTTGTACTCCAAAGCCAAATTTGCCTGTTACTTCAGATATCTCTTGAATTCCTACTTTTGCATTTTAATCCCTATGATGAAAAAGACATCATTTTTTGTGTGTTACTTCAAGGAAGGTATTGTAAGTCTTCATAGACTGGTTAACTACAGCTTCTTTGGCATCAGTAGTTGAGACGTAGACTTGGATTGCTGCGATGTTCATTTAGAAATGAACCGAGATCATTTTGTCATTTTTGAGATTGCAGCCAACTGCTATATAACATAATCTTTTGTTGACTCTGAGGGCTACTCCAAGAAGCCCTCAGTAGTAGATATAACAGTCATCTCTATTAAATTCACTCATTCCCATTTGTTTTAGTTCACTAATTCCTAAGATGTTGATGTTCACTCTTGCTATCTCCTGCTTGACCACGCCAATTCACCTTGACTCAAGGATCTAACATTCCAGATTCCGATGCAATATTTTTCTTTACAGCTTCAGATTTTATTTTTACTTCCAGAGGCATCCACCAGTGATCATCATTTCTGCTTTGGCCTAACTGCTTCATTCTTTCTAGAGCTATTAGTTATTGCCCTCTGCTTTTACCCAGTAGCATATTGGACACATTCCAACCTAGGAGCTCACCCTCTGGTGTCATATCTTATTGCCTTATCCTACTGTCCATGAAGCTTTCCAGGCAAGAATACTGGAGTGGATTGTCATTTCTTCTCCAGTGGAACACATTTTGTCAGAACTCTTCACTGTGACCCATCCATCTTGTGTGGCCCTGCATGGCATGGTTCCTAGCTTCATTGACTTACACAAGCCCTTTCACCACGACAAGGCTGTAATCCATGAACAATGAACTCATATGGGTAAGGATAATAGGGATGATGGAATACCTCTTAAAGTCCATGCTTGGAAGTGGCACACATTCCTTTTGCCCATATTTCCCTGGCCAAATAATATGTCTAAAGCATGATGAAAATTGATGACAAAGGGATAGGAAGGTATATACCTATTCAGGTAATGTCAGAAATTATTTTGAAAAGTGTAATTTTCTACAAAAATGAATATAATGTTTTCAAGTTTGTTGATGTATAGTGAAATATAAGGAACTGCAAAGAATCAAAGAGTAACCTGTAGTGACTTTTGACATATACATACATACATATACATACACCCTCAAATCAAGATACAGAACAATCTGCAAGGAATTTCTCATGCTCTTTTGAAATCCTGATCACCTTTCAACTCTATCACCAGGCAACAAATTTCAGTCACTAAATTTATATATAAATAAAATTGTATAAGCTGTACTAATTTTACTTCATTTATGTAGCATAGTATTAGAGGTTAATCTCTTTTGGTTGCATCTTTTAATATTTTCTTTTATTGTCCAATAGATTCTTTTGGATAGATATACAAAACTTCATCTGTAAATAATTAATAGACATTTGGGTAGTCTCAAGTTATTGCTAATATAGCTAACACTGACAAAAAACACCCAATCATTTGAATCATCACATTTTGATTCATTTTGTGGAAATACATTTGAGTAGCATAACTGGGTTGCATGGTAACTGTATATTAACTCTACAGTAACTATTGTATGGTGCTTCCCTCCTGGCTCAGTGGTACAGAACCTGCCTGCAATGCAGGAGACATGATCCCCTGGAGAAGGAAATGATAACCAACTTTAGTATTTTTGCCTGGGAAATCTCATGAACAGAGGAGCTTGTTGGGCTACAGTCCACGGGGTCTCAAAAGAATCAGACATGGCTTAGCAGCTAAACAACAACTACAACTTTACTGCGTATTAATAAACGTGCAATCTTCTTGCCAAACTGGTGATACACTTTCTCATTTTATTAGCAATATCTGAGAATATTGGAACTGTCCATCTCCTTGACAGACTTGGGCATAGTCAGTCTTGTCAATTGTAGCTATTTTAATGATTATGGTTTTAACTGAAATTTATTTTATGTTGGCCATTTTTTTTTTCATGTACTCATTGGTTAATTAACACTAATTTATTTAATACAGAGATATTCAGATTTAAATTTTTTCTATATCAATTTTGACAAGATATATTTCAAAAATATTTTATTGGAAGTGTCAAAATTTTCATGATTATATTTATAATTTTATTATTCTTTAATAATTTAATTTCCCTTAGAATGACTGCTGATAATTTCATCCACTTTTAAACTGGTGCTTTGTGTTCTCATTTTTACTTGATCATTTAATTTTGGGGCTTTTTAATTTTGTGGCTTTTTAAAAATATAAGCTTGTTGCTTTGCTAAAATATAAAAGTTTTCATTTTATATTTCATTGAATTTCTGCAATTAATTTTACTATTTCATTGCTTTTGCTTTTTGAGTTTACTTTTCTCTTACTTTTCTAGCCTAATATGGTGATGAAATAGAGCAGGACACTCTAGTCTTTGCCCCATACCCCCTCCATGTTCTTAGACTGCTTTTTTGTCTGTGGAAAAAATTTAGCCAAAGAATAAGTTTAATCAGAGAAGTGGGAAAATGGAGAAACAAAGGAAAACAATGAAAGGAGACCATGTAATAATAATGTAGTCATTAAGCTTAGTAAAGGACTTTTAGTTCCTTCTTGAGGGCTACAGATAATATTCTGAACCATAACCTATGTGCTGTCTTATATACACTGAAATCCTTAATAGGTGGAAGAAGCTAATTATATGATGAGCAGACTATAGCCATGACATTGTTGTTGTGGTTCAGTCACCCAGTATTTCTGACTCTGTGCACCCTCGTGGCCACAGCACACCAGGCCTCCCTGTCCCTCACAATCTCCCAAAGTTTGCCCAAGTTCATGATCATTGCATTGGTGATGCCATCCAGCCATCTCATCCTCTGACACCCTCTTCTCCTTCTGCCCTCAATCTTTCCCAGCATCAGGGACTTTCCAAGTTGTTTGTTCACATCAAATGACCAAAATACTGGAGCTTCAGCATCAGTCTTTCCAGTGAATATTCAGGATTGCTCTCCTTACTGTCCAAGAGACTTTCCGGAGTCTTCTCCAGCATCACAGTTCAAAGGCATCCATTCTTTGTCACTCTGCCTTCTTTACAGTCCACCTCTCTCAACTGTATGTGACCACTGGGAAGAAAATAGCCTCAACTATATGGACCTTTGTCTGCATCATCTCTGCTTTTCAACACCCTGTCTAGATTTGTCATCATTTTCCTGCCAAGAAGTAGTTGTCTTCTGAGTTCATGGCTGCAGTCACCATAAGCAGTGATTTTAGAGCCCAAGAAGAGGAAACCTGTCACTATTTCCACCTTCCCCCCTTCTATTTGCCATGAAGTAATGGGGTCAGATGTCATGATCTTAGGTTTTTTTTTTTTTAATATTTAGTTTTAAGCTGGCTCTTTCACTATCCTTCTTCACCCTCATCAAGAGGTTCTGTAGTTCCTCCTCATTTTCTGCCAGTAGAGTGAAATTGTCTACATATCTGAGGTTGTTGATGCTTCTCCCAGCTCCTCGATTCCAGCTTGTAACTTATCCAGCCTGGCATTTCTCATGATATGCTCAGCATGTACGTTAAATAAGCAGAGTGACAGCAGACAGTGTTGTCATACTCTTTTCTCAATCTTGTGTGAATCAGTTGTTCCGTACAGGGTTCTAACTGTTGCTTCTTGATCCACATACAGATTTCTCAAGAGACAGGTAAGATGGTCTGGTATTCCCATCTCTCAAAGAACTTTCCACAGTTTGTTATGATCTGCACAGTCAAAGGCTTTAGTGTAGTTTATGAAATAGAGTTGATTCATCCCTGGAATTCCCTTTCTTTCTCTATGATCCAGTGAATGTTGCCAATTTGATCTCTGGTTCTTCTGCCTTTTCTAAACCATGACATATTCTGCCACAATTCTAAGAACTGACCTCAAGGAAATTGGAACAAAGTGACCATGGAACTGAAGATAAACTGTACTTAAAGTCACCAAAATGACATTGGTCAGAACACTGTTGACCATTTTCAAGATGACTATCAGAGCTGACTGTGTTGTTTCTGCATGTAGGCCCATCTGTCTGTATAGAACTCTTGCCACTCGATTGTTGTGGGGAGGGGGTTAGTCATCCTTTGAATAGGCACCCATCCTTCTCCAACCCCAGTTCCCAGTATCCAAAATAAAGCAAAGTTTCTTTTCTACCAACCTGGACTTATTAATGGATTTTGAGCTAGCATTTAGTCTTTACTTCAGTAACTGTGGAACGTTGGGTCATTGGTTATAGACATTCTTTTCTAAGTAAGCTATACTTTCTCCTACAAGAACTGCATTAATACTATACTAGAAGTTTTACATGTATTTTTTATTAATTGATTTTTTTTTTATTGAGGATAATTGCTTTACCGAATTTTTTTGTCTTCTGTCAAATCTCAACATGAATCAGCCATGCTACTGCTACTGCTGCTGCTAAGTCGCTTCAGTCATGACCGACTCTGTGCAACCCCATAGACGGCAGCCCACCAGGCTCCCCTGTCCCTGGGATTCTCCAGGCAAGAACACTGGAATGGGTTGCCATTTCCTTCTCCAATGCATGAAAGTGAAAAGTGAAAAGTGAAAGTGAAGTCGCTCAGTCGTGTCCAACCCTCAGTGACCCCATGGACTGCAGCCTTCCAGGCTCCTCCATCCATGGGATTTTCCAGGCAAGAGTACTGGAGTGGGGTACCATTGCCTTCTCATATACCCAGGCGTATATCTTCTCTATACCCAGGTGTATCATATAAAAACTTAAAAAATAAAATTAAAATCATGCAGAAGATGGAAGAAAAGCCTTACACATGAAGTTCAAAGATAAAAGTTACATCAGAAAATATGTAAGCAAGGAAAAGGTGAATACAATATCTGAAATTTCAATTGATATTGGAATTCTGACCACAAACACTCAGAGAAAATAAATTTATCTTGTTTAAATCACCAAACCTGTGGTATTTTGTATGGCATTCCCATCATATTAACACATTCCCCCTTCGATTAAATCTGTTAAACTCTTTCTCTCAGAATACTGAAAACTGTACACAGAGCTTCTTTAAAACCTACTAGAAAGGATTTATATTGTGTAAATTATGGGATACCATAAGCTTCTTAGTTGAAGAAAGCATTCAACCTTTAAAATAGCAGGAATTTCAGCCCTTTCTGACTTTCTCTATGGCCTTTTGAGTTTGGCGTTATCCAAAGTCATTCCTGCTATGGACATCCAAATGCTTCCCTCTACACTCTGATTGTAAGTTTGATACTAGTGTGGCTAATACATTAGTGTGGCTAATACCCATTAACAAATGGGTAAATGAGGGGACTGTGAATGAGGGGGGGGGGAGCAATAAAAGCCATTGGCATCTCAAAAGAAAGGTATCAATAATCTATTGTTACAAAACATATTACCATAAAATTCAATGGCTTAAAGTTTAAAAAAAAAAAAAGTAGAAACCAACACTTATTATTTCATAGTCTCCATGGTTCAAAGGGCTTCCTGGTTCATCTGATAGTAAAAATCCACCTGTAATGTGGGAAACCTGGGTTTGATCCGTGGGTTGGGAAGATCACCTGGAGGAAAACACAGCAACCCACTCCAGTATTCCTGCCTGGAGAATCCCCATAGATAGAGTAGCCTGGTGGGCTACAGTCTGTGGTATCATAAAGAGTCAGACACGACTGAGCAACTAAGCACAGCACATGATTCAATAATTCAGGTGCTACTTAGGTTCTTTGGTCACAAGATGTCTTAAAAATTTTATAAAATCTTATAAAATGGATTATAAAATGTCTTATAAAATTCATTTCAGTAAAGTTCTCCTTCATAGTGAAAGATAAATAAAGACATTCTCAGACAATCAAACATTTATGCCACTCATTCATCATCAACAGACTTGCCTTGCAGAAATGCTTTAAGAAGTTTTTCAGAAAGAAGGAAATGGATATAATGTAGAATCTTAAACATACATAAAAACGGAGGAATATGGGAGAAAGAATGAGAGTAAAATTTTAAAAATTACCTTTTACTGATTCAAAGATGATGAATTAAAGTAATAGTAACAACGTTTGAGATGATGATAGCAAATGAACAAATGAAGTGACTATCAGCAGTATTATAATGGAGGAGGGAGATGAATTGTGTATAATCTGTTATGAACTGTGTACACTGCTCATAATGCATTATGCTGTTATTTGAAGGTGGAATTAGATTAGTTAAATGTATTAAAAACATTATGATAGACAGTAAAATATTTTTAAAGTATAATTGATTTGGTAAGATGACAATAAAATATAATCATTTAAAATGTGGGCTTCCCTTGTGGCTCAGCTGGTAAAAAATCTGCATGCAATGCAGGAGACCTGGGTTTGATACCTGGGTTGGGAAGATCCCCTAGAGAAGGAAAAGGCTACCCATTCCAGTATTCTGACCTGGAGAATTCCATGAACTGTATAGTCCATGGGGTCACAAAGAGTTGGACACGACTGAGCAACTGTCACTTACTCATATAAAATGCACCATTAAAACCACAAAAAGAAAAAAATATGCATATAAGTACTGTACTGATTCATCTATTAATGGATTTGAAGTGAAGACATCAATATAAACTCATTTTTGTCATAATATAGAGATACAGGATCACATATAGAAATACTTTCAGAAATGTGTATTTATGTGTGTGTATATATCAAATCCCTTATGACTATACAGTGGAAGTGAGGAATAGATTTAAGGGACTAGATCTGATAGAAAGAGAGCCTGATGAACTATAGACAGAGGTTTATGACATTGTACAGGAGACAGAAATTGAGATCATCCCCAAGAGAAAGAAATGCAAAAAAGCAAAATGGCTGTCTGAGGAGGCCTTACAAACAGCTGTGAAATGAAGGGAAGCAAAAAGCAAAGCACAAAAGGAAAGATATACCCATTTGAATGCAAAGTTCCAAAGAATAGCAAGGAGAGATAAGAAAGCCTTCATCAGTGATCAATGCAAAGAAATAGAGGAAAACAACAGAATGGGAAAGACTAGAGATCTCGTCAAGAAAATTAGAGATACCAAGGGAACATTTCATGCAAAGATGGGCACCATTAAGGACAGAAATGGTATGGACCTAACAGAAGCAGAAGATATTAAGAAGAGGTGGCAAGAATACACAGAACTGTACAAAAAAGATCTTCATTACCCATGTAACACGATGGTGTGATCACTTACCTAGAGCCAGACATCCTGGAAAATGAAGTCAAGTGGGCCTTAGGAAGCATCGCTATTAACAAAGATAGGGGAGGTGATGAAATTCCAGTTGACCTGTTTCACGTGATGAAAGATGATGCTGTGAAAGTGCTGCACTCAATATGCCAGCAAATTGGGAAAACTCAGCAGTGGCCACAGGACTGCAAAAGGTCACTTTTCATTTCAATCCCAAAGGCAATGCCAAAGAATGC
This sequence comes from Bos mutus, assembly GCF_027580195.1. Lineage (NCBI taxonomy): Eukaryota > Metazoa > Chordata > Mammalia > Artiodactyla > Bovidae > Bos > Bos mutus. The sequence goes on along the minus strand of NC_091631.1, from coordinate 68,708,544 downwards.
TCAAACTACCGCACAATTGCACTCATCTCACACGCTAGTAAAGTGAAAGTGAAAGAAAAGTCACTCAGTCGTGTCCGACTTTCTGCGACCCCGTGAACTGTAACCTACAAGGCTCCTCCGTCCATGGGACTCTCCAGGCAAGAATACTGGAGTGGGTTGCCATTTCCTTCTCCAGGGGATCTTCCCGACCCAGGGATCGAACCCTGGTCTCCTGCATTGTAGGCAGACACTTTAACCTCTCAGCCACCAGGGAAGCCCAACGCTAGTAAAGTAATGCTCAAATTCTCCAAGCCAGGCTTCAGCAATATGTGAACCAAGGACTTCTAATGCTCAAGCTGGCTGTAGAAAAGGCAGAGGAACCAGAGATCAAGTTGCTAACATCCACTGGATCATCGAAAAAGCAAGAGAGTTCCAGAAAAATGTGTATTTCTGCTTCATTGACAATGCCAAAGCCTTTGACTGTGTGGATTTCAATAAACTGTGGAAAATTCTTCAAGAGATGGGAATACCAGACCACCTGACCTGGCTCTTAAGAAACCTGTATGCAGGTCAGGAAGCAACAGTTAGAACTGGACATAGAACAACAGACTGGTTCCAAATAGGGAAAGGAGTATGTCAAGGCTGTATATTGTCACCCTGCTTATTTAACCTATATGCAGAGTACATCATGAGAAACACTTGCTGGAGGAAGCACAAGCTGGAATCAAGATTGCTGGGAAAAATATCCATAACCTCAGATATGCAGATGACACCACCCTTATGGCAGAAAGTGAAGAAGCACTAAAGAGTCTCTTAATGAAAGTGAAAGAGGAGACTGAAAATGTTGGCTTAAAGCTCAACATTCAGAAAACTATGATCATGGCATATAGTCCCATCACTTCATGGCAAATAGATGGGGAAACAGTGGAAACAATGGCTGACTTCATTTTTCTGGGCTCCCAGATCCCTGCAGATTGTGATTGCAGCCATGAAATTAAAAGTAGCTTACTCCTTGGAAGGAAAGTTATGACCAACCTAAACAGCGTATTGAAAAGCAGACATTACTTTGTCAACAAAGGTCTGTCTAGTCAAGGCTGTGGTTTTTCCAATGGTCATGTATGGATGTGAGAGTTGGACTATAAAGAAAGCCAGCAAGGAATAATTGATGCTTTTGAACTGTGATGTTGGAGAAGACTCTTGAGTGTCCCTTGGACTGCAAGGAGATCCAACCAGTCCATCCTAAAGGAAATCAGTCCTGAATATTCATTGGAAGGACTGATGCTGAAGCTGAAACTCCAATACTTTGGCCACCTGATGTCAAGAGCTGACTCATTAGAAAAGACCCTGATGCTGGGAAAGATTGAGGGCAGGAGGAAAAGAGGACGACAGAGGATGAGACGGTTGGATGGCATCACCAACTCGATGGACATGGGTTTGGGTGGACTCCAGGAGTTGGTGATGGACAGGGAGGCTTGGTGTGCTGTTGTTCATGGAGTCGCAAAGAGTTGGACACGAGTTAGGGACTGAACTGAACTGAACTGATATATATATACATATATGCATATTCATATTTTCTTGCTCTGTCAGATGAAAGTCTGACTCTGTTAGCTAGAATAAATGACACCTACCAATGGTACAGAGAAGGCAATGGCACCCCATTGCCATACTCTTGCCTGGAAAATCCCGTGGACGGAGGAGCCTGGTGGGCTGCAGTGCGTGGGACTGCTAAAATTCAGACTCGACTGAGCGACTTCACTTTCACTTTTCACTTTCATACATTGGAGAAGAAAATGGCAACCTACTCCAATGTTCTTGCCTGGAGAATCCCAGGGACGGGGGAGCCTGGTGGGCTGCTGTCTATGGGGTCGCACGGATTTGGACACGACTGATGTGACTTAGCAGCAGCAGCAGTATGTATAGCCAAATGTACATTTTTAGTTCCTAATTTGATAGTAAGGTAGTATGTGCATTATTATGGATTGATATTTTGCCTAGCATAGGCTTTTGGCTAGTATTTACACAAAGACACACTTATGGAAATAGATGGCTGATTATATAGTGTTAATGAATGTCTTTAAAAAATGCCTAATATCATTTAAATTTGAGATAATAAATTATAAATAAATTTCAAAGGCTAAGACAAATAAATGATATGAATATATATATTTTTTCTGAGTAATATGATTTTTATTGGTTTTTTGCTTTGTATCTATGTTCAAATACAAACATTCATTAATATATGCACATACTAACTTACTGTAAAATTAGGAATTAAAAATGTACATATGGCTATATGTAATAATATTCATTTGAATAATTTAAAAATTGAACACATATTCCTCCCTTTTTGATTATGGTGTGAGAATTTATTCCTTTTTATGTCATTTGCATTACTTTACATTATTTAAGTTATAAGCTCCTAAAGGGCAAAAGTTATCTTAGTTTCTCAATATCTACTTATTTAATTGAAATGATTTAAGGAAATCTAGTCAAATAATTCAGAGAAGGCAATGGCACCCCACTCCAGTACTCTTGCCTGGAAAATCCCATGGACGGAGGAGTCTGGTAGGCTGCAGTCCATGGGGTCGCTAAGAGTCGGACATGACTGAGCAACTTCACTTTCACTTTTCACTTTCATACATTGGAGAAGGAAATGGCAACCCACTCCAGTGTTCTTGCCTGGAGAATCCCAGGGATGGGGGAGCCTGGTGGGCTGCCATCTATGGGGTCGCACAGAGTTGGACACGACTGAAGCGACTTAGCAGCAGCAGTCAAATAATTTGATTTAAATTTAGATTATTAAAAAGCCTTCAGATTATTAAAAAATAAATATCTAGAATAAAATGGTAATCAAATGTTTCTAAAGTGATGGTTTTACAATTTCTGATTTTCAAAAGTCTCATCTGTAATAACTGGATTTTATGTGTGTACCTCAAAAAATAATAAAGCATTCTTGGTTTATTTGGTTCTGTGACTCTTCCTATGTTTTGATGTAGGCTCCCCAGACCAGGAAAATGTTCCTGAAGTACTGTACGGGGGGCTTTTCATCATAGACAAGTTTTGTTGTCAATGCCTCAGTGAAGATACTACATTCTGTGTCAGCTTATCTTTATGGATTTTAGCAAACATTAATAGTGCCACAACAGTTATATATATATTTTTTTTCAGTTTCAGAGCAAAAAGCATTTCTGTTGTCCAGAGGTGTGGGCCAGATGGTCCCTCCTTCAGGTATGTTTCAGGAAATCAAAACTTACCTAGAGACAAATGAACATGAAAATACAACAATCCAAAGTCTATGGGACATAACAAAAAGAGTTCTAAGAGGGAACTGTATTATGATATAAGCTTACTACAGGAAATGAAAAAAATCTCAAGTAAACAACTTAACCTTGTATCTAAAGGAAATAGAGAAAGAACAACAAACAAAAGCTGAAGTTTGTAGAAGAAAAGAAATCACAAATATCATCAATGTCAGATCAGAAATAAATGAATTAGAGACTTAAAACATAGCAAAGATCAATGCAACTAATTTCTGGCTCTTTGAAAAGATAATAAAAATTAATAACCTTTAGCCAGGATCATGAACAGAAAAAGAGAAGGTTTAAATAAAAATAAATAAATAAAAAACAGAAATTAAAACTGACACCATAGTCATAATACTATTACAAATAACTATATGACAATAAAATGGGCAAGCTAAAAGAAGTGGGTGAATTTTTGCAAAAGTATAACTTGCAACACTGACCCAGGAAGAAATCAGTTCAATTCAGTGGCTCAGTCATGTCCAACTCTTTGCTACCCGCTTGGACTGTAGCACGCCAGGCTTCACTGTCTAACATGAACTTCCAAGGCTTGCTCAAACTCATTTCCATTGAGTAGGTTATGCTTTCCAACCATCTCATTCTCTGTCATCCCCTTCTCTTTCCTTCAATATTTCGCAGCATCAGGGTCTTTTATAAGAGTCAGTACTTCCCATCAGGTGGCCAAAGTATGGGAGTTTCAGCTTCAGCATCAGTCCTTCCAATGAATATTTGGGCTTGATTTCTTTCAGGATTGCCTGGTTTGATCTCCTTGCAGTCCAATGGACTTTCAGGAGTCTTTTCCAACACCACAGTTCAAAAGCATCAATTCTTCAGTGCTCAGTGTTCTTTACAGTATGACTCTCACATCCATACATGACTACTGGAAAAACTGTAGCTTTGAATAGATGGACCTTTGTGGGCAAGTAATATCTCTGTTTTTCAATATGCTGACTAGGTTGTCATGGCTTTTCTTCCAAAGAGCAAGCATCTTTATTTTTATGATTCAGTCACCATCTGCAGTGATTTTGGAGTCCAAGAAAATAAAGTCTGTCACTGTTTCCATTGTTTCCCCACCTATTTGCCATGAAGTGATGGGACCAGATGTTATGATCTTCGTTTTTTGAATGTTGAGTATTAAGCCAGCTTTTCACTCTCTTCTTTCACTTTCATCAAGAGGCTCTTGAGTTCTTCACTTTCTGCCACAAGGGTGGTGTTATCTGCGTATCTAGGTTATTTATATTTCTCCCAGAAATCTTGATTCCAGCTTGTGCTTCATCTCACCTGCCATTTCACATTATGTACTCTGCATATAAGTTAAATAAACACAGTGACAATATAGAGCCTTGACATTCTCCTTTCCCAATTTTGAACCAGTCCCTGTTCCATGTCTGGTTCTAACTGTTGTTTCATGATTTCTTTCTTCCTGAGAAGGAAGATTTCTCAGGAGTCAGGTAAGGTGGTCTGGTAGTCCTATCTCTTGAAGAATTTTCCTCAGTTTGTTGTGACCCACACAGTCAAAGGCTTTGGCATAGCCAATAAAGCAGAAGTAGACATTTTTCTGGAACTCTCTTGCTTTTATGATAATCCAACAGATGTTGGCAATTGATCTATGGTTCCTCTGCCATTTCTAAAACCAGCTTGAACATCTGAAGTTCCCAGTTCACAAGCTGTTGAAGTCTGGCTTAGATAATTTTAAGCATTGCTTTGCTAGTGTATGAGATGAGTGCAATTCTGTAGTATTTGAACATTCTTTGGCATTGCCTGTCTTTAGGACTGGAATGAAAATTTACCCTTTCCAGTCCTGTGGCCATTGCTGAGTTTTCCAATTTTGGGGCATATTGAGTGCAGCACTTTCACGGCATCATCTTTTCGGATTTGGAATAGTTCAACTGGAATCCCATCGCCTCCACTAGCTTTGTTTGTAGTGATGCTTCCTAATTCCCATTTGACTTTGACTTTGCATTCCAGGATGTCTGGCTGTAGGTGAGTGGTACCATCATTATGGTTATCTGGAAGAATTAGAAGATTTGAATAGATGAATCATCAGTAACTAAGTTGAGTCAGCTATTAAAAAAAAAAATCCCAAGAAACAAAAGTACAGGACCAGGTGGCTTCAGAGGTGAATTCTATCAAATGTTTAGAGAAGAATTAATACCTTTTCACCTGAAATTATTCCAAAAAATTGTAGAAAATGGAATACTTGTGAACTCATTTTATGAGTCAAGCATCACCCAGATACCAAAACCAAACAAATATATAACTAAAATAAGAAAATTATAGGTCTATATTACTAATTAGCACAAAGGTAAAATCCTCAATAAAATATCAGCAAACAGAATTGATTGGCAAGTTAAAAGCAATATGCACCATTATCAAGTAGGATTTATCCCAGGGATGAAAGAATCTTTCAATATCCACAAATCAATGTGACACACAAATCAGTGTGATCAATGTGATATAGTTTGATACACAGTAACAAACTGATAATGAAAAAATAAAAGATTATCTTAATAGATGGAGGAAAAGTTTTTGATAATGTTCAACACCCACTTAGGATAAAAATTCTCCAGGAAGTGGAACTATAAGGAACATACTTTAAAAAGTATAGGTCATATATGACAAATCTGCAACTAATATCATACTCAATGGTGAAAAGCGAAATATTTCCTCTAAGATCAGAAAAAATATAAGAATGCCCACTCTCACCACTTTTATTCAATATATTTTTGGACTTCCTATCCACAGTAAACAGGCAAGAAAGAGAAATCAAAGGAATTCACATTGGAAAAGAAGTAAATCTGTCATTGTTAGCAGATGGCATGATAATATACATTGAAAATACTGAAGATATCCTCAGAAAACTACTATGGTTCATCAATGAATTCAGTATATTTTCAAGGTATAAAATTGATATACAGAAATATGTTGCATTACTATACAACAACAGCAAAGTAAAGGTAAGAGAAATTAATGAAATAATCCCATTTACTATGACATTAAAAAAAAAAAAAAAAAAAAAAGGGTAAACATACCTAAGGAGACAGAAGACATACACAGAAGACAGAAGGCCATAAGACACTGATGAAAAAAATTGAAGTCAGCATAAGCCAATATAAGACACCCTTTTGTTGGATTACAAGGATCAATATTGTTAAAATGACACTATTACCCAAGGCAATCTACAGATTCAATGCAATTCCTATCAAACATGCCAGTGTAATTTATCACAGAATTAAAATAAATAATTTGTATGAGTGAAAATATCCCAAATAGCAAAAATGATCTTGAGAAAGAAGAATAGAGCTGGCAGAATTACACTCCCTGACTTCAGACTACACTACAAATATACAATCCCCCAAACAGTATTGTACTTGCACAAAAAATAGACACACATCAATGGAACATGATAGAAAGCCCAGAAATAAACCCACAGGCTTACGGTTAATCAATCTATGAAAAAGGAGGCAAGAACATACAGTGGAGAAAAGATGATCTTTTCAATAATTGGTGCTGGGGAAACTGGACAGTTACATGTAAAAGAACAAAATTAGAACATTCCCTAACACCATATACAAAAATAATCTAAAAATGGATTAAAAATCTAAATATAAGACAAGATATTATAAAACTCCTAGAGGAAAACATAAGCAGAACATTCTTTGACATAAACCACAGCAATATTATTTGAATCCATGTCCTAAAACAAAGAAAATAAAAGCAGCAATAAACATGTACAATGTAATTAAACTTAAAACCTTTTTGCACAACAAATGAAACCATTCTCACCTACTGAATGGGAGAAGATGTTTGCAAATTATATGACTGATGAGGGAGTAATATCAAATATGTATAAACAGTTCATACAGCTTAACATACAGTTCATATAGCTCAACATCAAACAAACAACAACTCAATGAAAAATGAACAGAAGAATTGAATAGACATTTTTCCAAAGAATAAATGCAGATGGTCAACAAGCAAATGAAAAGATGCTCAACATCACAAATAATCAGGGAAATGCAAATTCAAATCAAAACCACAGTGAGGTATCACGTCTCACTGGTCAGAATGGCTATCATCAAAACAAAAACAAAAACACAATGAACACCAGTTGGCAAGGATGTAGAGAAAAGTGAATCCACATACACTGTTGTTTGGAATGTAAATTGGAAACAGTATGGAGATTTTTCAGGAAACTAAAAATAAAACTACCATACGACCTGGCAGCTCCACTGCTGGATATACATCTGAAAAAACAGAAACATTAATTAGAAAAGATACTTTATCCCAGTGTTCATAGCAGCATTGCTTACAATTCCCAAGGTGCACAAGCCACATAAATATCCATCAAGAGATTAATGGATTAAAAAAAAATGCACACACACTCAGCCATCAAGAAGAATGAAATTTTGTCATTTGTTGCAAGATGGATGGACTTAGAGGGCATTATGCTAAGTGAAATAAGTCAGAAAGAAAAATACTATATGATATTACTTATTTGTGAAATGTAAAAAAAATTGATAAATAGCAAATAAGACAAAAAAGAAGCAGATTCATAGAGTTAACTAGTTATTATGGGTAAGGAAAAGGTACAGGGAGGAGAAAAAGTTATTATGAGATTATATTAAATCATGTGTGTGACTCTTGAAAATTTTAAAGCTCTATAGAATTTAGAGTCTTTAATTTAATTAAGAAAATAGAATATGCCACCTACATCTTAAAACTATACCATTATTTGTGAGCAAGTCTCTATGAAAATAATAATTTGAGATACATCCTGAAATGTCTCTCTCTGTGGATATTAATCATGATTATACATAATTGGGCCTGGGATCTGATACTTAAGATAGATAATGCTATCTTCCTCTCTGAGCAAAGATATTGATGTCTGACAAGGCAAATTATTTTCTATCATACAAATCAATTTATTACAATAGATGCCCAAAGGCTGACTACTCCACAGGCTCACAAGTGTCTTAATTTGAATTTGGGGAAGAATCAAATAATTTAACTTTGATCTATGGATCTATGTATATATGTATGGATATGTCTAGTTATCTATCTATTTACCTATCTATTTATCTATCCATTCGTCTCTGCATTTCTCTATCTTGCTCTCTGTTTCTCTATGTATCTCAATATCTGATATGCTTAATCAAAAGCCGCCTAACTTATCTGTTCTCAAGTTTTTCCAAAAGAATATTTCCTAAAGCTTTCATGTGAATACATACCTTTAGGAGCAAAAATGTTTTTAATACTCTATATATCTGTTCTCAGTTCAGTTCAGTCACTCAGTCATGTTCGACTCTTTGCGACCCCATGACCGCAGCATGCCAGGCCTCCCTGTCCATCACCAACTCCTGGAGTTTACTCAAACTCATGTCCATTGAGTCATGTCCATCCAACCATCTCATCCTCTGTCATCCCCTTCTGCTCCTGCCCTCAATCTTTCACAGCATCAGGGTCTTTTCTAATGAGTGAGTTCTTTGCATCAGGTGGCCAAATTATTAGACTTTCAGCTTCAGCATCAGTCCTTCTAGTGAATATTCAGGACTGATTTCCTTTAGGATGGACTGCTTAGATCTCCTTGCTGTCCAAGGAACTCTCAAGAGTCTTCTCCAACACTACAGTTCAAAAGAATCAATTCTTCTGTGCTCAGCTTTCTTTATAGTCCAACTCTCACATCTATACATGACTACTGGAAAAACTATAGCTTTGACTATATGGACCTTTGTTGGCAAAGTAATGTCTCTGCTATTTAATATGCTGTCTAAAAATTTATGCTGATCATAATTTTTCATCCAAGGAGCAAGTGTATTTTAATTTAATGGCATCAGTCACCATCTAGAGTGATTTTGGAGCCCCCAAAAGTAAAGTCTCTCACTGTTTCCACTGTTTCCCCATCTATTTGCCATGAAGTGATGGGACCAGATGGCCATGATCTTCGTTTTCTGAATGTTGAGCTTTAAGCCAAATTTTTCACTCTCCTCTTTCACTTTCATCAAGAGTCTCATAGGTATTCTTCACTTTCTGCCATAAAGACAATGTCATCTGCATATCTGAGGTTATTGATATTTATCCCAGCAATCTTGATTCCAGCTTGTGCTTCCTCCAGCCAAGTGTTTCTCGTGATGTACACTGCATATAAGTTAAATAAGCAGGGTGACAATATACAGCCTTGATGTATTCCCTATTTGGAACCAGTCTGTTGTTCTATGTCCAGTTCTGTTGCTTCCTGACCTGCACACAGATTTTTCAAGAGGCAGGTCAGGTGGTCTGGTATTCCCATCTCTTGAAGAAATTTCCACCATTTGTGGTGATCCACAGAGTCAAAGGCTTTGGCATAGTCAAGAAAGCAAAAGTAGTTTTTCTGGAATTATCTTGCTTTTTCAATGATCCAACAGATGTTGGCAATTTTATCTCTGGTTCCCATGTCTTTGCTAAATCCAGCTTGAACATCTGGAAGTTCGTGGTTCATATACTGTTGAAGTCTGGCTTGGAGAATTTTGAGCATTACTTTGCTAGTGTGTGGGATGAGTGTAATTGAGCAGTAGTTTGAGCATTGTTTGGCATTTTCTTTATTTGGGATTGGAATGAAAACTGACCTTTTCCAGTCCTGTGGCCACTGCTGAGCTTTTCTGATTTGTTGGAATACTGAGTGCAGCACTTTGACAGCTTCATCTTTTAGGATCTGGGATAGCTCTACTGGAAGGCAATGGCAAACCACTTCAGTATTCTTGGCTTGATAACACCATGAACAATATGAAAAGGCAAAAAAAAATCTGTTCTAGAAACTCAAAATAATCTGATTTTCTTTCTTTTGTGGGTGAAAACCTATGATTGAAAAAGATTAACAAATTAAATTTAAAGAGACAATAAACAGTTAAAATGCCACTTGAAACAATGTCTCCTAATTAAAATATTTTTTCTCTTTTCACTTCATAGGGAATAAAATGTAGGGATCATATTATGATCCTGTGTCATAATTTATATATATATTCCCTAGTATTCTGTGAGGGCTTCTTATGTGGCACAATGTTAGAAAATCTTTCTGCCAATGCAGGAGAAAAATACATAATCCTTGTGTCTGCATGATCCTCTGAAGAAGGACATGACACTGCACTCCAGTATTCTTGTCTGGGAAACCCCAAAATGGAGGAGCCCAGCAGGCTACAGCCCATGATGTCACAAAGAATTAGACATGATTAAGTGACTGAGCACACACACAGAATATTCTGTGAAAATTTTGACCTCTCCTAACTTCAATATAGCATATTGAAAAGCAGAGACATTACTTTGCCAACAAAGGTCCGTCTAGTAAAGGCTAAGGTTTTTCCAGTGATCATGTATGGTTGTGAGAGTTCGACTGTGAAGAATGCTGATCACCAAAGAATTGATGCTTTTGAACTGTGGTGTTGGAGAAGACTCTTGAGAGTCCCTTGGACTGAAAGGAGATCCGAACAGTCCATTCTGAAGGAGATCAGTCTTGGGTGTTCTTTGGAAGGAATGATGCTAAAGCTGAAACTCCAGTACTTTGGCCATCTCATGCCAAGAGTTGACTCATTGAAAAAGACTCTGATGCTGGGAGGGATTGGGGGCTGGAGGAGAAGGGGACGACAGAGGATGAGATGGCTGGATGGCATCATTGACTTGATAGACATGAGTTTGAGTGAACTCTGGGAATGGTGATGGACAGGGAGGCCTTGCATGCTGCGATTCATGGGGTCGCAAAGAGTCAGACATGACTCAGCGACTGAACTGAACTGAACTTCAATATTAGTAGCTGTCTTATGAATATCTACTAGGTCTCAGTAGTAGTTAATGAAATCTGTATTTTAGAGTCACTAATGGTAAAATTTTGTGGCTAATGTTTAAAAGGCCATGATATCTCTTTCTGATTTTGAAGAGTCAAAATTAACTGAATAATGAGAATATAAAACAAAAAGTCTCCCTTGTGGCTCAACTGGTAAAGAATTTGCCTCCAATGTGGGAGACCTGGGTTTGATCCCTGGGTTAGGAAGATTCCCTGGAGAAGGGAAAGGCTACCCACTCCACTATTTTGGCTTGGAGAAATCCATGGACTATAGTCCATGGAGTTGCAAAGAGTCAGACACAACCGAGCAACTTTCACTTTCAATGAGAAGAAACAATTTTATATAAGCAATTGAAATCCTGTGATGTTCCTCCCTCAGAACTGATGTAATGCTAACTGGTGGAAGCAATTTGATATATGCTGCTAAAAGATGTTTCCTAACTGGGTCATTTTCGCAAAATAATTTGTCTGATTTTAAACTGCAAACAAAGCTTCAATTTTAAGGACATTTCTCTTTATGTGCTATAAAAATATAACACAATTTATATAATTTAATTCTTAAGAAAATATTGAGCTGAAGGGTATGAATGTATTAGTGAAAGAGCCAGACTAGTTTGGAAAAACATTTCCGTGGAGTTTTGTGCTTTTCAATTGAAGCACTAAAACTAAATTTTAGTCTTGTTGACAACACCATGGCTTTAACTACACTCATTCTTTCTACTCATGCTGCTTTAGGAAGCTGGCAGCCAAGATTTTTTTATCTTTTCAAGTCAAAGTAAGAATAAAGAAAATAATATGTATGTGATATCTCTTTATTGAATGCATCTTGAGTGTACTTCTGCTTACCTCTCAAGCTTATCTCCCCTTAAGCCTCTCTTACATACATGTTGTGCTCTTGTTATGGCAGAATACTAGGTTTCCCAAAATTTGTTTCATTTCTGTGACTCTGTGCAAATTTTCCCCTTGAATTGCCTTCTCTCCTGTACCTTTCTTCTTTGGGAGTATATTGGAGTGAGGTGATACTAAGAAAGGTGCTATAACAAGTCAGTCAAAAGAATATGGTAGTTCAACTTGGATGGTAATTCAACTTGGGTGGTGTAGAGAGGAGGTGACATTTGTAGTTAAAATATCAAGTTTGCTTATGGTCCAGAGTTGAGGTCTCAGAGTGAAGAAGGAATTAAAAATAACCTTGAAGTTCTGGCCTGAAAAATTCTGTGAGAAGTGGTGCCATATATTAAAATATTGAAGAATGGAAGAAAATATGACTTGGAAAGGGAAACCAAGTGTTCACTTTTAGACATACTGAGTTTAGATATTGTTCAGGTATTGACAGTAATGCAAAAAAATATATTTTGGGGGTTGTGGTCCAAAAATTTGTATCTTAGGTACTAACTGTGAATTCTCAGTATATAAGAATATATGGATTAAATCATTTAAGGACAAAAATCAGAGAAAGAATAGAAACTGTCTTAATAATATGCTTACTATTTTCCATTCACAATCACTTTCCTTCCACTCAGTATTATCCTCAGAAGATTATTATTCCCTGACTGCCAATGTAAATCAGGTAATATGTTAATTCTAGTACTTGTTATAACTTTATTATTATATGTATTTGCATAACTATATAATGTCTATGAATATGGAGACATATATCTCAAATGGAGATATATCTTTAAGTGCCTATACGTAACAAAATTAAATACATTATTGTTACTTAAACATCACATTTCCTTGAGGACCTAATAAACTGTACCTACAAAATTTGTCATGCTGTCTCTGAAAGGTCTATCATTAAGAAGAGAAATACGTTAGACATGACTGTACACTTAGGCCAAAAAGTGATCATTAAGGTGACATTTTCTCCTTGTTATATATACAAAGTTATTTCACTGCAAATTATTTAAATATTCATGTAAAAGTTGTAAGAAAATACAAAAACATTTCAACTATATTTACACGTGGAATCACTTGATACTTTGAAAGCTGTTAATTTGTTTCTCTGCAGAGGAAATGAAAAGTGAGGGGAGATATCTGAAATAGATTCTCTAAGGACTTAATGCACAATTGCTATCTTACATTCTCATTTATACGTTTTCTCAATTATATATTCTTCAATCAATTAGGTATTCCAAAATTTCAAGTATAATAGTGCTAAAGAAGAGAAATTACCCACTAAAATAAATTTTCCAACACTTACTTTACTTAACCACTTTTCTACATATATGCAAGGATATATATATTAATACCTGTATGTATTTCTATGCACACACAAACACACTCTCACACAGACACATACATGCACACACAGACACACATACAGCCAAGGTTTTCATTCATATGTTCTAAAAATATTTTTTGTGGAAATGCCTCATGAAATTCATTTTTAATCTATTTTCCATTCTTTCAAATCTCAAATACTATAAGGTAATAAGTCCCATGGATATAAGACATTGAGAAATTAATCCATTACATTTGCTCTTGAAAGTCTACCTAACTGAATCAAATAAACTCTACAATAAAAGCATAAGTTACAGATAAGAAATACAATAGTGCTGACACGATAGGAGAAGTAACCAATGAAACAGAAGTTATATTTAAATGAAGAGACTTATTTAGTTATCCACCTCATATAAAATGACTATTATAAATGATGTGTTTATGATGGTTGCCAACAAACTGGTAAAGTATAATGTTTTATTTAATCTGGAAACCCCCACCTTGGTTATGCTTCCTTTTAATAGGATTCATTTTATCCTTGGTGATACGACGCTGTTTCAGCAGAAGGGGATCACTTATCAGGCAAAATTAAATTTCTGCTCAATTTCCACACAATAACTCAAAAACATGGGTATTTGAGCTCTAGGACTCAAAGAGAATTTATTACAAGTCAGAAAATAAATTTTATCTGTATATGCAACACATTTTAATGAATACTAAAATATTGTAAATGATTATAGGGTACATATCAGTGCTAAAACACTTAAGATTATATTGAGTAAACAAGTGTCTCCCATTGCAATTATCAGGTACATATTGATATTTCTTCCCATCAAGAAAAGAATAAATTACTGAGATTATTTCAGTTTTTATATTGTGTGCTGCTGATTTCTAGAGTAAGCCAAAGCATATTACTAACTTATTCATTTCTTTATATAAGTAAAATAAAATTTAAAATAATTGAATCAATTATTGGATGCAAAAAAAAGCAAGCACAGGAGAAATTGTTTTGTAATAGTTACTATATCTAACAATTTACTAAAGTATGTAATTGATCACATATAATATACTAATATACTGATACACTAAAGATCCAACACTAGACACATTATTATTAAGAAATTAATATATTCAATATGAATATATAGTGCATAATGTGTTATATATATATATATTTTTTCCCATCAATTTCACTGGAGAGCAATTTAGCAAAGATTCTCATATCATGCTGGAATCCTCACAGCTCTCTATGAGAAGTAGTAAATTTTTCCAAAAAGTAAGGAATATAGCTGAGGTTATCCTGTGTAAGGGGGAGTTTGCCACCATCAAGAGTCATATTCCCTGTCCATGAGTTTTACTGATTTATACATCTGTGAACTCAGAATTTTTGTTTTTGCATCATCTTGCATTTACTTAAAATTAAAAAGATATTTTAAAAGATGAAACTTGCTTCATTTTTATTCTAAAAAGTGAATAATTATATTCAATTATATAATTGTGCTAAAGAAGAGAAATTACCCACTAAAATAAATTTTCCAACACTTACTTTACCTAACCACTTTTCTACATATATGCAAGGATATATATATTAATACCTGTATGTATTTCTATGCACACACAAACACACTCTCACACAGACACATACATGCATACACAGACACACATACAGCCAAGGTTTTCATTCATATGTTTTAAAAAAATATTTTTTGTGGAAATGCCTCATGAAATTCATTTTTAATCTATTTTCCATTCTTTCAAATCTCAAGAAGTCATATAATATTGATAGTTTAGCCTGTTTATTCCATTTCACTAGAAATCAAATGGACTATTCTCACTTAAGTTGCTCTCAAGCTTTATTTGTTCCAGAACACTTATCCCTAATCATGCATGAGAATACATTGTTTTAAGGATGTAGGAAAGTAGGTAAAACTGACTTCATTAATAAAAAATGTAGTAATTACTGTAGAAAATCATAGCAATCCCTGGTTTATGACCAGTAATGAAAAAATGTAGTTTATGTAAGTAAGTGAAGGCTTAACAGGGGGTTTGCTAGGTGGCACAGTGGTAAAGAATGCACCTGCCAAAGCAGGGGATGCAAGACATGAGGGTTGGCTGGGTCAGGAAGATCTTCTGGAAGAGGAAATGGAAACTTGCTCCAGTATTCTTGCCTGAAGAATGAACAAAGGAGCCAGACAGGCTACAGTCCATGGTGTTGCAAAGAGTCAGAAATGACTGAGCAGACACACACACACACAAGGGCTTTACAGGCACGTCCTTTTTGTAATGGAAGGTGGAACCCTGAATGCTAATGTGATACTTACATTCAGTTCAGTTCAGTCACTCAGTCATGTCAGACTCTTTGCGACCCCATGGATCGCAGCACGCCAGGCCTCCCTGTCCATCACCAACTCCCGAAGTTCACTCGGACTCACGTGCATCAAGTCAGTGATGCTATCCAGCCGTCTCATCCTCTGTCATCCCCTTCTGCTCCTGCCCCCAATCCCTCCCAGCATCAGAGTCTTTTCCAATGAGTCAACTCTTCGCATGAGGTGGCCCAAGTACTGGAGTTTCAGCTTTAGCATCCCTCCTTCCAAAGAAATAACAGGGCTGATCTCCTTTAGAATGGACTGGTTGGATCTCCTTGCAGTCCAAGGAACTCTCAAGTCTTCTCCAACGCTACAGTTTAAAAGCATCAATTCTTCGTCGCTCAGCTTTCTTCACAGTCGAACTCTCACATCCATACATGACCACTGGAAAAACCATAGCCTTGACTAGACAGACCTTTGTTGGCAAAGTAATGTCTCTGCTTTTCAATATGCTATCTAGGCTGGTCATAACTTTCCTTCTAAGGAGTAAGTGTCTTTTAATTTCATGGCTGCAGTCACCATCTGAGTGATTTGGGAGCCCCCGCAAAAAAAGTCTGACAGTTTTTGCATTTTTTACCATCTATTTCCCATGAACTGATGGGGCCAGATGCCATGATCTTCATTTTCTGAATGTTGAGCTTTAAGCCAACTTTTTCCACTCTCCACTTTCACTTTCATCAAGAGGCTTTTTAGTTCCTCTTCACTTTCTGCCATAAGGGTGGTGTCATCTGCATATCTGAGGTTATGGATATTTCTCCCGGCAATCTTGATTCCAGCTTGTGCTTCTTCCAGCCCAGCGTTTCTCATGATGTACTCTGCATAGAAGTTAAACAAGCAGGGTGACAATGTACAGCCTTGATGTACTCCTTTACCTATTTGGAACCAGTCTGTTGTTCCATGTCCAGTTCTAACTGTTGCTTCCTGACCTGTATATAGGTTTCTCAAGAGGCAGGTCAGGTGGTCTGGTATTCCCATCTCTTTCAGAATTTTCCACAGTTAATTGTGATCCACACAATCAAAGGCTTTGGCATAGTCAATAAAGCAGAAATAGATGTTTTTCTGGAACTCTTTTTCTGAAACTCTCTTGTTTTTTCGATGATCCAGTGGATGTTGGCAATTTGATCTCTGGTTCCTCTGCCTTTTCTAAAACCACCTTGAACATCTGGAATTTCATGGTTCATGTATTACTGAAGCTTGGCTTGGAGAATTTTGAGCAGTACTTTACTAGCATGTGAGATGAGTGCAATTGTGTGGTAGTTTGAACATTGTTTGGCATTGCCTTTCTTTGGAATATGAATGAAAACTGACCTTTTCCAGTCCCGTGGCCACTGCTGAGCTTTCCATATTTGCTGGCTTATTGAGTGCAGCACTTACACAACATAATCTTTCAGGATTTGAAATAGCTCAACTGGAATTCCATCACCTCCACTAGCTTTGTTCATAGTGATGCTTTCTAAGGCCCACTTGACTTCACATTCTAGGATGTCTGGCTCTAGTTGAGTGATCACACCATTGTGATTATCTTGGTCATGAAGATCTTTTTGAACAGTTCTTCTGTGTATTCTTGCCACATCTTCTTAATATCTTCTGCTTCTGTTAGGTCCATAACATTTCTGTCCTTTATAGAGCCCATCTTTGCATGAAATTTTCTCTTGGTATCTCTAATTTTCTTGAAGCGATCTCTAGCCTTTCCCATTCTGTTGTTTTCCTCTATTTCTTTGCATTGTTTGCAGAGGAAGGCTTTCTTATCTCTTGCTATTATTTGGAACTCTGCATTCAGATGCTTACATCTTTCCTTTTCTCCTTTGCTTTTCGCTTCTCTTCTTTTCACAGCTATTTGTAAGGCTTCCCCAGACAGCCATTTTGCTTTTTTGCATTTCTTTTCCATGAGATGGTCTTGTTCCCCGTCTCCTGTACAATGTCATGAACCTCCATCCATAGTTCATCAGGCAGTCTATCAGATCTAGTCCCTTAAATCTATTTCTCACTTCCACTGTATAATCATAAGGGATTTGATTTAGGTCATACCTGAGTGGTCTAGTGGTTTTCCCTACTTTCTTCAATTTAAGTCTGAATTTGGCAATAAGGAGTTCATTATCTGAGCCACAGTCCGCTCCTGGTCTTGTTTTTGTTGGCTGTATAGAACTTCTCCATTTGTGGCTGCAAAGAATATAATCATTCTGATTTCAGTGTTGACCATCTGGTGATGTCCATGTGTAGAGTCTTCTCTTGTGTTGTTGGAAGAGGGTGTTTGCTATGACCAGTGCATTTTCTTGGCAAAATTCTATTAGTCTTTGCCCTGCTTCATTCTGTATTCCAAGGCCAAATTTGCCTGTTACCCTAGGTGTTTCTTGACTTCCTACTTTTGCATTCCAGCCCCTATAATGATAAGGACATCTTTTTTGGGTTTTAATTCTAAAAGGTTTTGTAGGTCTTCATAGAATCGTTCGACTTCAGCTTCTTCAGCATTACTGGTTGGGGCATAGACTTGGATTACTGTGATATTGAAGGTTTGCCTTGGAAACACAGAGATCATTCTGTCGTTTTTGAGATTGCATTCAAGTACTGCATTTTGGACTCTTTTCTTCACCATAATGGCTACTCCATTTCTTCTAAGTGATTCCTGCCCACAGTAGTAGATATAATGGTCATCTTAGTTAAATTCACCCATTCCAGTCCATTTTAGTTCGCTGATTCCTAGAATGTCGACGTTCACTCTTGCCATCTCCTGTTTGACCACTTCCAATTTCCTTGATTCATGGACCTGACATTCCAGGTTCCTGTGCAATATGCAATATTGCTCTTTACAGCATTGGACTTTGCTTCTATCACCAGTAACATCCACAGCTGGGTATTCTTTTTGCTTTGGCCCATCTTTTCGTTCTTTCTGGAGTTATTTCTCCACTGATCTCCAGGAGCATATTGGGCACCTACTGACCTGGGGAGTTTCTCTTTCAGTATCCTATCATTTTGCCTTTTCATACTGTTCATGGGGTTCTCAAGACAAGAATACTGAAGTGGTTTGCCATTCCCTTCTCCAGTGGACCACATTCTGTCAGACCTCTCCACCATGCCCACCCATCTTGGGTGGCCCGAAAGGGCATGGCTTAGTTTCATTGAGTTAGACAAGGCTGTGTTCCTAGTGTGATTAGATTGACTCATTTTCTGTGATTATGGTTTCAGTGTGTCTGCCCTCTGAGGCCCTCTTGCAACACCTACCATTTTACTTGGGTTTCTCTTACGTTGGATGTGGGGTATCTCTTCATGGCTGCTTCAACAAAATGCAGCCACTGCTCCTTACCTTGGACGAGGGGTATCTCCTCACTGCTGCCCCTCCCGACCTTGAATGTGGAATAGCTCCTCTAGGCCCTCTGGTGCCCAGGCAGCCACTGGTCCTCGGACTTGGGGTTGCTCCTCGTGGCTATTGCCCCTGGCCTCGAGTGGGGGGCAGCTCCTCCTGGCTGCCACCCCTGGCCTCGGGCAAGGGTACTCCTCTTGGCTGCTCCTGTGCTGTGGCAGCCTGGAACTCTCTCCCACTGCCTCTGACCTCAGACGCAGGGTAGGTCCTCTCTGCTGCCGCCGCCCCCCGGTCATGGGGTCCTCCTGGCTTCTGCCCCTGACTTCGGATGTGGGGTAGCTCCTCTAGGCCGCTCTCTGCACACCATCACAGCCACCCATGCCTGCTTAGATACTTACATTAATTAAATGCAAAAATTGATAGTGAATTTTTGGATTTCAGTCTTCATTAACCATGTAAAACTCTTCAGGCACTTTGTGAAAATCTAGATAGCAAAGACTGGAGCTTGATAAATGTTCATCAATTCATTGGTCATTTGCTGAATTGGTAGTATATTGAAGTATGAACAACTTCAACCATCAACAAGAGCACAATTTTAACTGGTGTTTCAACTCAGACCAATATTACGTGAACTCAACCAGTTCAACTGTGTAATAAGAGATATTTAAGTAATACAGTGTTCAATAAAACATTGTCCTCTACAATTCATCAAATAAGGAGATGATTTAGCTTGATTGTCTAAGTTACCACCTTAGAATTTTGATATGTCATAAACCGCATGAGAAGGCAATGGCATCCCACTCCAGTACTCTTGCATGGAAAATCTCATGGATGGAGGAGCCTGGTGGGCTGCAGTCCATGGGGTCGCTAAGAGTCGGACACGACTTCACTTTCACTGTCACTTTCATGCTTTGGAGACGGAAATGGCAACTCACTCCAGTGTTCTTGCCTGGAGAATCCCAGGGACGGGGGAGCCTGGTGGGCTGCCATCTATGGGTTCACACAGAGTCGGACACGACTGAAGTGACTTAGCAGCAGCAGCAGCAAACCACATGAAATGGTCAGAGGCCTATTTAGTTGAGTGACTGGAATATTTGATAAATAATTGTAATTTATTCATTAAAAGAAATGAAAAGTATGGATTAAAATAGTGTTAAAAGAAAATAAAACATTATAAAGCCACTCCATTGTGCCAAATTATCTATTAACTACTCTAATTGCATTGTACTTTTAATACCAAAAATAAAGATCATAAGATTAAATATGAACATAGTGTATTGATAATTAATAAGTACAATAAGAAAAATAAAGTAGGATAAGAAGATAGTAATTTTACATGATTAGAGAAACATTCCTCAAGGTGTGGCATATGAATAGAGACATGCATAAAGTAAGGAAGCTGTTGATGAAAATGGCTTGCAACTATCAGTCAAGGAAAATACTGTATGACAAAACCAACCCCAAATTCTATAATTTAAAACCAGATGGGGTATATATTACACATGGATTATCTTAAATCAATCCTATGCCTAACATTTTTCAATATAACCCAATCTTATTGAGAATAAATACCAAAGTCTATAAAAGAGCTTCAATGATTCAACATAATCGTCAATTTTTTCCTCAGCCTCTACAGTCCACGGGTCACAAAGAGTTGGACACGACTGAGTGACTTCACTTTCACTTTCACTTTCCATTTACTCTGCTTTCTATCTATAGTAACTTTCTTCTTTTACTTTCATGTATGTATTATAGTCAGTCTCCCTTCTTCCATACTTTGTCATACATTGTTCTGCTTTAACATTATTTTTCATATTTTTCTATCATGAGCACATACACAAATGCACAATTTGTATCTATAACTTCTACTAACTAAAAGGCAATAAGTATTGAACATGAACTGGATGCTACTAATTGTGAAATCTTGGCTATGGTTATTTGTCAAGTCATACCTCAATATCACTTTGTCTAGGAAGAATCCTCTGCCCTTTTCATTCTGCCACAACAGAATAAGTAATCTTTCCTTATTATAAATTTCCTTGAAACATGGCTTTTTAATGACCCTTATCACAAGCCTCATTATTTACTTTGCAATAGATTTCTTCCCCATAAGATTGTAAGGTAAGGCACCACTGTATTCATAACAAAAGAATATGTAGACACTTGAAGTCTTTAAGTGGGATATAATAACCATAATAAAATAGGATATTTAAAAGAAAGTAGTGATTATTCTATATTTTTGAAAGTAAATCTAGCATTTAGGAGAAAATAAATTATGTTATGTTTGATTCTTTACAAATTCCCTCATTTTCCTTGGTTGTTTTAATTCCCTTAATAAAAAGAATGCAGATTATGATATGATCTGAGCATATTAGCTTGAAAGTATTTTAATCAATTGGATTTCACTGATTAAATGTCTCAGAGCTTTTTAAAAACAGACAAAACATAAATACTCAACATAAATTATGGCATTACTTTTTTTTTTTTAATTATGGCATTTCTTTTGGGACTATTAAAACAGATTTGCAAACAATGGATATCAGTTCAGTTCAGTTCTGTCGCTCAGTCGTGTCCGACTCATGGCGACCCCATGAATTGCAGCATGCCAGGCCTCCCTGTCCATCACCAATACATGAAGGTCACACAAACTCATGTCCATTGAGTCAGTGATGCCATCTAGCCATCTCATCCTCTGTCGTCCCCTTCTCCTCCTGCCCCCAATCCCTCCCAGCATCAGAGTCTTTTCCAATGAGTCAACTCTTCGCATGAGGTGGCCAAAGTACTGGAGTTTCAGCTTTAGCATCAGCCCTTCCAGTGAACTCCTAGGACTGATCTCCTTTAGGATGGACTGGTTGGATCTCCTTGCAGTCCAAGAGACTCTCAAGAGTCTTCTCCAACACCACAGTTTAAAAGCATCAATTCTTCGGCACTCACATTTCTTCACAGTCCAACTCTCACATCCATACATGACTACTGGAAAAACCATAGACTTGACTAGACAGACCTTTGTTGGCAAAGTAATGTCTCTGCTTTTGAATATTCTATCTAGGTTGGTCATAACTTTCCTTCCAAGGAGTAAACGTCTTTTAATTTCATGGCTGCAGTCACCATCTGCAATGATTTGGGAGCCCCCCAAAATAAATTCTGACACTGTTTCCACTGTTTCCCCATCTATTTCCCATGAACTGATGGGATCAGATGGCAAGATCTTCGTTTTCTGAATGTTGAGCTTTAAGCCAACTTTTTCATTCTCCTCTTTCACTTTCATCAAGAGGCTTTTTAGTTCCTCTTCACTTTTTGCCATAAGGGTGGTGTCATCTGCATATCTGAGGTTATTGATATTTCTCCCGGCAATCTTGATTCCAGCTTGTGCCTTTCCCAGCCCAGCGTTTCTCATGATGTACTCTGCACAGAAGTTAAATAAGCAGGGTGACAATATACAGCCTTGACATACTCCTTTTCCTATCTGGAACCAGTCTGTTGTTCCATGTCCAGTTCTAACTGTTGCTTCCTGACCTGCATATAGGTTTCTCAAGAGGCAGGTCAGGTGGTCTGGGATTCCCATCTATTTCTGAATTTTCCACAGTTTATTGTGATCCACACAGTCAAAGGCTTTGGCATAGTCAATAAAGCAGAAATAGATGTTTTTCTGGAACTCTCTTGCTTTTTCGATGATCCAGCGGATGTTGGCAATTTGATCTCTTGTTCCTCTGCCTTTTCTAAAACCAGCTTGAACATCTGGAAGTTCACGGTTCACATATTGCTGAAGCTTGGCTTGGAGAATTTTGAGCATTACTTGACTCGTGTGTGAGATGAGTGCAATTGTGCGGTAGTTTGAGCATTCTTTGGCGTTGCTTTTTTGGTTATAAACAAATCTTATAATTCAAATTACAATATTAAATAAAAACCAGTAAGAGCTTTTATTTCTGAGATTACTATAAGAAACATAGTATGCCATCTAGAGAAAGCTAGATATACTAGGAAAATCACATAATTAAAGATACCAGATAACTGTAGAAATAATAAAAAACAGATGAACTAAATTTCAAAGAAATTTCAAAGGAATTCTTACATGAGCTTACAGTGCAAGTTCCCTTTCCCTGAGGGCATTGCCAATAGTACCTGCAGACTAAGGAGATGATAGCTGAGCTTAAATAGGGGGACAGAAATTTTAATATGATGTTTTTCTTGCTAGATATCTGCTATGTTGGAGGCGTTATTGAAAATAAGTGGAACCAGCCAAGAGACTCTACTGACAACATGAAGTAACCTATGGGTTCTTGGTTACATATACATACATATACAGAAATTTAAATATGTTGAACAAAATTCTAAGTATATTTAAGTTCTATGCTTGAAAAACATGGAATGAGTCTTCACTCACTTATAACGTTAAACATAATCGTCCATATCTTGAAAATAACTTGATATTGAATCCTATATTCTACTAAAATTTATTTAATAAAGACATTTTCAAATATATAAGAAATCAGAAAATTCACCAATAAAATTCTTCTAGATAATAACCGGAAGATATATTCTTGCAAAAATAAAATTAAATCTAGAAGGAAATTGGTAAGAGTAGGCAAAGCTGATGGAAGAGGAATTTCCATATATGGGTAAAGGAAGGGGCTGTCAATGCTCCACAGAAAGAGAAAGGAAAAAGTGAGAAATGGAGAGAGAGAGAGAAAGAAATAAGAAAGGAAGGAGAGAAAAGGGCAAAATAGAGACACACATGCACACACACTCACATCAAATAGTATAACTGAAAAGAATTGTGGTCAAGAATTTTAGTTCTAGAAATTGACCAATGATAAAATCAATAATTTAATTAAAAGACACTTGTTCCTTAGGAAAGAAAAAAGCTATGAAGAACATAAACAGCATAAAAAAAGCAGAGACATCACTTTGCTGACAAAGATCCATATAGTCAAAGCTATATATATATTTTTTCCAGTAGTCATGTACAGATGTGAGAGTTGGACCATAAAGAAAGCTGAGTATTGAAGAATTGATTTCTTGGAACTGTGGTGCCAGAGAAAGCTCTTGAGAGTCACTTGGACAGCAAGGAGATCAACCCAGTCAATCTTAAAGGAAATCAATCCTTCATATTCATCAGAAGGGCTGATGCTAAAGATGAGGCTGAAGCTAAAATACTATGCCCATCTGATGCGAAGAGCCAACGCAGTGAAAAAGACTGTGGCCCCACAATTGCTAAAAATTGTAGTTTTACTGCTTGACTGAAAAACAAGGAGTTCTACTGCCAGTGAGTGCAGATTCAACTCAGTATGAGAGTGGGACATAAATACACAAGGCTTTGTCAACTAAGAGTGGCAAAACTGATAGGAAATTGTCAGGGAAAACTCATTACTTTGCACTTTCAACGTTGTGATCTTGACTGGGGTAAATAATGGGCAAGCCAAAAATTGAAAGACCTTGGAAATAAGAGAGTCATATTTTGATTTGACTGAATTGTGTTCCCCTATATGTTGAATTCCTAACCCCCCAGAATGTGGCTCTATTGGACATTAGACCTCCTTTAAAGGAGTAATTAAGATTAAGTGAGTTCATATAGGCAGTTCCTAAATCAAAATGACATATGTCCAAATAACGGAAGTTAAAGACACCAGGTATGCACTCCCACAAAGAAAAGACCAGGTGAAGACATGTGAGAATATTACCATCTGAAAACCAAGGAGAAAACGAAACTGCCAACACCTTGATCTTGCACTTCTAGCCTCCAGTATTGTGAGAATATTAATTACTGTATTTCATGCCACCTTTTACAGAGTATATTGTTATGATAGCTCTAGTTACCTGGTTATATGAGGAATTACAATTCCTGAACAAGTTACAGATAAAGAAATCAGTGAATAGTGAAGGTAAAAACTGGATGAATTTTCAATATGCTTCTCAACCTCCACCAGATCAATCAGTATATTACAGAAGGCTTTCAGGCTTGAGGAATCTGAGCAAAGCTTCAGCTGAAATCAAGAGTTGGCAATTCAACTAAGTGATGAAATATGTGACCCCTCAGGTTTTCTAGGTTAAAAAAAAGAAAAAAAAACAGTAATAATAAAAAATATCAGATATATCAGAGGTTATATATCTTTGAGAGGAAGCAGAGTTTGCAGTTTTATTCCAAGTCAGTCTCTGCAAATACCAATAAAAATTAGAAACACAATGTAAAAGAAAAAAAAAAAAAGATGATTCAACACACTATTTAAAATGTACAATTTTCAACAAAATTATATAAAATAAAGGGTAAATCATACTCAGGAATTTGATTATAAGGTGCTCTGATATTGAAATATCTAACAAAGATTTTAATACATGCTTTATAAACCTGCTAAAGAGTTAAAATCTATGTTCAAAGGAGGGCTTCCCAGGTGGTGGTAATGATAAAGAATGCTCCTGCCATTGCAGGAGACATAAGAGACGCAGGTTCAATCCCAGGGTCAAGAAGATCCCTTGAAGGAGGGAATGGCAACCCTCTCCAGTATTCTTGCCTGGGAAATCCCATGGACAGAGGAGCCTGGAAGCCAACAGTCCATTGGGTTGCAAAGAGTCTGAAGTGACTGAAGTCCAGTCATGTGGCCACTGTTGAGTTTTCCAAATTTGTTGGCATACTGAGGGCAACACTTTAGCAGTAGCATCTTTTAGGATTTGAAATAGGAATGGAATTCAACTGGAATTCTATCACCTCCACTAGCTTTGTTCTTAGTGATGCTTCCTAAGGCCCACTTGACTTCTCATTCCAGGATGTCTGATTCTAGGTGAGTGATCACACCATCATGGTAATCTGGGTCATGAAAACCTTTTTTGTATAGTTCTTCTGTGTATTCTTGCCACGACTTCTTAATATCTTCTGCTTCTGGTCCATACTATTTCAGTCCTTTATTGTGTCCAACTTTGCATAAATCTTCCCCTGGCAACTCTAATTTTCTTGAAGAGATCTCTAGTCTTTCCCATTCTATTGCTTTCCTCTGTTTTTTTGCATTGATCTCTGAGGAAGGCTTTTTTATCTCTCCTTACTATTCTTTGGAACAATGCATTCAAATGGGTATATGTTTCCTTTTCTCCTTTGCCTTTCATTTCTCTTCTTTTCTCAGGTATTTGTAAGGCCTCCTCAGACAACCATTTTGCCTTTTTGCAATTCTTTTTCTTGGGGATGGTCTTGATCTCTGTCTCCTGGACAATGTCACAAACCTGTCCATTCAAAACATATACAAAGGTTTAAGGTTGCCAGTCTAAACTTTTTATGTCAAAAAGAGCCAAACTTTTATAATTTTAAACTTTTTGCTTCCTCTTCTCTGAAAATATTTTTCTTAAAAAACAAAATGAATAGAATATTTGTTACTTTGAATAGTCACAGAACTGTTTTTTCAAATTATGTATTCATCATCTCTAAATAGATTTTACTTGGAAAAACATATCCAATGGTGAAAGGGTGAGAAATTTGGTGTTCAAGATAGTATATATATATATATATATATATATATATATATATATATAATGAACCATGTGAATCTTTATAAGAAATATATTATTTTGATATTTCCCAAATGTTTTTGACCACAGAAGCTTGTTTTATTAAAAAGCATGGTAGCGAGCATATTCTGAGAATGTGCGTTATTGTAAATCACTGTTATGTGTTTAGCATTGTAAAATAATTTGACTCTGAAATATGTTGTTTTAATATCATCTGCATTCCAGGTATTAGTTATCTAATAGATATGAATTATTTATTCTAGAATTAGAAAGGAGCTCGAAGTTTACTTCTGTGTAAACTCTTTGTCTCTCACTTCTTTTAAGCTCTCTATATTTATTCATTTCTATATCTGAAATGAATCTTCTCAGATGAACAACCAGGATTATTAGGTGAAAGTAAAGTAATGTATGCTACCTTTAACAACAAAGATACTCAGTTTACTAAATTATTGAACATTGATTTAAATATTGCCAATTAGCCTTCTCTGTCCTTAAAGTCTCCTGGAATTCCCAGTTGTCACTATACATTACTCTTTCCCAGCTATGACTTGAATCATACTTTTGGTAATGTGCCATTCTCAGTAACAGTGATTAGTTGGAAAGAAGCAACTCATTAAGAGGTTGAATTCCTAAGTACTAACAGATATAACAGTCATCTGACAGATCATCTGGCAAAAAAATGTATATCCTTGCATCCAGGAAAAATAAAATGCAGGTTCATCAGTAACAAGAACTCTCCCTTTCTTGTTCTATTCACCACATGCAAGATATTCTTGGAAATATAGAAACTACCTTCTCCCCTACAACATGAATCACTTCTCCTTAAAATTAAAATACTATATGGTAGCAGTACTCTTGCCTGGAAAATTCCATGGGTGGAGGAGCCTGGTGGGCTGCTGTCTACGCTGTCGCACAGAGTCAGACATGACTGAAGTGACTTAGCAGCAGCAGCAGCAGCAGCATAATATTTGAGGCTGAAAACATATTCTAAGATTTCTTTTGAAAATATGAAAGTCAGTCATCTCGTGAATATCAAACCTGAGTTTCTTTAAAAATTACTAATTTAAATATGAAAACAATTATCAAGTCATTCATGAAAATATAAAAACCATTTTAATATAAAAAACTCAAAAATATAATTTTATTGCTGTAATGGATTGCAGAATACTGACATATTACTATCTTTCTTAAAGAAAAGACTCTAATAGTAGTAAAAAAAAGATTATGATAATGGTGCAACTGTCAGTAAAAATGTGGTTCATTAAGTATGATCATTGTAGTTCTTACCTCCTAAAACTACTCTTTGGCAATCATAAGGATTATTCACATTTAAAACAACTTATTATATCACATAACTAATACAATTAAATTTTTGTTTGGTGTACCTTTATTTCAAAACTTTAGCAAATTTTTCCTTCAAGCTAGGTTTCAGCAGGCTGTGAACTGATAAATTCCAGATGTACAAGGTGGATTTAGAAAAGGCAGAGGAACCAGAGATAAAATTACAAACATCCATTGGATCATTAAAAAAATTAAGAAATCCCAGGAAAAAAAAAATCTACTTCTCCTTCACTGACTGCACTAAAGCCTTTGATTGTGTGGATTACAACAAACTGTGAAAACTAGCCACTTTTCAATTGTGCAGTTTTAATATGTGACTTGTGGTTATGCATTGGACATGTGCAAATATAAAATGTGTTTAACATAAATATAATACTATAATATAATTCAATCTTTTTAGAAAAAAGAAATGTGTCTTTTATATGCACCATCAGTAGTTCTGGGGCTTTGATCCAACCTGAAGATGTATACACAAAATGGAACAAAGATATTCTTCTGGGTTAAAGTATTACAAACAGCAGACATACCTAGCTTCATATTCTAGTGTAGGTTTAAATCAGTTCATGAATTCATGGTGATACAAGTGCCTACTGAGTCACAAATTTGTATCAAGATTACCAACATTGACATTACTGCCATCATTGGAACCATGCTCAGATCACAGCTGAGGGCCAAACATACCCATTATGTTACAGTTGGAGCTTTGGAGTCTTTGCAAAGGCCTCCCCTGAAACCCTGCCATATTCCAAGTTGTTGCAGACATGTCAACCCACTTATTCCTGCAGGCTAGTGCATAAGTATCTTGTAAACATTTCTCAGAGCAGATAGGAACCCCATCAGGTTGGAAGTAATGCAGATGGTGCTCTCTGACTAGGTGCCTTCCAAGTCATAAGCAGGAACCGGTAGGCTCATGCACCTGCATTCACATGTTAAAAATTTATCAGTAACTATATCGGCTTTTAGTCACAACAACCAATGTATTAGTCTTGATTCTCCAGAGAAGCAAACTAATTGGATACTTATATCTGTATCTTTCACTTCCACTCAAATAGAAAACTATTAGTTAACAATAGTTAGAAAACTGTTAACAATTTTTAAAGTAGGATATAATGAAGGCCTAAATATAATTATGGACAGAGCTGTTGATAAGACAGCCCTGAGACAATGTGAAAATTTTTCTGAGGATAAAAAATAAATATTTGCAACCACATGGAGTAGACTCCCAGGAATTTAGAATCTGGCTATTATGTACTATACAAAAATGACCTTCATGACCCAGATAACCATGATGGTGTGATCACTCACCTAGAGCCAGACATCCTGGAATGCAATGTCAAGTGGGCCTTAGGAAGCATCACTATGAATAAAGTTAGTGGAAGTGATGGAATTCCAGTTGAGCTATTTCAAATCCTAAAAGATGATGCTGTGAAAGTGCTGCACTCAATAGACCAGCAAATTTGGAAATCTCAGCAGTGGCCGCAGGACTGAAAAATGTCAGTTTTCATTCCAATCCCAAAGAAGGGCAATGTCAAAGAATGTTCAAACTACTGCACACTTACACTTGTCTCACATACTAGCAAAGTAAAGCTCAAAATTCTCCAAGCCAGGCTTCAACAGTACATAAACTGTGAACTTCCAGATGTTCAAGATGGATTCAGAAAAGGCAGAGGAACCAGAGATCAAATTGCCAATATCCACTGGATTATTGAAAAAACAAGAGAGTTCCAGAAATATATATACTTTTGTTTTATTGACTATGCCAAAGCCATTGAGTGTGTAGATCACAACACTGTGGAAAATTCTTAAAGATATGGGAATACCAGACCACATTACCTGACTCCAGAGAAATCTGTATGAAGGTCAAGAAGCAACAGTGAGAACTGGACATACTGGTTCCAAATAGGGGAAGGAGTACATCAAGGCTATATATTGTCACCCTGCTTATATAACTTATATGCAGAATACATCATCAGAAATGCCAACCTGAATGAAGCATAAGCTAGAATCAAGATTACAGGGAGAAATATCAATAACCTCATATACACAGATGACATCACCCTTATGACAGAAAGCAAAGAAGACCTAAAGAGCCTCTTGGTGAAAGTGAAAGAGAAGAGTGAAAAAGTTGGCTTAAAACTCAACATTCAGAAAACTAATATGGCATCTGATCCCATCACTTCATGGCAAATAGGTAGGGAAGCAATGGGAACAGTGAGATACTTTATTTTTGGGGGGCTCCAAAATCACTGTAAATGGTGACTGCAGCCATGAAATTAAAAGACATTTCCTCCTTGGAAGAAAAGCTATGGCCAACCTAGACAGGATATTAAAAAGCAGAGACATTACTTGCCAAAAAAGGTCTGTCTAGTCAAGATATGGTTTTTCCAGTAGTCATATGTGGATGTGAGTGTTGGACTGTAAAGAAAGCTGAGCACCAAAGAATTGATGCTTTTGAACTGTGGTGTTGAAGAAGACTCTTGAGCATCCCTTGGACTGTAAGGAGATCAAACCAGTCCATCCTAAAGGAAATCAGTCCTGAGTATTCATTGGAAGGACTGATGTTGAAGTTGAAACTCCAATATTTTGCCACCTGATGCAAAGAACTAACTATTGGAAAATATCTTGATGCTTGGAAAGTTTGAAGGCTTGAGGAGAAGGGGTTGACAGAGGATGAGATGGCTGGATGGCATCACTGACTCAATGGACATGAGTTTGAGTAGGCTCTAGGAGTTGGTGATGGACAGAGAGGCCTGGTGTGGTGCATTCCATGGGGTTGCAAAGAGTTGGACACAAATGAACAACTGAAAGTCAGTCAAGTCAAGTCGCTCAGCCGTGTCCGACTCTTGGCGACCCCATGGACTACAGCCCACCAGGCTCCTCTGTCTGTGGGATTTTCCAAGCAAGAGTACTGGAGTGGGGTGCCATTGCCTTCTCCATGAACAACTGAACTGAACTGATTATGTACTCTGTTAGCCTCTGAATGTAGCACTGCAAATCTTTTCAATGGAGTCAACTCTGGTACAAATTTAAAAAATAAAATTATTCTTGACTGTGATTCCATCTCTTTCATTACTTGTTCATGCAGATAATATTACTGTTATCAATAGTCATTCTGAAAAGCAAAAACCTGAGCATCAATGAATTTTTGAGTCTTATTTTAATTGACACAAAATTCATCTCATTGTCTGTTCAATAGTAAGAAGTATTTTGCTCAAAATCCAAACATCCAGAAGAAAGAGAAGCAAAAAACAAAGGAGAAAACAGAAAATATACCCATCTGAATCCAGAGATCCAAAGAATAGTTAGAAGAGGTAACAAAGCCTTCCTCATTGATCAATACAAAGAAATAAAGGAAAACAGTAGAATGGGAAAGACTAGAGATCTCAAGAAAATTAGAGATATCAAGGGAACAGTTCATGCAAAGATGGGCAAAACAAAGGACATAAATGGTACGGACCTAACAGAAGCAGATGATATTAAGAAGAGGTAGCAAGAATACATAGAACTGTACAAAATAGATCTTAATGACCCAGAAAACCATCATGGTGTGCTCACTCAGCTAGAGCCAGACACGTTGGAGGGTAAAGCCAAGTAAGCCTTAGGAAGCATCACCATGAAAAGCTAGCAAAAGTGATAGAATTCCAGTTCAGCTATTTCAAATCCTAAAAGATGGTGCTATTAAAGTGCTGCACTCATTATGCCAGCAAATCTGGAAAACTCACCAGTGACCACAGGACTGGAAAAATTCAGTTTTCATTCCAATCCCAAAGAAGGGCAATGCCATAGGATGCTTTACCTGGGAAAGTTTGAAGGCAGGCGACGAGGAGGATGACAGAAAATGAGATAATTCTATGGCATCAGTGACCCAATGGACATGAGTTTGAGCAAGCTCCGGGAGATGGTGAAGGACAGGGAAGCCTGGCATGCTACAGGCCGTGGGGTCGCAAAGAGTCAGAAATGACTAAGTAACTGAACAACAACAACAAAGCTAGCTCAGGCAAGGTTTGGTCCATCATCTAGAATATTTTCATCAATAAAATGGATATTCTTTCTTTCACTCCATTTTCTTTGATCAGCATAAAATTATATGTCTACATCCACTTATCTGCTCTTCCTTTGTGGTTGCACAATATGTATACTTGCAGACTTGTTTGGGTGTGTGCTTTGTGTGTATAATTGAATTTATGTTTGTGCATTTGTGTGTAACTACTTGTGAAGTTTTTATATCCTCATACATATATACACAACTGATGCCTGGAAGTATGTATGTATGGATTATATTTTGAAAAGGATTGCTGACTGGCAGTAATTCATATTAGGTATGAGCCCCTGTAAAATACTCTTACAACAAGTGTTTTCACAAGACATGTGGTAAAATGCCTAGGAATTGAATTAATTATTGTTCTAACCTCATCAATTCTTTTATTTCTATAAATTGGTACTGATAAATGTTTACCTTCAAAAGTTGTAGTGGGTAGAGTCCAAATGTGACAATATGGCTTCCTATCCCAGTTCTCATGTTTATGAACAGAGCATGCCTGAACCTCAGCTACTTCCTGCAAAGTGGAATTACTAAGAGTCCCTATTCCACTTTTAGGTTTTAGGCTTTCAATAATTAAGCCTAATAGATGAATAATTAAGTCTATTGTAACTGAGAAGAAGAGAATGAAAGTTACTTTGCCTAAATCCATAGATAAAGTCATTTTTCACTGGTCAGAAATAGGCCCTATGCCTACTTTTGAACTAATAATTTTGACTAGAAGCACGAGATAAGCTTATTACAACATACCTGTAGTGTTCACTTTTGGGGAGGGCATGTTGACATAAATAACAACTGAACCACAATTCTGCCTGGGCTAGTTACTCAAAATATGTTATCCAAAGAAAATTCCAGACAGTATTGTTTCAAAAAGAAGTTGAATGATGTTGAGTGTCAAAAACAGTATTAACTGGTCACAGAACAGTTGCCATAATTCTATAAATCTTCAATATAGAAAGTTCTGACAAGAGCAATATAGATGACATTGTTGTAACTATTGCCAAATAACATGGAGAATAATCTACTGAAATTGATTTATCTTTAAATTTTTGCAAACAGTGAATAATTTTCTAAATCTGTTAGTAAAGACATATTATTAAAAACATAAAAAACAATTAAATGATTGAAATTAAAGTCTGCCTGTACATCTGAAATTACTAAAATGTTGTAAATCAACTATACTTCAGTTTTAACAGTTATGTGTAATTATATTTAGAAAAAATTTGTACTTTCATAAATAAAACATAATAAACTAGCACATAATGTATAGCATCATTTTCTTCTCTTATTATAATAAGCAACTGAATACATTTCAAAGGTTTATGTGTAATCATATCAATGAGGCATTTGCTAAATGTTTCTGTAATTTGTGTGGTATCTGATAAAAATTAATTCAAAGCAAGATGTTGGGTTAAGAGATTAATACAAATTTAAATTAAAATATTAAGGAACCACACACAACATGTGTCCTTAGCCTGTGGCAAACTTCTACCACATCATTCCTTCAAAGCACAACAGATTCATTTCTGAGACATATATTCTGAATTTATGCACAATTGAGAAAATTTTAATTTCTTTTAATGACTTCAAAGGAGAATAAACAATACAGTGAAATAACAGAGAACACATACACAGTGTTTGTGTGTTTAAATAGGGAGCCTGAGAGAGACTGAGACACAGAGACAGAGAGCAATACAGAGCAAGTTGAGGATATCATTTCATAAGAGAAGAGCCAGAAGTAATAAAGTTGAATTCTTTTCTTGTGAAGATGACTATTAATCTCAACAACCAAGAAAGTTCTATAAATTGGCCAGCTCATGTAATTAACAAATGATATCTACATGTAAAATAGGATAATAAATAATTATAGTAACTTCCTAGACAATGTCTTGAACATTTAAATAATTGTAATCCTTCACAGCAATCACTATGAGTGTCTATATGGGATATCAGTACTACTGTTTAAAATGAGAAATTTTTACTTTGAATGTTTTTGTCTCTCACTCTTTCTTCTGAATGTTCTCAATTATCATTGTTATTTCTATAAGGCATTTATCCAAATACAACTACATGCATTGATTCACCAAAAATTTTAATTTCTGTCCTATGCCAGGACAATGCAATACAACTCCTTATCTTTTCAACTTGAAGTGTCTTTTCTAAAATGCTGCTAAGTTTTAAAAAATTTTAATACTTTTTTTTAACAAAAATACTTTTGTATACATAAGCAATATAACATTTTGTGTGCATGGATGCTAGCTAAAAATATTTTTCTCAGGTTTCTTTTTAGCATGCACATCCCTCTCTAGGAAATAGAACTCAGTTAGAAGAGAAAAATATTGTTAAGACAGTGATACATTTGGATAATTGGAATAGTTCGACCAAGGAGAGTATCAGAACTAAAACTGTAAGAGTAAGAATAAGAGGAGTTGAGTTAAAAGACATTTTATACACAGAAATCACACAAATATTAACTTGCACTGTACTGATGATAATCAAAAGGAACAAGACAGAATGCTTCTAGTCTC
Organism: Bos mutus; assembly: GCF_027580195.1. Classification (NCBI taxonomy): domain Eukaryota; kingdom Metazoa; phylum Chordata; class Mammalia; order Artiodactyla; family Bovidae; genus Bos; species Bos mutus. Next base: position 68,674,167 of record NC_091631.1, on the reverse strand, counting down.
AAACAGAAAAATAAACATTGATTCCAATAAAAATATGGAAAGCTTATCCATGGTAATGTAAAAATGCAAACATGTATATCTACTAAATTGATGATCAGTCATAGTCATTACAAAGAATGGCAAACTCATATTTGTGGACCTCAGTATGAAAAGTTATGTATTAATCCTAGCTGTTTTATTCATTGTTAGAATAAAAATTATTTCACATTGTATTTCTTCTGTTGCTATAGCTGTCATTTTTTAGTTTACAAAGGTAAATGTGAAAAAATAAAATGATTGCCAAGTAATGGCTAAAGCATGTAATGTATCTTGATATGCTATTATAGTTTATAGAATTTTGTAACATGTTCTTTTACCAGCATAATGGAAACAAAATAACTTTGTGAGTAGAAAATTCTTCTGTAGTAGAAGAAAATCTTTCAAAAAAGCTTTGAAAACCCCAGGCAAAAATTCCTTGGGTGAAAATTTAGGGATGGATTTTATGAAGCTTCTAACTTTCATTACCTCAAATTTCCTTTGTTTTAAAGAATATAGTTTTGTCTGGAGGACTAACTACTATTAACATGTTCAAAAAATTATTAATTGAGCACAGTTATATTTTTTCTAAGTTTTGTCTTAAGATCTTTAACATTATTCCAATCAAATTTTAAAGCCTGTACATCACTGAAGTAATATTTTTAAAATCATCATGATTATTAACCATTACAATACTTGAATTCATATTTTTTAAGTGAGACAAAATCTATCAAATAATATTTTATGAACAAAAACAGTATATATTAATATATGCATACATATATACATAAATGGGCTTTCCTGGTGGTTCAGATGGTAAAGAATCTACCTGTAATTCAGGAGACCTGGGTTCAATCCCTGAGTCAGGAAGATCCCCTGGAGAAGGTAATGGCTAACCAGTCCAGTATTCTTGCTTGAAGAATTCCATGGAAAGAAGAACCTGGCAGGCTACAGTCCATGGGGTCACAAAGAGTTGGACACAATTAAGCAACTAAGCACATTAGCATATTAGGAGTCACCTTATCTTTCACATCTAGGTTTAAATGATAATTAACTTCAGGCTTTTTTAAAATATTAAATCTTATAAATATTAAAGCTTGTCAAGCTTTTGATTGTTATCTTTTCAAATATTATATGTCTTTCTCTTTTCCTTCTGAGACTCCTATTATGCATATATCACTATGTTTGATGGTTGTGGTTGTTGTTAAGTCACCCAGTAGCCTGAGTCTTTGCGACCCTATGGACTGAAGCATGCCAGGCCTCTCTCTCCTCACCATCTCCCGAAGTTTGCTGAAATTCATGTCCATTGCAACGGTGATGCCATCCAGCTATCTCATCCTCTATCCCCTTCTTCTCCTGCCGCCTTCAATCTTTCCCGGCATCAGGGACTTTTCCAATGCGGTGGCTGTTCCCATCAGGTGACCAACTTACTGGAGCTTCAGTGTCAGTCCTTCGAGTGAGTATTCAGGTTTGATTTCCCTTAAGATCCAATGGTTTGATCTCCTTTCTGTCCAAGGGACTCTCAAGAGTCTTTTTCAGCACCACAGTTCAAAGGTATCCATTCTTAGGCATCTGCCTTCTTTACAGTCCAGCACTCACAACCATAGGTGACCACTGGGAAGATCATAGCCTTGACTATATGGACTTTTGTCGGCAGAGTAATGTCTCTACTTTTCAAAACACTGTCTAGGTTTGTCAGCGCTTTCCTGACAAGAAGCAATCATCTTCTGATTTCATGGCTGCGGTCAATATCAGCAGTAATTTTAGAGCCCAAGAAAAGTAAACCTGTCACTACTTCCACCTTTTCCCCTTCTATTTTCCATGAATTAATGTGGCTGGATGCCATGATCTTAGTTTTCTTTTAATATTTAGTTTTAAGCTGATTCTTTCACTCTCTTCCTTCACACTCATCAAGAGGCTCTTTAGTTTCCCTTTACTTTCTGCCATTAGAGCAATAGCATCTGCATATCTGAGGTTGCTATGTTTCTCCTGCCTATCTTGATTTCAACTGGTAAGCCATCCAGTCCAGCATTTCTCAGGATGTGCTCAGCATATAGGTTAAACAGGGTGATAGCTCTGTTGTACTTCTTTCTCAATCCTGAACCAATCAGTTGTTCTGTCCTGGGTTCTAACCTTTGCTTCTTGACCATGTACAGGTTTCTCAAGAGACAGGCAAGATGGTCTGGTGTTCCCATCAGTTTTAGAGCTTTCCACAGTTTGTTATGATCCACACAGTCAAAGGCTTCAGCCTAGTCAATGAAACAAAGGTAGATTTTTTTTTCCCCTGGAATTCCCTTGCTTTCTATATGATCTAGCAAATGTTGGCAATTTGATCTCTGACTCCTCTGCCTTCTCTAAACCCAGCTTTGATGTCTGGAAGTTTTTGGTTTGCATAATGCTGAAGCCTAGCATGCAAGATTTTAAGCAGGACATTACTGGCATGGGAGATGAGTGCCATTGTCTGATGGTTAGAACATTCTTTACTACTACCCTTCTTGAGAATTGGGGTACATATTGACCTTTTCCAGTCCTCTGGTCACTGTTGGGTCTTCCTGATTTGCTGGTATATTGCGTGCAACACTTTAATAGCATCATCCTTGAATAACTCTGTTGGAATTCCATCACATCCACTAGTGTTGTTAACAGCAGTGCTTCCTAAGACCCACTTGACTTCACACTCCAGAAAGTCTGGCTCTGGGTGACTGGCCACACCATCATAGTAATCCTTAACAGTACAAATAAATCTTAGTGAACATAGTAATCATAGTTCATTAAGATTTATTTGTACTGTTCTCCCATGTAAACTTTCCATCTCTTCTTGATCTCTTCAGTGTCTACTGAAGAGATCTGAGAAGGCTTTATAAATAGCTGAAGAAAGGAGACATGAAAAGCAAGGGAGAAAAGAAAAGGTACATTAAACAATGCAAAAAATAGTTTCAAAAATACCAAGGAGAGACAAAAAGTCCTTCTTCAATGAACGGTGCATAGACATAGAGGAAAACAACAGAAGGGGAATGACTAGAGATTTCTTCAGGAAAATTGGAAATATCAAAGGCACACTTCACCCAAAGATGGGCACAAAAAAGGACAGAAATGGTAGAGCTCTAGTAGACGCTGACGAGATCAAGGAGAGATGCTTGAGGGTATTGCTGCTGCTGCTTCTAAGTTGCTTCAGTCGTGTCCGACTCTGTGCGACCCCACAGAGGGCAGCCCACCAGGCTCCCCCGTCCCTGGGATTCTCCAGGCAAGAACACTGGAGTGGGTTGCCATTTCCTTCTCCAATGCATGAAAATGAAAAGTGAAAGTGAAGTTGCTCAGTTATGTCCAACTCTTAGCGACGCCATGGACTGAAGCCTACTAGGTTCCTCTGTCCATGGGATTCTCCAGGCAAAAGTACTGGAGTGGCTTGCCATTGCCTTCTCCATGAGGGTATTGAGGCTCTAAGAATTAATTTGCATTCATTTTCTTTCTGTTGCTTCTGTTGGATACTCTGAATTGACTTTTCCTTAAGTCTGCTAATTCTTTCTTCTGCCAACTCATATTTCCCACTGAACCTCTTTAGTTAGTCTTTTCAGTTATTGTATGTTCCAAACCTAGAATATTTGGAACATATAATAACTTAAATGTATATAATTGTTATATACATTATAACAAAATAATTATGTTCAAATTATATACTTTTGTACTAATATTCACTATTTGGTTAGACACAGTTTCCCCACTTTCTCTTAGTTATGTAGACATGGTTTTCTTTAGTTCTTTGAACAAATCTGTAACTGTTGATTTGATTTTTTTTTCCTACTAAATTTGACATCTGGTTTTGTGCAGGAGAGTTTTTCCAACTGCTTTGTTGTTGTGTATTTGTGTATCTTTACTTTTTGTCTTTGAAATGACATTTTGAGTAGTATGTGATAACTCTGGAATTCTTACCCACCCCCCAAACTTTGCAGCTATTCCTATCAAGTGTTTGGGTTGATTTTGTAAGGTCATTCATCTGTGATCAGTGACATTTGTGCTTGGTTCGTTTAGTACATTATCAGTTAACTGGACCGAGATTTCTGTAAATGAGTTAGTCTTCCACACTTTGCCTACATGTTTGTGTGCCTATGTTAGTGCACACTTTTAACACTCCTGCCATTTATATTTCTGACTTCACCTTTACCTTTTGTGTATGCAGTGTCTCAGTGTCAGCTAGAATTGAGATATTAGGCCCTCCTCAGATCTTTCTTTGGCATAGTCCCAGCCCTCCTTGTACCTAGAAATGTATTAGATTTATTCAACGTAGGGCTTCCCAGGTGGTACTAGTGGTAAAGAACCTGACTGCCAAAGCAGAAGATGTAAGAGATGTGAGTTCCATCCCTGGGTGGGGAAGGTCTCTTGGAGGAGGTAATGGTAACCCAGTCCAGTATTCTTGTGTCCAACACGACTGACGTGACAACATGCACACACCAGTATTTCCTTCTCTAGATCCTCCTTTTGTTTTTTGGTCAGGCTCTTGTTTGCCCCATCTGGGATTATGCCTCAGGCAGCTGCAATGTTAAACAATTGGCATCGGTTGTTATTAAAAAAAAAAAAAAAAAAGCCCTGAAAATAACACTTTTCCTATTAGTGAGGTTTTGAGTTAGTCCAATGAAAAAAAAAAAAAAAAACAAACCTAAAGCTGAATCTCCAGTACTTTGGCCACCTCATGCGAAGAGTTGACTCACTGGAAAAGACTCTGATGCTGGGAGGGATTGGGGGCAGGAGGAGAAGGGGATGACAGAGGATGAGATGGCTGGATGGCATCACTGACTCGATGGACGTGAGTCTGGGTGAACTCCCAGAGTTGGTGATGGACAGGGAGGCCTGGCGTGCTGCAATTCATGGGGTCGCAAAGAGTCAGACACGACTGAGCGAATGAACTGAACTGAACTGAGGAGACTTCTGGATGCTTCTGAACAACCCCAAACCTGGTTCTCTTCCTTCAGTGGCTTATAAATTACTGTTTTCATAGCAACAATGGTTGAGACGCTGCTGATTTTCAAGGCTATCCAGCCGTCACTGCTCAGTCGTGTCTGACACTTTGCAACCCCACGGACTGAAGCCTATCAGGCTCCTCTGTCCGTGGGATTTCCTAGTAAGAATACTCAAGTGGGTTGCCATTTCCTCCTAAAGGGAATCTTCCCTGCTCAGGGATCAAACCCACATCTTCTGTGTCTCTTGAATTGCAGGTATGTTCTTTACCACTTGAGCCATTGTGGAAGCCCTTTCAAGGCTATAGAAAAGCTAAAAAAAAAAAAAGGTTAAAAAAAAAAGCATACAGTATGTTTAACTGCCTTTGTGGCTCACTGTATTTATTAAGATTTAGCATTTTTTCTTGAATAAATACTTCCCTGATTTTAAAAGTTATTGGTTACTTTGGAGAGTTCTTTAAAAGTTTATTTTGAATATTTCATTAATCTACTAGTGGTCTTTTGAACCACTTTTTTGCCATTCAGGAAGTCCCAGTAGCATTTCTTAATTAAAAAAGCTATGAAGCCTCCTCAGTTATTATACAGAATTTCTCTATTTCAGATTCTCAGTAGAGATTTAAGCAGGAAGAGAATGTCATTTTCTTAAATGTCAAAATTCTGTCTAAAGGAATGGATGTTTCAGGTACCTGATCAAATGAACATACATTTCATACATTCCTCTAGGATTTATAAATCCTTTTTTTTATTAGTTCAGAGAGCCTGAATGCCACTGACTTGTACACCAATAGCATATACCTCTATAGAATCACTTATTTGAGTCACAGTTCATTTTTATTAATATAAGATTTTTGGACAATTTAAAAATAAAATTTTGTACAACCTGTTTGTAATCTATCATAAAACTGGTTTTAACATATCTGTGTACCATTGTGTGCATACATATGTCTGTGTTTACCCTTCTGACTACCTTGACTCAGAAAAAAAAGAGGGAATTTGTTCCACGGGGGAAATATGTCTTGAAATAGGATGTTAAATTTCTTACTGTATTTGATAATATTTTCCTTTATATAAAATTAGATGCAAAATGATAACAGAAGTTACTGAGTTACTCTAAATTCTAAACTTTCTTTGTATAAGATATAGATTGATAAGATTGAGAGAAATATATATTTATTTTTATAATTAGTGATATAAATCCAACATACGATGAATTTTCAGGGAGCTTAGAATTAAGAGATGATGACAACAAGCACATAGGAAATATTTTGTAAAGATTTTGACTCATAATAGGAATGGAAAAAATTTCAGACACTCTCTATTTTAATTGCCCAGGTTATTCTTTACATACTTCTTATTTGTATGATTCTATGGAAAAATTATGTTAAAGAAAAAGACGTCAACTAAGTAATTAATTAGATGTTCATTCATAAATATGGAGAACTTTGACAGTGGGCTTGGGAAAGAAGGATAATATTATGCAGTGGTTTAGAGTTTAATGTTTAGGGTATAATATTTAGAGTTTCCTCATTTCATTTCAACATATTTTAGTCCAAATTTAATTGCCTTTTATTTTAAAATCAACCTTCATTTGGTTTAATATTTCTTGTTCATCTGAATACTGTTTTCCATAAAATTGTGAAGTATACTGTGTTTACACAAAAGCACTGGAGTAAATTAATCATTGTTTATAACTAACAATTTCCTAGAAAGTGAATACATTTTCTATGAGACTGAGTGATGATTTTTCCTAATTCTTTTTTACATCTTCCACTAAATACCCTACATTAGAGAAAATTTACTGCAAACTCTTACAACCAGAACTCAATGTTCTCTTAATGTTTAGTCAAAAATAATTATGTTAAATTCAACATCAAGGAACATTTACCAAGACCAGTGGATTGTATTTAAATTTTTAAAATATTTTCATTATTTTTCAGGCTACTTTCACAACACCAGTTAAGATACAGTCATGCTTTCAAAATAAAAATTAGAAAAAAAAAATCATCTGTGTATTTAGCAGTGAACACTGTAAAACCTGATCAGTTAATTAATGCAATTACTTTTGATAAATGGAATAATTAAATAAAGAAATCACTTACTTGTAAATGGGAAAAAGCCTACTTTGCAGTGCAACTTGGGACTAGACCATTTATTTTCAGCTTGATACTAAACAATGACTAAAAATCACTTATTCACTAGTTTATACTTTATTCCTTAACTCATATGAATCCAGGCAAACATTTTATATTAGTTTAATTTGATATCATTTTGCATGATTAGAAATAAACTTTTTTCCTCTTTCTTTTTGATAGAAAACATGTCAGGAGATAAGACAATCAGTACATGTAAAAAAAAAGACAGTCATTTATATTAACAAAGCTGGATTACAGTTATACAGCATGTCTATTACATATTTATTTTGTGTACAGAATGAATGGTGATAGATTCTGTTTTCTTGGGCTCAAAAATCACTGCGGATGGTGACTACAGCCATGAAATTAAAAGACACTTGCTCCTTGGAAAGAAAGACATGACAAAACTAGACAGTATTAAAAAGCAGAGGCATCACTTTGGTGACAAAGGCACATGTAGTCGAAGTTATGATTTTTTCAGTAGTCATGCACGGACACGAGAATTGGTCCATACAGGAGGCTGAGTGCTGAAGAATTGATGCTTGCAAATTTTGGTGCTGAAAACTCTTGAGAGTCACTTGGACTACAAGGAGATCAAACCAATCAATCCTAAAGGAAATCAACTCTCAATATTCTTTGGAGAACTGTTGCTGAAGCTGAAGCTCCAATACTTTGACTAATCTCCTTTAGAATGGACTGGTTGGATCTCCTTGCAGTCCAAGGGATTCTCAAGAGTCTTCTCCAACACCACAGTTCAAAAGCATCAATTCTTCGGCACTCAGCTTTCTTCACAGCCTTGACTAGTTGGAAAGTAATGTCTCTGCTTTTCAATATAGTATCTAGGTTGGACATAACTTTCCTTCCAAGGAGTAAGCGTCTTTTAATTTCATGGCTGCAATCACCATCTGCAGTGATTTTGGGGCCCCCAAAATAAAGTCTGACACTGTTTCCACTGTTTCCCCATCTATTTCCCATGAAGTGGTGGGACCAGGTGCCATGATCTTCGTTTTCTGAATGTTGAGCTTTAAGCCAACTTTTTCCATTCTCCTCTTTCACTCTCATCAAGAGACTTTTTAGTTCCTCTTCACTTTCTGCTGTAAGGGTGGTGTCATCTGCATATCTGAGGTTATTGATATTTCTCCCGGCAATCTTGATTCCAGGTTGTGCTTCTTCCAGTCCAGCATTTCTCATGATGTACTCTGCATATAAATTAAGTAAGCAGGGTGACAATATACAGCCTTGACAGACTCCTTTTCCTATCTGGAGCCAATCTGTTGTTCCATGTCCAGTTCTAACTGTTGCTTCCTGACCTGCATATAGATTTCTCAAGAGGCAGGTGAGGTGGTCTGGTACTCCCATCTCTTGAAGAATTTTCCACAGTTTATTGTGATCCACACAGTCAAAGGATTTGGCATAGTTAATAAAGCAGAAATAGATGTTTTTCTGGAACTCTCTGGCTTTTTCAATGATCCAGAGGGTGTTGGCAATTTGATCTTTGGTTCTTCTGCCTTTTCTAAAACCAGCTTTAACATCTGGAAGTTCACAGTTCACGTATTTCTGAAGTGCCCTAAAATTTGTATGTTGAAATCGTAACCCCCAAAGACGATGATATCAGAAACAGGGCCCTTTTGGATGTGATTAGCTAATGAAGGTGGTGCTCTCATGGGTTAGTTTGGTACCCTTACAAGTGAGACCCTCAGAGATCCCTAACCCCTTCCACCATGTGAGGTTATAGTAAGAAGGTACAGGCTATGAGCCAGGAAGATGGCCTTTACCAGAAAGAAACCATATTGGTACCCTGATCTTGGAATTTTAGACTCAAGAACTATGAGAAATAAATTTCTGAACTTTATAAGCTACCTGTTCTATGTAATTTTGTTATATCAGCTCAAATGGAATAACACAGCTTAAACATTTCTTATTTATTCTCAGGAAAAGATAATTATACCAAAACAATAATTAATTAATGAGTACTCAAAAGGATTGAAGCTTCTGATGTCTACTATTTACCTTCATTCTGACTGTCTCAGGTTTGGTGATGTGAAACAAGTTTATTCTAATTCACACTGAAAGTTCCCTACTTATCAAGTAAAAGTTAAGTAATGTGTGATTATCCATTGAACCAAAATTATGAGCTACTAAACACCATTATTTGGGTTCTTTAATCAGTAGGAGCCTTAAAGAGTTACAGTTTTAAGTATTGAACCAAGGCTGCAATATGAGGTTTAAGAGAGAGATATTTAAGTAAGGATGAAGACAGCACATGAATTTAAATGACCATCTTACTTGGAGAAATAGCATATTTATAATGTTTTAATATTGCACTTATATTAAAAGAACATTAATCTAATTTTATGTCAACTACTGCTTTAATTAAAGGTAAAATGCTGGTATTTATTTTGCAGTGTACACATTTTCTGCAACAGCATATAGCATGGGATCCAAATAGGACTCGGGAGAAGACAATATTTCAAGATTTTTCTCAGCTTTGTGATTCTCTTTGGGGTAAGTGAATTTTGACTTAGAAGCTCAAGAACCTATATTTAAGTAAATGTGAAATTATGAATGAAATATACTTTTTTATTCAGGAAAAATAATATGTTATTAACATACTATTTAATAGTATGTTGCATCATTAAATAAAATATTCAATATAATTAAAATGACTATTTACTAATTTACTTTATTGACTTTAATTTAATATATTATTAAATAATGCTATTTAATAATGTTGAGTATGATTATCTTCAAGAACATAGTTATTAGGGTATACATATTATTACCTTTAGTAAAACTGATTTATACTGGGAGAAGTTCATATTTTACAAAAAGTCAGTCATGACAAATCTTTGTTGTTGTTTAGTTACTAACTTGTGTCCAACTCTTTTGCAACCCCACGGACTGCAGTTTTCCAGGTTCCTCTGTCTAGTATTTCTAAGGCAAGGATACTGGAATGTGTTGCCATTTCCTTCTTCAGTGGCAAATATTACATCATGTATATTTTAATATTCTCTGGCTCCAGGGAAGTTGAAAAGATGGGCATATAAGAAATATTTCACATATTAAGTGTATAAGTCTAACTGAAATTCATCCTAGATCTTTGTATTTCAAACTTAAGTTTCTGCAGATAAATTATTCCATGCAGTAATGATCTAGCAGAAGAAGAACAGCATACAAACATATTCAGTGAAACAGAAGATGGTGATTTATACCATTTGTTTTATTTAATTTTATTGTGTAAAATTAATGTTTGGTGATAATTATGAACAATCATGTTATTTACCTGTTTTACTTATTTTTGGACATAGTTGCACAATTTAAAAAATATTTCTCACACCTCTCTGTCCACATCATAGAGGACAAATCAGGTTGAGAGGGAGCACCTGTAAACTGAAAAAAAGGGATATTAGATGTATATATGTACTGTAAGTATACTCAGGCACCCATATATGTGTGTAAAACACATACATGTGAAATATTTTTATTAAAGAAACTTCATTCTTAATTCTTAAGAAAATTTAATTCTTTATAAAATTTCTTAGAATATCACATTGGTCAGACATACATAAATATACAAGTACAGTTATATTTGTTAAAGAAAGTTCTTTTAGGACTTTTATCATTGAGAAATGCACAAAGGACTAAATTGGCCATAGGATAACAGTGGCTTCTTGTATCTGAATCTCTCAGACAGCTTTAAAAACAAAACAAAACAAAAACTATGATAAGTTGCATATACTGTCATCACCATGACAATATACAGCCTTGACATACCCCTTTCCCAATTTGGAACCAGTCTGTTGTTCCATGTCCAGTTCTAAATGTTGCTTCCTGACCTGCATTCAGGTTTATCAGGATACTCATTGGAATATTCCTTGAGTATTCATTGGAAGGACTGATGCTGAAGCTGAAACTCCAATACTTTGGCCACCTAATGTGAAGAACTGACTCACTGGAAAAGACCCTGATGTTGGGAAAGACTGAAGGCAGAAGGGGACAACAGAGGATGAGATGGTTGGATGGCATCACCAACTCCATGGAACTGAGTTTGAGCAAGCTCTGGGAGCTGGTGATGGACAGGGAGGCTTGGCATCTGCAGTCCATGAAGTCACAATGAGTTAGGCATGACTGAGCGACTGAACTGACTGACTGACTATGAGAATGCAGAAAATAGTCATCCAATTACCTATGAATAGAATGATATATATCCAGTTACAACAGAACTTCCAGTAGAAATGGTGCTGTTGTTAAGTTTGTAGATAGAGAAAGTAGGGAATGGAAGTCTGAAGATACTTCATGGAAAAGACAAGAGATCAGGTTCCAGATGAAACACAAACAAAACCATTCAATGAAAGAGGAAGCCATGCTAAGAAGATGAGTGAGATATTTGCCAGTTCACAACATTTAATATTGGGAGGACATTGAAAAAAAGTTGGATTAGAAAAGGAAGACTCAATGAAAAATAAAATAAAAAGGGAGTATGTGCCCCTTGGAGATTTCTCAATGGAGAGGAAAAATAATGCAATAAGGTGTAAAAAGTAAGGACCCTGCACAAACAAAAAAGACTCATCATGCAAACCCAAACCTCCCCCTCTCTACTACTATCATCATGAAAATCAGTCATTACAGAAACATGAAAAATACTTTTAACTAAGAATAGTGCCACAAAGAAGAAAAAAAAAGTACAGATAAATTTCATACAAAATTAAAAGGAGAAAAAGATGTTAGGAGATGAGAATTGGAACAAGTTACAGAACTGTGGTGTTGGAGAAAACTCTTGAGAGTCTCTTGGACTGCAAGGAGATCAAACCAGTCAATCCTAAAGAAATCAGTCTTGATATTCTTTTGAAGGACTGATGTTGAAGCTGAAGCTCCAATGCTTTGGCCATGATGCAAAGAACTAACTCACTGGAAAAGACCTTGACACTGGGAAGGATTGAAGGCAGGAGGAGGATGACAGAGGATGAGATGGTTGGATGGCATCACTGATTCAATGGACATAAGTTTGAGCAAGCTCCAGAAGTTGGTGATGAACAGGGAAGGCTGGTGTGCTGCAGCCCATGGGGTTGCAGAATCAGACACAACTGAGCGACTGAATTGAACTGAACAGAATACCACTTATCCAGTGATAATAATGCAGCAGAAGATGATATAGCACTCCAATCAGAATTAAATATTTTCAAACATTATTTGAAACTACAGAGTAAAAGTAAAATCAGAAATTTAGAAATTAAGAACAGATATAGCTAATAAGCTAGAAAAAGTAAGAGCAGTGATTAAAGACACAAAAATTATTTATTAAAACAGGATGACTCATTCATAAATAAGTATATATATATATATATATATATATGTATATATATATATAGGAGTGGACTCAAGCATTTATGGAGGCTGAAAAGTCCAATATCTGCAGTCAGCAAGCTGGAGACACTGAAGAAGCAAAAACATAGTCTAGTCTGAGTCCAAAGGCCTAAGAATTAGGAAAGTCAACAGTCCAAGTTCCAATCTGAGTCCAAAACTGAAGGCAGAAGAAGACTATCTTCTTACCTCTGAGACAGTCAGAGTGAAAGAATTCTTTCTCATTCAGCCTCTTATTCTAGTCAGTCCCTTAAGGATAGGATGAGGCCCACCCATAGTGGCAAGGATAAGCTATTAACACAGTTCACTGAGTCAAATATTACTCTCATTTGGAAACAGCCTGTTAAAACAATAAATAGCAGCAGCTTTTCTATACATGATACATGGCTGTCAAATATAATGATTTTAGATGAAAAATAAAAATAATGAGTGGTTATGTAATAAAATAAAAATAATTAAAGGTGCTATAGAATGTGAATACACAAAATGTGATGAGGTATCTGGATGAATATTCTTAAGGATTGTGGTAAGGCAGTTATTGGAAATTCAAAAAAATTGCAGAAGCGGACCACCCATATCTAACATGAACATTTCACTCAGCAATTCTGATATTGGGTGGCCTCAGCCTGCAGAGGCTTGCAGCAAACCTTTGGTTCCTGACCAGGGACTGAGGTCGGCTCACAGTGGTGAGAGCACTGAATCCTATCTAGCCAGTTGTCAATGACAAGGTCCTGGCTCTTTAGTTTTGCAGAAAAGAATTCCCAAAAGATGGAATGTAGTGAAAAAGAGTAGAGTATGTGTAGAAGACACACAAGCAGGCTCAGAGAAAGAAAGTCAGGCCCTCATGGCTGTTTAAATCACTTATATAGGGCAGTTATTGTGGGTTTCTTTTGACCGATCATTTTGATTTTCCTGGTTCAGAGTCCATATTTGGTATATCACAGGACCTTCCCATGTGCGTGCGTGCATCTCTTAGCCAAGACGGATTCTACTGAAGAGACCTATGTGTAGTTAGCATCACTTCGCATGACTCCCAGTTTGACTTCCTAGGATACTTGTTGTACATGTGTAGTCAGGGAGGTCTGCTGATTCAAGAGTGAAAAATATGTGGTCTTATCTAAATATCTTCTATCTGGGCAGGCTCAGTCTCTTCCTTTGATTGTCCTGCTACTTTGTATTGGAACATTAGTCCAGAGAGAACTATTTCCATTTGCTCGCCCTGGGATCCCATCTATCTCCTGCTTCAGTTTGATTTTATAGAAATCTCTCTACTACAAAGTAATTATACCTTGCATTAATCCGTGTTCTCCAGAGAAACAGAACCAATAGGATGTGTATTCAGGGGCATACTGAAGCATCATATCCAGAATGTCAAAATAATTGTTGCATTTGACTCTCATACAGCAAAGAAGCAAGCACAACATGTGGTAAAAGTCTTCAGATTCCAGATACAATGAATTTCACATTTAGCAATGTTGTTATGACCTGTATACTGGATGACATGAAAAGCTGCTACCTTGACTGTCACCTAGAACAGAAAAAGATTCTAGAGTAGTTTCAGAGTATTTTTGGCACCACATCTGTGTGAATTAGCAGTGTGGTAAAAAGCACTCCTGGAAACCATTAAAATACACAGGATGACCAAAAATATTATATCAGAACTGACTGTGTGCCAAATAAAATATTTCATAAAGCTTAATTGTTTCTTCAATTTATTTTGCCTTAGCCATGTGACCCAAATTCTCTTAATAGTTCCACCTAGCTAACTCTGAGGAAAGTGCGATATTGGAAATAGAATTTAAAATATTGCACTTTTGGAAAACTCATTCAAATATATGTTTCTTCATGCATGTTAGGTACCTTGAAGTCTAAGCTTCATTAGTTTTCTGATAAACCTACCTCTATCATTGTCCTTTATTACTTGAAGCAATCTAATATCCTCTGAAATTATTTGATTTATTGTATAAAGAAAGCAATAAATGACCTTGAGAGCTTCTCCTTTTTATAAGATCCACAAATAATAAATTACATTTCTCATTCTGAAATCAATACTTTAATTAAATTTAATTTCATCTATTAATAATATAGTTTGAGGCAGAATACTTACTGGTCTTCTAGCAATGCATATTATATATTTATTAGCTTGGTGTTTTATTTTGTTTAATTTGACCTATTATCAGAAACACAAATTAATCAAATTTCAACTGGGCAAACAAGTCACAAAGAATAAACATCACAAGCAAAACAAAGTCTCAAGATTAATTCACATAGAACTAATAAAAATGTATCACATTTTGTGACATTTTTATTAGTGTCATATCCAATGCATAACACTAAGAAACATGCCAACTTTTTTGACCCCATTAAGGAAATAACTAATGAAATAGCATAGATAATAACATATATAACACAGCATTCCAAACATGCTGACCTAACAAATCTACAATAGCTCCCATCTATTTGAATGATAAAAGGAGCCTAAAATGAAACAAATGTACTAGTTTAGCTAAGTAGTAATAAATGAAGTCACTATCACTCTGCATTTGAGGCAGCTACTATCTTCTGAATTCTAATCACTTAAAGGCAGGTATTTTTGTGTACTAAACTTAAAATTAATCTTACACACAGGATATATAAACACATAAATTACATTTCATTCATCTAAGTCAACTAGAATCTACAATCTTGGAAACTACAATAATTTGGAAGAGTTGTATATAAGAAAATAAAAGCATACTTTGTCTCACAGCTCCAAAAATAGAACAAGATGGTCTAGTAAAAGCATATCCTCATAGTAGCTGTAGTATATATTTTCTTCACCATTGGCTGGCTGACAAATGTATTTAACCTATTTAGATAGCTAGATGAGATTTAAGCAGATTAAATTATCTATTTATGTATCTTTCTTAGTTCTATAAACATCTCTAAATATTATTTTGGATCTAATTGTTGAGGAAAGATTGCTGCCTCTGAGAAGTTAATGAGCTTTATTTCCTTGGACAACTTAAATTTGATATAGAATTATATTTTCTTTTTCTTGTAGGTCAAGAGACACAGCATCAAGTTTATGGACTAATTTGAGCACAATATTTTCATTATTTCCTGAATTTGAACAACAACTTCCTAATTTGTTTCTCTGCATCTTCGTTTCCTTAAAAGAATAGTGTTTCTGGCAACTATTCTTCATCCCTGACATTAGCACTTCCATTGGTCAGAGTGCAGGGGGATCTCAGAATTCCAAATTATTCACATTCTTATGTTTGAAGTTCTTGGAGAAAAATTACTTTTCAGTTAATGCTGTAAGAATATTGCCATGACTAACATTTAAAAACCTTGTCATGGATTCCTGCAGTTGCTAAAAGTGTGGCCTGATCTCCTGTTAGTATTGAGCATGATCCTAGGAAGTTTATCCCAAAATGGAATTTTGAAGCAAAACATTCAGAACTGTAGCCTAATGAAGGACTCATCAATGGTCAAATTTCAATTGTAATTACCCTTGGCATGCTATAGAGATGCAGTTGTTAAAATTCTTCCAATGTGAATTGATATGAGATAGATATAGAAAAGAAAGTGTGTTAAGGGAAATGGCCATTTGGGAGGTTCAAAAGAAGCAGTAATTGTAAAGAATATGAAATTGATGATCCTCACTGGATGTTATTGATTCAGTGCAGAAAGGTTATGAGTGATTAATAAGCCATTTTTTCTGGTCTGATTATCAAGGTGGTAGAGCTCCAGCAAAGGTTGATTTCTCAGCCCCAGAAAACGCATTGTGCCAAAATCATAAACCTGATTAGAAAATGCTTAGATTCTTCATATCATTCTGGGCATATATGGGTTTATGCACTTGAATTCTGAATTTCCAAGTTTAGTCAAAACCATTTGGGCCTTCAGAAATTACTTACTGCCCATTGTTTAAGATAATACACTCCATTGCTTGAATGCCATATAGAAGTCCCTTCCTTGCAAGACAAACCATGATTCCTCAAGAAAATACCACTCCTTGGCAGTCAGACTAACAGCTAGAGTCAGGTCACTAGATAATCCTGTTGAGAAAGTAAAAGAAATCATGAGTTTGTAAAGGGATTTGACAACTGAAAAGAAGTGCACAGCCTAAAAACTGAGAATTATGATTTATTCGAAAAGCTGTCTGCAGACTCAAGACCATGAGGCAGCCTCTCAGCCACCCTGAGGGGCTTCTCTGGAGAGGTTAATGGAAGAGCCAGGATATATAGTGATTTTTGCAACAAAAACAAGGTAGCCAGAACATCAAAAGATTACTGTTAATAAAGAAATTCTGATGCCTCTGTTTAGTAAATTTAGTACTTTTCTGTGTATAGAAAGATGCAAGAACCTGGGCTCATTGAAGTCTTTCCTCTGATATGCATCTTATATACTAGGGCTAGCTTGAATTCTCTCAGGGTGTACCACTGGGGGCAGCTGCAGTGGCTACTGGTTTGAGAGTTGCTATATCACTTGTTTACTGATATGACTAGTGGCATTTTCATCCATAGACTCTATACCAAAGGAACTGCAGAGCGTAGTGCTTAGGGCTCTAGAGTGATAGAGAGGCTGGATCAGTACATGGAAGGATAGGAAAATACCCTGTTGTTGTTGTTCAGTTGCTCATCCATGTCCAACTCTTTGCAATGATAGATTGCAGCATGCCAGGCTTCCCTGTCCATTGCCAGCTCCAGGAGTTTACTCAAACTCATGTCCATTGACTCAGTAATGCCCTCCAACCATCTTGTCCTCTGTTGTCTCTATCTCCTTCTGCATTCAATTTGTCCCAGCATCAGGTCTTTTCCAATGAGTCAGCTTTTCACATCAGGTGGCCAAAGTAATGGAACTTCAGCTTCAGCATCAGTCCTTCCAATGGATGTTTAGGATTGATATTCTTTAGAATTGACTGGTCTGATCTTGCAGTCCAAGGAAATCTCAGCGTCTTCTCCAACACCACAATTCAAAAACTTTAATTCTTTTGTGCTCAGCATTATTTATGGTCCAAATCTCACATCCATACATAATTACTAGAAACAAAATAGCTCCAATATACAGATCTTTGTTGGCAAAATAATATCTCTACTTTTTAATACTCTGACTAGGTTTGTCATAGCTATTTTTTCAAGGAACAAGCATCTTTTAATTTTATGGCTGCAGTCACCATAGGCAGTGATTTTGGAGCCCAAGAAAATAAAGTCTGTCATATTTCCACTGTTCCCCAAACAATTTGCCATGAAGTGATGGGACCAGATGCTATGATCTTACTTTTCTGAATGCTGAGTTTTAAGCCAGCTTTATCACTCTCCTCTGTCACTTTCATCAAGAGGCTCTTTAGTTCCTATTTGTTTTCTGCCATAAGAGTGGTGTCATCTGCATATCTAAGGTTATTGATATTTCTCCTGGCAATCTTAATTCCAGTTTTTGCCTCACCCAGCCCAACATTTTGCATGATGTACTCTGAATATAAATTAAATAAGCAAGGTGACAATATACATCCTTGATGTACTCCTTTCCCAATTCCCAGTCCGCTGTTCTATGTCTGGCTCTAACTTTCTTCTTGACCTGCATACAGGTTTCACAGGAGGCAGGTAAGGTGGTCTGGCATTTCTTTCTCTTGAGGAATTTTCCACAGATTTCTGTGATCCACACAGTCAAAGGCTTTAGCATAGCTAATATAGCAGTAGTAGATGTTTTTCTGGAATTCCCTTGCTTTGATATGATCCGACAGATGAATTGGCAATTTGATCTCTGGTTCTTCTGCCTTTTTATATCCAGCTTGAATATATGGAAGTTCACATACTGTTGAATCCTCACTTGGAGGATTTTGAGCACTACTTCGCTAGCATGCGAGATAAGTACAATTGTGCAGCAGTTTGAACATTCTTTGGCATTACCTTTCTTTGGGATTGAAATGAAAACTGACTTTTTCCATTCTTGTGACCACTGCT
This sequence comes from Bos mutus, assembly GCF_027580195.1. NCBI lineage: Eukaryota > Metazoa > Chordata > Mammalia > Artiodactyla > Bovidae > Bos > Bos mutus. Next base: position 68,655,759 of record NC_091631.1, on the reverse strand, counting down.
GAATTTTCCAAATTTGCTAGCATATATAGAGGAGAACTTTCACATCATCATCTTTTAGGATTTGAAATAACAGCTGGAATGCCATCACCTCTACTAGTTTTTTCCATCGCCTCCACAACACTGTAGCAAGAATATATATTCTGTCATGTATGCTCTGACAAGTCACTTCAGTCATGTCTGGCTCTGTGATCACATGAGCTGTAGCCTGCCAGCATCCTCTGCCCATGGAATTCTCCAGGCAAGAATACTGGAGTGGGTTACCATTTTCTCCTCCAGGGGACCTTCCCAACCCAGGGATGGAAACTGTGTCTCCTTCATTGCAGGTGAATTCTTTATTAATGAGCCACCAGGGGAGCCCTAGCAAGAATATATAATACTGATTAATCCAGTTATTTCTTAAAGGGATTTATAACCATTGAACTATTTAACAATAGCCTAGGAAAGAGGAATACTCAAAGACTACACAAACTTTAAGATGAAGTAAGTGGCTTGATGTTGGGTACCTGGAAAAGTGAATTGTCATTTTATTTTATTTTTTTACTTTTTTATTTTATTTTTAAACTTTACATAATTGTATTAGTTTTGTCAAATATCAAAATGAATCCATCACAGGTATACATGTATTCCCCATCCTGAACCCTCCTCCCTCCTCCCTCCCCATACCATCCCTCTGGGTCGTCCCAGTGCACTAGCCCCAAGCATCCAGTGTCATGCATTGAACCTGGACTGGCATCTCATTTCATACATGATATTTTACATGTTTCAACGCCATTCTCCCAAATCTTCCCACCCTCTCCCTCTTCCACAGAGTCCATAAGACTGTTCTATACATCAGTGTCTCTTTTGCTCTCTCGTACACAGGGTTTTTGTTAACCTCTTTCTAAATTCCATATATATGCGTTAGTATACTGTATTGGTGTTTTTCCTTCTGGCTTACTTCACTCTGTATAATAGGCTCCAGTTTCATCCACCTCATTAGAACGGATTCAAATGTATTCTTTTTAATGGCTGAGTAACACTCCATTGTGTATATGTACCACAGCTTTCTTATCCATTCATCTGCTGATGGGCATCTAGGTTGCTTCCATGTCCTGGCTATTATAAACAGTGCTGCGATGAACATTGGGGTACACATGTCTCTTTCCCTTCTGGTTTCCTCAGTGTGTATGCCCAGCAGTGGAATTGCTGGATCATAAGGCAGTTCTATTTCCAGTTTTTTAAGGAATCTCCACACTGTTCTCCATAGTGGCTATACTAGTTTGCATTCCCACCAACAGTGTAAGAGGGTTCCCTTTTCTCCACACCCTCTCCAGCATTTAGTATTTGTAGACTTTTGGATCGCAGCCATTCTGACTGGTGTGAAATGGTACCTCATAGTGGTTTTGATTTGCATTTCTCTGATAATGAGTGATGTTGAGCATCTTTTCATGTGTTTGTTAGCCATCTGTATGTCTTCTTTGGAGAAATGTCTATTTAGTTCTTTGGCCCATTTTTTGATTGGGTCATTTATTTTACTTGTCATTTTAATCATCCTCTCCATTAAGATATGCACAGGTCATTGCCAAAGGCATTCAGACCATATAATAAAAAAAGCCTTAGAACAGGCATGCCTCACAGGGGCTAATAGGTCTATAGAACTTCTTGATGGTGATTTCCTTGGTATCCAAATGCATAATCCTTGGTGGTTTGTATCCATGTTCGTATACAGAATTTCCACATTGCTTCCTTAATCTGTAAGGTAAATAATTCTAGGGAAAAGGCCAAATTAAAGTCTCAGAAATGAGCCCTCCTCCCATGAAGATGGTAAATCCAGAGCAATAAAGGGACTGAAGCCACTTTTTAGGCCTAATGGATGCTAAAATTGTGGCCTTATTATTTTTCCATTCATTCAATAGTCTGGCACCTACAAAAGTCAGATATATCCTTCAGTTCAGTTGCTCAGTCATGTCCGACTCTTTGTGACTCCATGAATTGCAGGACACCAGGCCTCCCTGTCCATCATCAACTCCCGGAGTTCACTCAGACTCACGTCCATCGAGTTAGTGATGCCATCCAGCCATCTCATCCTCTGCCGTCCCCTTCTCCTCCTGCCCTCAATCCCTCCCACCATCAGAGTCTTTTCCAATGAGTCAACTCTTCGCATGAGGTGGCCAAAGTACTGGAGTTTCAGCTTTAGCATCATTCCTTCCAAAGAACACCCAGAGCTGATCTCCTTCAGAATGGACTGGTTGGATCTCCTTGCAGTCCAAAGGACTCTCAAGAGTCTTCTCCAACACCAGAGTTCAAAGGCATCAATTCTTCAGCGCTCAGCTTTCTTCACAGTCTAACTCTCACATCCATACATAACTACTGGAAAAACCATAGCGCTGACTAGATGGACCTTTGCTGGCAAAGTAATGTCTCTGCTTTTGAATATGCTATCTAGGTTGGTCATAACTGTCCTTCCAAGGAGTAAGCATCTTTTAATTTCATGGCTGCAATCACCATCTGCAGTGATTTTGGAGCCCCCCCCAAAATAAAGTCTGGCACTGTTTCAACTGTTTCCCCATCTATTTCCCATGAAGTGATGGGACCAGATGCCATGATCTTCGTTTTCTGAATGTTGAGCTTTAAGCCAACTTTTTTCAGTCTCCTCTTTCACTTTCATCAAGAGGCTTTTTAGTTCCTCTTCACTTTCTGCCATAAGGGTATATCCTTACAGGTAGCAAAATACAGTATCACAAACTCAAATGTCCGCCTCAGTCACAGTACCTGCTCCAGTGATGTTATACCCACTGAAGAATAGTAACAGATTCCTATAGTTTGTATGTGTGTGCTGTGCTTAGTCACTCTGTCATATCCGACTCTTTGCGACCCCATAGACTGTAGCCCACCAGGCTCCTCTGTCCATGGGGATTCTCCAGGCAAGAATACTGGAGTGGGTTGCAGTGCCCTCCTCTGGGGGATTTTCTCAACCCAGGGATCAAAACTAGGTCTCCCACATTGCAGGCAGATTCTTTAGTGTCTGAGCCAATTAACTGGGCAAATGTGTCCTGTTTCATTGCAGTCACATGATTAAGAATAAGCAAAAGCAGTTTACATCTATATGGTGTATTAGTTTTCTGGGGCTGCTTTAACAAATCACCACAAACTTGGTGGCTTAAAACAACAGAAACTTACTCTTTCATAGTTCTGGAAGACTGAAGTCTGAAATGAAGGTGTCAGCAGAGTTGGTCATTTCTGAAAGGTTTGGGAGAGAATCAGTTCCATGTTGCTTTCCTAGATTTTGGTGGTTACTACAATATTTGTCATTTCTTGGCTTATAGATGCCATCACTCTTATAGAGGTTCTGTATTTACATGTTCAATACTGTCTCTATTTTCTATTTTTATAAGCATAGCAGTTATTGGATTAGAGCCAACCCTAATCCAGTTAGGACCTTATTTTAACTTACTAATCACATTTACAAAGAATCTATTTCCAAATAAGATAACATTCTGATGTCCTGGATAGACATGAATTTTTTTAAATTTAAATTTATTTATTTTAATTGGAGGCTAATTATTTTACAATATTTTAAGGGGCTTATTATTCAACTTAGAACACTTGGTATTGTTCACAGTATACATTTTCAGTCTTGACCTGTGTAAAATTTTACTACTAAGGGAAATCCACTTAGACATTCCATACATGTCCGTTGTTTGACTGTATGGGTAACACAATTTGCTGAACGATAGCATTTTCTTGGAAGACTGTGTTTGCTATGACCAGTGCATTCTCTTGGGAAAACTCTGTTAACCTTTGCCCTGCTTCATTTTGTAGATGAGGATAAAGTGTAAAGAATGACAGATTTTATTTTCTTGGGCTGCAAAATCATTGCAGATGGTGACTGAAGCCATAAAATTATAAGACACTTGCTTATTGGAAGAAGAGCTATGACAAACCTAGACAGGATATTCAAAAGTAGAGACTTCACTTTGCCAACAAAGGTTCATATAGTCAAAGCTATGATCTTTCCTGTAGTCGTGTATGGATATGGAGGTGGACCACAGAAAAGGCAGAGTGCCAAAAGAAGAATGGACTCTTTTGAATTGTGTTTCTCAAGAAGACTCTTGAGAGTCCCTTGGACTGCAAGGAGATCAAACCAGTGAATCCTAAAGGAAATCAACCCTGAATATTCATTGGAAGGATTGATGCTAAAGCTGAAGCCCCAATATTTTGGTCACCTGATAAGAACTAACTCATTGGAAAAGACCCTGATGCTAGGAAAGATTGAAGGCAAAAGGAGAAGAGGGTGGCAGAGGATGAGATGGTAAGCTAATATCACTGACTCAATGGACATGAGTTTGAACAAACTCTGGAAAACAGTGAAGGACAGGGAAAAGCCTGGCATGCTGTAGTTCATGGATTTGCAAAGAGTCAGACATGATTTAGTGACTGAAAACAGCATGTTGTTGTATAAACAAGAAATAACAAGAATATTTGAGTCTTCTGAAATACATATGTGCTTCATAGGGTGGGAACTGAGCTCTATGAAATTTTGGAGGGTAACTTTATTTTTAGGTTTTATTTACTTTTTGTTTATTTTTTAAATTTAAATTTATTTATTTTAATTGGAGGCTAATTACTTTAAAATATGTATTGGTTTTGCCATACATCAACATGAATCTGCCATGGGTGTACACATGTTTCCCCATCCTGACCCCCCTCCCTCCTCCCTCTCCATACCATCCCTCTGGGTCATCCCAGTGCACCAGCCCCAAGCATCCTGTATCCTGCATTGAACCTGGACTGGCGATTCATTTCTTATATGATATTATACATATTTCAATGCCATTCTCCTTTTAAATTGAAGTGTAGTTGGTTTGGTCTTCCCTGGTAGCTCAGTTGGTAAAGTATCCAGGGTTCAATCCTTGAGTCAGAAAGATCCCTGGAGAAGGAAATTGCAACCTACACCAGGATTCTTGCCTGAGAAATCCCATGAACAGAAGAGCCTGACAGGCTACAGTCCATGGGGTTGCAAGAGTTGGCCTCAACTTAGCAATTAAACCACCACCACCACCATAACTGATGTACCACATCATATTACCTACATATTACCTACCATACCAATCACATTCCTATTGTATAACATAACAACTCAGTATTTTTATAGATTATACTCCATTTAAAGTCACCACAAAATAATGGCTATATCTTCCTGTGTGGTACAATACATCTCTATAGCTTATCCATTTTGTACATAGTAGTTCATACCTCTCAATCACCTACTTCCAGTACAACTTTCCCCTCCCTCCCTCCCTCCCTGATCCCACTGGTAACTACTAGTCTGTTTTGTATACCTGTGAGTCTGTTTCTGTTTTGCTCTATTCATTATTTTCTTTTATATTTTAGATTCTATCTATAAGTGATAACATACAATATTTGTCTTTCTCTGTCAGACAAATTTCATTAAATATAATACCCTTTCAGTCCATCTATGTTCTTTCAAATGGCAGAATTTCTTTCTTTTGTATGATGGTATATTATTTCCATTATATACATTTGCTGATTGATTCTTAGGTTGCTTCCATATCTTGACTATTGTAAATAATGCTGCTGTGAACATTAAGGTGGATATTTCTTTTGAATTAGTGTTTTCTTTTTCTTCAAATATACACCCTAGAATTGCTGTATCATCAGTTCTGTTCAGTTCAGTTCAGTCACTCAGTCCTGTCCGACTCCCTGTGACTCCATGAATCGCAGCTTGCCAGGGTAGTTCTACTTTTAGTTTTCTAAAAAATGATAATGGAATATTGCCAATGATATCAGTAAACCAAGAAATCTCGGTCATCAACAATTGCAGCCCTACAGCTTGAGCCACTGAGCCCTGAGCAATTCAGATAGGAAAAGCATACCTGCCATCTAGCAGTCATCAGACTGCAGCCATTCGCTATCATGAAACTTAAGGAAACTCAAGATGTGAAAACACATAATATTGGCTGAAATAAGTGAGGTGCATATCAAAGGAATGATTGCAGTGAGCCCAGACTCTTTCATCTTACCATACATAGAAAAGTACTAAATTCTATAACTTGACATATCTGGCTTCTTTAATTAACATTAATATTTTGATGTTTCTGACTACCTGCCCTTGCAGGAGTTGCAAAACTCCTATACATACTAGCTCCTTGCTTATCTCCTCAGAGTAGTTTCTGACAGTTATCTGAAATGCTGTCTTCTGAGCTGCAGTCCTCATTTTGCTGCAAATAAAATTTAGCTCACAACTTTCACATTGTGCATTTATTTAGAAGCCAATAGGAACCTCCATACTATTTTCCATAGTGGTTGCACCAATATACCTTCCCAAAAACAGTGTACTAGGATTCCCTTTATCCACATACTCACCAAAGTTTCTTGCTTGTAGGCTTTGTGACAATAGACTGTATGACAGATGTGATATGATATTTCATATTACTTTTAATTTGCATCACTATCTATTTCTGCTTTATTGACTATGCTAAAGCCTTTGACTATGTGGATCACAATAAACTGTGTAAAATTCTGAAAGAGATGGGAATACCAGACCACCTGACCTGCCTCTTGAGAAATTTGTATGCAGGTCAGGAAGAAATAGTTAGAACTGGACATGGAACAACAGACTGGTTCCAAATAGAAAAAGGAGTACATCAAGGCTGTATATTGTCACCCTGCTTATTTAACTTATATGTAGAGTACATCACAAGAAAAACTGGACTGGAAGAAACACAAGCTGGAATCAAGATTGCAGGGAGAAATATCAATAACCTCAGATATGTAGATGACACCACCCTTATGTCAGAAAGTGAAGAGGAACTAAAAAGCCTCTTGATGAAAGTGAAAGTGGAGAGTGAAAAAGTTGGCTTAAAACTCAACATTCAGAAAACGAAGATCATGGCATCCGGTCCCATCACTTCATGGGAAATAGATGGGGAAACAGTGGAAAGAGTGTCAGACTTTGGGGGCTCCAAAATCACTGAAGATGGTGACTGCAGCCTTGAAATTAAAAGACGCTTACTCCTTGGAAGGAAAGTTATGACCAACCTAGATATCATATTCAAAAACAGAGACATTACTTTGCCAACAAAGGTTCGTCTAGTCCAGGCTATTGTTTTTCCTATGGTCATATATGGATGTGACAGTTGGACTGTGAAGAAGGCTGAGCGCCAAAGAATTGATGCTTTTGAACTCTGGTGTTCAGAAGACTCTTGAGAGTCCCTTGGACTGCAAGGAGATCCAACCAGTCCATTCTGAAGGAGATCAGCTCTGGGATTTCTTTGGAAGGAATTATGCTAAAGCTGAAACTCCAGTACTTTGGCCACCTCATGCGAAGAGTTGACTCATTGGAAAAGATTCCGATGCTGGGAGGGATTGGGGGCAAGAGGAGAAGGGGACAACAGAGGATGAGATGGATGGATGGCATCACTAACTTGATTAACGTCAGTCTGAGTGAACTCCCAGAGTTGGTGGTGGACAGGGAGGCCTGGAGTGCTGCGATTCATGGGGTCGCAAATAGTCGAATATGATTGAGCAACTGAACTGAACTTATTACCGAAAATGTTGAGCAACTTTTCATGTGCCTATTGGCCATCAGTGTACGTTCTTTGGAAAAATGTCTGTTTAGTCCCTATGGCCATTTTTAAATCAAGCTGTTTGGTTTTTTGAGTTTCAATTGTATACATTTTTAGGTTTTAGTCATGTAAGTAATGAAGAATGCAGAAACATCGTATCCAAAGAAACACAATAACAATAACAAAAGCTAACTATTGAATTTCTCAGTCCCTATCAATAAGATGTAGTACTATCTTGAACTCTCTAAAGGTGGCACTTGTCACACTTGGCGAGGCACTTCTAATCTATTTGTCAGGTTTTAAAAAGGCCTAGAAGAGAAGGCCATTCTACTACAGACCAGTCTGTGGTGCAAGTAGTCTTCCCTTTGGGTAATAATCACCTTTCAGACTCTGTAAATTTAAAATTATGTGTGGTGAAAATACATGTTATATGGAGCTCATGTTGTTGTTCTTCAATTGCTAAGTAGTTTCCAACACTTTCTGACCCCATGGACTCCAACATGACAGGCATCCCTGTCCTCCACTATCTCCCAGAGATTGCTCAAGGTCATGTCCATAGAGTTGGTGAGTCTATCTAACCATCTCATCATCTGCTGGCCTCTTCTCATTTTGCCTTCAATCTTTCCCAGCATCAGGGTCTTTTCCAATGATTTGACTCTTCATATCAGGTGACCAAAGGACTGAAGCTTCAGCTTCAGCATCAGTCATTCCAAAGAATATTTAGGGTTGATTTCCTTTAGGATTGACTGGTATGGAACTCACACACAGCAAGACAAAAATAGCAGAATCAAAAGGGAGACACCTAGGTATTTTAAAAAGCAGCAGAAGCATAAAAGCTCTTGTAGTAAGACAGAAATACAGACAAAGAGCATGAAGAGTGCCACGGGAAAGGTTTTCTGGCAAATAAATTTTCAGGCAGAAATTCAAATACAATAGACTTACCAGAAAGGATTCTATGGAAACTAATCTATAAAGGACTGAGGAAAGAAGGACTGGGTATAAAGGACAGGTGAATGTCTACAGGCTTAGAACGGAGTCCACAGCCACTCTAATAGGGAGCTATGGAGATGGAATCAGTCAGTCAATCAATCAGTTCAGTTGCTCAGTCATGTTTAACTCTATGTAATGCCATGAACTGCAACACACCAGGCTTCCCTGTCCACACCAACTCCTGGAGCTTGCTCAAACTCATGTCCATTGAGTCAGTGATGCTATCTGACCATCTCCTCCTCTGTCATCCTTCTCCTCATGCCTTCAATCTTTCCCAGCAGGGTCTCTTCTAATGAGACAGATCTTCACTTCAGGTACCAAAAGTATTGGAGCTTGAGCATCAGTTTTTCCAATGAATATTCAGTACTGATTTCCTTTAGGATTGACTGCTTGGATCTCCTTGCAGTCCAAGGGACTCTCAAGAGTCCTCTCCAACACCACAGTTCAAAAGCATCAATCCTTCGATGCTCAGCTTACTTTATAGTCCAACTCTCACATCCATACATGACTACTGGAAAAAACATAGCTGACTAGATGGACTTTGGACACAAAGTAATGTCTCTGCTTTTTAATACGCTGTCTAGGTTTATCATACATGTTATTCCAAAGAACAAGCACCTTTTAATTTCATGGCTGCAGCCACCATCTGCAGTGGTTTTGGAGCCTGAGAAAATAAAGTCTGTCACTGTTTCCCCATCTGTCTGACATGTAGTGGTGGGACTGAATACCATGATCTTCGTTTTTGAATGTTGAGTTTTAAGCCAGCTGTGTCCATCTCCTCTTTCACTTTCATCAAGAGGCTCCTTAGTTCCTCTTTGATTTCTGCCATAAGGGTGGTGTCATCTGCATATGTGAGGATATTGATATTTCTTCTGGCAATCTTGATTCCAGCTTGAGCTTCATCCAGCCCGGCATTTCACATCATGAGCTCTGCAGGTAAGTTAAATAAGCAAGGTGACAATATACAGCCATGATGTACTCCTTTCCCAATTTTGAACCAGTCCATTGTTCCAAGTCTGGTTCTAACTGTTGCTTCTTGACCTGCATACAGATTTCACAGCAGGCAGGTCAGGTGGTCTGGTAGTCCCATCTCTTGAAGAATTTTTCACAGATTTTGTGATCCAGAGTCAAAGGTTTTGGTGTAGTCAATGAAGAAGATAGTTTTTCTGAATTTCTCTTGCTTTCTCTATGATCCAGCAGATGTTGGCAATTGGATCTCTTGTTCCCCAGCCTTTTCTAAAAGCAGCTTAAACATCTGAAGTTCTCTACATACCATTGAAGCTTAGCTTGGAGAATATTGAGCATTACTTTGCTAGTGTGTGAAATGAATGTAATTGTGCAGTGGTTTGATCCTTGCTTACCATTGCCTTTCTTTGGGATTGTAATGAAATCTGACTTGTTCCAATCCTGTGACCACTGCTGAGTTTTCCAAATTTCCTGGCATATTTAGTGCAGCACTTTCACAGCATCATCTTTTGGGATTTGGAATAGCTCAACAGGAATTCCATCACTTCTGCTCGCTTTGCTCATGCTGATGCTTCCTAATGCACACTTGACTTCACATTCAAGGATGTCTGACTCTAGGTGAGTGATCATATCATTGTAGTTATCTGATTGGTGAATATCTTTTTATATAGTTCTTTTTAAAATTTTTATTTTATTTAACTTTACAATATTGTATTGGTTTTGCATAGTTCTTCTGTGCATTCTTGCCACATCTTCTTAATATCTTCTGCTTCTGTTAGGTCCATACTGTTTCTGTACTTTGTGGTGCCCATCTTCCATGAAATATTCCATTCAGTTCAGTCACTCAGTCCTGTCCAACTCTTCTACCCCATGGACTGCAGTACGCAAGGACTCCCTGTATAGCAACACCTCCAGGAGATTACTCAAACTCATGCCCATTGAGTTGGTGATGCCATCCAACCATCTCATCCTCTGTCGTCCCCTTCACCTCCTAATTTCAATCTTTCCCAGCACCAGGAACTTTTCAAATGAGTCAGTTCTTTGCATCAGGTCACCAAAGTATTGGAGATTCAGCTTCACCATGAGTCCTTCCAATGAATATTCAGGATTGATTTCCTTCAGGATGGTCTGGTTGGATCGCCTTGCAGTCCAAGGGACTCTCAAGAGTCTTCTCCAACACCACAGTTCAGAAGCATCAATTCTTCGGCACTCAGCTTTCTTCACAGTCCAAATCTCACATCCATACATGACTACTGGAAAAAACATAGCTTTGACTAGATGTACCTTTGTTGGCAAAGTAATGTTACTGCTTTTTAGTATGCTGTGTATGTTGGTCATAACTTTTCTTCCAAGGAGAATCAATATCAGTGCAGTCGCTCAGTCATGTCTGACTCTTTGAGATCCCATGAACTACAACATGCCAGGCTCCCTGTCCATCACCAACTCCTGGAGTATACCCAAACTCATGTCCGTTGAGTTGGTGATAACATCTAACCATCTCACCCTCTGTCATCCCCTTCTCCTTCTGCCTTCAATCTTTCCCAACATTAGTGTCTTTCCAAATGAGTCAGCTTTTAGCATCAGTTGGCCAAAATATTGGTGTTTCAACTTCAGCATCAGTCTTTCCAATGAACACCCAGGAGAGATCTCCTTTAGAATGGACTGGTTGGATCTTCTTGCAATCCAAGGGACTTTCAAGATTCTTCTCCAACACCACAGTTCAAAAGCACCAATTCTTCAGCACTCAGCTTTCTTCACAGTCCAACTCTCACATCCATACATGACTAGTGGAAAAAAACAACAACAACATAACATTCACTAGATGGACCTTTGTTGACAAATAATGTCTCTGCTTTTTAATATGCTGTCTAGGTTGGTCATAACTTTCCTTCCAAGGAGTAAGTGCTTTTTAATTTCATGGCTGCAATTACCATCTGTATTGAATTTGGAGCCGCCCAAAATAAAGTCAGGGACTGTTTCCACTGTTTCCCCATCTATTTTCCATGAAGTGATGGGACCGGATGCCATGATCTTAGTTTTCTGAGTGTTGAGCTTAAGCCAATATTTTCCACTCTTCTCTTTCATTTTCATCAGAAGGCTCTTTAGCTCTTCTTCGCTTTCTGCCATATGGGTGGTGTCATCTGCATATCTGATGTTATTGATATTTCTCCCGGCAATCTTGATTCCAGCTTGTGCTTCATCCATCCCCAAGTTTCTCATGATATAATCTGCATAGAAGTTAAATAAACATGGTGACAATATACAGAATTGATGTACTCATTTCCTATGGACAGTTTGTTCCATGTCCAGTTCTAACTGTTGCTTTCTCACCTGCATACAGATTTCTCAAGAGGTGGATCAGGTGGTCTGGTATGCCCAAATCTTAGAATTGTCCACAGTTTGTTGATCCACACAGTCAAAAGCTTTGGCATAGTCAATAAAGCAGAAATAGACGTTTTTCTGGAACTCTCTTGCTTTTTCAATGATCCAGTGAATTTTGGCAATTTGATCTCTGGTTCCTCTACCTTTTCTAAAACCATATTTAACATCTGGAATTTCCCACTTCACGTATTGTTGAAGCCTGGCTTGGAGAATTTTGAGCATTGATTACTAGCATTAGAGATTAATGCAACTGTGTACCAGTTTGAGCATTCTTTGGCGTTGTATTTCTTTGACATTCCCTGGTGGCTCAGATGGTAAAGCATCTGTCTACAATGTGGGAGACCAGAGTTCAATCCCTGGGTCAGAAAGGTCTCCTGGAGAAGGAAATGGCAACCCACTCCAGTGTTCTCGCCTGGAAAATCCCATGGACGGAGGAGCCTGATAGGCTACAGTCCATGGGGACTCAAAGAGTCCGACACGACTGAGCGACTTCACTTTAACTTTCACTTTTCATTGAGATTGGACTGAAAAATGACCTTTTCCAGTCCTGTAGCCAGTGCTGCTTTTTCCAAATTTGCTGGCATATTGAGTGCAGCACTTTCACAGCATCTTTTAGGATTTATGTTAGCTCAACTGGAATTTCATCACCTTTACTAGCTTTGTTCATCATGATGCTTCCTAAAGCCCATTTGACTTTGCTTTCCAGGATGTCTGGCTCTAGGTGAGAATCACACCATCGTAGTATTCTGGATCCTTACAATTTTTTGGTATAGCTTTTCTGTGCATTTTTGCCACCTCTTCTTATTATCTTCTGTTTCTGTTGGGTCCATGCCATTTCTGTCCTTTTATTATGCCCATCTTTGCAAGAAAATTCCCCTTGGTATCTCTAATTTTCTTGAAGAGATCTCTAGTCTTTCCCATTTTATTGTTTTCCTCTATTTCTTTGCCTTGATCATTTAGGAAGGCTTTCTCATGTCTCCTTGCTATTGTTTGGAACTATGCATTCAGAAGGATATATCTTTCCTTTTCTCATTGCCTTTTTGAGAAACCAGTATAGGGTTGATAAGGAAATATTGCTTTATTCAGGAGGCAGGCAACCTGGGGAGAAGACAGATTGCTGTCCCAGAACAAACTCTGAAGATTCTCCATCAGCTCAGCCAAATATTCTTAAGATGTCACTGCTGTTAATATGCTGTAATTCAATTTTCTTTTCTTCTTTCCTTGACATATTTCAGAGCTGCATGGTAATATGCTCATTCTCTCAGCCTTCCCAAGGTCCCTCTATATTTCCCATCACAGAGATTTCCCATAATAAATGTCTTACATGTCCTTCTGGACTAACACACCCTCCCCTTTGCATCACTGTTTCTTTATTCCTTTTTATGGATTTTTAAAGGAAAAATTTTCAATGTGGACCATTTTTAAAGCCTTTAATTCATTACAATATTGTTTGTGCTTTTTGTTTTGGCTTTTTGGCCATGAGGCATGTTGGTCTTAGCTCCCTGACCAGGGGTCAACCCCACACCTCTGCATTGGAAGGCAAAGTCATAACACCTGAACCACTGGGAGGTCCTGGCATCACTCTTTCTAACAGCTCAATTAAAAGTTTTTAACCTTACTAGGACTTGCAATTATTTGACTTCATAACAAATCCCCTGACTTCCATTGTTATACAATTCCCAGTATCTTTATTTATATTCACTTCCTTGGGTTTCCCTTGTGGCTCAGCTGTTGGTAAAGAATCTGCCTGCAATGCGTGAGACCTGGGTTCAATCCCTGGGTTGGAAAGATCTCCTGGAGAAGGGAAAGGCTACCCATTTCAGTATTCTCTCCTGGAAAATTCCATGGACTGTATAGACCATGGGGTCACAAAGAGTCGGACATGACTGAGCAACTTTCACTTTCACTTTGTATAATCCTCAACTTTTCTCTTCCTTATATCAACTCAGTCTCTGGATTACATTATCCCTCAACCTATGACTTTAAATAACATGCCTCTGCACATGTATACCAACCTTAAACTACTTTCTTTGTGAATCCAATAAAATGGAAGAAATTTCCCTTTTACTGTCTAAAAGGCATAGCAAATTTAATACATTAAAAATTGAACTCTTGATTCAGCTGGCAACTGATTCTCTTACAATCTTTCTGATTTTTAGTAATTAGCAATTTAATTTATACAGCTGCCTGGATTGAAATTATTCTTTTCTTTGATATCCTGAAATTCCAAAATCTGACCAGTTCACAACCTCTTCACTGTTACGCACCAGTCTAAGACATGACAATTTCTTACCTTCATTACCATAATCACTTCCTAATTAGTATGCTTTGTTCTAATCTTGCCTTCCTAAAGTCTATCCTCATCACTGTAACAAGAATGATCCTCTTGGAATGGAAGTTAGATACCTCCACTGCTTAAATCTTCCCCAAGGAGTCCACTTTCAAGTCCCTTTGAAAGACGAGGTCCTTCAGATAAGCTGCGCCGTCTTGGGACCAGTCTCTCTGACTAGATCTCCAACTGCTCCTGCCTTTTTCATTTATCCCTAAAACACAGGACTCCTTGATATTACTGACATACACTGAGCATATTTCTCTTCTTAGATCTTTGCACTTACTCTTTTCTCTGAATAATGCTTTTTTTTCTTTAAATATTCATATTGCTACCTCCCTATCTTCATTAAAGTTTTCCTTAAAAATCTTGCCTTCAATGATATTTCCTAAAAATTGTAATAAAAATCACTCATCTAGCCTGAGATTTTGCATGATGTACTCTGTATATAAGTTAAATAAGTTTAACTTATAAGCTTATAAGTTTCTTTAACGGTGATAATATACAGCTTTGATGTGCTCCTTTCCCAATTATAACCAGTCTGTTGTTCAATGTAAGGTTCTAACTGTGGCTTCTTGACCCACATACAGTTTTCTCAGAAGACAGGTAAGGTGGTCTGGTATTCTCGTCTCTTTAAGAATTTTCCACAATATGCTATGATTCACACAATCAGGCTCAGATGGTACAGAATCTGCCTCCAATGTGGGAGAGCAGGGTTTGATCCCTTGATCAGGAGGATCCCCTGAAGAATGAAATGGCAACCCACTTCAGTATTCTTGGAAAATTCTGGAGAATTCCAAGGACAGAGGCACCTGGTGGGCTGCAGTCAGTGAGGTCACAAGAGTCAGATACCATTTAGCGACTAAGATTTTCACTTTCACTTTTTGCGCAAAGGCTTTCTTATAGCCAATGAAGCAGAAATAGATGTTTTTCTGAAATTCCTTTGCTTTGTCTATGATTCAACAATTGTTGGCAATTTGATCTCTGGTTCCTCTGCCTTTTTAAGATCCATCTTGAACATCTTGAAGTTCTCAGTACACATACTGCCAAACCTAGCTTGAAGGATTTTGAGCATAACCTCACTAGCATGGGAAATTAGCACATTTGTCTGATAGTTTGAACATCCTTTGGCACTGCCATTCTTTGGGATTGGAATGAAAACTCCTTTTCCAGTCCTGAGCCACTGTTGAACTTTTCAAATTTGCTGGCATATTCAGTACGGCACTTAAATGACATCACATTTTAGAATTTGAAACAGCTCAACTGGAATTCCATTACCTCTATTAGCATTGTTTGCAGTAAGGCTTCCTAAGACCCACTTGGCTTCACAATCCCAGATGTTTGTTTCTAGGTAAGTGACCATGCCATCATGGTTATCCCAGTCATAAAGGCCTTTTTGGTATAGTTCTTCTGTGTATTCTTGCCACTGTTTCTTAATCTCTTTTTCTGTTAGGTTTTTACTGTTTTGGTCCTTTATCATGCCCATTCTTGTATAAAATGTTCCCTTGATATTTCCAACAATTTTCCTGAAGAGATCTCTCGTCTTTTCCATTCTATTGTTTCCCTATTTGTCACCTCCATTGTATAATCATAAGGTATTTGATTTAAGTCATATCTGAATGGCCTAGTGTTTTCCCTACTTTCTTCAATTGGAGCTTGAATTTTCCAGTAAGAAGTTGATAATCTGAGCCACAGTCAGCTCTACAGCTCTTGTTTTTTCTGACTGTGTACAGCTTCTCCATTTTTGGCTGCCAAGAATGTAATCATTCTGATTTAGGTATTAACAATTTGGTGATGTCCATATGTAGAGTTGTCTCTTGTGTTGTTGCAAATGGTGTTTACTATGATCAGTGTGTTCTCTTGGCAAAGCTCTGTTAGTCTGGCCTGCATCATTTTGTACTCCAAGGCCAACCTTGCCTTTCACTCCAGTTACCTCTTGACTTCCTTCTTTTGCATTCTTGTCCACTGTGATGAAAAGGACATCTTTATGGCATTAACTATAATAGATGTTGTAGGTCTTCATAGAACTAGTCAACTACAGGTTCTTCAGCATCAGTTGTTGGGGCATAGATTTGAATTACTGTGATGTTGAATGGTTTGCCTTGGAAATGAACTGAGATCATTCTGTCATTTTTGAGATTGTACCCAAGCACTGCATTTCAGACTCTTTTTTGTTGACTGTGAGAGCTATTCCATTTCTTCTAATGGACTCTTGCTCACATTATAGATATAATAATCATCTGAATTAAATCCACCCGTTCCCATCGATTTTAGTCCACTGATTCCTAAACCCAAAGTATAACTTGAAGTAAAAATGATTAATATTGCAGTAAAATTCTAAATTTCATTTTATAGACATAGGTGTTCTAACTGTATGAGAATTATGTGAGTCTCAGTTTCCTCAACAGAAATTTATCTACCAACAACACATAACTATTCATTTTACAATTGATCTAATGAGGATTAGTAAAATGAAGATGATAACAAAAATCAAATATCAAAATGCCCATTCAAGTGTTTCAAAGGTAGTTCAGTTTTGCCTCTTTTGATAGTACATTTCAAGAAAGTCTATTCCCAGATGGTTTATTATCTCTGTGGTTAGGATTCTTTAGTTTCTTATTTTTATTTGATGTTTTATAGGGGCACAAACAAAATATTTAAGAAAAATACTACTGGAAATATTTTTTTGAAATCACGGAAGTAGTCAGAAAACAAAATAGTTTCTATCCTTATCACCTCTTGAAAGCCTACAGTAATTTCTTTCTTGAAGCAGATCAGTGACTACCTTTGCTAAGTAATTTAGTGTTGAAGAGGACACCAGGAAAAAAAGAAGTGAATGATCAGTGTTAGTGAGGGGATTAGAAGAAAAGAAGTAGTAAGACACTGGGCATAAAGGGAATAGTGACAAGCAGAAATTAAGATGTGAAAACTTCAAAGAAAAAACAGACAACTTCTAAAAGGAGAAAACCAAACCGAAATAATAATAATAATAATAATAACTTAAAAATAAATCCTATCAGTGAAAATTATGAAATAATTTCTCAATGGGCAGAATATGTTTTATAACCATACTTCTGAATAATCAATATTATTTGCTCCCATGTATATACCTAAATGGATATTTTATAGTACATTTCATAAGGTAGATTTTTTAAAAATTCTATTTAAAACCTGTCAATATTTCAAATACAATGCTTACCAAATTTTAAATGCAATTAAAATTATTTATTTTTCCAGTACTGCAATTGCACACAATTATACATTTAAATTTTCAAATGCTAAATCCAAATGTTACTTTTTTTGCAGAATAAATTAAAAAAAAACATTCAACATAATTTATGATAACTATTATGGACGTTGTTATACATATATTTTAATTAACTAAAATAGCTATTTTAACATACTATTTTAATTATCTGTGAGTTTTTGAAGAAAATTCTAAAAAGTATCTATTTGACGCTAAGTTGCCTACAATTAGAAAATAAATGTGTACTAGTAATTTCCTTTCTTTGGTAGCTAATTTGATATCACTAAAAGGAAACACTGTTAGGGCTAAGGCAGAAATGAGACTGAAACCCTATATCCAAACTAAATGTTTGCATTCTAAATAGAACAATAATAATCTCTCTTTTGATTACCATAGAACAAAGTGATTGGTGTCGGTTCCTTTTTTGCATAAACCTATCAATGTTTCACTTTCTTTCCCCAGATACCGAGTCATTGTCTATCCTTCAAAAAGGGTCTCCTTTTGAAAAT
Source organism: Bos mutus (assembly GCF_027580195.1). NCBI lineage: Eukaryota > Metazoa > Chordata > Mammalia > Artiodactyla > Bovidae > Bos > Bos mutus. The sequence goes on along the minus strand of NC_091631.1, from coordinate 68,637,768 downwards.
ATAATGGCTACCTAAGACTTTAATTATCTCTAATCAAAATAAAATGATTATGTAATTCCATTAGCTTACTAGTCTTCCTCCTTCTTTTTCTTCATTTGTCTATACCTCTATGCTAATGGTCTGCTTGAAATGAGGTAATATTATAACTTGACTGTAATAGACACACAAATAAGGAATAGAAGGATAGGAATACTAAAATCAGAAAAAAAAAAAAAAGATGGAAAATCTTTATAGTTAAGTCTAGGAACAGAAGATCAAAGCATCCTTGTATAAATCATAATATATGTTAATAATCTATGCACAGCTACAGTATCTCAAAGTATGAAATATGCCTCCCTTTTTTCCAGACAAAAACCTTATGTTAACATCTTATATTCCTGTTTTTATACCATAATATTCTCTTCTAACTTCTTTCCCACCCCTGCTATTTTCTTTGTCTTTTATTACACTAAAATAAATACATATTAGAGTGTGTATTTCTGTGTGTGTGTGTGTTGAGAAAAGATCAATACAGGCCTTAAAATAAGTAGACAATAGGTTAGTTAAATTAGAAAATATAAATATTTGGCATAATTTAGAAATACACTTTAATAGTTGCGGAAACAGAAATGAGGGCTGATTTAGTAGGAGAGATTATTAGAGAATTCATCATGGTGGGAAAAAAAAATTAGTGTGTAGTATTAGTTGCTCAGTTGTGTGCAACTCTTTGCAGCCCGTTGGACAGTAGCCCAACAGGCATCTGTGTCCTTAGAATTCTACAGGCAAGAATACTTGAGTGGGTTGCCATTCTTTTCTCCAGGGTACCTTCCTGACCCAGGGGCTGAACCAAGGTTTCCTGCTTTGCAGGCAGATTCTTAACCATGAGCCACGATTTCTAAGATTGAATTAAGATTTTGAAACTGAGAGTCAAAAAGAAAGGAGGAATAAAGAGTTAAAGATTACTCAGGAGAGGGACTTCCCTGGTGGTCCAGTTGTTAAGAATCCACCTTCTAATGCAGGGGACATGGATTCCTGTCCCTGGTTGGAGAACTAAGGTCCCATATGCCTCTGGACAGCTAAATCCACATGCTGCAACTACAGACCCCATACAGTCTGGAGCGTGTGTGCCACAACTATTGAGAAGTGCAGCAGTAAAGATCCAGCATTCCACGACTAAGACCCAAGATAGCAAAAAACAAAAAAGTATTCAGAAGAACTGAATAAAGAAAGCAAAAGGGCAAAAGGTGCTGGTTCTATCTTATCTTTATGAATCAAAGTTGTAAATCATAGTTTCATCAATTGGACTTTTGTTTTTTACATTGATAATGGGAGACCCAGGGTCAATCCCTGGGTCGGGAAGGCCCCTGGAGAAGGGAATGGATACCCACTCCAGTATTCTTCATGGAGACTCCCATCTATACAGGAGCCTGGCAGGCTACGGTCCAGATTCTAGGGTCAAAAAGAATCAGACATCATTGAGCCACTAACACTGTGACTTTCTCTTGTCTTCTCTAAGATTCCAATGAGTCAACTCTTCACATGAGTTGGACAAAGTACTGGAGTTTCAGCTTTAGCATCATTCTTTCCAAAGAAATTCCAGGGCTGATCTCCTTTAGAATGGACTGCTTGGATCTCCTTGCAGTCCAAGAGACTCTCAAGAGTCTTCTCCAACACCACAGTTCAAAAGCATCAATTCTTCGGCTCTCAGCTTTCTTCACAATCCAACTTTCACATCCATACATGACCACAGGAAAAACCATAGCCTTGACTAGACAGACCTTTCTTGGCAAAGTAATGTCTCTGCTTTTCAATATGCTATCTAGGTTGGTCATAACTTTTCTTCCAAGGAGTAAGCATCTTTTAATTTCATGGCTGCATTCACCATCTGCGGTGATTTTGGAGCCCCCCCAAAATAAAGTCTAACACTGTTTCCCCATCTATTCCCCATGAAGTGATGGGACCAGATGCCATGATCTTCGTTTTCTGAATGTTGAGCTTTAAGCCAACTTTTTCACTCTCCACTTTGACTTTCATCAAGAGGCTTTTTAGTTCCTCTTCACTTTCTGCCATAAGGGTGGTATCATCTGCATATCTGAGGCTATTGATATTTCTCCCAGGAATCTTGATTCAATCTTGTGCTTGTTCCAGTCCAGCACTTCTCATGATGTACTCTACATATAAGTTAAGTAAGCAGGGTGACAATATACAGTCTTGATGTACTCCTTTTCCTATTTGGAACCAGTCTGTTGTTCCCTGTCCAGTTCAAACTGTTGCTTCCTGACCTGCATATAGGCTTCTCAAGAGGCAGGTGAGGTGGTCTGGTATTCCCATCTCTTGAAGAATTTTCCACACTTTATTGTGATCCACACAGTCAGAGGCTTTGGCATAGACAATAAAGCAGAAATAGATGTTTTTTTGGAACTCTCTTGCTTTTCCACAATCCAGCGGATGTTGGCAATTTGATCTCTGGTTCCTCTGCCTTTCTAAAACCAGCTTGAACATCAGGAGGTTCATGGTTCACTTATTGCTGAAGCCTGGCTTGGAGAATTTTGAGCATTACTTTACTAGCGTGTGAGATGAGTGCAATTGTGCGATAGATTGAGCATTCTTTGGCATTGCCTTTCTTTGGGATTGGAATAAAAACTGACCTTTTCCAGTGTTGTTGCCACTGCTGAGTTTTCCAGATTTGCTGGCATATTGAGCACTGTCACAGAGTCATCTTTCAGGATTTGCAATAGCTCAACTGGAATTCCATCACCTCCACTAGTTTTGTTCATAGTGATGCTTTCTAAGGCCCACTTGACTTCACATTCCAGGATGTTCGGCTCTAGGTGAGTGATCACACCATCGTGAATATCTTGGTCATGAAGATCTTTTTTGGTACATTTCTTCTGTGTATTCTTGCCGCCTCTTCTTAATATCTTCTGCTTCTGTTAGGTCCATACCATTTCTGTCCTTTATGGAGCCAATCTTTGCATGGAATGTTCCCTTGGTATCTCTAATTTTCTTGAAGAGATCTCTAGTCTTTCCCATTCTGTTGTTTTCCTCTATTTCTTTGCATTGATTGCTGAGGAAGGCTTTCTTATCTCTTCCTGCTATTCTTTGGAACTCTGCATTCAGATGCTTATATCTTTCCTTTTCTCCTTTGCTTTTCGCTTCTCTTCTTTTCACAGCTGTTTGTAAGGCCTTCCCAGACAGCCATTTTGCTTTTTTGCATTTCTTTTCCATGGGGATGGTCTTGATCCTTGTCTCCTGTACAATGTCACGAACCTCCATCCATAGTTCATCAGTCACTCTATCAGATCTTGTCCCTTAAATCTATTTCTCACTTCCATTGTAGAATCATAAGGGATTTGTTTTAGGTCATACCTGGATGGTCTAGTGGTTTTCCTACTTTCTTCAATTTAAGTCTGAATTTTGTAATAAGGACCTCATGATCTGAGCCACAGTCAGCTCCTGGTCTTGTTTTTGCTGACTGTATAGAGCTTCTCCTTCTATGGCTGCAAAGAATATAATCAATCTGATTTTGGTGTTGACCATCTGGTGATGTCCATGTGTAAAGTCTTCTCTTGTGTGGTTGGAAGAAGGTGTTTGCTATGACCAGTACATTCTCTTGGCAAAACTCTATTAGCCTTTGCCCTGCTTCATTCTGTATTCCAAGACCAAATTTGCCTGTTACTCCAGGTGTTTCTTGACTTCCTACTTTTGCATTCCAGTCCCCTATAATGAAAGGGACATCTTTTTTGGGTGTTAGTTCTAAACGGTCTTGTAGGTCTTCAAAGAACCATTCAACTTCAGCTTCTTCAGTGTTACTGGTTGGGGCATAGACTTGGATTACTTTGATATTGAAAGGTTTGCCTTGGAAACAAACAGAGATTATCCTGTCGTTTTTGAGATTGCATCCAAGTACTGCATTTCGAACTCTTTTGTTGACAATGATGGCTACTCCATTTCTTCTGAGGGATTCCTGCCCACTGTATTAGATATAATGGTCATCTAAGTTAAATTCACCCATTCCAGTCCATTTTAGTTCGCTGATTCCTAGAATGTCAATGTTCACTCTTGTCATCTCCTGTTTGACCACTTCCAATTTGCCTTGATTCATGGACCTAACATTCCAGGTTCCTATTCAATATTGCTTTTTACAGCATCGGACCTTGCTTCTGTCACCATTCACATCCACAACTGGGTAGTGTTTTTGCTTTAGCTCCATCCTTTCATTCTTTCTGGAGTTATTTCTCCACATATCCAGTACCATATTGGGCACCTACTGACCTGAGGAGTTCCTCTTTCAGTATCCTATCATTTTGCCTTTTCATACTGTTCATGGGGTTCTCAAGACAAGAATACTGAAGTGGTTTGCCATTCCCTTCTCCAGTGGACCACATTCTGTCAGACCTCTCCACCATGAACCCGCCCATCTTGGGTGGCCCCACAGGGCATGGCTTAGTTTCACTGAGTTAGACAAGGCTGTGTTCCTAGTGTGATTAGATTGACTCGTTTTCTGTGATTATGGTTTCAGTGTGTCTGCCCTCTGATGCCCTCTTGCAACACCTACCATCTTATTTGAGTTTCTCTTACCTTGGATGTGGGGTATCTCTTCATGGCTGCTCCAGCAAAGTGCAGCCACTGCTCCTTACCTTGGATGAGGGGTATCTCCCCCCGCCACCCCTCCCGACCTTGAACGTGGAATAGCTCCTCTAGGTCCTCCTGCCCCCACCCAGCCAGCACTTCTGGATGTGGGGTTGCTCCTCTCGGCTCCCGCCCCTGACCTCCAGTGTGGGCTAGTTCCTCCCGGCCGCCGCCCCTGGTCTCAGGCAGCGGGGAGCTCCTCCTGGCTGCCGCCCCTGACATCGGACGTGGGGTAGCTCCTCTCGCCCACCATCCTGGACCTCGGACATGGGGTAGCTCCTCTTGGCTTTTTTACTGATCTGTAAAATGTTGATAAAATATCTACCTAACAAAGTTGGTTGTAAGGGGATTGCATGAGATAGCTTTCTAAAGCATATATAAATTATCCACTGATTAATAATTATTCAATAGATGGTAGTTAAAAGATTCTTGTCAAAAAATAGCAAGTTTAAGACAAACATTCGTGTGTGCATGCCAAGTTGCTTTAGTCATGTCCGACTCTTTGTGATGCTGTGGACTGCATCCTGCTAGGCTCCTTTGTCCATGGAAAGTTCCAGGCAAGAATACTGGAGTGGCTTGTCACGCCCTCCTCCAGGGGATCTTCCCCACCCAGAGCTTGGACCCACGTCTCTTAGTTCTCCTGCAGTAGCAGGTGGGTTCTTTACCACTAGTGCCACTTGAGAAACCCTAAGGCAAACAACTGTCCATGAAAGTAATGATTTGTTCATGTCTCATTCATCCTGAATAAAATGAAGATTTTTGACTTAGAATTTAGAGCTTTCAATATACTTTAACATTTTGTTAATAGTTTAGTAATGTTATTTTATTTTTGGACCATAAGTTACAAGTTATTAAAGTATGTTATCAAGAATATATGTAAAGTTTAAAAATAAAATAAAATTTAAAAAAAACTACATTTATATATAAAAAAAAAGAATATATTTAAACTAATTTTAAGAGGGGTCAAATAAATAATCCAAACAAAAACAAATTACCCTGGGAGAGAAGTAAGTACCTTAAACAGAATATGCTAACATTGTCTTCATTTATTTGTTTAAAATAAAATTAAGAAATATAAAGTAGTTTTTGTATTATTCTATAATAAAGAACAAAGGAAAACTTCAAAGTTATCATTAGTAACTATTAAATTATCTATTTGAAAGTGATTAATATGACCACAAAATGATGAAAACAAAGGATGACCTTTCCAAATGTGGCAAAAGTGAAATGTTAAAGCAACTGTTGCCATGGATACTGTGCTCTTACAAGTCTGCTATTTCTCTAGTACTCGAAAAAGTTGCAACATCTAAAAAGGAAATAACCCTTCAATTGTGGCATTACCTTACTCTTGAAATTAAACTTACCCGTATATGTTCCAAAGGAGAGTAAATGTATCGTTTTAATTGCTTTTCCGCTGGGCAATTGAGAGTATTGTAATAGGTCTAGAAACTGAGACACGTCTCTTTCAGCAGGTAGTCAGCAACTGAAATATCCTTTCACAACTGGCAATATACAGCTTATCAAGGGCACTTCAGATTTGGTTTCCAAAGAAATCAGAAAAAGTATATTTGCTTTGCCTTGTCTTTTTTTAGCACTGAAATTTTATATACAGCAAGTACAGTGAAGAAGGAAAATATATAAATACTATGTGTGTGTGAGCGCTTAGTCGCTCAGTCGTGTCCAACTGGGACCCCATAGACTGTAGCCCGCCAGGCTCCTCTGTCCATGGGATTCTCCAGGCAAGAATACTGGAGGGAGTTGCCATTTCCTGCTCCAGGGGATCTTACCAACTCAGGAATCGAACCTGGGTCTCCTGCATTTCAGGCAGACTCTTTACTGACTGAGCTATGAGGGAAACTGCCGGGAGCCGGCATATTGTATACTGAGTGCATATTGCATATTGAGTGCAGCACTTTCCACAGCATCATCTTTCAGGATCTGGAATAGCTCAACTGGAATTCTATCACTGCTGGGAACCAGTGTGAGGAACTCCGCCCATGACAAAGGTCATGAGGAAGGAGGCTCGGCATACGCAAAGGCGGGATCGAGCCTCAGGGGTCCCCCTGGAAATTCTTGAGCATCTACCCCCAAAACCAGAGTCTGCCTACTTTCTGCTTTGTGCTTTCACCTACACCTCTGACTTTACGGGGGGCTGTCCCCCACTACCTCTCTGAAAAAAGAGTTAGCTTACAGCTCCAGTTAATAATTCCTGGGTGTGACAGTGTTTCAACCTACAAACTCCCTTGGAAGTCCTCTAGCCTGCCTGAATAGGTTTTTCTGGCCACATGTGATTGCTCAGAGCCTCCAAACTGTGAGAGGCATGAGATGTTCTAAACTGTCTAAATACAGATTCCTTTGAGTAGTTAAAAGATTGATTAGAAATTGTATTGGTGAAGGGATTTTCACTTGTTGGGCCAATGTTTGCTGCGAAGTTTCCATACCCCTTACCTGCTGTGTCCCTGGCAGTGTATTGATTAATATAATTGGTGTAAGTAGTAGCTTTAATGTTTGTAACCTGGGACCCTTGAGTTAATTCTTTCTCTTGTTATAGCCCACCACACCTTTGTTCTGTAGGAATGCAACTTAATCTAATGGTTTTGGAGGGTGGCTCCTGACCAATCACCTTTAGAGAAAAATAAGTTTTCTGAAGAAAGGGTCTTAAAATGTTAACAGGCCTCCGGGCCAGAAGATGATACAAATCACCTAAGCTTTTGCATATGATAAGTTTGCAGGAAGAAAGCCTGGCTTGCTGCATGACTCTACCCCTTCCCCCATTATCCTCTATGCATAACTTAAGGTATAAAAACTACTTTGGAAAATAAAGTGCGGGCCTTGTTCACCGAAACTTGGTCTCACCATGTCATTCTTTCTCTTACCTTTTGGCTGAATTATTCAGCCTCTTTTCTCCACTGAATTTCCTCACTGAGCTATCCTTATTCCATTACTCTTTATATCCTTAATTAAAGTTTAATTAAGCAGTTGTTTCCTGATCCTCGCCGACGCCGTCCCCGCTTCGAATTCCCTGGATCCACCGGGGCTGGACCACGGCAGGAAACCCTTAATGCTATGGATTTATTTAATTTATTATTTTCTGTTCTCTCTTTCCAAAGAGAGTTCAGTTTATATAGATTTTTAAAAATATATCATTTTTGTTCAGAAACTTGCAGTTGAAGTAGGTATTAGGGAGTATCTACAAACTAAGGTTGAGAAAACTTTCGTCTGTATTTACATATCTTTTACTAGAAGAAAGATCACATATATAATTTCAAGGAATTTTAAAGTGCATGTTAATATAAATCAGGGTTATTTGCTTTCAGACTAATTCAGATTAGGAAACAAAATACAGAAAAGTAACTAGACTACCATTTGGAAATATTGAAACTCATGTAAATATTTTCTATGGCATAAATGTCATGACATAAAATGACAAATATATTATCAGTATACTTGTTGGAGTATATTGGTTAAAATATCTATTTCTCTATCATCTATCTATCTATCTATTTATCGTCTTCTATCCATGTCCATACACTTTTTGTGTGTGTGCACACACACTTACTGCATTGGCTGGAACCTCCAATAAAATATTGAATGGAAGTATCCTTGCCTTGATCTTGGTCTTGGCACTAAATGTGATTCTAGTTCTAGTTTTTTTGTAGATGCCACTTATCAGGTTGAGAAAATTGTTTCCTCTTCATAGTTTCCTTAAAGTTTTGTGTACAAAATAGATGTTGAATATTATCAAATGATATTCTACATCAATTCAAATGACTGAAAACATATGGTCAAATTTTAAAAATTTTGTAGTAGGTGAATTACTTTGAATTTTTAATGTTAAACAAAACTTACAAATTGCTGATCATGCATTATAAATTTCCTATATTTTTGGATCCAATTTGCTGTCATTTTATTTTATTTTATTTTTTTGAGGTATAGATGACTTACATTGTTTCTGGTATACAGCAAAGTGATTCTGTTTTACATGCATAAATATATAAATTATATATATACATATAGTATACTTACATATCTATATATATATATAGGAATATAGATATTCTTTTCAGATTCTTTTCCACTAGAGGTTATTACAAGATATTGAATATATCTTGCTATATGTTAGGTTCCTATGCTATATGTTAGGTTCTTGTTGTCTATTTCATAGATAGTAACATATCTGTTAATACCAATTTCCTAATTTATCTCTCTCCTCTTTCCCCTTTGGTAACAATAAGTTCTCCAGCAATCCCACTGCTGGGCATACACACTGAGGAAACCAGAATTGAAAGAGACACGTGTACCCCAGTGTTCATCACAGCACTGTTTATAATAGCCAGGACATGGAAGCAACCTAGATGTCCATCAGCAGACTAATGGATAAGAAAGCTGTGGTACATACACACAATGGAGTATTACTCAGCCATTATAAAGAATACATTTGACTCAGTTCTAATGAGGTGGATAAAACTGGAGCCTATTATACAAAGTGAAGTAAGCCAGAAAGAAAAACACCAATACAGTATACTAACGCATATATATGGAATTTAGAAAGATGGTAACAATAACCCTGTATACGAGACAGCAAAAGAGACACTGATGTATAGAACAGTCTTTTGGACTCTGTGGGAGAGGGAGAGGGTTGGGATGATTTGGGAGAATGGCATTGAAATATGTATAATATCATATATGAAACGAGTCGCCAGTCCAGGTTTGATGCACGATACTGGATGCTTGGGGCTGGTGCACTGGGACGACCCAGAGGGATGGTATGGGGAGGGAGGAGGGAGGAGGGTTCAGGATGGGGAACACGTGTATACCTGTGGCGGATTCATTTTGATATATGGCAAAACCAATACAATATTGTAAAATTAAAAATAAAATAAAATTTAAAATAAATTTTAAAAAATAAAAATAATAAAATAAATAAATAAAAGCAAAAAAAAAGTTCTTTTTTTCTATGTCTGTTAATTTCTATTTTGTAATAAAGTTCATTTGTATCTTTTACTTTAGGTTCTGATAACTGGTATTGTATCCTATTTGTCTCTTTCTGTCTGACGTACTTCACTTAATATGATAATCTTTAGGTTCATCCATGCTGCTGCAGATAGTATTATTCTTTTCTATGGCTGGATACTGTTCCATTGTATATATGTACTGCTGCTGCTGCTGCTAAGGCGCTTCAGTCGTGTCCAACTCTGTGCGACCCCATAGACGGCAGCCCACCACGCTACCCATCCCTGGGATTCTCCAGGCAAGAATACTGCCAAGCTCCTCTGTCCATGGGATTTCACAGGCAAGAATACTGGAGTGGGTTGCCATTTCCTTCTCCAATGAATGAAAGCGAAAAGTGAAAGTGAATTTGCTCAGTCATGTACTTCAGGCTTTTTATCTATTCATCTGTCAATGGACATTTATATTGCTTCCATGTGTTGGCTACTGCAAATAATGCTGCTATGAATATTGGGGTCCATGTATTCTTTAAAATGAGGGACGAGGGAGGGGGACAATGTGTATACCTGTGGCTGATTCATGTTGATGTATGGCAAAACTAATACAGTATTGTAAAGTAATTAACCTCCAATTAAAATAAATAAATTTATATTTTTTAAAAATTAGACTTTCATCTATCTGGACATATGACCAAAAGTGAGATTGCCAGATCACGTGATAATTCTTGGTGTTTAGTCTCTAGGTCATGTCTGACTTTTTGCAACCCCATGGACTATAGCCCACCAGGTTTCTCTGTCCATGGGATTTCCCAGGCAAGAATACTGGAGTGGGTTGCCTTCACTTCTTCAGGGGATCTTCCCACTTAGTGATTGAACCCAAGTCTCCTTCATTGGCAGGTGTTTTCTTTACCACTGAGCAAACTGGGAACCTCCTGATAACTCTACTTACAGTTTTTAAGAAATTTCATATGCACCAATTACTGATGAGACTGTTTTCACCATTGTATTGATAGATTTTTGTTTCCATTACCATAGCTTCATTGACCATAAGTGTGTAGATTTACTTCTGGGATTTCTACCTTGTTCCATTAATCTATGAGTCTGTTTTATTTTCATTTTACTCAGTTCACAATATATTTAAATTTTTCTTCTGAATTTTATTTTGATATGTGGCTTATTTTAGAAGTATGTTATTTAGTTTTGAAATATTTGGAAATTTTTCAAATAATTTTCTGTTACTAATTTCTAACTATTCCATTATGGTCAAACAGCACACTTTACATGACTGGAATTATTTTAAATTTATTGAGACCCTTTCATGGTCAACCATATTTTGGGAAATACTCTAAATGTTGAAGGGAATGTATACTTCATTGTTGTTGGGTGAAATATTTTATAAATGATATTTAGTTCAGATTGATTGATAGTGTTATTCAACTTTACTGTATACTTATTGATTTTAACTTCACCTGTTCTATTACTTATTTAGTAAAAAGTGTTAAAGTATTTGATGACAGTGGTAGATAGACTCTTTTCCCTTAAATATTTAATTTTTCAACTTATATCTCTATTACTAGGTGCATAGATATTTATGATTTTGTCCTTTAGATGAACTGACTCCAGCATCATATTTAAAAGACCTTTCTTTCCTTGGTAACATTATTTGCTTTGAAACTCATTTTCTTCTTTAATTTTATTTTATTTTTAAACTTTACATAATTGTATTAGTTTTGCCTTCTTTAGTATCAATGTAGCCATTGCATTTTTTCTTTTGATTAGCATTTCCATGGCTTAGTTTGTTTTCCTTCTTTTCCCTAATTTGTATTTCTCTTTATATTTAAGTGGATTTCTACTGTCCTGATAGTTTGGCTTTGGATTTTTTGTTTTTGTTTTATAAAATGGAATTAGATTCTCTCTCTCCAATTTAATTATTAGATCACTTATATTTCCCTGGAGAAGGAAAGGGCAACCCACTCCAGTATTCTTGCCTGTGAAATCCCATGGACAGAGGAGCTTGGCAGGCTACAGTCCATGGTGTTGCAAGAATCAAACATGACTTAGTGAATAAACCACCACCACCACCACTTACATTTAATGTTATTATTGATGTGACTGAATTTAAATCTAATATATGATCTCGTTTACGTTCCACTGGCCCAATTCCTTGTCATTCTGATTTTCCTCTTTGGATTTTGATTAAATGTGTGCTTTTGTAGCATTATGTCATCTCATCTGTTGGGTAATTAGGTTAAAACATTTATGTTATTGATCCAGTGATCTTTAACTGACAATCTACCCTCAAGTAATATTATGTCACTTCACATATGGAGTAAGAATTTCAATAGGTTCATTTTTTATTTTAACCTTTATATTGAAGCATAGTTGATTTATAATATTGTATTAGTTTCAGGCATACAGCAAAGTGATTTGGTCATATATATATATGTGTGTGTGTGTGTGTGTGTGTATAGTTACATAAACAGATAGCTTTATATATGCATACACATATTTTTTCAGAGTCTGTCACATATAGATAATTACAGAATATTGGATAGAGTTCTCTATACCATATGGAATGGTATATCATAGGTCTTTGCTGATTATTCTAATATATATATATATATATATATATATATATATATATATATATATAATGGTGTGTATATAGTTATCCCAGACTCCAATTTATCCTTCTTCCCTACATTTCCCCTTTGGTAGCCATAATTTTTCTTAATATTTATCGGGATACAGTTGTTTACAATTTTGTGATAGTTCCAGGTGTACACCAAACTGGATCAGTTATAGGTGACATATATCCACTCTATTATTTTAAGATTCCCATAATGGCCATTACAAAATATTAAGTAGAGCTCCCAGTGCTATATATTAGGTTCTTATTGGTCATCTACTTTATATACAGCAAAGTGTATATGTCATTCCCAATCTCCCAATTTATCCCCACTCCTCTTTATCCCTTGGTAATCAAATTCTGTTTTCTACATCTGTGACTCTACTCATGTTTTGTAAAAAAAAAAAAAAAAAAATCATTTGTACCATTTTTTTTTTAAGATTCCATATGTAAATGATATAACGAGACATGTATCTTTCTTTATCTGACTTATCTCATTCAGTATGACAATCTCTATGTCCATCCATGTTGTTGCAAATGGTATTATTTTGTTCTTTTTATGGCTGAGTGATATTCCATTGTGTTTAAGTACTGTGTGCTGTGCTGTGTTTAGTTGCTCAGTAGTGTCCAACTCATTGCGACTCTATGGACTGCAGCTCACCAGGCTCCTCTGTCCATGGGGATTCTCCAGGCAAGAATATGGGAGTGGGTTGCCATGCCCTCCTTCAGGGGATCTTACCAACCTAGAGATGGAACTCAGGTCTCCTGCATTGCGGCAGGATTTTTTACCATGTAAGCCACCAGGGAAGCCCAAGAATACTGAACTGAGTAGCTTATCCCTTCTCCATGGGAACTTCACAACTCAAGAATTGAACTGGGATCTCCTGCATTGCAGGTGGATTCTTTACCAGCTGAGCTACCCAGGAACCTCCATATATATACTACATCTTCTTTATGCATTCCCCTGTTGAGGGACATATAGGTTGTTTCCACATCTTGGTTATTGTAAATAGTGCCACAATAAACACTGCTGCTGCTGATGCTAAGTCACTTCAGTCGTGTCCGACTCTGTGTGACCCCTTGGACTGCAGCCTACCAGGCTTCTCCATCCATGGGATTCTCCAGGCAAGAACACTGGAGTGGGTTGCCATTTCCTTCTCCAACAATAAACAATAGAGTGCATGTATCTTTTAGAATTATGATTTTCTCCAGGTACATGCTCAGGAGTGGGTCATATGGTAGTTATATTTTTGTTTTGTAAGAAACCCCATACAGTTCTCCATAGTGGCTGTACCAATTTACATTCCAATCAATAGTATAGGAGGGTTCTCATTTTTCCACACCCTCCCCAGCATTTATTATTTGAATATTCTTTGATGGTAGCCATTCATTCAATGTGAAGTGATGCCTTATTGCAGTTTTAATTTATATTTCTCTAACTAATGACATTGAGACTCTTCATGTTCTCTTTGGCCTTGTCTCTTCAATAAGTGGTGCTGGGAAAACTAGTGAGCTTCATGCAGAAGAATCAAATGAGAATACTCCCTAACACCACACACAAAAATAAACTCAAAATTTATTAAATACCTAAACATAAGGCCAGACACTATAAAAGTCTTCTAGGAAAACATTGACAGAACACTCTTTGACATAAATCACCACAAGATCTTTTTTGATCCACCTCCTAGAGTAAGAAAAATAAAAATAAACAAATGGGACTTAATTAAACTTAAAAGCTTTTGCACAGCAAGGGAAATCATAAACAAAATGAAAAGACAACCACAGAATAGGAGAAAATATTTGAAAATAAAACAGCCAACAAGGGATTAACCTTAAAATATACAAACAGGTCATACAGCTCAATATTAAAAGATAAAAGCAAAAATTAACAGAAAATCTAAATAGACATATATCCAAAGAAGAGATATTTTAAGTTTGTTTTGAAGGCTGTCTCTTTCTATTTTGAAAATAATTTCATTTCTATCATTTTTTAAGAATCCTCATATATGTGATATCATGTAATATTTACCTTTCTTCATCTGACCTACTTCACTTTGAATTATAATCTCTATGTCCACTATGTAGCTGCAAATGGCATTGTTTTGTTCATTTTTATGGTTGAATAATATTCCATTGTGTGTATGCCCCCCATCTGCTTTACAGCAGTATGCTTTTATTGTTGTCATGTGTTTCAAGTCAACATTTTTATAAACCCCATATTACACTATTACTAATTTCACTTTAGTAACTAGCCAATTGTCTCTTATAGAGATTTAAATGATATATTAAAAAAATTTTTTTTGTAACCACATAGTAACCATTTTGTTTTGTTCTTCTTTACTTTATTCTGATTTTCATTTTTATCAGTTTTCTTTCTTCTTAAAAACTTTACTATTTCTTATACTGTGATTCTGCTGGAGATTATTTCCTCTAAATTTCACACACCTGAAAATGTATTACTGGAAATACTTCCTTTATTTAAATATATTTTAACTGTATACAGAATTCAAGGTTGACAGATTTCTGTTGCTGTTGCTTTTCTTTCATCACTTTAAAGATTTTGCTCCACTGTCTTCTGGTTTGTAAGATTTGCAATCAGGAGCTAACTATAATTCTTATCTCTCCGACTGTACATTATGCATTCCCCCTCCTTCTAACCTGTAATGCTGTATTTTAGTCATTGTTTAGATTGTTAATCATTAGTTCTGAGGAATTAGATAATAATATGTCTCAATGTCATTTTCTTTCTTATTTTTTGAGCTACTTTGATCTCAAATTTTGAAATTTTTGCTGCTATCTTTGTGTGTTTTTTTTTTTTTTTTTCCTGTCCTCCTTCCCGTTATATATTTATTAAGTTGCTTGCATGTTTTGGTTCACTCACTGATATTCTGTTAACATTTCTTTTTGCCATCTTTTTCTCTGGTTCCTCTTGTGGGATTGTGTCAGGTATGACCTAAATCAAATCCCTTATGATTATACAGTGGAAGTGAGAAATAGATTTAAGGGACTAGATCTGATAAATAGAGTGACTGATTAACTATGGACTGAGGTTCATGACATTGTACAGGAGACAGGGGTCAAGACCATCCCCATGGAAAAGAAATGCAAAAAAGCAAAATGGCTGTCTGAGGAGACCTTACAAATAGCTGTGAAAAGAAGTGAAAAGCAAAGGAGAAAAGGAAAGATATAAGCATCTGAATGCAGAGTTCCAAAGAATAGCAGGAAGAGATAAGAAAGCCTTCCTCAGCAATCAATGCAAACAAATAGAGGAAAACAATAGAATGAGAAAGACTAAAGATCTCTTCAAGAAAATTAGAGATGTCAAGGGAACATTTCATGCAAAGATGGGCTCAATAAAGGACAGAAATGGTAAGGATTTAACAGAAGCAGAATATATTAAAAAGAGGCGGTAAGAATACACAGAAGAACTGTACAAAAAAGGTCTTCACCAACAAGATAATCATGATAGTGTGATCACTCACCTAGACCCAGACATCCTGGAATGTGAAGTTAAGTGGGCCTTAGAAAGCATCACTAAGAACAAAGCTAGTGGAGGTGATGGAATTCCAGTTGAACTATTCCAAATCCTGAAAGATGATGCTGTGAAAGTGCTGCCCTCAATATGCCAACAAATTTGGAAAACTCAGCAGTGGCCACAGCACTGGAAAGTGTCAGTTTTCATTCCAATCCCAAAGAAAGGCAATGCCAAAGAATGCTCAAATTACTGCACAGTTGAACTCATCTCACACGCTAGTAAAGTAATGCTCAAAATTCTCCAAGCCAAGCTTCAGCAATACGTGAACCATGAACCTCCTGATGTCAAGCTCATTTTAGAAAAGGCAGGGGAACCAGAGATCAAATTGCCAACACCGCTGGATCTTTGAAAAGTTAAGAGAATTCCAGAAAAACATCTATTTCTGCTTTACTGACTATGTCAAAGCCTTTGACTGTGTGGATCACAATAAACTGTGGAAAATTCTGAAAGAGATCGGAATACCAGACCACCTGACCTGCCTCTTGAGAAACCTATATGCAGATCAGGAAGCAAAATTAGAACTGGAAATGGAACGACAGACTTGTTCCAAATAAGAAAAGGAGTACGTCAAGGCTGTGTATTGTCACCCGCTTATTTAACTTATATGCAGAGTACATCATGAGAAACGCTGGGCTGGAAGAAGCACAAGCTGGAATTAAGATTGCCTGGAGCAATATCAGTAACCTCAGATATGCAGATGACACCATCCTTATGGCAGAAAGTGAAGAAGAACTAAAGTGCCTCTTGATGAAAGTGAAAGTGGAGAGTGAAAAAGTTGGCTTAAGGCTCAACACTCAGAAAACTAAGATCAAGGCATCCAGTACCAACACTTCATGGCAAATAGATGGGAAAACAGTGGCTGACTTTATTTTTCTGGGCTCCAAAATCCCTGCACATGGTGATTGCAGCCATTGAATTAAGAGACTCGTTTGAAGGAAAGTTATGACCAACCTAGACAGCATATTGAAAAGCAGAGACATAACTTTGCCAGCAAAGGTCTGTCTAGTCAAGGCTATGGTTTTTCCAGTGGTCATGTATGGATGTGTGAGTTGGACTGTGAAGAAAGCTGAGTGCTGAAGAATTGATGCTTTTGAACTGTGGTGTTGGAGAAGACTCTTGAGAGTTCCTTGGACTGCAAGGAGATCCAACCAGTCCATTCTGAAGGAGATAAGCCCTGGGATTTCTTTGGAAGGAATGATGCTAAAGTGGAAACTTCAGTACTTTGGCCACCTCATGCGAAGAGTTGACTCACTGGAAAAGACTCTGATGCTGGGAGGGATTGGGGGCAGGAGAAGAAGGGGACGACAGAGGATGAGATGGCTGGATAGTATCAGCGACTTAATGGACATGAGTTTGAGTGAACTCCAGGAGTTGTTGATGGACAGGAAGGCCTGGCATGCTGCAAGTCAGGGGGTTGCAAAGAGTCAGACATGACTGAGCAACTGAACTGAACTGACTTGCTGTGTAATCAAGAACAATAATCTTTTCTTTTGCAATATCTAATCAGCTATTAATTACCTTCAGTATATTTTCCATCTGATACATTTTAGTTTTTGCTATGGACTGAAACTATTCTCTTAAAATTCATGTGCTAAAGTCTAATTCACACTATGATTGTGTTTGGAGAAGGGGTCTTTAGAAAGTGAGAAGGTCATGAACATGGAACTCTCATGATGATGCTCACATCACTTTAAAGGATACCCAGAGACCTCACTTGCTCCTTTCTACCATGTGAGAATACACTGAGAAATGATAATCATGTATGAACCAGGTAGCAGGCTTTGGCCAAGCACAAAATCTACCATTATTTTGCTCTTGGACTTCCTGTCCTCCAGAATTGTGATTAATAAATCCTTGTTGTTTAAGCCAGCCAGTCTATGGCATATTCTTTTATAGCAGAAGTGTGTAAAATAGCATTTGTTTTTCTTTTTCTTTTTTTTTTTTTTTACATGGATGCCAGGTACTTTGTTGAAAAAATCAATGTATATCATGATGTGAAAATATTTAGCAAGCATATTATGGTAAGGAAAACATGATGGTGTGTAAGAGAACTAGTATAAGACAGTTTTTAATTCCTAAAATTTGAACTGGGTAATTTTTCTATCTTCACATTTAATTTTCTCTTTTGTTGTTAAACTTGTAGAATATAGAGATATAACTACTATTAATGTCTTTGTCTAATAATTCTAGTTGTGAAACTTCTGAATATCTCTTTCAATCTATTACTTTTTCTTCTCAGTGTAGGTTATTTTTTGGGTATTTTTCTACTTATTTGCACATCTGGTAGTCTTTTTTTTTTTTTTTTTTTACTTTCTTAGATGTAAAATACTTTTGTTTTTCTGTAAACATTACTGAGGTTTGTTAAGGAATGCAGCTTAATTACTTAGGAATAATATACTGCATTCTTGCCTTTTTGTTATTGTCATTGTTAATCTTTATTTAGACATGATTTTAGAAGGCAATGGCACCCCACTCCAGTACTCTTGCCTGGAAAATCCCATGGGCAGAGGAGCCTGGTAGGCTGCAGTCCATGGGGTCGCTAAGAGTCCGACTCGACTGAACGACTTCACTTTCACTTTTCACTTTCGTGCATTGGAGAAGGAAATGGCAACCCAC
Organism: Bos mutus; assembly: GCF_027580195.1. NCBI lineage: Eukaryota > Metazoa > Chordata > Mammalia > Artiodactyla > Bovidae > Bos > Bos mutus. The sequence continues at coordinate 68,619,428 of NC_091631.1, read as the reverse complement.
TCCAGTGTTCTTGCCTGGAGAATCCCAGGGACGGGGGAGCCTGGTGGGCTGCCGTCTATGGGGTCGCACAGAGTCGGAAATGACTGAAGTGATTTAGCAGTAGCAGTTAGATGCATAAAAGACTTGCAGTGTTACTAAGGAGAAATCCTGTTTAGCTCTAACTTATTTTCTACTAACATATTACAAAATTACAGTGCAATTATCAAAATTTAAATTATAGTATTTGTACAATATTATTAACTAAACTATAGAAGTTATTCCAGTTTCACCAGTATTATCACTCTTGTTTGTTTTTTTTTTCCCCTCTTTCCAGGTACCAGTCAGGATGTCTAATTTTTTATTTTAATATTTCTTAGGCAAAGCTGAGCAAGTTTAGGTTAGGGCTAATATTACCGAACTGCTGCTGCTGCTGCTGCTGCTAAGTCGCGGGAGAAACATCAACATCATCAGATATGAGAATGATATACAGAAACTAAAGAGCACTCTGATGAAGGTGAAGGAGGAGAATAAAAAAGTTGGCTTACAACTAAATACTAAAAAAAAAAAAAAAACAAACAAAGAAAAACAACCTAAGATCATGGGATCCACCCATGACTGCATGGCAAACAGAAGGGAAAATGGTGGAAGAAGTGACAGATTTCCTTTTCGTGTGCTCCAAAATCACTGCAGACAGTGACTCCCACCATGAAATCAGAAGACGATTGAATTTGGGCAGGAAAGCTACAACAAACCTAGACAATATGTTGAAAAGCAGAGACATTACTCTGCCAACAAAAGTCCGTATTGTCAAGGTTATGGTCTTCCCAGTGGTCACGTGTGGATGTGAGAGCTGGACTTAAAGAAGGCAGAACACCAAAGAATTGATGCCTTCAAACTATGGTGCTGGAGAAGACTCCTGAAAGTCCCTTGGACAGCAAGCAGATCAATCAGTCCATTTTAAGGGAAATCAAACCTGAATATTCACTGGAAGGACTGATGCTTAAGCTGAAGCTCCATTAATTTTGTCATCTGATGTGAATAGACAACTCATTGGAAAAGTCCCTGATGCTGGGAAAAATTGAGGGCCTAAGGACGAGAGGGCATCAGAGGATGAGATGACTGATGACTGGATGGTATCACCAACTCAATGAACATGAACTTGGACAAATTCTGGGAGATGGTGAGGGACAGGGAGTCCAGGTGTGCTGTGGTCCAGGTCACAAAGAGTCAGACATGACTGGATGATGAAACAAGAACAACAATAATCTATAGTGTATTCTGGCCAATAATCCTTGATTTATAAGATTTAGCACACTGGTTGGGGTAAAAAGGAGCTATACTATTCCCTATGTGTGCTTTGGAGTTTGTTTGCTCTAATTGTTTTGAGTTATTTCTTCAGAGTGTAGTAATTTTCTCATATACATATGCTCTACTCAGCTGCAGACACGAGGAGAGCCTTCCTCAGATCTCTGGAGCTTTATTTCTAACGCTCTTTTCTTTTTGAAACTCACCACTATGAAATCTAATCTTGGCCTTTGCATATATCCATCTCATTTAATCACCTTAGTGAGAAGATCAGCTGTCTTGGAATCTTCTCATATTATAGCCTAGAAACTCTCACGGCAGTAACCTTGGGCAATTGAAGTTTCACATTGTGTATGTGTGTATGTGTGTGTGTGTGTCCTATCTCTCAATGATCACTGTCTTCCCTACCTAATATCCAATGTCTGTAAAATCATTATTTTGTATATTTTAATTGTGTTTTAGATTTTTTAAAAGTAAGTTGTTAAATTTGATCTTTATTATTCCACGTTGTAAAGAAGTAAACGTCTGCTTTAAATTTACATTCATCCAAATGATACATATGTCTGATTCTGTCAGGCACCAAAAGATTATTCAGATTAAATATTAAACTTGGTTTTAGGGGAATATACACTGTCAAATCAAATTCAAGTGAAGGTGTCTCTGATATCTTCCTCTACAGAAAGGTATACTCAGAATTAAAATGGGAGAGTTTAGTCTGATCTTCCACCCTGCTGGTATCCAAAATTGCCTTCTCACTTTATTTTATTTAATTCTAACTCCACTTCTTTTGGGACTGAGAAATAACTAGTGAAATAAATTAATTCTTTCTTATCTATTTTCAAATGTGATATTTTGTTTTAAAAGTTGCCATGAACTATCATGAAGAAGATAAGTGATAACAAACACCGATATGGCTGTGGAGAAAAGAAAATCCTTACACTATTGGTGGGATTGTAAATTGGTACAAACACCAAGGAAAATGTGAAATTACCCCCAAAAAAAAAAAATATATATATATATGAATGCCAGATGATCCAGTAACTCCACTTCTGGGACTGTATCTAAAGGAAACAAAAACATTGTGTCAAAGAGATATCTGCACTTCCATTTTCAAAAGAGCAATATTTTCAATAGCCACGAAATGAAAACAAAACAAACAAACAAAAAACAAAACAAAACAAAACAAAAAATCCCAAGCATCCATACACAGAAGAAAGATTAAAGAAAATGTGGAAATGCAATCCCTATCAAGCTCCCAACGGTATTCTTCACAGAGCTAGAACAAATAATTTCACAATTTGTATGGAAATACAAAAAACCTCGAATAGCCAAAGCGATCTTGAGAAAGAAGAATGGACTTGGAGGAATCAACCTACCTGACTTCAGGCTCTACTACAAAGCCACAGTCATCAAGACAGTAGGGTACTGGCACAAAGACAGAAATATAGATCAATGAAACAAAATAGAAAGCCCAGAGATAAATCCACACACATATGGACACCTTATCTTTGGCAAAGGAGGCAAGAATATACAAGGGATTAAAGACAATCTCTTTAACAAGTGGTGCTGGGAAAACTGGTCAACCACTTGTAAAAGAATGAGACTAGAACACTTTCTAACACCATACACAAAAATAAACTCAAAATGGATTAAAGATCTAAATGTAACACCAGAAACTATAAAATTCCTAGAGGAGAACATAGGCAAAACACTCTCTGACATACATCACAGCAGGATCCTCTATGACCAACCTCCCAGAATATTGGAAATAAAAGCAAAAATAAACAAATGGGACCTAATTAACCTTAAAAGCTTCTGCACAACAAAGGAAACTAAAAGCAAGGTGAAAAGACAGCCTTCAGAATGGGAGAAAATAATAGCAAATGAAGCAACTGACAAACAACTAATCTCAAAAATATACAAGCAAGTCCTGCAGCTCAATTTCAGAAAATTAAATGACCCAATCAAAAAATGGGCCAAAGAACTAAATAGACATTTCTTCAAAGAAGACATACAGATGGCTAACAAACACATGAAAAGATGCTCAACATCACTCATTATCAGAGAAATGCAAATCAAAACCACTATGAGGTACCATTTCACACCAGTCAAAATGGCTGCAATCCAAAAGTCTACAAGCAATAAATGCTGGAGAGGGTGTGGAGAAAAGGGAACCCTCTTACACTGCTGGTGGGAATGCAAACTAGTACAGCCACTATGGAGAACAGTGTGGAGATTCCTTAGAAAACTGGAAATAGAACTGCCTTATGACCAAGCAATCCCACTGCTGGGCATACACACTGAGGAAACCAGAATTGAAAGAGACACGTGTACCCCAATGTTCATCGCAGCACTGTTTATAATAGCCCAGGACATGGAAGCAACCTAGATGTCCATCAGCAGATGAATGGATAAGAGGCTGTGGTACATATACACCATGGAGTATTACTCAGTCATTAAAAAGAATACATTTGAATCAGTTCTAATGAGGTGGATGAAACTGGAGCCTATTATACAGAGTGAAGTAAGCCAGAAAGAAAAACACTGATACAGTATACTAACGCATATATATGGCATTTAGAAAGATGGTAACAATAACCCTGTATACGAGACAGCAAAAGAGACACTGATGTATAGAACAGTCTTTTGGACTCTTTGGGAGAGGGAGAAGGTGGGATGATTTGGGAGAATGGCATTCAAATATGTATAATATCATATATGAAACGAGTCGTCAGCCCAGGTTCGATGCACAGTACTGGATGCTTGGGGCTGGTGCACTGGGATGACCCAGAGGGATGGTATGGGGAGGGAGGAGGGAGGAGGGTTCAGGATGGGGAACACATGTATACCTGTCGCAAATTCATTTCCATATTTGGCAAAACCAATACAATATTGTAAAGTTTAAAAATTAAATTAAATTTAAAAAATAAAAAAAGAAATGATCACAACATTGTAATTAACACCCAATTAAAAATAAAATTATTGTAAAGTAAAAAGAAAAAAAAATCCAAACAGCTTTACCCAATTGAAATCACAAAAGACCCATGAAAAGCAAGTGAGGGTAAAAAAAATAAAAAAGAAAATGTGGAGTCTTATGGAATGAAACATTATTCAACCATAAAAAAGGAAATTCTCTTGCTTGTGACAAAATTTTTTGACTTTGAGGGTGTTATACTTAATGAAAGGAGTCAGAAAAAGACAAATACTTTAGCATTACTCTTGTGTGTAGAAGTTTTTTCTTTCTTCTGTTTTTTTTAAAGAATGATACAGACTTGTGGCAAGAGACCAGATGTGTTGTTACCAGATGGCAGGGCATGGAAGGAGAGTGAATTGAATGAAGTTGGACAAAATGTACAAAATTCCAGTTATAAGATAAATAAGTACTAGGAAAGTAATGTACAACAGGATGACTATATTTAGCACTTCTTTTTTTTTCAATTAATTTATTTTAGTTTGACAATAATTGCTTTACAATATTGTGATAGTTTTTGTCATACATCAAAATGATTTGGTCACAGGTGTACATGTGTCTCCCCTATTTCCACCCCTCCCATTTCCCTCCACACCTTATCCTTCTGGGTTATCCCAGAGCACAATCTTTGGGTGCCTTGCTTCACACATCAAACTTGCACTGGTTGTCAACTTTACATATGGTAATGTACATGTTTTGGTGCTGTTCTCTCAAATTATCCCACCCTTGCCTTCTCCAACAGAGTCCAAAAGTCTGTTCTTTGTATCTGTGTATCTTTTGCTGCCCTGTTTGTAGGATCATTGGTATGTCTTTCTAAATTCCATATATATGCGTTAATATATGGTATTTGTCTTTCTTTTTCTGATGTTGCTTTGTATAATAGGCTCCAGGTTCATCCACCTCATTAGAACGGACTAAAATGTATTCCTTTTTATAGCTGGGTAATATTCCATTGTGTATAGTACCACAACTTCCTTATCCATTCATCTGCCAATGGCCATCTAAGTTGCTTCCATGTCCTAGCTGTTGTTTAAAATGCTGCAATGAACATTGGGGTACATGTGTCTCTTTCAATTCTTGTTTCCTCAGTGTGTATGCCCAGCAGTGGGATTGCTGGGTCATGTGGCAGTTCTGTTCTGAGTTTTTTAAGGAATCTCCACACTTTTCTCCATAGTGGCTGTACCAATTTGCATTCCCAGAAACAGCATAAGAGGGTTACCTTTTCCTCACACTCTTTCCAGCATTTATTGTTTGTAGACTTTTTGATGATGGCCATTCTGACCACTGTAAAATTGTTACCTCACTGTGGTTTTGATGTGCATTTCTCTAGTAGTAAGCGATGTTGAGCATCTTTGCATGTGTTTAATAACCATCTGTATATCCTCTTTGGAGAGATGTCTGTATAGGTCTTTTGCCCATTTTTTGATTGGATTGCTTGTTACTCATACATATGTATATGTATTCATATAGTATTATTGTATTAATGCTATCTTCATATACAAGTATTCATATATGTATATATTCTTGTTTTCTATATATAATGGAATTATATAGCACAGTTCTTTCTCTAGATCAATTTCTCTACACATATATCCCACATGCATGTTATGCATATTCAAAAAGTAAGTTTTCTAGAAATATTCACTTTGATCTAGAACACACATTTTAAAATTAATACAACATTTACTAAACTCATCAACTTAAAATTGTCCTTCCACTTTGGGCACAATAATCTGTATCTTAGAATGTGGCACTAATTGCCCAATAGAGATATGTGAACATCTCTACCTTTTTCTTCTCTCTCTCCCTCACATTTATACTACTGTTGTCAAATTCTACAAATCAAATTGTTTTCCAAATCACAGCCTACAAATTTACAAATCCCTGCCACTTTCTTCATCATCACTACCACTTCTTATGGTTCTTATGATGCATTTATTAATTTCCAATTCATTTTTTACAATATAATTATAGGGACCTCCCAAACTGCCAATTTTATTATATTATTCTCTTCATTAATTTGTTCAGAGGTTTCATATTCCTTTATACAGAGTTCTCCATGAAATCACTCTGAATTACTTCTCCAGCTATTCCTTACATCTTATAAATTTGCCATGATCTCGTCCAAATAAAGCTTCATCATAAAGGCCAAATCAAGTCTTTCATCGAGTTCGTTCTTCTTCATGTACACTGCCTCCTCAAACTTGATCTCGTCATTCTTTACTTGAGATGTATTCAAACAAGTCTGTCTGGTATTTTATATATAATATAATATGATAGAAGAAAGATGAATTTGGCATGGGATAGTGTTTCAGGAAAGACTTTACAGAGACTGTTTTTAGTTGGGTATTGGGCACTGAATGATAAGTAGATTATGAAAATGAGAAAGAAAAAAAAAAGAAAATGAGGGCATGTGTAAACCTGGGAAGAGAAATTGTAGTGGTATGAAGTCGGTATAATGTATTCCACGTATGGGAATAAAAAATGATTTGGCTGGAATGTGAATATTGTAAAAGAAACTAATTGGGGAGAATACATTTGAAAATTATTTTTTAATCACACAGTTTAGAAGGTATTGAATAATTAAATGATTAATAGGAATTTATAGGAGCCAGCTGAGAATTTGGGGGAAGAAAATTAAATCATTATCAATTCAAAATACTGATATGAGATTATAAAAGTTCATACATGTGATATATATATGTATATATACATACATATATATATATGTATGTATATATGGTATAAACATTACACTTGATTTCTTTTGAGATGTAATTTGCAGGGAATATTATTCCCAAATTTCTATGCAAGCATATTTATGCGGGTAATTCAAAAACATGTCTTCTTGCCACAGATATTATTCTTTAGAAAAGAAGCTAGTATCGCTCCAAGTCTAAAATATAAAAAAATGTTTGATGTGAAATATAGGAATAATTGGCCAGTTCTTCACTGTAGGAATTTTCTCCTTAGTAAGACATAGTCAGAAATTTCAAATTATTTGAACTGCAATTAATAAATTATAGCAGTATAGAGATAAATTAAAAAAAAAAAAGAAGCTACCCTAGTTACTTCACTTTTTCTTTGCAAAGCAGTCTTTGGGAAAACAATTATCTTAATTAACTCAAATAATGGTTTGCTGGTGCCAGAATTCAAGGCAGGCAGGCTGTCCTGGGAATCCTAGGAACACTGTGGAAGCAGCAGCATGCATTTTAACAAAAGCTTTTGAACAGCGGGTATGATATGCAGTTGGTTCACTATAAACACTGGGCAAGATGAACGAGATAACTTGAGATCCATCTATCAAGCTGAACATCCTTTTCTATATCTAAATTATATAGATAAATTTATATAACATTATATATAAATATAATTATAATATATACATATAAATTATAATATATATTTATATATAAATATATAACATTATATAGAAAAAATGATTTCCAGTGACATCTCCCTATAAAAGTTCAAAATTTGCAGCTCTTCCTTTAAAATCTTTAATCCTACTTCTGAAGAGTTTTGATAAAATTTTGTAGAAATAGTGAACAATAGTACATTTGCTATGATTCCATTTTAGAAGTTACCTATTTAGAAGAGTTTAAAGGAGTTGGGATTTCAGATTCGAAGAATGATATAACTAAAATGTTTGAGAAAGAAAATAACATATACATGTACATATCTATATATAAAATGATATTAAGTACAAAATAGTGAACTAGCACTTAAGACATAGAAATATTAATCAAAATGGCTCCCTCAAAGAACTTTAGGTGAGATCAAATGAAAAGATACTAATTCCTAAAAAATCGAATATCCATAAAATTATTTCAAAACAATAGCATATTTTATAATATGGTATCTGATTAGTTGCAATGATTCTGGATAAATGAAAAGAAAGCATTTTAATTTTAAGAAAAGATTCCCTCCAGTAATTATTCACATTGATAAACTATTATCTGAGCTACTCTTCAAGAAATATGCCTAGTATCATCTAAAGTACTTACTCATAGACTGTTATTGTCATGTAGTTAATGTTACTAATTGTCATTTTCTTTACCTTTTATCTTCTTCATTACTTTTGACATCTATTGTATTCTGGTTAGATATCATATTGCATATTTATGGATATTCTGGGAGAATTAAAGAATAAGAAAGTAAGAATAAATCAGAAAATTTCTCACTTCTTTTCATCCCCAGTTGCCAGCATGTGCCGTGTTACCATACTGCTTCTCTTCTTGGAGAAGGTAAGGTTCTTGACTTCAGGCCTCTAGTGTGTTTGAAAGAACTGTTTTCCCAGTTCTGAATATAGAGCCTGGAATATTATTGGAGTTCAACTAATAGTGTTGAATAAATAAAATTTAATACTCCAGGCATGAGTTTATAAGAACCTAGATTACAGTAAGTAACAAACTAAACAAGGACCCGGCAGTCTTGGTAATAAAATCTGATTTCATGCTATATGTTGAGAGAAGGGAATTTACCAAAGAAAATGCTAAATTTAAAATATGAGAAAGTATAAGAAAATTGATGTTATTAAAATTGATATAATAATAAGGAGTAATTAACTTATAGTTCATGGTAGAAAGCTGAAGACAAGTTTGAGCATGTTGATTGGTGAAAAATGGTGTAACATTTAGTGGAAATTCTCTAGACACATCTTACAAAGAGGGACTGGGTTTCAGAAGACAGGTAAGACTGAAAATACAAATGTAAGCTTATTAGTTTTATTTTTTTATATATTAAGGATGTGTCACAGAGAAAGCAATGGCACCCCACTCCAGTACTCTTGCCTGGAAAATCCCATGGACAGAGGAGCCTGGTAGGCTGCAGTCCATGGGGTCGCTAAGAGTCGGACACAACTGAGCGACTTCACTTTTCACTTTCATGCATTGGAGAAGGAAATGGCAACCCACTCCAGTGTTCTTGCCTGGAGAATCCCAGGGACGGGGGAACCTGGTGGGCTGCCATCTATGGGGTCACACAGAGTCGGACACGACTGAAGTGACTTAGCAGTAGCGAGAATGTGTGAAGTTTAAAAAAAAAAAAAGATGAAAACTAGATGAAAAGAGAGTGTGTCGATAGCAATAGGGGCCTTAACGTTGAGAAAAGTCTGTATCAAAGGTGAAAAGTGAAGGAAGTAAAGCTTCCTGGATGGCGCTAGTGGTACAGAACCCACCTGCCAATGCAGGAGACATAAGATACTCAGGTTTGAACCTTGGCTCTGGAAGATCCCCTGGAGAAAGAAATGGCCACCCACTTTAGTATTCTTGCCTGGAGAATCCCATGAAAGGAGGAGCCAGGCAGGCTACAGTCCATAGGGTTGCAAAGAGTGGGACATGAATGAAGGCAATTAGCATGCACACTCAAAGGAAATAGAAACACTAATGGTCAAAGAAAATGGGGCAGGTTCAGAGGAGAGTAAAAGGTTCTACTTGACTTCTCTGGAAAATGAGGTCAGTTATATGAATAGAGAGTCACTGGGTAGAAGGATTTGTATTGAAAACTTCAAATATAATTATTCTAATAGTTTTGCCCTGGGCACAAAATACTTAGTGTCAATATGTGTGGCCTCACAGCCTGTCAGCACTTTTTAAGGCCTAGGAACAGATAAAGCAGGTGAAAAAAGAGAAAGAAAATGATTATAAAAGCTATAGTTTTGTGAACTGAACAAAATAATTTTGTTTTGGTTGATCTTGGCATGAAATTTGCATTACTTTTGACTCATTCTATCTCATATCTTTAATCTTAAAATCAATGTGATTTGCAGCCCCCCTGCAGTTCTGATTGCCTTCTCCTCTTTTGTACTTTTAAGCTGCTTGACAATAGCGATTTTGTTTTCAGATAAGCCCCAATTCCTCTAAAATAGACAGTGAATTAGCACAGGTTTATAAATATGACATATAAAATATGACAAAACATAAGTAATGTGTTTGAACTTCAGAGGAGGAAATGTCTGATTGTAGAATTTATTAAAAAATAACAAATAACCTCTCTAAAAACAGTGAACTGCCATTCAGTCCAAAGTTAGGACTTTTGATCATTAAATGCTTCTTATAAAAATATTTTAAAATAATTAAAATAACTATATTTATCATATTTCAAATAAAAGTCTTATGACTGATTTGATTAGTAAATCAAAAGTATAAGTATACAGAATCTTTTGTGTCAAAAAACAAATAATAAGATTTACATTTATGAATTACAAATTTTTGCATTAGATCAGATCAGATCAGTCACTCAGTCGTGTCTGACTCTTTGCGACACCATGAATCGCAGCACGCCAGGCCTCCCTGTCCATCACCATCTCCCGGAGTTCACTGAGACTCACGTCCATCGAGTCAGTGATGCCATCCAGCCATCTCATCCTCTGTCGTCCCCTTCTCCTCCTGCCCCCAATCCCTCCCAGCATCAGAGTCTTTTACAATGAGTCAACTCTTCGCATGAGGTGGCCAAAGTACTGGAGTTTCAGCTTTAGCATCATTCCTTCCAAAGAAATCCCAGGGCTGATCTCAAGTGTCATAACTCAGTTTTGTGTAAGAAGATATTTTTGTAGGGTACTCCAATGAAAAAAGAAGAAAGCAGATGTGCACAGAGGGAGAACTTGAGTTGCTAAGAAGTTCAACAGGAAACTCTGGAGCATCATTCCAAATTGAATGGAAGAATCCCAGGTCTTTGTACCCCACATCACCCAGTCAAAGGATGTGATTTGCCCCATGAAAGGGTTGACTTTTGAGTAAATTAAAATTCCTTTGGGAGCAATTTCTGAACAGGAATTCAGCTGTGTGCCAACATAAGCCAGAATTCCCTACAGCAGCAATGATTCTCTCAGTTTTTAAGATCTCTACATCACAGAATCTTGTTAATAACTCTGAATTTCCTGTTTTCAAAATCTTGCCTTGCAAGTCAATTTTTAAAGAAAAATTTCTTTCCTTTTTCTTTCTATGATGGACTAAGTAAATAAAGAGCTCTTTTTTTTTTTATGTTTCTCTAATCAAGAAGTTAGAATATCCCTCTTTTTGAATCTGGGGGTGACCTCTGACTGCTTCAATCAATAAAATGCAGTGAGCATTACCCAACAATGGTTCCAGGTCTAGCCTTTAGGAACATGGACAGGTCTTGTCTTGTTTCTTAAACATTTAAGTTTTCATGTGAAAAGTCTAACCTACTGAGGAAAACATTAAGGAGGTTCTCTACACATAGTCTTAGGACTAAATGAGTGTTTAATTCATAGTGTTTTCATGAATTCTCTTTCTGAAAGTACTTCAGCATCCACTAAATCTTTCTTAGCAAGAATAGCAAAAATATGCTATGAAGACATTATAATTATTCCTTATCTGCTTCCTTGCTGGCCCTCTTTTCTGCTCACCCAATAAAACCTATTGCTGAGAATTGCCATTGGTTTTTTACATCAGTTAAACTAGAACCTAATGTGAGAGAAAGAGAGAATGTGTGAGAGAGTACACTATTAAAAATACAGAGAGAGATAGCATGACAAATTGTATTCAGCAACTCATTTTATTTGCTGATTCTTATTTATCTCAATTTATTTTATGTGCTGTATGCATGGTCTGGCACTACACAGCCATGTCTTCCAGAATCACATTGAAGTTAATTTATTTTCAAGTTTTCATTTTACATAATGTTATCATAAGCCTTAGTGTGCAAGTGCAGTGGTATTTCAAGTAAAATTTTACACAACAAGGTTTTTTCTCTTCTCCATTTCACAAAGCTGTTCTTGTCACAGTGTCTAGTCATTCAGTGTCCTTTTTCTGCACTTTCTACAGTCAGACTTATCACTGGCTCCTGACTGACATGAAACAGGGCTGTCCCAACATCTTTGGACTGAAAACTAACTCTAAAGTGTCAGAGACAAGAAAAAGAAGACTCACTATGAGAAGTATTTTATTATATCATCTTTTTAAGATTTGAATATTTGATGGCAAGAATTGATGTGTCAAATATTACTTGAGTTAATAAAGATTATATTACTAATGCTGTCAATAATTTGAGTGCATCAAAATAATTTGTGTGAAAGACTACTTAAAATTTACTTTAGAAAATTGTATTTTAACATTTTGTTATGAAAATTTCAATCACATACGTACAGATAAAGATTAGATTAATGAACTTCCATGTACACATCACAAAGATTTCATAATCATCAAATTCAGCCATTCTTTCTCCTTTTTACCCCTATCTTTCCTTCCTGGCTCAAAATATTTTGAAGAAAATCCAACACTTTCCATAATTTCATACACAAGTATTACCATATGCATATCTGAAAATCTTTCCTTCTTAAAAATATAGCCATAATATCATTAACAGGCATAAAATAACTATATCGTATAATACTAGGCAGTACTCATAATTTCTTGTTATCACATAAATGCTGTATTTTTGAAAGTTTAGTTGAGTCATGATTCAAATATTTTAAATATATCTTGTCTTTAAATCTGCAAATATGTTGTCTTTTTTTCTTGCAGTTTACCTGTTGAAAAATTCGGTTGGTTTCCTAGAAGGACAACTTCTTTCCTAGAGGGAAAAAAATGAATGTGACCTAGTAAGTTTATATTCCAATTATCCATCCTTTCATCTCTCCATATATTCATTCAAAACTCAATACATTTGTATATCTCTGTCCATCTATTTATCTGTTTTAACTATGGTATATCAATTAATGTTTCAGCATGATTACACAGAAAATTATGATATGACTCTAAAGGCAGTGGTAGATTATGTTCTGATGATATGGTGAGGTTTGTGTTTTTGAAAGCAAATCATTTATAATGTAAATATTCCTAGACTTTCCATTAACCATGCCAACCAAAAAGTTTCTGTCTTTGATTATGTGATATTTTTCTTATTTCTCAAATGTTGAGAAAAATTACCCTTGACAATTTTCTGAAAAGAATTTTTCTGATGCAGAAAATGGAAGAAATTATAAAGTGTAAAATTAAAGTGTTTAAAATATAAGGAAGGTACCAAGGTAGTCCAAGGTATGGTTTATAGGTTTTACAGTAAGTTAGAAAATTATTAAATGATGTTGGAAGCTAATATACAGTGATAAATTGGTGAATAAATACTTCCTTCAGTAAGTTTGAAGGACATTTTTGGTGGGGATAAGAAACTAATAGTCTGAAAGAATGTAAGTTTATGTATAAATAATACCATTTTAAAATTCTAGTATATGTGGAAGAGCACTTCTGTATGATAACAAAATGTAGATTAAATGTACACTTGATAGATTTAAATGGAAAGAAGTTGAAGACCTTATAATTTGAGCAAGTCAAAGACTTTGAGCTTCTGCTGAATGAAGCATCCTTGGAGGAATAAAGTCTCCAGCCATGGTGCATGAGCCAAGGATATAAATAGATAGAAGGGGCACAGTAAATGATATGAGAGAACAAAACAAATTAGCAACAACAACAACAAAAAATGTATGCAGGTTTAGGACAACAGATTATAAAAGGGATGGAAAAATAAGAAAAGTTGACTATTTCCTTGCTTCTGAGAGATGTTAAGTGTAGGGGTGTCAATGGATTGCACCTAAAATGGGGTTTCAGAAGAGCCTGTTGCTTTAGACTAAAGGCAAGATTCAACTAAGGTGAGTGATTATAAGAAGAAACAATTAAGATATCAAAGATACAATTAAATTTATAATGTGAAAGGGAAAGTGTTAATCGCTGTCATGTGCAACCCTTTGTCACCCCCAAGGACTATAGCCCACCAGACTCTTCTTTCCATGGAATTCTCCTGGCAGGAATACTGGTGCGGGTTGCCATTGCCTTCTCCAATGGATCTTCCCAATCCAGGGATAGAACCCAGGTCCCCTGCATTACAGGCCGATTCTTTAGTGTTTGAGCTATCAGGGAAGCAAATTTATAATAGAAGAATCTTAAATCTTGTTCCTCCCTCTATCATTCTGACTCTAGTATTTAATTCATAAGCGCTGGCTATTGTCACTTCACTAGAACAGCGTTCTCTACTTTTGCTATACATTGGAATCATCTGATGATGTCTGATTTGCAACCTCAGATTCTGGTTTTAATTTACCTGGTGAACAGCCTGAATCTCAGAACCACTGAACCACTGTGTGTATTCCTAGTGACTAATGTACTTACTGAAGATCTAATATCAGCCTAGAATAAAATAATCATTAAATAGACATGTGCTTTTGAAATTATTATAGAAAACTAACCTAGATGAAACCCTGGATCTAGTATGTACTGAGAAACTAATAGTTATTGTGATGAATGAGATTGTTACTTTCTCTTTTGGATTATATTAGGCTGATTTAAGAGAAACTTTTGGTCTCTCTATCAGTACACAGTTTTAAAATATTGCACTGAAAAATCTACTTGTTTCTACCTAAAACTAAAAAATTGGTTTTAGCACTTCAGCTTTTGACATTTTGTAAGATGCACATTGATTGTAACAGAATTTGACAGAAAAAAAAATCGTTCATAGAATTTCAGTCCATAATCTAAACTGTACTGTTCTAAATTGGATATAATTATCACCAAATTCCACAAACTATGAAGCTTATTATATAAAAGCTCTCATTAGAGAGATTTAGAATAAAACATAGTGGTTAGCAAAATACTAAGAATATAGATTTTAAAGTCAGACAACTTTATTTAAATTCAGTTGTGTTAGTATACTGTATTTGTGTTTTCTTTCTGGCTTACTTCACTTTGTATAATAGGCTCCAGTTTCATCCACCTCATTAGAACTGATTCAAATGTATTCTTTTTAATGGCTGAGTAATATTCCATTTTGTATATGTACCACAGCTTTCTTATCCATTCATCTGCTGATGGACATCTAGGTTGCTTCCATGTCCTGGCTATTATAAACAGTGCTGCGATGAACATTGGGGTACATGTGTCTCTTTCAATTCTGGTTTCCTCGGTGTGTATGCTCAGTATGTGGATTGCTGGGTCATAAGGCAGTTCTATTTCTAGTTTTTTAAGGAATTTAGAAAGACGGTAATGATAACCCTGTATATGAGAGAGCAAAAGAGACAGAGATGTATAGAAGTCTTTTGGACTCTGTGGGAGAGGGAGAGGATGGGATAATTTGGGAGAATGGCATTTAAACATGTATAATATCATATAAGAAATGAATCGCCAGTCCAGGTTCGATGCAGGATACAGGATGCTTGGGGCTGGTGCACTGGGATGACCCAGAGGGATGGTATGGGGAGGGAGGTGGGAGGGAATTCAGGATGGGGAACACATGTACACCCGTGGTGGATGCATGTTGATGTATGGCAAAACCAATACAATATTGTAAAGTTTAAAAATATTTAAAAAAAATAAATTCAGTTGTGTTACTTTCCAGATATATCATATCTACATATTTTTTCCTAGCTTGTAAAATGACACTATGAATGATCATTCATTTAATTGTTATGAAAGCTAAATGATGTATGTGAAGCAAATTAGAATCATGATTAATAAATATTAAATGCTCAACGTTAAATATATGTACAAAAAAAAATATAAAGTTAAGCTCTAAGTGCAAATAGCATAGAATTACTATTTCCCAAAGTGTTCCTGATTAACTCCAGAAATATTTATAAAGTGCTTACACAAAATGCCTTGCTTTCATGAAACTACACCCTAGTGGAGAACACAGAAAGTAACTGTAAAATTGTAAAAACACAAACATAATTAAAAGTTAAGTGAACAACTTTGATGCAAGCAAAAAAAAAAAAAGGATTTCTATAATAGAAAGTAGCAAAAGAACCTGAATTTAACTACATGTGGGTGAATCAAAGTTTTTCCCCTAGGAGACAAAGTTCAAATTAAAATATAAAATTGAATAAGAGCACAATAAATAACTGACTGATGGGTGTGTGTGTGTGTGTGCACACCCGTGCACACATGTGTTTTCCAGAAAACTTGAGTCTTGTTTTCTGAAAAATAACTTTGTAATCCATATACTCTCAAAAATAAAGTTGAGGAATCCTCAATTTTCAAATGTCCTATCTGAGTAATTTTCATGATTGATAGGAAAAGAGGGAGAAGAATAGCAATTGGGAAATGGAAAGTCTAATTGGAAAATAATTGAGAAAATTAACAAAGACAAGACTATGATGTGAATCTAAAGATAAATATGAGGAGAAAAAAATAAATGGTATTCACATTGGGAAAATATAAGTTACTATATAAGCTGCTCTGCTGTGCTTAGTTGATCACTTGTGTCCAACTCTCTATAATCCCATGGACAGTAGCCTTCCAGGCTCCTGTGTCTATGGAGATACTCCAGGCTAGAAAAGTGGAGTGGGTTGCCATGCCCTGAACTTCCCAACCCAGAAATCAAACTCAGGTCACTCGCACTGCAGGTGGATTCTTTACCGTCTGACTCACCAGGGAAGCCCTGAGGTGGTTTTAAATGCTGTAATGAATTCTTCCAGAGTGATGAAAATGAAAACCTAAATACTAGGTAAGCCTTATAATGTTAATACTTTATGACTTGAGCATGAATATCTTTGCCCATCATAACGTGGATCCGGTCATCATCTTCATCCAAACTTCACCTATGCTTCTGAAATTAAAAAAAAAAAAAATTCCCCTACTTCTTGTTGTTCAGTCACTAAGACTCTGTGACCCCATGGACTAGAGCACACCAGGTTTCCCTGTCCTTCACTATCTCCCAATGTTTGCTGAAATTCATGTCCATTGAGTCAGTGATGCTATCTAACCATCTCATCCTCTGCTGCTCTCAATATTTCCCAGCATCAGGGTCTTTTCCAATGAGTCAGCTCTTTGTATCAGGGGGCCAAATTATTGGAGCTTCAGCATCAGTCCTTCCAATGAATATTCAGGGTTGATTTCCTTTAGGGTTGAGTGGTTTGATGTCCTTGCAGCCCAAGGGACTCTCAAGAGTCTTCTCCAGTGCCACAATACAAAAGCATCAATTCTTTGGTTGCTCAGCCTTCATTATGTGAACTCAGCCTTCGTTATGATCACATCCATACATGACTACTGGAAAAACCATAGCCTGGACTATACTGACCTTTGTCAGCAAACTAATGTCTCTGATTTTTAATACACTGTCTAGGTTTGTCATAGCTTTTCTTCTAAGGAACAAGCATCTTTTAATTTCATGGCTGCTGTCACTGTCTACAGGTTTTTCAGTTTAGTTCGTTCAGTCACTCAGTCCTGTTCGACTTTTTGTGACCTCATGGACTGCAGCATGCTAGTCATTTTAGAGCCCAAGAAAAGAAAATCTGTCCCTGATTCCACTTTTCCCCTTCTCTTTGCTGTGAAGTGATGGAACTGTATGCCATCATCTTGGTTTTTTCAACTGAGTTTTAAGTTAGCTTTTTTCATTTTCCTCTTTCACCCGCATCAGAGGCTCTTTAGTTCATCTTCAATTTCTTCCATTAGAATGGAGCCATCTGCATTTTTGAGGTTGTTGATATTTCTCCTGGCAATCTTGATTCCAGCTTAGATACTTACACTATGTAATAGAAATCACTCAGGAAAAACATTAATTATTATTTTTTAACTTTAGTGTTAAATGGCTTAGAGGTTGTAGGTTCTGTGTAAAAAGATTCTCTTATATGCATATATATTTTCCAAGACAATTAATGCTAGTATTGATTTCTATTAAATCTTTGAACAAATAAAGAAAAGAGGGCCATTTTGTTCATTGCAAAATTGCAACCATCACTGGGATAGCATGTAGCAGCTGCCTAACAGCTCTGCAGTCTGGAAACTACAGGGAGAAAATTTGGCAGGTGGAATGCAATTACCCAAACTGAACCTCATCCAGATGTACAGGGCAAACACCCTTTCACTCTTACAGATTGCTTTCAGATCTTTAAGGGTCATAAAAAATTAGTGATTTCATTTTTTATATCTCACTCAAAATATATCTAGCTTTGTCACATTAAAATAAAATTAAAATCAACTGTCTTTTGCCAAAAAGTAAGTCTAATGTACTATTTCACTGTTGGAGTGCACTCATATAATAAAGTGTAGATGTGTTTTGTGCTTTTAATTAAATGCTGAATTTTGCTCTCATTCCACATTTCCATCATATGCTGAAAACAGTATATGATGAATGGTAAACAAAATTCTTTTCTTTGTGAGATTGCAACATAATCTATTCAATTGAAGTCACTCCCCATAAGGGGTATATTTATTTACCTGAGATTAATAGCAAACAAATGTGTTAAAATTTTACATATATTTATTTTATAGTGGAATATTAACTTTTATGGGTGTGGTTCATATCTTAGCAATTAATTCTCTCTTCTTATATACCATTACTTATTTAATTCTAATTCAGAAAAAAATGTTTGATACCTGGATTTTGAAAAAAAAAAAAACAAAATATTAGTTTTGACCAAGCATTTCTTATATGATTTTGGAGCAGATTTTTCAAATTTCCTGTCTACTTTACTATGCTACCTCCTATAAAGACTTTCAGATCCTCTCATTTTATGTTCTAAATATTATTATTTGCTACTTTCAAGGGGAAATTAATCAATATTTTTTGGTTTATGTTGATTTGGTGAACAATAGTAAACAAATACTTGTGCTCAACAAGTTTTTCAATTAATCTTAGAAAATAAAATAAAGATTTAATACAGATATTGGTCTCTATTTGGATTTAAAATCAGGTGCTCCACTTTTTCTCACACATGAGAAAAGGTCTCATTTTTCTGATCATATCTCACTAAATTTCTTTGGACATTGTCATGTCTAGCATTTGACCTTCATTTTATGCTTATTTAAAATTTTATTTCACTGAATACACTAACTTGTACTTTTCCAATGTGAGTTTCATTTTGTTTCTCTCCATTCCTATTTGATACATTTAGTTACATTATATTCCTATCTGTGTCAGTGTTTTAAATTATTCTCTTTTTATTATTTTATGGAATTTTGTAATTTAAATACAGATTTGATATTATCACATCAGCAACTTACTAAAATTTTCCTAAATTGACCTCATATATAGAATGTATTACTTCTGCTTAAGTTTTGAATCAGTCTCCTTCTCTAAGGGTACTATATATGAAGTAGATGTTATTTTAACATCTACAATGGTAATGTTTACAGCAATTGTATTACAGTATATATTAATCTATTAATATCACCATCAACAGACATTTTCCCTATTAAAAGTAAAATTGCAGTTTTCTTTCCTCTCAAGTTATGCTTTATTCCAAGTTTTCAAATTTTCATCAGAACAGCATTAAGTGGTTCAGGAAGTTTTGTTCTTGTTCAGTCACTAATTCATGTCAGATTTTTTGAGACCCCATTCGCTGCAGCGCACCAGGCCCCCTTGTGCTTCACTATCTCCCAGAGTTTGCTCAAATTCATGTCCATTGAGTTGGGGATGCCATCCAACCATCTTATTTTCTGTTGACCCCTTCTCCTCTTGCCCTTAATCTTTCCCAGCATCAGGGTCTTTTTCAATGAGTCCACCTTTCACATCAGGTGGCCAAAGAATTGGAACTTCAGCTTCAGCATCAGTCCTTCCAATGAATATTCAGGGTTGATTTCCTTTGGGATTGACTGTTTTTATCTCCTTGCAATCCAAGGGACCTTCAAGAGTCTTCTGTAGCACCACAATTTGAAAATATCAGTTCTTCAGCACTCAGCCTTCTGTATGGTCCAACATTCACACTCATACATGAGTAATTCAAAAACCACAGTTTTGGCTATATGGACCTTTGTCAATAAAGTGATGTCTTCACTTTTTAATATGCTGTTTGGCTTTGTCATAGTTTTCCTTCCAAGGAGCAAGCATCTTATAATTTCAAGGCTGAAGTCACCATCAGCAGTAATTTTGGAGCTCCCCAAAATAAAATTTGTCACTGTTTCCACCTTTCCCTCTCTCTTTGTCATGAAATGATGGCACCAAATGCTATGATCTTAGTTTTTTAATGTTGAGTTTAAGCCAGATTTTTCACTCTTCTCTTTCACCCTCATCAAGAGAAATTGAAAGAAAGAATTGAAACAAATTGAATAAAACACAAATAGAAAGATTTTTGTGTTCGTGGATCAGAATTAAAATGTTTATAAACCCAAAGCCATCAGTAGATTTAATTCAACTCTTACCAAATTTCAATTATTTTTAAACAGAAATAGAGAAAAAAAAAAACTTCTACAATTTGTATGTAACCACAAAAGACCACAAATAGCCAAATAAAGTTTTATGAAGAGCAAAGTTGGAGGGTTTGGTCAATTAATGTACAAAAATTGAAGCAAGAACATGCAAGGAGAAAAGACAGTCTCTTCCAAAAGTGGGGAAAACTGGACAGCTGCATGTAAAACAATGCAATTAGAACATTTCTCCATATCATTTTAAAAAACAAACAAAATAAATTAAATACCTAAGGGTAACATTTCAAACCATAAAATTCCTAGAAAAGAACATACTCAGAACATGTTTTGACATAAATTGTAGCAATATTTTTTGGATCTGTCTCCTAAGTTAAATGAAATAAAAATAAAAAATAAACAATGGGACCTAATAAAACTAATAAGGTTAAGCTTAATTAAAGCTAATTAAACTTTGAACAGCAAAGCAAACCATCCACAAAATGAAAAGACAACCTATAAACTGGGAGAAAATATTTACAAGTGATATGCTCGATTGAAAAGTGAAAGTCACTCAGTCATGTCCAACTCTTTGGGGCCTAATGGCCTGTACAGTCCATGAAATTCTCCAGGCCAGAATATTGGAGTGGGCAGCCTTTCCCTTCTCCAGGGGATCTTCCCAACCCAGGGACTGAATCCAGGTCTCCCGCATTGCAGGCAGATTCTTTACTAGCTGAGCCACAAGGGAAGCCCAAGAATACTGGAGTGGGTAGTCTATCCCTTCTCGAGGGGATCTTACCATCCCAGGAATCAAACCACAGTCTCCTGCATTACAGGCAGATTCTTTACCAACTGAGCTATCAGGGAAGTCCTATAACTGACTAGAGATTAATAACTAAAATATGTGAAAAGTTCATAGAACACAATATGGAAAAAACTAAATAAATAAAAATGAGCAAATAACCTGAATAGAGATTTTTTTCCAAATAAAACATATAGATGGTAAACAGGCAGAGGAAAATATTATCAGCATTCTTAATTATTAGAGAAATGCAAACCAAATCCCCAATGTGATATCTCCTCATATCAGTCAGAATTGCTGCCATCGAGAAAATATCTACAAATAAAAGTGTTGGTAATATTATGTAGAAAAAGCAACCCTTATACACTTTGTGGGAATGTAAATTGGTGCTGTCAGTATGGAAAACATAGGATGGTTCCTAAACAAACTAAGAATTTAACTGCCGTATGATCCAGCACTTCTACTCCTGGGTATATTACCAGAAAAATGAAAGCACTAATTCAAAAAGATACACATACTCTAATGTTTATAGCAGCACTATTTACAATAGCCAAGATATGGAAGCAATCTAAGTATCCATCATCAGATGGATTAATAAAGAAAAACATATATACTATATATAGATATATGCAATGGATTACTAACTAGCTATAAAAATGGAAATCTGCTATTTTCAGGAATGTGGATGAATCTAGAAAATATTATGCTTAATATAGTGAAATAAGTTAGAAATATGCTTAATAATGAAATAAGTTAGACAGAGAAAGAGAAATGCTGTATAGTATCACTTATACTTGGAACCTAAAAAAATAAAACAAATAAATTATATAACAAAAGAGAAACAGCTTCATAGATATAGAAAAGAAGCTAATAGTTACCAGAGGGGAGAGGGAAGAGGGGAGGGTCAAGTTAATGGAATATGAGAGTACAAACTACTATGCATGAAATAGATAAACTACAAGGATATATTGTATGGCACAGGGAATTGCTGCAATTATCTTGTAATGACCTTTAATGAAGATACTCTACAAAAATAATATGTTGTCCACTTGAAAATAATATAATATTTTAAATCATCTATATTTCAATAAAAATAACTCAGTAAAGAAATAATCTTTAATAATAGCAAATGAAGCAACTGACAAACAACTAATCTCAAAAATATACAAGAAACTCCTACAGCTCAACTCCAGAAAAATAAATAACCCAATCAAAAAATGGGCCAAAGAACTAAATAGACATTTCTCCAAAGAAAACATACAGATGGCTAACAAACACATAAAAAGATGCTCAACATCCCTCATTATCAGAGAAATGCAAATCAAAACCACCAGGAGGTACAATTTCACACCAGTCAGAATGGCTGCAATCCAAAAGTCTACAAGCAATAAATGCTGGAGAGGGTGTGGAGAAAAGGGAACCCTCTTACACTGTTGGTGGGAATGCAAACTAGTATAGCCACTATGGAGAACAGTGTGGAGATTCCTTAAAAAACTGGAAATAGAACTGCCTTTATGACCAAGCAATCCCCCTGCTGGGCATACACACTGAGGAAACCAGAATTGAAAGAGACACGTGTACCCCAATGTTCATCGCAGCACTGTTTATAATAGCCAGGACATGGAAGCAACCTAGATGTCCATCAGCAGATGAATGGATAAGAAAGCCATGGTACATATACACAATGGAGTATTGCTCAGCCATTAAAAAGAATACATTTGAATCAGTTCTAATGAGGTGGATGAAACTGGAGCCTATTATACAGAGTGAAGTAAGCCAGAAAGAAAAACATCAATACAGTATACTAACACATATATATGGAATTTAGAAAGATGGTAACAATAACCCTGTATACAAGACAGCAAAAGAGACACTAATGTATAGAACAGTCTTTTGGACTCTGTGGGAGAGGGAGAGGGTGGGATGATTTGGGAGAATGGCATTGAAACATGTATAATATCATGTATGAAATGAGTCACCAGTCCAGGTTCGATGCACGATACTGGATGCTTGGGGCTGGTGCACTGGGACGACCCAGAGGGATGGTATGGGGAGGGAAGAGGGAGGAGGGTTCAGGATGGGGAACACGTGTATACCTGTGGTGGATCATGGTGATATATAGCAAAACCAATACAATATTGTAAAGTTAAAAAATAAAATAAAATAAAAAATAATAAATAAAACTGGAAAAAAAAATTGAAAAGTTGGAGGCCTGACTGAAGGGCTAATGGTGATTACCTAATACACAAACCAACAATCTAACATTTTTGATAAATTGTTTTCTTGCCTGGAAAAGTGGGATAAAACCTTTCATAGGTTATAGCAAGAGTAAAGCAAAATGAACTCTGATGCTGCATTATTAGTTTTCTGAACCTGGAAACCAATTATATTTCTCCTACATTTTGCTTTCTCAGTGTAGTGTATAGCAACACAGATAGAAGACCCCACTGAAAAACTCTACAAAAAACCTCCACTTGCTACTATTTCATTATTCATGACCTCAATATAGTTATTGAATTACTTCCCCTTTATCCCTGAGCCACCATATTTATCTTATTTCACCAATCATTCCTAATCCCAAGAATGAGCTATAGATTTTTGATTGACTTTGGAAACTACAACTTAAACCTTGACACTTCTGGAAATATTACCTGTTATTACTGAGTTCAGATGAACACAGTCTTTCCCTCCTTTCCTTCATCTCTTCCTCTGCCTTCCTCCTTTCTCTCCACCTCATCTATCTTTTCTCTGTCTTATCTTTGCTTTTCAAGCTGAGAAAATAAAGTTAACCATAAGGGAGTGATGGAAAAAGTTTTAATATTATAGGACTCTGAGAAAAATTGAGATTTTTTTTATTTCCTGTAAGTCTGTCAAACTACAGCCAGGGGAGTAATAGACTCCAAGCTCTCCTATTTTTTTTTTTTAAACTGTATAGCCATTTTCTGATTGAGCTAATGGAGACTTTAGAGTGATGACTTGTCAGGTGAGCATATTCCTGCTGTATGTCAAGTCATTTTTCTTCCCAAAAAATGCTACAGATCAGTCATGCAGTTTCATTTGTAAAATAAGTGAGAAGAGGAATGGTGATAATTTTGATTCATATAAAGAGAAAATGTTATAAATATTTAATATAGCAGTCTGTGAAATGCCCTGAAAAAGACAAATATTGTATATATGAAACAGTCAGATTAAGATTCAAAATAAATTAATTTCAACCATATTAAATAAAAGTGCAATATATAAGGATATTTTTTAACATGATATCTGTTTCTCTGTGCCTAATATTTTCCACAGGATTGTGCCTTGTTTCAAATTCTCCCTCAGTGTATAATTTGTTAAGAATAGTCCTGAAGATAAAGCAAATGTAAATGATTAGCTCACCTCCTAAGGCATCAATGTGAAAAAGTCTCCTTAAGATGTTCAAGTATAACAATTTAACAAATATGTTTTGTGAATTCAATCCAAGATATAAGTTAGCATTAATTTATGAATATTCTTTAATTAAATCATATATGAAATGAGTCGCCAGTCTAGGTTCGATGCACGATACTGGATGCTTGGGGCTGGTGCACTGGAATGACCCAGAAGGATGGTATGGGGAGGGAGGAGGGAGGAGGGTCGGGAACACATGTATACCTGTGGCGGATTCATTTTGATATATGGCAAAACCAATACAATATTGTAAAGTTAAATAAAATAAAATAAAAAAACAAAAAGACAAACCTAGTTTCAGTGCATTCTTAGCAATCTGGATAAATAAACAGTCTATGCAGATAAGTCTACATGCAACAACTAAAATTTTCACTGTACTGTCCCCTTCTCCTACTCCCCATAAACTGTGTCCCAAACTGGCTTGTGATTTCATATGACACAACTTCTTTTACCTGTCCTGGATGCTTTCAAGATGTGTTACATTGTTTCTTATGGTAAATAAGTTAACTATCTTGCATCTATGTTTTCAGCCTTGTTTTCCAACATTTACTAAAATTCCAAAGTCACTTCCACAAATAAAGAAAAAATAAAAAATGAAATCACCAATATACTCCAAAATGCTCACTTGAATATAGGCAACACAATTTTATTCCATGTAACATATTTATTGTGGTCTAACATCCATAGTTAACTCTTGTGCACTAAATTTATTCACTATGTATATGCCATAAAACAGATATATTAATGTCAATGAGTCATACTTATAGATAAGAATATCCAATTGCATGGCAAATGGAATCATAATCTTTTGTTCTTGAACTAAGAGTTTAGAAACAAATAGAGATCAAGTCATTAAATGAGCAGCATAAGTCATGCGGTTACTTTTCCATGTAAAATTATTTTATCTAACATTGATAAAATGTACATGTCTAGTAGGCCACTAGATATGACACTCCTTTTGGATGGAAAAGAAAATTGCATTCTTTGAGTGCACAAATTCTGTAACTCATTTTTCCTAGTAAACCAGTGAATGATTTAAATCCAGAAAACATCATACCAGGGGTGTGTATTAGTACTACCCTAGGGTAGCTCTTAGGTAAAAGTCCATGAACATGCATGCATGCTAAGTCACTTTAGTTGTGTCTGACTCTGTGTGACCTCTGGACTGTAGCTTGCCAGCTGTCCATGGGATTCTCTAGGCAAGAATCCTGGAGTGGCTTGCCACTTCCTTCTCCAGGGGATCTTCCCAAGCCAGGGATCAAACCTGCATCTATTGTGTCTCCTGCATTGACAGGCAGGTTCTTTACTGCTAGTGCCACCTGGGAAGTCTGTAAAAGTCCGTGAGACAATATAAAAAGTCAAAAATTCTAAATAATCACCACACGTATTAACAGGAGATTAATAAGTAAATCATAGGTCATGAAACTTGACCAGTAGCCAGAGAATCAGGTCAAGCAAGATGTCATCAGTGGAGATGGAACTGTAGCAAACATTAATTTAGAATATTGAAAAGTGTGAACAAGCAGAGAAAAAACAGTACTGGTGAGTTCAGTAACAACCAACATATCTTTATATTTGAAGTACCTTGCGTAGTCCTTATTAAAAAGCTTTCACTATTGAATGTGTTCAGTCTACATGTACTGAGCATACCTACACAGATCAGACTCACTATAAGAAAATGTGTAAAAATAAAAATCATATAATAAGACATAGTAGGTTATGATGCTTGCTTGTCCTTGTGATTATTAAAACAAATTACAGAAATGAGGTGCATGGAAAACAAATGTTACAAGTATGGAATACGTTTAAGGAATTTCAAAAGAGTATTAATCTCTTTCAAGTAATCAGAAATTCATCCTAAGTATGCTCTTTTAAAATCACTTTAAAAATTAGTGGGATATTATCTTTAGCCAAGAACCCTGCAAACATCTGGTGGCCCAGCTTCTTCAGCAACAGTCACTACATGAGAACATACCAGCCTTAAGTACGGGAAGCTTAAGTACATTCCTCTCAATTGTGCTGTGAACTGAAAACAGGTATAAAATTAAAATTTCATTGGAAAAAAATGAACAGGATATAGGCTATAAAGAAGTAAAGAAATTGTTGTCATAGACAACAGTTGTTCAGAGACAATGTACAGGAGAAAGAGGAATAAGTATCATATAAGAAATTGATTTAAGTGCAACGTTTAGCTTAAGAAATACTGAAGATTAATGGACTGCCCTTCTTTGGAATGTCAACTATTGTGATAAAAGAGATGGTGCTTCACTGTCAACCCTGTTTCTCAAGAAACAAATAAAAACTAAAACACTTAGCTATAATAATATGTGTCTGCCAAAGGCCTACACAATCATCTTTACATTCAAGAATGAAACAATGTGCTAATGAGATCAGTTACAAAATTCATAAAATACTTGGTAATAATCATTAAAAATTGCTATCAACAGGTTTTTAGTCTACAGATTGTTTATGGAGCCAATTTTTTTCTTTTATAATTTTTTTAACTATAGCTTGGATACCATCTGTATGGCAAGGAAAATATTTAATGAGGGATGAGAAAAAGCAAATATTAGCCATAGACACATGTACATCTATCTGTTCTGTTTTGGCAGCAAGTGACATTTGAATCCTCTCTATTCAACAGCAACAGTATATTAATCTATGTATGTATGCATTCCCAGAAAAACATTTCCTTCAGTTTAAGAAATAAACAGTACTTTAAGGTCTTCTAGAACACAGTGATCTTTTAATTCTAGATTTAGAATTTATATCATAGAACTAGAAGACAAAAAAAAAAAAAAGAGAGAGAAAGATCATTTTGATCATTTTAAACTCTTGTCTAAGAACATCTAATTCAAAGGTTGGAAGAAATGGATTGGTCAATTGTGTGTGTGTGTGCGTGTGTGTGTGTGTGTGCGCGCACACACACATACTTTCAAAATGCTGAAAAAGGGGTCAAGCTAGTACTTCCCAGAAAAGTATTGAAGTGTTCCAGTCAATGGACGCTAACGAGCCCAACAAGAAAAACCTATTTTATTGACAGCTGTGATTCCTTCAAGGAAGTAGCTCAACTAAACACACTACAGTGAGGCCCATCACTTTGATACACTTGACGTATTCACACAAAACTTTCATCCAAGTATAACCAGACATTTGAAAAACAGGAGTAACTTGAAAAAGAATGAGAAACAAACATGGTGAGGGAAAAAAAAGAGTATGGTGGAAATTGAAATATAGGAGAAGAAAGAATGGAGGAAACATCTTCTTCTTTGAGGTATATGCAAAGTGGACACGCTGAAAATCTCTCCTTCAAAAACAGAGCTAAATATTTTAGATATAATAATAGGAAATACATGTTTGAAAAAATAGATGACTTCCAAGAAAGTAGGCAAAATTATTTGAGGTTAAGGAAAGAGAAGGAATAAGATATCTAGAAATGTCTAAATATTTAAGAGAAAACTGAGAAATTCTGTACCTGGAGATTGCCTAAATTCTATATCCTGTGTCTTATGTTTCTATTTTCTCAGCTTTCAGAGAGTAAAGCTCTTATATATAAAAAAATGCTCCATGAAAACAGAATGCAGAACGGGATATGCTTTACTAGAATACTATGAAATAGAGGCATAGTATCCCATAGAAAGGACTGCAAAGAAAATGCTCTATCTTGAGTTTCCTTCTTAGAGAGGTTATGAAAGATGTTTTTCATAACTATTCATTAATACTGAGGACTATGTAGGTATGCTTGAAATTGTCTACAAAAATTTAAAATGAGGAAATAAATGAAAGGAAAGCTGTGACAAACCAATATAGTGTATTAAAAAGCAGACATCACTTAGTCGACAGGGTCTGTATAGTCAAAGCTATGTTTTTTCCAGTAGTCACATATGGATGTGAGAGTTGGACCAAAAAGAAAGCTGAGTGCCAAAGAATTGATTCTTCTAAACTGTGGTGTTGGAGAAGACTCTTGAGAGTCCCTTGGACTGCAAGGAGATCCAACCAGTCAATCCTAAAGGAAATCAGTCCTGAATATTCATTGGAAGGACTGATACTGAAGCTCCAAAACTTTGATCACATGATGTGAAGAGATGGCTCATTGGGAAAGACCCAGCTGCTGGGAAGGATTGAAGGCAAAAGGAGAAGGTGGGCAGAGCTTGAGATGGTTGAATAGCTTCACCAACTCAATGGACGTGACTGAGCAAACTGTGGGAGATAGTGAAGGAAATGGAATGCTGTAGTCCATAGTGTCACAAAGTGTGAGACATGACTTAGTGACTGAACAACAACAACATTTGTACCAACATGTAAAAAATCAATAATTGATTATAAAAAGAAAAAAAAAGTCCTAAGTTTGACCAGTGTGACATCTATTCATTTTTTTAAAATTTTTATTGGAATGTAGTTGATTTGCAATTTTATGTTAGTTTCAGGTTTATAGCAAAGTGAATCAGTTATACATGTGCATATGTTGACCCTTTTTTATATCCTTTCCCATATAGGTCATTACAGAGTACTGTGTAGAGTTCCCTGTGCTATCAGTAAGTTTTTATTAGTTATCTATCTTATATATGATAGTGTGTATATGTCAGTCCCAATCTCCCAGTTTATCCCTCCTCTTTTCCCCTTCCTTTCTTAATAAAAATTTTTAGCAAACTAGCAAGTAAAGAAAATGTCCTTAATCTCATAAAAGTTTTCTCTGAAAAATAAAACTTGATTCTTAATGATGAAATATCAAAGTTTTTCCCTGAGATAAGAAAGGAAACTTGCCAACTCTCACAGCTTCTGTTAACAACATACTTGGGATCTGAATCAGTGAAATAAATCTCCATTATGACTTTGATTTTGGTAATGATAGCTTAAATGGAGCACATGTATTCTTATACAGCTAAATAAATATATATGAAGAATGAAAAATAATAAATAAAAATCATATTATTTAAAGATGACATTATCCTATACATTAAAATATAAAAGGAATGTCCAAGAAAACCATTCAAATTAATAAATATACCATATACCTATCTTGGACTGCAAGGAGATCCAACCAGTCCATTCTGAAGGAGATCAGCCCTGGCATTTCTTTGGAAGGAATGATGCTAAAGCTGAAACTCCAGTACTCTGGCCATCTCATGCGAAGAGTTGACTCATTGGAAAAGACTCTGATGCTGGGAGGGATTGGGGGCAAGAGGAGAAGAGGATAACAGAGGATGAGATGGCTGGATGGCATCACTGACTCGATGGATGTGAGTCTCAGTGAACTCCGGGAGATGGTGATGGACAGGGAGGCCTGGCGTGCTGCAATTCATGGGGTTGCAAAGAGTCAGACACGACTAAGCTACTGATCTGATACCTATCAAAATAAATGACAGTAAGTCATATTTTTCTTCCAGTTTTATTGATATGTAATTCACATAAGCACTGTATATTTTAAAGTATACAACATATTTTAAGGGGACAACAGAGGATGAGATGGTTGGATGGCATCACTGATTCGATGGACATGAGTTTGAACAAGTTCCAGAAGCTGGTGTTAGACAGGGAGGCCTGGCTTGCTGCAGTCCATGGGGTCGCAAAGAGTTGGACACAACTGAGTGACTGAACTGAACTGATATAGCATAATGATTTGACTTACATACATCATGAAATGATTACCGTAATAAATTTGTTGAACATCCATCATTCCATATAGATAAAAAATTAAATATGAAAAATATATCTTCTTTGTATTGGGAGCTCAAGTCTTACAATCTTAACTTTCATGTGTAACATACACTGTTAGTCACATTTATGATGATGTACATTATATAATATATTTTGCTGTTGTACTTATTTATCTTAGAACTGGAAGTTTCTACTTTTTGACTATCTTCCTCTAATCCCCTATCCTTTCACCTCTGTTAATCACAAGTATAATCTCTTTTTCTACGAGTTTGTTTTAGAAGTATAATGAACCTAAAACACTATGTTAGTTCCTGTTATACAACATAGTGATTGAATATTGCTACACATTTCAAGATGGTCACATGATATGTTTAGTTACCATATGTCACCATACAAAGTTATTGCATAGTTATTGACTACACTCACCATGGGTACATTTCATACTCTCAACTCACTTCATCCTTTTGCAACTGAAAATTGTACCTCCTTTGATGAAACTGGAGCCTATTATCCATAGTGAAGTAAGTCAGAAAGAGAAACATTAATAAAGTATGTTAAAACATACGTATGGAACTTAGAAAGATGATAACTAGGATCCTATATGCAAGGCAGCAAAAGAGACACAGATATAAAGAACAAACTTTTAGACTCTGTGGGAGAAGGCAAAGGTAGGATGATTAGATAAAATAGCATTGAAACATGTATATTACCATATGTAAAATAGATGACCAGTTCAAGTTCAATGCATGAAGCAGGGCCCTCAAAGCAGGTATTCTGGGACAACCTAGAGGGATGGGTGGAGGGAAGTGGGAGGGATGTTCAGGATGGGGAAACACATATGCATCCGTGAGTGATTCATGTCGATGTATGGCAAAACCCATCACAATACTGTAAAGAAATTATCCTCCAATTAAAATTAATTTATTAATTAAAAAAGAAAATTTTACCTCTTAATCTTTCTCAGCTATTGTGCAATTCATTTTGAAAAAGCATTTGTCGTTCTTCATATAAGCAGCAAACATTTATAAAACAATTCATACAGAATATGTGCTTCAGTCTTGTCTGACTCTGTGTGAACCTATGGACTGTAGCCCACCAGAATTCTCTGTCCGTGGGATTCTGCAGGCAAGAATACTGGAGTGGGTTGCTGTGCCCTTCTCCAGGGAATCTTCCCCACCCAGGGATCAACCCACATCCCCTGCCTCTCCTGCATATCAGCAGCATTATATTTTATGCATCTAAAAATAAATTTAATACCTAGTAGAAATATACTGAAGACTTCTATGAAGGATTAAAATAGCCACAAATTAGTTGATTCTTTTCTCACTTAAGTGAGTTCATAGCTCTTCCCCATCACCTTGGGTGACTGCTTTGACCAATGTAAAATGGTAGAAGTAACACTTTTACCAGTTTTTAGACCTAGGTCTTAAAGACTGGTAACTTTTAGTTCTTTTTTTTTTTTTTTTTGAACTATGTAGCTTATTTATTTATTTTTCTTTTTTTTGTTCCTTTTATTTTTAACTTTACAATATTGTATTGGTTTTGCCATATATCAAAATGAATCCACCACAGGTATACATGTGTTCCCCATCCTGAACCCTCCTCTCTCCTCCCTCCCCATACCAAATCCCTCTGGGTCATCCCAGTGCACCATCCCCAAGCATCCAGTATCGTGCATTGAACCTGGGCTGGTGACTCGTTTCATATATAATATTATATATGTTTCAATGCCATTCTCCCAAATCATCCCACCCTCTCCCTCTCCCACAGAGACCAAAAGACTAAATAGAAATTTCTCCAAAGAAGACATACGGATGGCTAACAAACACATTAAAAGATGCTCAACATCACGCATTATCAGAGAAATGCAAATCAAAACCACAATGAGGTACCATTTCACGTCAGTCAGAATGGCTGCAATCCAAAAGTCTACAAGCAATAAATGCTGAAGAGGGTGTGGAGAAAAGGGAACCCTCTTACACTGTTGCTGGGAATGAAAAATAGTGCAGCCACTATAGAGAACAGTGTGGAGATTCCTTAAAAAACTGGAAATAGAACTGCCTTATGACCCAGCAATCCCACTGCTGGGCATACATACCGAGGAAACCAGAATTGAAAGAGACACATGTACCCCAATGTTCATCCCAGCACTGTTTATAATAGCCAGGACATGGAAACAACCTAGATGTCCATCAGCAGATGAATGGATAAGAAAGCTGTGGTACATATACACAATGGAGTATTACTCAGCCATTAAAAAGAATACATTTGAATCAGTTCTAATGAGGTGGATGAAACTGGAGCCTATTATACAGAGTGAAGTAAGCCGAAAGAAAAACACCAATACAGTATACTAATGCATATATATGGAATTTAGAAAGATGTATAGAACCTTTAGTTCTTGTCTCATGGAATACTTGCTCTTGGAAACTAGCTATCATGCTGAGAGAAAGACCAAGCATTCCAGTGGAGGGGCCCAACCACACTCTCAGCTGACAGACATCAAAAACTAGAAAGCAATGTGATCAAGCTACTTTGGGGCTGGCCCAGATAGGGCTACCTTGAGAAAGAGCAAGCTCACTTTACAAGTTCAATTCAGTTCAGTCGCTCAGGTGTGTCTGACTCTTTGTGACCCCATGGACTGCTAAAAGTCAGGTTTCTGTGTCCATCACCAGTGCCCGGAGCTTACTCAAATTCATATCCATCGAGTCAGTGATGCCATTCATCCATCTTATCCTCTATTGTCCCCTTCCCCTCTTGCCTTCAACTTTCCCATTATCAGGGTCTTTATCAATGAGTCAGTTCTACGCATCAGGTAGCCAAATATTAGAGTTTCAGCTTCAGCATAAGTCCTTCCAATGAATATTCAGGACTTATTTCCTTTAAGATGGACTGGTTGGATCTCCATGAAGTCCAGGGACTCTCAAGAGTCTTCTCAAACACCACAGTTCAAAAGCATCAATTCTTTACTGCTCAGCTTTATTTATCGTCCAATTCTCACATCCATGCATGACCACTGGAAAAACCATAGCTCTGGCTAGATGGACCATTGTTGGCAAAGTAATGATTCTGCTTTTTAATATACTGTCTAGATTGGTCATAACTTTTATTTCAAGGTGCAAGTGTCTTTTAATTTCATGCCTGAAGTCAACATCTGCAGTGATTTTGGAGCTCCCCCCACCCAAATAAAATCCATCACTGTTTCTATTGCTTCCCCATCTATCTGCCATGAAGTGTTGGGAAAAGATGCCATGATCTTAATTTTATGAATGTTGAGTTTTAAGCCAACTTTTTCACTCTCTATTTTCACTTTCATCAAGAGGCTTTTTAGTTCTTCACTTTCTGCCATAAGTGTGGTGTGTCTGCATATCTGAGATTATTGCTATTTATCCCAGCAGTCTTGATTCTAGTTTGTGCTTCGTCCAGCCCAGCATTTTGCATGATGTACTCTGCATATGTTATATAAGCAGGGTGACGATATACTGCCTTGATGTACTCCTTTCCCGATTTGGAACCAGTCTGTTGTTCTATCCAATTCTAACTGTTGCTTCCTGACCTGCATACAGATTTCTCAGGAGACAAGTCAGGTGATCTAGTACTCCCATCTCTTTAAGAATTTTCCACAGTTTGTTGTGATCCACAAATCAAAGACTTTGGCATGGTTAATAAAGCAGAAGTAGACGTTTTTCTGGAACTGTCTTGCTTTTTGATGATCCAACAGATGTTGGCAATTTGATCTCTGGTTTTTCAGTGTTTTCTAATCCAGCTTGAACATCTGGAAGGTCACAGATGTTCACAGAATTGTTGAAGCCTGGCTTGGATAATTTTGAGCTTGGAGAATTTTGAGTACTTTGCTAGAGTGTGAAATGAGTGCAACTGTGCAGTAGTTTGAGCATTCTCTGGCACTGCCTTTCTTTGGGATTGGAAGGAAAACTGACCTTTTCCAGTACTATGGCCACTTCTGAGTTTTCCAAATTTGATGACATATTGAGTGCAGCATTTTCACAGCATCATCTTTTAGGATTTGAAATACCTCAACTGGAATTCCATCACCTCCAGGAGCTTTCTTCTTTATATGTTTATTATTTAAGGTGAGTTATACCTACAGAATTACTTTTATGAGAATAGCCGATTCATTGGAAAAGACCCTGATGCAGGTAAATATAAAAGGCAGAAGAAGAGGACAACAAAGGATGAGATGGTTGATGACATCACCAATTCAAAGAGCATGAACTTGAATAAACTCTGAAAGATGATGAGGGACAGGAGTCCATGGGGTCACAAAGAGCTGGACACAACTTGGCAACTGAGCAAAAACCACAACAATACCAACACTTATTTATTAGAAAGGTTCAGAGATTATTTTCTACATATTTTTGCAACATTCCTACTACTCAGATTTATCAATTGCATAAATATTTTATTCAATCCAGTTTATCACTACATAGAAAACATTGTTTTAGGAATTTTTGCTTAGTTTCAGGTATGAATTTCCACCGGAGGCAGCAAAGCAGACTAAGTGGACTAAAGATATTCCCAAACAAAATAATAATGCATTTTAAACCCAGTACTGAAAATCTGTGCCCATACTGAGTTATTAAACAGAGGGGACAGAGAAAACAAAGTGCAAAAAATCAGTGCATTTGCTAAAACCTATAGAACTTTACAATACAGACTGAATTTTAATTTTAAAAAGGCAATGGCAAAGGATGCTCAAACTACTGCATGATTGCACTCATCTCACATGCTAGCAAAGTGATGCTCAAAATTCTCTAAGCCAGGATTCAACAGTAGGTGAACCATGAACTTCCAGATGTTCAAGCTAGATTTAGAAAAGCCAGAGGAAAAAGAGATCAAATTGCCAACATCTGCTGGATAATAAAAAAAGAAGGAGCGTTTCAGAAAAACATCTACCTCTGCTTTATTGACTACTCCAAAGCCTTTAAAAGTGTGGATCACCACAAACGGTGGAAAATTCTTCAAGATTTGGGAATACCAGACCACCTAACTTTTCTCCTGAGAAATTTGTATGCAGGTCAAAAAGCAACACTTAGAACTGGACATGGAACAATAGACTGGTTCCAAATTGGGAAAAGAGTATGTCAAGGCTGTATATTGTCATCCTACTTGTTTAACTTATATGCACAGTACATCATGTAAAATCCTGGGCTGGATGAAGCACAAGCTGGAATCAAGACTGCTGGGAGAAATATCAATAACCTCAGATATACAGATGACATCACCCTTATGGTAGAAAGTGAAGATCTAAAGAGCCTTTTGATGAAAGTGAAAGAGGAGAATGAAAATGTTGGCTTAAACTCAACATTCTGAAAACTAAGATTTTGGCATCCGGTTCTATCACTGCATGGCAAATAGATGATGGGGAAATAGTGACAGACCTTATTTTGGGGGGCTCCAAAATCACTGCAGATGGTGATTGAAGCCACGAAATTAAAACACACTTACTCCTTGGATAAAAAGCTATGATCAACCTAGACAGCCTAGACATTACTTTTCCAACAGATGTCCATCTAGTAAAAGCTATGGTTTTTCCAGTAGTCATGTATGGATGTGAGAGTTGGACTATAAAGAAAACTGAGCACCAAATAATTGATGCTTTTGAACTGTGGTGTTGGAGAAGACTCTTGAGAGTTCCTTGTACAGCAAGGAGATTCAACCAGTCCATCCTAAAGGAAATCAATCCTGAGTATTCATTGGAAGGACTGATGCTGAAGCTGAAACTCCAATACTTTGGCCACCTGCTGCAAGGAACTGACTCATTGAAAAAGACCCTGATGCTAGGAAAGATTGAAGGCGGGAGGAGAAGGGGATGGTAGAGGATGAGATGGTTGGATGACATCACTGACTTGAAGGACACTAGTTTGAGTAAGCTCTGGAAGTTTGTGATGGACAGGGAAGCCTGGTGTGCTGCAGTCCATGGGCTGGCAAAGAATTGGCAACAACTGAGCACCTGAATTGAACTGAACTGAGCTGAATTTAAAAAAAAAAAAAACAAAAACTGAAAAGTGTTCAATGTATCCTAGGATACAATGTGGAATGTTTACATGTGTGTGAAATAAACTAACTGAAGGGATTCAGGAACAATAGTACCACCTTAAATAACTCTAGATAATTGCATAAGCTACTTCACATTTCTTTCCCAAGGGATTATGGGTTCATAGTTTTAACACACGCATTCATGCATACTGAAATTGAATAGTTAGGTAAGTGGGTAATGTTTATGTAAATGAATGGAGTAAGATTTTAGAATAAGCAAGGGGAGAAAGCTAGAATGATCCATGTGAAAATAGATTGCAGTTAAAGACGTCACTAGTCATGTTTGGCTTTAGAAAGATACATGAGATCACATATGACATATTTATGGTATGTGTGTGTACCCAAGCTAATATACATCATACATGTCCTTGCCCTGTTAGCTGCAGTGTGTTGGAAGTAATGATTTCATTCCAAACAATACAGTATGACAAGGAAAAAAAAAATTTTTTTACAATGAAGAAACCTTTTAAACACTACCTCAGGCAAATAACAAGTTCCACATCCACAATGATAAATCCTATTAAGTTTATACACATTTGACAAGATGTGATGAAAATGACACTTTATCTTTGCCACCTTCTTCCCTAAATATATAACCCCAGTGTAAGCTTGAGAAAAATATCAGACAAATAGCAACTGAGGCACATTTTACAAAATATCTGACCAGTATTTCTCAAAACTATCAAAGTCAAGCAAAGCAAGGTAACACTAAGAAACTATTACAGCTAAGAGGAACCTAAGGAGAGATGATGAATATGTATAATATGGTATCTTGGATGGGATCCTGAAACAGAAAAATAACATCAGGTTTAAAAAAAGGAAATCTAAATAAAATAACATATAGAGTTTGTTTAAAAATAAGTTATTATTTTTGGTCTATTGATTGTTATAAATGCAACATACTAAAGCAAGATAATACTACTAAAGGAAATTGTTTACAGCATAATTGGAAACTCTGTACTACCTTTGCAACTTTTTTTGTAAATCTAAAACTGCTCTAAGATGTTTTAAAGTTAATTTATAAGTCTTTGGACTCTGTGGGAGAGGGAGAGGGTGGGATGATTTGGGAGAATGGCATTGAAATATGTATAATATCATATATGAAATGAGTCGCCAGTCCAGGTTCGGTGCACGATACTGGATGCTTGGGGCTGGTGCACTGGGATGACCCAGAGGGATGGTATAGGGAGGGAGGAGGGAGGAGGGTTCAGGATGGGGAACACGTGTATACCTGTGGCAGATTCATTTCGATATATGGCAGAACCAATACAATATTGTAAAGTGAAAAAATAAAATTAAATTAAAAAATAAATAAATAAAGTAAATCATGTTTTAGGGCTTAATCAGTTAATAACTATATATAATTACAAAAATGTGAAGAAAAGTAGCATCCTTTATTTGAAAACTTGCTTATAAACCAATTTCTAGAAGAATTATTGTCATGAATCAAATCTCCAAAACAGCTTTGCAAAAATAGATAAAACTATAATATGTATTGAGTATTGATGTTTTAATATACATAAAGAACTATTCTAAATGGTTTATATACACCATTTTACTTATTTCTCATAACTCTATGAAGTGTATCTTATATCTTTGCTAATGAAGGTATTGACACTCTGAAAGCTTAAAGAAACAACACTATAAAATGGGCAAATACTTGTGCATAATTCAAACAACGCTGTATAATTTCCCTCTATTCTTAAAATTTGTGCAATACTATCTAATTTAATCCTATGGCAGTCCTTTGATTTAGACATGAATTTTATCCACAATAATTTTTATATAGAATTACAGAAAAGTGAATTTTTCAAGAACACATTCATTTAGAGGGAGAAACTGTTTGGTTCTAAAGTCTCTGCTTATCTTTTCCCTACTATTCTGGCCTGAACCATTACAGAGAAGGCAGATCTCTCTAATCTACAAAATAATCTGGTATATACTTTTAGGACAAAGATATATGCCAGTCATAGATTTTGCACTGAAATGTGTGTTTGTGTGTGTTACATACTGTGTGTGTGTGTATATCTATCTATCTATCTATCTATATATCTGTATATCTATAACTATATCTATATAGATATATATTGGTTAGAATTAAATTTACTTACAAATGATGCAACCTAAAATAGTAGCAACATAAACAAAATAGATGTTTAATCTCTCTTAATAGAAGAGATAAAAATAAACAAAGAAGAACTTAATGACCTTCAATAGTGTGAGAGTTATAGCTTTTTCCCATCTTTTCTCTCATATTCACCTAATAGTCTTATATAACTATTTTGGCTCAAGCACTTACATCTCAAATTCCAATGAATAAAACTTAGGAACAAGAATAGAAAAGCACAGTGTTTGTATGTAAACATGTATGGTGAGTTTGAGATGATTATGGTGTATTTTTGTGGCAGTAGTTAATAGTTAGGATGACCCAAGAAAGAGGTTAGGACTAGAAACATAGATGTTAGAGCTGAGGCTAAGTTTCAGGCATTAGTAAGAAGTCCGTTAAATAGAAAAGACCCTAAACTAAACAGTTAAACTAGATGGTTTTTGTGCAGTCGCAAAGTAGTGTCCCAGTCTTTGCGACCCCATGAACTGCAGCAGGCCAGCCTTCTCTGCCCTTCACTATCTCCTGGAGTTTGCTCAAAATTACATCCTTTGCAACAGTGATGCTATCTAACCATCTCATCCTCTGCCACCCTCCTTCTCCTTTTGCCTTCCATCTTTCCCATCATCAGGGTCTTTTCCAATGAGTTGGCTTTTCTCATCAGGTGGCCAAAGTATTGGAGCTTCAGCTTCAGCATCAGTCCTTTCAATAAATATTCAGGGTTGATCTCCTTTAGGGTTGATTGGTTTGATTTCCTTGGAGTCAAAAGACTTTCAAGAGTCTTCTTCAAAAGCACCACGATTCAAAAGATTCAATTCTTTATGGTCCACGATTCAAAAGATTCAATTCTTTATGGTCCAGAAACTAGACAGAAACAGTGTTAATTTAACATGGATTAGAGTTAGAATTTTAAAAATATAGTAAGACTTTTAGAACTTTGAGGCCTAATGTGATTGGTGATTTCAATGGGATCTCTAAGCTTCTATCAGAGTGAGAGGACACAGACAAAAGAATCTGTTGCTGCTAAGTTGCTTCAGTCGTGTCCGACTCTGTAGTGTTAATCAAATCGACTGAGATTTATTGATCCCAACCATTTTTATTATTTATCCAACATTTTTTTTGCCTACTGTGTGCAGATCATATTGTAGGTACTAGAAATATAAACATGAATAAGACTAAAAAATGCAGAAAAAGAAAAATTAAAATCACTAAATTAATAAAATGGTATTTGCAGTTTATTATGTGTATGGGAACAGTTAGCAAACTGGGAGCTTTCAAATTCAAAACTGACATGAATGTGAAGGCCATAACATTACAGGATGGCTTAGGAAGTGAAATTGTGGAAACTGTTTTATTTTTACAACAATTGGTTAGTACAATGGGGGTTTCCAGATGACCAGGGATAGATTAAAAATGATCATCTTATACCACTTCTGAATCATGACTGAAGTTTCTTTTAAGGTTATAAGAGTTTCTTACAAAATATAACCTAAGTTAAACTTCACTTATATTCGTGACATAAGCTGGATTTAATTTTACTTATGTGGCTTAAATGATTTCATCTATTTAGGGTATTTTCAATTCCAGTCTCCATTTTGTATTTAATGTTAGCAACTGAAATAATCCCTAATTTTTAATGTTTTTGTTCTTCAGGGTACAGAGGCAGAGTAGACTTTGGGGCTAATTAGAATCAGTAGCTTATTAATAACCACAAAGTGACTAGACTTAGTATCATCTTCATCTTATAGTAGATTTTCTATTGTTTGGGTCTGCCAAGCACATATTAGGCTGCATACTTCCTTGACTTTGTCAACGTCAAGTTCCAGAGAAAGAAAAAAAAAATTATTCTCATAATATTAAGAAGCTATTCCTTTGAAAACCCTAGTATATGTTTACCTATATCACAAAATCCTACCTAGCTCAGTACCCACATACGTAAAGAATACCTGGAGAGAATTGCATATAGTTTTGATAAACTCAGAGAAAATCATGACTTTAACTTAGAATGAAGTCAAATACTCATAAATTGTGGATTCATATCAGAAATTATATTTAAACTACAGGAGAAGAAGAAATTTCTATTGTGACAGCAAACATAATGCTCATTATCAATGATGAGTGAAGGTTCTCAGAAGAGGTGACACACAAGTTGAGATCCTGATTAAAAGAAGGAGCTCTGTAAATAAAGATCAATTGGAATAAGCAGAAAGAAGAGTTCTCACTACCAGTAAGGTAGGAAAGCACTTGGTGTTTTGAAGCAACCAGTAAAGAGCAGCACTGTGAATAAAGGAGAACAGGCAGAAGTAAGAAATGAGATTGAACATGAAAGAAAAGATAAAACAAGTAAGCCAATGCAAAAAGTTGTGATTTTTATTCTCATTGTAATAAGAAGCTACTGGAAAATTTCAAGCAGGATAATAACAGAATCAAGAGATCATGTTAGTTACCCATGTTGGAAATACCGACAAGTCCCAAATGGTATATATTGTATAAGAGGTGAAATAATTATCTGAAGAGTGGCCATATTTTGAAAGCAGAATATTTTTAATGATGCCTCAAATGTTTTTCTTTTATTTTTGTCCTTTTTATTATTTTTCATTTACGTTGTCCGCACCTTACCTAACTCCATACAAAATCACTGTTAACAGATAAGTACAGTAAGTCCCCTCCACACATACCTTCAAGTTGCAAGCTTTCAAAGCTATAAACGTGTTCACATGTCCAATCACCTGTTAGTTTACATGTCTGGCATACATTGTCATGTACATACATCCCCTACAAGTGGTTGTCCTTTTGTGGTACTTTACTGCTCAGAACTGTATATAGTATAACACTATCTTTATTTCAAGCTCAGGATGTCCAGAAGCAAATGTAAAAGCAATGGTGATGTAGTTGGGATCACTGTAATTTTCAAGGTACTGTACTATGAGATTAAAAATGTTTTATTTTTTTGGTCATTGTTTCTTTTTTTGTGTATTATTTGTATGAAAAGTGTTACAAACCTATTACAGTACAGTATTATATAGCTGATTGTTTTAGTTGGATACCTGGACCAACTTTGTTGACCTTACTAACAAATTGGACCTATGAACATATTCTTGGAAAAAAATGCATTTGTATGTAGGGAATTTAGTTATTAGAGGATGTGGTGTTGAAAGCCTAAACATATAAATCCCTGCTTATTTTCAGCATAAGCCTAGCTTTTTCTTAGATTTTTAAAAAATCTCCTTTTTCCATGCCTCAACATATGTAGTCATATAGAATCCACACAATATAATATAATGAAAATGCAAGCAACTGCCTCATATCATGCATTGGAATTCATTTTAGGTTTTATTTTTTCCTAAACATTTTGGAACAAGAATAAAATTTGGAATAAAAATCCATGGAAACTGCTTTAAAGTCATCTTGTCAAAGTAAGAACAAATACAAACAGCCTACCAATTAGACATTTACCATACACTTGGCAGTGATGGTAAATTAGTTCAATGTAACTTAATTTTTCTCCAGGCTCTCAACCAGATATCTACAAGAGATAAGCCATCAAACATAAAAGAGCTTTCTCCTAAAAATATTCAATGCTTTGGTGGTTGAAACTAAGACAATGAAAGCTAGGTCACTTTGAGGACTTTTTTTGACTTTTAAAAATAGATTTAAGACTTGGACAAGATAGAATTTTGTTGTAAAAGTGTAGCATCTCAAAATTATTATTCATAGACTTAACTCACAGAAAACTCATGCACTTATAGTAGTTGTTTATTGATACAAAACACATGATTCAGATTACAGACCCACGTATATCCTGAAACATGTTATAACTGGTTATGTATGAGGATCCCTTTCTTAAGTATAGAAATCATTAATAATTTTAACTGTCATTATTATTGCAAAATTATTATTAAATATACACATATTATGATAATAATGTAACTTTAGATAACCAAAATAAAATGCTTTATAAATCTAACTGGAAATGACGAAATGAGCTAGGTGGTAATGTTTTAACTTACATTAATGGAATACAAAATGGTTTAAGTATAATGAAATATCCCAATTAAATCTTTCTCAAAGTAGCTTTTTATTTAAAAATATTCAGCACAGATGTTAGGGTGGATTTATTGTACATATCTGAAATTTCTAGGCTGTTCACACAGCTTAACTTTCTATTACTGAATTTGCCTTCAATTCAGGCTTCTGCATTTTGCTGTTTATAACCAAATGGTTTCCTCTTTCTGCCACACACATTTAAATGCATGATAATAAAATGTAATGAGGGAAGAGAATGGTAATTATGAATGAGTACATTTGGTAGACAAACTGACTAATTGCACATATATTTGCATGGATTATAACTAGATATGCAGAAAGAGGAACAATTACAAAATACTTCTAAACAGCTTTCTGTAGATATATTTTTTTACTTCTTCCAAGTAAAACTATTAATTTTTACATTTATCATTAATATATGGGGATCATATCTTCATTTTTTTTTCTGAATTATAATCATTCTGATTAAAGTTATCAGTTAGTCTTATATTTGGAGAAGGCAATGGCAAATCCCATGGATGGAGGAGCCTGGTGGGCTGCAGTCCATGGGGTCGCGAAGAGTCGGACACGACGGAGTGACTTCCCTTTCACTTTTCACTTTCATAATTTGGAGAAGGAAATGGCAACCCACTCCAGTGTTCTTGCCTGAAGAATCCCAGGGACAGGGCAGCCTGGTGGGCTGCCGTCTATGGGGTCACACAGAGTCGGACATGACTGAAGTGACTTAGCAGTAGCAGTCTTATATTAAGTTGATTAAACATGGAAAAATCTAAAGGATTTATTTTTATCTTTTAAGCTGAATCACTCAAAATTTGCTTAAATATTTACAAAGTATGTAAGACAATTTTTAATTAGTAAGATAATTTTCATGATTATATCTATATAGTATTATAACTTAGGGATGGTGTAGAAAGGTTACTGATTCTGTGTTGGTTCTAATGTAGTTAAATGTTCAATTTTGGTGTCAGTCCTGAGTTCAAATTTCCAGTGGTTCACTTTCTAATATGTAGTTTTGACAACTGACCTAGCTTCTTTTGTCTCATTTTTTTCATCTGTGTAATGGGAATGGGATCTTAGAGACAGTAAAAAGTGGACAAAAGAAACTTTAGGCATTTATATTGGAATGGAAGAAATGAAATTATCCTTATATGCAAACATGATTTCCGAAGTAGAAACAAAGAATCTACAAAATAAATAAATAAATAAATAATGTTTAGCACTAATAATTAACTTTTTAGTAAAACTGCAGGATTCAAATCAATCTCCCAAGCCTACATTTATTTCCATGCACTAGCAGTGAGAAATTGAAAACTGTGTTAAAAAAAAAATCACCAAA
Organism: Bos mutus; assembly: GCF_027580195.1. Taxonomy (NCBI): domain Eukaryota; kingdom Metazoa; phylum Chordata; class Mammalia; order Artiodactyla; family Bovidae; genus Bos; species Bos mutus. The sequence continues at coordinate 68,575,667 of NC_091631.1, read as the reverse complement.
ATATAAAATGTTTACTTATAAGTAAAACTTAGTTTTTCTTTGTTAAAACCAGAAACAAACACTATCCATGTATGATACAATGCACATACAGATGTACATACACACACACAGATGCACACAGATTGTCAGTATTCCCTTTACTTTTGGCAATTAAATCTCTGTGCCCTCATTTAAACATTTTCTCACCCACTCAGTGAAATACACGCAAGTCACTGCGGAAGATGAACAAACTATTTTATTTTATTTATTTTTATTTAATTAATTTAAATTGCAGTATATCTGATTTAGGGACTCAAATCAACATGGTGGAGTAAGAGAATGTGGAACTCACCTCCCCACAACAAACACACCAGAAATATATCTGCCTGATGAAAAATTCTCTTTGAAAACTAAGGTAAAACTAGGATAAAGACTCCTCTATGACTAAGATTATAAGAAAAATACATGTAAATCAGATAGGAAGGAAAGAGAAGTGATCAAAATAGAACTTATGCTCCTGAGAGGGACTTAGAGAAAAGGAAGGTTAGATAAACAGAGACGTTCCCTGAAGAGTGAAAGGTTCAAGCCACATATTGGGCACCATAACCATTTGTTGTTGTTATTTGATTGCTAAGCCATGTCGGATTCTTCGTGACCCTGTGGACTACAGCCCACCAGGCTCCTCTGTCCTCCACTATCTCCTGAAGTTTCCTCAAATTCATGTCCATTAAGTTGGTGATGCTTTCTAACCATCTCATCCTCTCACTTTGCCATAGCCATAGGGTCCACCAAAGGGCAGAGGAACCTCCCTTAGCTGGTTGGAGAATGGGTTGACAGAACAGGCAGATTTTCTTGTTTCAAATCAGGATGGAAAGAGCAACTTGAGACTGCATGTGGCTGGCTGATTGGTTTCTTGCTATGACCTCAACACATACATTACCCAGAACCTAGTGTGTGCTCTTCAGCACCCTTTGCTTCATTTTGCAGCTCCAGACTAGAGCAAGAACTATAATAATTGTGGAAAAAACTTAGCTATGAGTTACTGAGGTGGTTCAAACCCTAAGCAGCATTGGAGCAAAAAGATGGTAACCATTGCTGGTGATTACACAGTCAGGCAACAGAGAATCAGAGAAAGTCTTGATCTCCACTGGCAGTCAGACTGACACACTCCATGACCTGACCTTAACCAAATATCCACATCAATTCCTCTTGTTCACTACTCCCTTCTGGAGTTGAGAATGATGGTGTTTGGTAAAGGGAGAAAGCATACTTGAGGGAAACAAGACAACATGAACCTGCTCTAGCAGGTTAAGCTATGATACTGTACCTAGTAGGGAGGGGGTGGTAACAGCAACTAAGAACAGGAAAAACCCCAGGCACATCTTGTGATAGTCCTAATCCCTTCTTCTGTAATCTATTCAATCTATAATGAAAGTGGCAAGAATAACAATGGAGAAAAGACAGTTTCTTCAATTAGTGGTGCTGAGAAAAGAGGACAGTAACATGTAAAAGAATGAAATTAGAACATATTCTTATACCCTATACAAAAACCAATACACTATTGTAAAGTAATTAACCTCCAATTAAAATAAATAAATTTATATTAAAATAATTTTAAAAAATAAAATGAATTTAAATTCTAAATGTAAAATTTGTAGAACAGAACATATAATTCTCTTTGACATAAATTGTCTGTTCAGACAAAGGGAAAAGGCAAAATTAAACAAATGAGAGCTTGGAGTCCTTCAGTAGCTAAGTCGTGTTTCACTCTTTGCAACACCATGGACTGCAGTATGCCAGACGCCTATCCTTCATTATTTCCCAGAGTTAGCTCAAATTTTAAGTCCATTGAGTTGGTGATGCTACCTAACTATCTCATCTTCTGCCACTCCCATCTCCTTTTGCCTTCAGATTCAGTTATCAGAGTCTTTTCCAATGAGTCAGCTCTTCTCATCAGGTGCCAAAAATATTGGAGCTTCAACTTCAGCATCTGTCCTTCCAATTAATATTTAGGGTTGGTTTTCTTTAGGATTGACTAGTTTGATCTAATTAAGCCATGCAATGTGACCTTATTGAATTTAAAATTTGGAGCAGTAAAGAGAACCATCAAGAAAGTGAAAAGACAAACTACTGAATGGGAGAAACTATTTGCTTATGACCTGACTGATAAGGGTTAATATCCAAGCTTTATAAACAGTTCACACAACTCAATATTAGCAAAATAAATAGCTCCAATAAAAAAGGACAGAAGACCTATATAGAATTTTTTTTCAAAGAAGACATACAGATGTCTAACAGGCATATGAAAACATACTAAATATCACTAATAATCAGAGAAAGACAAATTAAAAACATAGTGAGCTATATCCTCTTACATCTGTCAAAATACTTATCATCAAAAAGTCTGCAAATGTCAGATATTGGCATGAAACTTCAGAAAAGAGTATTCTAATGAACTGTGGTGTTGGAGAAGACTCTTGAGAGTCCCTTGGACTGCAAAGAGATCAAACCAGTCCATTCTGAAGGAGATCAGCCCTGGGATTTCTTTGGAAGGAATGATCCTAAAGCTGAAACTCCAGTACTTTGGCCGTCTCATGTGAAAAGTTGACTCATTGGAAAAGACTCTGATGCTGGGAAAGATTGAGGGCAGAAGGAGAAGGGGAAGACAGACAATGAGATGGTTGAATGGCATCACAGACTCAATGGACATGGGTTTGGGTAGACTGCGGGAGTTGATGATGGACAGGGAGGCCTGCCGTGCTGTGGTTCATGGGGTCACAAAGAGCCAGACACGACTGAGTGACTGAACTGAACTGAACTGAATACAATGTGGGTAGAAATGTAAACAGGTGCAGCCACTGTGGGAAACAGTTTGGAGGTACCATAAAAAATCTAAAAATAGAACTATCATGTGATCCAACAATCCCAATCAGTTCAGTTCAGTAGAGTCACTCAGTCATGTCCAACTCTTTGCAACTCCATGGAATGCAGCACTCCAGGGCTCCCTGTCCATTAACAACTCCTGAAGTTTACTCAAACTCATGACCATTGAGGGGTGATGCCATCCAACAAGCTCATCTTCTGTCATCCTCTTCTCATCCCAACTTCACTATTTCCCAGCATCAGGGTCTTTTCCAATGAGTCAGTTCTTCGAATCAAGTGGTCAAGTTATTGCATTTCAGCTTCAGCCTCAGTCCTTCCAGTGAATATTCAGGATTGATTTCCTTTTGCATGGAATGTTTGGATCTCCTTGCTGTCCAAGGGACTCACAAGAGTCTTCTCCAACACCACAGTTCAAAAGCATCAATTAATTAAGTGCTCAGCTTTCTTTATAGTCCAACTCTCACATCCATACATGACTATGGGAAAAAACATAGCTTTGACTAGATGAACCTTTTTTGGCAAAGTAAAGTCTTTGCTTCTTAATATGCTGATTAGGTTATTCAAAATTTTTATTCCAAGGAGCAAGTGTCTTTTAATGTCATGGCTGCAATCACCATCTGCTGTAATTTTGGAACTCCCCAAAATAAACTCTCCCATTATTTCCATTGTTTTCCCATCTATTCTTGAAGTGATGAGACCAGATACCATGATCTTAGTTTTCTGAATGTTGAGTGTTAAGCCAACTCTTTAACTCTCCTCTTTCACTTTCATCAAGAGGTTCTTTATTTCTTCATCACTTTCTACCATAAGGGTGGTGTCATCTGTATATCTGAAGTTATTGATCTTTCTCCCAGAAATCTTGATTCCAGCTTGCACTTCATCCAGTCCAGCATTTCTCATTATGTACTCTGCATATAAATTAAACAAGCAAGGTGAAAATATACAGCCTTGGCATATTCCTTTCCTCTTTTGGAACCAGTCTGCTGTTCCATGTACAGTTCTAACTGTTGCCTTTTTGCCTGCATACTAATATGCCAGGAGGCAGGCATGGTGGTCTGGTATTTGCATCTCTAAGAATTTTCCAAAGTTTGTTGTGATCTACACAGTCAAAGGGTTTGGTGTAGTCAATAAAGCAGAAGTAGATGTTTTTTTTTTTTTTTTCCTGGAATTCTCTTGATTTTTCATTGATCCAATGGGTGTTGGCAATTTGATCTCTGGTTCCTCTGCCTTTTCTAAAAACACCTTGAACATCTGGAAGTTCACAGTTCATGTATTGCTGAAGCCAGGCTTGCAGATTTTGGGGCATTACTTTGCTAGTGTGTGAGATGAGTGCAATTGTGTGGTAACTTGAGCATTCTTTGGCATTGCCTTTCTTTGGGATTGGAATGAAAACTGACTTTTTCCAGTCCTGTGCTACTGCTGAGGTTTCCTGATTTGCTGGCATAGTGAGTGCAGCACTTTTAAAGCATCATCTTTCAGGATTTGAAATAACTCAACTGGAATTCCATCACCTCCACTGGCTTTGTTCATATGATGCTTCCTAAGTCCCACTTGACTTTGGATTCCAAAATGTCTGGCTCTAGGTGAATGATCACATCATCATGATTATCTGGATCATGAAGATCTTTTTTTTACACAGTTCTTCTGTGTATTCTTGCCACCACTTCCTAATATCTTCTGCTTCTGTAATTCCATACCTTTTCTGTCTTTTATTGTGCCCATCTTTGCATGAAATGTTCCCTTGGTATCTCTAATTTTGTTGAAGAGATCTCTAGCCTTTCTGATTCTATTGTTTTCCTCTTATTTCTTTGCAATGAACACTGAGGAAGGCTTTCTTATCTCTCCTTGCTAGTCTTTGGAACTCTGCATTCAAATGGGTATATCTTTCCTTTTCTCTGCCTTTCACTTCTCTTCTTTTTGTAGCTATTTGTAAAGCCTCCTGAGACAATCATTTTGCATTTTTTTTGCATTTCTTTTTTGTGTATCATCTTGATCACTGCCTCCTGTACAATGTCAGGATCCTCCGTTCAAAGTTCTTCAGGCACTCTGTCTATCAGATCTAGTGCCTTGAATCTATCTGTCACTTCCCCTGTATAATCATAAGGTATTTGATTTAGGGCATAACAAATGGTCTAGTGTTTTCCATACTTTCTTCAATTTCAGTCTGAATTTGGCAATAAGGATTCTCCACAGTCTTCTGTTTGCTGACTGTATAGACCTCTATTTTGGCTGCAAAGAATATAGTCAGTCTGATTTTGGTGTTGACCATCTGGTGATGTCCATGTGTAGTCTTCTCTTGTGTTGTTGGAAGACAGTGTTTGCTATGACCAGTGCATTCTCTTGGCAGAACTCTATTAGCCTTTGTCCTGCTTCATTCTGTACTCCAAGGCCAAATTTGCCTGTTACTCCACGTATTTCTTGAATTTCTACTGTTGTATTCCAGGCCCCTATAGTGTAAAGTATATCTTTTTTGGGTGTTAGTTCTAGAAGGTCTTGTAAGTCTTCATAGGACCATTCAATTTCAGCTTCTTCAGCATTACTGGTCAGGGCATAGACTTGGGTTACCGTGATATTTAATGGTTTGACTTGGAAGCAAACAGAGATCATTCTGTTGTTTTTGAGATTGCATCCAAGTACTGCACTTCAGACTTTTGTTGACTATGATCGCTACTCCATTTCTGCTAAGGGATTCTTGCCCATAGTAGTAAATATAATGGTCATCTGAGTTAAATTCACCCATTCCAGTCGATTTTAGTTCTCTGATTCCTAAAATGTCAATGTTCACTCTTGCCATCTCCTGTTTGACTTTTCAATTTGCCTTGATTCATGGACCTAACATTCCAGGTTCCTATGCAATATTGCTCTTTACAGCATCTGACTTTACTTCCATCACCAGTCACATCCACAACTGGTTTTTGCTTTGTCTCCATCTCTTCTTTCTTTCTTTTTTTTTTTATAATTTTTTAAAATTTATTTTTACTTTACAATATTGTATTGGTTCTGCCACACGTCAACATGAATCCGCCATGGGTGTACGCGTGTTCCCCATCCTGAACCCACTCCTACCTCCCTCACCATACCATCCCTCCAAGTCATCCCCAGTGCACCAGCCCCAAGCATCACAGCATTGTTTATAATAGCCAGGACATGGAAGCAACCTAGATGTCCATCAGCAGATGAATGGATAAGAAAGGTGTGGTACATATACAGAATGGAGTATTACTCAGTCACTAAAATGAATATATTTGAATCAGTTCTAATGAGGTGGAAAAAACTGGAGCCTATTATACAGAGGGAAATAAGCCAGAAAGAAAAACACCAGTACAGTATACTAACGCATATATATGGAATTTAGAAAGATGGTAATGATAACCCTGTATGTGAGACAGCAAAAGAGACACAGATGTATGGAAGAGTCTTTTGGACTCTGTGGGAGAGGGAGAGGGTGGGATGATTTGGGAGAATGGCACTGAAACATGTGTATTATCATCTCTTCATTCTTTCTGGAGTTATTTCTCCACTGGTCCACTACTGAATGTATAAGTGAAAAGGAAAATATTAATTTTAAAGATGCATGAACCCCAACATGCACAACATCATTAATCACATTAGACATGATATGTATGCAACAGAAGTGTCCATCCACAGATGGATATATTAAGAAAACATGGTGTATATATACAATGGGAATGTTACTTAGCCATTAAAATTTTACTACTTTTCATAATATTTGTGGACCAATAGATTATTATATTTGGTGAAATATTTAAAACAGAAAGAAAAACACTGTATTATCACTTATATGTGAAATCTAAAAATAAAACCAAGGAGTATATATTAAAAAAAAAAAAAAAAAAGCACCAGAAACAGACTGACAGATATAAAGAATAAGATAGGAGTTATTAGTGGAAAGAGAGAAAGTGAGAGGGTTGAGAGAGGGGTATTGGGATTAACTGATACGAATAGCTATGTTAAAAAAAAATAAGCAAGAAGAATATTGTATAACACAGGAAAATATAGCCATTATTCTGTAATAACTTAAAGTAAAATGCATAAAATAGTGAATCACTAAGTTGTACACCTAAAACTAATACAGCATTTTTAATAAGATATATTTTTAAAAGTAAATTGTATCTATTATTTATTTATTCATTTTATTTATTGGCTGTGGTGGATCTTCATTTCTACGCAGGCTTTCTCTTGTTGAGGTGAGTTGCAGTTCCTGTCTAGTTGCTGTTCATGGGCTTCTCACTGTAGTGGCTTCTCTTGTTGCAAGGACTCTAGGCATGTGGGCTTCAGTAGTTGTGGTGCACAGGCTCAGTAGTTGAAACTCACAGGCTCTAGAATATGGGCTTCCGTAGTTGTGGTGTATGGGTTTAGTTGCCCTGTGGCCTGTGAAATCTTCCAAGACAAGGGATTGATGTCATGTCCCCTGCATTAGCAGGTAGATTCTTTTCACTATCTTACATGTAGCTGCCCAGTTTTCCTAGCATGACTAATTGAAGAGACTTTCTTTCCCCCAGTCTATATTATTATTTGTCATAGGTTAATTGAACATAAATACGTGGGCTTATTCTAGCATCTCTATTTTCATCCATTGATATATTGTCTGTTTTTGTGCTGGTAAAATACTGTTTTGATTATTACAACTTTGTAGGTATAGTCTGAAGTCAGAATGCTTGATGTTTCCAGCTTTATTCTTTTTTGTCAAGTTTGCTTTAACTGTTTGGAATCTTTTGTGGTTTTATACAAATTTTATGATGATTCTTTGTTAGTTCTGTGAAAATATCATGAATATTTTGATAGGTATTACATTAAATTCATAGATTGTTTTGCATAGTATGGACAATTTAACAATATTAATTCTTCCAATCCAAGAAAATATGGTATCTTCCATTTCATTATATCATTTTCAGATGTCTTCACCAGTGTTTTAAAGTTTTTATAGCATAGGTCTTTCACCACTTTGATTATGTTTATTCCTATGTGTTTTAAACTTTTTGCTAAAATTTTAAATGAGGTTTATTTCTCTTTATATTTCTGATAGTTCATTATTAGTATACAGAAAACTAATAGATTTCAGTATATTGATATCATATCTTGCAACTTCACACAATTCATTTATTAATTCTAATCTTATTTTGGTGGGGACTTTATATATATATATATATATATATTGCACTATGTCATCTATAAATAATAATAATTTTACTTCTTCCATTCTATTTAAGATGACTTTATTTCTTTTTCTTGTTTGATTATTGTGGCTAATCCTCCCAATACTATATTAATTGAAGTGCTAAGAGTGAGCATTCCTTTTTTTGTTTTTGACTTTATGGAAAAAACTTTCAGCTTTTCACTGTAAAGTATGTTACCTATGTCACCTCTGAGTTTGGCATAAATGGTTTTAATCCGGTTGAGATTTGTCTCCTCTACACCAATAGTGATTTGAGTTTTCCCTTTGAATGGATGTGGAATTTGTCAAATGCTTTTTCTGCATCTACTGAGATCTTTTGTTGTGGTGCACGGACCCTCTAGTTGAAGCTTGTGGGATCTCTAGTTGTAGTACATGGACTCCAAGGCACAAGGGCTCAGTAGTTGTGGCACATGAGCTTAGCTATTCTGTGGAATGTGGGATCTGAAATCCCTAAACAGAGATTTAACCATTTAACCCATGTCCTCTACATTGCAATATGGATTCTTAACCACTAGACCATCAGAGAAACCCACTTTTAATATATTGTTGGATTTGGTTTGTTAATATTTTGTTAAAGATTTTTACATCTATTTTTATCAGAGACTTTTTAAAAGTTTTTAATTTGTTTTCCTATTAAGGTAATGGTAGCATTGTAAAATTAATTTGGGAATATTTCATCTTCTCCAATTTGGGGGGATAGTTTGAGAAGAATAGTTTAATGCTTTCACTTGTCCACTAGAATTCACCTGTAAAGCTGTCAATTCCTGGACTTTTGTTTGATGGGAGTTTTTGATTACTAATTCAGTTTCATTTCTAGGAATCAGTCTGTTCAGAGTATATATTTCTTCCTGATTCAGTCTTGAAAGGTTTTATGTTTTAGGAACTTATCTAGTCTTTCTAATTTGTTCAATTTGTTGGCATATAACTGTTCAGTACTTTCTTATGATTTTTTAATCTTTATGTTATTCTTTGTAATTCTCTTTTCTAATTACTTATTTTGTTTATTTAGGCCCTTTTTCCTTTTATCATAATGATCCTGGCAAAAGGCTAACAATTTTGTTGATATTTTCAAAAATTCAGTCGTTGGTTTCATTGTTTTTTGTGTGCTTTTCTTTTTTCATTTTTTGCCCTCTATTTTACCAATTTATTTTTTGATCAATACTCGTTTTTTCCTTCTAAATTTAAACATTGTTTGCTCTTTTTTGTAACTCATTTTGGTTGCAGATGGGGTTGTTTATTTGAATTTTTTTTCTTTTCTCTTGAGGTAGGCCAGGATCCCTCTTAGAATTGCTTTTGCTGTATATCATTGATCCTGGAAAATTTTGCTTTTATTTGTCATAAGCAATTGTCTGATTTCCTTTTCATTAACTCATTTTTTAAATAGCATGTTGTTTAATCTTTGTACGTTGTTTTCCATTCTTTTTTCTGTAATTGATTTTTAGTTTCATACCATTGTGTTCAGAAGACACGACATAATTTCAACTCTTGTAAATTTGTTGAATCTTCTTTTGTGGCCCAGTGAAGGATTTCTCCTTGAGCATTTTCCATGTGCACTTGAAAGAAATGAATATTATTCCATTTTTGAATGGAATATATTGTAGCCACTCCTAAGTCCAACTGGTCTTTTGTGTCATTTAATGCCATTTATGCTTTATTGATTTTCTGTTTGGGTTATTTGTTTATTGATGTAAATGAGGTATTGAATTCCCCTGTTACCACTGTATTAGTATTAATTTCTCCCTTTATATCTGTTAATATTTGCTTTACAGAGTTAGGTGTTCTCATGTTAGGTGCATTTGTGATAGCTAATATTATATTCTCTTCTATGATCACTATGATCCCTTTATCTTTACATAATGCTTGGCCTTGTCTTCTGTTACAGAGTATTTTTAAAGAAACTCTTTGTCTAATATGTTTATTTCATCTCCATTTGCATATGTGTTTCATTTCCATTTCTACCGCTCACTTTCAGTCTGTGTGTTTCTTTAGCTCTGAATGAAGTATCATGTAGGCACCAAATAGATGGGTCTTGTTTTTCTATCCAATCAGTACCCTATGTCTTTTCATTGGAACACTTACTTCTATTAAAGTTAAAGAATTATTGATAAATATATATGTTTAAAGCCATTTTGTTTCTTGTTTTCTGGTTATATTTACTGATGACACAAAAGACTTTGACTGTGTGGACAGTCAAACTGGAAAACTGACAAACTGGAAAACTCTAAAAAAGATGGGAATATCAGACCACCTTACCTGCCAACTGAAAAATCTGTATCCAGATCAAGAAGCAACAATTAGAACTGCACATGGAAGAATGGACTGGTTCCAAATTGGGAAAGGAGTACAACAAAGCTGTATATTGTCACTCTCCTTATTTAACTTATATGCACAATGCATCATGTGAAATGTTGGGCTGGATGAAACACAAACTGCAATCAAGATTGCCAGGAGAAATATCAATAACCACAGATACACAGATGACACCATCCTTATGGCAGAAAGTGGTAGAGGAACTAAATAGCCTTTTGATGAAAATTAAAGAGGATAGTGAAAGAGCTGGCTTAAACACAACATTCAAGAAACTAAGATCATGGCATCTGGTCGCATCATTTCATGGCAAATAGATGGGGAAACAATGGAAACAGTGAGAGACTTTATTTTTTCTTGGGCTCCAAAATCACTGCAGATGGTGATTGCAGCCATGAAATTAAAAGATACTTGCTGTTTGGAAGAAAAGCTGTCATCAACTTACACAGTGTATTAAATAGCAAAGACATTACTTTGCTGACAAATGTCTGTCTAGTCAAAGCTATGTTTTTTCCAGTAGTCATGTATGGATATGAGCACTGGACCATAAAAAAAGCTGAGCACAGAAGAATTGATGCTTTTGAACTGTGGTGTTGAGGAAGATTTTTGAGAGTCCCTTGGACTGCCAAGGAGATCCAACCAGTCAATCCTAAAGGAAAACATTCCTGAATATTTATTGGAAGGACTGATGTTGAAGCTACAGCTCCAATACTTTGGCCACCTGATGGAAAGAACTGACTCATTGGAAAAGACTCTGATGCTGGGAAAGATTTAAGGCAGGAGGAGAAGGGTGTGACAGAGGACAAAATGGTTGGATGATATCACCGACTTGATGGGCATGAGTTTGAGCAAGCTCCAGGTGTTGGTGATGGACAGGGAAGCCTGGCATGCTGCAGCCCAATTGGTCCGAAAAGTCGGACATGACTGAGCTACTGAACTGAACTGTTTTTATATCCAATTGGTACACTATGTCAACAATAATCCTATATGCGAGATAGCAAAAGAAACACAGATGTATAGAACAGTCTTTTCGACTCTGTGGGAGAGGGCGAGGGTGGGATGATTTGGGAGAATGGCATTGAAACATGTATAATATCATATGTGAAACGAATCGTCAGCCCAGGTTCAATGCATGATACAGGATGCTCAGGGCTGGTGCACTGGGATGACCCAGAGGGGTGGTATGGGTAGGGAGATTGAAGGGGAATTCAGGATGGGGAACACGTGTACACCCATGGCAGATTCATGTTGATGTATGGCAAAACCAATACAATATTGTAAAGTAACTAGCCTCCAATTAAAATAAATAAATTTATATTAAAAATAATAAAAAAAAGAACACACACACAAAGAATTATTGACAAGTATATATTTAGTGCCATTTTGTTACTTGTTTTCTGGTTGTATTTATAGTTCTTCCCTGTCCTTATGTTCTTCTAATTTCTTCCCTTGTGGTTTAATGATTTCTTTAGTAGTGTGATTGTGTTCCTTTCTCTTGTTATGGTAATTTTCTATTTGTGATTATCATGGGGTTTGTGTATGTTGCCTGTACCTATTTCTACTTGTTTTAAACTGATAGTCATTTAAATTGAAATATATTCTAAAAGATACTTCCCTCTCCCACTTTCTGTGGCTTTGGTATCATATTTTACATCTTCATGTTTATCCTTTAATGGTTTATTTTCTCTAGTTGATTTTACAGTATTGGATTTTAATCTTCATATTTATTTATTTCAGTAGTTGACTCACAGCTTTTCCTACACATTTGCCTTTATTAGTGGGATTTACAATCTGAGCCACTAGGGACTCTCCATAAATTCTTAACTTCTCCTTACAGCATTTTCTTTTCCTCTTAGACCCTTTAACTCATTTCATATGGTTAGTTTAGTATTAAATAAATCTTAGTTTTGCTTGTCTAAAAAGTTTTTTAAATCTCTCTTTCAATTCTTAATGACAACCTTGGTTGGAAGATTATCCTAGGCTTAACTTTTTCCCTTTAGCACGTTAAATACATTATCCCACTCCCTTTTTGTCTGCAAAGTTTCTGAAGAAAAAATCATCTGATTTTTTACTGGGGTTCTGCTGTATATGACAGGTTTTCTCTTGTTGCCTTTAGAATTATTTAATTTTAACTTTTGGTCTTCTAAATATATCTATTAATACTAATTTGGAGTTCTTTGTGTTCATCTTCTTTGGGACTCTCTGTGCTTTTTATAACTAGAAATCTGTTTCTGTGTGTACTTGTTTAGTCATAGGAAATCAGCCAAAGCCCCAGGCAGTTTTCAGTCTGCTTCCTCTGCCTTGTTCCTGGGAGTAAAGATCTATTCTTACTTTTTATGAGCAGAGACTTGGTTTCTTACAGCCTTCCGATAAGTCTCATTTTTTTCAAATAAACTAAAGGAACTTATCTCCCTGGTGTTAGATCCCAGAGCTGCAGTACCTAACATGTCATTGGAACCTCCCACTCTCCAGGAAGTATCCCCAGGCTCATGATATTCTCCTCAACTTCTGTGGCCCCCGCTGGAAGCATGGGCCCCTACCTGGTGGCTTCTTCTCTCTTCATACTCAATTCTGTGTAGATCTATCTTTTCTTTAAATTAATTAATTTAATTGGAGGATAATTAATTTAAAATACTGTCTTAAATTTGTAAGGAATACATTAAATTAAAAAAAATACTGTGATGTTTTTTGCCATATATAAACATGAATTGGTCACAGGTATACGTGTCCTTCCCATTCTGAACCCCCTTCCCACATCCCTCCCCACCTGATCCCTCTGGGCTGTCCCAGAGCACCAGCTTAGGGTGCCCTGCCTAATGCATCAAACTTGCACTGGCCATCTATTTTACACCTAGTAATGAACATATTTCAGTGCTATTCTCTCAAACCATCTCACCTTCACCTTCTCCCACTGAGTCCAAAAGTCTGTTTTCTACATCTGTGTTTCCTTTGCTGACCTGAAAGTAAGATCATCAGTACTGTCTTTCTAAATCCCATATATATGCATTAATATACAGTATTTGTCTTTCTCTTTCTGACATACTTCACTCTGGGTAATAGGCTCCAGGTTCATCCACCTCATTAGAACTGACTCAAATGCATTCCTTTTTACAGTTGAGTAATGTTCCTTCGTGTATATACACCATAACTTCCTTATCCATTCATTTGCCAATGGACATCTAGGTTGCTTCCATGTCCTAGCTATTGTAAATAGTGTTTCAATGAACACTGGGGCACATGTGTCTCTTTCAGGTCTGATTTCCTCTGAGTGTATGCCCAGCAGTGGGATTGCTGGGTCATATGGCAGTTCTATTCCCAGTTTTTTAAGGAATTTCCACACTGTTCTCCATTGTGGCTGTACAAAATTTGCTTTCCCACCAACAGCCCACACCCTCTCCCACATTTATTGTTTGTAAACTCTTGATGATGGTCATTCTGACCTGTGTGAAATGATAGTCATTATAGTTTTGATTGCATTTCTCTAGTAATTAGTGATGTTGAACATCTTTCATGTATTTGTTAGCCATCTCTATATCTTCTCTGGAGAACTGTCTGTTTATATCTTTTGCCAACTTTTTGATTGGGTTGTTAATTTTTCTGGTATCGAGCTGCCTGAGCTGCTTGTGTATTTTGGAGACTAATTTCTTGTCAGTTGTTTTGTTTGCTATTATTTTGTTCCATTTTGAGGGCTGCCTTTTCACCTTGTTATAGTCTCCTTCCTTGTGCAAAACCTTTTAACCTTAATTAGGTCCCATTTTGTTTAGTTTTTGTTTTTATGTCCTTTACTCTTAGTGGTGGGTCATAGAGGATCTTGCTGTGATTTATGTCAGAGTGTGTTCAACCGATGTTTTCCTCTAAGAGTATTATAGTTTATGGTCTTACATTTAGGTCTTTAATCCATTTCGAGTTTATTTCTGTGTATGGTGTTAGAAAGTGTTTTAGCTTCTTTCTTTTACGCATAGCTAACAGACTCTATTTTTTTGGGCTCCAAAATCACTGCAGATGGTGATTGCAGCCATGAAATTAAAAGACGCTTACTCCTTGGAAAGAAAGTTATGACCAACCTAGATAGCATATTCAAAAGCAGAGACATTACTTTGCCAACAAAGGTTCATCTAGTCAAGGCTATCGTTTTTCCAGTGGTCATATATGGATGTGAGAGTTGGACTTTGAAGAAAGCTGAGCACCAAAGAATTGATGCTTTTGAACTGTGGTGTTGGAGAAGACTCTTGAGAGTCCCTTGGACTGTAAGGAGATCCAACCAGTCCATCCTAAAGGAGATCAGTCCTGGGTGTTCATTGGAAGGACTGATGCTGAAGGTGAAACTCCAATGCTTTAGCTACCTCATACGAAAAGTTGACTCATTGGAAAAAACTCTGATGCTGGGAGGGATTAGGGGCAGGAGGAGAAGGGGATGACAAAGAATGAGATGGCTGGATGGTATCACCGACTCGATGGACATGAGTTTGAGTAAACTCCTGGAGTTGGTGATGGACAGGGAGGCCTGGCATGCTGTGATTCATGGGACCACAAAGAGTTGGACACGACTGAGTGACTGAACTGAATGACTGAACTGAACCACTTCTCCCAGCACCGCATGTTGAAGACATTGTCTTTTCTCCAGTGTATATTTTTGTCTTTGTCAAAGCTAAGGTGTCCATAGGTGTATGGATTTATCTCTGCTGCTGCTTCTGCTAAGTCGCTTCAGTTGTGTCCGACTCTATGTGACCCCATAGATGGCAACTGATCAGGCTCCTCTATCCCTGGGATTCTCCAGGAGAGAATACTGGAGTGGGTTTCCATTTCCTTCTCCAATGCATGCATGCATGCTAAGTCACTTCAGTCATGTGCAACTCTGTGGACAGCAGCCCACTAGGCCCCTCTGTCCACAGGATTCTCCAGGCGAGAATACTGGAGTGGGTTGCCATTTCCTTCTCCACCATTTATCTCTAGGCTCTCTATTTTGTTCCATTGATCTATATTCTGTCTGTGCCAATATCATAGTGTCTTGATGACTGTAGCTTTGTAGTATAGTCTGAATTCAGAAAGTTTGATTCCTCCAGTTCCATTCTTCTTTCTCAAAATTGCTTTAGCTATTTGGGGTCTTTTGTGGTTCCATAAAAATTTATTTGTTCTAGTTCTGTGAAAAAATACCATTGTAGTTTGATAGAGATTGCATTGAATATATAGATTGCTTTGGGTAGTATACTAATTTTCACTATATTTATTCTTCCAATCCATGAACACAGTATATTTCTCCATCTGTGTCATCTTCGATTTCTTTCATCAGTGTTTCATATTTTTCTTATAGAAGTCTTTTGTTTGTAAGTATTTTATTATTTCCATTGTAATGGTGAATGAGATTGTTTCCTTAATTTCTCTTTCTGATTTTTCAGTGTTAGTATATAGAAATGCAAGGGGATTTCTACATATTAATTTTCTATCCTGCAACTTTACTATATTCATTGATTAGCTCTAGTAATTTTCCATTGGCATCTTTAGTGTTTTCTATGTGTAGATCTTTCTTTACAGCCTTGATTATACAAAAGCCTTTCTGCTAACTGCCCCCCGCCCCGTTTGTTTTCATAAAAAGTTGCTCCACATTTTGATGTATTTTTTGAAGTAGGTGAGCTCAGCACACTCTTAATTTTCTATCTTGATTTCCAACCCCTGAATAAACTGTTTTACTTTTCCTAAAAGGAATCATAACTAATCCAGTTAGGGAAACAAATGTGAATAAAACAGCCATTAATCCATAACTTCAGCATGTCATAGTGAGATCAAACTCAAATCTGTAGTCATAGCATGTGATTTTCTCAGTGATTACTTGCTATGTTGCTTTGCAAAAAAAAGATTATGTCTGTAGTATAACAGTAATTCTCTAATATTTATTGACCAAAGAAGGGGAAATAAAAGAGGTCCCAGTCCCTAATTTCTGAAGGAAGGTGAAGGTGAAGGTGAAGTCTCTCAGTAGTGTCTGACTCTGCGACCCTGTGGACTGTAGCCTACCAGTCTTCTCCATCCATGGGATTCTCCAGGCAAGAATACTGGAGTGGTTTACAATTTCCTTCTCCAGGGGATCTTCCCAACCCAGGGATCGAACCGGGGTCTCCTGCATTGGAGGCAGACGCTTTAACCTCTGAGCCACCAGGGAAGCCCGATCTATGAAATCCTAATCTAATAGGTATGAGATTTAGACCCAGAGTTCAATTTCATCAAGTGTTATTTATGATTCTGATGAAGTATTTCTAAGGCGGCACTTTGGGAAACATTAAATTATTTCAAAAATAAATTGTGAGTACCCATCTCTCTATTGATATGAACTATTTAATAATCTATGAACCATAGTATTTCATTTACCTATTTAAATTGCCATCTTTCTAAATAATCATAACATCTTTATTCTTTAATTTTTTTTACAAGTCCCTGGTATGTAACTTTCAAATACTAAATATGTAGCATTTGGTTTAAGCCTATATACATCTAATTTTATCTACTCTAAAGAGAATTAATAAATATATAAAATATTTCATTGGGAAAAAATTAGTTATAATTAGAGGACCCATATCATGGTTTGTGAAAAAGTTGAGAGAATAATATGTAAGATTTTAGTTATTAATTGAAGAGGTATTTGTGAAGGGAATTTTAGCTGAAGGTGGAGGGTGTGAAGAAAACACAGGAAGGTTGCAATTCATATTCAGAGACTAAAAGCTCAGTATGCTTTGAATGTAGTAAGCAAATGGCAAATAGTGGAATTTATACACTAAGTGCATTTCTATAATAGATAGTAAATGGTTTCAATAGTAAACAAAGGAATTTATGATCCACTTAATTACGGAATTAAAGGTTTTTGAGCTGGAAAAGACCTTCTAGCATTCATCTTCTGTTAGAAAGTCCGTGGTAATTTAGACTACACTATATTTTAGAGCATCTCAAGGTGGGAAAGGGGGATCGACACGCCAAGCCTTAAATTGTTTGACTATGACCTTAAGTAGCAACTAGTAGATTTGTCTCAAACCTACAGTATACAAAGGCATTTTCTTTCAAAAAGACCCATTGAAAGTTCATATGGTAGATGTTTTTAAAATGTATTTTGCAAAGAGATTAAGTGGCTTGTTCAAAGTCAGAGACTGAAAAATGACAAATGAGGATTGACATCTGGTTTCTCATACATTTTCCTATAATGTGTACTCCATATTAATGGACTTTTCCACTATTCTTATATTCTAAAGATGATAGTATAACCGCTGATTTTGTTTTGTTTTATTTTAATATCTGTATTTGCTTTTCTGACAAGTGTTTCTAGAATGTAACTCTTGCTTCAGTCCTTGTGGTAGTACAACCATTTGTATTCTTGGTACAGTACGGCTAGCAAAATGTTTTTGCCAAAAGTCCCACAGACCAGCTACTTCTCACAGGCTGGAGGTTGGTAACTTTCATAGAAAAGAAAGTATGCAGATGAAGCAATACAAACATCTTCAGGGACACTCTATTTTGCAATCAGGAAGACAGCTAGCATTCTTCCATAGATGGTTCTTGTGCCTGCAAAGTTTCTTTTTTTTTTTTTTTCCCTATGACATAATTTCAAAAGCATCAGGAAATATTAACTTTTAAAATTGTCTGTGGAAACTATGACAATGTTATCAGAACTTTGAATGCACCTTTGTTAGTATATAACTTGATAGTTATGGAATTTCAATTTAAAATCAACTGAAGTCCAAAAGTAGTTTTTAAAAAGCAGGCATTGTTGAAAGCATTAGTCATAAGTTTTAATTTGTTTGGATTTTCCTTCTAGAAAATACCACCTCATCATTTCATATTTCCCAAGTCAAATCTTTTGAAGACGTTTTTCCTGATCAGCTGTGAAAAATATTGTAATTCAACGTTATCTTGGCATAAATATATTCAAGAAAGGAAATTAAAGGACAGATTCAAAACATCTGCCAGATCCTGATAAAGATAGCGAAAATGATTTAGTCTGAGTCATTATCTCCCACTCAGGACTATATACCTCAGAGCTAGTCAACCCGCTTAATCATAGTTTGAATAGTCAGTCAAATGGAGTCTGACACTTTATTTCATTTTCTATCAAATATTTTTTTTTCTCACTGTCAATCTGTGGCCTCCTTAGTTCTCATTTTAATTCTTATTATGAATACACACCCAGTTCCACAAGTATTTTTGTGGTTAGTAGAAACTTGCAATTAAATTGCCCATTCATTAATTATTAATCTGGTGTAGGTGACTTATGCCATTAAGTAGATGTTCAGTTCAGTTCAGTTCAGTTCAGTCACTCAGTCATGTCCAACTCTTTGTGACCCCATGGACAGCAGCATGGACTGCATGCATCAATTAAGTAGATGGCTTAGAGCTTAAATTGAGCAAGACGCCCCCTTCCACGTGTAGTTTGGTGAATTTAGGCTACAGATCAGATTTTCAACATACAGATAGATGCTAATTTTGAGAAGCATGCTCGTATTACATGTACCACTTAGCAATATGCATGTAAGTGATTGTTGAAATACAGTGCTAATATTTTACAAAACATATTAAGGGATCATCTATAAGTTACTATAATTAATAAGAGTGGAGTTGCTTTTCTTTCTTACAAAAGATTCTAATTCTTTCCCACAGGTAATATAGTTTTAATTTGGAACAAGAGATTTCAAAAGAAGTAAAGGGTAAATAACAATCTTAGTATGTGTTCAAATGTTTTGACACTTCAGTGAAAACTATACATTTAGTGACCAGTTTCATGCTTTATAATTTCAGTGAATATTGATCAGTATAAGAGAAAAGAAAGATGAGGAATGAGATTGAGTGAATTTTAAGTCTCACACAAAGTGCTTTCTTGTCTTATCCTAAATGTTATTGACTTTGACCATATGACTGGGATAGAAGAAAATAACCCAACTGAGTATAATTATCTACTCCAGGAAAATTAGAAGATTCATAGAATTCTGGGTAAGAGGAAAAGGGAACATTCATATATCTATCTATGAACAATTAGAGAATGTGAAATACTTGTTCTTTTACTTATTCTCTGTTAAAACTAAGGATAAACTAAAATAAATTAGGAGGACTTGTCATGACATTTTCAGTGTTCTTGACTATTTTGGTTTTAGGGTGTGTTGGTCACCAACTTCAGGAACTTCGCAGGTGTAATCTGAAACCAACCCCTGTGGTGGAGAGCATGGAGAGATCAAAAAAGAAGCAAATCACTCCAGAATTTTAGGTGGCAAGTTTAATGAGCAAAGGAACTTACATAAAGAGGTCTGTGTGGGAGACTGCAAGACAAGCAATTCTCCACAACTGCTCACCAGAATCTTTAAGTTTATGTGGAGATCTCGGGGCTTCTCAGGAGATACAAGAAACTTTGGTTCAATCCCTGGATCGGTAAGATCTCCTGGAGAAGAGAAATGGCAACCCAATCCAGTACTCTTGCCTGGAAAATGTCGTGGACAGAGGAGCCTGGTGGGCTACAGTTCATGAGTTGCAAAAGGGTCAAACATGACTGAACACAGCATAGCATAGAACCCTTGAGGTTACTGTCAAGTATATAGCCCAGCTGTATACATGATTAAGCAACACATTATCCCCTCAAGATTGGATTATTAAAGAGCTCCACCCTGGGAACAGTGGATGGAATGCAAATTCCTAGAACAGGGTAGAGGGTAAAGTGTATCCAGTTGCCTGGTTCCAGCTCACAGGTCAATCATCAGTTACATGTTCCCCATGATCTCTCCCAACATTGCACTCTTACTGAATGGCTTTTACAATCTTACAGGCCTCCTCTTCTGCAGTGTGCCCTGAACGTTCAGTGAGGAGCTTCAGTAGCATGGAGGTGACTTGTTTGGCCACTGTTTAGCTGCACTGGAGGCATATGCCACAGAAAGATATAGGCACATTCAAGAGAAAGTACCAACTAAGACAAAGATTCCCAAATAGGTAACAGTTTTTTCAAGAGTCTCATGATTTGGACCAGTGATTTATTAAATCCCCTGGGCTGGAGATTGGATCACTCAGGGTGTTTTCTTGTATCCTTGTGTATGCAAGGGGCATCTGTGCTTTATAAGTCAGGATGTGGAAAACAAGTCTGCCTCAGGTTCTTGCTGGTGGACCTGAATGTCTCTCCACACACCCTGACCCTGCTTCTCCTGCTGCTGCTAAGTCGCTTCAGTTGTGTCTGACTGTGCGACCCCATAGATGGCAGTCTATCAGGCTCCTCTGTCCCTGGGATTCTCCAGGCAAGAATACTGGAGTGGATTGCCATTTCCTTCTCCAATGCATGCATGCATGCTAAGTTGCTTCAGTCCTGTCCGACTCTCTGTGACCCTATGCACAGCAGCCCACCAGGCTCTTCTGTCCACAGGATTCTCTAGGCAAGAATACTGCAGTGGGTTGTCATTTCCTTCTCCTTACCCTGACCCTACAAGGCTTTAATCACAATCATCCACCCCTCATTTTCCAACTGTCTAAGACATAAGGTTAATCCCTTTGGAGTTAGACCAAATGTCAGTTCAAAGGGTTAATGGCCAAGGTTCATTGTAATCACCAGCCAAACTGCTCTGAATTCTGTCCACTGAGGGATACAAAGGTGCTACAACAGGAAGAGGGTCTGGGTCATTTGGAGAATCTACATACTCTATCAGGGCCTAGTATCACCTACATTTCTATAGACAGTGAGCTGAAACACAAGATGCTCCTCTGCTGCAAATAGGCTGCCACTTAGTCAAAGCTGAGATTTGAACAATGGCAGAGGTGGGTTGGTCCTTCTGGCCACTGCCCCTGGCCTCAGGCGTGGGGGCATGGGGTAGCTCATCCCACCCCTGGTCTCGGATTGATTATGTTCTTTGCAGCCAAAGATGGAGAAGCTCTATACAGTCAGCAAAAACAAGACCAGGAGCTGACTGTGGCTCAGACCATGAACTCCTTATTGCCAAATTCAGACTTAAATTGAAGAAAGTAGGGAAAACCACTAGACCATTCAGGTATGACCTAAATCAAATCCCTTATAGAATATACAGTGTAAGTGAGAGATAGATTTAAGGGCCTAGATCTGATAGATAGAGTGCCTGATGAACTATGGAATGAGATTAAACACATTGTACAGGAGACAGAGATCAAGACCATTCTCAAAGAAAAGAAATGCAAAAAAAGCAAAATGGCTGTATGTGGAGGCCTTACAAATAGCTGTGAAAAGAAGAGAAGTGAAAAGCAAAGGAGAAAAAGAAAGATATAAACATCTGAATTCAGAGTTCCAAAGAATAGCAAGACGAGATAAGAAAGCCTTCTTCAGTGATCAATGCAAAGAAGTAGAGGGAAAAAACAGAATGGGAAAGACTAGGGATCTCTTCAAGAAAATCAGAGATACCAAAGGAACATTTCATGCAAAGATGAACTCGATAAAGGACAGAAATGGTATGGACCTAACAGAAGCAGAAGATATTAAGAAGAAATGGCAAGAATATGCAGAAGAACTGTACAAAAAAGATCTTCACGGTGGTAATAATAATCACAATGGTGTGATCACTGACCTAGAGCCAGACATCCTGGAATGTGAAGTCAAGTGGGCCTTAGAAAGCATCACTACGAACAAAGCTAGTGGAGGTGACGGAATTCCAGTTGAGCTATTCCAAATCCTGAAAGATGATGCTGTGAAAGTGCTGCACTCAATAGGCCAGCAAATTTGGAAAACTCAGCAGTGCCCACAGGACTAGAAAAGGTCAGTTTTCATTCCAATCCCAAAGACAGGCAGTACCAAAGAATGCTCAAACAACTGCACAATTGCACTCATCTCCCATGCTAGTAAAGTAACGCTCAAAATTCTCCAAGCCAGGCTTCAGAAATATGTGAACCGTGAACTTCCTGATGTTCAAGCTGGTTTTAGAAAAGGCAGAGGAACCAGAGATCAAATTGCCAACATCCGCTGGATCATGGAAAAAGCAAGAGAGTTCCAGAAAAACATCTATTTCTGCTTTATTGACTATGCCAGAGCCTTTGACTGTGTGGATCACAATAAACTGTGGAAAATTCTGAAAGAGATGGGAATACCAGACCACCTGATCTGCCTCTTGAGAAATTTGTATGCAGGTCAGGAAGCAACAGTTAGAACTAGACATGGAACAACAGACCGGTTCCAAATAGGAAAAGGAGTTCATCAAGGCTGTATATTGTCACCCTGCTTATTTAACTTCTATGCAGAGTACATCATGAGAAACGCTGGACTGGAAGAAACACAAGCTGGAATCAAGACTGCAGGGAGAAATATCAATAACCTCAGATATGCAGATGACACCACCCTTATGGCAGAAAGTGAAGAGGAACTAAAAAGCCTCTTGATGAAAGTGAAAGTGGAGAGTGAAAAAGTTGGCTTAAAGCTCAACATTCAGAAAACAAAGATCATGGCATCCAGGCCCATCACTTCATGGGAAATAGATGGGGAAACAGTGGCAGTCTTTATGTTTCTGGGCTCCAAAATCACTACAGATGGTGACTGCAGCTATGAAATTAAAAGGCGCTTACTCCTTGGAAGCAAAGTTATGACCAATCTAGATAGCATATTCAAAAGCAGAGATAGTACTTTGCTAACAAAGGTTCGTCTACTCAAGGCTATGGTTTTTCCAGTGGTCATGTATGGATGTGAGAGTTAGACTGTGAAGAAGGCTGAGCGCCAAAGAATTGATGCTTTTGAACCGTGGTGTTGGAGAAGACTCTTGAGAGTCCCTTGGACTGCAAGGAGATCCAACCAGTCCATTCTGAAGGAATTCAGCCCTGGGATTTCTTTGGAAGGAATGATGCTCAAGCTGAAACTCCAGTACTTTGGCCACCTCATGTGAAGAGTTGACTCATTGGAAAAGACTCTGATGCTGGGAGGGATTGGGGGCAGGAGGAGAAGGGGACGACAGAGGATGAGATGGCTGGATGGCATCAGTGACTCGATGGACATGAGTCTGAGTGAACTCCGGGGATTGGTGATGGACAGGGAGGCCTGGCGTGCTGCGATTCATGGGGACGCAAAGAGTTGGGCACAACTGAGCAACTGATCTGATCTAATCTGAGAGGTGGGTTGATGGAACATATTCTCTTCTCACCCCTTGATAGGAAGGAAACTTCTTACCATGATATGCTGTTCCTTTGTGAGAGGTTCTACCTGGAGGAATGCTATGCACTGCTGAGAGCTATTGCTCTATGGGGATATATTGAGTTTCTTCCCGCTTCCAGACCTAAGACTGAAATCCTATAAACTCATTCAGATGTCTGGCACAGTGCCAAACACAATAGGTAGCCACAGACACATATTACTCCAATGGTAGTCCTGCTTAAGAGATGCCCTGAGCTTTGCCTTCTCAAAGGTGGATTGGTGCTCTGATCCCAAGTTCCACACGTGCCCTTTAGGTCCTCCAAAACCTCCAAATCCCTAGCTTGCATCTTTTTTACATTGTTAAGGGTTTGATAGGCTTATATGCTAGCAATAACAGATTCTGGGACAATTGAGGTCTTATTCAACCAAAGGACTCCCCAAAATTTTAAAACAATGCCTGGGCCTTGAATTTCCTATGAACTTCTACTGCCCATCTTCTTCCATTGCAGATATCCCAGCCAAACTTTCAGAATGTTCTGCAGAAGAGGTAAGTCTTCATATAATATGTTATAGAATCAATGTAATGGGCCGATGTTGTTGAAGTGCAAAAAATAACAGACATAGATATCAGGTCGATATCCCATGACATATTGTTGGTACTTAGGGATGCCCTTCAAAAGTCCATTATTGTCCTGCTAATGTGAACACAAATTGATCTTATTTATTATAAATGTGTACTTGTCAGAGTCTTTTCAATGAGTCTTGAAGACAAAGCACTTTCACAAGAACACTTCTGCCAAAGCAAAGAGTAAAACAATTATTGCAAAGAAAAATAAATAGTTTTATTTTTATGTGTGTGTATTATTGATTTCAAAGGATTACTTCTTTTTAAGTGAATTAAATAGAACTCTTTTCCAAATTAATTTTTACAATATTTTCTGAAAATAGACATTGCATGTACATAACATACATCTAATGACATACAGAGATATGCATACAAATAGAGAAATTTAGCTTTTATTCCAAAATTAGCCTTTGATGAGTAATGTTATGGAGTCTGTGGACTACAATTTGTTCAAGGAACTTTCATGGCAGTCTGTATTTTTATTAATAAAAACCTCTCTCTCTCCCTATTTTTCTTTCTTTCAGTCACAATGGAGACTATTTGCATTTCAAAGGCATGGCAAGATTTACAACTTTAAGGGCAGAGTTAGGTTTTTCCAAGAGTTTATGAGTATATTTCTCTATTGTCAGATGTCTAAGGCAACTACTACATAGGATTTTATTTTATATTAAGGATCAAACAGTGTAGACCACTCCATCTGTTTACTGTCAATTATCACAACATCCTCCCCTTCTCTCTCTGTTTCCCAGAGATTATTCCTTTTGGAATCCTAATCAGACTTCATTACAACACTCAGATCTTAATCCTTCCTAACCTCACAAAATGGCACACTGAGCTCTTTAAATTACTCTCCTCTTCACATACCTTGTTTGCCAACCTTGAAACTAGCAGAGCAATAAATAAGTCTTTCTAACTTCAGCTCATCTTCCAAATTTCTAAGTTAAGATTTAGCCTGTAGTTGAGCACTGGTGGCCAGCTGAATTGCCCACAGTAGAGGCCAGCTCACTTTAGAAGTCATTGGTTTTCCTTCTTTGCAATGGTACACTATGAGAAGTTCCTCGAATAAAAACATTAAACCAGCCTGTGTTTTGGGACTGTCTCTCAATTTGTGTGGCAGTCCTCAAACATCTAATGTATTGGTCACCTCTCCCCACATGCAAGATAGTAGCTAATGTGAGATTTTCCACAGGGATGCCTCTTTTCCAAAGCCCATTTCTTTGGCATCTTGGCAACCTCTACAGCTGTTGATTTGAAACTTTGGGACCGTCCTGGGTATAAATTGAAACCAGTACCTATACAAAGAGGGAATGGAAGACTGAAAGAAGGAAGACCACTCTAGACTGGTAGGTGGCAAGTTTAATAAGGAATGAGATTTACTTATGAGGCTTGTCTTATGTAGATCTTATAGCAGTAAGATTAATAGATTTCCAAACCTTCATGCTAAATCTTAAAAGCCCATACAGAGGAACTAACTGGGTTCAGTCATGTATACCATCCAGATGATATGAAAAACACATTGCTTCCTCAAGGCTGCATCCTGGAAAATGTCTCTAAATTGTGTACACATGAGGGAACATTATCTTCTAAGCACAAAGGAGGGATATGTGCGTGGACAGTGGCTTCAGTTGCATCTGACTCTTTGGGACGCCATAGACTGTAACCTACCATGCTCCTCTGTCCATGGGATTTTTCTCAGCAAGAATACTGGAGTGGGTTGGGATGCCCTCCTCCAAGGAAATTTCCAACACAGAGATAGAACCCATGTCTCCTGTGTCTCCTGCATTTCAGGCACATTCTTTTACCACTGAGCCAGGGAAAACCAATAGAGGAATGAGGAGCTTTCAACTGTTCAGGTCTAGTTCTCAGATCTGGTAGCAGTCACGTCCTCTTGATTATGATCTCTTCCAACAGTGTGACTGCAAGGAATCATTGAGTTAAATGCTCATTTCTAGAATTACAGATTTCTACCTTTTATCTTGTTCCTTCAGGGCTAATATTATCTTATTTTTTTGTATGCAGCCTTTATTGTATACACATTTTTGCCTTTTAGTTAGAAACTTGAGAGTAAAGAAGATGATGGTCTAGTCAATAAGTCTAAAATTAACAGCTGAGTAAATGTATCCAAGTAAATAATTAACATTTCCTAAAAATTTTTTGAAACATCAAAGTACTATAAATGTTATCAGAATAAGAGGACCAGCCAACAAAATTTTAAAAGAACTTGAAAGGTGCAAATCATATAAAAAATTGAAAGATGCTTGCTCCTTGGAAGAAAAGTTATGACCAACCTAGACAGCATATTAAAAAGCAGAGACATTACTTTGCCAACAAAGGCCCATCTAGTCAAAATTATGTTTTTTCCAGTAGTTGTGTATGAATGTGAGAGTTGGACTATAAAGAAAGCTGAGTACCAAAAAACTGTGGTTTTGGAGAAAACTCTTGAGAGTCCCTTGGGCTGCAAGGAAATCCAACCAGTCCATCCTAAAGGAAATCAGTCCTGAATATTAATTGAAAGGACTGAGGCTGAAGCTGAAACTCCAACACTTTGGCCACCTGATGCGAACAACTGAGTCATTGGAAAAGACCCTGATGCTGGGAAAGATGGAAGGCAGGAGGAGAAGGGGACTGCAGAGGATGAGATGGTTGGATGGCATCACTGATCAATGGACATGAGTTTGAGCAAGTTCCAGAAGATGGTGAGGACAGGGAAGCCTGGTGTGCTGCAGTCCATGGGGTCGCAAAAAGAGTTGGACATGACTGAGCAACTGAACTGAACTAACAAATGCCAATCACTTCAAATTCTAATTTTCAAAATTAAACCAATGCACTTTAACAACACACTTTCTCCGTTTGTAAATAGTTATACGAATCTTGCACTTGTGACTCATAGAACAGTTGATGGCAAATATGTATATTATCTGAAACAATGTGCTGATCATTTTTCTCTTTTTAATATTAGTGCTCAGAAAATACTCAGATATCTTGAGATCTAGAAGAAAAATTATTTTAGAGAGGATCCACATCCAAATTAAGAAGTTGGCTCTTCCAATAAAGTGGTGAGGGTTCTGAAAATAATGGCTGGGTTTCTTCCACTACAAACTAGTACAATGGGGTAAACAAACATTGCACACATTCACAGACACACACACACACACACACACATACACTTAGAGTGAGAAACATAAGGGTAGCACAGGTTAAATGGGAATGGAAAACTGTTCATTTAAGTACTTGTGATTCTGGAACTAAGATAAGAATTTAGTCACGGTTCGATGCACGATCCTGGATGCTTGGGGCTAGTGCACTGGGAC
The DNA here is from genome assembly GCF_027580195.1 of Bos mutus. NCBI lineage: Eukaryota > Metazoa > Chordata > Mammalia > Artiodactyla > Bovidae > Bos > Bos mutus. The sequence continues at coordinate 68,548,281 of NC_091631.1, read as the reverse complement.
GACCCAGAGGGATGGTATGGGGAGGGAGGAGGGAGAAGGGTTCGGGATGGGGAACACATGTATACCTGTGGCAGATTCATTTTGATGTTTGGCAAAACTAATACAATTATGTAAAGTTTAAAAATAAAATAAAATTAATTAGAATGATGAAAAAAAAAAAAAAAAAACAGGAACACCTACAAAAATAACCAAATAACCAAACAAAAACAAGCCCACACTTAGGTGCATCATATTCAAACTGCAGAAAATCAGACAAAGAAAAAAACAATCTGCAGAAAATCAGACAAAGAAAAAACCTTAAGAGAAGTAGGAGTGGGTGGTGGGGAGGAATAAAACACGTATAGACAAAGATGAGAATTACAGTATAACTTTTTCAGGGATCATGCAAATAAGGAGTGTGTTGAAAGGATGTTTGGACTACCAGATTCTATGCTCATTTTCCCAAAACTCAAACTTCATGTACAGCTATTTTTTATTTTATTTTTTAACTTTACAATATTGTATTGGTTTTGCCATATATCAACTACTTTTAAGAAATATTTGTCATACTAAAAGGTCTTGGTCAAGAATTTGAAACCCTAAAATTTGCTGTTACTATTAGTTTGTGACAGTCACGGATGCTATTTGTTGTCTATAATGTGAAAATAAAAATAATCCTTCTCATTCACAGAAAGTTGCTACTTTCTGTGAAATAAAGTAATAACACATATGGAAAAAAAAATAAAAATAAAATAATAAAAGGGCCAAAAAAAAAAAAGAAAGTTACAGGAGAGTGGGAAGCAGAGCAGGCAGGGAAGGCTTTCAACCAAGAGGCAGGTCTGATCTCCATGTAAGGGAAGGGGGGAGGTTGGGGAAGGGAGGGTAAACAGGAAGATTATTTGCCGCAGAGCAGCTCTGAGAAATTTTGGCTCATCCAATGGGGAGCTCTATACACAGCAAAGGTTGCCTCTTTGAGGCCTCTTGTGTCAGCTGTTATAGCCAGACCTAGTCTCCTTGCCCTGGTCAGTCACTGGCTGGGAGCTGACTGGGAAGGGAGGCTGGCATCATGCATCCCTGGAGGCAGTCAGTCAGCTCCTGGCCTTGAGCAGTTTCTCTCTCGAAGGTAGAGCTGAACTCCTTCCTCCGTGGCTGGAATCATCCTTCCTCCTCGGCTTCCACAGGCTTAGTCCCTCTGGTTCTTAGCTTCCAGTTAACACAGTGCTCTTCAGGGATGCATCCTTCATGTAAGTGGGAGTTCAACTCCCATCTCAGGACTATCCCATTAGTCCATCAGCCACATGATTTTGCTTCTATACCCACTACCAAGCCTATCCAAACAGAAGCAATTTGTATAAGGCCTCCTTCCTTGGCTTTCCTTTGATGTGAGTGGACAGTAATTTACAGCACAACTCAAGAAGGGACTTCTCTGAGAGAGAAGCCCCCCAAAAGCCTAGAAGGACTGTGGGTTTGTGTGTGTCTTGGGATGGGGTGAAGTGGGGGCCAGAAAGGTGACAGGGTGCTTGGCAAACATGTGGGGTGACTTTCAGATCAGTGAGTCTTTCTTGTGAATTTTAGGACCCTGTCCCATCTCTCCATCCCTCAGCAACCCCTACTGTACACATAGCAGTGGAATGAGCAATACATGAACAGTAACACTAACGCCAGTTAATCACCTAGCCCTTCATAGTGCCAATCCTATGACATGCACAACCAAGGACCCCTTCCCTGCTGTTGTGCTCCCTGGAGACAATGAGCTTAAGGCTAATCAAGTATATCTTACAGAGCAGGGAGCCCAGAGGAAACATGCCCCAAATCCCCAGCTAGTGAGAGGATCAGGACCAACTTCCAGCCCAGCCCTTTTTCTATGGCCCTGCTCTGTCCTTCCCCTCCTCATATTAGGAAATTCACTTCCACTTCAGACCTAAGGTGCTAAAGGCAGAGCTGTTATTTTACCAGTGTGTGAAATGTCCAAGGGTAACAAAAAATTAAAGTCACACTTCTCTCTAAATAATTATTTCAAAGACCCCTTTAAAATTCCTGCCAGATTAAAGTCCTGGGGAGTCTTCCAAAGATTTCTTGGCTGGCCACTGAGCATTCTGCACCCTCCCAGCTCCACACTTCTCTCACTAACTGTTATGAAATCTTCTAAGGCACTCATGCAGCACATGGCTAGGAGTTGAGAAGAGTGCAAAAGAGGTCTCAGAAATAACATTCACCAGATCCCTGACCAGTTTTTCTGAGATGTGGGTAGATAAATATCCTCTACGAATGGCTGGCCGTCCAGAGTAGACAAACTGGCATAACTGCTCTGAGAGTGCTTTTGTAGAGTTTAATGTGATAATCCAATAAAATTTATAGCAAAGTTAATCTGAAAAAAAAAAAAAAAAATTTGTGATCTGGAATAGGTGTAAAATAAAATAAGCCACATAATACATAATCACAAATTCAGATTCATAGTGTTATTTTTTGTTGTTCAGTCACTAAGTCATGTCCCATTCTTTGCTACCCCATGGACTACAGCACGTCAGGCTCTGCTGTCCTCAGTGATCTCCCAGAGGTTGATCAAATTCATGTGCATTGAGTCAGTGATGCTATCTAACCATCTCATCCTCTGTTATCCTCTTCTCCTCCTGCCTTCTATCTTTCCCAGCATCAGGGTCTTTTCCAATGAGTTAGCTCTTTGCATCAGGCAGCTAAAGTATTGGAGCTCCAGCTACAGTTTTTTAAGGAATACTCAGGGTCAATTTCCTTTAAGATTGTCTGATTTGATCTCCTGACAGTTCAAAGGACTCTTAAGAGTTTTCTCTACCACAATTTGAAAGCATCAACCTTTTGGTGCTCAGCCTTTTTATGATCCAACACACATCTATACATGACTACAGGAAAAACATAACATTGACTATACGAACCTTTGTCATCAAAGTGATGTCTCTTTTTTTATACCTTGTCTAGGCTTGCCATAGAGCAAGTGTCTTTTAATTACATGACTATAGTAACCATCCACTACTCTAAAATTTCACCAGTTAACTTTTCCTGAAATATGATTGCCAATAAAGAAACATAACTATAATCTTAACTAAATTTTGATTCAATTGATTTTTCATTCCATGAAGGAGGTGAACTTTGAAGTGTAAGGAAAAACAGTATTTTCCTAGTAAAAAATCAGAAGAAGGTAGTTATATCTCCTTGAGGTCTACAAGTACTTGGAAAAATATGCTGACTAGTCAGGGTATTCTAATATATTAAAAAGCATATATATATATATATATATATATATATATATGTGTGTGTGTGTGTGTGTGTGTAGAATAGTTTCATTGAGGCTTTCAAAATATTGTAATAACAAGATGTTCAGTAAATCCAAATAATCCATGATATTGGTAGAGAGATTTTCAGTCTGTAATTTTGTATATTTAAGAACATATTAGAGATTATTTGGCAAATAAACCCAGAGATATATATTTCCTGAATATTTGCTGATTAAAGAGTGACAAGTGGTTATCTGAACAACAGATAACAGTTATCTGAATGTTTCTCACTCGTGTGTCATTCAATGCGCTCTCTAACAGAATACCATCCTTCTTCCTAACCCTGGCACTCTCTTTATTAATATTTTTATTTATATTTAATTAATAAGAATCAATTTATAAATCAACAATACTAATATGGCTCCCCGTATCCCTCTTCCATTCTTTAACTGGTTGGTGGAGAAAATTTGCCCTGAATTTTACTTTATTATTTTATTTACTTTATAAAGAACCTTTTCACTTCTATTAAAATAATTAAGAGCTATGACAGTAAAGAAGAAATAAAGAGCTTTTTGATCAAAGTGAAAGAGGAGAGTGAACAAAACTGGTTTAAAATTCAACATTCAAAAAACTAAGATCATGGCATCCAGTCCTATCAATTCATGGCAAATAGATGGGGAAAAGTGGAAACAGTGAACAATTTCATTTTCTTGGGCTCCCAAATCACTGTGGATGGTGACTGCAGCCAAGAAATTAAAAGACACTGGGACGACCCAGAGGGATGGTGTGGGGAGGGAGGAGGGTTCAGGATGGGGAACACATGTATACCTGTGGTGGATTCATTTTGATATTTGGCAAAACTAATACAATTATGTAAAGTTTAAAAATAAAATTAAAAAGAAAAAAAAAAAGAAAAGACACTTGCTCCTTGGAAGAAAAACTATGACAAATTTACACAGAATATTAAAAAGCAAAGACATCACTTTGCTGACAAAGGTCCATCTAGTTAAATCTGTGTTTTTTCCAGTAGTCATGTACAAATGTGAGATTTGGATCATAAATAAGCTGAGCACTGAAGAACTGATGCTTTTGAACTATGGTGCTGGAGAAGACTTTTGAGAGTCCCTTGGACTGCAAGGAGATCCAACCAGCAAATCCTAAAGGAAATCCATCCTGAATATTCATTGAAAGTGACTGATTCTAAAGCTGCAATAATTTGGCCACTTGATGTGAAGAGCTGACTCATTGGAAAATAACTTGATGCTGGAAAAGTTAAAGGCAAGAGGACAAAGGGGCCACAGAAAATGTGATAAATGGATGGCATGTCTGACTCAATGGGTGTGAGTTTGAGCAAACTCAGGGAGATAGTGAAGGATAGGAAGCCTGGCATGCTGCAGTTCATGGGGTTGCAAATTGTCAGACATGACTGAACAACAATGTCATTTATCTTCACATCTCATAATGTTTAAAAGAGTATATGGCACACAGGTGTTCATTTACAGTTTTTGAATCACATAGTCCTTTTGAACGAGACTGGATATTTTGTTCTATCGGTGTTACGGTCTGAATTGTGTTCCCTCCAAGTTCATATATTGAAGGCCTAATCCCGAGGACCTTAGAATGTGATTATTTGGGGATAGAGCCTTTCAAGCGGTAATTAAGTTAAAACTGGGTCATTATTTTGGAGCCTAATTATTGGGCTTCTCTGGTGGCTCAGATGGTAAAACATCTGCCTGCAATGTGGGAGACCCGGGTTTGATACCTGAGTCAGGAAGGTCCCCTGGAGAAAGAAATGGCAACCCTCTCCAGGACTCTTGCCTGGAAAATTCCATGGATGGAGGAGCCTAGTGGGCTACAGTCCATGGGGTCGAAAAGAGTCAGACATGACTGAGCAACTTCACTTGACTTCCAATATTATTAGGGTCATTATAAGGAGATGATATGAGGCAAAGACAGAGGGAGGTCCATGTGAGGATATGGTGATATGGTAGCTATCTACAAGTCAAGGAGAGAATCTTCAAAAAAAAAAAAACAAACAAACTTTCCAACACATTGATCTTTGAATTCTATACTCCCTTGAATTGTGAAAAAATACATTTCTGTTATTTAAGTCACTAGTCTAGGGTTCTGTTATGGCAGCCCTAGGATACTAACAAAATCATTTAAATTTTGCACAAAGTCTAAATTGAAATACAGTATTCTTTCATGAAGTTACCATTTGTTGAAGCAGGATAATTCACAAAAACTGTTTCAAGTTTCTCACCATGGCATTGTAATAATTATAAAACTACTGAATATCATGGTTTTTATATGAATTATATAAATGCATATAATGGACGTAGTTCACTGGCTTTCACATAGTCAGTTTTTGACAAATGCTGCCTGTTTCCTATTACCTTCATATTTATTCACATGTAATTGATTTCAGGTTAAGAATAGTGTGTTTATGACATTTTCTCTCTTTGTGTTGAGTGTCATTTGATCTTTTATCCACTTATTAACATTACAAAATAGAATGTCATAATGTTGTAAATATTATTCCATTTATCATTTTGCATTTTGTCTTTTTACTTTTATATTAAAATTTTTGTGACATACACTCATCAAAAATGCGTATGTTTTTTTAAGTTTTTACTTTAATATATTAGATATTATTCTAGTCACTGGAGATATCAAAGTGTCTTCATTCATAAAATATACACAAAATACAGAGAAATAATGCTCTGCAACACTATGCAATAAATGCACTTATGGCAGGATATCTAAAGAGAAAACAAAATATGCAACACATTTAAAAAAATCAGATCTAAATTATATTCCTGAGGAATAAGAGAAATTTATATTATTCCATAGACATGTTTTTGTCACTTCTCTCATTGACTACTCATAAAAAACTGAAAGCCTCTGATTCACTGTTCCTTTGAAATTTAAAGTCCTTCTAACTTAATTTCTCATGAGATATATGGATTATCAATTTTCAACTGCTCTTACATAAAGAAATAGGGAGACACTGGGGGTTTAGTTTTTTGAATTTATATTTCATATATCATTTGCAGAGTGTGTGTGTGTATATATATATATATATATATATATATATATATATATACTTAAAGAAATCAATGTTTGAAGGAAGAAAAGAAAGAGGAAATAAAAAGAAAGTGCAATTTGAATATTGGTCATCATTGTTTCACTCTTTAAAGGCAGATAGATAAGCTTGACTGAGAACAAAATGGAGAATTGAAGAATAAAAAGCATCTAAAATATCCCTGAGAAGATTGGTAATCCTTTCTCAAGTAAATAATATTGAAGCTAAAACCAAAAATTAAACAGACAATCTAGAAATCTTTTTAAAATTTCCTGACGAAGTTTGTGGAAATTTGGTAGAAAGCATCATATTATTGATAAGACTTTTTTAAATTCAAGATGGTTGACGGTTTATTATGAGGTGAAGAGAGGCAAAATATAAGGGTGTGATTAACGTGATCCACATTTTTTTACAATCTTATTTCAGTATCTCCTCTACTAGAACAAATTCTAGGAGAAGGAAAAGTTTTTGACCATCTCGCTTACTGTAATATACTCACGACAATATACTCACTAAAATATGGTTATTTCCATGGATAGTACCTGTTTTTATGTTATCTGGTTGGGGCCTCCTTTCCATTGACAAAATGTCCCAATTTGGACAAATAATTTAATGGCTATCTTATATAGCATTTACTCAAAAATTATCTACTAAGTGGATGAGTGAAAGCAACATTCACTTAAGTTCAATTGCTCAGTTGTGTCCGACTCTTTGTGACCCCATGGACTGCAGCATGCCAGGCTTCCCTGTCCATCACCAACTCCCAGAACCTGCTCAAATTCATGCCTATCCAGTTGGTGATGCCATCCAACCATCTCATCCTCTGTTATCCCCTTCTCCTCCCACCTTCAATCTTTCCCAGCATCAGCGTCTTTTCAGATGTGTCAGTTCTTCACATCAGGAGGCCAAAAAATTGTAGTTTCAGCTTCAGCATCACTTCTTGCAATGAATATTCAGGACTGATTTCCTTTAGGATGGACTGGTTCGATCTCCTTGCAGACCAAGGGACTCTCAAGAGTCTTCTCCAACACCACAGTTCAAAAGCAGCAATTCTTCAGTGGTCCACTTTCTTTATAATTCCATCTCTCACATCCATACATGACTACTGGACAAACTATAGCCTTGACTAGATGGACCTTTGTTGGCAAAGTAATGCCTCTGTTTTTTAATATGTTGTTTAGGTTGGTCATAACTTTTCTTCCAAGGAGCAAGTATCTTTTTTAATTTCCCAGCTGCAGTCACTATCTGCAGAGATTTTGGAGCCCCCCAAAATAGTCTCTCACCGATTCCATTTTTCCCCATTTATTTATCATGAAGCGATGGGACCAGATGCCATGATCTTAGTTTTCTGAATGTTGAGCTTTAAGCCAACATTTTCATTCTCCTCTTCCACAGTCCCTTGGATGGCAAGTAGATCCAACCAGTCCATTCTGAAGGAGATCAGCCCTGGGATTTCTTTGGAAGGAATGATGCTAAAGCTGAAACTCCAGTACTTTGGCCACCTCATGTGAAGAGTTGACTCATTGGAAAAGACTCTGATGCTGGGAGGGATTGGGGACAGGAGGAGCAGAGGACGACAGAGGATGAGATGGCTGGATGGCATCACTGACTCAATGGACATGAGTCTGGGTGATCTCCAGGAGTTGGTGATGGACAGGAAGGCCTGGCGTGCTGCGATTCATGGGGTCGCAAAGAGTCGGACAGGACTGAGCAACTGAACTGAACTGAACTGAACTTCCACTTTCATTAAAAGGCTCTTTAGTTCTTCTTCACTTTCTGCCATAAGGATGGTGTCATCTACATATCTGAAGTTATCAATATTTCTCCCTGCAATCTTGATTCCAGCTTGTGATTTATCCAGCCCAGCATTTCTCATGATGTACTCTGCATGTAAGTTAAATAAGCAGGGTGACAATATGCAGCATTTATGTACTCCTTTCCTGATTTTGAACCAGTCTGTTGCTCCATGTCTGGTTCTAACTATTGATTCTTGACCTGCATACAGATTTCTCAGCAACATTATGAGGAATATAAAATTATGCAATATTATTTCTTGTTCATTAGTTAAAAAGTAAAGATATTCATATATATATATGTGTGTGTGTGTGTGTGTGTGTGTGTATTTCAATCGTTTCTACCAGAATGGTGGTTTATAGTTTGGATTGAATGGATAGCAAAATTTTGAAAAAACATTTACTGGACCCATGATAATTTTGGGGAAAATTAATGATCAGTGATTACTTAAAGATGCTATGTAAATTTTGAGCTTGTGCAAGTTGATGGAATTTTGGTATTTGGAATAAGGAACACAAGAAAAAGTCTAGACCAGAGGAAATTTTTAATTAACTTCACATACATTGGGATTGAGATACTTCTGAAAAATCTGAAATGTCAGACAGGCAGGTGGCAAGGAGACTGGATGTGTAAATTTATGTACCATTTGCATATTTTTGTAACATACTCTGCAGGAACATATACAATTTACTCCAGAGATAAAGTACAATGAAAGTTAGTATTATCTTTGAACTTAAGTAATTTCAAGTTTTAATGCTATGTAAAAGACAAGCAAATGAGAGAAAGATAAAGTAGGTAAAAGGTTGAGGACAAAGAGAATTTATCATGGAAGCCAAATAAGGATATTTCAACACAGAAAAGAACTTTAGTCTTAATGCTGCTAAAAGAAAAAGTAACTTACAAGTTGAAAAAGTCAGTTTGATTTAACATATGGAATTCATTGATTACCTTGTATTAAGACTTTTGGAAATGATGAATACCATCCAAACAAGCACAAAATGCATTGAGATTGAGTTGGGCTGGAAGGAAAAAAAAGAGAATGAATATAAATAGCCTCTTCAAGAAACCTGATTTTGAAGAGGAGATAAATAGAGAATTAGACATAAGAGATGAAATGAGATGAAACATTGGAAGGAAGTAATTGAATATGATAAGACTGAAAAATATTATTTTTAAGGTTTTCGATTTAAAGTGGAGTCTACTGATTCTTCAGTGAAAAGAAAAAAATTGTATTAGATAAAATAATACTGGCTTGGATATGTGGGCAGTTGTACTACGAAAAGTGAGAAGAAAAAGACTTTAAAAACATTGGTAATAATGTTACCAAAATCAAAATCTATGGAAGCTAATCTGAGTAAAAATGAAAGTGAAAAAAGACATAGTTGATTATTTGGAAATAACTAAGAATGGCCTGGACTTCCCTGGTGGCTCGGACTATAAAGAATCTGCCTGCAATGCTGGAGACCTGGGTTCGATCCCTGGGTTGGAAGGATTCCCTGGAGGAGGACATGGCTACCCACTTCAGCATTTTTACATGGAGAATTCCCAAGAACAGAGGAGCCTGACAGGCTACAGTCCATGGGGTCACAAAGAGTCGGACATGACTGAGTACAAAACACAGCACTGCACAGCAAGAATGGTCCACTGATTCAAAATCTAACCAAGTTTTTTTTTTTTTTTTTAATTTAAATTTATTTATTTTAATTAGAGGCTAATTACTTTACAATATTGTATTGGTTTTGCCATACATCAACATGAATCTGCCACAGGTGTACACGTGTTCCAAGTTTTTAAATGAACAAATGAGTTAATATTACTGTAAGAAGAATCTTTTGCTGAAAAAAAATTATCCTTTGAAGTAGTGATTTTCTAATTGAAATCATTATAAGTAATGACAAGATCCACTGCGTGATCATGGCAATTAGGGGCTGATGCAAAGCAAAGGCAAGATCAAATGTAGACGAAAACTTCAAAGCACTGGAAGTTACAGATAGTTATGAGGTTTATACTATCACATGATTGTGGTAGGGCTTAAGGATTAAAGGACAATGAAGAGGAATAAAGGAGAATACGGTGTGTGTGCCATGCTAAGTTCAGAGAAGGCAATGGCACCCCACTCCAGTACTCTTGCCTGGAAAATCCCACGGACAGAGAAGCCTGGTGGGCTATAGTCTATGGGGTCGCTAAGAGTCAGACACGACTGAGCGACTTCCCTTTCACTTTTCATTTTCATGCATTGGAGAAGGAAATGGCAATCCACTCCAGTGTTCTTGCCTGGAGAATCCCAGGGACGGGGGAGCCTGGTGTGCTGCCTTCTGTGGGGTCGCACAGAGTCAGACACGACTGAAGCGACTTAGCAGCAGCACCAGCAGCAGCCATGCTAAGTTGCTTCAGGCTTGTTCGACTCAGAGTAACCCAGCCCACCAGGCTCCTCTGTCCATGGGGTTCTCCAGGCAAGAATACTGGAGTGGGTTGCCATTTCCTCCTCCAGGGGATCTTCCCAACCCCAGAATTGAACTCTTGTCTGCCTGTATGTCCTGCACTGCAGGCAGATTCTTTACCCACTGAGTCACCTAGAAAGCCCAAAATATTATTGAAAAATGGCAACAAAAGTATCATCAGCTACACCTCCTAACACTGAGTTATATGTAACCTAAGAAATCATATAAAAACAACATAAGATGGCTATAAAGAAGATTTTTTAATGAGAATATTTGAGTCTACTCTCCTAGCAGATTTCAATTATACATTACAGGATCATCAACTACAGTCACCGTGTTTTGCATTAGATTTTCAGACCCTCTTTATAAAGATACAGTATTAAACTACTTGGAGAATTAGGTTTCAGATAAGCCATGGAATTAATGCCTTCAGGAAAATAGTTGGAAAATACTTATTTTTCTGTTCCCCATCTCTGAAGAACTGAGTAGGTGCAAGAAAGACCCCTGGCCCACAAAACCTATTTACTAGCTCACCCTATCCAGAAAATGTTTTGCTTCATTTTTCCCCTTTTACTTGTTTTTGGAGGAAGAAAGATTTCTTGATCTTGTTTTTGTCCAAAAGAAACAATGTGTGTGTGTGTGAGTGTGCCTGTGTTTAGTTGCTCAGTGGTGTCCGACTCTTGTGACCCCATAGACTGTAGCCTGCTAGACTTCCCTGTCTATGGGATTCTCCAGGCAAGAATACTGGAGGGAGTTGCCATTTCCTTCTCCAGGGCATCTTCCCAACTCAGGAATCGAGCCTGGGTCTCCTCCATTGCAAGCAGACACTTTACTGACTGAGTTATGAGGGAAGCTCTAAAAGAAACAATGGGTATGATAATCTTGTGATAGTTGTTATTCAGTCACTCAGTCATGTTCAACTCTTTGCAATCCCATGGGCTGTAAAGAATCAGGTTTAATTTCCTTTAGGTTGACTAGTTTGAGCTCTTTGCAGTCCAAGGGACTCTCAAGAGTCTTCCCCAACACTACAGTTCAAAGGATCAATTCTTTGGTGCTCAGCCTTCTTTATGGTCCAACACTCAGTCTATACATGACTACTAGAAAAACCATAGCTTTGACTATACAGACATTTGTCAGCAAAATAATGCCTTTGCTTTTTAATATGTGAACTTCCTGATGTTCAAGCTGGTTTTAGAAAAGGAAGAGGAACCAGAGATTAAATTGCCAACATCCACTGGATCATGGAAAAAGCAAGAGAGTTCCAGAAAAACATCTATTTCTGCTTTATTGACTATGCCAAAGCCTTTGACTGTGTGGATCACAATAAACTGTGGAAAATTCTGAAAGAGATGGGAATACCAGACCACCTAATCTGCCTCTTGAGAAATTTGTATGTAGGTCAGGAAGCAACAGTTAGGACTGGACATGGAACTACAGACTGGTTCCAAATAGGAAAAGGAGTACATCAAGGCTGTATATTGTCACCCTGTTTATTTAACTTATATGCAGAGTAAATCATGAGGAACACTGGGCTGGAAGAAACACAAGCTGGAATCAAGATTGCTGGGAGAAATATCAATAACCTCAGATATGCAGATGACACCACCCTTATGGCAGAAAGTGAAGAGGAACTAAAAAGCCTCTTGATGAAGGTGAAAGTGGACAGTGAAAAAGTTGGCTTAAAGCTCAACATTCAGAAAACGAAGATCATGGCATCTGGTCCCATCACTTCATGGGAAATAGATGGGGAAACAGTGGAAACAGTATCAGACTTTATTTTTCTGGGCTCCAAAATCACTGCAGATGGTGACTGCAGCCATGAAATTAAAAGATGCTTACTCCTTGGAAGGAAAGTTATGACCAACCTAGATAGCATATTCAAAAGCAGAGACATTACTTTGCCAACAAAGGTCCGTCTAGTCAAGGCTATGGTTTTTCCTGTGGTCATGTATGGATGTGAGAGTTGGACTGTGAAGAAGGCTGAGTGCCAAAGAATTGATTCTTTTGAACTGCAGTGTTGGAGAAGACTCATGAGAATCCCTTGGACTGCAAGGAGATCCAACCAGTCCATTCTGAAGCAGATCAGCCCTGGGTGGGGGAATGATGCTAAAGCTGAAAGTCCAGTACTTTGGCCACCTCATGCGAAGAGTTGACTCATTGGAAAAGACTCTGATGCTGGGAGGGACTGGGGGCAGGAGGAGAAGGGGATGAGAGAGGATGAGATGGCTGGATGGCATCACTGACTCAATGGACATGAGTCCGAGTGAACTCCGGGGGTTGGTGATGGACAGGGAGGCCTGGCGTGCTGCAATTTATGGGGTTGCAAAGAGTCAGACACGACTGAGCGACTGATCTGATCTGATGTCATCTAGAGTGGTCATAGCTTTTCTTCTAAGGAGCAAGAATCTTCATCTTTTTTTTTTTTTTTTTTATGGCTGCAGTCATCATCTGTAGTGATTTTGGAGCCCAAGAAAATAAAGTCTCTTTCTTACTGTTTCCATTGTTTCTCCATCTATTTGCTATGAAGTGATGGGGCTGGATACCATGATCTTAGTTTTTTGAATGCTGAATTTCAGCCAGTTTTATCATCTCTCCTTTTTCATTCTCATCAAAAGACTCTTTAGTTCTTCTTCCCTTTCTTCCATAAGTGTGGTTCCATCTGCATATCTGAGGTTATTGATATTTCTTCCTGCAGTGTTCATTCCAGCTTGTGCCTCCTCCAGCCCAGCATTATCTTTTAGGATTTGAAATAGCTCAGCTGGAGGTCCATCATCTCCATTAGATTTGTTCATAGTGTTGCTTTCTAAGATGCACTTGACTTCACATTCAGTGACTGATCACATCATCATGCTTATCTGGGTCATTAAGATCTTTTCTGTATAGTTCGTCTGTGCATTCTTGCCATCCCTTCTTAATATCTTCTGCTTCTGTTCAGATCAGATCAGTCACTCAGTTGTGTCTGACTCTTTGTGACCCCATGAATCGCAGCACGCCAGGCCTCCCTGTCCATCACCAACTCCCGGAGTTCACTGAGACTCACATACATCGAATCAGTGATGCCATCCAGCCATCTCATCCTCTGTCATCCCCTTCTCCTCTTGCCCCCAATCCCCTCCCAGCATCAGAATCTTTTCCAGTGAGTCAACTCTTCACATGAGGTGGCCAAAGTACTGGAGTTTCAGCTTTAGCATCATTCCTTCCAAAGAAATCCCAGGGCTGATCTCCTTCAGAATGGACTGGTTGGATCTGCTTGCAGTCCAAGAGACTCTTAAGAGTCTTCTCCAATACCACAGTTCAAAAGCATCAATTCTTCCGCGCTCGCCTTCTTCACAGTCCAACTCTCACATCCATACATGACCACAGCGAAAACCATAGCCTTGACTAGACTAACCTTTGTTGGCCCATACCATTTCTGTCTTTATTGTGCCCATCTTTGCATGAACTATTCCTCTGGTATATCTAATTTTTTTGAATGATCTCTAGCTTTTCCCATTCTATTGTTTTCCTCTATTCCTTCACATTGTTCAGTTAGGAAAACTTTTTTATCCCTCCTTGCTCTTCTTTGGAATTCTGCAGAAAGTGGTATTCTTGTGATACCTCCTTGTTAAACTCAATGTCATAGTTTTTCCTATTTTGAAATATAAGTTACAATGCTCATGATGTTAATATGTCATGTCAGCTTAGACATTCAGAAACTGAAGGCGAGTCAAGCATGAAAAAAATGAAAAGAAGTTACTGTGGTAAATGTTCTCCAAGAGTGTTTTTTATTTTGTTTTAAAATCAGGGTATAGTTGTTTTCCAATGTGGTTTCAGTTTCTGCTGTACAGAGAAGTGAATCAGTCATATGTACACATATGTCCCTTCCTCGTTGAACTTCCATCCAACCCATCTACATCACCACAGAGCACCAAGCTGAGTGCCCTGGGTGTGCAGCTGGTTTCTAGTAGCTATCTGTTTTACATCCAGCAATGCACGTAGATCATTTCCAGTCTCCCAGTTTTTTCTGTTCGTCCCTCCCCAGCCCACCACCCAAAGTCCACACATCCATTCTCTACATTTCTATTCCAGCCCTGAAAATAGGTTCATCTGTACCATATATTTTTTTCTGCCTATGTACATTGTTCCAACACTGGTTGTACCTGGTTTTCCATTCTCTTTGTTGCCTCCTTCATGTATGACACTTCCAACTGTTTAGTTGGGAATGTGCACTCTTTTTAGAATCCCAATGGAAATGAACTTATGGCAGATAAAAATTCCCCTATACATTGAACTTTCTTTTAATGTGACAGTCTATATTTTCCCACTAAAGCCATCTTTACTATACTTTTCTATGAAATATAAAGTTGCTTCTGAAGCTCACCATTTCATTATGTCCATATGTAACTTGAGGGACATTTCTGAAACTCATTAAGAATTTACATTAATAATGTCAATAAAGCAAAATTTATATAATAAATATATGAAAACACTTAAGAATGAATATTTTGTTACTTGCTTCTACTTTGAACTTTGTTTACTCAAACTTTGTTTGGTACAAGTTTAGAACTTATAGTAGCTGGCAACATTAACAAGTTTGGTGAAAATAGGATATTTATACATATTTCTTTTTCTTTATAATTTTATTTAGTTATAGGAACTTGTATGCTTGACTTTTTATTATCACCATTTAAAAAAAAATCAGATGTCTTCAAGACTTTGATGCATATATACACATTTATTCCATTTTCATCATTACCTACACTGGTAAACACTGTGGTACACCTTTGTTGTAAGCAGTGAACTAACTGGCAGAATTTTTTTTTCCATATTAACTAATGGTACAGGTATAGTCAGAGACCATACATAATTAACGCAAATAACCTGAAATTTTCTATGGTTTACCTATGAGGTACTAGGGCTTATAAGTCTGGTTTACAAACTACTTTATATCAAGTTATTGACTCTAGATGTTTTTATTTCATTTTAAGAGCTTTAAAATATCATTTATTTTGTTTTCCTAACTAAATTTTCTTGCCTACTAATTTCTATTTACTGGTATGATCTAGAGTGAGGCTGCATGTCCCTGCTCTTTAACAGAGGTTAAATTGCCAACATCTGCTGGATCATGGAAAAAGCAAGAGAGTTCCAGAAAAACATCTATTTCTGCTTTCTTGACTATGCCAAAGCCCTTGACTGTGTGGATCACAATAAACTGTGGAAAGTTCTGAAAGACATGGGAATATCAGACCACCTGACCTGCCTCTTGAGAAGCCTATATGCAGGTCAGGAAGCAACAGTTAGAACTGGATATAGAACAACAGACTGGTTCCAAATAGGAAAAGGAGTATGTCAAGGCTGTATATTGTCACCCTGCTTATTTAATTTATATGCAGAGTACATCATGAGAAATGCTGGGTTGGAAGAAGCACAAGCTAGAATCAAGATTGCTGGGAGAAATATCAATAATCTCAGATATGCATATGACAGCACTCTTATGGCAGAAAGTGAAAAGGAACTAAAATGCCTCTTGAAGAAAGTGAAAGAGGAGAGTGAAAAAGTTGGCTTAAAGCTCAACATTCAGAAACTAAGATCATGGTAACTGGTCCCATCAGTTCATGGGAAATGGATGGGGAAACAGTGGCAGACTTTATTTTGGGGGGTTCCAAAATCACTGCCAATGGTGATTACAGCCATGAAATTAAAAGATACTTACTCCTTGAAGGAAAGTTATGACCAAACTAGTTAGCGTATTCAAAAGCAGAGACATTACTTTGCCAACAAAAGTCCATCTAGTCAAGGCTATGGTTTTTCCAGTGGTCATGTATGGATGTGAGAGTTGGACTGTGAAGAAAGGTGAGTGCCAAAAAATTGATGCTTTTGAACTGTGGTATTGGAGAAGACTGTTGAGAGTCCCTTGGACTGCAAGGAGATCCAACCAGTCCATTCTGAAGGAGATCAGTCCTGGGTGTTCTTTGGAAGGACTGATAATAAGGCTGAAACTCCAATACTTTGGCCACCTCATGCAAAGAGTTGACTCATTGAAAAAGTCCCTGATGCTGAGAGGGATTGGGGCAGGAGGAGAAGGGGATGACAGAGGATGAGATGGCTGGATGGCATCACTGACTCAATGGACATGAGTTTGAGCGAACTCCAGGATGGACAGGGAGGCCTGGTGTGCTGCAATTCATGGGGTCACAAAGAGTCAGACACAACTGAGTGACTGACCTGAACTGAACAGAGTACCTAATTACATCATAATACAAATAAGTATATTTAACCTATAATCAAATGAAGTTCTGTGTTTCTTGAACAATTCAAAGTTTTCTGAATTTTTGCAGAAAATAAAAATACGTGTTTATTTATTTTTTTAACTCCAGAAATCATTAGGATTTATTAGAAAATGAACAGATTTTAATAGAAAGCAACCAGAAAGATTCTTCCCAGAACTGTTATATTAATGTATTATGATTATATTGCTTTTTCTGTTTCTTCATGCATAGCACTCCCAGTCTCCAGAAAGCCTCATTCTAAATAACACCTACAAGATGATAAAGAACATTGAATCTGTTACACCTGTGTTTGAGATAAATAGTTTTGGAATTTGAAAGGCTTGTGTTAGCCTCCTGAGTGTTGCACATTTAGGTTAGTTCTCTTCACAGCATTATGCCTTGCAACTATACCATCACCAGTGGGAGAGATAGCATTTCTAAAAGTAGCATTTGTTGCAGAAGCAAGGGATTATTAGAGAAGATCATCTCCATTAACAAATTTTAGAATTGTGGGATCTTCTTCAGCTATATATATATATATATATATATATAATATTCATGTCCTTGAATAACATCACTCACCTGGGTAGTGAGGAGGACCTGGTAAAGTCCCTTCCAAGGGGATTTAAGGACAGATTTTGTTGTTAGAAATTTTTAATCAGAAAGATGTGAGAGAATGGAAAGTGTTTGTTTGGTGAATCATAGTCAGGTTTTACTTGAGTAAAGTAGAATTCAGAATCTAGTTCAGGTTACAGGTATAAAACAAAACCACAATGAATGTAATATCTACAAAGGTGGAAGCATAATTTTCCTGTCTACAACTGACCTCATTTTTTACAAAAGATAATCACAATAAAAATTTTTTGTCTTAAATTTGATCTATTTACATAAGTGCAGCAAGAACAGAGATTACTTGTATAAGTTCCTTTAAAGACTGCTTTGTTGAAACTATTTATAAAGAGTTTTAGAATTAAACTCTCAAAAGTCTGAGTGCTTTGTTTCTAATTGTGTCATGCTGTAAGGAAAAGAGATTCCTGATGAATATATACAAATAGGTATATTGGCATGAAAATAAGAATCCTCACTGATATGACCACTTAGTTTGCCTCTATGTTTTGGATATTGTAAGTAAAGCTGCTATAAACATTAGAGTGTACCTGTCTTTTCTAATAAGTGTTTTATTTTCTATATATAAACCCCAGGAATGGAATTGCTAAATTGTATGATAATTATTTTTTAAGGTTTTGAGAAACCACCAAATTTTTTTCCACAGTATCTGTACCAATTTATATCCTCATTAATAGTTTTCTAGAATTATCTTTCTCCACATTTTTGACATCCCTTCTTATTCATTATCTTATGATAGCCATTTTGACAGGTGTACGGTGAAGTCTCATTGTGGTTTTTGCATTTCCACGATGATTAATCAGGTTATGCATCTTGTAGGTGCCCGTTTTCTTTTTTTGGCAAATGTCTAAAAGTGATAGTCATCAAAACAGTATGATACTAGCACACAAAACAGAAACATAGAACAATGGAACATGAAAGAAAGCCTAGAACTAAACTTGTACACCTATGGTCAATTAATCTACAACAAAGGAGGAAAGACTGACAATACAATGTAATAAAGTCTCTTAAATTAATGGTGCTGAGAAAACTGGACAGATACATGTAAAAGAATGAGATTAGAAGCTTCCTTAATACCATGCACAAAAATAAGTTTAAAATGGATTAAAGACCTAAATGTAAGACCAGAGATTCATTTAAACTCTTTTATATTTAATTGTGTGAGTTTTTTATATTTTTTATATTAACCCCTTATCAGGTATATTGTTTGCAAATACTCTTATATGGAAAGAACTTAAATGCCCATTGGTAGATAAATGGACAAAAAAGATGTGAAACATATGATATATATGAATATAATTCAAACATAACAAAGAATGAAATCTTTCCATTTGTGACAACATGGATGGAACTGAAAGTTATTATGCTTAGTAAAATAAGTCAGAGACAAACAAAAAGCATATGTCTTACTTATATATGTAATCTGGAAAAAAAACAAATCAATAAATATAATGAGTAACAAATAAATTCACATATACAGAATTTAATAAAAAAAGGTATTGGTTATTAGAAAGGAAGTGGGAAGAAGAAGGGATGAAATAGAGAAGTTGCAAACTACCAGATATAGAATAAATTAGTCACAAGAATGTAATGTACTGCATAAGGAATTTAGTTAATATGTTATAATAATTGTGTATGGTATAAAATCAATAAAAATATAAAATCAGTATTCTGTACACATGTAACTAATATAATATTAGTCAACTATTTACTGCAAATCATTTTTTAAATAAATAAAACTGAGATTTCTAAATTTTGGAGGCATCTTGTGGTAGAGAGCAAAAGTAAAGTTTTCATCTTTGTTCACAAATTATAACTTAGTAAACTGTTGATAGATTAACAGAAAAGATATCTTTAAATTTGGAAAAATATTTTAAGAATTAAAATTTTAAAAAGAAAAAATCAAAATTATAAGCATCTCATCATTTCATTAGGCCCCATGTCATTAATTTTTTTTTCTGCTGATTTCTGTTTTTCCAGTAATTCCCTGGACCTTGCCTAATTATTGAGGGTGATGGATGCAGTAATAATTCCGACAACATTGTAAGGTTATTGTTAAGACTTATATGACCTGCCCAGTGAAGTGGGTATCTTGATCACTGGAGATAGTGTAAGATGTACCACAAGTGGGAAACATATTTTTTCAGAGAATTTTTTTTTTTTTAACTACCATGAAGGTATGACTTCTGAGGCAAGGGAAGTCTTCAATGCACCTGGAAGATATACATATGATAAATAAAAAGGAAGAACCATATAAATAACACATTAAGTGGCCTTTAAATGATGTCCAGATGTTAAAAGATACAGAGAAAAAATGTCTGGTATATCAAGGCACAAAAATAGTTTTTCTTAAATACACTATCTTGAGTGAAGAATGCAAAAACTGAAAAATGGGATTTGCCAAAGAGCCAGAGGAACTAAGTGGACTTCTTGTGTTTCCCATAGCCCTGGCTGTCCTTCAATCTCTCTGATATAGGAGATGACTATTTTCCATGTTCCAAGGACATCAGAAGGCAAAAATCTGGTTAAAAAAGTTACTTTTTTTGCAAAACAGAATAGACTTCATCCATATGTGCCATAATCTTTATAGATTCTATTACTGTGCCTTTGCATGAAAGTTAGCTAGAGCATTTTCCTGATACTTGAGTTCAGTTCTTTTGATGTGTCTCAATTTTCATGCCAGCCATTTCACAAGGTTTCATAATTGTAAACAAACTTAACCCTTATAATTTTTTGAATGGTAAATTTAAGTTATCAAATATCTGATAAACTTGGAATTATTTTGGAAAAATACAGAATCCCTGTTTTATAGGCAGGCTACTTTAAAAGATAAACATTTCACTTTTTTTTATTATTATCAAGAGCAGAACAAAAATTCAATAAAATTTTGACAGCTTAAGAAAGGAAGAAAAATTCAGTTCAGTTCAGTTCAGTCACTCAGTCATGTCCGACTCATCGTGACCCCATGAACTGCAGCATGCTAGGCCTCCCTGTCCATCACCAACAACTGGAGTCCACCCAAACCCATGTCCATTGACTTGGTGATGCCATCCAACCATCTCATCCTCTGTCGTCCCCTTCTCCTGCTGCCCTCAAACTTTCCCAGCATCAGGGTCTTTTCCAGTGAGTTAGCTCCTTGTATCAGGTGGCTAAAGTATTGGAGTTTCAGCTTCAGCATCAG
This sequence comes from Bos mutus, assembly GCF_027580195.1. Lineage (NCBI taxonomy): Eukaryota > Metazoa > Chordata > Mammalia > Artiodactyla > Bovidae > Bos > Bos mutus. Next base: position 68,527,678 of record NC_091631.1, on the reverse strand, counting down.
TCCTTCCACAGAACACCCAGGACTGATATCCTTCAGAAAGGACTGGTTGGATCTCATTGCAGTCCAAGGGACTCTCAAAAGTCTTCTGCAACACCATATTTCAAAAGCATCAATTCTTTGGAGCTCAGCTTTCTTCACAGTCCAACTATCACATCCATACACAACCAGTGGAAAAACCATATCCTTGACTTAGATGGACCTTTGCTGGCAAAGTAATGTCTCTGCTTTTGAATATGCTATCTAGGTTTGTCATAACTTTCCTTCCAAGGAGTAAGCATCTTTTAATTTCATAGCTACAATCAACATCTGCAGTGATTTTGGAGCCCAGAAAAAAAAAGTCAGCCACTGTTTCCCCATCTATTTGCCTTGAAGTGATGGGACTGGATGCCATGATCTTAGTTTTCTGAATGTTGAGCTTTAAGCCAACTTTTTCACTCTCCTCTTTCACTTTCATCAAGAGGCACTTTAGTTCTTTTTTGCTTTCTTCCATAAGGGTGCTGCATATGTGAGGTTATTGATATTTCTCCCGGCAATCTTGATTTCAGCTTATGCTTCCTCCAGCCCAGCGTTTCTCAAGATGTACTCTGCATATCAGTTAAATAAGTAGGGTGACGGTATGTAGCCTTGACGTACTCCTTTTCCTAATTTGAACCAGTCTGTTGTTCCATTTTCAGTTCTAACTGTTGCTTCCTGATCTGCATATAGATTTCTCAGGAGGCAGGTCAGGTGTTCTAGTATTCCCATCCCATTCAGAATTTTCCACAGTTTATTGAGAACAATACAGTCAAAGGCATTTGCATAGTAAATAAAGCAGAAATAGATATTTTTCTGGAACTCTCTTGCTTTTTCCATGATCCAGAAGATGTTGGGAATTTGATCTCTGGTTCTTCTACCTTTGCTAAAACCAGCTTGAATATCTGGAAGTTCACAGTTCATGTATTGCTGAAGCCTGGCTTGGAAAATTTTAAGCATTACTTAACTAGCATGTGAGATGAGTGCAAGTGTAAGGTAGTTTGAGCATTCTTTGGCATTGGAAAGAAAATTAACTTATAATGTTATGTAAGTAGACAACTTACATAAGAATAATTAGAGAAGAGAAGGAAAAAGCAAAGGAGAAAAGGAATGATATACCCATTTGAATGCAGAGTTCCAAAGAATAGCAAGGAGAGATAAGAAAGCATTCCTCAGTGTTCAGTGCAAGGAAATAGATGAAAACAACAATAGAATAGAAAAGGCTAGAGATCTCTTCAAGAAAATTAGAGATACCAAGGTAACATTTCAGGCAATATGAGTTCAATAAAGGACAAAAATTGTATGGACCTAACAGAAGCAGAAGATATTAAGAAGAGGTGGCAAGAATACAAAGAAGAACTATATAAAAAATATCTTCACTGCCCAGATAATCACTATGGTGTGATCACTCACCTAGAGCCAGACATCCAGGAATGTGAAGTCAAATGGGCCTTAGGAAGCATCACTATGAACAAAGCTAGTGGAGGTGATGGAATTCCTGTTGAGCTATTTCAAAACCTAAAAGATGATGCCATGAAAGTGTTGCACTGAATATACCAACACATTTGGAAAACTCAGCAGTGGCCACAGGACTGGGAAGCGTCAGTTCATTCCAATCCCAATGAAAGGCGATGCAAAAGAATGCTCAAGCTACTTCTCAGTTGCACTTATCTCACATGCTAGTAAAGTAATCCTTAAAATTCTCCAGGCCAGGCTTCAGCAGTACATGAATGGTGAACTTCCAGATGTTCAAGCTGGTTTTAGAAAAGGCAGAGGAACTAGAGATCAAATTGCCAACATCGCTGGATCATCAAAAAAGCAAGAGAGTTCGAGAAAAACATCTATTTCTGCTTTATTGACTATGCCAAAGCCTCTGACTGTGTGGATCACAATAAACTGTGGAAAATTCTTCAAGATTTGGGAATAAAGACCACCTGACTTATTTCCTAAGAAATCCATATGCGGGTCAGAAAACAACAGTTAGAACTGGACATGGAACAACAGACTGGTTCCAAATAGGAAAAGGAGTATATTAAAGCTTAATCCTTGGAAGGAAAGTTATGACCAACCTAGATAGCATATTAAAAAGCTGAGACATTACTTTGCCAACAAAGGTCCGTCTAGTCAAGGCTATGGTTTTTCCAGTAGTCATGTATGGATGTGAGAGTTGGACTGTGAAGAAGACTGAGCACTGAAGAATTGATGGTTCTGAACTGTGGTGTTGGAGAAGACTCTTGAGAGTCTCATGGACTGCAAGGAGATCCAACCAGTCCATTCTAAAGGACATTAGTCCTGGGTGTTCTTTGGAAGAAATGATGCTAAAGCTGAAACTCCAGTACTTTGGTCACCTCATGCAAAGAGTTGAATCATTGGAAAAGACTCTGATGCTGGGAGGGATTGGGGGCAGGAGGAGAAGGCAACGACAGAGGATGAGATGGCTGGATGGCATCACCAACTCGATGGAGGTGAGTTTGAGTGAACTCTGGGAGTTGGTGATGGCCAGGGAGGCCTGGTGTTTTGCAATTCATGGGGTCGCAAAGAGTCAGAAGCAACTGAGCGACTGAACTGAACTGAACTGAAGGCTGTATATTGTCACCCTGCTTATTTAACTGATATGCAGAGTACATCATGAGAAATTCTGGACTGGATGAAGCATAAACTGGAATCAAGATTGCCGGGGAAAATATCAATAATCACAGATATGCAGAGGATACCACCCTTATGGCAGAACACGTCTAAGTGACTTCACTTTCACTTTTCTCTTTCATGTATTGGAGAAGGAAATGGCAACCCACTCCAGTGTGCTTGCCTGGAGAATCCCAGGGATGGGGGAGCCTGGTTGGCTGCCATCTCTGGGGTTGCACAGAGTCAGACATGACTGAAGCAACTTAGCAGTATGGCAGAAAGCAAAGAAGAACTAAAGAGTCTCTTGATGAAAGTGAAAGGGGAGAGTGAAAAACTTGGCTTTAAACTCAACATTCAAAAAATGAAAATCATGGCATTTGGTCGAATCACTTCATGGCAAATAGATGGGGAAAAAGTGACAGACTTTATTTTTGGTGGGTTCAAAATCACTGCAGATGGTGACTGCAGCTATGAAATTAAAAGACACTTAGTCCTTGGAAGGAACGTTCTGACCAACCTAGACAGCATATTAAAAAGAAGAGGCATTACTTTGTCAACAAAGGTCTGTCTTGTCAAGGTTATGGTTTTTCCAGTAGTCATGCATGGATGTGAGAGTTGGATAAAATGAAAGCTGAGCACTGAAGTATTGATGCTTTTAAATTGTGGTGTTGGAGAATACTCTGAGAGTCCCTTGAACTACAAGGAGATCCATCAAGTCCATCCTAAAGGAAATCAGTCCTGAATGTTCCTTAGAAGGACTCATTCTGAAACTGAAAATCCAATACTTTGGCCACCTGATGGGAAGAGCGGACTCATTGGAAAAGACTCTGCTGCTTGGAAAGATTAAAGTCAGGAGGAGAAGGTGATGATAGAGGATGAGAGGGTTGGATGGTATCACCGACTCAATGGACATGAGTTTGAGTAAACTCTGGGAGTTGGTGATGGACAGGGAGGTCTGCGTGCTGCAGTCCACGGGGTTGCAAAGAGTTGGACATGACTGAGCCAATGAACTGAACTGAGACTACTGATATTAAAAGTTCAGTCTTAAACTCTCCACGATAACAATTTAATTTTCGCCAAGTTGGTTACCAAAGTTTATTTATCTCTTTTTTTTTCCTCTCTGTTCCCAATTTTTATGTTTATAGTTTACATTTTATTTTCTTTTTTCAATTCTGAAATAACCAAAAGATAAATTTCCTATTTATTATAACTCAACCACTAGAAACTTTAGTTTCTACAAAAACTAAGAAAAGGTGATTCAGAACCGTATATCATACTATTCTTCTTTAGATTGATAATTTATTAATATCTTTAATATTGTCATCAAAACTCACTTTTAACAATGAGGTCGAAATTATTAAGAGTCAATGTAGAATTCTGAGACCTTGGTCTTGTTTACAGTAAACATCCTGCTCCATTGTCCTGGAATGTGTCTTTAGTCTGATAAAGTATCAGCACTTAGATCCAGGGAATGGCAGTAATTAAATTCTATTCCACATGCTTGAGGGAAAAAACAACTGGTGATCATGAGTCTTCAGTTCAGTTGAGTTGTTCAGTGGTGTCTGACTCCTTGCAACCCCATGGACAGCAGAATGCCAGGTTTCCCTCTCTGTCACTGACTCCCGGATGTTGTTCAAACTCATGCCCATGGAGTCAGTGATGCCATTCAACCATCTCATCCTCTCCATTCCTTTCTCCTCCTGACTGCAATCTTTCCCAGCATCAGGATCTTTTCCAATAAGTCAGTTCTTCTCATCAGGTGGCCAAGGCTGGAGCTTCAGTCTCAGCATCAGTCCTTCAGATGCATATAAAGATTGATTTCCTTGAGGACTGACTGCTTTGAACTCCTTGCAGTGCAAAGGACTCTCAAAGAGTCTTTTCCAACATGACAGTTTAAAAGCATCAATTATTTGGCACTCAGCTTTCTTTATAATTCAACTCTCACACTCATGCATGACTACTGGCAAAATCATAGCTTTGACTAGATGGACCTTTGTCAGCAAAATAACATCTCTGTTTTTTAATATGCTGACTAGGTTCAAAGCTTTTCTTCCAAATTTTCTTCATAGAAAGCTAACCAAACTGATCACATGGATCACAGCTTTGTCTAACTCAGTGAAACTATGAGCCATGCTGGGTAGGGCCACCAAAGATGGAGGGGTCATGGTGGAGAGTTCTAACCAAACGTGGTCCACTGGAAAAGGGAATGGCAAACCACTTCAGTATTCTTGCCATGAGAACCCCATGAACAGGACGAGAAGGCAAAATAGACCATCAGTTAAGTTCAGTTCAGTCGCTCAGTCACGTCCGATTCTTTGCAACCCCATGGACTGCAGCACGCCAGACTTCCTTGACCATTACAAACTCCTGGAACTTGCTCAAACTCATGTCCATCAAGTTGGGAATGCCATTTAGACATCTCATCAGTTCAGTTTAGTTCAGTTCAGTCGCTCAGTCGTGTCTGACTCTTTACGACCCCATGAATCGCAGCATGCCAGGCCTCCCTGTCCATCACCAACTCCCGGAGTTCACTCAAGCTCTTGTCCATCAAGTCGGTGATGCCATCCAGCCATCTCATCCTCTGTCATCCCCTTCTCCTCCCGCCCCCAATCTCTCCCAGCATCAGTCTTTTCCACTGAGTCAATTCTTCGCATGAGGTGGCCAAAGTATTGGAGTTTCAGCCTCAGCATCAGTCCTTCCAATGAACACCCAGGACTGATATCCTTTAGGATGGACTGGTTGACCCTCCTTGCAGTCCAAGGGACTCTCAAGAGTCTTCTCCAACACCACAGTTCAAAAGCATCAATTCTTCAGTGCTCAGCTTTCTTCACAGTCCAACTCTCACATCCATACATGACTACTGGAAAAACCATATCATTGACTAGATGGACCTTTGTTGGCAAAGTAATCTCTCTTCTTTTGAATATGCTATCTAGGTTGGTCATAACTTTCCTTCCAAGAAGTAAGCGTCTTTTAATTTCATGGCTGCAATCACCATCTGCAGTGATTTTGGAACCCCCCAAAATAAAGCCTGGCACTCTTTCCACCCTTTCCACTCTTTCCCCATCTATTTCCCATGAAGTTATGGGACTAGATGCCATGATCTTCAGTGAATATCATAGGCATATAATGTGCAAGAGTACTACAACTTCTTGCCTTATTCATTAGCAAGAAGATTAAAAATGTTAGGTGTGTAATAATCATCTTCTAAATTTCATTGTTTCTTTACCAGAGTAATGTTATATATTTCTTCTATATCAGTACTCTTATTTTTAATACCAGGGCATCTTTGACAACTTAGTGGAATCCATTTCTTTCCTAGGTCTTGAACTGTATTTTGCTCTTAATTTTTTTAGGGTGGGGAGTTTTTATATTGGGAAACAGGAAAAGAGAAATAAATTTCATTTGGAATGTTCCCTACTAGGTGCTCCAATTTTTAATCCTCAATTTTATCTTCTTTTCTATATGCCTTACCCAGTGTTATAATTATCTCTTACTGTGTATCAATTCACCCTTAAGTTACCAGTAACTTAAAAGAGCAGTGACTATTTTTCTCAAGAATCTGCAATTTGGGCAAGACCTGATGAAGAAGGGGCTCACCTCTGCTCCACATGGTTTCAGTGAGGGCAGCTCAGCTGGGATTGGAGGATTTTTTCTAAAATGGATCTCTCACATATCTGGCAAGTATTTGCTGGCTATTGTACAGTGACTCCATTTCTCTTCACAAGGCTCTCTCTATGGGGCCACCTGGATTATGTTTCAAAACACAGTAACAGAAACCTGAAAGTGTCATTATTCAGAGCTGGAGAACAAGTGGTAGCTCCCAGCTTCTGATGTCCTGGGGTCACAGATTGGCAGTTGATCACCTTTGTCATATTCTAATTGTAGAGCAGTTATAGAGCTCACACAGATTTAATTATTGGGTACATGGAACACTCATTTTGGGGAAGGAATGTCAAAGAACTTGCAGTCTTTAATCTACCACACACCAGGCAAAAAAGGATTTATCCCTGCCCGCCCCCACCCCCCGCCCCCTGTGCAAAATACATTAATTTCTGTCATGGCACCTTCCAATTCCATCGCATTAAATCTAGGATCTTGACATCTAAACCAGGTCTAAATGTAAATGAGCCTTCTTGGGTGCAGTCTTCTTCATATTAAAGACATGCGAATTAAAGGGAGCAGCTGTCTGCTTCCATACGTTTAGCACATAATGTTGCAACTGTACGATAGTAATTGATTAGACAAGCAAAATATTACTCCCATTGCAGAAACAGGAGGAAATGGAGGCCAAAGGTATGGAAGTCATGGGTCGAAGAAATTTGATTAATCTTCCAAATGCTTTGATGAGGGCTCAATCCTGCTATCTATGATTCTTTGCACTTACTAACTCAGTTCCAGGAAATTTCTATCTCTTCCTTCCCTCAGTAATAGCCCATTTTGCAACTGAGTAACCATTTTGAGATCAGAGGTAGACGATGCCCCATGCTGAGCAGCTGGAGTCCATCTTTATTGGCTACTGGAGCTTGTTTCTCCCTAATATTTTTAGGAAAAAGATATTGGCAGGAACAAAGAGGAAATAATCTCTGCTGGGGTAGACAGACAAGATGATCACATCTTTTATTCTTGAGGTCAAGGAGACCTCCCTAGCTATATATAAATAGAAAGGCTCCTCAAGGGTCATAAAAGGAATGGGCACAAGTCTGCCCATATGTTCTGCAAACCTCCCAGAGACGCTCATGCTAGAACCCACTTTGGCTAAAATATACAAATGCACCTTGGGGGGGACCTTCCCTCATATCAGATATGGGCATTGAGCAAGGTGATTAGCCAGAGTGAACAAAGAAAACTGCACCTATATGAGTGATCTAAACACCCCTTTGTTGGTCCTCACTATTGATGTCCATGCTGCTCTTTCAGTGTGTAGTTCTGATTTGCTGCTGTCTGAAATAAACTGCTGCTTTGTGTGCTCTCCCACATATTCTCTGCTTCTAATACACTACATGCCTGTTTTGCTATCTTGGTCTCTTTGTGAAATTATTTTATCAAAGAAGACAAAAGCCAGGGCTCTACTTCTAGCCACTAGTCCCTGGAGGTCTACTGGTTAGGATCCCTGGTTTTCAACCAAGCAACACAGGTTCAATTTCCAGGCAGGGAACTAAGATCTAGATTCAAGCTTCTGTAGACTGCTAGCACACTGAGATCAGTTTTAGCCTGCTCCCTCCTCCTAGAAGGTTGAGGAGATATATATATATATATATATATATATATATATATATATATATATATATATAAAGAGAGAGAGAGAGAGAGCAAGGAGAGATAAGAAAGCCTTCCTCAGCGATCAATGCAAAGAAACAGAGGAAAACAACAGAATGGGAAAAAATAGAGGTCTCTTCAAGAAAATTAGAGATACCAAGGGAATATTTTGTGCAAAGATGGGCTTGATAAAGGACAGAAATGATATGGACCTAGCAGAAGCAGAAGATATTAAGAAGAGGTGGCAAGTATAAACAGAAGAACTGTACAAAAAAGGTCTTCATGAGCAAGATAATCACGATGATGTGATCACTGACCTACAGCCAGACATCCTGGAATGTGAAGTCAAGTGGGCCTTAGAAAACATTACTACGAACAAAGCTAGTGGAGGTGATGGAATTCCAGTTGAGCTATTTCAAATCCTGAAAGATGATGCTGTGAAAGTGCTGCACTCAATATGCCAGCAAATTTGGAAAACTCAGCAGTGGCCACAGGACCGGAAAAGGTCAGTTTTCATTCCAATCCCAAAGACAGGCAGTGCCAAAGAATGCACAAACTACCACACAATTGGACTCATCTCAGACACTAGTAAAGTAATGCTCAAAATTCTCCAAGCCAGGCTTCAGCAGTACATGAACGGTGAACTTCCGGATGTTCAAGCTGGTTTTAGAAAAGGCAGAGGAACCAGAGATCAAATTGCCAACATCCGCTGGATCATGGAAAAAGCAAGAGAGTTCCAGAAAAACATCTATTTCTGCTTTATTAACTATCCCAAAGCCTTTGACTGTGTAGATCACAATAAATTGTGGAAAATTCTGAAATAGATGGGAATACCAGACCACCTGACCTGCCTCTTGAGATACCTGTTGCAGGTCAGGAAGTAACAGTTAGAACTGGACATGGAACAACAGACTGGTTCCAAATAGGAAAAGGAGTATATCAAGGCTATATATTGTCACCCTGCTTATTTAACTTCTATGCAGAGTACATCATGAGAAACGCTGGGCTGGAAGAAGCACAAACTGGAATCAAGATTGCCGGGAGAAATATCAATAACCTCAGATATGCAGATGACACCACCCTTATGGCAGAAAGTGAAGAGGAACTAAAAAGTCTCTTGATGAAAGTGAAAGTGGAAAGTGAAAAAGTTGGCTTAAACCTCAACATTCAGAAAATGAAGATCATGGCATCTGGTCCCATCACTTCATGGGAAATAGATGGGGGAAACAGTGGAAACAGTGTCAGACTTTATTTTTCTGGGCTCCAAAATCACTGCAGATAGTGACTGCAGCCATGAAATTAAAAGACGCTTCCTCCTTAGAAGGAAAGTTATGACCAACCTAGATAGCATATTCAAAAGCAGAGACATTACTTTGCCAACAAAGGTCCCTCTAGTCAAGGCTATGTCTTTTCCAGTGGTCTGTATGGATGTGATAGTTGGACTGCGAAGAAAGTTGAGTGCCAAAAAATTGATGCTTTTGAACTGTGGTGTTGGAGAAGACTCTTGAGAGTCCCTTGGACTGCAAGGAGATCCAACCAGTCCTTTCTAAAGGAGATCAGTCCTGGGTGTCACTGGAAGGACTGATGCTAAAGCTGAAACTCCAATACTTTGGCCACCTCATGGGAAAAGTTGACTCATTGGAAAAGACTCTGATGCTGGGAGGGATTGGGGGCAGGAGGAGAAGGGGACGACAGAGGATGAGATGGCTGGATGACATCACTGACTCGATGGATGTGAGTTTGAGTGAACTCTGGGAGTTGGTGATGGATAGGGAGGCCTGGCATGCTGCAATTCATGGGGTTGCAAAGAGTCAGACACAAATGAGTGACTGAACTGAACTGATATATATATGTACTATTTTATAATCTGTCCTTTTCGATCTAAGCTGGTAAAATTCCACAGATTTTAGTTTTCAGGTGGCACCTTACCACTTCCTGGTACAACAAATCCATTCTAGGTATCTAGTTATCTATCTATCTAGTTATCTATCTAGTTTTCTATAAAAATCATTCCATACTGAATGGGTTTAAATAACAGCAATTGTTTATTTTGCTCAGGAATCTGAATTTGGGAAGATCTTTTCCCCAAAGGTAACAATGCTGTGCTCCCTGTAGAGTCAGCTGGACAGATTGACAGAACAAAAGTTTGACTTTAAAGGCAGCTCAGAGGGATGGTATGGGGAGGGAGGTGGGAGGGGGGTTCAAGATGGAGAACACATGTATACCCGTGGCAGATGCATGTTGATGTATGGCAAAACCAATATAATATTGTAAAGTAAATAATAATAATAATAAAAAATTTTAAAACAAGAACTGATTAGGGCTAATAAAAAAGTAATAATAATAAAGGCAGCTTAGTTAAAAGAGTGGGAAATACATGCTTGCTAATTCCCAGAGAGCTCTGCTAGGTATGCAGGCAGGGGTCCCTCCCTCATTCTCCTCTTGGGCTCCTACATGAGGCTTTTTTTTTCCCCCCCAGTTTGGTACCTTGTTAAGTGGAAGTTACCAGTTTTTTCTTATCTTTCACTATTAAAGAGAAAATGATTTTATTATTAGAATTGATGTCTCTTCCAGCTACAGAAGTGAACATATAATCCAGTCTGGCCAGTAAGAACCTTATATCTCCCTAGTAATATTGATTCAGGCCTGAGCATGTGCCTCAGTTGAAGCCAAGTAAATTACAAATAAAAATTATAGGCAAATATTAAAAAAGATGTTATTTATAGTTAAAGGATGTTTGAACTTCTAGGGAATATCTATGTAACCATTTGCAGAGTCTCTTTGGAAATTACAGCAACAGACCCAAAAGTTGTCACTAGAATAAAAATTATTTTGTAATAATGTATATCTATCTTTGCCTTAAATAAAAGCTCACTCTAGATTTTTCAGTTCTGGGAAAATACATTCCTATTTTGTAATAGTTCATTAAACTTGCTTGAGTTGGACTTACTGTCCCTTTCAAGAGATTGAGTCTTGATTAAAAATGTTTTGCTTCTTACCATCAATCTCTAAAATGTTTATTTATTACACAATTTTCAGAAATATTTAACAAGAAGGTAAAGCTTATCTAGAGACTTTACTGGCAGTCCAGTGGTTAAGACTCTGTGCTTCCATTACAGCAGGCACAGGTTCAATCCTGAGTCAGGCAACTAAGATCCCACATACTGTGTGCCATCTGTGCATGCATGCTCATTTGCTCAGTTGTGTCTGACTTTTTGCAACACAATGGACTGTAGCCCACCAGGCTCCTCTGCCCATGGGATTCCCCAAGCTAGCATGCTGAACTGGATTGCCATTTTCTCCTCCAGGGGATCTTCCTGACCCAGGGATCAATTCTGCATTTCCTGCATCTCCTGCCTGGCACACGGATTCATCACCACTGAGTCAGCTAGGAAGCCCATGTGGCACATCAAAAAAAAAAAAAGGATAAAGCTAATCAAAATTTTACCCAGCTTATATTTTTAGTCTTATTTCTATTATATCAATTATTTATTCATAGAATAATTCTATATTCAATTAAGGTTTTAATTTATTTAATGCACTTTGCAAAATTGCAACTTTAGCTGAGATAGCTTTCCATGCTCCAACTTTAGCTGAAATCATCTGTGAAAGATTTAATACTCTTATCAAGAGAAATGGGGTATTTTATCTATGTTGCTTTCACTCTTATTTCATATCTTTTATTTTGTTAATAGCACATGTTACAGATACTGTATGTTATTAATTTGTACAAGATTAGTGTTGAAAATTAAGATCAGTAAGATTTGAGGCATTGTTTTCTCTAAATGTTGATTTGGAAGTCAAAAGTATTCCTTTTTTTTTTTTTTTGGATTGTTAGAATGCTTGCATCTAAATAATAAATTCAAGGTGAACAATACTGTTGAAAAAATTTGGACACATGATATATATTAATTAGGATATTGTGGAAATAGAGTAATGCCTTGAAAATTTAAATATACCCTCAAAGACTAAAAATTCTTTAATACAATACAGTAGTTGAATGTTGGCTGTTAATCTTTCTTCTTGTTTCCTTTTCTTTAAAAGAGTCTTTGAATAATTTTCTTGTAATAACTTTCCTAGTCTCAATTTTTACCCTCATCTCAATAATTTAAATAACTTTATCTTTTCTTTATGTATATTTAAAATTTAGTGTTTCCATTCTTAGAAGAAACGTATTAATGTATCAAAATTTATGTAGTCATTATCAAGGTGAATTCTTCAGGTAATGTATTTCAAAGACTTGTGAAACTATTATCCATTACAGTGGGAAAAGAATAAACTACATTTTCCTTTATTTTCTGATTGTATACACAGGTGACATTGTTAAAATTAGTAAAGTTAATCCGTGAAGAAAGATAAAAATATTACAATTTTTGTGATGATTGAAAACATCTATACATACATTGTTGTGAGTTTAGGATTAGTATTTTCAAGAAGGTGTTTAAATACTGATAAAATGTTCCATCTTCGATAGAAAGGAAAAAGCAAAAGAAGTGACTTAAGGGAATGATCAGACATTTTGTCTTAAGCATAGTGAATTTGATGTGATAGAAAGACTTTTAAGTAGATATGTCTGGGAGACAGAGAGTGATAAGGGACTAGTCAGAAAGAAAGGGGTCAGAAATAGAAGAAATCTTTCTCTCAGTGCAGATAGGAAGCTGAGGGGGAAATGGGAGCTTTAACAACATGATTACAGAGACGTAAGAAAACTAAGAAAATTCCATAAAATATAAAAGAAATTACCAGTGGCACCCACCAATGGAGGCTTTTTGTTACTAAAATCGTTCATATACTTTTTTGCAATTCATGAAAAGCTTTCACAAGCATTATATAACTGTGATAATGTGTGTAAGAGTGGTAATTATAATTATTTTGTAGGCAATAGTGGTCTTGTCTATTGATTTAGCAGCTATATTTTTAATAAGTCACAATTGTCTCTAAATATGTCCCAGATAAACTGCTTAAGAAGCAATTTGATAGAGAATACATTTGAATGAAGATTCTGCTACTTCTTTCTTTACTGTAATGTTCACTTCCCCCAGCCAAGTAATATGCTCAATGCTATTGTCCACCTGCTAGCCCAAAAATTTTGCCCACCTCCACTGTAAACAATGTCAAATTTCCCCAAATTTTTGACCAAGTCTTGTTTTCACTCACCCAAATTTCTCAACTATAATAATAGCAAACAATTACATAGAAACTGAATGCCTATGGATATTATATGTTTTTTTATGGACAGTGAGTCATTAACATCTCACAACAATAAGTTAATAATAACTATTATCATTAAGAAGTTGAGGCACAGACAGGATAAGTGATTTCCCAAGATTACACAGGTAGTAAATGTCATAACTGGAATCTGATACTAGGCTTTCTGTTTGTATGTGTGTGTTTGTGTCTGTGCATGCTTCAGTAAGAGATGGTGATTCTTAAAAGTGGACAGTAAGTAATTTACTGCTCAATAATTTAAATTTTTGGTTTCATATAATACAAAGATTCATTTATTCCACTCATAAGCATCTTCTATGTGACAGACACATAATATATAGAGGTAGTGCCTGTAAAGAATCCACCTGCAAGGTGGGAGTCCTGGGTTTGATCCCTGGTTTGGAAAGAACCCCCGGAGAAGGGAAAGGCCACCCACTCCAATATTCTGGCTGGAGAATTCCATGGACTGTATAGTCCTTGGGGTTGCAAAGAGGCAGACACAACTGAATGACTTTCACTTCACTTTCAAGCATCTTCTATGTGATGGACACATAGTGTATACATTAGTGCCTGTGCTTAGTCACTCAGTCATGCCCAACTCTTGCGAACCCATAGACTGTAGCTTACCAGCCTCCTTTGTCCATGGAACAAAGATTTGAGTCTATGGTAGCCCTAATCTACTCCATAAAATGACCCTGAGATATTTTAACTAGGTGCTAATTAGATTTGTGGTGATCATTTAACATATTTTCATATACAAATATTGAATCATTATGTTGCACAATTGAAACTAGTATAATGTTATATGTCAATTATATCTTAAAAAATGGTACCAAAAAAATCCCTGAAAAGAAAAAAGTACACAATAATATATATATATATATATATATATATATATATATATATATATATATATATATACACATACATATTTTTTCAGGTGATACATGTCAAATATTAGTATAATGTAGTTATTATTTTTAATTCATAAAATTTGCTAATTTAATAGTGTCACTTGTGAATATAAATCAAAAGGTTAAAGATAGAGTAGTTTTATCCTTTTAACACTATAAGAGATAAAAGTTACACTAGTCTTTGAAATAATACATTACCTGAAATATATACAAACACACACACACACATGCACATATATATAAATAAATTAATAATTACAATGGGAAAGAGAAAAATACATACTAGCAGATGTACATACATATAAGATGATATAAAAATGGCCAGCAATCACAGAATAAAAGGTATTCAGTACCATTAGTTATTAGAAAACTGCAAATTAAAACTGCAATAAGCTACTATTTTCATTCACTGAGAAGGTTTTTTAAAAAGTTGACAGTAGCAAATGTCATGAGGATATGGAACAAGTGGGAATATGATACCTTGATGGTAGGAATGGAATAAAGTATAAGTACATTAGAAAACTGTTCTTTTTTTTTTCCCAACTCAAAAGACCATGGACTTTTATTTTATGCTAATTATTTTCATTATTATGAACATTTAGAAAAAAATGTTCTTGGAAAAAAAACCCTAATATTTAAAAAAGAAACAAAATAAAACAAGATATACACTGGAATTCACAGAGCATATTTATTCATGGTGTCCAAAAATTAGAAATATTCTCCATCAATACAAAATCAAATACATAGATTATGGTATACAAAAGGCTGAGCACTGGAGAATTGAAGCTTTTGAACTATAGTGCTGGACAAGACTCTTAAGAGTCCCTTGGATTGCAATGAGATCAAAGTAGTTAATCCTAAGGGATTGGAAAGACTGATGCTGAAGCTGCAATACTTTGGCCACCTGATGAAAAGAGCCAACTCATTGGAAAAGATCCTGATGCTGGGAAAGATTGTGGGCAGGAATAGAAGGGGGTGACTGAGGATGAGATGGTTGGGTAGCATCACTGAGTCAATGGACATGAGTTTGAACAAACTCCAGGAAACAGTGAAGGACAGGGAAGCCTGGCATTCTGCAGTCCATGGGGCCTTGAAGGTCAGACACAACTGAGCGACTGAACAACAACAAGAGCCAATACAATGGAAAATTAATCAGCAATTAAAAAAATAAAAAAGAACAAACAACAATGCACAAAATCTCAAAAGCATTATTCTCAGCAAAATAAGCCAGGTAGATAAAATCATATACAGTGTTGCTCAGTTTACATGAGATCCAAATACAGGCAAACTTGAAACAATTTTATGTTTATTAACATTATGTAGTGGTTCTGAAAATTATAAGAATAGGGATTTGAGAAACGGCGTATTAACTGGATTAGGAATTTCCTAAGGGAAGAACAAGGAACACTTGAGAGGGAGAAGGTGAAATGTTTTATATTTATTTTGGGTAGTGGCTACTCAAGTGTACACAACTGCCAAATTTCCACTGAACAGTTTATTACACATTGACTACATCTCAATAAGGAACAATGTGTTATTCATGTAACAGCCTTACTAAACTCATGTTCCGCTGCTCACTGCTTGAAAGTCAATACTTGAGAGACACGTGTGGATAGGTAAGGAAAGGTTGCTTTATTCAGGAGGTTGGCAACCTAGGGAGAAGGCAGATCCATGTCCCAAAGAACAAATTCCCCACTGCCTATCAGGGGACAAGAGGTTTTAAAGGAGGGGTTTCAGGAATGTACAAGTAGAGGGAAGGGGCTGTGTACAGAATGCCACAGTCAGCACTGATAATCATTTCAAAAGTTGTCATGTAGTGGTCTAGTCACCATCAACTTGATTGTTTTAAGCACAGTTAACTTCAGTTCCACAGTTGGTTTGTTTCCACTCCCTTGAGGCCAGTTCTCAGAATTGTGTAAGGTGGAGCAGCTTATGTCATGGCTACAGTGGGGTCATCATGTGGTTAACTTCGTCCACCTGGCAGAGGTTTCAGTGTCTGCAAAACTGCTCAAAGGATATGGCTCAGGATATTATTTATACCCTTTTATTTCAAGGTCCTAGACTTTGGTTAATGGCTAAACTGTTATTATTTTATCTTTTTTGATTGCTTTCCTTAGATTTTGCAGTTTCTCATTATTTGGATTTAAACTTATTCCTCGACTAAAGAGTCTTTACAGACAAGCGGCAGGCAGAGGACAGGGAAGATCTCTCCTGGGAAGGCCCCATAGGGGGCTGCTCCATTATCATGGATTCATAAATTTCAGTTTATTTCTGATTCTTTAATACAATAAATTTTTCACTAGAGTCATGGAGTTTATCACTACTCTCTTCAGCTCAGAGTACTATATTAAAAACTTGACAAAGCATGAGAAATATTATAAATTGACATTGATTATAAGCTACCAACAAGGAAATCACTTAAAGTCAGAACTACAGAATGGTTAATGTTATTGGCTATAGGATAAGACTTTCTATTAAAATCTCTGTTCTGCTGCTTAGTAGCTGTGTAATCTTTGTCACACTCCTGACAATTTCTATGCCTCAGATTTTCTTATTTGTTAAATAAGAAAAATGATATTTTTTATCACACAGAAATCCATAAACAGAAAGAGTTTGTTTAAATAGACACTATTCTATATATGATATATAGGTCAATTCAGCTTGGCTATCAAGGCCTTTTGTGATTTTAGCTCATTCAGTGATAGCAATTTATTCTCTTTTGCTTCCTTATAACAAGTTATTGTCTCTGTTTGTAGATTACATGATCTTAAATATTGAAAATCCTAAATAATCTATTTTAAAACATAGCTAAGAAACAAGTGCAGCAAAATTGTAGGATATAAATGCAACATTCAAATGTAATTTTTTTTTCCTATACACCAGCAATGAAAAATCTGGTAATAAAAATTATATAAAGAAAATAGTTGTATTTACCATAACATCAAAAAAGAACATAATGTTTAGCAATACATTTAAACAATAACAACTCATACATTCGATATTACAAAACACTACTGAAACAAATCTATAATTATATGATTAAAAAAAAAAAAAAACTGTGTTGATGGGGTGGCAGGCTTACTGAAGTTGAAGGGCCAATATTCCCAAACTGATCTGCAATTCAATATAATCCTTATCAAAATTTCAGCTATCTCATTTTTTTTCAACTGACACCAAAACACATGTGAAAATTAAAAGATGCTGAGTAGTTAAAATAATCTTGCAAAGTAAAGACAAAGTTAGAGGAGTCTCACTTTACAATTTCAAAACATTATACAAATTCACTGTAATCAGGACAGTGTGCTAATGACCAAAGAATAGACATACAGATTTGTGAAATAGAATTGACAGTCCAGAAATCAACTCATGAGTCCTCATATTTCGTCAGTTGATTAGCATCAAGGGTGCCAAGAACACTCAATGAGAAAAAATAAATAAATAAATGGAAAAAATAAACATAGTGTGTGCAACATATATTTCTGGGACACCTGGATATCCATCTGCAAAAGAATGAAGTTGGACTATTGTGATGTACCATTTACAAAAATTAACTCAAAATGGATCAAAGACCTAAGAGTAAAAGATAACAGTATTAAATTCTTGGTAGGAAACCACTAAAAATTCTTCATATCTTAGGTAAAACTTTCTTAATGCACAAAAACCAAAAGACATAAACAGACAAATTGAACTTGGTTAAAATTAAAAACTTTTGTTCATCAAAGAACACTATGAATTAAAAAAAAAAAATCAAAGAATGGAGAAAATTTCCACAGATTATATTTCAGATAAAAATCTAGTTTCTAGAAATATATAGAAACATCAGTTACAACTCAATAGTAAAAAGGTAAATAATCCAATAAAGATGGACAAAATATGTGAATAGACATTTCTCCAAAGATTATGTATAAATGGTCAATAAGCTTATGAAACAATGCTTAATTTCATTAGTCATCAGGGAAATTCAAATCAAACCCACATCGAGGTATCACATCATATATATTAGGCTAATTTTAGACTAATTTAAAAGGATTGGAATCATATGAAGTTTAATATCACAACAAGTAAAACTGCAGGCTAACAAGAGAAGGAAATTTGGAAATTTCACAAGCAAGTTGAAAATAAGCAACACACAGCTAAACTAACAAATGAGTCAAAGTAGAAATTACAAGTGAAATTGGAAAATACTTTCCAGTGATTGAAAAATTAAGAGAGTATGTCAAAATACAAGAGATGCCACTAAAGCAGTGTTTAAATATACCACATTAAAAGAGAGGAATGATCTGACTTCCTTGGTGGTCCAGTGTTAAGTATCTGCCTGCCAATGCAGAGGACACAAGTTTGACCGCTAGTCCAAGAAGATCCCAAATGCAATAGGGCAACTATGTTTATGAACCAAAACTACTGAAGCCTGTATGCCTACAGCCCGTGCTGTGCAACAAAAGAAGCTACTGCAATAAGAACTTATGCACTGCAACAGAGTAGCCCCATTCATTGCTACTAGAGAAAGCCTGCATGCACCAACAAAGACCCAGTGCCAAAATAAATAAATACATAAAATGAAAACTACATTTTAAAAAGAGAAAAGAGTGATCTCAAGTTAACAACCAAATATTTTCAAATAGGAACAAGGAGTACGTTAAGGCTGTATATTGTCACCCTGCTTATTTAACTTCTATGCATAGTACATCATGAGAAATGCTGGGCTGGAGGAAGTACAAGCTGGAATCAAGATTGCAGGGAGAAATATCAGTAACCTCAGATATGCAGATGGCACCGCCCTCATGGCAGAAAATGAAGAAGAACTAAAGAGCCTCTTGATGAAAGTGAAAAAGGAGAGTGAAAAGTTGGCTTAAAGCTCAACATTCAGAAAACTAAGATCATGGCATCTGGTCCCATCACTTCATGGCAAATAGATGGAGAAACAGTGGCTGACTTTATTTTTCTGGACTCCAAAAACACCACGGATGGTGATTGGAACCATGAAATTAATAGACACTTACTCCTTGGAAGGAAAGTTATGACCAACCTAGAGAGCAAATTAAAAAGCAGAGACATTACTTTGCCAACAAAGGTCTGTCTAGTCAAGGCTATGTTTTTTCCCGTGGTCATGTATAGATGTGAGAGTTGGACTGTGAAGAAAACTGAGTGCCAAAGAATTGATGCTTTTGAACTGTGGTGTTGGAGAAGACTCTTAAGAGTGCCTCAGACTGCAAGGAGATCCAACCAGTCCACCCTAAAGGAAATCAGTTCTGTGTGTTCATTGGAAGGACTGATGCTGAAGCTGAAACTCCATAACTTTGGCCACCTGATGTGAAGAGCTGACTCATTTGAAAAGACCCTGATGATGGGAAAGATGAGGCAGGAGGAGAAGGGGACAACAGAGGATGAGATGGTTTGATGGCATCACCGACTCAATGAACATGGGTTTGGGTGGACTCCGGAGTTGGTGATGGACAGGGAGGCCTGACATGCTGTGGTTCATGGGGCCGCAGAGTAAGACATGACTGAGCAACTGAACTGACTGATTTCAATCATAAGTAATTGCAAAACAAGACTAAACTAAACACAAAAGAAGCAGAAGGAAGTACATAATATTGATTTCAGTATTAATTAATTAATGAAATATTTCAGTATTCATTAATTAATGAAATAAGGTGTAAGATTAAATAGAGAAAATGAATAAAACTAAGAAGTCATTCTTTGAAAAGAATTAGGAAAGTAATAAATTTTTAGCTAAAATGATCAAAAAAATAGGTGAGTCAAATGTTTTACTAAAATTGGCAATGAAAGAAGGATATTATTACCAACCCCACAAAAATTGAATAAAATAATAGTATTTTGATATGAATATGAGCAATTGTGAAATGATTGGATATGTGCAACAGAGTAATGATAAAATGCAAAAGTAGGAAGTCAAGAGATACCGGGAGTAACAGGCAAATTTGGCCTTGGAATACAAAATGAAACACGTCAAAACCTTGCAGAGTTTTGCCAAGGAAACACACTGAAAATAGCAAACACCCTATTCCAACAATACAAGAGATGATGCTACATATGGACATCACCAGATGGTCAATAAAGAAATCAGATTGATTATATTCTTTACAGCCAAAGATGGAGAAGCTCTATACAGTCAGCAAAAACAAGACCGGGAGCTAACTGTGGCTCAGATCATGAACTCCTTATTGCCAAATTCATACTGAAATTGAAGAAAGTAGGGAAAACCACTAGACAATTGAGTATGACCTAAATTAAATCCCTTATGATTATACAGGGGAAGGGATAAATATATTCAAGGGTTCAGATCTGATAGACAGAGTGCCTGAAAAACTGTGGACAGAAGTTTATGACATTGTACAGGAGGCAGTGATCAAAACCATCACCAAGAATAAGAAATGCAAAAAGGCAAGACGATTGTCTGAGGAGTCCTTACAAAGAGCTGAGAAAAGAAGAGAAGCTAAAGGCAAAGGAGAAAAGGAAAGATATATCCATCAGAATGCAGAGTTCCAAAGAATAGCAAGGAGGGATAAGAAAGCCTTCCTCAGTGATCAATGCAAAGAAATAGAGGAAAATAACAAAATGGGAAACACTATAGATCTCTTCAAGAAAATTAGAGATACCAAGGGAATTTTCTATTCAAAGATGGGCACAATAAAGGACAGAGATGGTATGGACCTAACAGAAGTAGAAGATATTAAGAAGAGGTGGCAGGAATACACAGAAGAACTATAAAAAAAAAAGGTCTTCATGATCCAAATAATCACAATTGTGTAACCTCTCACCTAAGGCCAGACATCCTGGAATGTGAAATCAAGTGGGCCTTAGGAAGCATCACTACAAACAAAGCTAGTGGAGGTGATGGAATTCCAGTTGAGCTATTTCAAATCCTGGAAGATGATTCTGTGAAAGTGCTGCACTCAATATGCCAGTAAATTTGGAAAACTCAGCAGTGTCCACAGACTGGAAAAGGTCAATTTTCACTCCAATCCCAAAGAAAGGCAATGCCAAAGAATGCTCAAGGTGAGGTGAGGTGAAGTCGCTCAGTCGTGTCTGACTCTTTGTGACCCCATGGATCGTAGCCTACCAGTCTCCTCCCTCCATGGGATTCCCCTGGCAAGAGTACTGGAGTGGGCTGCCATTTCCTTCTCCAGGGGATCTTCCCAACCCAGGGATCGAACCCAGGTCGCCTGCATTCCAGGCAGGCACTTTAACCTCTGAGCCACCAGGGAAGCCCAAGAATGATCAAACTAGCACACGATTGCAGTCATCTCACGCACTATCAAAGTAATGCTCAAAATTCTCCAAGCCAGGCTTCAACTGTACGTGAACTGTGAACTTCCAGATGTTCAAGCTGGATTTATAAAATGCAGAGGAACCAGAGACCAAATTGCCAATATCTGTTGGATCATAGAAAAAGAGAGTTCCAGAAAAAAATCATCTATTTCTGCTTTATTGACTATGCCAATGTCTTTGACTGTGTAAATCACCATAAACTGTGGAAAATTCTGAAAGATATGGGAATACCAGACCACATGACCTACCTCTTGAGAAATCTGTATGCAGGACAAGAAGCAACAGTTAGAACTGAACATGGAACAACAGACTGGTTCCAAATCGGGAAAGGAGTGTTTCAAGATTGTATATTGTCACCATGCTTATTTAACTTATATATAGAGTACATCATGTGAAATGCTGGGCTGGATGTAGCACAAGCTGGAAACAAGTTTGCTGGGAGAAATATCAATAATCTCAGGTATGCAGATGATACCACCCTTATGGCAATAAGCAAAGAAGAACTAAAGAACCTCTTGAAGAAAGTGAAAGAGGAGAATGAAAAAGTTGGCTTAAAACATTTAGCAAACTAATATCACGGCATCTGGCCCTATCACTTCATGGCAAATAGATGAGGAAACAATGGAAACAGTCAGAGACTTTATTTTCTTGTGCTCCAAAATCACTGCAGATGGTGACTGCAGCCATTAAATTAAAAGATGCTTGCTTCTTAGCAGAAAAGCTCTGAGCAACCTATAGAACATATTAAAAAACAGAGACGTTACCTTTCCAACAAAGATCTGTCTAGCCAAAGCTATGGTTTTTCCAGTAGTCATGTACAGATGTGAAAGTTGGACTATAAAGATAGCTGAGTGGTGAAGAATTGACGTTTTGAACTGTGATGTCGGGGAAGACGCTCTAGAGTCTCTTGGAGTTCAAGGAGATTCAACCAGTCAATCCTAAAGGAAATTAGCCCTGAATATTCATTGAAAAGACTGATGTTGAAGCTGAAACTCCAAGACTTTGGACACCTAATGCGAAGAACTGACTCATTAGAAAAGACCCTGATGCTGGGAAAGATTAAAGGCTGGAGGAGAAGGAGAAGACAGAGGATGAGATGGTTGAATGGCATCACTGACTAGATCAACATGAGTTTGAGCAAACTCTGAGAGTTGATGATGGACATGGAAGCCTGGTGGGCTGCAGTTCATGGGGTTGCAAAGAGTCATTTATGACTGAGTGACTGAACTCACTGAACTGAATGATAAAATATATTCTTGCAAAATTTATACATGAATTTTTATTACAACATTATTTTAAAAGTGAAAAATTGGAAATGATTCAAATATCTATCAATTGATGAATAGATAAATACAGTGTAGTATATATCCATATAGTGATAGTGATTCACCAATAAAATGTCTTAAAGCTCTGTGTCATGCTATGATGTGGAAAAAAAAATAAAAACCCTGGAAAGATATTAAATGAAAGAAATCAGTAACAAAAGACTTCATATTGTATGACCCCATTTACATGAAATGTCCATAATGAACAGATCTGTAGAGACAGAAAACAGAGTAGTGATTCCTAGAGTCAGAAATATGGATTTTAATGATGACTTCAGGAGGGTTAATTACAGTATACAAAGTTTATTTTTGATTTGAGGAAAATACAACCATCCCTCACCAGCTCTCATCTTCCTTCTGGCTCAGCTGGTAAAGAATCCCACCTGCAATGCAGGAGACCTGGTTTGAATCGCTGGGTTGGGAAGTTTCCTTGGAGAAGGGAACGGCTACCCACTCCAGCATTCTGACCTGGAGAATTCCATGGACTGAATAGTCCTTGGGGTCTCAAAGAGCCGGACATGACTGAGTGACTTTCACTTTCACACTTTCTCAGTCTCAGACAAGGGTTGGTTCTGGATTCCAGAATCTGCGTTCTCTCAGATAAAACAGAGTAGTTTCTGTGGGTTTTGCATCTGTGGATATGGAGAGCTGACTCTGTTCTAAAATTGATGGAGTGATAGATACCATACTCTGAATATACTAAAAATCATGGCATTGTGCACTTCATAAGGATGGATGCATGCCAGTGAATAATATCTCAAGCTGTTAAAAATATAGCAAGTACACATAAAAATAACCACTATGATGATTTGACAAAATAAATGCAAAGATGTTTAACAAATAAAGATGTTTTCTTATTGTTTGTAGAAAGATGGAGATTCGAGAAAGAGAGATGCAAATAAAAAGAAGCAAGTAAACAAAGAGCACTCATGGTACTGCGTTGCAGAACTAAGGATAGAACTATCTCAAACCTCTGCGCCTGAGACCCAAATAAATACTAGGAGGTAAACGATATTACACTGTGAGGATTAAATGAGCTACAAAATGTCAGGCACAGAGGAGGAACTGAAGAGATGGAAACTATCATTATGATTAGTTTTATTGTGAAAACAAGAGAGGGGGAATGACCTTCAGCATGTTAAGGCTTCTGGAGTCTATTTCTTAGCTCACAGTGCATGCCTGCGTGCTCAACCACTTCAGTCTTGTCCGACTCTTTGTGACCCTATGGACAGTAGAGGTCACAGTACCTCTGTCTATGGGATTCTCCAGGCAAGAATACTGGAGTGGGTTGCCATGCCCACTCCTCCAGGGGATCTTCCTGAACCAAAGATCGAATCATAATCTCTCATGTCTCCTGCACTGGCAAACGGATCCTTATCACTAGCGTCATCTGGGAAACCCTCCATATATATGTATACATACATATATATTTATATATTATGTGGTTATTGGCAGGTTATTTAAACCTTGCAAAATCATTTGTGATTTTGACCAAAAATATTTACTTATTTTAAATTGTAAGGATTCGATAAAATTTTATGCTCCTGTCACTTTGTAGATACTAAATACCTTCTATCATGTAATTGTCTTAATTACGACAAACTATTCTGAAATGTCTAGCAGATCCTGTGTAGCAAACTAAATTTGCTAAGTATTGGTAAAAATATAAGACATTTCTATAAAAATGAATAAAACATAATTTTTCTGTGGCAAAACTTTAACTTTGAGGCATAATAAATTGAAAATATCATAAATCACAAATAAATTATGCAAATAGAGATATAATGGATTTGTAAGTACAGACTAATTATAACCATGATTAGAATGTGAGAAATTCTGAAAATAATCACTATATTAAGCCTATAATCATACAACATAGAACTACTTTGGTATTTGCATTTCCACTGACACAAATGATGAGCTTTAAAATCAAAGTTGACAGTATTATGCCTACCTAAGGCTACGACTGTTCCACACTTACAGATTTTTTCTTTGAACTTATTTTCTTAAAAGTCCTGTTATTTGCTCTTAAATCACTTTTTTCTCTCTCATGAAATGATTGCTTTTAAATATGATAGTTAAAATAGCTACATTTTATTAATGATATTTCATCATTCTCTGTCTACACTATCAGCATTTGATTATATATTATAAGAAACTATCTATCATTCAGTAGTCATGTTTGCATGTGAGAGTTGGATTATAAAGAAAACTGAGTGTCTAAGAATTGGTGCTTTTGAACTGTGGTGTTGGAGAAGCCTCTGAGAGTTCTTTGGACTGCAAGGAGATTCAACCAGTCAATCCTAAAGGAAATCAGTCCTGAATATTCACTGGAAGGACTGATGCTGAAGCTGAAACTCCAATACTTTGGCCACCTGATGTGAAGGTGACTCATTGGAAAAGACCCTGATGCTGGGAAAGACTGAAGGCAGGAGGAGAAGGGGACGACAGAGGATGAGATGGTTAAATGGCATCCCCGACTCAATGGACGTGAATTTGAGCAAGCTCCAGGAGTTGGTGATGGACAGGGAGGCCTGGCGTGCTGCAGTCCATGGGGTCACAAAGAGTCATACACAACTGAGCAACTGAAATGAACTGATCTATCATTCATCTATTTATATAGAAAACTGTATATAGATATCTGTATCTATTTAAATAGTTTAATAAAAAGAGAGCACATACATGTGTGTGCATGAGTGATGCACTAATAGACGCTGATAGGTTTCTACGGGAATGTTAGCAGATGGGTTACCTTTAGATTTCTGCATTTTCATTACCTTTGAACAGAGCAGTTCGTCTTTTATCTGTTCATTCATTTTCATACTTTCACGCAGAATTGCTTGAAGAAAGAACACCCAGATGAAAAATAATGTTTGAAATCATCTCCTTTAAAAGATTAACTTTGTTGTTAGCATGCACCTGCATCTTACCATATCCTAGCATGGAATGATCAGAGGCTTGAAAAATAACAGCTTCCACTTGGCTTGCAGAAATATCACTAAGTTCTTAGGATAGAATTTTCCTGATATAACAAACTCATTAAACAAGGTACAGAAACCACTACAGAGCTTTTTAATTAGAAAAAAAAAAAATAAACAGGAAATAAAGGAAAAATCCTTCAGTTATATTTCCATTTTTATCATAATTATGGAGAATTCCTGTGTTGGTAAGATTTCTATATAACTAATGATAAAGGCTTGATCTGAAAAAAAGAAAAAATCTAAGAATCTTTTAGATTTGTGTCCAGGAGTCAAACTTGCTATAGATGAAACATTTCCTTTTTTTGTTCTTCCAGAAAGCGTGTAAATTAGCAAAAATACAACTAGATTCTGCTTACATTTCAATAAGAGAATACTTATTTTTAAAAATTGATTACACATAAATATTATGTACAAATATCAAAGAAACAATAATCTTGAGACTCAATCACAAATCATGAAAAAAAGTTTTTCTTTAAAGTAAAAACATATATGTAAGATAAATAGAGATAAATATACAGTTTTATCTTGCCAGCATATGTGTTCAATTTATTAGTTGAGGCCATTCTATGCTATCAAAATAAGCAACATTCATATCTTAACTGAACGCTCAGCCATCTATGGCGACGTTATATATAAAGCTCAGTCAAGCATAAAGAATGGCATAGGGTAAGCTCTTTAATTAGTTGAGAGGATCTGTTTGGGAGTTCTGGAAGACAAGCATGTCAGCTGTAGAATTAATGTGGCACCTGAAGCAGCTGATAAGTTTACATTGTAGCTATATCCTAATTGACAGAATAAACACCTGCCATCAACAGGCGTATGGCATCAGAAACCTGTGCAGGTGGGTTCTGGCCTTAGCTTGGCCTTTTAATGAAGCTAGAGAGCTCAGTATCAGAAACTGTTGATTCCTGACCCTGTGAACAATAGCATGCTATATCTCACATCCCTACTCAAAGAAGCACAGTCAATAAACCGCCAAGAGAAATGAAGCAGGTTTTTGACCTCAATTCCACAAGTATTTTCACCTTATTTCTGAAAGCATCCCACAATCACCAGGCTGGCCACATGTGTGGCAGCTGAATTCCCTAGCAGGTGCTTTATGGTGAACTAAAGCCTGGCTGGTAAGTAGGAGAAGCAGTTTAAGGGCACTAAAGCAGAAATTAAAGTGGCACAGTATAGTGGCTTGTCTGGTGGGAAATAAGGGAGCAGCAGATGGAACAGACGAGAAAGCAGCAATCAAAGCAGTATACCATCAAAAACTTGGGGAAGATACTGATACAGAGCAAGGAGAAAAGCAAATTCCATCAGGCTCTGCAAAATGTGACTACCGTAATTTGACAGTTCTCCTGGGTTCTTGTGTAACTTTTCCTCATTGATTGTATTAGCATAGCATTGCACAAATAGATGAGGAGAGGTTGTTTGAAATCCTATTCAGTATTTTAAATTCAGAAGGCACTAGTCTAAGTCTTGGGAGGAATCAAAATAAAAAGCAATCCATATCCTCAAGTACAACCCAGAGGGAAATGCAAGACTTCTGCAGGACTATATTCAATAACTAAATGGATTATTTCTTCATCTATACTCTTAGACTAATACTGACAGGAAGGATTAATGTGGAAACATATTTTTAAAAACCTGATACACAATAGCCAGCTGCATGGAACCTCATTTCTAAAGGAGATCTGACTTCCTGGGAATGATTGTGAAGACAAGGTGGCATATAAGAGCTTCCTAGGTGGCGGGACTGGTAAAGAACCGCCTGCCAATACAGTAGACGTAAGAGATGCCGGTTGGATCCCTGGGTCAAGAAGATCCCCTGGAGAAGGGAATGACTACCCACTTTATTATTCTTGCCTGGAGAATCCCAAGGACAGAGGTGCCTGGCAGGCTATAGTCATAGGCTCGCAAAGAGTCGGACATGACTGAAGTGATTTAACATGCATGTGGCTGTATCATCGGATATCTGAAATAAGCTATCAGTATATCATACTCGGCAGAAGGAACAGAATTTATTCTTAAATATTATGCACACAACCATTTTAGGGACACTGAAAATGAAATAAAGATAAATATATCAGGGTCTAGTTCTATAACATTCAGTGATAAAGTCTAAATATGAAATGAAACAAAGAGAGCTATAAATGAGTTTTGCTCAAAATAGAAAGTATTCAGGAAAATATATTTGGAAAGCACATAGATAATGTTTGAATCAGGCTTTGAATAATAAGCAGCAATTCGCCAGGAAGGAATGGAAAGCTATCAGTCCAGGAATATATCACAGGAAGTAGAAAAGCAAAATATTAAATATCCCACCACTCAGTTCTTCAATATGCTTGTAAAAAACTACTTCATGTATACCTGTGGCAGATTCATTTTGATATTTGGTAAAACTAATACAATTATGTAAAGTTTAAAAATAAAATAAAATTAGAAAAAAAAAACTACTTCTAATTTTTTTCCTAGTTCATATTATGTTTTTGTAAGCTTCTATAGATCTCTAAGTTTTTTAAACTAAGGCAAATGTTATAGCTCCTGTATCTAGTACAAGCTTCTCATTTAACATGTTTGGTAAATATTTTAAATAATGAATAGAAGAGTGAAATTTTCACTTTGGTCCCCTAATGTTTACTTATGTCACCATCCATATGAAAATACTAGCTTATTGGATGACATAAACGCTAGCTGCTCTAGTGGATAAACCTCAAAATATCAGTGGTTTCACACACTTCAAGTTTATTGCTACTCAAATCACATATTGCAAAGCAGGTGTATCTGATCCCACAGCTTACCTCTGGGAGATGCAGAGCACTAAGATTTGTTACAGCTTGTGGATGTTTACTATCTTCTCCTCATGGCTCCCAAGGTTATCCTGAATATTTAATTACATTTGTGCCAGCTAGAAGAGGAAATGGAAGTGGTGGGTTATGTATGAAGCTTTTTGTTTCAAGTGAGAGGATTAAAAGCAGTGTATAATCAGTGATGTCCTGAAGCTGGCTTGTAGACTCTGGAGAACCAACTTTGCAACTCTCTTCCAGCTCTGTGTTCATGTTGTTAGTTTGATATTGGCCATAGTGAGACTATTTAAATCACAGAGGTGGGCCAACTCCACAAAGGCAGGTTGTTATTATTTACTATTATTAGTGTTACTAATCTTCTTATTTTACAGAAAGCCTATTGCAAATCAGCCTAATATTACTTCAATTCACTTTCTATTGATCTAACAATGTAATGCAATGCAGGATGCCCACTGATATTTAAATTTCAAACAAATAATGATGCATTTTTTAGTATAATTGTGGATGTCCCAAATATTTCATGGAACATATTTGTACTAAAAACATATACCTGTTTATTTAAAATGCAAATTAAAATGTATCTCCTGCATTTTTATTTGCTCAGCCTGACAAAGTAACATGTACATGTGAAGGGAGACTTGGAAGTGGTTTACCTGTGTGCTCAGGAAGACTAAGACAGAAATTTTAGCTAACACACAGCAGTATGTGTCATACTAACTTAAATTTGTTTTACATGTATAGACTGAATATTCTTTTTGCCTCACCAGATAAATTTCCCCCATCTTCACCCTGCCCTGTTTTTGGATTAGACTGTAGCTCCTCCTCCCACACACAAACACGCAGACATGCGTTTTTTGCCCTCCCGCTTCTGGATGAATGTGGTCATTAGGAGAAAGAGGAAGGAGCCTGAAGAATCAGAATGAATTTGGATCAGAATATTTATTCTTTGCCGTGTCATCATTGCTTGGCTCCATTCCCTTACTGAAGACCACACTTCTGTCAAAAAACTTCTCTTTTATATGTATTTGGAAGTTTTTAAACCTACTTTCATTAGCTCCTCTTTTCATATGTATACACTTTGAAAGCATTTGCTGAGATTTAGAATTAGAAATTAGGTATCTACCATTGTCCTCCTAGGAACATAGACCATGTGGCTGAGAATCTTGAAGCCCCAAATATCTCTGAACTTTCTTACCAAAGAAAAGAACTCTATTACTCTGAATGAATGTATTGCCTCTTGGATAAATAAACAAGCAAGCAAACAAAAAACTATCAATGACTAGATTTGAGGACATAACCTCTCAAGGATATCATTTGTCCTCCGAAGTCATACTTAGCAACACTTTTTTCCATAAAACAAATAGTTTAGGGTACAGGAGTCACGGGAGCATGAAGAAAGTATATCTTAATGGTTTGACAAAGTAAGCTTGAGAATCAAAAATTTTCTATACATATACATATATGCATATATATACAGCAAAATTGTTAAAAATGGTGAAAAAATATATGAACGTACATACTCATGTGTATGCACACACACACACACATACACACACAAATCTCTCAAGTACATGATTTCTTTATAAGTAGCCTGCAAGTCCTAGTCCTGTAAAAATAAATATAGCCTTTTGCTTCTGCTGTGTCAGATATATCTTAGGTTTGTATGGCAAAATTGACTTTTAATAAATTATAATTCTCAACAAAATGCAATAATTTTGATGGTAGTATTTATTTGTATTTTATTTAAAGTTGTTGATTTACAATGTCATGTTAGTTTCAGGTATACAACACAATAATTCACTCATATGTTTATATACATATAACTCAATGTGTATATATAGATAAAACTGAATATGTATATAATACATGTAACTGAATATGTATGTATACATATAACTGAATTACCATGCTGTATAATATATTGTTATATACATATATGTTATATATATTATAGGTTATGTATGTAATATATGTTTATATTCTTTTTCAGATTCTTTTCCCTTATACCTTACTACAAAAGTTTGAGTATGGTTTCCTGTGCTATATAACAGGTTTTGCTGATTATTTATTATATATATAGTAGTATGTATATGATAATTCCAATCTCCTAATTTATCTATTTCATCCCCTTTTCCCTTTGGTAATCATAACTTTGCTTTCTATGTCTGTGGGTCTATTTCTGTTTTGTAAATAAGTTCTTTTTTTTTTTTTAAGATTTCACATGTAAGTGATATTATATGATATTTGTCTTTCTCTGGCTTAGTGTGATAATCTCTAGGTTCTAGGTCTATCCATGTTTCTGCAAATAGCATTATTTTATTATATTTTATTGCTTCATGCCTTGGGTATTGTAAATACTATTGCAATAAGCATTGAATTTCTTATATCTTTTTGAATTATAGTTTTCTCTGGTTATATGCCCAGGAGTGGGATCTCAGGATCATATGATAACTCTATTTTTAGTTTTCTAAGAACCTCCAAACTGTTCTCCACAGTAGCTAGGCCAATTTACACTCCTACCAGCAGTGTAGGAAAATACCTTTTTCTCCACATCCTCTATAGTATTTATTATTACTAGACTTTCTGATGATGGCTATTCTGAATGGTGTTAAGTGATCATTCACTGTAGTTTTAATTTGCATTTCTCTGGTAATTAGCATTGTTCACCATATTTTCATGTGCCTCTTGGCCATCTATATGTTTTCTTTGGAGAAATGTCTATTTAGGTCTTCTGCTCATTCTTTGACTGCTTAAACTTTTTACTTTGTATTGGGGTATAGACGATTAACAATGTTGTGACAGTTTGGGTGAACAGCGAAAGGACTCAGCCATAGGTATACATATATCCTTTCTACTTATAGCACGTGGAACTCTGCTCACTGTTGTGGCAGACTGGATGAGAGGGGAGTTTCAGGGAGAATGGGTTGATTGTTTTTTAAAATATTAAGCTCTATGAGCTTCTTGTATATTTTGAAAATTAAACTCTTTTCAGTCACATTGTTTGCAAATATTTTCTTCCATTCTGTAAGGTGTCTTTTCATCTTGTTTATGGTTTCCTTTGCTGTGCAAAAGGTTTTAGTTTAATTAAGTCCCAATTTTTAAGTTTATTTTTAATTTCCATTATTCTAGGAAAGAAAGCTAAAAAGATATATGTCAAAGAGTGTTCTGCCCGTGTTTTCCTCTAGGAATTGTATCATATCCAGTCTTACATTTCAGTCTTGAATCTATTTTGTTTTTATTAGTGTATTCTAAAATAAGATAGTGCTTTTCCACCCATACTATTAATATTTGTAAGCTTAATTCAAGCACAGTTAGTAAGAGAAAACTAAAATATTGTGTCAAAAACTGAGAGAATATTTCACTAATAACATGTAGAGAAATGGTATGGACCTAACAGAAGCAGAAGATATTAAGAAGAGTTGGCAAGTATAAAAAGAAGTACTATACAAAAAATATCTTCACGACCCAGATAATCACGATGGTGTGATCACTGACCTAGAGCCAGATATCCTAGAATGTGAAGTCAAGTGGGCCTTAGAAAGCATCACTACAAACAAAGCTAGTGGAGGTGATGGAATTCCAGTTGAGCTATTCCAAATCCTGAAAGATGATGCTGTGAAAGTGCTGCGCTCAATATGCCAGCAAATTTGGAAAACTCAGCAGTGGCCACAGGATTGGAAAAGGTCAGTTTTCATTCCAATCCCAAAGAAAGGCAATGCCTTTGACCGCACAATTGCACTCGTCTCACACACTAGTAAAGTAATGCTCAAAATTCTCCAATCCAGGCTTCAGAAATATGTGAACCGTGAACTTCCTGATGTTCAAGCTGGTTTTAGAAAAGGCAGAGGAACCAGAGATCAAATTGCCAACATCCACTGGATCATGGAAAAAGCAAGAGAGTTCTAGAAAAACATCTATTTCTGCTTTATTGACTATGCCAAAGCCTTTGACTGTGTGGATCACAATAAACTGTGGAAAATTCTGAAAGAGATGGGAATACCAGACCACCTGACCTGCCTCTTGAGAAATTTGTATGCGGGTCAGGAAGCAACAGTTCGAACTGGACATGGAACAACAAACTGGTTCCAAATAGGAAAAGGAGTATGTCAAGGGTGTATATTGTCACCCTGCTTATTTAACTTATATGCAGAGTACATCATGAGGAATGCTGGGTTGGAAGAAGCAAAGCTGGAATCAAGATTGCCGGGAGAAATATCAATAACCTCAGATATGCAGATGATACCACCCTTATGGCAGAAAGTGAAGAGGAACTAAAAAGCCTCTTGATGAAGGTGAAAGTGGAGAGTGAAAAAGTTGGCTAAAGCTCAACATTCAGAAAACGAAGATCATGGCATCCGATCTCATCACTTCATGGGAAATAGATGGGGAAACAGTGAAAACAGTGTCAGACTTCATTTTTCTGGGCTTCAAAATCACTGCAGATGGTGACTGCAGCCATCAAATTAAAAGACGCTTACTCCCAGGAAGGAAAGTTATGACCAACCTAGATAGCATATTCAAAAGCAGAGACATTACTTTGCCAACAAAGGTCCCTCTAGTCAAGGCTATGATTTTTCCCTGGTCACGTATGGATGTGAGAGCTGGACTGTGAAGAAGGCTGAGCGCCGAAGAATTGATGCTTTTGAACTGTGGTGTTGGAGAAGACTCTTGAGAGTCCCTTGGAATGCAAGGAGATCCAACCAGTCCCTTCCAAAGGAGATCAGCCCTGGGATTTCTTTGGAAGGAATGATGCTAAAGCTGAAACTCCAGTATTTTGGCCACCTCATGCGAAGAGTTGACTCATTGGAAAAGATTCTGATGCTGGGAGGGATTGGGGGCAGGAGGAGAAGGGGATGAGAGAGGATGAGATGGCTGGATGGCATCACTGACTCGATGGACGTTGAGTCTGAGTGAACTCCAGGAGTTGGTGATGGACAGGGAGGCCTGGTGTGCTGCAATTCATGGGGTCTCAAAGAGTCAGACACAACTGAGCTACTGATCTGATCTGATCTGGTCTATTTTAGAATAGCTATTGATATTTTAGGCAAGATATAACATGACAATTTGAATTAAATTTTAATTGCTCACCTTCAGTTAAAACTCAATACTTGCACTGACTTTTCTGATAATTTCTATTTAGAAAATAAAAATTAAATTGATTATGAAATTAGTAAATTAAAAAAAAAGATTTAAAATTCTGTATTAATACTTAACCTGATATACAACTGGAATGACTGCATATCACATTTTTATAATGTAAACAAATATATGACTTGTATCTGATTAAGCTTGGATAAGTTTACAAACACTGCACATTTTCTAAATGTCAGGCTCTAAATAAAATGAACTAAACTGCCTCCAAAGAAAACAAGATACCAGTAACTGGAGGAATCAATCACAAGCCTATGACCATTAAAGAAGAACACTTCATTCAAGCATTAGCCATTCTGTTGGTTTCAGGTACTTTTATGACTGGTTTGATTAGATATGCAGCACCTTTATTCCTCTTTCCATGGTCCATATAGAAAATGTAACTGTTATTTAAATACGCATTGACAATCCCCCAAGCATCCTTTCAAATCTAACAGATAAAATGTGTAAAGGCACAAATAAATAAGTTACATAGTATTCTGCTGAATTCTGTGGAAGGCAGTACAATTTACTAAAAAGTGTGTGTGACAATGAGGTTTTTTTTTCCGTTTAAAAACACATGCAACTCTTTCCTATTTTTAATATTTGATTATCTGTGCTCATATATGCAAGTAGTCAGTCACTCTAAATGCATTTTTTTAATCTATCCTGTACATTTTCTGTTTTGTGTATATTATGAAGATAGCAAGTTATATATTTTCCTCAAAACTTTATTTCTCTATATAAAGACTTAAGAAATATAGCTCAGAAACATATATACTAGGAAGCCCACATTGAATTTCTAGATGGATGTAACAGTTTTATTTTGTGCTCAAAACAGCTTATCCATAGTTCTATAATTGATTTACTGTATTTCATGAAAGTAGTTGCCTGTTTCACCAAATAACCTATTGGTTAGGAAGGCAGGATACATATTTTATGTCTTTCAAAAAAGACGTATTTTGTGCCTTTAAAAATGAAAATATCCTAGAACAAACGATAGAATATGTGTGCATGTGCATGCATGTTCAGTCATGCTTGACTTTTTGCGACCCCATAGACTGTAACCCACCAAATTCCTCTGTCCATGTAATTTTTCAGGCAAGAATAGTGAAGTGGGTACCATTCCCTTCTCCAGGGGATCATCCTGACACAGGGACTGAACCCAGGTCTCCTGCCTTGCAGCAGATTCTGTACTGTTTGAGCCATCGGGGAAGCCCCAAGTAAGAATAAAGGAAGCTAAATTAATTAAGTCTATACAGTTCAAGTGGTTGCAAATCTGTCATTTGGTTCTTGCAAATGGAAGGAACTGGAAGAAACTAGAGAGATGGAGGCATGTAAAATAGAGATATTTTTCTTCCAGTCCTTAACTCACAACTCCTATGATGCAAACCTCACCAGAACTGTTTTCTTGGGTTTACACCAACTATGTGCCCCTTTGTTTTTCAAGTATAAATGTTACTTGGCTTTCTATGTTTGACAGTCCCAAAGTACTTATTCAACCTTTATTAGGTTTCTGATGTTTCCCCAAAGCTGAAAATTAAAACAAGCATTTATTTATATCCTGCTGGTGATGCAGTTAAAGAATCCTCCTGCCAATGCAAGGGATGCAAGGGACCAGTGTTCAATCCCTGGGTCAAGAAGATTCTCTGGAGTAGAAAATGGCAACCCACTCTAGTATTCTTGCCTGAAGGATCCCATAGACAGAGGAGCCTGGTAGACTACAGTCCATGGGGTTGCAAAAAGTCAGACATGACTGAAGCAACATGGCATGCACAACACGCATGCAGGGCTACCACTGTATTCCTTTTTTATTTGCCTCCATCTCTCCAGTTTCTTCACAATTCCTTCAATTTGCTGGAACCAAAGGACAGCTAGAGAGCAAGTCTGTTTGGACAGTCTTTTGAGTGAGAAAAAAAAGTAGAATGGAGAAGTGTAAAAATGTGAATATAGAGACAATAGAAAATACCCATCACAATAATATGTTAAATTGTGTGTGAGTGGTCAGTCATTAAAGCACATCTGATTCTTTGCAATCCCACGCGCTGCAGCCCTGCCAGATTCCTCTGTCCATAGGATTTTCAAGGCAAGTATACTGGAATGGGTTGCCATTGCCTCCTCCAGGGGATCTTCCTGACCCAGGGATGCAGACTCATCCCTGCTAAGTTACTTCAGTTGTATCCGACTCTGTGTGACCCCATAGACAGCAGCCCACCAGGTTCCCCTGTCCCTGGGATTCTCCAGGCAAGAACACTGGAGTGGGTTGCCATTTCCTTCTCCATGCATGAAAGTGAAAAGTGAAAGCAAAGTCGCTCAGTCATGTCCGACTCTTAGCAACCCCATGGACTGCAGCCTACCAAGCTCCTCCGTCCATGGGATTTTCCAGGTAAGAGTACTAGAGTGGGGTGCCATTAATTCTCCTTAAATAAGAACTAGATGTAAGAATTAGATGCACTTAAATAATGATACTTAAAGAAAAGTGTAGTTCTCCATTAGGGTTTACTGAAACATCATGGATCTTTGGATGCAAATATACAATGTTCTCAAAATTAAGCTGTTATCTTTTAAAAATATATATAATACTGTAGACAGCTATTACAAAGGAAAAGAAAAATATGAAAAGACAGAGAAAGAAAAAAAAAAGAACCCTAAAAAATTTAAATGAACTTCCATATAATAGAGACAGACCATTGAAAAGGGATAACATCTACATTATCTGAAAAGATATAAAAGCTCTATAGTCCAAAGATCCATAATGATATTTAAAGAAAAGTGAAGTTCTCCGTTAGGATTTACTGAAATACCAATTATCTAGAAGATAGATAAATAAAAGGAAAGTTTCAAGTATTTATACTACTTTACTAGGTAAACTATGATTCAGACTAACCAAATAGTTAATCAGGAAAGCTTTTCATATTTAGACAAATTGGATTTTAAAAATGAAGAATTTTTGATTATTGCCTTATAACTATAATGAAACTATGCTGTTTAGCTGATAAGTTGTGTTTAACTCTTTTTTAAATATAAATTTATTTATTTTAATTGGAGGCTAATTACTTTACAATATTGTATTGGTTTTGCCATACATTGACATGAATCCATGGGTGTGCATGTGTTCCCCTTCCTGAACCTCCTTCCCATCTCCCTCCACATCCCATCCCTCTGGGTCATCCCAGTGCACCAGCCCCGAGCACCTTGTATCCTGCATCAAACCTGGACTGGCGATTCATTTCAAGTATGGTAATATACATGTTTCAATGCCATTCTCCCAAACTATCCCACCCTCGCCCTCTCGCACAGAGTCCAAAAGACTGTTCTATAAATGTGTGTCTCTTTTGCTGTCTCACATACAGGGTTATCGTTACCATCTTTCTAAGTTTCATATATGCATTATTATACTGTATTGGTATTTTTATTAATGGCCTACTTCACTCTGTATAATAGACTCCAGTTTCATCCACCTCATTAGAACTGACTCAAATGCATTATTTTTAATGGCTGAGTAATATCCCATTGTGTATATGTACCACAGCTTTCTTATCCATTCATCTGCTGATGGACGTCTAGGTTGCTTCCATGACCTGGCTATTATAAACAGTGCTGTGATGAACACTGGGGTACACGTGTCTCTTTCAATTCTGGTTTCCTCAGTGTGTATGTCCAGCAGTGGGATTGTTGGGTCATATGGGGGTTCTATTTCCAGTTTTTTAAGGAATCTCCACACTGTTCTCCATAGTGGCTGTACTAGTTTTCATTCCAAGCAACAGTGTAAGAGGGTTCCCTTTTCTCCACACCCTCTTCAGCATTTATTGCTTGTAGCCTTTTGGATTGCAGCCATTCTGACTGCCCTGAAATGGTACCTCACTGTGGTATTGATTTGCATTTCTCTGATAATGTGATGTTGAGGATCTTTTCATGTGTTTTTTAGCCATGTTTATGTCTTCTTTGGAGAAATGTCTGTTTAGTTCTTTGGCCCATTTTTTTTTTTTTTTTTGATTGGGTCATTTATTTTTCTGGAATTGAGCTGCAGGAGTTGCTTGTATATTTTTGAGATTAATTCTTTGTCAGTTGCTTCATTTACTATTATTTTCTCCCATTCTGAAGGCTGTCTTTTCACCTTGCTTAGAGTTTCCTTTGTTGTGCAGAAGCTTTTATTTTTAATTAGGTTCCATTTGTTTATTTTTGCTTTTATTTCCAATATTCTGGGAGGTGGGTCATAGAGGATCCTGCTGTGGTTTATGTTGTAGAGGGTTTTGCCTATTTTCTCCTTTAGGAGTTTTATAGTTTCTGGTCTTAGGTTTAGATCTTTAATCTGTTTTGAGTTTATTTTTGTGTATGGTGTTAGAAAGTGTTCTAGTTTCATTCTTTTACAAGTGGTTGACTAGTTTTCCCAGCACCACTTGTTAAAGAGATTGTCTTTTCTCCATTGTATATTCTTGCCACCTTTGTCAAAGATAAGGTGTCCATAGGTGCGTAGACTTATCTCTGGGCTTTCTATTTTGTTCCATTGATCTATATTTCTGTCTTTGTGCCAGTACCATACTGTCTTGATGACTGTGGCTTTGTAGTAGAGCCTGAAGTCAGGCAGGTTGATTCCTCCAGTTCCATTCTTCTTTCTCAATATTGCTTTGGCTATTCGAGGTTTTTTGTATTTCCATACAAATTGTGAAATTATTTGTTCTAGCTCTGTGAAGAATACTGTTGGTAGCTTGATAGGGATTGCATTGAATCTATACATTGCTTTGTTTAGTATACTCATTTTCACTATATTGATTCTTCCGATGAATGAACACGGTATATTTCTCCATCTATTTGTGTCCCCTTTGTTTTCTTTCACCAGTGTTTTATAGTTTTCTATATATAGATCTTTTGTTTCTGTGTCTAACTCTTTTGCGCCCTCTTGGATTGTAGCTTGCCAGGATGCTCTGTCCATGGGTTTTCCCAGGCAAGAATACTGGGAGTGGGTTGTCATTCCAAGGGATTTTCAGGGGATATTCCTGACCAGTGGATCAAACTTGCCTCTCCTGTGTCGGCAGGCAGATTCTTTATCCCAGAGCCACTAAGTAAACCCCATAATGAAATAATAGACCCATGCAATTATCATCAATGCAAGTTAAACTGTTGGGTAAGTGAGAGATAGGGAAATTTATTTTTAATAGATCAAGCTGAAAATACTTGATGTTATTGTTGGAACAAGGGACAAATAGCACTGTGAAAATTATCTTGTTATGCAATAGACTCTAAACCATACAACTTGTGTATTTTTATTGCCAAATAAAGAAATTTAATGAAATAACTTTCCAATAGAATTTTAGAAAATATTATTCAGTTGAGGAAAAAGTTAAATACCTCTTTGAAGGAGTCATTTACAGTTTGAGGGACAATTCTCTAACAAAAGACCCATTTTTATCAGGCATGATATGGAAATGGCATGAAAAAAAGGGAGAAATAAAATAAAATATATTTAAAATATTAAATAAATGACACATATCATCTCAGTAAAACCTATGAACTCTTTCGTGTTCTAACAATATGTTAAAGACTATATCTTATTATGTTTGAACACTTCTATTTTGAAAGTGAAAAAAAAATAAGAAAAATAAACTCTTTAAATACTATGTAAAAATGGATTATAAGATATTTCAAGCAGGGAAATGGGAAGTTACTGAAATTACCTCAAAAAAGAGAAGATGGTGAAAAGGAGAAGGGGCAGAAAAAGAAGAAACATGAGAAGAATAAAAATAAGAGGTGAGGAAGAGGTGGAGAAAGGAGAAATACAATTCAAAAAACCCCAAATGTATATAATTAAAATTCAGGGTTTAGATATGTGTAGTTTTAGCCACCCTAGCAAGATAGAGACTTAGTTCTTTCAAGGTAAAGGGTATTTACCAGATGAAATAGCTTTAGTAACCTTTTGAGGAAAGAAGCTTGCTCTTTACTTTTATTTCTTTTGGATTTTGGAGTAGATAAAGAAAAAAAAGTTTAATCATTTGTGTCTGTCTGTGTATGAAAATGACCTTTGATATGTTGAAGTCATTTTGTATGTTCCTTTTCAAGTTTTTTGAGCCAAGCTATAACTCCAAACATCCATGGTCAAAGTAAACAGTCTTACTTTTATCTAAAATGCGTGCTACTTTTTCTATGTCTAAAGATTACATTTCCTTTCATGTCCCTTTGAAAGCAGTGAGAACATTTTTGTATTAAGGAAGTGATTATAATCAGTCTATTTGCAGTAGCTTTTCTATTTTTACTCAAATTTGAAAATTTCTTTATACCACCTTTAACTGAGGATCATTATCCTTCAAAGGCATTATTTCAACTTTGTTTTGGGTTGTCCTGCAGACATTTAAAAAAATTGCTGTGGTAGCAATATTAGTGACTTGCAATTTTGCACAGAGAAATTATGAGCACTTTAGGTGAAAGTGAAGTGAACTCGTTCAGTCGTGTCCAACTCTTTGCAACCCCATGGACTGTGTAGCCCGCCAGGCTCCTCTGTCCATGGGATTCTCGAGGCAAGAATAGTGAAGTGGGTTGCCGTTTCCTTCTCCAGGGGATCTTCTCAACCCAGGGATCAAACCTGGGTCTTGCACATGGCAGGCAGATGTTTTATCCTCTGAGCTACCAGGGGACTACTTATTATACTATTGCTTTTTTTCTTACATCTAGTTCTCTTAAGCATTTGCCATCTATATCCTTTTTGTGAATATTCTTAAAATTAAAGACACCACTGCATCCAAAGTTATCTTGATTATATTTTTGGATTTGTACATTTTGTTCCCAGGATATTTGTCTCATAATAACCATACAAATCGAGGTACAGACAAAAAAACATAAGATCTCTCTTTATTCATGTAATCATCTAATAATCTGATATCATTTTATCTTGTTTTTCAATGAACTTTCATAGATATTAACTATATCTTACTCTGCATCTTCTTATAAATTATTTTCTTACATTTATCAGCAAATATTTGTTGGTGATACCTTTGAGTGAAGGCTTACCAATCTGCAGAATAGAAAAGGAAAGTGGTAAGTAGAATTTGCTCTTTTACTTCTTCAAGCCAGTAATTTCAGTTTCTGTCTCTGTTAAGCTCTTGTCTAATTATTTCATAATTGCATATTAATAATGGAGATTTTATGATCCTTAATGGAAATTTGATAGTCTTCTCTATTATCTTATGATATATCAGCAAAATACAAGGTTATAAATCTCCATAATGTCTAATTTTAATGGATTTAGCTATACTACCTGAATTGTCAGGTACTGTATTTTGCAAAATGTTATATTTTGCAGATATATTATAAAATATTTTTTCACTTTTAGAATTTTCTTTTTTTCTGTATTCAGTATCAAAAAACCACATTCTTTTAGAAATTAGTCTAAGTGTTTTTTTTTTTAATTTTATTTCCCTAACAGATATTAACCTACTGTTTTCCTTTCTTGATTGACAGCTCTTTGTTGTATGATATAGACTCTAAATTAGTGATTTACCACCTGAAATTTTATTCTGATTGTTTCCTCAAATTGTCAGCTAATAATTATGATTGTCCCAAACAATAATAATTACTGATAAATACTTGTGTTTAATTTGTTCCAGGTACTGTTCAAAGCATTTAGTAACATACTAATTCTTAATAAAAGAAATCTCTCAGACAGAGTCATCTTAAATAGGTACTTTATCTGTTTATCAATATCTAATGCAGGTACTCATGAGGTTTCAATTCTCCATCAACCAGAAGTTAGTTATGGCTGTGTGATTTACTTCAGTCAATTAGATGTGAATGAAAATAATTTGCTACACTCAAAGATAGGATTATTTAATTGGTTGAGTTCAACTCAGTTTCCTCATGTGAACCATGCTTTCATGTGATATTATGGACATACTATAAATTCAAAACAATATTGGATTCTAAGCCCACCTATGGATAAAAGTAGCCCTGATAAGTCACACAAGCCAGTAAAAGACTTTGTATAAACAAAGAATAAACTTTAGTTGTATTAATTTATTCAGGGTTTGATGTGAAGGTCTAATGTACCTCAGATATTTTCAAAGAATTCTCTGAAAAATAAAAACACTTTGATATTTAAAAAGCCCTACAGACACATACATAAAAATCACTGATATGTATTAATAGATGATATTTAAAGCCATGAGATTGGAGAAGATCTTCAAGAGAAAAGGATAAAGACTGAAGCATGCGAATACTCCAAAATTAAGAAATTAAAGAAAAGAGCAGAGAACAGTAAAGGAGTAAGAAAAGAGAAACTAAAGAAGTATAATCAACCATGTCAAAATCTTCTGATAACTAAAATAAATTTATTTTCAAGACTTAATGATAGCACTTGGCAAAGGTGAAATGTTGGTGACTTGAATGAAACATATACAGAAGAGTGATATGCAGAAAAAATAATTTTGAAGTAAATGTACAGTAATAAGCTACACTGTATTTAGAGAACTCATTTCCATAACATAACTAAATTATTGATACACAAAATATATTTGTTTAAAGTCACAATTTGAGTATATAATTTAGGTATTTTTTATTGACCACTTGAACTGGAAAAAATCTGTTGCATTCAAAAAATAATGTGAGAACAGATTTGAAACAGATATAAACATTCACATATACCAAATTTTACATAATTGATGCAATTTGTATATAATACTAGCATATGCTATAGCAATCAAGTATGGCCTAAATCAAATCCCTTGCGATTATACAATGGAAGTGACAAATAGATTCAAAGGATTAGATTTGATAGGCAGAGTGCCTGAAGAATTATGGATGGAGATTCCTGACATTGTATAGGAGGCAGTGATTAAGACCAACCCAAAGGAAAAGAAATGCAAAAGGAAAAATGGTTGGCTGAGGAGGACTTACAAATAGCTGAGAAAAGAAGAGAAGCAAAAGGCAAAGGAGAAAAGGAAAGATATGCCCACTTGAATAGAAAGTTCCAAAGAATAAAGGGAAAGATAAAAAGAAGCCTTCCTCAGTGATCAATGCAAAGAGATAGAGAGAGACAATAGAAAATGAAAGACTAGAGATCTCTTCAAGAAAATTAGAGATACCAAGGGAACATTTCATGCAAAGATAGATACAATAAAGTACAGAAATGGTATGGACCTAGCAGAAGCTGAAGATATTAAGAAGAGTTGGCAAGTATAAACAGAAGAACTATACAAAAAATATCTTCATGACCCAGATAACCACGATGGTGTGATCACTCACTAGAGCCAGACTCCTGGGCTACAAAGTCAAGTGGGCCTTAGGAAACATCACTATGAACAAAACTAGTGTAGGTGATGGAATTCCAGTTGAACTATTTCAGATCCTAAAAGATGATGGAATGAAAGTGCTGCACTTCACATGCCAGAAAATTTGGAAAACTCAGAAATATCCACAGGACTGGAAAAGGTCAGTTTTCATTCCAATCTCTAAGAAAGGCAATGCCAAAGAACGCTCAAACTACCCCACAATTGCATTCATCTCACATGCTAGCAAAGTAATGCTCAAAATTCACCAAGTGAGGCTTCAACAGTACATGAACAGAGAACTTCCATATATTTAAGCTGGATTTAGAAAAGGCAGGAGAATCAGAGATCAAATTGCCAACATCTGTTGGATCATAGAAAAAGCAAGAGAGTTCCAGAAAAACATCTACTTCTGCTTTATTGACCATGCCAAAGCCTTTGACTGTGTAGTTCACACAAACTGTGGAAAATTCCTAAAGAGATGGGAATATCAGACTACCTGACCTGCCTCCTAATAAATATGAATACAGGTCAAGAAGCAACAGTTAGAACTGGACATGGAACAATGCACTGGTTCCAAATCAGGAAAGGAGTATATCAAGGCTGTATATTGTCACCCTGTTTATTTAAGTTATATGCAGAGTGCATCATGTGAAATTTTGGGCTGGATGAAGCACAAGCTGGAATCAAGACGGCAGGAGAAATATTAATAACCTCAGATGTGCATAACCACCCTTAGGGCAGAATGCGAAGAGGAACTAAAGAGCCTTTTGATGAAAGTGAAAGAGGAGAGTGAAAACACTAGCTTAAAACTCAACATTCAGAAAACTAAGATCATGGCATCCAGTCCCATCATTTCATGGAAAATGGAGTAGCAATGGAAACACTGACAGACTTCATTTTCTTGGGCTCCAAAATCACTGCAAATGATGACCTCAGCCATGAAATTAAAAGATGCTTGCTTCTTGGAACAACTGCTATGACCAACCTAGACAGCACATTACAAAGCAGAGACAGTGCTTTGCCAACAAAGTCTATCTATTTAAAGCTAAGTTTTTTCCAGTAGTCATGTATGAATGTAAGAGTTGGAGCATAAAGAAGGCTGAGTGCCAAAGAATTGATGCTTTTCAACTGTAGTGTTGGAGAAGACTCTTGAGAGTCCCTTGGTCTACAAGGAGATCAAGCTGGTCAATTGTAAAGGAAATCAGTCCTGAATATTCATTGGAAGGACTGATGCTAAAGCTGAAACTCCAATACTTTGGCCACCTGATGCGAAGAACTGACTCATTGGAAAATATCCTGATGCTGGGAAAGTTTGAAAGCAGGAGGAGAAGGGGGTGACAGAAGATGAAATGGTTGAGTGGCATCACTGATTCCATGGACATGAATTTGAATAAGCTCCTTGTGATGGCTATGGACAGGGAAACCTGGTATGCTGCAGTCCATAGGATCGCAAATAGTTGGACACGATGGAGCGACTGTACTGAACTGAACTGCAATAACTTTCAAATCATACTAAGATGCATTTTTCAGACTCTATCAATATGAATAATATCTAGAATTTTTATGATCTTAATATCAACCTTTTCACAGTAGCAAGAGAGTATTTCATAAAAGCAATTGGGATTTCCTTCCACATCTTACAAAAAACCCCTACCCTTAATTTTTTGGCCAACCCAGTACATACATCTTTAGAAACACATAGCTTTGTAGATAAAAATGCAGGTGGTAAAGAGCCAAACATCTTGAACAAATGACAGTATTGCAAAAATAAATCAATTAATAAAATAATGACATTAAAACTAAATTTTTAGTTTATCCTGTTTCTGATGATTTGGAAGGCAGTTTGAGATCAGGAATCACTCAGGTTATCCTTGAAAGTAAATGGTATTGATAGATTAAATGTGAGAATTCTTATTATTCAAGTCAAAAATGTATCGCCTTTTATTGATGCATGATAATGAGAACACTACTTGCATCAATAGAGACTTGACTTGCAACTATTCTCATGCTACAGTGATGTTAAAAATTATAA
This sequence comes from Bos mutus, assembly GCF_027580195.1. Lineage (NCBI taxonomy): Eukaryota > Metazoa > Chordata > Mammalia > Artiodactyla > Bovidae > Bos > Bos mutus. The sequence continues at coordinate 68,482,847 of NC_091631.1, read as the reverse complement.
TTTCAATTTCTTTTAACGTGAGATTTTGAGATATGGATCATAGTATTGAGGAAAAAATACACTTTCTGAGTACATTGTAGAAAGCAATCGTTTGGTTGAGTGTTCACTTATTCAAAATATATTCATTGTCTACCTATTTTGTGCTTACACTATTCTATGTTTGCAAGCATTTACATATATGCCCATTTTATTTTACTTTAGTGATGTGCAACTACATATATCAAATAGCATATATTTGATAAATTATAATAACTATTTATACATTTCCAGCTCTTTGTGACCCCATGGACTGCAGCATGCAAAGCTATCCTGTCCTTCACCATCTCCTGGAGTTTACTTAAACTCACGTCCATTAAGCTGGTGATGCCATCCTACCATCACATCCTCCTTCATCCACTTCTCCTCCTGCCTTCAATGATTCCCAACATCAGGGTCTTTTCCAGGGAGTCGGATCTTCACATCATCTGCCTTGGAGTATTGGAGCATCAGCTTCAGCATCAGCCCTTCTAATGAAATTCAGGTTGGATTTACTTTTGGATTGACTGCATTTCATCTCCTTGATGTCCAAGGGAAACTTAAGAGTCTTCTCCAGCACTACAGTTCAAAAGCATCGATTCTTCAGTGCTCAGCCTTTTTTATTGTCCAACTCTCTCATCTGTATATGACTACTGGAAAAACCATAGGTTTGACTAGATGGATCTTTGTCGGCAAATAATGTCTCTGCATTTTAATACACTGTCTAGGTTTGTCTTTGTTTTTCTTCCAAGGAGCAAGCATCTTTTAATTTCATGGCTGCAGTCAAGGTCCACAATAATTTTGGAACCCACAAAAATAAAGTCACAGTATTTCCATTGTTTATTTGCCATGAAGCAATGGGATCAGATATCATAATCTTAGTTTTTTGAATGTTGAGTTTTAAGCCAGCTTTTTCACTCCCCTGTTTCATCTTCATCAAAAATCTTGTTTATTCCTCTTAACTTGTTGCCATAAGGATGGTGTTATCTGCCTATCTGAGGTTATTAATATTTCTCCTGATAATCCTGATTCCAGCTTGTGCTTCATCCAGCCTGGCATTTCATGTGATGTACTCTGCATATAAGATAAATAAGCAGGGTGACAACTTACAGCCTTGACGTACTCCTTTCCCAATTTGGAACCAGCCCACTGTTCCATGTCCTAATGTTCTAATGTTGCTTCTTGACCTACATATAGGTATCACAGGAAGCAGGTAAGGTGGTCTGATAAGGTGGTCTTGAAGAATTTTCCAGTTTGTTGTGGTCCACAAGGTCAAAGGCTTTAGCATATTTAATGTAGCAGATATTTTTTTCTGGAGTCCTCTAGCTTTTTCTAGGATCTGATGGATGTTGGCAATTTGATCTGTTTCCTCTGCCTTTTGTAAATCCAGCTTGAACTTCTGGACATTCTCAGTTCACATACTGTCAAAGCCTAGGTTAAAGGATTTTGAGCATAACTTTACCAGGATGTAAAATGAGTCTAATTCTGTGGTAGTTTGAACATTCTTTGTCATTGTCCTTCTTTGTGATTGGAATGAAAACTGACTTTTTCCAGCACTGTGGTCACTGCTGAGGTTTCCAAATTTGCTGGCATACTTAGTGCAGCACTTTGACAGCATCATATTTTAGGATTTGAAATAGCTCAGCTGGAATTCCATCACCTCCACTAGCTTTTTTCATAGTGTTGCTTCTTAAGGCCCACTTGACTTTGCATTCCAAGAGGTCTGGCTCTAGGTGAGTGATCACTCCATCATGGTTATCTGGGTCATGAAGACCTTTTTTGTATAGTTCGTCTATGTTTTCTTTCCACCTCTTCTTAATGTCTTCTGCTTCTATTAGGTCCATACTGTTTCTGTCCATTTTTGTCCCTATTGTTCATGAAGTGTCCCTTTGATATCTCTAATGTTCTTTAAGAAATCTTTAGTTTTCCCCATTCTATTGTTTTCCTCTTTTCTTGGCATAGTTCACTTAGGAAAACTTTCTAATCTCTTTGCTATTCTTTGGAATTCTGCTTTCAGGTGGATATATCTTTCCTTTTCTTCTTTGCCTTTTGCTTCTCTTTTCTTCTCAGCTATTTGGAAGTCATCCTCAGACAACCTTTTTGCATTGCATTTTTACATATGGTTTTGATCACTGCCTCCAGTACAATGTTTTGAACCTCTGTTCATAGTTATAAGGCACTCTGTCTATCACATCTAAACCTGTGAATCTATCTGTCACTTCCACTGTATAGTCGTGAGGGATTTAATTTAGGTCATATATAAATGGTTTAGTTGTTTTCCCTACTTTCTTCAAGTTAAGTCTGAATTTTGCAATAAGGAGTTCATTATCTGAGCCACAGTCATCTCCTGGTCTCGTTTTTATTGATTGTATAGAGCTTCTCTATCTTTGGTTGCAAAGAACATAATCATTCTGATTTAGATATTTACCATTTGGTGAAGTCCTTGTGTAGAGTCATCTTTTGTGTTGTTGGAAATGGTATTTTCTATGACCAGAGCATTCTCATGGCAAAATTATTAGTCTTTGCCCGCTTCATTTTGTACTCCAAGGCCAAGCTTGCCTGTTAACTCCAAGCATTTCTTGCTGTAGTTCTTCATAGAACCATTCACCTTCAGCTTCTTTGGTGTAGTAGTTGGATTACTGTGATATTGAATGATTTGCCTTGGAAATGAACCAAGAATATTCTTTCATGTTTGAGATTGTACCCAAGTGCTGCATTTCAGACTCTTTTGTTGACTCTGAGGGCTACGCCATTTCTTCTAAGGGATTCTTCCCCAAAGTAGTAGATATAATAGTCATCTAAATTAAATTTGCCCACTCCTGTCCATTTTAGTTCACATTGAAAATATCTTTCTTCTAATCGACTCTGAGTGGCCCTTTGGATTGTAGCCTGTCAGGCTCCTTTCTCCATGGTCTTCTCCAGGCATGAATACTGGAGAGGGTTACTATGCCCTTCTCCAAGTGATCTCCCTGACGCAAGGATCAAACCTTCGTCTTTTACATCTCCATATTGACAGGTGAGTTCTTTACCACTAGCACCACCTGGGAAAACCACTAAATATACCAAATAGTATTATTTGATGAATTATAATAGCTACATATACATTGAAATATCCTTGTTCTAATAAGTAGATCAAAATATTGCTGTTTCTTATTCATTACAAGCTAGAAAATAAGAAATTTTGAGTATACCAATAAAAGGGTAGGAGTGACTATGATAAAAATTTTGTATGCTATAATTGTAGAAACAAGAGTGCTAAATAGATTCACTCATGTGTTTATTAGTACTTTTTAAATAGTTGAATTTTATCTATGAGCATCTAGTGACAAACTTTTCAGTATATCATTCTTAAAAGTATTACACAATCTAGTATTTTTCTGTAATTTCTATTCTCTCTGCAAAGAGTACAGGACCTCAGTTGCCTTGAAAGTGAGCTCAGTGAGAAATCTGAACACTAGTCATCAATAATTTGATGACAAATAATTTATATTTGTCATCATAATTATATTAAATAAGAGAAATTTACAGTTAGCCTGTGTCAAAAAAGGCAAAATTAAAGTTTTCATAACAACAACAAAAAAAATTGAAAATCTAAAGTAAGATCTAGATTCTCTGTGACAATTGAAAATAAATGTACCTGGTCATCTGTGGAGAATTCTGTTAATAATGGGCAATTTTACAGATAAAGCTAGCTTAAGTGTTTGCACTAGAGCAAAAATGAAAGCTGAACAACATACTTTAAATCTCTTTATACACTACTGAGACATAAAAATAATGGTTTCCCCCTGTTTTCTTGTTTTCTACTAGTGTGTGTGTGTATACGTGTGTGTTGTATATGTTCAATTATGCCTGACTCTTTGTGACCCCATGGGCTGTAGCCTGTCAGGCTCCTCTGTCCATGGAATTTGGGGATTTTGTCAAGTATGAGTAATAGAAACTAAATGAATTGTCTATATCTTATTCTGACATCTAAATTTACAACTGGGAAAAAAAAAATCAGTGATAATGGGATTCTTTATTTTTCAGTTTTTTATGAGGAAAGTATCTACTAATTAGTCTCTTTTGCATATTTCTCTTTTGATTCTCCCTTCCTTATAATTCTATCTATTAAGCAATAGTAATCATTGGAAAAAGTCTAAAGTGAATTTCAAATACTGCATGATATTTTGTTTACTTTATACTTTCCTAATTGATATCTATTCTGTGCAAGGTAGGTTTACAATAATTTGCAAAAACAGAAACTTTTGTCTTTCTAAGGAGCTTACAGTATGTTAAAGAGTAGAACAAAGTGTGATAACAGACACACATACATACACAGGCAAGAACTTACATGACACTGTTAGAAAGTGATACTATAGTTCAGAGGAGTGATGAATCACTTATAAAATATTTCCTAAGAGAAGGATTTCTGAATTTATGTGCTACTGACTCAAGAGGTGATATTGGAGAAATCAGAATAGACCACATCATGAAATTCTTGCAAGAAGCCTTGTAGTGTTCAGAGTTTATTATGATAACATTAGGGAGGTAGTGAAGGATTTTTAAAAATAATACATGATGTGATCAAATGCAAATATTAGTATATCATCCTCCCTTCTTGACCAATAAGTGTGGTTCTTTATCAAAATTTGTTAATTCACAAAGCAGAAAGAGCTTCACTTAGTGTGAGGGTTACTTATTTTTGATGAAGTTTTCAAGATAGCAACTCAGATTTTTATGACAACAAATCATCAGGGATTATATTTGGAATACAATCATCAAAAATGAGCTAAATGGATAAGGATCACATGAGTCAGAGAAACCTTCATTTGTAAGATTGCTTAAAATTTTAAATATTGCAATTTTAGAATTAATGATCTCTGGTAATCTAGAGTAACTTCATCTGCTCCATTCTGGCTGTTGAGTATGTATTATAAAAAATAGTCAAGTGTGGGTATACACTTTGTGTTGAGTTCACTATGGGTGTACTCCTATAAATTCTTTGAATCTTTGTTGTTAGGATTGACCAAGGGTCCAATAATCAAAAGCTGCTGAATTTAGAGGAAAAGCCTATATAGAAGTTAACTATAAACTCTCTTCTTCCAATTACAGACTTCGTATTTGCAACAATATAAGAAATGGACACAGAGGTGCTTACCTAAATAAGGTAATGAAAGTGAAAGTGAAGTCGCTCAGTCATGTCCAACTCTTTGCGACCCCATGGACAGTAGCCTACCAGGCTCCACCGTCCATGGGATTTTCCTGGCAAGAATACTGGACTGGGCTGCCATTTCCTACTCCAGAGGATCTTCCCACCCAGGGATCGAACCCGAGTCTCCTGCATTGCAGACAGATGCTTTACTGTCTGAGCCACCAGGGAATCCCAAATAAGGTAATAGCAACTGGAAAAAAAAAATAAATTTATATAGTTGAGAGAGTTAATTATTAGGTAGGTTGATAAGAAGTCCAGGGTCTTTAAGGAGGAGAAAGGGGTCCAAGACTCTTGAGAAGAGGCAAGGGGTCCAGGGCTCTAGAGGAGGAAAAAGGGATAAAGTTTCTTTCTTTCTTTCTTTTTTTCCTACATTGCTTTGTCTCAGTCACAGAAGACATTTTTTCTTAAACTCTGAGTTGTTATGACAGCAATCTTTAAGACTAAATTTCTTTAAGCTCAGAGCTAATGATTACACAACAGAACAATTCATCTTGCTCAAGGATATGTTTTTCTTTAATCTCTGTACTAATGATTATACAACAATGTATTTGAACATTTTTTCTCCTTCTTAACAACAACCTTCTGACTAATCTTGTTATATTAAGAGGTATGTGGTGGGAGTGGATCTGGTGAAAGTATATAAGGCATTGATAAGACTAACCAGTAGGGGCACTTGGTAGGTGCCCAATATGCTACTGGAGATCAGTGGAGAAATAACTCTAGAAAGAATGAAGAGACAGAGCCAAACAAAAAACAACACCCAGTTGTGGATGTGACTGGTAATAGAAGCAAGGTCCGATGCTGTAAAGGGCAATAGTGCATAGGAACCTGGAATGTCGGGTCCATGAATCAAGGCAAACTGGAAGTGATCAAACAGGAGATGGCAAGAGTGAACGTCAACATTTTAGGAATCAGTGAACTAAACAAGACTGGCATGGGTGAATTTAACTCAGATGACCATTATATCTACTACTGTTGGCAAGAATCCCTCAAAAGAAATGTAGTAACCATCATAGTCAACAAAAGATTCTGAAACGCAGTACTTGGATACAGTCTCAAAAACAACAGAATGATCTCTGTTCATTTCCAAGGCAAACCATTCAATATCACAGTAACCCAAGTCTATGTCCCGACCAATAATACTGAAGAAGCTGAAATTGAACAGTTCTATGAAGACCTACAAGACCTTCTAGAATTAACATCCAAAAAATATGCCCTTTTCAATATAGGGGACTGGAATGCAAAAGTAGGAAGTCAAGAAACATCTGGAGTAATAGGCAAATTTGGCCTTGGAGTACAGAATGAAGCACAGCAAAGGCTAATAGAGTTCTGCCAAGAGAATGCACTGGTCATAGCAAACACCCTCTAACAACATTACAAGAGAAAACTCTACACATGGACATCACCAAATGGCCAACATTGAAATCAGATTGATTATATTCTTTGCAACCAAAGATGGAGAGGCTCTATACAGTCAGCAAAACAAGACTGGGAGCTGACTGTGGCTCAGATTATGAACTCCTTATTGCCAAATTCAGACTTAAATTGAAAAAAATAAGGAAAACCACTAGACCTTTCAGTTATGACCTAAATCAAATCCGTTATGATTATACAGTGGAAGTGGGAAATAGACTTAAGATGGACATGACATTGTAAAGGAAGCAGTGATCAAGATCACCCCCAAGAAAAATAAATGCAAAAAGGTAAAATGGTTGTCAGAGGAGGCCTTACAAATAGCTGAGAAAAGAAAAGAAGCAAAAGCAAAGGAGAAAATGAAAGATATACCCATTCGAATTCAAGGAGAGATAAGAAAAAAAAAAAAAAAAGCTTCCTCAATGATTGGTGCAAAGTAATAGAGGAAAACAATAGAATGAGAAAGACTAGAGATCTCTTCAAGAAAATTAGAGATATCAAGAGAACATTTTATGGAAACATGGGCTCAATAAAGGAAAGAAATGGTATGGACCTAAGAAAAGCAGAAGATATTAGGAAGAGGTGGCAAAAATACACAGAGGAACTGTACAAAAAAGATCTTCACAATGCAGATAATCATGATAGTATGATCACTCACCTAGAGCCAGACATCCTGGAAAATGAATTCAAGTGGGCCTTAGGAAGCATCACTATGAACAAAGCTAATGGAGGTGATGGAATTCCAGTTGCTGTTGCTGCTGCTGCTGCTAAGTCACGTCAGTAGTGTCCGACTGTGTGTGATCCAATAGACAGCAGCCCACCAGGATCCCCCGTCCCTGGGATTCTTCAGACAAGAACACTGGAGTGGGTTGCCATTTCCTTCTCCAATGCATGAAAGTGAAAAGTGAAAGTGAAGTCGCTCAGTCGCATCCGACCCTCAGCAACCCCATGGACTGCAGCCTCCCAGGCTCCTCCATCCATGGGACTTTCCAGGCAAGAGTACTAGAGGGGGTGCCATTGCCTTGAGCTAGTTCAAATCCTGAAAGATGATGCTGTGAAAGTGCTGCATTCAATATGCCAGCAAATTTGGAAAATTTTCAGCAGGGGCCACAGAACAGGAATAGGTCAATTTTCACTCCACTCCCTAATAAAGGCAATGGCAAAGAATGCTGAAACTACCGCACAATTGCATTCATCTCACACACTAGTAAATTAATGTTCAAAATTCTCCAAGCCAGCCTTCAGCAATACTTAAACTGTGAATTTCTAGATGTTCAAGCTGGTTTTAGAAAAGGCAGAGGAACCAGAGATCAAATTGCCAACATCTGTTGGATCATCAAAAAGGCAACAGAGTCCAGAAAAACATCTATTTCTGCTTTATTGACTATGTCCAAGCATTTGACTGTGTGAATCACAATAAACTGTGGAAAATTCTGAAAGAGATGGGGATACCAGACCACCTGACCTGCCTCTTGAGAAACCTGTATGCAGGTCAGGAAGCAACAGTTAGAACTGGACATGGAACAACAGACTTGTTCTAAATACAAAAAGAAGTACCTCAAAGCTGTATATTGTCACCATGCTTATTTAACTTATATGCAGAGTACATTATGAGAAACGCTGGGCTGGAAGAAGCACAAGCTGGAATCAAGATTGCTGGGAGAAATATCAATAACCTCAGATATGCAGATGACACCACCCTTATGGCAGAAAGTGAAGAAGAACTAAAGGACCTTTTGATGAAAGTGGAAGAAGAGAGTTAAAAAATTGGCTTAAAGCTCAACATTCAGAAAACTAAAATCATTGAATCTGGTCCCATTACCTCACGGCAAATAGATGGAGAAACAGTGGAAACATTGGTAGACTTTATTTTTCTGGGCTCCAAAATCAAGGCAAATGGTGACTGCAGCCATGAAATAAAAAGATGCTTATTCCTTGGAAGAAAAGTTATAACCAACCTAGACAACATATTGAAAAGCAGAGACATTTCTTTGCCAACAAAGTTCCATCTTGTCAAGGCTATTGTTTTTCCAGTGGTCATGTATGGATGTGAGAGTTGGACTATAAAGAAAACTAAGTGCTGAAGAATTGATGCTTTTGAACTGTTGTATTGGAGAAGACTCTTGAGAGTCCTTTGGACTGCAAGGAGATCCAACCAGTCCATCCTAAAGGAGATCAGTCCTGAACGTTCATTGGAAAGACTGATTTGAAACTGAAACTCCGATACTTTGGCCACCTGGTGTGAAGATCTGCCTCATTAGAAAATACCCTGATGCTGGGAAAGATTGAAGGCAGGAGGAGAAAGGGACGAAAGAGGACGAGATGGTTGCATGGCATCAGCAACTCAATGGATATGAGTTTGAGTAATCTCTGGGAGTTGGTGATGGACAGGGATGCCTGGCATTCTGTTGTCCATGGACTCGCCAAGAGTTGGACATGACTGAGCAACTGAACTGAACTGAACTGTGAGAGTGGATCTTGTGAAAGTATAGAAGCCTTGATAAACTACCCAGTAGGGGCACTTGCCTTCCTCTTCTGATGTTTATGTCAGAATCTTTCTCTCTTCCTTTTCACTGTAATATAACTTCTGCCACACAAAAGCTCTGAGTGATCAGGCCTAGTCCCTGATTCTGAAGCTAAATCTTTTTTAGAGATTATGAATCCACCATAAGTGATCATATCCTAGAGGTAGAATCTGTAGGAACTAGTTCTTGGTAAGCTTTCAGAGAGGATTTATGGAAAGAGTCAAGGATTATAATACCTATGGTTCTATGCTAATAATTGGATGAATGGATATAATTAATTGGCATATAGAATATAGATAAGGCAACAACAAGTTGGTATCAAAAATGGGGAATCTAAGTAGTAATTAGTTGAATTCACAGAATTCTAGGAAACTGTCAAGCATTTTGGTGTGAATAAAACATTAATTCATAATTCTAAAGATAGTATTAAGATCAGTTTCTTAATAGAAACTGATCAGTTTCTTAGTTAGCTAAGAAAGTCTTTATACAAGGAAAATTCAATCAGAATATAATTAGGAAATATTAAATTTTAATATTGCCTACTTCCAGCTGTATAATGATAGATTAACTCATATGTGTCTCTATAAATATTTATTTCAAAAAAGCTGAATTATTTCTATGAGAATCTACTGACAAATTTGAATTTTAACTGAAAATGTCCATATTTCATATATCTTTTATTCTTAAAAATACTACTCTATACATAAAATTTATGGTATACTTGTCTAGAATTTAACCTCTGCAACATAGAATTGCTAAAGGGCATGAGAAATGGTGGTGACTGTATTGTAAGAGGTTAAATTCCAGACATGTTCAGGCAAGAGATGGGAGATTCATTTCCTATATCTAGCATCCAGGTGTGACAAGTCAAGAATATTGGGCCCTGATTTCTCTCAATGTGAAGGATTGATAAATGGAAAGTAAGGGACACTATAATTCTTGAAGTTAAAATTTAATAAGCATGAGAAATAAAATGCTGCCAAAAATATTACAGAATTCTAGGTAAAAGGGAAATCTCATTTTCTTGCCTGCCAGTAGTAAATAACACAGATTTGGAGATACTCAAACTTCAGTTGTAACTTTTAGTTAAAGTCAAATAAAAACACATCTTTTCTGCCTATGTATTTTTGGGTTGTTTATTCAGCCTCTTTTTATTTCTTCTCTAATGTGGGGGATGATATTCCAGACTATACTGGGAAACATGATACATCTCTGTTAGTTTTGATAAGCAATATTAAAATATTTTCAGTTTCTCCACCATACTGTTACTGTTTTATTTACCTTTGCAATAGATTGTTTGAAGTGGTTGGAGACATTTTGGAATCATGCAACTATCATTCTCCTCATGATTCAGCCTCTTTTTCTGCCTCTGAAAGCACTATATATTTTTGTAATGTACATTTTTATGTAAGTGCCTTTCTTAACAGAGTAACAGAATATGTAGACTATTTGATGATGGGTAATATGCTTTGAGGAGAAGGCAATGGCACCCCACTCCAGTACTCTTGCCTGGAAAATCCCATGGATGGAGGAGCCTGGTAGGCTGCAGTCCATGGAATCGCAAAGAGTCGGACACGACTGAGCAAATTCACTTTCACTTTTCACTTTCATGCATTGAAGAAGGAAATGGCAACCCACTCCAGTGTTCTTGCCTGGAGAATCCCAGGACGGGGGAGCCTCGTGGGCTGCCTTCTATGGGGTCGCACAGAGTCGGACACGACTGAAGCGACTTAGTAGTAGCAATAAGCTTTGAACTTCTCCCATAGTTCAGTGGTAAAGAATCTGTCTGCAATGCAAGAGCCACAAGAGATGTGGGTTTGATCCTGGATCAGGAAGATCCCTGGGGAAGGGAATGTTAATCCAGTCCAGGATTCTTTCCTGGGGAATCCATGAACAGAGAAGCCTAATGGGCTACAGTCCATGGGGTTGCAACGAGTCAGGCACGATTGAGGTAACTTGGCATCATGCACAATATTCATCTTTGCACCCCTACTGCCTAATTTAGGTCCACTCCACTAGCCTACAATATGCATGTTTAAAACATGTTTAAGAAGAAGTAAATAGTTGTCATTAGTATTAATTAAGTGAATATAAGTTAGATTTGGTTTAATTGTCTAAACCTTAATCACCAGTGATAATTAATTGCCTTACAAGTAAAATAAATACTATTAATATAGCCTTTATAATTTCTCATTAATAATCAGTTTTGTGCTACTTTTACAAGGTTATAAGCATATGGGTATTAAAAAAATCACTTTTTCAATATTCATTATTGCATTTTATTCATTTAGACTCAGGGAGGTACTTTTTCACTATACTGTATCTTTTGTGCCTATTCTCTCAAATTTTTCTCTCCTTGCATCTCTACAGCTTCAAATTTTACATCTATTTCAAGATTCAGCACATGTCTACATTTCTTTATTATTAAGGTTAATTTTAATCTTCAGTTCTGTTCAATTTAGTTCAGTTCAGTTGCTCAGTCCTGTCCAACTCTTTGCAACCCTATGAATTGCAGCACTCCAGGCCTCCCTGTCCATCACCAACTCCCGGAGTTCACTCAAAGTCATGTCCATTGAGTCAGTGATGCCATGAAGCCATCTCATCCTCTGTTCTCCCCTTCTCCTTCTGCTCCCAATCCCTCCCAGCATCAGGGTTTTTCCAATGAGTCAACTCTTCACATGAGGTGGCCAAAGTATTGGAGTTTCAGCTTTAGCATCAGTCCTTCCAATTACCCTTCTCTATATCTTGTAATTCCATATTCCAATAATAGTATGTTGCCCTAATTATAATCAAATTACTTAGAAAACATTCTAGATTGTTTGATGCCGTATCCTACGTCAAATAAATCCTTTGAAACTCCCAGTGTTTGAAAGATTATTATACAAAATATTTTGTACTTAAAGTGATACTTTAGTTTTAAGTAAATTAGCAAATATGGCATTATATTAGTATACATAAATCATAGTATTATGTTAATAATGTGATAATAAACACTTTTAATATGATGACAGAAAGTATTTCACATGTTTTTGATTTGCAAATGGATATTATAGACTACTATGATTAATTAATATGCATGGCTTTCCTATTAAAATAGGGACAGAGTTCTTTTCTTTTTTATAACAGATAAATATGTGATGTTTTGAAATGTTTATAATTCAAGGAATCCAATAGCACTTACCTAAGGCATGGATCAAAATCAAATCACAAGGTTTATATTCTAAACCACTTGGTGAACCAGGGATCATATGTTCATTATTAATTTATGAAAACAGCAACATAGATAAAGAATAGAGTGCAGGGTATGTTCCCAAATTTCAGGCTTAAAGAAGACTTCTATGGAATTATTAAAAGCAAATGTAATTTCCTTTATTTATTAATGCTTTTGAAAAGACATCTTACTTAGAAAAGGGGCAAAAATCACAGTATGCCTTCTTTTACTTTTCTACAAACAACATTGATATTTGAAGGTTCATTATCAAAGAAATGTAGAAAAGCCTCAGTTCAGTTCAGTTCAGTTGCTCAGTTGTGTCTGACTCTTTGCGACCCCATGAACCACAGCATGCCAGACCTCTCTGTATATCACAAACTCCTGGAGTTCACTCAAACCCATGTCCGTTGAGTCAACGATGCCATTCAACCATCTTATCCTCTGTCGTCCCCTTCTCTTCCTGCCCTCCATCTTTCCCAGCATCAGGGTCTTTTCAAATGAGTCAGAGCTTCTCATCAGGTGGCCAAACCTGATGGACTTTCAGCTTCAACATCAGTCCTTCCAAAGATCACCCAGGACCGATCTACTTTAAAATGGATTGTTTGGATCTCCTTGCAGTCCAAGAGACTCTCAAGGGTCTTCTCCAACACCACAGATCAAAACATCAATTCTTTGGCACTCAGGTTGCTCTATAGTCCAATTCTCACATCCATACATTTCTGAAAGAGATGGGAATACCAGACCGCCTGACCTGCCCCTTGAGAAACCTGTATGCAGGTCAGGAAGCAACAGTTAGAGCTGGACATGGAACAACAGACTCGTTCCAAATAGGAAAAGGAGTACATCAAGGCTGTATATTGTCACCCTGTTTATTTAACTTATATGCAGAGTACATCATGAGGAATGCTGGGCTGGAAGAAGCAAAGCTGGAATCAAGATTGCCGGGAGAAATATCAATAATCTCATATATTCAGATGACACCACACTTATGGCAGAAAGAGAAGAAGAACTAAACAGCCTCTCTTCTTGAAAGTGAAAGAGGAGAGTGAAAAAGTTGGCTTAAAGCTCAACATTTAGAAAACTAAGATCATGGCATCTGGTCACATCACTTCATGGCAAATAGATGGGGAAACAGTGGAAACAGTGTCAGACTTTCTTTTGGGGGACTCCAAAATAACTGCAGATGGTGATTGCAGCCATGAAATTAAAAGATGCTTACTCCTTGGAAGGAAAGTTATGACCAACCTAGACAGCATATTCAAAAGCAGAGACATTACTTTGCCAACAAAGGTCCGTCTAGTCAAGGCTATGGTTTTTCCAGTGGTCATGTATGGATGTGAGAGTTGGACTGTGAAGAAAGCTGAGCACCAAAGAATTGATGCTTTTGAACTGTGGTGTTGGAGAAGACTCTTGAGAATCCCTTGGACTGCAAGGAGATCCAACCAGTCCATTCTAAAGGAGATCAGTCCTGGGTGTTCTTTGGAAGAAATGATGCTAAAGCTGAAAGTCCAGTACTTTGGCCACCTCATGCGAAGAGTTGACTCATTGGAAAAGACTCTGATGCTGGGAGGGATTGGGGGCAGGAGGAGAAGGGGACAACAGAGGATGAGATGGCTGGATGACATCACTGACTCGATGGACATGAGTCTGCGTGAACTCCAGGAGTTGGTGATGGACAGGGAGGCCTGGCGTGCTTCGATTCATGGGGCCACAAAGAGTCGGACACGACTGAGGACTGATCTGATCTGATTATACAAATATATTATGGAAGTTGTTGTTGTTCATTTACTAGCTTGTGCCTGCCTCTTTGTGACCCCATGAGCTGAAACCTGCCTGGTTTGCCTGTCCTTCACCATCTTCCAGAGTTTACTCAAACTCATGTCTATTTAGTCTGCTCCTCTGTTGCCCCCTTCTCATCTTGGCCTCAATCTTTTACAACATCAGGTTTTTCTTGTATTTTGATTTCATTATTTCAATATTAAAATTTTCTTATAATTATCTACTTATCTTTGGTTATTATATATTTATCAAAGAAAATCACCATGCTAATCTAATCAGCAAATTGGTGAGCCAATGTTCTATGCCAACTTAATATAGCAAAGCACACTCTATTACCAAGAAACCTACAAGAAAATGGCATTAACTGTAAAAGGCAAAATTGGTACAGGCATAAGGTACTTTAAAACCAAAATATATTTGCATAAAATTTTTCTAAATTTCCATATCTCTTTTATGTAATAATAAAATCATCTCATGACACACCAAGTCTGGAAATTCCTTAAGCATTGACTTATATCAAGATTTAAGTTAGAATAACACTACCCTGGAATTATTATTATCCAAATATTTGCATTTGATAAATTGATTTCTTCTGGAAACAGTACACAAAGTGGTTTTTTTTTTAATTTTATTTTTTAACTTCACAATATTGCATTGGTTCTGACATACATCAACATGAATCCACCACAAGGTGATTTTTTTTAATTTATCCTTTTCAACTGAAGGGCTAATGCTAACATGATTTTTGATTCTTGAATATCTATCTTTATTTATTTAAATACCTTTAGAAGTTTGGTTTCCATTTTGAGATATTTGTGATGGAAGAAAAATAATTTTACCACTGTAAAGTTAAAGGCCAATTTGAAATAAATCCCTACAGCCACATGTGTCTCTCGACTACTTTATCATCATTGCCATTGAATAGTATAAAGGTTATCTGAAAGACTATGTATTGCTATGCTTGTGTTTTATTTAGTGTTTTCTTTGGGGGAAAATCTTTTTTTTTTCTTTTTCTCCCTCAGTAAGTGATCAACTACTACTGATGCATGGGGCCATGAAAATTTGGATATTTCAAAATCATTTTAGGGTACCCATTACAAGAATCAGAAAGTGATCAATGTTATGGAGAGTACTAAACTTGAGGGAAAATGTAACTTTAATTTGTAGTTTGTTATAATAGCATTTATCATGATATAGCAAGATTAAATAGAATACTTTAAAATATTAATAAATCTCATGGTCTTCCTTGGTGGTTCAGATAGTAAAGAATCTGCCTGCAATGCAAGAGAGCCAGGATTGATCCCTGAGCCAGGAAGATCCCCTGGAAAAGGAAATGGCTACCCACTCCGGTAATATTGCCTGGAGAATTCCATGGACAGAAGTTCCTAGTGGTCTACAGTCCATGGAATTGTAGAAAGTGAGACAAAACTGAACGACTAACAGTTTCACTTTTATGAAAACCAGATAGCAATAATTTTATGTGGATTGGAAGTATCTGCTTAAATGCATGCCACTTTTTATCTACTCATAATTATTTTTCTAAGATAACTCTTGCTCTAAGATTTAATTTATTTCTTTCCTAGTGTCATCATCCATAGATTCAGTAACAAGGAGAAGCAGTATAATCTGCTCCAACAAGACACTGAAACTACTTTCTACTGAAAGGATACAGGATTCGTTGGCTCCTTATTTAGTAGAGGAGAATTCAAGATGATCCTGATATCTTGCAATTGTCAGAAATCAAGATTTTGCTGACAGGTAGCAGGATCTCATTAAATACAACTACCTCACCATCATGTACAGAGAGGTGATGTAGTGAAAACTTGAGCATCAAAAAGAAAACAATGGCAGCTGAGTGGATCCAGATGGGTCTATGTCATAAGTTTGTGATGCTCTCTGGAATACACAGATATAAACTATACTAGAAATAAACTCATGTTCCTAATTCTTGAAGTAAATATGAGGAACAAATCATTTGAATGATAAATAAATTTGAAAAGTTGTAAGTTATAAAACCATACAGTATCTTTCTTACATGAGAAAGTTAAAATAAATGTTACAGTGAAATGATAATATATTTAGTTTTCTTCCTACAACACATGAAGTAGTATATTTTAGAAACATTCTCTAATATATATGGTCTTGTTTCATTTTGTCTTTATTTATATAGTCACTTATATTTCAGCTTTCTCATCTTTGCTAGTCAGTTGCAATTTTTCAGCTGCTTTCCATTTTCAGAAATTTTGTGGTTCTTCACTTTTCCGTTTTTCTTTCCTATCTCAGTAAACAAACAATATCATGAAATTAGTGTATAATGTTTCTGTTTTATCTGTTTTGTTAATTATGTAATAATCTTAAATAATAGTATGTCACCTCCTGTTTAAGTACAAAAGGTTTTCTAGGACAAGTGTAGAGGAAACAGAATGATCTTTTCATTAGTATAAAATTTTAACAAGATATATAGCTGCCAAAGCTAGAGATAGATTTTCTATCTCTTTTGTGACCTCATTTGGGCATGAAATATGGACTAGAGTAATGCATGCAAATTTCTTGTTTAAAAGAACACCAGTTGGTCTAGAGTCCTTCTCTTCTACTCTTTCTCTAGCCTTTTCATGTGGCTTGTCTTTAATTAATGCTGCTTGCAACTGGATGGGCAAGGTTGTCCAGTTTAGAGTGTGATAGTCCATTTGGGTGCACACGCAAGTATGCCTTTCATTTATGCTTTAGCAGTCATTTCTCTGAATACTTAAAATATATAATTGGACTTCCTGTTCAGACTTTTGGTAGGGAAGAAAGAATTTTACACTGATCTCTCACCCTATGTGGCAAAGTTTAAAAATCATGATTTGTTACCCATTGCTTCCATATCCACTTAGACTTTAACCACTCTATCTAGGATATGTACATTTGAATTTTTGCTTCTAAGTTTACATTCCTCAATTTTTTTTGCCTCAATTTAGTTTCCTCAACTAGTTCACATATTTACCAAGAACAATTCAAGTGTTTCTGCTGCAAAGTGTACAACTTTCAAAAACTGAAAGTATATAAATTTTCTCATAATAATATCAAGCAAGATAAGATTTACTAGTAAGAGTTATCTTCACAGTAAAAATGGTTTAAAAAGTTAATTTTCACAATCTTGTTAGCCTCTGTAAACCTGTCAAATGGTAGCCAAGGATGTTAATCAAGTTCTTTAAATATTTTTATTAGGATCATAAGCATGTTTAAACAGCATATTAAGCTGTCTTTTCCAAAGTAACTAAGATTTATTAAGCATATGCCAAACACCATGCCAAGTACTTTATCCATATCACTGAGTTTATTTCTTCTAGCAATGATATGAAGTAAAGATAATAGCTCCATTTTATGGAAAACTAAGACATAATTAATAAGCAACTTTCATAAATTTGTATAGTTGGTAAATAGACAGGAGATACTGAAATCTTGATTTGACTCCAGAGTATGTTCCTTTAACCAATATATTGCTTCATAAATATTTGGTGTTTATTCATATTTTGGCCTCACAAAAGCATTAATTTAAAATAGCTAGAGACGGAGGAGCCTGGTAGGCTGCAGTCCATGGGGTCGCGAAGAGTTGGACACGACTGAGCGACTTCACTTTCACTTTTCACTTTCATGCGTTGGAGAAGGAAATGGCAACCCACTCCAGTGTTCTTGCCTGGAGAATCCCAGGGACGGGGGAGCCTGGTGGGCTGCCGTCTCTGGGGTCGCATCGAGTCGGACACGACTGAAGTGACTTAGCAGTAGCATGGTTATTTTAATACATTAAGAGAGCTTTAGAAATCCTGGAGCATTCTCATTTGTGGTAGAGTCCATGTTTGTGGAGGTGGCAAAAAAGAATGGGAATTTGGAATTAGGCTATGTTAGAATTGAGGAAAATGGTCAGAGATGGTTATCTGAGTGTATGAGGACATGACTGTTCTTGGCATCTTACAGACAATAGATAATTCAGTGAAGAGTTTCATAAAACAGTGCAAATGGTATGTTTTAAAAATAATATATTTTTTTAATTTCCTCTTTTTTAGCTTAGGTCATTGTTGGAATGAATGAATATTTCAGAGGGATCAGAGAGGAGGGCACATGGTGAGTGACATCACCAACAATTTCATGGTGATCGCTTCTGGAAACTATAATTAATCTGCTATTCTGTATCATAAATGACAGCTTTAGCCAGAAGGGATAGGTTAATTGTTACATAATAATGAAATAAAAGCAGTTCATTGTAGAGTGATTACCCCTTATGCCTTTGGTGGCATAATGAAGCTAGGTCTACAAAACAATTTTATAACCTAAAAATTGCATGAAACTTTGTGCAGATGAATTTGATGATACCTAATTGGCATTGTGAAATTAAATTTGTAAATAAACATATGGGAATTAGCTTCATGCTGTTCATAATTGGCATGGTTAGAATTTTTACACACAATTAAAAAACATTTTAAAAATCAATATTCCTATTTTGTTCTCTAGAGTTTCTGTTGGTACACCATGAAAAATCATTAATATTGTGGATAAAAAATTAAATATAGTTGCTTACTTAACGGGTATTTGGCAAAATATGCTTTATGTTTTATAGTTTCTGAGGGTCTTGTTTCTATAATGAAAGTTACACACAAAGCTGTGGTTTAATAGTGAAATCATACAGCAGTTTCTGGAAACATGCCAATTTAATCTGAATGTTGTGTATTTTAAAATGTCCACCTGTATAGTGGTATCTAATTAAGGAGGCATATTACATTGCAGGCATTAATACTGAACTATCTGCTATACATTCAATTTTAAGGTGGCTATCAGAAAGTTTAATCACTAACACATTGCATATAAAAATTATTAATAAATTAAAACGGCATACTCCTTTTTAGCACTCTGTTAGAAAGTCTAAAAATAAAGAATTTTGTTACAGAAAACCAACTTCTTTAGAAACTGTCTTTAAAGCTATTCATTCAATTTTAGACCTATGTGAATGTTATCTAATAATCAGATGACAGTGACATTAGCATCATAGATAGAGTTTACTATAAGAACTTTATTCCTCATCTTTGAGTTTGATCTTAGAAGTAAAATGTGAACACAATTACTGGGTAATTTGCATTCTATCATTAGAGTACTTGAAATATGTAGTGAGAGAATGTATAGAGGTTATGAAGAGAGTTCAGTTCAGATCAGTCCCTCAGTTTGTGTCTGACTCATTGCAACCCCATGGACTACAGCACACCAGGCCTCCCTGTCCATCACCAACTCCCAGAGTTTACTCAAACTCATGTCCATTGAGTCAGTTATGCCATCCAACCAGCTCATCCTCAGTCATCCCCTTCTCCTCCCACCTTCAATCTTTCCCAGCATCAGGGTCTTTTCCAATAAGTCAGTTCTCTGCATCAGGTGGCCAAAGTATTGGAGTTTCAGCTTTAGCAACAGCCCTTCCAATGAATATTCAGGATTGATTTCCTTTAGGATGGACTGGTTGGATCTCCTTGCAGTCCATGGGACTCTCAAGAGTCTTCTCCAATACAACAGTTCAAAAACATCAATTCTTCAGCACTCAGCTTTCTTTATAGTCCAACTCTCACACACATACATGACTACTGGAAAAACCATAGCTTTGATTAGATGGACCTTTGTTGACAAAGTAATGTCTCTGCTTTTTAATATGCTATCTAGTTTGGTCATAACTTTCCTTCCAAGGAGTAAGCGTCTTTTAATTTCATGGCTTCAATCACCATCTGCAGTAATTTTGGAGCTCAGAAAAATAAAGTCGGCCACTGTTTCCCCATCTATTTGCCATGAAGTGATGGGACCAGATGCCATGGTCTTAGTTTTTGGAATGATGAGCTTTAATCCAACTTTTTCACTCTCCTCTTTCACTTTCAAGAGGCTCTTTAGTTCTTCTTCACTTCTGCCATAAGGGTGGTGTCATCTGCATATCTGAGGTTATTGATATTTCTCCCAGCAATCTTGAATCCAGCTTGTGCTTCCTCTAGCCAGCGTTTCTCATGACGTACTCTGCATGTGAGTTAAATAAGCAGGGTGACAATATACAGTCTTGACATACTCCTTTTCCTATTTGGAACCAGTCTGTTGTTTCATGTCCAGTTCTAACTGTTGTTTCCTGACCTGCATACAGGTTTCTCAAGAGGCAGGTCAGGTGGTCTGGTATTCCCATCTTTTTTAGAATTTTCCACAGTTTATTGTGATCCACACAGTCAAAGGCTTTGGCATAGTCAATAAAGCAGAAATAGACGTTTTTCTGTAACTCTCCTGATTTTTTGATGATCCAGCGGATGTTGGCAATTTGATCTCTGGTTTCTCTGCCTTTGCTAAAACCAGCTTGAACGTCTGGAAGTTCATGGTTCACGTATTGTTGAAGCCTGGCTTAGAGAATTTTGAGCATTATTTTACTAGCATGTGAGATGAGTACAATTGTGCAGTAGTTTGAGCATTTTTTGGCATTACCTTTCTTTGGGATTGGAATGAAAACTGACTTTTTCCAGTCCTGTGGCCACTGCAGAGCTTTCCAAATTTGCTGGCATATTGAATCCAGAACTTTAACATCTTTAAGGATTTGAAATAGCTCACCTTAAATTCCATCACCTCCACTAGCTTTGTTCATAGTGATGCTTCCTAATGCCCACTTGATTTCACATTCCAGGATGTCTCCTTCTATGTGAGTGACCACACCATTGTGGTTATGTGGGTCATGAAGATCTTTTTTGTACAGTTCTTCTGTGTATTCTTTCCACCTCTCCTTAATATCTTTTACTTCTGTTAGATCCCTACCATTTCTGTCCTTTATTGAGCCCATCTTTGCATGACATCGTCCCTTGATATCTCTAGTTACTTGAAGCCATCTCTAGTTTTTCCCATTATATTGTTTCCCTCTATTTCTTTGCACTGATTGCTGATAAAGGCTTTCTTATCTCTCTTTGAAACTCTGCATTCAAATGGGTATATCTTTCCCTTTCTCCTTTGCTTTTCACTTCTCTTCTTTTCGCAGGTATTTGTAAGGCTTCCTCAAACAGCCATTTTGCTTTTTTGCATTTCTTTTTCTTGGGGGTGGTCTTGATTTCTGTCTCCTGTACAGTGTCATGAACCTCCATCCATAGTTCATCAGGCACTCTGTCTATCAGATCTAGTCCCTTAAACCTATTTCTCACCTCCATTGCATAGTCATAAGGGGTTTGTTTTAGGTCATACCCGAATTGTCTAATGGGTTTCTCCACTTTCTTCAATTTCAGTCTAAATTTGGCAATAAGGAGTTCATGATCCAAACCACAGTCAGCTCCCAGTCTTTGTTTTGCTGTCTGTATATAGCTTCTCCATCTTTGGCTGCAAAGAATATAATTGACCTGATTTCAGTGTTGACCATCTGGTGATGTCCATGTGTAGAGTCTTCTCTTGTGTTAATTGATTTCAAATTCCCACTCTGATACACTAGCTATATAAAGTTAGTTAAGGTACTGTTTTCTTATCTATATAAAGATGACTATAATTTTCATGAGTGTAGTGGTTAAAGTAATAATGTGTTCAGGCTGTCTAGAACAATGCCTGACACATAGTGAACAATTACTGGATAATGCACATATAATTATTGGTTTATTTATAAAAATGCATACTTTATAAAAAAATTCACTGAGAATTTTATAACTTTTACAGAAAAGACCTCAGATGTTGGATGATGGTTTAATATTTCTTTTGAAAAATCTATCTTAAAAGAGTGTCTTTTTCAGTTTAAAGCTGAGGTAAAGTGAACTAAAGATGTGAATCAAATGTATGACATTTGCTGCTGAAATATTGGGCTTTGAGTATTAGATATAAAGGGTGATGGGTTGACCTGTCTAGAATAGCTCTACCAATGTGTAATAGAGAATGACAGTCTCTCTCATGCTTTCATCCACCCACATGCCAGAAATATTAATGACATATTTTTGGACCCAAATCTGAATGCTTTTCTCTAAATACATAGAGATAATTTAAAGAGTGACTATATATAAAACCCCTGGAGAAGGAAATGGCAACTCACTCCAGTATTCTTGCCTGGAGAATCCCATGGACAATGGAGCCTAGGAGGCTACAGCCCATGAGTTCTCAAGAGTTGGACATGACATAGTGACTAAATCATACATAAAACAGTGACATTTTCTACCATGAAAAATGTAAAAGAGTGAAAATTTTCAAATTTTGTCAAGTTGCAAATGCCAAAACAAGTTTTCAGCCACATAAACAAAAGAGAAATAAGTGAGTAGAGGTGTTAAGAAAGAGATTGTTGTTGTTTAGTCACTAAATCTTATCCAACTCTTTTGTGACTCCATGGATTGTAGCCTGCCAGGCTCCTCTGTCCATGGGATTTTCCAGACAAGAATACTGCAGTGGGTTGCTATTTCCTACCACAGGGGATCTTCCCTGACCCAGGGATCAAACCCTGGTCTCCACTGGCAGGTGGGTTGTGGCTTTACTACAGAGTCACCAGGGAAACCCAAGAAAGGGATTAGAGAGATTTTTAAGTAATAAAAGATTTGATACATGATGAATTATACAATCAGGTTAGTTTATGTTCAGCTCTAAGACATTAATTTAGTTGAATGTACTAAATTCAAAATGTACTAATACTAAAGAATGCTTAAACAAGCAGGTAGAATCTAGGAACATTTTTTAAGAAATACTGTATCTAAATGATAACTTCAGTGTGTAGGCAATAACCGTTGCTTTGATATACTTAATATAAATTCAAATGTTCTGAAAAGAAAAAAGAAATTCTATTCAAATTTAATTCCTATTCAAACACTCACTTAAATGTTTTCTACTATTCTTTGCAAAAGTATAAGTCACCCATTTTGAAAAAAATAAAAATAATCCTCAATTAAATAGATTTGGTAGACCAGAATAGCAAGCTCTTGTGATCTGAGATGATAGCTGAGCCCAAGGGGAAGAAGAAAGACACTCTATTCCTGGCAGGAACTCAGTCAGTGAAAAACCATGGATTCTGTTTACTATAAACTTTTAATTTCCTTTCTCCTCTATAAAAGCATTCCTTTTTTCTTGCCTTGGGAAAGCTTTTCACATGGATTGTCATGTTTGCAGTCCCCAAATTGCAATTTTCTGATGAGCCCTAATAAACCCATTCATGCTTAAGAAATGTCTATTTGTTTTAGGTCAAAAATTTGTACCTAACTATATGTAAGAAAAGAGCAGTTTACAATGATGTCTGGATTCCAACTTTGACATGGATGTATTTCAGTAATATATTTATGTAAAATAGAGAAAAAAACAATCATAGAGATGAAAACTTTGCTGAAAATATCAAATATCGGAAAATTTTTTCACAAGCTAATCAATTACAGGATTCTCTTTACAAGAAGAAATGATTATACTTATTTTCTTAAAAATTTGATAAAATTAATGGAGCATTGTTTTCTAGTCTGCTAAAATGGAGAATATGTTAGGATCATGATTCCTTAAAAAATAAAGAATGCTGTTTTGCTATTTGCCATTTGAAAGTTGCATCAGATGTCCTTTAGATATTGTAAGTAAAGCATTTTATACGCTTTAATATTATAAAATAGTTATTCTTGAATAGAATGAAAATAATAATATATAATGCTAAATATTAATTATCCATTTTTTTATCCACTCTAACAATGCACTTCTAAACTCTAAGCTTTCTCATATTCAATAAAATCGTTTTTATGGTGTCCGAAGTCAACTGGAGTTCTAATCATTTCAAATACATTAATAAGTTCTGTCTTCTTGTTCTTTTTTTTTTTTTTGTAGCAGTATGCATAAACTTTAGTCAAGGGATGTTTTTCTAAATATTTCCCTAGTTAAACACTTTAAAAAGTTGCCAAGATTTTGACCATAACAGAATGTAAAAGTAATTGGTGTAATGTTTCCTAACATGTCCCTAAGTGTTTCTGGAATGATATCATTACAACTACTTTTCAACTCTGAAATGTATAAGCTTATACAAATCTTTCCAGAAGCTGTTGTCTGTTAATATCATTTTCTTGGAGCCACAGAGCTCTATATTATGTGGTCTTCCACATTTGTAGCTTTTAATAGCATACTGATATTCTATCAGTGGTTTTGAGTGTTTAGTGGCACAATGCATTAAGAAATAAAATCTAATCTCATACAATTAAAGTTTCAGTATATGCCATAAAAACATATCGATGCACTGTAATTTTGGTGGGCTGATTTATCTGGAATGTTCCATGTGCGCCAAAAGGAACAAAAGAGATGAACTAACTGGTGGCAAGCCTGGTATTTTTGATGATACATATAATTTTACTTTTAGAGTGAATCCATGTAAGGATTGTCAAGAGATTTGCTTTTTATGATGACATGACTATAATTAATATGTATTCAGAAAACTGATTTAGACATTTGAGCTAAAGTATAAAAATGGAATAAGCTTCATTTTGATTCAAAGTCCTCTATGAACTACGTACGTAGGACATTAATCATATATTATATTGTGCTCACTCAGTTGTGTCCAACTCTTTGCAACCCCATCAACTGTAGCCCACCAGGCTCCTCTATCCATGGAATTTTCCAGGCAAGAGTACTAGAGTGGGTTGCCACTTCCTTCTACAGGGGAACTTCCCAACTCAGGGATCAAAACCATCTTTTGCATCTCCTGCATTGGCAGGTGGATTCTTTACCAATAGCAGCTAGAGTGTGAAGTCAAGTGGGCCCCAGGAAGCATCACTCGAACAAAGCTAGTGGAGGTGATGGAATTCCAGGTGAACCATTTCAAATACTAGAAGATGACGCTGTTAAAGTGCTGCACTCAATATGCCAGCAAATTTGGAAAGCTCTGCAGTGGCCACAGGACTGGAAAAAGTCAGTTTTCATTCCAATCCCAAAAAAAGGCAATGCCAAAGAATGCTCAAACTACTGCACAATTGCACTCATCTCATACGCTAGTAAAGTAATGCTCAATATTCTCCAAGCTAGGCTTCATCAGTATGTGAACTGAGAACTTCCAGATGTTCAAGCTGATTTTAGAAAAGGCAGAGGAACCAGAGATCAAATTGCAAACAAAAGTAGTCATAAAGCATATTCATTTATATTTCTAGACATTTGTGCCAACAATGTTTTTTGCAATGACAAATGTATGCTTCTTTTAAAACCTGCTCATAAAAAGCTTAGTTATTTTTCTTAGTTGGCCTCAAGAAACCAAATACACTTTTATTCCTACCTTGAGGTAGGATGCCTTAATTTAAATGAATGATTTCAAATTAAGCTTGAATTTTATCAAAATTAGAAACATTAGAGAAATACAAAAAACATATATAATTCCAAAAGAAAAATTCCACCTTCCTTCAGACTCCTTTCAGGTATTGTAATTATTTCTTAATTTTTATTGTCTGAAATTTACTTCCAAATCACTAGAGAAAATTCAAACAATAATTTTTTCTAAGAAAATATATTGGAATATTTCATTCAAACTAAAAATATGATTATAGAAGAAAAATATAATGGCAAAATGACATGGGCCATCTAAATTTCTTGTGTATACACACAAATAGTTGTGTGTATATGTGTGTGTGTGTGTGTGTGTGTGTGCATTTCATATAGTCTAGAAGTTCAGATAAAGATATATCAGTTCATTTTGGTTATGTAAACTTTAACCTAGGACATTAAAAAAATGCCATCTGATTTAGCTATTTGTATTACACATTTTCCAAGGTTGCTTTATTCATGCCTGGTGCCTCTCTGATTGCTGCCAAATAATTTCTCTCTTATCTTTCCCAGAAATTTAGACTGCCATGTCTTTTTGGAATTTTTATGGTCTGTACATACATTATTACCTGGTCTTCATTAGCCAGCTTGTATAAATATCAGTCAAATTTAGGATTTTCTATATATTCTAGATGAAGAATTTCTTTTTATACCTGGGTTTGATTTAATAAAAATAAATTTTTCCTTATTAATTTATTAATTAAAATATTTGTACAATTAAGAGTTTTGTTTTATCTATAAAGTGTACAATGTTTTATATACATATCATTTTTAATTAGCTGGATGTATAAATATGTACTTTATATATCATTAGATAATTTGCTTAAGAACTATGTTTTCCCCTCTAATATGAGAACAATCTTTTCTGCTTCATGAATGAAAGAAAAAAATGGAATAAAGCATTCAGTACCAATTGGATGCAATAAATGCTACCCTTAAGTAAAAAGATATTGAACATATCTAGTTTTATGTAAAGAATTCAGCTGAGGTATTTTAAAGGGAAAAATTAAATAGTATAAATAAGTCTCAAAAGACTGTAAACAAACAAAGAATACTTATATACAGCAAGACTTTCACATTAGCACTTTTGATAACTGATTATTTTCCTACCTTGGGGTAAATAGACATAAAATATTGCTCATCTTGAGTCTTCTGCCACTTGAAAACAAGTAGGTTGTCACTTATTATATGTAATAACCAACATATATTATATATACATAAATAGAGATCCTTTCTAGAGGATCTCATAATTTATCATTTATTTTGCCTTTTCTCATTTACTTATCTTGATGCAGAAGTCAGCTTTTGTTATGTATGTATAGAAAAAAATAACTAATATGTTAGCTAAAATTTTGAAATCCTTGTTTATTTCTTTTTTTAATTAATTAATTAATTTATTTTTTGGAGACTAATTACTTTACAATATTGTATTGGTTTTGCCATACATTGACATGAATCCACCACAGGTGTACATGTGTTCCCCATCCTGAACCCCTCTCCCATCTACCTCCCCATCCCTTCCCTCTGGGTCATCCCAGTGCACCAGCCTCCCGAGCACCCTGTATCATGCATCAAACCTGGACTGGCGATTCTCTTCACGTAAGATAATATACATGTTTCAATGCCATTCTCGCAAACTATCCCACCCTCACCCTCTCCCACAGAGTTCAAAAGACTGTTCTATACATCTGTGTCTCTTTTGCTGTCTCTCATATAGGGTTATCGTTACCATCTTTCTAAATCCCGTATATATGCA
This sequence comes from Bos mutus, assembly GCF_027580195.1. Taxonomy (NCBI): domain Eukaryota; kingdom Metazoa; phylum Chordata; class Mammalia; order Artiodactyla; family Bovidae; genus Bos; species Bos mutus. The sequence continues at coordinate 68,455,698 of NC_091631.1, read as the reverse complement.
TTAGTATACTGTATCTGTGTTTTTCTTTCTGGATTACTTCACTCTGTAAAATAGGCTCCAGTTTCATCCACCTCATTAGAACTGATTCAAATGTATTTTTTTAATGGCTGAGTAATACTCCATTGTGTATATGTACCATTGCTTTCTTATCCACTCGTCTGTTGATGGACATCTAGTTTGCTTCCATGTCCTGGTTATTATAAACAGTGCTGTGATGAACATTGGGATACATGTGTCTCTTTCAATTCTGGTTTCCTTGGTGTGTATGCCCAGCAGTGGGATTGCTGGGTCATAAGGCAGTTCTATTTCCAGTTTTTTAAGGAATCTCCACAGTTTTCTCCATAGTGGCTGTACTAGTTTGCATTCCGACCAAGAGTGTAAGAGGGTTCCCTTTTCTCCACACCCTCTCCAGCATTTATTGCTTGTCGACTTTTGGATAGCAGTCATTCTGATAGGCCTGAAATGGTACCGTATTGCGGTTTTGATTTGCATTTCTCTGATAATGAGTGATGTTGAGCATTTTTTCATGTGTTTGTTAGCCATCTGTATGTCTTCTTTGGAGAAATATCTATTTAGTTCTTTGGCCCCTTTTTGGATTGAGTCATTTGTTTTTCTGGAATTGAGCTGCAGGAGTTGCTTGTATATTTTTTAGATTAATTCTTTGTCTGTTGCTTCACTTGCTATTATTTTCCCACATCCTGAAGGCTGTCTTTTCACCTTGCTTATAGTTTCCTTTGTTGTGTAGAAGCTTTTAGTTTAATTAGGTCCCATTTGTTTACTTTTCTTTTATTTCCAATATTCCGGGAGTTGGGTTATAGAGGATCCTGCTGTGATTTATGTCAGAGAGTGTTTTATCTATGTCTTCCTCTAGGAGTTTTATAGTTTCTGGCCTTACATTTAGATCTTTAAACCATTTTGAGTTTATTTTTGTGTATGGTGTTAGAAAGTGTTCTAGTTTCATTTTTTTACAAATCATTAACCAGTTTTCCCAGCACTGCTTGTTAAAGAGATGGTCTTTTCTCCCTTGTATATTCTTGCCACCTTTGTCAAAAATAAGTTGTCCATAGGTGCGTGGATTTATCTCTGGGCTTTCTATTTTGTTCCATTGATCTATATTTCTGTCTTTGTGCTGGTACCATACTGTCTTGATGACTGTGGCTTTGTAGTAGAGACTGAAGTCAGGCAGGTTTCCTCCAGGTCCATTCTTTGTTCTGAAGATTGCTTTGGCTATTCGAGATTTTTTGTATTTCCATACAAATTGTGAAATTATTTGATCTAGTTCTGTGAAAAATACTGTTGGTAGCTTGATAGGGATTGCATTGAATCTATAGATTGCTTTGGGTAGTATACACATTTTCACTATATTGATCCTTCTGATTCATTAACGAGGTATATTTCTCCATCTATTTGTGTCCTCTTTGATTTCTTTCACCTGTGTTTTATAGTTTTATATATATAGGTCTTTTTTTCTTTAGGTAAATATATTCCTAAGTATTTTATTCTTTTCGTTGCAATGGTGAATGGAATTGTTTCCTTAATTTCTCTTTCTGTTTTCTCATTGTTAGTGTATAGGAATGCAAGGGATTTCTCTGTGTTGATTTTATACACTGAAACATTACTATATTCATTAATTAGCTCTACTAATTTTCTGGTGGAGTCTTTAGGGTTTTCTGTGTAGCAGATCTTGTCATCTGCAAACAGTGAGAATTTTACTTCTTCTTTTCCAATCTGGATTCCTTTTATTTCTTTTTCTGCTCTGACTGCTGTGGCCAAAACTTCCAAAACTATGTTGAATAGTGATGGTGAGAGTGGGCACCCTTGTCTTGTTCCTGACTTTAGGGGAAATGCTTTCTATTTTTCACCATTGAGGATAATGTTTGCTGAGGGTTTGTCATATATAGCTTTTATTATGTTGAGGTATGTTCCTTTTATTCCTGCTTTCTGGAGAGATTTTATCATAAATGGATGTTGAATTTTGTCAAAGGCTTTCTCTACATCTATTGAGTTAATCATATGGCTTTTATTTTTCAATTTGTTAATGTGGTGTATTACATTGATTGATATTTGGATATTGAAGAATCTTTGCATCCCTGGCATAAATCCCACTTGGTCATGATGTAGGATCTTCTTAATATGTTGTTGGATTCTGTTTGCTAGAATTTTGTTAAGGATTTTTGCATTTACATTCATCAGTGATATTGGCCTGTAGTTTTCCTTTTTGTGGCATTATTGTCAGGTTTTGGTATTAGGGTGATGGTGGCCTCATAGAATGAGTTTGGAAGTTTACCTTCCAAACCTTCGAAAGGTAGGGTTACCTTACTTGCAATGGTAACTTTTGAAAGTTTACATTCCTCTGCAATTTTCTGGAAGAGTTTGAGTAGGATAGGTGTTCAGTTCAGTTCAGTTCAGTTGCTCAGTCTTGTCTGACTCTTTGTGACCCCATGAATCACAACATGCCAGGCCTCCCTGTCCATCACCAACTCCTAGAGTTCACTCAGACTCACATCCATTGAGTCAGTGATGCCATCCGGCCGTCTCATCCTCTGTTGTCCCCTTTTTTTCCTGCCCACAATCCCTCCCAGCATCAGAGTCTTTTCCAATGAGTCAAATCTTCGCATAAGGTGGCCAAAGTACTGGAGTTTCAGCTTTAGCATCATTCCCTCCAAAGAAATCTCAGGTCTGATCTCCTTCAGAATGGACTGGCTGGATCTCCTTGCAGTCCAAGGGACTCTCAAGAGTCTTCTCCAACACCACAGTTCAAAAGCATCAGTTCTTTGGTGCTCAGCCTTCTTCACAGTCCAACTCTCACATCCATACTTGACCACTGGAAAAACCATAGCCTTGACTAGATGGACCTTTGTTAGCAAAGTAATGTCTATGCTTTTCAATATGCTATCTAGGTTGGTCATAACTTTCCTTCCAAGGAGTAAGCGTCTTTTAATTTCATGGCTACAGTCACCATTTGCAGTGATTTTGGAGCCCCCAAAAATAAAGTCTGACACTGTTTCCACTGTTTCCCCATCTATTTCCCATTAAGTGGTGGGACCGGATGCCATGATCTTCATCTTCTGAATGTTGAGCTTTAAGCCAACTTTTTCACTCTGCACTTTCACTTTCATCAAGAGGCTCTTTAGTTCCTCTTCACTTTCTGCCATAAGGGTTTGGTGTTAACTCTTCTCTAAATTTTTCGTAGAATTCAGCTGTGAAGCCATCTGGTCCTGAGCTTTTGTTTGCTGGAAGATTTCTGATTACAGTTTCAATTTCTGTGCTTGTGATGGGTCTGTTAAGATTTTCCATTTCTTCCTGGTTCAGTTTTGGAAAAGTTGTACTTTTCTAAGAATTTGTCCATTTCTTCCAAGTTGTCCATTTTACTGGTATATAGTTGCTGACAGTAATCTAATGATCCTTTGTATTTCTGTGTTGTCTGTTGTGATCTCTCCATTTTCATTTTTAATTTTGTTGATTTGATTTTTCTCCCTTTGTTTCTTGATGAGTCTGGCTAATGGTTTGTCAATTTTATTTAACTTCTCAAAGAACCAGCTTTTGGCTTTGTTGATTTTTGCTATGGTCTCTTTTGTTTCTTTTGCATTTATTTCTACCCTAATTTTTAAGATTTCTTTCCTTCTACTACCCCTGGGGTTCTTCATTTCTTCCTTTTCTAGTTGCTTTAGCTGTAGAGTTAGGTTATTTATTTGATGTTTTTCTTGTTTTCTGAAGTTTTTCATATATATTCACTGGTTAAGTATTTGTGATTCTATTTAATACATTTAAATATATGTACTTTCCAATAATTTAATATTCATTTCTAAATAATCTCCATGAATTTATTTATGGATGTATGGCATTAATGTGCATACATTCCCAGATTGTGCAGTGGTAAAAAAACCACCTGAAAATGCAGGAGACACAAGAGATGTGCATTTCATCCCTGGGTTGGGACTATCCACTGAGGAAGGAAATGGTAACCTACTCCAGTATTCTAGCCTGGAAAAGTCCATGGACAAAGGAGTCTGGCTGAGCTACAGTCATGGGGCTACAAAGAGTTGGAAACAACTGAGCACTCATACACACACACATGTCATTAATGTTCATATGTAGGAATATAAATACATTCACTCTCTTGTTACTCAATTAAAGAATATACCACATATTTCATATTTAGTCATTGAGCAATTGCAAGTATGTGTGGTATATAAGCACATATATGTTATATATGTGTTTTACATACATAAAACAGTTTTATATTTATACTTATGCATACACTATATCCAAAATATATAAGCATCAAGTTATTTAAAATAAAATAGCTATATATATATATATATATACAATTTGCACTTTGCTCCTTTATCTAATGCATTGTATCGGTTCTTTATTTGGTCTTGGCTTAAGGTACAGCCAAATGCATAAATGGGTTATAAATAATTATATAGATAAAAATTTCAATATAATATATTTTAAAATGTGTATAGAAATAGATGCAACTATATATTTAGTGTATTATAGAAACATATTATATACCTGTCCTACAAAATATGAAGTCAGTATAATACTTTGGTTCAGCTACATGTAGATAAGCTGATATAAAAGAATTAAAATATATTTTAACAATGAGGGTTAGGTAATAATACTTGAAAAAATATGATTTTATTTACAAAGATTTTATAATGAGACTGCTCAAATTGAAGTCAAAATTACTTATACAATATAACTTGAGTGTTCATTGCTATTATTTACCTTTTACATAAATATATATCATGTATAATAAGATAAGGCTATACTTTAGCAAGCAAACATCATGCAGTTGCTATATCTATAGCTTTGGTTGTACAAAAGTTATCTGCACAAGTTGTTTTTACGTGAGTCACTCAATGGTATCTGACTCTTTGTGACCCTATGCACTGTAGTCCACCAGGCTGGCTCCTCTGTCCATGGAATTCTCCAGGCAAGAATACTGGAATGGGTAACAATTCCCTTCTCCAGGGGATCTTCTCGACCCAGGGATTGAACCCAGATCTCTTTCATTACAGGCAGATTTTTTTTTACTGTTTGAGCCACCTAGGAAGCACCACATTTTTATGAATGACATGAAAGAGAATATTGTTAGCTTTTGAGAGATACATTAAAATCAGAGGGATTTCCCTCCCATTTTTATAATTCACTTTTAGCTTTCATTAATTCTTATTTAAAACCATTCATGTTCAAAAGTACAGTATTTGATGAAAAATTTCCAAAAGTCTGAATTAAATACTAACAGGCTTGCAGAATTTGTTAAAATCTTAATTGAAACTACTCTCATTCCTGGTCAAGAGAATTTTTTTTTTGTATTACTTGTATTCCTTGTCCATTTTAAAACAAAGCTAGAATAAAAATCATGCCATATAACTGACTAATATCCCAGAATTTTTGAGGTACAAGAATTTTCTAATACAGTAAAAGAGAAAAAATCTTTTTAAATGAATGAGCTTCAGATGCTAAAATAAGAGTTTATGTAACTCATGATGAATTTAAAATTTTTCTTAATTTCATAATATCCACTTGAAATTACCTTAATATTGGTTAAAATACACTATTTTGCACTCTGAATTATAAAAATAAAGCAAAGTACTTTGGAAAGGTGTAAACAGAAAAATGAAAGAAAAACTTCTGGGCATATATAATTTATTCCACATTTAAAATATATATATAATTAAGTTTAGTTTCACACAGAAATATATGTTTACCTGTTGTTTTTTTCTTTGCAAATAGGAGTCGTCCTAGCATATGATAGCTCTTGAGTGTAGTATTTCATAGCAATTCTAATTGGTTCACTGCTTTTCTTGACTTAATTATAATCCTATTTTCCCATGTTGTTGTTCAGTCACTAAGTTTCATCCAACACTTTGTGACCCCATGGACAGCAGCATGTCAGGCTTCCCTATCTTCACTATATCCCGAAATTTGCTCAGACTCTTGTCCATTGAGTCAATGATGCTATCAAACCATCTCATCCTCTGCTGCCCCCTTCTCATGTTGCCCTCATTTTTTTCCCATCATGAGGGCCTTTTCCAGTGAATCAGCTCTTTGCATCAGGTGGCCATGGATATTCAGCTTCAGCATCAGTCCTTCCAATGAATATTCACAGTTCACTTCCTTTAAAAAGACTAGTTAAATCTCCTTGTATTTCAAAGAACTCTCAAGAATTTTCCCCAGTACCACAATTTGAAAGCATCAACTCTTCAACACTCAGCCTTCTGTATGGACCAACTTTCACATATATATAGGAATACTGGAAAAACCATAGCCTTGTATGGTTCTAATTATTGCTTCTTGACCTGTATATAGGTTTCTCAGGAGAGAGGTAAGGAGGTCTGGTATTCTCATCTCTGTTTACTTGATCTATACAGTCACAGGAGTAGTCAATGAAGCAGAAATCGATTTTTTTTTTAATTCCCTTACTTGCTCTATGATCCGACAAATATTAGCAGTTTGATCTGGACCTCTGCCTTTTCTAAACCCAACTTGTACATCTGCAAGTTCTTGGTTGACGTACTGCTGAAGCCTCACTTAAAGGGTTTTGAGCATTACTTTGCTAGCATGTGAAATGAAAACAGTTGTATAATAACTTGAACATTCATTCTTTTTCTACTTAATTGATATCTATTGTCTTTTGTACAGGAAATATAGAAGCCATTTTTGTATCATTGTTTCATGATGTGCATCAAAGCTTTATTAATCATTCAGGTTTACTAACAACTATCACTCTCTCATCTAGATGGACAGTTTCAAATTGCATATTTTTGATGCAACTATTTAAAAACATGTCCACTCAGATTAAAAAAAAAAAAAGTACATGTACAATGAGACCAAAAATATCTGCCTATGAGAATGGCAGAGTAGATTGCCTTTTGCAATAACTCTTTTGTCATGAACAATGAGAAAAGAAATGAACAAAATAAAAAAGTGCATCAGACACTTGTCAAATGAGTAAAAAATCAATTCATCAGAAACAAAGAAATATATCTAGAGGAGTAAGATTAGCATCTGGGCTAATTTAACTTTTAAAGAGTTTTCTAATTCCTAAAATAGTAACACAACAATAAGAAGACAGAATGCTTTATAGATGCATGAGTCAGGTACAAAATAGAGTTTAGAGCTCACTGTTATGACCAACCTAGATAGCATAATCAAAAGCAGAGACACTACTTTGCCAACAAACGTCCATTTAGTCAAGGCTATGGTTTTTCCAGTGGTCATGTATGGATGTGAGAGTTGGACTGTGAAGACGGCTGAGTGCTGAAGAATTGATGCTTTTGAACTGTGGTGTTGGAGAAGACTCTTGAGAGTCCCTTGGACTGCAAGGAGATCCAACCAGTCCATTCTGAAGGAGATCAGCCCTGGGATTCCTTTGGAAGGAATGATGCTAAAGCTGAAACTCCAGTACTTTGGCCACCTCATGAGAAGAGATGACTCATTGGAAAAGACTCTGATGCTGGGAGGGACTGGGAGCAGGAAGAGAAGGGGACGACAGAGGATGAGATGGCTGGATGGCATCACTGACTCGATGGATGTGAGTCTGAGTGAACTCCAGGAGTTGGTGATGGACAGGGAGGCCTGGCGTGCTGCGATTCATGGGGTCTCAGAGAGTCAGACACGACTGAGCGATTGAACTGAACTGAACTGAACTGAAAGTTTGGAGATCCTAGTAAAATCCCAAGTTTTCCTCTGGGATCCCAAAATGCCAATGAACAGGCTCTCTAGGATTTACACATATATTCAATTTGTATTTTGTTTGTTTGTTTGTTTCTTGCATGAATTTTGGGTTATTAGATAGTTAAAAGATAATTTCAAATAAAAACATGAAATATATTTTCACTTTGTATATATTGACCAAAACTCAATAGAAATATCAAGTTGACTAAGAAGATGAGATAAGAAGATGAGATAAAAACAAAAACCTAGGAAGCATACAAACCATACGAACAGCCTATTGTCAGATAATAATTTCAGAATAATTTTCAGTAATATAAACAGGTAGTTTTAATATCCGAATGACCATTAGAGAAAATGAAAATTCTATGAAAAACAGTAGAAAATTTAAAGCTGAAATGTAAAATGCACAATAACAGTTTAATAATTCAGTTATAAGTTTAATAGATTAAGCAGAGCAGTAGACAAAATTAGGAAACAGAAAGAGATAATTGAATAAATATTTAGAGTGAAGCACAGAGAAATAAAATGTTAGAAAACATAAAGTATAGGGTTTATATGAAATGAAGTTACAAATTTATTTGTGATATTGACTCAGACAGTAAAGAATCTGTCTGCAATGCAGGATATGGATTTGATCCCTGGGCCAGAAAGATCCCCTGGAGAAGGAAGTGACAACCCATTTCAGGTTTCAGTATTCTTGCCTGGAGATTCCCATGGACAGAGTAAGACACAACTGAGTGACTAACACACCAACACACACATGAATTCCAAAAATGAGAAGAAAAGAATTAGTGCCTTAAAGAAGAAATTGTACCCAAAATATGATTACTTTGGAGAGATAGCCTGTTAATTCTGTCCTGGCTTGGCATATTGGAGATTTCTAATGACTTGTTAACATCCAAGTGTTACAAAGTATGTGAGTATGAAGCCTATGGCGACCTCAGATATAGGGAGTTTTCCACACATTTCCTTGCTTCTAATGAGCAGAATATGAAGTTGTAAGTATAAGTAATCTTACTGTGCTAAAAATCAAGGTGCACTTTACTTGTAGAGAGATATAAACGTTTATATCATGTACCACTTGATGTGAAGCAAAAAGAAGATTTCCTTACTTTGCATACCTTACTATGTACTTTCTCACAATTTTTTTATGCTTTAATAAAACTTTAAAGATAAAAGTAAGAAAAACGTAATATAAAATTGTTAAGCCACCAACTTGTGTCCGACTTGCGACCCCCATGGACCACAGCATGCCAGAGTTACCCGTCCTTCAATAGCTCCCAGAGTTTGCTCAACCTCATGTCCATTGAGCTGGTAATATTATGCAACCATCTCATCCTCTGTCGTCCCCTTCTCATTCTGCCCTCAACCTTTCCCAGGGTCTTTCCCTATGAGTCAGTTGGCTCTTCACATCAGGTGGCCAAAATAATGTCACAAGAAATATATAAAATACACATGAGTGAATTTGAAGATGACTTTTTTTTTTTTTTTTTTTTTGGTGAGGGAAGGCTATTTTAGTAATATATAATTGTTAATTTATCCCATACAAATATGAAATTTTACTGTAATCCACATACAAACAGAAGTGAGTTTTATTCTTTATCCTAGGTATTGTAAAATAATTCTGTTGTTCTTTTAGAGAACCAACATTAACGTCCAACGTTAAAAGATATTTAATAAAGAAGTCGGTGAAAGAGAAAACATCTTTCACAGGTGTTAAAACATTTGTAAGGCTCTATAATTAAAGCAGCATAGAGGTCCATGGATAGATGGGCCATAAGGGCAAAATATGTAAAGCCTAGAAACAGAAACAAGGAAATCAGGAAATCCAATACCTGTTAAGTGCTTTATGGAGAATATGGAATTGTTAATATGCTAAGATGGCATCCGAGTTAAATTCACCCATTCCAGTCCATTTCAGTTAGCTGATTCCTAGAATGTCAACATGCACTCTTGCCATCTTTTGTTTGACCACTTCCAATTTGCCTTGATTCATGGACCTGACATTCCAGGTTCCTATGCAATATTGCTCTTTACAGCATTGGACCTTGCTTCTATCACCAGTCACATCCACACCTGGGTATTCTTTTTGCTTTGGCTCCATCCCTTCAGTATTTCTGGAGTTATTTCTCCACTGATCTCCAGTAGCATATAGGGCCCCTACTGACCTGGGGAGTTTCTCTTTCAGTATCCTATTATTTTGCTTTTTCATACTGTTCATGGGGTTCTCAAGGCAAGAATACTGATGTGGTTTGCCATTCCCTTCTCCAGTGGACCACATTCTATCATATCTCTCTACCATGACCCGCCCATCTTGGGTTGACCCAAGGGCAGGGCTTAGTTTCATTGAGTTAGCCAAGGCTGTGGTCCTAGTGTGATTAGATTGACTAGTTTTCTGTGAGTATGGTTTCAGTGTGTCTGCACTCTGTTGTCCTCTTGCAACACCTACCGTCTTACTTGGGTTTCTCTTAACTTGGGTGTGGTGTATCTCTTCATGCCTGCTCCAGCAAAGCTCAGCCATTGCTTCTTACCTTGGACGAGGGGTATCTCCTCACCACTGCCCTTCCTGACCTTCAACGTGGGATAGCTCCTCTAGGCCCTTCTGCACCCGACCATTATATCTACTACTGTGGGCAGGAATCCCTCAGAAGAAATGGAATAGCCATCATGGTCAACAAAACAGTCTGAAATGCAGTACTCGGATGCAATCTCAAAAATGACAGAATGATCTCTGTTCATTTCAAAGGCAAACCATTCAATAGCACAGTAATCCAAGTCTATGCCCCACCAATAATGCTGAAAAAGCTGAAGTTGAACGGTTCTATGAAGACCTACAAGACCTTTTAAAACTAACACCCCAAAAAGATGTCCTTTTCATTATAGGGGACTGGAATGCAAAAGTAGGAAGTCAAGAAACACCTGGAGTAACAGGCAAATTTGGCCTTGGAATACGGAATGAAGCAGGGCAAAAACTAATTGAGTTTGTCAAGAAAATGCACTGGTCATAACAAACACCCTCTTCCAACAACACAAGAGAAGAATCTATACATGGACATCACCAGATGGTCAACACTAAAATCAGATTGATTGTATTCTTTGCAGCCAAAGATGGAGAAGCTCTATACAGTCAGCAAAAACAAGACCAGGAGCTGACTATGGCTCAGACCATGAACTCCTTACTCCCAAATTCAGACTTAAATTGAAGAAAGTAGGGAAAACCACTAGACCATTCAGGTATGACCTAAATCAAATCCCTTATGATTATACAGTGGAAGTGAGAAATAGATTTAAGGGCCTAGATCTGAAAGATAGAGTGGCTGATGAACTATGGAATGAGGTTCGTGACATTGTACAGGCGACAGGAATCAAGACCATCCTCATTGAAAAGAAATGCAAAAAAGCAAAATGGCAGTCTGGGGAGGGCTTACAAATATCTGTGAAAAGAAGAGAAGCAAAAAGCAAAGGAGAAAAGGAAAGATATAAACATCTGAATGCAGAGTTCCAAAGAAGAGCAAGAAGAGATAAGAAAACCTTCTTCAGTGATCAATGCAAAGAAATAGAGGAAAACAACAGAATGGGAAAGACTAGAGATCTCTTCAAGAAAATCAGAGATACCAAAGGAACATTTTCTGCAACGATGGGCTCGATAAAGGACAGAAAAGGTATGGACCCAACAGAAGCAGAAGATATTAAGAAGAGATGGCAAGAATACACAGAAGAGCTGTACAAAAAAGATCTTCACGACCCAGATAATCATGATGGAGTGATCACTGACCTAGAGCCAGACATCCTGGAATGTGAAATCAAGTGGGCCTTAGAAAGCATCACTACGAACAAAGCTAGTGGAGGTGATAGAATTCCAGTTGAGCTATCCCAAATCCTGAAAGATGATGCTGTGAAAGTGCTGCACTCAATAAGCCAGCAAATTTGGAAAACTCAGCAGTGCCCACAGGACTAAAAAGGTCAGTTTTCATTCCAATCCCAAAGAAAGACAATGCCAAAGAATGCTCAAACTACCGCACAATTGCACTCATCTCCCATGCTAGTAAAGTAATGCTCAAAATTCTCCGAGCCAGGCTTCAGCAATATGTCAACCGTGAACTTCCTGATGTTCAAGCTGGTTTTAGTAAAAGAAGAGGAACCAGAGATCAAATTGCCAACATCCGCTGGATCATTGAAAAAGCAAGAGAGTTCCAGAAAAACATCTATTTCTGTCTTACTGACTATGCCAAAGCTTTTGACTATTTGGATCATAATAAACTGTGGAAAATTCTGAAAGAGATGGGAATACCAGACCACCTGATCTGCCTCTTGAGAAATTTGTATGCGGGTCAGGTAGCAACAGTTCGAACTGGACATGGAACAACAGACTGGTTCCAAATACGAAAAGTAGTACTTCAAGGCTGTATATTGTCACCCTGTTTATTTAACTTATATACAGAGTACATCATGAGAAACGCTGGACTGGAAGAAACACAAGCTGGAATCAAGGTTGCTGGGAGAAATATTAACAACCTCAGATATGCAGATGACACCACCCTTATGGCAGAAAGTGAAGAGGAACTCAAAAGCCTCTTGATGAAAGTGAAAGTGGAGAGTGAAAAATTTGGCTTAAAGCTCAACATTCAGAAAACGAAGATCATGGCATCCGGTCCCACCACTTCATGGGAAATAGATGGGGAAACAGTGGAAACAGTGTCAGAGTTTATTTTTCGGGGCTCCAAAATCACTGCAGATGGTGATTGCAGCCATGAAATTAAAAGACGCTTGTTCCTTGGAAGGAAAGTTATGACCAACCTAGACAGCATATTCAACAATAGAGACATTACTTTGCCAACAAAGGTTCATCTAGTCAAGGCTATGGTTTTTCCTGTGGTCATGTATGGATGTGAGAGTTGGACTGTGAAGAAGGCTGAGCACTGAAGAATTGATGCTTTTGAACTGTGATGTTGGAGAAGACTCTTGAGAGTCCCTTGGACTGCAAGGAGGTCCAACCAGTCCATTCTGAAGGACATCAGCCCTGGGATTTCTTTGGAGGGAATGATGCTAAAGCTGAAACTCCAGTACTTTGGCCACCTCATGTGAAGAGTTGACTCATTGGAAAAGACTCTGATGCTGGGAAACATTGTGAGCAGGAGGAGAAGGGGACAACACAGGATGAGATGGCTGGATGGCATCACTGACTCGATGGACATGAATCTAGGTGATCTCCAGGCGTTGGTGATGGATAGGAAGGCCTGGCCTGCTGCAATTCATGGGGTCGCAAAGAGTTGGACAGGACTGAGCGACTGATCTGATCTGATATGATGGCATATTTTGATACCCATTTTTAAAAAATCTAACATATTAAATTCAAGAAAACGTTGATACTAGTAAAAGACATAAATATTTAAAAAATGAATATCTTAATTAAAACCATCAATTAATTAACATATATATGTATAATGAAAGGCTTCCAACTGAGTTTCAAAATTGAGATATAAAAAGAAAAGACTGATAAATCAGATTTCAACATTCTAGAAAACATTTCATGATAAAACCATAAACAATGCCAAAAATTTTATTTTATTGTATTTTATAAGTGGAGCCAAAAATAAAATTTTAAAAGATCTGAAAAGATGTTTGCAGATGACACCACCCTTATGGCAGAAAGTGAAGAGGAATTAAAAAACCTCTTGATGAAAGTGAAAGTGGAGAGTGAAAAAGTTGGCTTAAAGCTCAACATTCAGAAAACGATGATCATGGCATCTGGTCCCATCACTTCATGGGAAATAGATGGGGAAACAGTGGAAACAGTGTCAGACTTTATTTTTCGGGACTCCAAAATCACTACAGATGGTGACTGCAGCCATGAAATTAAAAGACACTTGTTCTTTGGAAGGAAAGTTATGACAAACCTAGACAGCATATTCAAGAGCAGAGACATTACTTTGCCAACAAAGGTCTGTCCAGTCAAGGCTATGGTTTTTCCTGTGGTCATGTATGGATGTAAGAGTTGGACTGTGAAGAAGGCTGAGTGCAGAAGAATTGATGCTTTTGAACTGTGGTGTTGGAGCAGACTCTTGAGAGTCCATTGGACTGCAAGGAGAGCCAACCAGTCCATTCTGAAGGAGATCACCCCTGGTATTTCTTTGGAGGGAATGATGCTAAAGCTGAAACTCCAGTACTTTGCCCACCTCATTCAAAGAGTTGAGTCATTGGACAAGACTCTGATGCTGGGAGGGATTGTGGGCAGGAGGAGAAGGGGACGACAGAGGATGAGATGGCTGGATGGCATCACTAACTAGATCGACGTGAGTCTGAGTGAACTCTGGGAATTGGTAGTGGACAGGGAGGCCTGGCGTGCTGCAATTCATGGGGTCACAAAGAGTCAGACACGACTGAGCAACTGAACTGAACTGAACTGAATATCACAATTTTTAAGGGGGCTATTTTCTCATATATGCGTCACATATATGTGTATGGTACATAAATATTTTCAAAAATCCAAGGGAATAAAATGCAAAGGAGTTGAACAGATTTCACATAAAAGTATACAAATGACTCAAGAGTGAAAAGTAAATAAAAGCAAGCTTAGCATTACTCACAGTAAGAGGAAACAAATTAAATTACATTGATGTGCTAGTTCTGAATTCTTTCTTTGGAAATATTGAAACACCTGACACAAAGCTCTTTTAATGAGACAGCAGGGAAAATAAGTACTCTTATATATTATAAGTGAGAATGAAATGTAGTAAAACACCTGCAGAGGAAAATTTGGCAATATATAACTACATATGCATTTATCAGGGCTAATATTCTGATAGTGATAAAAGCTGTAAGTATTCAAGATGTTACCATTGGGAGAAACTGAGTACAGGATGCATAGTATTTCTCTGTTTCTTACAACTGCATGTAAATCTGCAATTCTTTCAAGGTAAAAAGCTTATTTAGGAATAATTACCTCGACCTAATGATTACACTTTGGAAAGGGAGAAGTAGTCTAATAAGGAGAATAATGAGATTCTGCAATATTGATAATTTTCTCTTAACAATCTGAATTATGGTAAAAATAGCCATTATTAGATAAGTCACTGAGGTGAACAACTGTTAAATTTTGAATATTCTATATGTTATATTTCAATTAAAAAAAACAATAAAAATTAAAGCAAACTTGGCAAAATATCTGAACTTGCTAAGCATTTTTGGCTTGTTGATAAAACTTTCAAAAAAAAGAAAAGTTGGTAACATGAGCGGACTCTAATAAGTGGGGTGTAGAAATGGAGTGATCTACCCTTTAAATTTGTTAATACACAAAAAGTTTTCTTTTTTTTAATTTAAATTTATTTATTTTAATTGGAAGCTAATTACTTTACAATATTGTATTGGTTCTGTCACACATCAACATGAATCCACCACAGGCATACACATGTTCCCCATCCTGAACCCCCCATCCACCTCCCTCCCCGTACCATCCCTCCGAATCATCCCAGTGCACCAGCCCCAAGCATCCTGTATCGAACCTGGACTGGTGATTTGTTTCTTATATGATATTGTCCATGTTTCAGTGCCATTCCCCCAAATCGTCCCACCCTCTCCCTCTCCCACAGAGTCCAAAAGACTGTTCTATACATCTGTGTCTCTTTTGCTGTCTTGCATACAGGGTTATCATTACCATCTTTCTAAATTCCATATATATGTGTTAGTATACTGCATTTGTATTTTTCTTTCTGGCTTACTTCAGTCTGTATAATAGGCTCCAGTTTCATCCTCTGATTGACTCTGACATCACTATTTTAGTTGTAAAGAGACCACTGATAATCCAGAGCACGATTTGACGGTTTTTGTTGTTAAGTTGGTAAGTCCTGTCTGACTCTTTTAGATCTCATGGATTGCAGCAGGCCAGGCTCCTCTGTCCTCCACTCTGTCCCAGTTCAGTTCAGTTCAGTTCAGTCCCTCAGTTGTGTCCGACTCTTTGCGACCCCATGAATCGCAGCACGCCAGGCCTCCCTGTCCATCACCAACTCCCGGAGTTCACTCAGACTCATGTCCATCGAGTCAGTGATGCCATCCAGCCATCTCATCTTCTGTCGTCCCCTTCTCCTCCTGCCCCCAATCCCTCCCAGCATCAAAGTCTTTTCCAATGAGTCAACTCTTCACATGAGGTGGCCAAAGTACTGGAGTTTCAGCTTTAGCATCATTCCCTCCAAAGAAATCTCAGGGCTGATCTCCTTCAAAATGGACTGGTTGGATCTCCTCAAATGCATGTCCTTTGAATCAGCAACGCTATCTAACCTTATCTCATCCACCACGGCCCACTTCTTCATTTGCATTCCATCTTTCCCAGTATCAGGGTCTTTTCCAATGAGTCAACTCTTTTTATCAGGTGGAAAAAGTATTGGATCATCAGGTTTAGTAACAGCATTTCCAATGAATGTTCAGGGTTGATGTCCTTTACAACTGACAGGTTTGATCTCCTTGCTGTGCAAGGTTCTCTCAAGAGTCTTCTCCAGCACCAAAATTTGAAAGCATCAATTCTTCAGCACTCAGCCTTATGGATCACTTCTCACATTCATATAAAAGTACCAGGAAAAACATAGATTTGACTATATGGGCCTTTGTTGACAAACTGATGCCTTTGCTTTTTAATACGCTAAGATTGTCATAGCTTTCCTTCCCACGAGCAAGTGTCTTATAATTTCATGGCTACAGTCACCATCCACAGTGCTTTTGGAGCCCAAGAAAGGAAAATCTGTCACTGCTTCCAATTTTCTCCTTTTATGAAATTATGGAAATGGGTGCCATGATCTTAGTTTTCTGAATGTTGTGTTTTAAGCCAGGCTTTTCACTCTCCTCTTTCACCCTCATCTAGAGGCTCTTTACTTTCTGAAGAGGTTCCTCTTCTCTTTCTGCCATCAGAGTGGTATCATTTGCATAGCTGAGGCTGTTGATATTTCTCCCAGAAATATTGATTCCAGCTTGTGATTCTTGAAACCCAGCATTTGGCATGATGTACTCTGCATTTAATTTAAATAAGCAGGATGACAGTACACAGCCTTGCTCCTTTCCCAATTTGGAACCAATCCGTTGTTCCATGTCCAGCTCTAGCTGTTGCTTTTTCATTTGCTCCTTGACACAGGTTTCTCAGGAAACAGGTAAGTTGGTCTGGTATTCCAATCTCTTTAAGAATTTTCCAGTTTCTTCTTATTTGAACAGCCAAAGGTTTTATTGTAGTCAATGAACTTGAAGTAGATGTTTTTCTGGAACTCCTTTGCTTTCTCCATGATCCAGTGGATGTTGGGCAATTTGATCTCTGGTTCCTCTGCCTCTTTTAAACTCAGTTGTACAGCTGGAAGCTCTCAGTTCACATACAGCTGAAACCTAGCTTGAAGAATTTTGAGCATAATTTTGTTAACACGTTAAATAAGTGTGATTGCATAGCAGTTTGAATATTCTTGGTATTGACCTTCTTTGGGATTGGAATGAAAAGTGACATTTTCTAGTCCTGTGGCCACTGCAGAGTTTTCCAAATTTGCTGACACTTGAGTGCAACACTTTAACAGCATCATCTTTTAGAATTTGAAATAGCTCAACTGGAATTCCATCACCTCTGCAAGTTTCATTGGTAGTAATGCTTCCTAATCCTTCATACTCCAGGATGTCTGGCTCTAGGTGAGTTATTACACCATCAAGATCTTTTTTATAAAGTTCTGTGTGTTCTTGCCACCTCTTCTTAATGTCTTCTATCTCTGTTAAGTCTACCATTTCTGTCCTTTACCATGCCCATCTTTGCATGAAATGTTCCTTTGATATCTCAAATTTTCTTGAAGAGATCTCTAGTCATTCCAGTTCTATTTCTTTCCTCTATTTATTTGTAATCTTCATTGAATGAAGACCTTCTTATCTCTCCTTGCTATTCTCTGGAACTCTGCATTCAGTTGGGTATATATTTCCCTTTCTCCCTTGCCTTTCTCTTCTCTTCTCTTCTATCCTCAGTTATTTGCAAAGCCTCCTCAGACAACCACTTTACCTTCTTGCATTTCTTTTTTTGGGGAGTGGTTTTTGTCACTGCCTCCTATACAGTGTTACAAAACTCTGTCCATAGTTCTTCAGGCACTGCATTAGATCTAATCCCTTGAATGTATGCATCACCTCTACTGTATGTGTAATCACATGTGATTTGATTGGTGGCTCAGACAATAAGGAATCTGCCTGCAATGTGAGAGACTTGGGTTTGATCCCTGGGTTGGGAAGATACCCTGGAGGAGTGTATGGCAACTCACTCCAGTATTTTTGCTTGGAGAATCCCCATGGAAAGAAGAGTCTGGCAGGCTACAGTCCATGGGGTCACAAAGAGTCAGACATGACTGAGCAACTAAGTACACACACACATACCTGAATAGCTTAATGATTTTTCCCTACTTTATTCAGTATAAGCCTGAATTTTCAATAAGGAGCTCATGATCTGAGACAAAGTCAGCTCCAGATCTTGTTTTTGCTGACTGTAGAGAGTTTCTCCATCTTTGGCAGCCAAGAACATATCGTTATTGATCATCTATTGGTGTGCACTTGTTGAGTCGTCTCTTGGTTGTTGGAAATGGGAAAGGGTATTTTCTATGATCTGCATGTTCTTTTGACAAAATTTTGTTAGTCTTTGCTCTGCTTTATTTTGTATTCTGAGAACAAACGTGCCTTCTCCTTTTGCATTCCAATCCCCTATGATGAAAATGGAATTTTTTCATGGCATTACTTCTAAAATGTATTGTAGGTCTTCGTAGAACTGGCCAACTTCAACTTCTTCAGTATCTGTGTTTGGGGCATAGACTTGGATTACTGTGATGGTGAAGGTTAGTTTTGGAAACAAACTGAGATCATTCTATTGTTTTTTAGCTTGCACCTAAGTACTATATTTTGGACTTGTGTCTTGACTATGAGGGCTACTCCATCTCTTCCAATGATTCCTCCCCACAGTGTTAGATATAATGGTCATCTGAATTAAATCATCCCATTTTTGTCCGTTTTAGGTTATTATTATAAGACATTGATGCTCAGTCTTTCCATCTCCTGCTTGGTCGCATCCATTTACCTTGATTCATGGACTTCTGAAATTCCAAGTTCCTGTGCTTTATAAAGAAATATCATTCTTTACAGCATCTTACTTTTTTTTCACCACCAGACACATACACAGCGGAGTGTCTTTTCTACTTTGGCCAGAAGCTTCTTTCTTTCTGGAGTTGTTAGCAATTGCCATCCACTCTTCTCCATTAGCATATTGGATACCTTCCAACTTGGGGGGCTCATCTGCTGGTGTCTTATCATATATTTTTGCCTTTTCATAATGTTCATGGTATTCTCCTGGCATGAATACTGTAGTGCGTTGCCAGTTCCTCCTCCAGTGGACCATTTGTGCTCAAAACTCTTTTCCATAACTTGGCCATCTTGTGTAGTCCTGCATGGCATGGGTCATAGGTTCTCTGAGTTATACAAGCCCCTTCACCAAAAGTCTGTGATACATGAAGGAGAGATTTGACAGTAGAAATAGACAAAATTTCACTTGGATACATGTAATCATACATTTATAAGAAACAGGACTTCTTGATGACACATTTTCAAATATTTTTGTCAAAGTAATAGTATATGAGATAAGCTGGGTGATCTGAATGTCACAACAGAAAGTGGGTAAGCTGGAACTCCATGATTCAAGTTCCCAGATCAAGAACTACATAGATGACACAGACGTTTCTATATCTTCCCTGAAATTAACCCTGAAATTTATCTTATAAACACAGAGTGAGACTGACAAAACCCAAGCTCAGAATTTTACTCTGCAAGTTACCAAATTACAGCAAAATAAATTCCCAGCCTTAAATGTGTTTCAGGAGAGGGAAATGTCATGTCATGATCATACCTGCAGGAGTCCTTAGGACTTCTTGCCACATGAGAATTCTTGGCTTCATTCAGGAAAGAATTCTAAAGTGAGTCAGAATAAAGGGAAAGTAAGCTTATTTAGAGAGATAGGCATCCCATAGACAGAATGCTGCTGCTGTTGCTAAGTCGCTTCAGTCGTGTCCAACTCTGTGTGACCCCATAGACGCAGCCCACTAGGCTCCTCTGTCCCTGGGATTCTCCAGGCAAGAATACTGGAGTGGGTTGCCATTTCCTTCTCCAATGCATAAAAGTGAAAAGTGAAAGTGAAGTTGCTCAGTCATGCCTGACTCTTAGCGACCCCATGGACTGCAGCCCACCAGGCTCCTCCGTCCATGGGATTTTCCAGGCAAGAGTACTGGAGTAGGGTGCCATTGCCTTCTCCTAGACAGAATGCAGACCGTCTCAAAAGTGAGAGTGGTCCCAGAGTATGGAATCATAGGTTTTATGGATTAAGTAATGTCATAGGCTAATTCTTGGTGTTTAGTTGCCTAGTCGCGTCTGAATCTTCAAGACCTTATTGACTAGAGCACCCCAGGCTTCTCTCTCCCTCACAATCTCCTGGAGTTTGCTCAAACTCATGTCCATTGGATCAGTGATACATCCATCTCATCCTCTGTTACCCTCTTCTCCTTCTGCCTTCAATCTTTCCCAACATCAGGGTCTTTTCAAAGAGGCACCTGTTCAAATCAGGTGGCCAAAGTATTGGGAGCTTCAGTTTCAGCATCAGTCCTTACAGAGTATTCAGGGTTGATTTCTTTTGAGATTGATTGGTTTGATCTTTTTGCTTTACAAGAGAGGAATTCAGTCTGGGACCAGTGACAAGACTTGATCACTCAGAGCTTTTTGGGTAATAAAGTTTTATTAAAGTGTAAAAGAGATAGACAAATCTTCTGACATAGTCATCTGAAGGGGGCAGAAAGAGTGGCCATCTTGTTAGTTTTAGCAAACTGTTTTATGTCTGTTAGAAGGCTATTAATCAGATAAGAGATAAACCTCAAGGCTGAGGGAGTTTCACCAGGCCTCTCTCCCACAATATGCATTTTTGAGATATGATGGCACAACGGGGTCATCTCCCAGCCATACAACAATTGATATGAATACTGGTTTGTTGAGCTATTATCAGCCCAAAGTTTGAGAAAAGAAAAAAGTTAATCTTAGGTGGAACCATTTTAAAGAAAGGCAAATTCCAAAGCAAATACATAGTTTCATTAACATAGATTAAGAAAAACATTTCCATAAGAAAAATGCATTGGTTAGCCCAAGGTTTGAGAAAAGTTAAGTTTAGGTGGAACCAGATGTCATCATGGCAACACAAAATTTTAAGATAAACCTCCTTTAGGCAATGGCAACCCACTCCAGTACTCTTGCCTGAAAAATCCCATGGACGGAGGAGCCTGGTAGGCTTCAGTCCATGGGGTCGTGAAGAGTCAGACATGACTGAGCGACTTCACTTTTACTTTTCACTTTCATGCATTGGAGAAGGAAATGGCAACCCACTCCAGTATTCTTGCCTGGAGAATCCCAGGGACAGCAGAGCCTGGTGGGCTGCCATCTATGGGATCACACAGAGTAGGACACGACTGAAGTGACTTGGCAGAGAAGGAAAAAAAATCTGACACTTGTAGTTTGTTTCCTCCTGCTGCTTAAGGGAGAGGTAAAACAATGTCTGACACTTGTACCCTATTTCTTCCATTTGGAGACCCCTGGCCTTCCTGCCTGTTACCGTCTCAGTCTCATTGGGCAGAGATTATGTATTCACTGTTCTGTTAGAATTAGAAAGTGCTCTAACTAGTCAGTTGCTTCAGTGAAACATGAACCAAAGAGTGGCCCATAGTGAGTGAGTTAGAAAGGCCAGGCATGGCTTGGTTTAATATAGAGAACAGAAATCAAAGTCTTAGAGGGTTGGCACATTAGTGTGGATCTGTCATTTAACTTACTTACACTCACTTACACTGGTAGGGTCCAGAAGACACTTACCACTTTTCAAGTCCTTGAAATTCTCTGTGGTCTCTTTTCTCTGTAGCCCTGATCTTCCCGTGAAAACTACAGACTCTGAATTGGGATATCTAAATACAATAAGAGAGATTAGATCCCTGGGTCACAGGGGCCAAGTGGTGGCACTGGACCACAAAGGCAAGGAGGTCATAATTACCCTGGTGGACAGAAGAGTGAAAACAGCAATCAGAATAGTTTTGATGCCAAAGTCTCAGCCTCTGTGCACTGGTGCCGAGTCAAATCTCAGAGATAGAAGTTTTGGGTGAAGTATGAAAGAATAACTTTATTGATTTGCTAGGTATAGGATGACACAACAAAATCGAGCCCTCAAAAACTGTATCCCAACCCAGGAGGATTTGGTGAGGAATTTTATAGTAATGGTTCAAGGGCAGGGTTGCTAGTAAGGATCAGAATGTGTGCAGGACCTGCATCCCTTTAATCTGGCCTCAGGTGGTCTCTTAATGAGCTTCTGTAGTTCTCGAGGATACAAACTATGACCTTCTATCTGGAATAAAGACTGCTTAATCAAGCAGTTCATCTTCCATTTGTTAGGGGTTTTAGTTCTGTATAAAAGTTTAAAGAGACCATTATGTGTATCACTCAGATGTTTTTTCCCGAAGCTGCACTATATTTTTTTTCTTTTTTTCTTATTTAAATAATTTTATTTATTTATTTTATTTTTGGCTGTGCTTGGTCTTCTTTGCTGTATGGGCTTTTCTCTAGTTACAACAAGCAAGGGCTACTCTCTAATTGAGATGTATGGGTTTCTCATTGTAGTGGCCTCTCTTTTGGAACACAGGCACTAGAACACTAGGGTTTCAGTAGTTGTGGCACATAGTCTCAATAGTTGTGGCTCCTGGGCTCTAGAGAACAGGCCCAATAGTTTCTGTGCACAGGCTGAGTTGTTCCACAATATGTGGAATTTTCCTGGATCAGGCATCAAATCTGTGTCTCCTGCATTGGCAAGTGTATTCTTTACTACTGAGCCACCAACAAAACCTTCACTATTATTTTCTGACTGTCCCTCCCTTGTCTCAGCACTCCTTCACTGATTAACAATTGTTTTAGTCTGTCCTTTGAAACTCAGGAAAGTCATGAAAACCTATTTCTAAAATATAAGAAATAGGGGATACAGAAGGAGCTCCACATGGTCCTGTTCTTTTTTGATCTGACTTGCACAGAACTTTGTCACTGGTTACTTAATTACAGTGTTCCTTGAAATGAAATTGATAGAAAGTCTGCCAAAATATTGCTTGATCTATATAAGCAGAAAAATTGCAAGCCAAGTGAACATAAGTCTAAGTTGAATCATAAAAACCAGGAGTCATGGTCCCTGAGTCAATTCTCAGTCTTAAGCCCCTTGAAGGAAGGGGAGGCTAGATCTCCTTCAGAAAAGACTTCGGTACACAACCAAAATTTATACTTTTAATCTTTCTCACAGTTTTCCTAAAAATGACCTTGACTCTACTACAGGGGTAACTGCATTAGGGAAGAGAAAATGATCAAACCTTTTGGGGACTACTGGACACTAACTTTGAATTAACATTAATTCCATGAGAAACTAAATGCCACTGTGGTCAACCAGTAAGAGTGGTTTATAGCAATCAGTTGGTCAATTAAGTATTAGTTCAGATTCATCTCAGAGTGAGTCCCATGGGTCATTAGACGCATTTTGAAGTTATTTACTCAGTTAAGCAATGTAAAATTGTAATAGACATATTGAGTGGTTAGCAGAATTCCCAATTGGTTTCCTGACATGAAGAATGAGAGATATTATGTGAGAAAGGCCAAGTGGAAACCACTAGAACTGCCTCAACCTAGGAAAACAATAAGTAAAATGTAAAACTGCATTGCTTGGGAGGTTACAGAGATTAATGGTACCATGAAGAACTTGAAGGGGTGATGATTTTATGACATTTCCATTCAATAGGCCTATGTGTCCAGTGTGGAAGACAGATGCATATTGGGAACAACATTATATTATCATAAGCTTATCCAGGTGATGATTCCAGTTGTATTTTTATTGGTGCCAGATGTGTATTTATTATCTGAGCAAATAACAGATCCTCTTGTACTTGATATATGGCTATTGATCTTGCAGATGCTTTTTAAAAATCTACCCATGTTAAAACAAACAAACAAACACCAGAAGCTGTTTGCTTATAGCTTGTAAATCAAGCAATATTGTAAGTTGAGCAATACACTTTCATTCTCCTTCCTCATGGATATACAAGCTCTCTAGCCATATGCTCTAAATTATGTTGTAAGGCTCTTGATTGGCTTTCCTTTCTACAAGATGTCACATTGGTCTGTTACATTGATAAAATTATGCTGACTGGAATTAGTGAATAAAAGTGAAAAGTAAAGTCACTCAGTCCTGTCTGACTCTTTGTGACCCCATGGACTGTAGCTTACCAGTCTCCTCAGTCCATGGAATTTTCCAGGCAAGAATACTGGAGTGGGCTGCCATTTCCTTCTCCAGGGGATCTTCCCGACCCAGGGATCACCCCAGGTCTCCTGCATTGGGGGCAGACGATTTACCGTCTGAGCCACCGGGAAGCCCAATTAGTGAACAAGAAGTAGCAACTAATCTAAACCTATTTCTAAGATATTCATGACCAGTGAAATAAAATAAATTAAAAAAAATCAAGGATCTTCTACCTTACTAAAATTTCTAGGAGTTTAATGATGTAAGCAAGTGAAGATATCCCTACAAAGGTGAAGGATAAATAGCTGCATCTGATCCTTCTATAACCAAAAAAGGAGACCCATGCCTATTAGGCCTCTTTGAATTTTGGAGACAACACATTCTTCATTGGAGTATGTTACTCTGGCTCATTTACAAAATCACCTGAAACACTGGTAGATTTAAATGGGGACCAGAAAAAGGGAAGACAGTACAACAGGCCCAGAGCATAATGCAAGCTGTTCTGCCATTCAGGTCATGTGATCCAGCAGACTCAATGGTACTTGAAGTATCAGTGGCACATAGAAATGGTGTTTGTAGCATTTAATAGACCTTTATGGAGGAATCTGAATTTAGGCCCTTAGCACTTTATTAGCAAAACTCTCTGCTACTCCACAGACCTCTGCTCTCTTTTTTGAGAAACAGTTTTTGGCTTCCTAGTGGGCCTTAGTTAGTTAGTCCAGTCACTCAGTTGTGTCTGACTCTTTATGACCCCATTGAATCGCAGCACATCAGGCCTCCCTGTCCATCACCAACTCCTGGAGTTCACTCAGACTCAGGTCCGAGTCAGTGATGCCATCTAGCCATCTCATCCGGGCCTTAGTAGAGACTAAATGCTTAAACATGGGCCACCAAATTACCAGGCAACCTGACTTGTCTATTGTGAACTGAATGTTATCTGACCCACTGAGAAATACATTTTGCCATGCACAGCAGTATTCATCTATAAAGTGATAATAATGATCACACCTGTGGTATAAGTAAATTGTGATAAACATTGTGTTGGACAAAAGTTTCATTTGGTTTCTTCCTTAAAATGGCCCTAGTAGTTCTTAGTTTTAACTTCATTTGACTCAATTTCATTAGATTGCATTGTGATGTGACAGCTGTCATATTAGTGTGAATTTTTAAAAAATCAGAAGTCATGAATCTTTGTGCAGCCATTTTAATATTGAAGGTAGAATTTTAAAAAGCAACACTTTCAGTATATTATGCATTATTATTTCAAGAAAGGTAAAAACATAATTGAAACACACACAAAAAAATATTTGTGCAGTATATGGAGAAGGTGCAATGACTGATTGAATGTGTCAAAAATGGTTTGTGAAGTTTTGTGCTAGAGATTTCTCATTCAACAATGCTGCAAGGTCTAGTAGACCAGTTTAAGTTGACTAATTAATTAAGTCACTCGCTCAGTCGTGTCCGACTCTTTGTGACCCGGTGGACTGTAGCTCATGGACCAAGCTCCTCCATCCATGGTATTCTCCAAGCAAGATACTGGAGGGGGTTGCCATTTCCTTTGACCCAGGGATTAAACCCAGGTCTCCCGCATTGCAGGCAGAGGCTTTAACCTCTGAGTCACTAAGGAAGCCCTTAAGTTGATAGGGATCAAATCAAGACATTAATTGAGAAAAATCAATGCTATAACACGTGGGAGATAGCTGACATACCCACAATATTCAAATCAAGTGCTGGAAATCATTTGAGCCAGCTTTGTTATATTAATTGCTTTGATGTTTGAGTTCCACATAGGTTAACTGAAAGAAACCTTACTTAAACATAACAAAAGCATTCTGGTTTTAAGCCAAATGGTGTCAGGCAATGCAAAATGGGTATTGTACAACAATGGGGAACAGAATAGGTCATAGGGCAAACAAAATGAACTACTACTGATCACATCAAAGGCAGGTCTTCATCCAAAGAGGTGATGCTGTGTAGATGTTGGTACTGGATGGGAGTCCTCCATCATGAATGCCTCCTGGAAAACCAAAGGATTAATTCCAACAAACACTTCTCTCAGGTTGACCAACTGAAAGCAGCACTTTATGAAATCATCCAAAATGATTTAATAGAAAATATATAATCTTTCATCAGTATAACACAAGAGTGCATATTTGTTTGATGACCAGGCAAAAGCCATTACAGCTTGGCTGGGAAGTTCATCTGATTCATCAGACATTATACCTCCAGATTTCCATTTATTTTGGCCTTTACAAAACTCTCTTAATAGAAAAACTTGCAATTCCCTGGAAGACTGTAAAGGACACCTGGACTAGTTCTTTGCTCAAAAATTTAAAAAGTTTTGGGAAGATGGAATTATGAAGTTGCATGAAAAATGGCAGAAAGTAGTGGAACAAAGCTGTGAATATGTTCTTCAATAAAGTTATTAGTGGAAATGAAAAGTGTGTCTTTTATTTTTAATTAAAAAAAAAACATGGAAACAACCTAGATGTCCATCAGCAGATGAATGGATAAGAAAGCTGTGGTACATATATACAATGGAGTATTACTCAGCCATTAAAAAGAATACATTTGAATCAGTTCTAAGGGGGTGGATGAAATTGGAGCCTATTATACAGAGTGAAGTAACCCAGAAAGAAAAACACCAATACAGTATACTAACTCATATATACGGAATTTTTTTGAATTTTATTTTATTTTTAAACTTTACATATGGAATTTAGAAAGATAGTAATGATAACCCTGTAAGTAAGACAGCAAAAGATACACAGATGTATAGAACAGTCTTTTGGACTCTGTGGGAGAGGGAGAGGGAGAGGGTGGGATGATTTGGGAGAATGGCATTGAAACATGTATAATATCATATCTGAAATGAATTGCCAGTCCAGGTTCGACACATGATACTGGATGCTTGGGGCTGGTGTACTGGGACGACCCAGAGGGATGGTATGGGGAGGGTGAAGGGAGGGGGGTTCAGGATGGGGAACACGTGTATACCTGTAGTGGATTCATGTTGATGTATGGCAAAACCAATACAATATTGTAAAGTAATTAACCTCCAATTAAAAGAAATAAATTTATATTAAAAAAAAGAAGGCTGCCTTTTTTTTTTTTTTTTGCATTCAAAAGTTCACCCTAAAATGTCTTGAGTCAATTTTGTCCATTCTTCTCCCCAGTGAGAAAAAAAAAAAAAAAAAAAAACAGTTACATATATATATATATATTTTTTTTATGATGAATTTTTGATCAGTGTCTTGTCACTTTCATCTTGAAGCCATCATACTGAAACTCTGATCTGGGTTTAGTGTACTCTTTTTTTTTTAATTAATTTTATTTTATTTTTAAACCTTACATAATTGTATTAGTTTTTGCCAAATATCAAAGTGAATCCACCACAGGTATACATGTGTTCCCCATCCTGAACCCTTCCTCCCTCCTCCCTCCCCATACCATCCCTCTGGGTCGTCCCAGTGCACCAGCCCCAAGCATCCAGCATCGTGCATTGAACCTGGACTGGCATCTCGTTTCATACATGACATTTCACATGTTTGAATGCCCAGAGATATCTCATGTTCTAAGTATGTAACAGTTGATTGTACCCATTGAAGAATTTATCTAGAGGCTTTATGACTTTGTTTAGCTAGTGTCTTTAGAATAAAATGAGTCTATGAGTAAAAAAAAAAAAAAAAAAAAGGAACTTTTTAGCCAGCCCAATAGATTATGAATAATGCATATATAAAGGAATTTAGAAGACAGTCTGAAACAATTACAGTATAAGTGTTAATTATTATCATAAATTGGATGCTTATTTTATCAGAAATTTGATAGGACTAAAAGGTAAGTGAAAAAAATCAATTAATACAGTTTCAAACAGTAAAATCTATGATTCTTCAAGAAATTTCTGAATAATTTTCCCAAGTAATTTTACCTAAAACAAAGTCAGTTATTTGAATGAGTACATAGTCTTGTAGGAAAAAATAAAATTTAAGATATGTTATTATAAAGATGTTAGACATTATTCTAAATTTATTTGTCTGATTTTGTGGGCTCTAAAAAATCCTGCATGTTCAGCCAAATTTGAGCTGACTCTTTAATATCCCTCATTATATTTCAACACGAATGGCTGTTCATACATTTCCAAAAATAGCATTCATGGGTCAATGGAAATATAAACTGCTCACACTTGTTCCAAGCGTTGATGCATTACAAGTATAAATAAAATATATTGGTCAAAATGAAAACTTTGACACTACCCCATATGCCACAGTGATATTTTTAAACTCTGAGCTATAAGATACACTAATTTCTTCTCATTATTTTTTGCCAACTCTCTGAAAAATCTTTGCACACTTTTTCTTTTCTTGCCTTTTTCTCAGCTATTACTTCATTCAACAAATATCTATCAAGCAACTACCACCTATCAGGCAGTCTTCTATATACTGTTAAAAAGCAAAACATAACATAAACAAAAAAAACTTGATTCAGGAGGATTTTATACATAAATGGGGGAGAGAGAGAGAAAAAAAATATTATACAACACACAATGTTATATAATGGTAAGACTTCAGGAGAAAAAGCAGAGAAATGTGATGCAAAGTTTGGGAAACTCATCCACTGAGCTTTTATTTAGGTGATCAGGAAAGAACGAATCAGTTAGAGAGTTTATGGAAAATTATACTTTGGTAAGAATCCAACAAAATACGTGTAAGATCTGTTGCTAAATAAAATAATGATGAAAGAAATAAAAAATCGAAATAAATGTATGTGGTGGTTTAGTCACTGATTCATGTCAGATTCTTGCAACCCCATGGACGGTAGCCTGCTAGGCTCTTCTGTCCATGGGATTCTCCAGGCAAGAACACTGCAGTGGGTTACCATTTCCTTTTCCAGGGGAACTTCCTGATCCAGGGATCGAATCCAGATCAGTTGCAGATCAGTTGCACTGCAGTTGATCTTCTGAACTGTAAGCAGATTCTTTACCAACTGAGTCACCAGGGAGGCCTCAAATAAGTATATAGCTATACTATTTTCATGCCTTTGAAGACACAAATTCATATATAGATTCAGACACAATCCAAGAACTATATTTTTAAAAGAAATAGATGTTTATTCTAAAACCTATAAGAAAAATAAGAAAAGCAATTTTTCACTGAACCAATTATAAGCATTTAACATATTACAGTCCAGTTTCTATATAAATTTTCAGATAAGTTTGACAATTATCAAAGAAAAAGTTCCCATAAAATAAAATAAAATTTCCCTAATTATACAATTATAATTATAAAAATAATAATATGTGTTCTATATTAACAAATATAGAAAACTTCACAAATACAGAAAATCAGTCAAATCTATTCATAAAGGTAAAACATTGAACAAAGAATCAATACCAAATATAGACATAATTCTCAAAATAGTCAAAATGCCTACATGGATTTATATATATAAAATCACTAAACAGAATATAAAACTGATAGAATATGACTAGTTCTACTAAATATTTTCTGGATAAATGGAAGGAACTCTATTAGTACAAATAAGTAAATTAAAATGCCAATAGATATAATTAAGCTATTGATATATCCAATATATTTTCCAAATTTAAAAGAAAATAACATGTGCATCTTCACATGAAAATTAAGGAAAATGACTAATAATATTAAGTTTGTATGTTTTAAAATAACTATATTATAGTTAATAACAATAATTAAGCTATTGTTAATTATTGTTAACAATATTTAACAACAAAACAAAACAATATTTAACAATATTAATTGACAATATTAATTAATTAATTAATGCCATAAGAAAACAGTAATAAAAACAGTAATAATTCTGGAAGATATTTCTAGTACAATAAAGCAGATAGAATATAGCTTCTGGAAAATTCACATGAGGGTTATGTAACTCTGAAGAATACACATATTGTTAAAAAGTATTAAATATATCCAGGACCAAATTGAAAATCAATTTTATAATATCTGAGTCTTTCATCACATGATAATCTCAATTGGAGGGAGTTTGCTTGATTTTTACAAACTTTGGAAATGATTAGCCATTGTTTCAGAGAAGGCAATGGCAACCCACTCCAGTACTCTTGCCTGGAAAATCCCATGGGCGGAGGAGCCTGGTAGGAGGCAGTCCATGGGGTCGCTAAGAGTCAGGCACGACTGAGCAACTTCACTTTCACTTTTCACTTTCATGCATTGGAGAAGGAAATGGCAACCCACTCCAGTGTTCTTGTCTGGAGAATTCCAAGGACCGGGGAGCCTGGTGGGCTGATGTCTATGGGCTTGCACAGATTCAGACATGACTGAAGTGACACAGCAGCAGCAGCAGCAATTGTTTTGGAGATTTTGCTGTCAGATGAAATTTAATTTTTAAGGATTTAGCCTTAATGAAAAAGGGTAAGCAATATATGATTTCTCACAGTTTAGGAAAATTGGTCCCCTTAGGAAATGTCTCATTTTTATATGCCCTATGATTTTCTTAAAGATATCATCCTTAGCAATGTGTGTACATGTATTTATGTGTGTACACAGATGTGTGCATGATGTGCAATGAGGGTGGGTAAATGGAACAATGAGTATTCGCATGTGTTTTTATTCCATGTATATTTATATTAAATAGTTGAGAAATTATTTGAGGAATAGATCTAAATCATTTAACGACTAATATGTTTCAATTCTATAATTCCTCATTGACTGATACCTTATAGAAACACCTGCCATGAGGTCTACTCTCAGACAATAGATTCAGTTAAGATTGTTGCTTGGCAGCTCTATTTCTCTGGCTTTGAGAACACTTGACAATTTATTGTGATGCTACTGTGCTGATACTGAAGAAGAAATCCTTGTGTTGAATCACCAACATCATCCCACCCCCAATATTTTCCAATGCTATATATACAGAGAAACCATTTAACATTGACAGGTGGATACTGAAAACCATACAGGCTTCTCCAAGACATGGTAAGACTTTTCTTCATTCCTTTACATTTGTCTACCAGTATTTTCCAAACTGTGTTCTTTGAACCATAAAGTTAAACTGGCTTAGAGATGATAATGATCTCATATATTAGCTGTTTATTTCCTGCAGAACTACATAATATTTGGGGGCAAACAGTTGCTTTTAAAAAAAATAAATAAAATCCTTACATTAAGGTGAAGAAAAATTAAGCTCTTCATTATCATCAAAATCGAAAGCTATATCTCTCAAGGAAGTATGATATTGACATGAAGATTAACAATTAGACCAATCACAGAATAGATTCTAGAAAAAAATCACCTATTCATATAATTTATAACAATGTGACCCTGGCATAAATTAGAGAAATGATCATTCTAATAATTTTTCTGGACCAACTTGATGTCCATATGGGAAAAAAAAAGATAAAGCTGGATTTCTATCATGCATTATATGCAAAAGCAAATTCCTGATGAATTGTAGACACAAATTCAGATGGTAATATCATGAAGCTTCTAGAAGTTAAGTCATAGATCTGACTTAAAATAGCTACCTTGTAAAGCAATCAAAATCATAAAGATAAAATATGTAGTTTAATATATTAAATTTTATTACATCTATTTTAAAAAACACCTGATATTAGAAAAGTAGGTCACAAAGTGAGAGGGAATACTTCCAATGCACACATATGATATAAAAATTCGGAAAATAAGCCAGCTTTCAAAAACCAAAATGAAAGGTCAAACAATCCAATAAAAATGGGCATGACAGTCGAGAATGCATTTTTCCAAAGAGAATATCAAATAAACCAGTAAGTATATGCAATGATTCTCTCTTTAGTTTTAGAAAAATTAAAGAGTAAGACAATGCCACCACCAAAAGCACAATGTGACATCACAACATATAGCACGGAATGGAGATTATAAACTAAAATACAAAAATAGATATAAATATTGATAGATTATAAATAAACATATAAATGAAGAGTAAACTGCAGCTTAGAATGTGGATAAACAAAAACAATCACAGGCTGCCGGTGAGATATAATTGATACAACCACTTGGAAAAGCTGTTTGGCAATTTCTATCTAGTCTGACTAAATAAAAAACCTATTGCTGCTGAAATTTTGGTCTTTGTACACTGGCACCAAAACAAAATCACAGAGATGGTTTTGGGTAAAGAAGCAAAGAGTAGCTTTATTTACTTGCCTGTCAAAGGATGCCAAAGCAAGCTAGTGCTCTCAGATCAGATCAGATCAGTCGCTCAGTCATGTCCGACTCTTTGCGACCCCATGAATCGAAGCATGCCAGGCCTCCCTGTCCATCAACAACTCCCGGAGTTCACTCAGACTCACATCCATCGAGTCAGTGATGCCATCCAGCCATCTCATCCTCTGTCGTCCCCTTCTCCTCCTGCCCCCACTCCCTCCCAGCATCAGAGTCTTTTCCAATGAGTCAACTCTTCTCATGAGGTGGCCAAAGTACTGGAGTTTCAGCTTTAGCATCATTCCTTCCAAAGAAATCCCAGGGCTGATGTCCTTCAGAATGGACTGGTTGGATCTCCTTGCAGTCCAAGGGACTCTCAAGAGTCTTCTCCAACACCACAATTCAAAAGCATCAATTCTTCGGCACTCAGCCTTCTTCACAGTCCAACTCTCACATCCATACATGACCACAGGAAAAACCATAGCCTTGACTAGACAGACCTTTGTTGGCAAAGTAATGTCTCTGCTTTTGAATATGCTGTCTAGGTTGGTCATAACTTTCCTTCCAAGGAGTAAGCGTCTTTTAATTTCATGGCTGCAGTCACCATCTGCAGTGATTTTGGAGCCCAGAAAAATAAAGTCTGACACTGTTTCCACTGTTTCCTCATCTATTTCCCATGAAGTGGTGGGACTGGATGCCATGATCTTCGTTTTCTGAATGTTGAGCTTTAAGCCAACTTTTTCACTCTCCACTCTCACTTTCATCAAGAGGCTTTTGAGTTCCTCTTCAGTTTCTGCCATAAGGGTGGTGTCATCTGCACATCTGAGGTTATTGATATTTCTCCTGGCAATCTTGATTCCAGCTTGTGCTTCTTCCAGCCCAGCATTTCTCATGATGTACTCTGCATATAAGTTAAACAAGCAGGGTGACCATATACAGCCTTGACGCACTCCTTTTCCTATTTAGAATCAGTCTGTTGTTTATAGAGGTTACACAGTTGTAAAGTTTGTGAAAGTTCAGTGATCTATACTATCACATGGGCATAATTTGAAGTATTTTATATTTTGAAAATGTTAAATTTAATTCCCTAATTTGTAGTAGGTTTCTCAAAGGAACAAATATGAGGCTTGCAGTCTTTAGTTGAAACACTAAAATTACTGAATATGCCTATGTTTTTCTTTATTATAAAATAATTACATGTACATGAAATATGTTGGTTCTGGTGACACATGTAGTTTTATTTTTCTATGATAGAAAGGTGACAGAAAGCTTACTTTGAAAAATTCCAAACTAAATATGATCACCTTGAAATCCCAAAGCACTGAATATTATTTGTGGACCAGAATACTTCTAAAATCTTTTCAATTTCATTTCCAAAATTTTCAACTTTTCATTTAAAATAGTATTCAGAATTAATATTTATTACAAAGTCTTTGTAAGCTAAATGTAAATATTATCAAGAGGCAAATTTTCTACACCTTCATTTCTCAGATCAGTTCCCAATAATTCTATATGTAATAGCTATCATATCATCTCAAAGTATATTTCTCACTCCATTATTTACTCCAATATATGTTGTCTGGAGTTTAATTTACAGACCTTAAAGGACAGTGGAACATTTGTCTCATTTTTTATAAGCACATTTATGTACAGAGAATTTAAATTATTTTAGATAAATCTTGCCTATGGATGCAAAAAGTATTTTAAAGGATTTTTTGAAAAATGAGTGTGTATGTGTAAATAATCAATAGATCAGGCACTATTTTATTGTAATAAGAACAGATAATTTTATCAAGAGTTTAGTAAAAATTTAATATTTTTTTAAAAAAATATATAAAATTATAAACTCCAAAGGAAAAGACTACTAAGAAGATGAGTACTGAAATAAATATTTGGCCTTTTAGTAGTAGTACTCTTGCCTGGAAAGTCCCATGGATGGGGGAGCCTGGTGGGCTGCAGTCCATGCGGTGGCAGGGAGTCGGACGTGGCTGAGCGACTTCACTTTCAACTTTTCACTTTCGTGCATTGGAGAAGGAAATGGCAGCCCACTCCGGTGTTCTTGCCTGGAGAATCCCAGGGACAGTGGAGCCTGGTGGGCTGCTGTCTGTGGGGTCGCACAGATTCAGACACGACTGAAGCGACTTAGTAGTAGTAGTAGTAGTAGTAGTAGTAGTAGTAGTGATATTGTAAATTATATGAACTCTAAACATTACACCTTATTTGCTATACACTGCAAAGCTACAGGATATGTATCTCTGTTTTCCAAAAGTGGAGATACATATTATTCCAGAACTGGCTGAATCTAATGTCCTTAATCTTGATTTCATGTTTCCTGATATGTGCTAGTACTTTGACTAACAGATAAGAGCATTTCAAGCATTAGATAATGATGTTGACTCCCACTATAAACATTTTTTGAAAGTATTTTAAAAAGTTTTAGTCATTTGTGTTCAGCAACTGATTCCTTAACACAAATTCAGACATCACATGGTTAATGTAATATATAACTTTAGAGCCCCTCCCAATCCTGATTTTTTTGTTGATGTTGTTGTTCAGTCATTCAGTCGTCTTGGACTCTTTGGGACCCCATGGACTACATTAGGCCAAGCTTTCCTGTCCTTCTCTATCTCCCAGAGTTTGCTCAAACTCATGTCCACGGAGTTGATGAAGCCATCCAAATCTCATTCTCCGTTGCCTGCTTCTTCTCCTGCACTCAATCTTTCCCATCATCAGAGTCTTCTCCAATCCTAATGTTAAATGTGTGCATCATTGTGTGGCCCACAGTTTTTTCTTGAGTGGATATGAAGCTCTGGAAGATATTAACCAAGGATATGGTCCAGGCCTGACAAGCTAATTCATAGTACATGTTGAGGGCTGAAGATGAACAGGACAGGAAAAGGAAAAAAATAAAATAAAACATACATTAAAAATTCAAAATAATCAATTTCTGGTTTGTGTATGTCAAATACTAAAAGTGAAGTCGCTCAGTCATGTCCGACTCTTAGTGAGCCCAAGGACTGCAGCCTACCAGGCTCCTCCATCCATGGAATTTTCCAGGCAAGAGTACTGGAGTGGGGTGCCATTGCCTTCTATGGACAGAAGGTCTATCATAACTCAATTACCAAATTCCTAATTCTCAATGATATTTAAGACTTAAAAAGTGAGATATTTTCCATTGATCTGTGATATGTTTTAACTTGTGCACAGTAGACTCATTATGGATCTCCTGACTTTAATGCCCTTGGCATAAGACTGGTAAAATATGTGTTAATATTAACATAAAATCATATTACTATAAATCTACCAATAAGCATAACCAAAGCATTTGGGATACCTTCAAAAGTAATTTTTAATATTTAAACTAAAATTATTATGCAAGTATCATTATTGTTTTGCCATTAGTTAAGAATCCAGAGCTAGGAATTAATTACTTCAGTGGAAATTTACCAATATTTTCTATATTAAAATTATTGACATATAAGACATTCTATTTATATAATTTTTAATATTTTTCAAAGTAATTTTTCCATCTAGATGTATTTATACTCCCTACAGTGAAATGTAGATAGCATTTTTCTTTTATATTGAATCAAACATAGAGAAAATTACAAATATTCATGGTTTAAATCTCAAAGATATGCAGAATGTGTTGTTTTTTATGACTTTATTTTTATTTATGCTATATTCTGAGTGTGACTAGAATAATTGTTCCTGTTTAAGTAGCCATCAGAAAATTTCCTAGGAAAAACACTGATTAAATTGAAGCCAGAATACAATAGTTCAGATACTCAAATCTTTATAAACTACCCTCATTATATGTCATAGTTAAGTACAAGTCCAAAGGCCTTGGGGGTTTTTAAACATTATCATTCCTCTTTTAGACATACCATTTTTATCTATACTGTCTACAAAGTAGAAATTATTTGATTTAATATTTAATACAGAGGACACATTAGCATATCCCTTAAAGTACAGGTTAATGCTCATACATGGTACAGTCCATCCCTTCCTCTCCTCTCTGTTATCTAAACTGAATGATGACCCATTGCTCCTGGAGGTTAGAAATTTCCCTATAAATCTAAAAATAAAAGTTACAGTTCCACGATAACTTCTAATAGTCTTTTAGTCAGTTCTCTTTTTAAAATTATCAATTATATTAGGAGTTGGTATTAATATAAACACACTAATATATATATATATATAATATAATCAACAAGGACTTGTCCTATAGCAAAGGGAACTCTACTCAATATTTTGTAATAACCTATTAAGAAAAAGAATCTTAAAAAAATAGGTATACATGTATGTATAACTGAATCACTTTCTTGTACTCCAATAAAAAAGAAATAGAATTCATCTACTTGATATATTTGTTTCATATATAACATAGTAGTGAATTAGAGTATTTCTAGCTCAGATATTTCATTTGGAATAGCACTGTAATAATTGGGAGCTTCTTTAATTTCATTAAACTTTTAAAGATACTGATTTACCTTGATTTTTATTGATCCAAGTTCTCTTATTGAAACACTTTGGGCCAGATATATTTCCCATTGAGAGGTTTTCAGATTTAATAAATAGTTTAAAGTTTACATGGTAGTGCATACTATTCTCAGCATGGGCTTGGACAGCAATTTCTACTTATATTAAATTGTCCAAAAATATTAATAAAATATTAATTATAAAGATAAAATTCAAATAGTCTTACATCATTTCAAAGTGTGTTTTCTATAGAATGAATTCAAACAAGTCAGATTTTGCATCAAAAGGATACTTTTTAAAACTTTTATACTTTATAAAAGAAAAATTTAGAACTTGGTATTGAGGATTTGACTTTTTCTAGTCTGCATAAATATTTCATATATGGTCAGGAGGTCTAAATCCTAGTTGCTTTTAAATGCAAAATAAAGCACCCAAACAATAGCAAATAAATTACTAGTCAATAACCTAGCGAGCCTTTAACCCATACCCCTGAATTTTCAAAGTGTCTTTTCTTTGCAATAGAAGGAAAATGCTAATTGACTGCCAAATAAAATTGCTTTTAGATGTACAATTCATCCAGCATTTTAAAAATTGAGTAATGCATCTGTCATAAACAATTGAGTTTTATTTTTTGTTGTTGTTTTTTTGGGTTAAGAGTATAGAACACTTTTGTATGCAGTGTATTATTCATCTTCCTTTTTGCCCTATGTGTCAGATAATATGAATTATGAGTCTAAGCCCTAGAAAGACTGTAACCTTCCCAAGTCTGTTCAGTTAGTAGATGAGAAAGTCAGAACTAGAAATGCCAGAGCAATGATAAATGCATTTTTTAATCTTATGCTTTACCTAAACAGTATTAGAATATAAGGAAGACAGGTAACTTCGCTTTAAAAAAAGAGAGAGAGAGAGAGAGGAGGCTCTGTGGTCATGATTATCTGAGTTTGAATTTATACCTATCTCTTTGAAACTATATAACCTTGGACAAGGTACTAATACTCACTTAATCTTATTCTGTTCTTTCTTTCTACTTTTTGCATATTTTAATCAAGACCTATTTTAAGATCCCCTTCACATGCTTTCGGAGAAGGGAATGGCAACCCACTCCAGTATTCTTGCCTGCAGAAATCCATGGACAGTGTAGCCTGGTGAGCTACAGTCTATGGAGTCACAAAAAGTCGGACAGGACTAAACGATACTCACTTTCAGTTCCGTTCAGTTCCGTTCAGTCGCTCAGTCGTGTCGGACTCTTTGCAACCCCATGAACCATAGCATGCCAGGCCAGCCTATCCATCACGAACTCCCAGAGTCCATGCAAACCCATGTCTATTGAGTCAGTGATGCCATCCAACCATCTCATCCTCTGTTGTCCCCTTCTCCTGCCCTCAATCTTTCCCAGAATCAGGATCTTTTCAAATGAGTCAGCTCTTCACATCAGGTGGCCAAAGTATTGGAGTTTCAGCTTCAACATCAGTCCTTCCAAAGAAATCCCAGGAGTGATCTCCTTTAGGATGGACTGGTTGGATCTCCTTGCAGTCTAACGGACTCTCAAGAGTCTTCTCTAACACCACAGTTCAAAAGTGTCAATTCTTGGGTGCTCAGCTTTTTTTACAGTCCAACTCTCACATCCATACATGACCACAGGAAAAACCATAGCCTTGACTAGACGGACCTTTGTTGGCAAAGTAATGTCTGCTTTTTAATATGCTGTCTAGGTTGGTCATAACTTTCCTTCCAAGGAGTAAGTGTCTTTTAATTTCAAGGCTGCAATCACCATCTGCAGTGATTTTGGAGCCCAGAAAATAAATTCAGCCACTGTTTCCCCATCTATTTGCCATGAAGTGATAGCACCGGATCCCATGATCTTTGTTTTCTCAATGTTGAGGTTTAAGCCAACTTTTTCACTTTCCTCTTCACATGCTTTTAAAATATATGGTTCTTTCTCTTTCAATTTTTTTTTCCTTTCTTTAAAATTTTAAATCTATTTTCATATTTGTGTATTTCCTGATGTGCTTTGTCATTTTGCCTGTGAAATTATTTTAAGTGGAAGTTGCTCTCTGTTGAAGAATTCAGTCCATCCGTAAGTCATCACTGCCAATCAGTAGCTAGAAAGATAAATGATCACTAAATGAATTATTATATTAAGTGAAATGTTAATATTCTACTGGAAAGAAACCAAAACCTTTATGTCATGTCATTAAAATTCCTTTCAAATAGCTTTTTATTTATTTATTTTTTATTTTGGAGAATAGATTCATTAAGTTTATTTATCAACAGAAAAACAGTGTGTGTAATTAAGGTAATTTATAACTCTGAGGTCAGCTATTTTATTTTATTTTTTTTAATTTTTAATTTTATTTTATTTTTAAACTTTACATAATTGTATTAGTTTTGCCATATATCAAAATGAATCTGCCACAGGTATACCTGTGTTCCCCATTCTGAACCCTCCTCCCCCCTCCCTCCCCATACCATCCCTCTGGGTCGTCCCAGTGCACTAGCCCCAAGCATCCATATCGTGCATCGAACCTGGACTGGCATCTCATTTCATACATGATATTTTACATGTTTCAATGCCATTCTCCCAAATCTTCCCACCCTCTCCCTCTCCCACAGAGTCCATAAGACTGTTCTATACATCAGTGTCTCTTTTGCTGTCTCATACACAGGGTTATTGTTACCATCTTTCTAAATTCCATATATATGAGTTAGTATACTGTATTGGTGTTTTTCCTTCTGGCTTACTTCACTCTGTATAATAGGCTCCAGTTTCATCCACCTCATTAGAACTGATTCAAATGTTTTCTTTTTAATGGCTGAGTAATACTCCATTGTGTATACGTACCACCTCTTTCTTATCCATTCATCTGCTGATGGACATCTAGGTTGCTTCCATGTCCTGGCTATTATAAACAGTGCTGCGATGAACATTGGGGTACACGTGTCTCTTTCCCTTCTGGTTTCCTCAGTGTGTATGCCCAGCAGTGGGATTGCTGGATCATAAGGCAGTTCTATTCCCAGTTTTTTAAGGAATCTCCACAGTTTTCTCCATAGTGGCTGTACTAGTTTGCATTCCCACCAACAGTGTAAGAGGGTTCCCTTTTCTCCACACCCTCTCCAGCATTTATTACTTGTAGACTTTTGGATTGCAGCCATTCTGACTGGAGTGAAATGGTACCTCATAGTGGTTTTGATTTGCATTTATCTGATAATGAGTGATGTTGGGCACCTTTTCATGTGTTTGTTAGCCCTCTGTATGTCTTCTTTGGAGAAGTGTCTATTTAGTTCTTTGGCCCATTTTTTGATTGGGTCATTTATTTTTCTGGAGTTGAGCTGTAGGAGTTGCTTGTATATTTTTGAGATTAGTTGTTTGTCAGTTGCTTCATTTGCTATTATTTTCTCCCATTCTGAAGGCTGTCTTTTCACCTTGCTAATAGTTTCCTTTGATGTGCAGAAGCTTTTAAGGTTAATTAGGTCCCATTTGTTTATTTTTGCGTTTATTTCCAATATTCTGGGAGGTGGGTCATAGAGGATCCTGCTGTGATGTATGTCAGAGAGTGTTTTGCCTATGTTTTCCTCTAGGAGTTTTATAGTTTCTGGTCTTACATTTAGATCTTTAATCCATTTCTATATTAAAGTTGCAGGATATAAAATCAACATACAGAAATCCCTTGCATTCCTATACACTAATAATGAGAAAACAGAAAGAGAAATTAAGGAAACAATTCCATTCACCATTGCAATGGAAAGAATAAAATACTTAGGAATATATCTACCTAAAGAAACTAAAGACTTATACATAGAAAACTATAAAACACTGGTGAAAGAAATCAAAGAGGACACTAATAGATGGAGAAATATACCATGTTCATGGATTGGAAGAATCAATATAGTGAAAATGAGTATACTACCCAAAGCAATTTATAGATTCAATGCAATCCCTATCAAGCTACCAACAGTATTCTTCACAGAGCTAGAACAAATAATTTCACAATTTGTATGGAAATACAAAAAACCTCGAATAGCCAAAGCGATCTTGAGAAAGAAGAATGGAACCTGAGGAATCAACCTACCTGACTTCAGGCTCTACTACAAAGCCACAGTTATCAAGACAGTATGGTACTGGCACAAAGACAGGAATATAGATCAATGGAACAAAATAGAAAGCCCAGAGATAAATCCAAGCACATATGGACACCTTATCTTTGACAAAGGAGGCAAGAATATACAATGGATTAAAGACAATCTCTTTAACAAGTGGTGCTGGGAAATCTGGTCCACCACTTTTAAAAGAATGAAACTAGAACACTTTCTAACACCATACACAAAAATAAACTCAAAATGGATTAAAGATCAAATAGTTTTTTAAAGTTTTGCTAAATTAGGCTACAGATCCTACCCTCTTCCCACTTGTTGACAATGCCAAAGTCTTCATCAATCTACCAAAGTTTCATGAGGTTCTTTCCTCTTTGCTGTCCCCAAGAATATGAAGATATTATATACCTATATATAAAAGAAAAGCTGAAAATATAATTAAGGAAAGATTTCAAGTCACTGGTCTTTAAGCATGCTTATCACTTTCATTCATGTGTGTATATATATATATATATACACACACACACACATATATATAAATTTTATGTATATATGTATACATTTTACATGTGTTTATATGTTACATATATATGTATACATTTTGCATATATATATATATGTGTGTGTGTGTGTGTGTGTGTGTATAAAATCTGGAGGTTTTATTTTCCACAACACTTTCATGGGAGTCAACCATATATCATGAGATGTGATGTTTACAAATACAGAAGTTGCACATTTCATAT
The DNA here is from genome assembly GCF_027580195.1 of Bos mutus. Classification (NCBI taxonomy): domain Eukaryota; kingdom Metazoa; phylum Chordata; class Mammalia; order Artiodactyla; family Bovidae; genus Bos; species Bos mutus. Next base: position 68,414,188 of record NC_091631.1, on the reverse strand, counting down.
TTATTTTACCAGACTCTACAAGTTTCATGAATTGTTGATCCCTCTCTTTTCTCTCTCATTTTTGGTTTGTTTGTGGTTTGGTTTTGAATCAGAATTTCTGTGCTGGCAAGTGGTAATCAGGATTTAAAACCTATTCAAAGAACAGACTGAACTTTTTTTTCCCCCCTTTTTTTAACTCTTCCCATTGAAATAAAATATATTACAAAAGTTTTTTTTGCAAAAACATCACAAAGAGCACTTTTTTCTTCAACTATTTACAACTAAATTGCCAATATAAGGCCAAATCATTTTCACATATGTTTTAATGTGTAGTTCCTATGCAGTAGGACTCTGCTGCATAATTACAGTGTAACCATCAAAGCTGATAAATTAATATTGATATAATAAAACCAATAAAGTTTCACAGATCTTTCCAATAATGTCTTTAAAACAAATGTATCCAGACAAGAATCATGTTTGTATAAAGTTTGCATATCCTCATTAAATACAGAAAAATTTCCGTTTTTTCGTCTTTCATGATGGTGATCATTTCACTGGTTACAGGCCATGTGTGTGTGTGTGTGTGTGTGTGTTTAAGTAACTTCAGTTGCGTCCAACTCTTTGTGATCCAGTTGTCTGTAGCCCTCCAGGATCCTCCATCCTTGGGATTCTCTAGGCAAGAATACTGGACTGGGTTGCTATGCCCTCCTACAGGAGATCTTCTTGACTTAGGGATCTAACCTGGATCTCTTATGTCTCCTGCTTTGGCAGGTGTGTTCTTTACCTATAGCACCACCCAGGAAGACAATATGTAGGATATTAATCAGGCTGGGCTTGTTAGACACAGATTTTGCATCTTTAGCAGTAACATCATACAATGATGTTGTATTATCACTGCATTATATAGGTAACATGAGTTTTTGTATTTGCTTTTATCCTATTTTCAGTATTGTTAAATCTGCAGATTTTATTTGGCTAATATATTTACATAGTTCAAAATCAAAAAGTACATTATAAAGGTTTTCCTTGAGATGGTTAAGCTGCCCAGGAAGAAATCTGCATCTAATGTCCTTTGCTCATTCAACAGGCTTTGATTCCAGTCTTATTTTTCCTGCTTATTATGCCCCCAGATTTGGCTAATCCAGGGAAATATTTGTGATTGGTCTAAACTACTTGAGCTAATTCATACATCTAGGAATGAACACTCTTGCCTGGAGAATCCCATGGATGGAGGAGCCTGTTGGGCTGCAGTCCATGGGGTCACAAACAGTTGGACACCACTGAGTGACTTCTCTTTCACTTTTCACTTTTATGCACTGGAGAAGGAAATGGCAACCCACTCCAGTGTTCTTGCCTGGAGAATCCCAGGGGAGTCTGGTGGGCTGCCGTCTATGGGGTCACACAGAGACAGACACTACTGAAGTGACTTAGCAGCAGCAGCGGGGATGAACATGTGATATGATTCTGGCTAATAAGAAGTGTGAAAAGACTTCTTGGCATGTCATTTGGGAAAGTTGTTGGTTTTCTGAAAAAAGAAAGAAGAAGAACACAGCATTCAGATTTTTTTCCCCCTTCTCTCATTTTCTTCCTGTTTGGAATGCCTGTTTCATGGTTGGACGTGTAATAGATATCTTGGAATCCTAAACAAAGAAACCAATATGACTGTACAGAAAAACAAAAAGACTGTAAGACCGCTCTGAAACCAATGTCTTCACAGCTACCTTTGCCAACCATAAACTTGTTTTCATAAGATACAAGCACACAAAAATCGTTCCCAGATAATTATTAAAATTTTAAATAAGCTAATCCACTTAAATTGAATTTTCACAGTACTTTATACATGCTATATGATCAATATGTTACCTATTTTATTATTATTTTTACTCTAGCCCATGTTATCATAAGTAGACTAAATAGCTTAAAAGGCTAACATGACATAGAAATATAAGAAATAAAATGTACAAAAACATAATACTTGCCCTTAAGAGACCCACAGTTTAATGAATATTGATTGGAACATTAAAGTAAATCATAAAAGATTTTTTTTCTTTCACCCATACTTTGGTTTGAGGCTACCTGTTGTTGATTCACAGTTACTTGGAAGTCACACTTTGCCTAAAGCATTTTCTGATAGAACTGTAAGATCTGCCAACTATACAATAGGATGAACACTCCTATACTTATAATGTAACATGTCTTGATTTTGCCATAGAGTTTGCTGTTGATTTCAATATACTTTGCTGATATTTTAAAATTTTACATCTGAGATTAACAAATTAAATAATTAATCAGTACTTCAAATTCCACTCCCCCTCCCCACCCCTCTCCCCCAGCCCTTGTTAATGGAGGTTTTCCAGGCAACTAACCCAATCATTCTGAGTTCTAATAGGAGAGATTAGACAGACTGGTTTCAAATAGGAAAAGGAGTACATCAAGGCTGTATATTGTCACCCTGCTTATTTAACTTCTATGCAGAGTATATCATGAGAAACGCTGGGTGGGCTGGAAGAAACACAAGCTGGAATCAAGATTGCCAGGAGAAATATCAATAACCTCAGATATGCAGATGACACCACCCTTACGGCAGAAAGTGAAGAGGAACTAAAAAGCCTCTTGATGAAAGTGAAAGAGGAAAGTGAAAAAGTTGCCTTAAAGCTCAACATTCAGAAAACGAAGATCATGGCATCTGGTCCCACCACTTCATGGGAAATAGATGGGGAAACAGTGGAAACAGTGTCAGACTTTATTTTTCTGGGCTCCAAAATCACTGCAGATGGTGACTGCAGCCATGAAATTAAAAGACGTTTACTCGAAGGAAAGTTATGACCAACCTAGACAGCATATTCAAAAGCAGAGACATTATTTTGCCAACAAAGGTCCGTCTAGTCAAGGCTATGGTTTTTCCTGTGCTCATGTATGGATGTTAGAGTTGGACTGTGAAGAAGGCTGAGCACCAAAGAATTGATGCCTTTGAACTGTGGTGTTAGAGAAGACTGTTGAGAGTCCCTTGGACTGCAAGGAGATCTAAGCAGTCCCTTCTGAAGGAGATCAGCCCTGGGATTTCTTTGGAAGAAATGATGCTAAAGCTGAAACTCCAGTACTTTGGCCACCTCATGCGAAGAGTTGACTCATTGGAAAAGACTCTGATGCTGGGAGGGAGTGGGGGCAGGAGGAGAAGGGGACGGCAGAGGATGAGATGGCTGGATGGCATCACTGACTTGATGGACGTGGGTCTGAGTGAACTCCGGGAGTTAGTGATTGACAGGGAGTCCTGGCGTGCTGCAAAGAGGCTTAGGTTAGCAAAGAGTCAGACACGACTGAGTGACTGAACTTAACTGATAATAGACACAGTATATCAACCAATTCCAGTACTCTTACCTGGGAAATCCCATGGACAGAGGAGCATGGGATTACAGTCCATGGGTTGGCAAGAGTTAGACAGGACTTAGTGATTAAACCATCTTCAAAATAGCTATAAATGGAGGTATGGAGTTCATATTTGTTACTATCTGGCTTCTCTCAACATCAGTTTTGTGGAATTTATTCATATTAAAACACATAGTTGTCAATTTGTTCTCATTGCTATATACAGTCTATTTCCTAAATGCACACACAATTCATCCTATATGTATACTTTTGATGGATACTTGGGTAAGGTTCCACTTTTCAGATATTCCAAATAGTATCACCATAATCATTCTACTATATCTCTTTGCTGAACATATGCTTTCATATATGTTGGATATATGAATATTTAGTGCTATATATATATACATATTGATATACACAAAAATTTTAGGTCACAAATTTATATACATTATGGTTTAATAGACACTGTTAAACACTTTCCTAAGTGGTTATTAATTTATTCTCCAATGAATTGTGCATGAGGGTTTTAGTGACTCAACATTTTTGCTAACGTTTAAGGTTGACAGCCTTTTTTATATGTTTTTAATTTTTGTTTTTGACCAATACTGTTTGTTGTTTTGTTCTGTGATATGTGGTTTTAATGTGGATTTTTCTAATGTTAAAATATTAAAAGGTTAAAAAAAAGAGAAGGGAAATTATATAGTGAATATATGTCAAGCATTTTATCACTTTCATTAGTTCATGAAGAAAGTGTACTGTGGTGAAACTAGTTAAAAGTTCATTTGAGCTGTATCTACAATCTAATAAAAGAATGTAAGATAAAATTAGATTTTTAGATCCAGAGCTCATTATTGTCCTTAAGACAATATATTGTAATCTTTAAACTCATGTTTTTTAGCAGACACACATTTTTTGTATCTTTACTTGAAAATAATCTACAAAATAAAACTTTCTTAAAGAATGTAAAATAAACAAGTCAGCAGAAAATCAGTCTAAAGGTACAAGACCAGAAATATCCTAAAGGTATAACTAATAATGTCTTGTGCTTATTACCCATGTGCAGATAACTTCTGACAGTTTCCCACTGCCCTTTTGATAAAAATCTCCAAAGATCAATCTTAATTATGTTAATCATCTCATAAGATTTGGGCTGATTATTACACATATGAACCCAACAGGTGTTAATTAATTACATATAGTTCTTTGATCATAGAATATTGAACAAATCAATACCAGAGAATTCACTTTCATCTAGAAATTTTCATATGGAATTGAGATTGCACATCTAAAATCCTCTATTATTTGTTTTTGTGTATTGAGGCTAGAAAACTAAGGATAAAACCCTCTCTCTACTTGTTTATATCTACTAAGTTGGACAATTTACATTCTTTCTGAGGTTTTCAAAGTTTGCTAAAGTTTATAAACTGCCTTACCACTTGTGACACTGAGATCCTGAATATCAAATACCGATATGTCAGTGAAAACATTACAAACAATATTCCAAATAAAATAAGAATTGCAATCCTCTCAGTAGTTCATTCAGTTTTGTGGAATTAATTTTGGGTTGTCTGATTTTGAGTCATTAGTCTCTCTGATTATGAGTTAAATTCCACAAATTCTAACAGTGACTAGCTGCACAGTTAAGAGCTGTACTTGCAGTGAGAACTGGGTACCCTGCACAAAGTTACCTATTTTCTGACATGAAATATTTCAAAGGGCATGATATGATTCTTTGCACAGAGCTCTGAGACTGTGAAGACAGTTTCTAAACTACAGTGGGGAATATACACAAACTATATAGGGAAACAGAGATCTGTTCGATTTCAAGACTGAATGGCTGTCATTAACTTACTTTAGTAACTATAGGAATACACAGAAGAATACATAGAAGAACTTTACAAAAGAATATACAGAAGAACTGTACACAAAAGATCTTCATGACCAAGATAATCACGATGCTGTGGTCACTCACCTAGAGCCAGACATCCTGGAATGTGAAGTCAAGTGGGCCTTAGAAAGCATCACTATGAACAAAGCTAGTGGAGGTGATGCAATTCCAGTTGAGCTATTTCAAATCCTGAAAGATGATGCTGTGAAAGTGCTGCACTCAATATGCCAGCAAATTGGGGAAACTCAGCAGTGGCCACAGGACTGGAAAAGGTCAGTTTTTATTCCAATTCCAAAGAAAGGCAATGACAAAGACTGCTCAAACTACCACACAATTGCACTCATCTTACAAGCTAGTAAAGTAATGCTCAAAATTCTCCAAGCCAGGCTTCAGCAATATGTGAACCATGAACTTCCAGATGTTCAAGCTGGTTTTAGAAAAGGCAGAGGAACCAGAGATCAAATTGCCAACATCCACTGGATCATAGAAAAAGCAAGAGAATTCCATAAAAACATCTATTTCTGCTTTATTGACTATGCCAAAACCTTTGACTGTGTTGATCACAATAAACTCTGGAAAGTTCTGGAAGAGATGGAAACACCAGAGCACCTGACCTGCCACTTGAGAAACCTATATGCAGGCCAGGAAGCAACAGTTAGAACTGGACATGGAACAACAGACTGGTTCCACATAGGAAAAGGAGTACATCAAGGCTGTATATTGTCACCCTGCTTATTTAACTTCTATGCAGAGTACATCATGAGAAACGCTGGACTGGAAGAAACACAAGCTGGAATCAAGATTGCCAGGAGAAATATCAATAACCTCAGATATGCAGGTGACACCACCCTTATGGCAGAAAGTGAAGAGGAACTAAAAAGCCTCTTGATGAAAGTGAAAGTGGAGAGTGAAAATGTTGGCTTAAAACTCAACATTCAGAAAACGAAGATCATGGCATCCGGTCCCATCACTTCCTGGCAAAAAGATGGGGAAACAGTGGCTGACTTTTTTTGGGCTGCAAAATCACTGCAGATAGTGACTGCAACCATGAAAACAAAAGACACTTACTCCTTGGAAGAAAAGTTAAGACCAACCTAGACAACATATTCAAAAGCAGAGACATTACTTTGCCAACAAAGGTCCGTCTAGTCAAGGCTGATTTTTCCAGTGGCCATGTATGGATATGAAAGTTGGACTGTGAAGAAAGCTAAGCGCCAAAGAATTGATGCTTTTGAACTGTGGTGTTGGAGAAGACTCTTGAGAGTCCCTTGGACTGCAAAGAGATCCAACCAGTCCATTCTGAAGGACATCAGCCCTGGGATTTCTTTGGAAGGAATGACGCTAAGGCTGAAACTCCAGTACTTTGGCCACCTCATGCGAAGAGTTAACCCATTGGAAAAGACTCTGATGCTGGGAGGGATTGGGGGCAGGAGGAGAAGGGGATGACAGAAGATGAGATGGCTGGATGGCATCACTGACTCAATGGATGTGAGTCTGAGTGAACTCCGGTAGTTGGTGATGGCAAGGAGGCCTGGCGTGCTACACTTCATGTGGTCTCAAAGAGTTGGACACGACTGAGAGACTGAACTGAACTGAACCTAACTATATAAAAATGGACTATTGTAGTCGTGGCTTTGAATTATAATGCATAACTATTTAATAAGGATGTTATTCATGTTCCTTCAAAGGTCATATGGAAGGTATGGATATACCCAGTGCCCTCCCCTACCACTTATGAAGCATATAGTTTCTGAAGTATTTATATTAACGATATTTAACCTTAGAAGCTTGACTTAGAAACAGGTGATATGTCTTCCAGTTTCACAATTCTTCCCATGCAGCTCCTCCAATAGCAATGAGATAACATATAATATATACTTTACACATACAAAACATTCTTGGTATCTCTTATTGCATAGTGAAAGAACAAATCTTTGTGATTTCAAGGGCTTCTGATAGAGTCTAAAGATAGTTTTTGGTAAAAAACTCTTTTCCCCCCTTAAATGTAGAATCAGACACTGGGGGAACAGTTGTCAGAGAATTGTAAGGGAGTTGTCAGAGAATGTATGATCCTTTGACTAAGAATAATTATTGCAAGGGAAAGCACTTGATTGCAATAAAAGTGAGTGACAAATATACAAAGAACCAACCAACCAAACAAAAAAGCCTAGAACATAGATTTTCTGTCACCTTTCACTTGGTAGGGTACAGATCTTCATCATTCATCTAACAAAAATATCCAAATTATCAGACTAAAAATCAAACTCTGAATTATAGTCACATTGGGAAGTAAGTTACTGGCTGTGTGTGAACTACTTGCCAAAAACAAAAGGAAAGAGAGAGGGAAAAAAAGAGGTAGAGGAAAATTCTGTTTTTCTCAGATTTACCACTGGAAGTCAAGAAAGTATAAAAATGTACCTGAACTTAAATGGCCAATGACGTGCTCTTTTCAAGCAACAAAGTATACTTGACCACATCAGATAAATCCATTGTGGTAACAAAACAGGATACACAAAACTGAAAATATAAAACAATATGCATCAAAATTTTATTAAAATAATATATTAATTAGGAGAAATTAGAACCAGCTCAAAATGCATAATGAAGAGCTGGGTATTTATAGATAATGCCATACATGCATATTGAGACAACAAACAATAATAATTTTGGTTACATTTCCCAGTGACAGAAAATATTTGAATTTTTCTCACATGTTAAAAATTTAAAAATTTAAAAATTAACTTCTATTTCTATTGACTTATAAAACATGTAAATATATCAAATTTGCAAACACTAGACTGTACTTCACTGCAAGAAAGTTGAACAATCTCTTTGGCATATTTCCAAATTATTAAATTACTGTTCATCAAGGCAGTCCTAAGGTGGCAGAGGAATAGGATGGGGAGACCACTTTCTCCCCTACAAATTCATCAAAAGAACATTTAAACGCTGAGTAAATTCCACAAAACAACTTCTGAATGCTGGCAGAGGACATCAGGAACCCAGAAAAGCAGCCCATTGTCTTCGACAAGAGGTAGGAAAAAATATAAAAGACAAAAAAAGAGACAAAAGAGGTAGGGACAGAGCTCCATCCCAGGAAGGGAGTCGTAAAAAGAGCGAAGTTTCCAAACACCAGGAAACACTCTCACTGCCAAGTCTGTGGTGAGCCTTGGAAGCACAGAGGGCAACATAACAGGGAGGAAAAATAAATAAATAATTAAAACCCACAGATTATGAGCCCAACTGTAACTCCCCCAGCAGAGAAGCAGCGCAGACGCCTGCATCCGCCACTAGCAAGCAGGGGCTGGGCAGGGAGGTGCGGGCTACATTGCTTAGAGTAAGGATCGGGCCTGAATGCTCTGGAGGTAATCAGAGCAAACTAACTTGGGCTAGCAAACCAGACTGTGGGATAGCTACCATGTGAAAAGCCCTAAGACATGGCCAAGACCACGCACAGAACAAAGGACTGAACAGAATTAGCCGGCTGCAGACCATCCCCCTCCGGTGACAGGCAGCCAGAGCCGTAAGAGGGCAATCGCAGCCCCAGAGAGACATTATCTACCAAACTGCAAGCAGGCTACTTTGCTAACTAAAACTTCTTGAGGTTCTGGACAGTCATCATCCACCTAAGAAGGTGCGCTGGTTGTACACCCAGAAAATCGAGCAGCAGGGATGGGAGAGGCGATAAGTCACAGCGACCATACTCGCGAAACACCTCATCACCTGAGCTGCTCAGAACTGGGAAGGACACAAAATGCAGGTCCAATGGAGTCTGAGCCTCTGAAGACTACCTGAGTGCCTGAACCTGAGCGGCTTAGACCCGGGACGTGCATGCAGCCCAGGGCCTGCCTCGGACCGTTCCTGATGGAGCAAGAAACCCAGAGTCCCAAACAGGATAAACCAAAGGTGAAACACCCCAAGACACATATTATCAAATTAACAAAGGTCAAACTCAAAGAACAAATGTTAAAAGTAGCAAGGGAAAAAACAACAAATAACACACAAGGGGATTCCCATAAGGATAACAGCTGATATTTCAATAGAAACTCTTCAGGCCAGGAGGGAATGGCAAGACATACTTACAGTGATGGAAGAAAGTAACCTGCAGACCAGATTACTGTACCCAGCAGGGATCTCATTCAAATATGAAGGAGAAATCAAAAGCTTTATAGACAAGCAAAAGCTGAGAGAATTCAGCACCACCAAGCCAGATCCCCAACAAATGCTAAAGGATATTCTCTAGACAGGAAACACAAAAAAGTATGTATAAACTCTAACCCAAAACAATAAAGTAAATGGCAATGGGATCATTCAGTTCAGTTCAGTTCAGTTCAGTCACTCAGTCGTGTCTAACTCTTTGCAACCCCATGAATCACAGCACGCCAGGCCTCCCTGTCCATCAACAACTCTTGGAGTTCACTCAGACTCACGTCCATAGAGTCAGTGATGCCATCCAGCCATCTCATCTTCTGTCGTCCCCTTCTCCTCCTGCCCCAGTCCCTCCCAGAATCAGTCTTTTCCAATGAGTCAACTCTTCGCATGAGGTAGCCAAAGTACTGGAGTTTCAGCTTTAGCATCACTCCTTCCAAAGAAATCCGAGGGCTGATCTCCTTCAGAATGGACTGGTTGGATCTCCTTCCAGTCCAAGGGACCCTCAAGAGTCTTCTCTAACACCACAGATCAAAAGCATCAATTCTTCAGCACTCAGATTTCTTCACATTCCAACTCTCACATCCATACATGACCACTGGAAAAACCATAGCCTTGACTAGACAGAACTTTGTTGGCAAAGTAATGTTTCTGCTTTCATAACTTTCCTTCTAAGGAGTAAGCATCTTTTAATTTCATGGCTGCAGTCATCATCTGCAGTGATTTGGGAGCCCAAAAAGTAAAGTCTGACAATGTTTCCACTGTTTCCCCATCTATTTCCCATGAAGTGATTGGACCGGATGCCATAATCTTCGTTTTCTGAATGTTGAGCTTTAAGCCAACGTTTTCACTCTCCAGTTTCACTTTCATCAAGAGGCTTTTTAGTTCCTCTTCACTTTCTGCCATAAGGGTGGTGCCATCTGCATATCTGAGGTTATTGATATTTCTCCCGGCAATCTTGATTCCAGCTTGTGCTTCTTCCAGCCCAGCGTTTCTCATGATGTACTCTGCATAGAAGTTAAATAAGCAGGGTGACAATATACAGCCTTGACGTACTCCTTTTCCTATTTGGAACCAGTCTGTCGTTCCATGTCCAGTTCTAACTGTTGCTTCCTGATCTGCATACAAATTTCTCAAAAGGCAGATCAGGTGGTCTTGTATTCCCATCTCTTTCAGAATTTTCCACAGTTTATTGTTATTCACCCAGTCAAAGGCTTTGGCATAGTCAATAAAGCCAAAATAGACGTTTTTTCTGGAACTTACAGAAAACTAGTCAATCTAATCACACTAGGACCACAGCCTTGTCTAACTCAATGACAATAAGCCATGCCTGTGGGGCAACCCATGACAGGTGTGTCGTGGTGGAGAGATGTGACTCAATGTGGTCCACTGGAGAAGGGAATGGCAAACCACTTCAGTATTCTTGTCTTGAGAAACCCATGAGCAGTATGAACAGTATGAAAAGTTTGGTCATACTTATCAACAATTACCTTAAATGTAAATGGGTAGAATGTCCCAACCAAAAGACAAAAACTGGCTGAATGGATACAAAAACTAGACCCCTATATATGTTGTCTACAAGAGACCCACCTCAAAACAAGGGATGCATACAGACTGAAAGTGAATGGCTGGAGAAAGATATTCCATGCAAATAGAGACCAAAAGAAAGCAAGAAGTAGCAATACTCATATCAGATAAAGTAGACTTTAAAACAAAGACTGTGAAGAGACAAAGAAGGACACAACATAATGATCAAAGGGTCAATCCAAGAAGAAGATATAACAATTATAAATATATATGCACCCAACATAGGAGCACCACAATATGTAAGACAAATGGTAACAAGTATGAAAGTGGAAATTACCAATAACACAATAATAATGGGAGACTTAATACGCCACTCACACCTATGGATAGATCAACTAAACAGAAAATTAACAAAGATACACAAACTTTAAATGATACAATAGACCAGTTAGACCTAATTGAAATCTAAAGGACATTTCAACCCAAAATAATGAATTTCACCTTTTTCGCAAGCACACATGGAACCTTCTCCAGGATAGATCATATCCTGGGCCATAAATCTAGCCTTGGTAAATTAAAAAAAATTGAAATCATTCCAAGCATCTTTTCTGACCATAATGCAGTAAGATTGGATCTCAATTACAGGAGAAAGACTGTTAAAAATTCCAACATATCGAGGCTGACAACACGCTGCTAAGTAACCAACAATCACAGAAGAAATCAAAAAAGAAATCAAAATATGCATAGAAACGAATGAAAATGAAAACAAAACAACCCAAAACCCATGGGACACTGTAAAAACAGTGTTAAGGGAAAAGTTCATAGCAATACAGGCATACCTAAAGAAACAAGAAAAAAGTCAAATAAATATCCTAACTCTACACCTAAAGCAACTAGAAAAGGAGGAAATGAAGAACCCCAGGGTTAGTAGAAGGAAAGCAATCTTAAAAATTAGAGCAGAAATAAATGCAAAAGAAACAAAGGAGACCATAGCAAAAATCAACAAAACCAAAAGCTGGTTCTTTGAAAGGATAAATAAAATTGACAAACCATTAGCCAGACTCATCAAGAAACAAAGGGAGAAAATTAAATTAATAAAATTAGAAATGAAAATGGAGAGATAAAAACAGACAACACAGAACTACAAAGGATCATAAGAGACTACTATCAGCAATTATATGCCAATAAAATGGACAACGTGGAAGAAATGGACAAATTCTTAGAAAAGTACAACTTCCCAAAACTAAACCAGGAATAAACAGAAAATCTTAATAGACCCATCACAAGCATGGAAATTGAAACTGTAATCAAAAATCTTCCAGCAAACAAAAGTCCAGGTCCAGACAGCTTCACAGCTGAATTCTACCAAAAATTTAGAGAAGAGCTAACACCTATCCTACTCAAACTCTTCCAGAAAAATTGCAGAGGAAAGTGAACTTCCAAACTCATTCTATGAGGCCGCCATCACCCTAATACCAAAACCTGACAAAGATGCCACAAAAAAAGAAAACTACAGGCCAATATCACTGATGAACATAGATGCAAAAATCCTTAACAAAATTCTAGCAATCAGAATCCAACAATATATTAAAAAGATCATACACCATGACCAACTGGGCTTTATCCTAGGGATGCAAGGATTCTTCAATATCCACAAAAAAATCAATATAATACACCACATTAACAAATTAAAAAATAAAAGCCATATGATTATCTCAATAGACGCAGAGAAAGCCTTGGACAAAATTCAACATCCATTTATGATAAAAACTCTCCAGAAAGCAGGAATAGAAGGAACATACCTCAACATAATAAAAGCTATATATGACAAACCCACAGCAAACATTATCCTCAATGGTGAAAAATTGAAAGCATTTCCCCTAAAGTCAGCAACAAGACAAGGGTGCCCACTTTCACCACTACTATTCAGTATAGTTCTGGAAGTCTTGGCCATAGCAATCAGAGTAGAAAAAGAAATAAAAGGAATTCAGATTGGAAAAGAAGAAGTAAAACTCTCACTGTTCGCAGATGACATGATCCTCTACATAGAAAACCCTAAAGACTCCACCAGAAAATTACTAGAACTAATCAATGAATACAGTAAAGTTTCAGGATATAAAATCAACACACAGAAATCCCTTGCATTCCTATACATTAATAATGAGAAAATAGAGAAGTTAGGGAAACAATTCCATTCACCATCCATCGCAATGAAACGAATAAAATACTTAGGAATATATCTGCCTACAGAAACTAAAGACCTATATATAGAAAACTATAAAACACTGGTGAAAGAAATCAAAAAGGACACTAATAAATGGAGAATTATACCATGTTAATGGATCGGAAGAATCAATATAGTGAAAATGAGTATACTACCCAAAGCAATCTATAGATTCAATGCAATCCCTTTCAAGCTACCATTGCTATTTTTCACAGAGCTAGAACAAATAATTTCACAATGGGTATCAAAATACAAAAACAAACAAACAAACAAACAAAAAAACCATGAATAGCCAAAGCAATCTTGAGAAAGAAGAATGGACCTGGAGGAATCAACCTGCCTGACTTCAGGCTCTACTACAAAGCCACAGTCATCAAGACAGTATGGTACTGGCACAAAGACAGTATGGTACTGGCACAAAGACAGAAATATAGATCAGTTCAGTTCAGTTCAGTTCAGTCGCTCAGTCGTGTCCGACTCTGCGACCCCATGAATCGCAGCACGCCAGGCCTCCCTGTCCATCAACAACTCCCAGACTTCACTCAAACTCACATCCATTGAGTCAGTGATGCCATCCAGCCATCTCATCCTCTGTCGTCCCCTTCTCCTCCTGCCCCCAATCCCTCCCACCATCAGAGTCTATTCCTATGAGTCAACTCTTCGCATGAGGTAGCCAAAGTACTGGAGTTTCAGCTTTAGCATCATTCCTTCCAAAGAAATCCGAGGGCTGATCTCCTTCAGAATGGACTGGTTGGATCTCCTTGCAGTCCAAGGGACTCTCAAGAGTCTTCTCCAACACCACAGTTCAAAAGCATCAATTCTTCGGCGCTCAGCCTTCTTCACAGTCCAACTCTCACATCCATACACGACCACAGGAAAAACCATAGCCTTGACTAGACGGACCTTTGTTGGCAAAGATCACTGGAAGAAAATAGAAAGCCTAGAGATAAACCCATGCACCTATGGACACCTTATCTTTTGACAAAGGAGGCAAGAATATACAATGGAGAAAAGACAATCTCTTTAACAAGAAATGCTGGGAAAACTGTTAAACAACTTATAAATGAATAAAACTAGAACACTTTCTAACACCATACACCAAAATAAACTCAAAATGGATTAAAGATCTAAACGTAAGACCAGAAACTATAAAACTCTTAGACAACAACATAGGCAAAGCAGTCTCTGACATAAATCACAGCAGGATCTTCCATGACCTACCTCCAAGAATATTGAAAATAAAAGCAAAAATAAACAAATGGGACCTAATTAAAAGTAAAAGCTTCTGGACAACAAAAGAAGCTATAAGCAAAGTGAAAAGACAGCCTTCCAAATGGGAGAATATAATAGCAAATAAAACAACTGACAAACAACTAATCTCAAAAATATACAAGCAACTCCTGTAGCTCAATTACAGAAAAATAAACAACCCAATCCAAAAATGGGCCAAAGAACTAAATAGACATTTCTCCAAAGAAGACATACAGATGGCTAACAAACACATGAAAAGATGCTCAACATCACTCATTATCAGAGAAATGCAAATCAAAAGCACTATGAGGTACCATTTCACACCAGTCAGAATGGCTGCAATCCAAAAGTCTACAAGCAATAAATTCTGGAGAAGGTGTGGAGAAAAGGGAACCCTCTTACACTGTTGGTGGGAATGCAAACTAGTACAGCCACTATGGAGAACAGTGTGGAGATTCCTTAAAAAAACTGGAAATAGAACTGCCATACCACCCAGCAATCCCACTGCTGAGTATACACACCAAGGAAATCAGAATTGAAAGAGACACATGTACCCCAATGTTCATCGCAGCACTGTTTACAATAGCCAGGACATGGAAGCAACCTAGATGTCCATCAGCAGATGAATGGATAAGAAAGCTGTGGTACGTATACACAATACACACTCAGACATTAAAAAGAATACATTTGAATCAGTTCTAATAAGGTGGATGAAACTGGAGCCTATTATACAGAGTGAAGTAAGGCACCAATACAGTATACTAATGCATATATATTGAATTTAGAAAGATGGCAACAATAACCCTGTATGCTAGACAGCAAAAGAGACACAGATGTAGAGAACAGTCTTTTGGACTCTGTGGGAGAGGGAAAGAGTGGAATGATTTGGGAGAATGGCATTGAAATATGCATAATATCATATAAGAAACGAATTGCCAGTCCAGATTCAATGCAGGATACAGGATACTTGGGGCTGGTGCACTGGGATAACCCAGAGGTATGGTATGGGGAGGGAGGTGGGGGGGGGTGGTTTCAGGATTGGGAACACCTGTGGCGGATTCATGTTGAAGTATGACAAAACCAATACAATATTGTAAAGTAATTAGCCTCCAATTAAAATAAATAAATTAAAAAATTACCATTTATCAATACATCTTCCATGAAAAACTGTCCAAAATTTTATTTCAGCTGCAGTCTTTATTTTTCACATTGGTATTTAGAATGAATGTGACTGTTGCTCAGATCATGAACTCCTTATTGCCAAATTCAGACTGAAACTGAAGACAGTAGGGAAAACCACTAGATCATTCAGGTATGACCTAAATCAAATCTCTTATGATTATACAGTGGAAGTAAGAAATAGATTTAAGGGACTAGATCTGATAGATAGAGTGCCTGCCTGATGAACTATGGAATGAGGTTCATGACATTGTACAGGAGACAGGGATCAAGGCCATCCCATGGAAAAGAAATAAAAAAAAGCAAAATAGCTGTCTGGGGAGGTCTTTCAAATAGCTGTGAAAAGAAGAGAAGCGAAAAGCAAAGGAGAAAAGGAAAGATATAAGCATCTGAATGCAGAGTTCCAAAGAATAGCAAGAAGAGATAAGAAAGCCTTCCTCAACATTCAATGCAAAGAAATAGAGGAAAACAAGAGAATGGGAAAGACTAGAGATCTCTTCAAGATAATTAGAGATACCAAGGGAACATTTCATGCAAAGATGGGCTCAATAAAGGACAAAAATGGTATGGAGCTAACAGAAGCAGAAGATATTAAGAACAGGTGGCAAGAATACACAGAACTGTACAAAAAAAAGATCTTCATGACCCAGATAATCACAATGGTGTGATCACTCACCTAGAGCCAGACATCCTGAATGTGAAATCAAGTGGGCCTTAGAAAGTATCACTATGAACAAAGCTAGTGGAGGTGATGGAATTCCAGTTGAGCTATTTCAAATCCTGGGAGATGATTCTATGGAAGTGCTGCACTCAATATGCCAGCAAATTTGGAAAACTCAGCAGTGGCCACAGGACTGGAAAAGGTCAGTTTTTATTCCAATCCCAAAGAAAGGCAATGCCAAAGAATGCTCAAACTACCGCACAATTGCACTCATCTCACAGGCTAGTAAAGTAATTCTCAAAATTCTCCAAGCCAGGCTTCAGCAATACATGAATGGTGAGCTTCCTGATGTTCAAGCTGGTTTTAGAAAAGGCAGTGGAACCAGAGACCAAATTGCCAACAGCCGCTGGATCATGGAAAAAGCTAGAGAGTTCTAGAAAAATATCTATTTCTGCTTTACTGACTATGTCAAAGCCTTTGACTCTGTGGATCACAATAAACTGTGGAAAATTCTGAAAGAGATGGGAATACCAGATCACCTGACCTGCCTCTTGAAAAAAATTTCTACGCAGGTCAGGAAGCAAGTTAGAACTGGACATGGAACAACAGACTGGTTCCAAATAGGAAAAGGAGTACGTCAAGGCTGTATATTGTCACCCTGCTTATTTAACTTCTATGCAGAGTACATCATGAGAAACGCTGGGCTGGAAGAAGCACAAGCTGGAATCAAGATTGCCAGGAGAAATATCAATAACCTCAGATATGCAGATGACACCACCCGTATGGCAGAAAGTGAAGAGGAACTAAAAAACCACTTGATGAAGGTGAAAGAGGAGAGTGAAAATGTTGGCTTAAAACTCAACATTCAGAAAACGAAGATCATGGCATTTGGTTTCATCACTTTATGGTAAATAGATGAGGAAACAGTGGAAACATTGTGAGACTTTATTTTTTGGGCTCCCAAATCACTGCAGATGGTGACTGCAGCCATGAAACTAAAAGACGCTTACTCCTTGGAAGAAAAGTTATGACCAACCTAGATAGTATATTGAAAAGCAGAGACATTACTTTGCCAACAAGGGTCCGTCTAGTCAAGACTATGGGTTTTTCCAGTGGTATGTATGGATATGAGAGTTGGAATGTGAAGAAATCTGAGTGCTGAAGAATTGATGCTTTTGAACTGTCGTGTTGGAGAAGACTCTTGAAGGTCCCTTGGACTGCAAGCAGATCCAACCAGTCCATTCTGAAGGAGATCAGCCCTCGGATTTCTTTGGAAGGAATGATGCTAAAGCTGAAACCAGTACTTTGGCTACCTCATGCAAAGAGTTGACTCTTTGGAAAAGACTCTGATGCTGGGAGGGATTGGGGGCAGGAGGAGAAGGGAACGACAGAGGATGAGCTGGCTGGATGGCATCACTGACTGGATGGACGTGAGTCTGAGTGAACTCCCGGAGCTGTTGATGGACAGGGAGGCCTGGCATGCTGCAATTCATGGGGTTGCAAAGAGTTGGACACAACTGAGCGACTGAACTGAACTGATCTAATGTGTATTTGTGTATATACATCTTTTGTTTTCGCTCTTTTTTATTTTTAAAATTAAATAAGGATTTGTTTGAAGTAGTTGATTTACAATATTATATTAGTTTCAGTGTGCAACATAGTGATTCACTATTTTTATAGGTTGCATTTCATTTCAAGTTATTACAAAATAATGATTATACATCCTTGTGCCATACCGTACATATCCTTCCTGTGTTTAATTTTATGCATAATAGTTTATGCCTCAGTCACATACTCCTCACTCTTCCCTTCTTTTTCTCTATTGATAACCACTAGCTTGTTCTCTATATTTTTCTTTTTATTTTTTAATACAAATTTATTTTTACATTCCATATATAAGTAATAATAGAGTGTCTTTTTCTGACTTATTACACTAATTAATTATTTCTAAGTTTTCATACACATTGTTCCAAATGAAAGGAATTTATTTTTTATATCTGAGTAGCTTTCCATTTTGTGTGTGAGTGTATCACATCTTATTTATCCATTCATCTAACCTAAATAGATGGGCACTTAAGCTGCTTCCATGCATGGGCTATTATAAATAATGCTGATATGAAAATTGGGGTGCATGTATCATTTTGAATTAGTGTTTTGTTTTTGTTTATCTAGATCTATATCCAGGAGAGAAATTTCTGGATCTTGTGGTAGTTCTCTTCTGTAATTTTTTTGAGGAAACTCCATACTATTTCTCTTAGTGGTTACACCGATTTACAACCTCACCAAGAGTGGGTTCCCTTTTTTCCACATTCTTATCAACAGTTGTTATTAGTAGACTCTTTGATGATAACCCATTTGAACAATGTGAGGGGGATATCTCATTTTAGTTTTGATTTATATTTCTCTGATAATTAGCAATGTTGAGCATCGTTCTCGCATGCCTGTTGGTTATCTGTATATCTTCTTTGGGGAAAAAAAAAAAAAAAAAACTGTTTCAGTCTTCCACCCATATTTTAATTGGGCTTTCAGCTTTTTGATATTGAATTGTATGAACTGTTTCTATATTTTGGATATTAACCCCTTATTGGTAATATCATTTACAAATATTTTATCTTACTAAGTTGCCTTTTTGTTGTATTGATGGTTTTGATTTCTGTTGTGATTATTGTAGCTGTCTTCGAAGAAGGCAATGGCACCCCACTCCAGTACTCTTGCTTGGAAAATCCCATGGACGGAGGAACCTGTTAGGCTGCAATCCATGGGGTCGCTAGGAGTCGGACACGACTAAGCGACTTCACTTTCACTTTTCACTTTCATGCATTGGAGAAGGAAATGGCAGCCCACTCCAGTGTTCTTGCCTGGAGAATCCCAGGGACGGGGGAGCCTGGTGGGCTGCCGTCTATGGGGTTGCACAGAGTCGGACATGACTGAAGTGACTTAGCACAGCATAGCATAGCATAGCATAGTCGAGTTTAAAATAAGGGAACATCATACCTCCAGGTTTGTTCTTTATTCTCAGTATTTCTTTTGCAATTTGGTGTCTAGTGCAGTTCCATATAAATCTTAGAATTATTTGTTCTAATTCTGTGAAAAACACCATGGCTATTTTGAAAGGGAGTGTTTAAAACCTACAGATTGCTTTGGTTAGCATGGATATTTTAACTATATTAATTCTTCCAGTCCAAAAATATGGGATTTTCTTTTTTAATTTTTTTGGTATTGTTTTCAAATTCCTTCATCAAGGTTGTATAGCTTTCAGAGCTTAGGTCTTTCCTCTCCTTGGTTAAGTATATTCTTAGGTAACTTACTCTTTTTGATGTGATTATAAATAGTATTACTACTTTAATGCAATTTTCTTAAAAGAAAAATGCTTATTTATTTTTTGCTGCCCTGGGTCTTCATTGGTGTACATGGTTTTCTTTAGCAGTAGCAAGCAGGGGCTACTCTTGGTTGTGGTACACAGGCTTCTCATTGCACTGGCTTCTCTCATTGCAAAGTGTAGGCTCCAGGCATGCAAACTCCAGTAGTTGTGGTGCATAGGCTTGGTTGCTCTGTGGCATAGGGGATCTTCCCCAATAAGGGATCAAACCTGTGTCCCCTGCATTTTCAGGAGGATTCTTAACCACTAGACCACCAGGGAAATCCAATATCTCTATGTTCACTATTAATGAATAGAAAAGCAATTGATTTCTGAATACTAATCTTGCATTCTTCAAATTTACTGAATTAATTTATTACTTCTAACAGGTTTAGGCGGAGACCTTAGGCTTTTTATATGTATAGTGTTTTGTAATCTGCAAATAATGAGAGTTTTAATATTTTTTTCATTCTGATTTGGATAACTTTTATTTTCTTTTCTTGTATGATTGCTGTGCTAGAATCTCCAATAGAGTATCCAATAGAAGTGATGAAAGTGGGCATCCTTCTTGTTTGAGATTTTAGAGGAAAAGCTTTCAGGGTGTCACTGTAGGTCATATTAGCCGTGGGTTTGTCATAAATGACTTTTATTCTTTTGAGATATGTCTCCTATATACTCACTTTGATTAGAGTTTGCATCAGAAGTGAATGTTGTGGGGGAGGGCGGATGATTTGGGAGAATGGCATTAAAACATGTATAATATCAGAAGTGAATGTTGAATTTTGTCAAATGCTTCTTGTGCATCTATTGAGCTAGCCATGAGATTTTTTTTTTATCCTTTCTTTTGTTAATGTTGTCTGTTGTATTGATTGATTTGTGAATACTGAATCATCCTTTCATCCCTTGAATAAAACCCACTGATCACAGTATATTATTCTTTTTATATATTGTTGGATTTGATTTGCTAATATTCTGTTGATGATTCTTGCATATATTTCTATCAAAGATATTGGCCTGTAATTTTCTTTTCCTATTTTCCAGTACTGTATTTGGTTTTAATAACAGAGTAACGGTGGCCAAGAGCCAAGTAGAGTGAATTTGAGAGTGTTTCATTCTCTTTAATTTTTTGGACTAATCTGGAAAGTATACTTATTGGTTCTTCTTTATATGTTTGGTAGAGTTTCCCAGTGATGCTGGGAAAAGTCCAGTCCTGAAGTTTTGTTTGATCTGTTCAGATTGTCTGTTTCTTCCTGATTCAATATTGGAAGGATGTGTGTTTCCAGAAACTTGTCCATTCCATCTAGATTTTCCAATTGTTGGCATAAAAGTATTCATTGTATTTTATTCTGATTTTTTGTATCTCTGTGGTATTGTTATTCCTCCACTTTTTTTTTGTTTGTTTGTTTATTTGGGTCATCTGTCTTTTCTTTTTGATGAGCTTGACTAAAATTTTGTCTTTTTTTTTTTATCTTTTCAAAGAAACAACATATGATTTCCTTGATTCTGTTTTTTTTTTTTTTTTTTTGGTCTCTGTTTCATTTATTTTCTCTCTAATCTTTATATCCTTCCTTTTGCTGACTTTCAGCTTTGTTTTCCTTTTTCAAGTTCCTTTAAATGGTGCTAGATTTTTAATTTGAGATTTTTCTTATTTTTTGAGGTAGACCTGTCTCACTGTAAACTTTCCACTAAGAATTGCTTTTTCTGTGGTCCGTGGATTCTGGAAAGTTGTGCTTTTATTTGTTATACTGGAATTTCTCAGGTTGTTTCCTGATTTCTCATTTAATTTCTTCATTGATTCATTAGTGTTTTAATAACATATTATTTGGTCTCCACATGTTTGTGCTTTTCCAAAATTTCTTCCTGTAACTGATTTTTATTTTCATATGACTGTGGTTGCAAAAAGAAAAAAAAATGCTTGATATAATTTCTATCCACTTAAATGTGTTGGCCTAGCATGTTTGTGATCTATACTGGAGAATATACATTTCACATGAAAAGAGTGCATATTCTACTGTTGTTCAATGGAATGTCCTATTTAGTCCAACTTGTTTATTGTGCTCTTTAAGACTACTCTTGCTTTATTGATTTTCTGTCTGGATAATTAGCCCATTGATAACAGTGGGTTTTAAAGTCTTCCATTATATGATTATACTATTGTTAATTCTTCTTTTATGTCTGTTATTATTTGCTTCATAGATTTAGTTTTTCCTGTATTGGGTTCATTTATGTTAATGAGTCTAATATTTTCTTGTATTATGCCTTTCTTTATAATAAATGTTCTTCATTGTGTTTTGCTAAAGATGTCATCCTCCTCCTATTTTTTTTTTTAATTTGAGCATCACTACACCTGGTTTCTTGTCATTTTCATTTGCATGAATTATATTTTTCCATTCCCTTATTTGCAGTCTGTATGTGTCTTTAGTTCTGAATTGAATTTCTTTTTTTTTTTTAATTTTATTTTATTTTTAAACTTTACATAATTGTATTAGTTTTGCCAAATATCAAAATGAATCCGCCACAGGCATACATGTGTTCCCCATCCTGAACCCTCCTCCCTCCTCCCTCCCCACACCATCCCTCTGGGTCGTCCCAGTGCACCAGCCCCAAGCATCCAGTATGGCGCATCGAACCTGGACTGGCAACTCGTTTCTTACATGATATTCTACATGTTTCAATGTCACTCTCCCAAATCTTCCCACCCTCTCCCTCTCCCACAGAGTCCATAAGACTGTTCTATACATCAGTGTCTCTTTTGCTATCTCGTACACCAGGTTATTGTTACCATCTTTCTAAATTCCATATATATGCGTTAGTATACTGTATTTATGTTTTTCCTTCTGGCTTACTTCACTCTGTATAATAGGCTCCAGTTTCATCCACCTCATTAGAACTGATTGAAATGTATTCTTTTTAATGGCTGAGTAATACTCCATTGTGTATATGTACCACAGCTTTCTTATCCATTCATCTGCTGATGGACATCTAGGTTGCTTCCATGTCCTGGCTATTATAAACAGTGCTGCGATGAACATTGTAAAAGAATGAAACTAGACCACTTTCTAACACCATACACAAAAATAAACTCAAAATGGATTAAAGGTCTAAACGTAAGACCAGAAACTATAAAACTCCTAGAGGAGAACATAGGCAAAACACTCTCTGACATACATCACAGCAGGATCCTCTATGAACCACCTCCCAGAATATTGGAAATAAAAGCAAAAATAAACAAATGGGACCTAATTAACCTTAAAAGCTTCTGCACATCAAAGGAAACTATTAGCAAGGTGAAAAGAAAGCCTTCAGAATGGGAGAAAATAATTGCAAATGAAGCAACTGACAAACAACTAATCTCAAAAATATACAAGCAACTCCTACAGCTCAACTCCAGAAAAATAAATGACCCAATCAAAAAATGGGCCAAAGAACTGAATTGAATTTCTTGTAAGCAGCACATAGATGTCTTGTTTTTTAAACCAATCCACCACCCTATGTCTTTTGATTACATTGACATTTAAAGTGATCCTTAACACGTATGTATTTAGTGCCATTTTATTAACTTTTTTTTTTTTTTTGTAGTTCTTCCCTATTCTTTTCTTCTTCTTTTAGTTTCTTACCTTGTGTTTGATGATTTTCTTTACTGATATGCTAGTATTGTTTTCTCTCTTGTTTTGTTCATCTATGGTCTATGGTAAGCTTTTGATTAGTAGATACCATGGAGTTCATATATGTGACCTATAAATATATCTATTTGTTTTAAACAAGTCATCCTTTAAGTTCAAACATCCGGCCCTTTAAAGTTCAAACATTCAAAAATATCTACACTTTTTAGTCTTTCTACTGATACTTTGTGTTTTTGATGTCATATTTTACATCTTCATGTTTACCCATTTACTTATTACTGTAATTATACTTAATTTTACAATTTCTGTCTCAATATCTGTACTGCTTTATTTACGTTGGTGATACATAGACTTTACATATATTTGCCTACCAGTTGATTTTTGCTTTCCTATGGATACATTCTTGTCACAGCCCTTTCTTATCTGCTTAAAAAATACCCTTTAACATTTGTTTTTCAGTAGGTTTATTACTGATAAATGCTTTTAGTTTTTGTCTGAGAAGTTCCTTAACTTTCCTTCAGCTGTAAACGATAATCTTACTGGTTAGAGTATCACAGTTTTCAGATTCCCTCCCCCTCCTTTTAGCATTTTGAATATAGCCACTCATTTCTGTCCTGCAAAATTTTGTAGAAAAAATTATCTTGGAGTCTTACAGAAGTTTTTTAGTATACGACTTTTTTTTTTTTTTTACTGCCTTTAACATTTTCTCTTTATATTTAACTTTTGCCATTTTCATTATGATATGTCTTGATGTGGGTCTGTTTGGGTTTACCTTATTTGATCCCGTCTGTGTTTACCTTGATATGTTTCCTTCTTCAGGTTTGGAAAGTTTACAACCATGATTTCATCAAATATATCCTTTTCTCTTTCTTTTTCTGGGATTCCTATAATGCTGATGGTTGTGTTGTGCCAACAATCTCTCAAAAACTCTTCTCATTTTGTAATTAATTTATTTTTGTTGTTCTGATTAGTTGATTTTCATTACTCTGTCTTCCAGGCTACTGATGCACACTTTTGTATCACCTGAATCTGCTGTTCATTCTGTCTAGTGTATTTTTCATTTCAGTTCCTATATTATTCATTATGATTGGATCTTTTTACATCTTCTAGTTCCTTGGTAAAATTATCATTGTGTTGATCTATTATTTTCCCTAATACAGTTATTATTCTTATTACTAATGATTTGAATTCTTAATGGTAAATTATTTACTACTATTTCAGGAGTTGTATTTTTGGTAGTTTTTTCTTGCTTTTTCAATTGAGGCAAATTCCTTTGTCTTCTCATTTTCTTTATCTTTGTCTTTATGAAATTAGATGAAATGATTAAAAATTATTTCTTGAAGGAGTGTCATTATGTGAGAGCATCCTCACATATAGTGAGGATACACTACATATAGTCTACAGTATAGTCTGCAGTAGCTGTATAGTCTACAGTATCTATATAGTCTACAGTAGCTCGATAGCTGGTGTGAGAGCTATATTTGATGTGACCACTAGTCACAGCCTTTCTCTGGCAGCTGGCAGATGTGTTGTCAGCTATCATCTTTGTTGGAAGTAGAGTTGGAGTTGGAGGGGCTAAGACAGAGCTGGTTGTGAGGCGGAGCTTTCCCTCTGCTCAGTATCTGTCATGCCCTATTTGTGATATCTTCAAGTCCTGAGAAATCTGTATGCAGATAGCAGCAGATAGAACCTTACAAGAAATGACTGACTAGTTCCAAATTGGGAAAGGAGTATGGCAAGACTGCATATTGTCACCCTGCTTATTTAATTTCTATGCAGGATACATCATGAAAAAACGCCTGGCTGGATGAATCACAAGATGGCTGGGAGAAATATCAACAACCTCAGATATGTAGATGATACCACTGTAATGTCAGACAGTGAAGAGGAACTGAAGAGCCTCTTGAAGGTGAAAGAGTAGAGTGAAAAAAGTTAATTAAAATTGACATTCGAAAGAATAAGATCATGGTATCCAGGTACTTCACTTCATGGCAAATAGAAGGTGAAAAAGTAGAAGTAGAGACAGATTTTCTTTTCTTGGGCTCCAATATCACTGTGGATGGTGAATGGAGCCATGAAATTAAAGTAAACTTGCTCTTTGGAAGAAAAACTATGACAAACCTAGACAGAATATTAAAAACCAGAGACATCACTTTGCCATCAAAGATTCATCTAAACAAAGCTATATTTTTTCCAGTAGTCATGTATGAATGTAAGTGTTGGACCATAAAGAAGGCTGAGAGATGAAGAATTAATGGTTTTGAATTGTTGTTCTGGAGAAGATCTTGAGATTCCCTTGGACTGAAAGTAGATAAAACCAGTCAATCGTAAAGGAAACCAACCCTGGATATTCATTGGAAGGACTGATGTGGAAGCTCCAATACATTGGCCATCTAATGGGAAAAGCCAACTCATTGGAAAAAACCTCTGATGCTGGGAAAGATTGAAGGCAAAGAAAGAAGGCAGCAGAGGATGAGATGATTGGATAGCATCACTAACTCAATGGATATAAATTTGAGCAAACTCTGGGAGATAGTGAAGGACAGGGAAGTCTGACATGCTGCAGTCCATGAGTTTGCAAAGAGGCACAACTTAGTGACTGGACAGTTTCAAGTTTCTGGGGAAGAAGCCCTGCATATTGGGTGAGAGTTGGTTCAGTAATCCCACAAGTGTGTGCTTTTCACCCTCCCAGTACTGGCATCCTTGCCTAGATGGGAGCAGTACCCAAGCTGATGTGGGCATTTACAATGGTCTGTGGGTGGCTTAGCTGCCATCAGTGATCCAGACTTCTGATTTGCTGACCGTGCAATCACCAGTAATGGCTGCCTTCTACTTCTTCAGATGCCACCTAGGGTTTGAGCTGCCTCAGCCTCTAATGGCTGAGGTTTTCCCTAGAATGTAGTAGTCTTTGGTTCATTATGGAACTATAACATGTGGCAAACACTGTAGTAGCATTCAGTTGGCTCAGGCTGGGGCATAACACTGAGGTTGCAATAAGCCAGTCAAAACCCCATGCAGTTTCCAGCCATTCTGTCTGTCCTGCTTTTGGTGTCCACAAGCATTCTGCACTCCTCACAAGTGGAATTTAGTCTTATCAGCCCTCCAACCAGTCAAGGGAGCTCATCTTCCTTTTATTGTATCCAAGGGCCAGTACCAAAAATATAAATCACTCACTCCCCAGTGAAGTTTCCATCCATGTAACCCACTATTAATCTTTTCTCTGATTCCCTTCTTGAGCTACAGGTCTGGGTCTTTTCCCTTCTTTCCTATTCTGTGTTGAATTTTCTCATAGCCTTGGTTTTATAGAAGTCTTTCTGCTAGTATCTAGTTAATTTTCAGTGACCACTGTTCCACATGTAAATGTATCTTTAATGTGTTCTTAGGGGGAGGTGAGTTCCACAGACTCTTAATCATTTTGATTCAAGTCCTTTTCTTTCATCTTTTACCTGTGCTACAACACTCTGCCTAACAGTCGTTTTCAATTATTTCATTTTTGTTTCTTACTGATTGTATGGTACGGCAACAGGAAACTAGATGGTCTGATTTACAGAATCCTAAATGGGAGACAAAGGGAATATTTCCTATTCCAGTTAATCCAACAAAGTAATGTTAACACAAGAGTTCAGACTTGTATTTGGCATATCTGAGTCTTGTTTTAATACTCTGGCAGTATCTTGAATAGCTCTATTCTCTGAGTTTTTATATAGTCATTTATACAGGAGGGAAAACTATACATTTTATAAACTATTATAATTTTAAATTTGATTCGTATCAAGAACTGGGAATGAAAAGTCCCATGGCATGTTTATAGGTTATAGCTTCCCATGGATGGAGGAGCCTGGTAGGCTACAGTCCATGGGATTGCAAAGAGTCGGACACGACTGAGCGACTTCACTTTCCCTTTCTCTTTTCATATAAATCTACTTCTTAAAATTCCATTTTATCTTCATGATTGAGGGAATATATTTAATATCATTTTCTACTAGCAATACCAAGGAGAGATGTGTGGTAGACTATAAAACCAAATTTAAAATGCATCATTTTGAGAAGAATAAAAAAAAAAACTAGACAAAGAGAAATTATGCAGGTTCGGTTCTAAATATCTATTCAGTGTTAAGTACCATTATCAATGCCAAAATATTACTTGATACCATTTTAGAAATATTAGGGATCAAAACATTCAAGACAATATGAAAATTACTAGGTTAGTAAATACACGTGAAAAAATTAGAGCAAAAGAATTATCCGAGTGTAGGAAGATTTATTGTAGAAGATTTTATTTGGTCTGTTGTCCTGTCTAGAACATGTCTTCTAAGAAGGCTAAATTCAGGTGTTCTAAATTCAAGGGGAGCTTTACCATTTATAATGTAATTCCATTGTCATTTTTATTTACTTTTATCTTTATTATAAATACAAATTTAATAATATGTTGAAATAAATAAGATATTGTGGTAAGAACCAACTAGTCTGAAATCAATAATAGTATTTAATTAGGTTAATTTTACTAAGTTTTTAGTACATGAACTACAGTTGAACTTCTTAAGAAATTATTCAGCACCTTTAAATACCACCAGCTTACAATTTTGGCAACAAAAATATTAAAAAGAACTAGAGGTTTGGCATTATGTTTCCTGTGTATTCATAATATAATGCCACATAAAAATACATCATACATAGATATGTACATGTAACAGAAATAAAGCTGCACACAAACTATGTTTCTGTAATTCAATATATTCAAGTATCTTACAGATTATTAGCTCCTAGATAAGTCTGTGTACATATGTATTTGCATCAGTCTTCTTTACAGGTTCTGTATAATACCATTGCAGTGTTTTTATTCAAAATATATATTGAGCCAATAGTAGTATTGGGGGAATACTATATTATGAAGCAAAAAGAAGAATAAACTGAAAGTATTCATTAAAGAAATTTATAATCCCTGGGTCACAGGGGCCAAGTGGTGGCTCTCAATCACAAAGGCAAGGAGGTCATAATTACCCTAGTGGACAGAAGAATGAAAACAGCAATCAGAATAGTTTCAATGCCAAACTCTCAGCCCCTGTGCACTGGTGCCAAGTCAAATCTCAGATACAGAAGTTTTAAGTGAAGTAGAAAAGAATAGCTTTATTGCTTTGCCAGGCATAGGGGGACACAACAAAATTGAGCCCTCATCCCAACCCAAGAGGATTTGGTGAGGAATTTTATAGTAATGGTTCAAGGGCAGGGTTGCTGGTAAGGAATAAATATTGCTTAATCAAGCAGCTCATCTTCCATTTGTTAGAGGTTTTAGTTCCATAGAAGAGTTTAAAGATACCATTATGTGTACACTTGAAACTTTTTCCTATTTTTTTCTCATGTAAATAATTTTATTTATTTTATTTTTGGCTGTGCTGGGTCTTCATTGCTGTGTGGGCTTTTCTCTAGTTACAACAAGCAAGGGCTACTCTCTAATTTGAGGTGCATGGATTTCTCATTGCCCTGGCCTCTCTTTTGGAACACAGGCACTAGAACACTTGGGTTTCAGTAGTTACAGCACGTAGGCTCACTAGTTGTAGCTTCCATGCTCTAGAACACAGGCTCAATAGTTGTGGTGCACAGCATGTGTTGGTCCACAGCATAAAACAATTACACTGTTTCTATTCAAAATATATATTGAGACAATAAGTTCAGTTCAGTCGCTTAGTTGTGTCTGACACTTTCGACCCCATGGACTGCAGCACACTAGGCTTCCCTTTCCATCACCTACCCCTGGAGCTTGCTCACATTCATGTCCATTGAGTCAGTGATGCCATCCAACCATCTCATCTTCTGTTGTCCTCTTCTCCTCCCACCTTCAATCTTTCCTAGCATCAGGGTTGTTTTCAATGAGGCAGTTCTTCTAATAAGGTGGCCGAAGTATTGGAGTTTCAGCTTCAGCATCAGTCCTTCCAATGAATATTCGGGACTGATTTCCTTTAGGATAGACTGGTTGGATCTCCTTGCAGGCAAAGGGACTCTCAACAGTCTTCTCCAACACCACAGTTCAAAAGCATCAATTCTTTGGTGCTCAGCTTTCTTTATATTTCAACTTTCACATTCATACATAACTACTGAAAAAACCATAGCTTGATTTTGATAGATGTTTCTCCGCAAAGTGATGTCTCTGCTTTTTAATATGTTCTCTACGTTTGTCATAGCTTTTCTTCCAAGGAGCAATCGTCTTTTAATTTCATGGTTGCAGTCACCATCTGCAGTGATTTTGTTGCAACAGAAAATAAAGTCTCTCAGTGTTTCCATTGTTTCCCCACCTATTTGCCATGAAGTGATGGGACAAGATGCCATGATCTTCATTTTCTGAATGTTGAATTTTAAGCCACCTTTGAAACTTTCCTCTTTCACCTTCATCAAGAGGCTCTTCAGTACCTCTTCATTTTCTGCCATTAGGGTGGCATCATGTGCTTAATCTGAGGTTATTGATATTTCTCCGGCAATCTTGATTCCAGCTTGAGCTTCAACCAGCCCAGCATTTCCCATTATGTACTCCACATATAAATTAAATAAGCAGGGTGACAATATACAACCTTGACGTACTCCTTTCCCACTTTGGAACCAGTCTGTTGTTTCATGCCTGGTTCTAACTGTTGCTTCTTGATCTTCATACAGGTTTCTCGGGAGGCTGGTGAGGTAGTCTGATTTTCCCACATATTTAAAAGTTTTACACAGTTTTCTGTGATCCACACAGTCAAAAGCTTTAATATAGTCAATGAAGCAGAAGTAGACGTTTTTCTGGAATTCCATTGCTTTTTCTATGATCAGATGATTGTTGGTAATTTGATCTCCAGTTCCTCTGCATTTTCTAAATCCAGCCTGTACATCTGGAAATTCTCAGTTCCTGTCCTGTTGAAGCACAGGTTGAAGGATTTTGACCATTACCTTGCCAGCACATTAAATGAGTGGAATTGTGCGGTAGTTTGAACATTCTTTATGGGAAAATATACATAATATAAACATGAGTCAAAATTATAAATAAATTTTTCCACACGTAAAGCTACATGTATAAAATATTAAACCCTAAACTATGGCCTTTTAGAGTAAAAATTTGGATTTTACTAAATAATTTAATTTATTAGGAACTAAAGGAATTATTAGGAAATAAATAAAGCCAATATTAGGAAATAAAGTATTTCCTTTCTCAGTGGCTTTATTCTGTTCATTCAATGTTTATACCTTATCAGTGTCTGAATGAGCGTTATGTGGCTAGTGTGGCAGTACTTAGTTTGTTCCTTTAACCGAGTTCTAGAAGAAACCGTGGTTCTTTCAATTCTACAAAGAAGTGAAAATAACTTCCATTACTATGTAATTATTTTAAAATGAAATTAAGTTTTTGGTGCTTGTAATGCTAGGAGAAGGAAATGGCACCCCACTCCAGTACTCCTGCCTGGAAAATCCCATGGACGAAGGAGCTTGGTAGAATGCAGACCATGGAGTCGCGAAGAGTTGGACACGATTGAGTGACTTCACTTTCACTTTTCCCTTTCATGCATTGGAGAAGGAAATGGCAACCCACTCCAGTGTTCTTGCCTGGAGAATCCCAGGGATGGGGGAGCCTGGTGGGCCGCCGTCTATGGGGTCTCACAGAGTCGGACACGACTGAAGCGACTTAGCAGCAGCAGCAGAAGTGTATTAAGTGAATACATAAAAACCAACTAATTTTAATAGACATTTTATAGATTAGAACCGATTATAGTGGATGAAGCATTAGAATGGGTACTCTTTAGATGGCACAATTTAGGGCCACAATTCTGCACTGTGTATTTTTAATATATAACTTTCAACCATAAGCTATCCTGCGGATTAGTATATAGCTGTCATTTTACAAATATCTTTCTTACATATTCCTCAAATTCTCAGTGTAAAATCATTTTCAAAAATTTAATTTGTGCTATTCATTGAATTCTTTGACAAAGAACCATGTGGAGTCATTTCACACCCCCTAAACTCTCATCTCTTCTCATTGCCAGCTCATGAAAGTAAGATAATTATTCCATTTTTTCCTCCTTTTTCTTTTCTTCATCTCTCTTTC
Organism: Bos mutus; assembly: GCF_027580195.1. NCBI lineage: Eukaryota > Metazoa > Chordata > Mammalia > Artiodactyla > Bovidae > Bos > Bos mutus. The sequence continues at coordinate 68,382,915 of NC_091631.1, read as the reverse complement.
AGGGAAAAATATCAATCATTAGGCAAAACCACACTTAAGAAAGCCAATGCATAGAAAACTTGATGATTGAAATGATCAGCTAGTAAATATGAAAATAATTGGCTAATACAAAAGGAAAAATGTGACATTAAAAGACTGGTAAAGAGACCAAAAGATACAAAAAAAATATAAAAAAGAGTATATGAATATATGTTGAAGTGAGTAAACATCAATGTCATGGTGGAGAACATAATATGATCTTATTAAAGGTGAAAAATGTGATCACTAACTTTCTGAAAGATCAGACATTTCTACAGCAAATTACATTTTGTAAATGCATCAACAAAACCATTAATTTCTTGTGATTATATCCAAGGCTTCCTTTCAAGATAATTTTTTTTGGCAAATGCCTACCCACTTCTATACTGATGGAAATTTGTAACCAAGTCATCTTGAACCTCTTATACCTTGAGCATCTTGTTCTTTCCTCCATACAAACAGTTAATCACATTATGCCTTGAACTTAAGTTTCTTACATAAACACTTAACCTAGTTTACTTATATTCATCCTCAAATATTATTTCATATTTTGATATTATTTGTCACAGAGAGAGGCTCCCCCTCTTTTGTTCCTGAATATGTTAACCCTGCTACAATCTCTTAATAGAGATAATTTACTGCTGCTGCTAAGTCGCTTCAGTCGTGTCCGACTCTATGCAACCCCATAGATGGCAGCCTACCAGGCTCCCCCGTCCCTGGGATTCTCCAGGCAAGAACACTGGAGTGGGTTGCCATTTCCTTCTCCAATGCATGAAAGTGAAAAGTGAAAGTGAAGTCGCTCAGTCGTGTCTGACTCTTCGCGACCGCATGGACTGCAGCCCACCAGGCTCCTCCATCCATGGGATTTTCCAGGCTAGAGTACTGGAGTGGGGTGCCATTGCCTTCTCCAAGAGATATTTAGCAGTTGTTAAATTTATCCCACTTTATCATAGCTTCTCATTTAACTATTTGTCCTCCTTATAGATGTTTTTAAGAAGAATGTGATTATTTTTGCTCACTTTTCTATCAACAAAAATAAATACATTACTTAGAATAATCTCCAAGTATTACTTACTATATTAGTTGGTTAAAGTGAGAATTTTACTCATGGTATATAACTTTTGGTTGTGTGTAAAAATGCAAGTTTATTTGTAAGTGCTATTGGGTAGACAACAGATGCTTGAATCAAGCTATGCTTTGCCAAAGACTGATGCTATGTAGGTTAGAAAGTGATGTTATAATCTTTTTGCAAATTCTTATTTTATCTCATCTGAGACCCATACTATCTATTGCTGGTGCAGTAAATCCTTTAACCCACAGAAGATACATAGAGTATTTGCACATGAAAGCTAGCAAAGGGATCTACACCTATCTAAAGTTTTGTATTAATCAAATAAATATTTTTATATATTCTATTAATTATAAGGCATACATTTTTGAAAAAAGATAGTATGAAATATTGTCAATAAGTGTTCATTACACTTAGTACAGATTATCTAGAATTGTATTAGGTATAGAGAAATGAAAGAAAGAAAAAGTGAAAATTGTATTAGGTATAGAGAAATGAAAGAAGTAAAAAAATTTTAAAAAATGGTCAATTATTTGTTAAAAAATGTCTGTGTCAAAGATGTAACATTCAACAAGAAAATATAAAAAGACTTTATATAAGCATCAAATTATCTTGTTGTTCAGTCACTCAGTCATGTCTGACTCTTTGCGATCCCATGGACTGCAGAATGCCAGGCTTCCCTGTCCTTTACTATCTCCCAGGGCTCACTCAAACTCATGTCCACTAAGTCGGTGATACCACCCAAACATCTCATCCTCTGTCATCTTCTCCTCCTGCCTTCAAAGTGTAATGTTTACCTGGAAATTCTATACTTAATCTCTTTCCCAGCATCAGGGTCTTTTATGAGTTGGCTCTTCTCATCAGGTGGCCAAATATTGGAGCTTCTGCTGTAGTATAAGTCCTTACAATGAATATTCAGGACTGATTTCCTTTAGGATTGACAGATTTTATCTCCTTACAGTCCAAGTTACTCTCAAGAGACTTCTTTAACACCACAGTTCAAATGCATCAATTCTTTGGCACTCATCCTCTTTATGGTTCAACTCTCACATCCATACATGACTACTGGAAAACAAAAAACAAAAAATGTATCTTTGACTATACAGACCTTTGTCCTCAAAGTGATGTCTCTGCTTTTTAATATGCTGTCTATGTTTGCCATAGCTTTCCTTCCAAGAGGCAAGTGTCTTTTAATTTCATGGATGCAGTTACCACCTGCAGTGATTTTGGAGCCCAAGAAAATAAAGTCTGTCACTGTTTCCATTGTTTCCCCATCTATTTAGCATGAAGTAATGGGACCAGATGCCATGATTATTTTTTGAATGCTGAGTTTTAAGCCAGCTTTTCATTCTCCCTTCTCACCTACATCAAGAGACTCTTTAGTTCCTCTTTCCTTTCTGTCATAAGGGTGGTGTCATCTGCATGGCTGAGGTTATTTAAATTTCAAAAATACTTGAAGTGGACTGAAACTCTTTTATTAGCTCTATATGTTAACAGCACCTTTTAAAAGTTGATTATGTAACACTTTCATAAACTGAGATTGCAAAATGATCTTAATTGATGACCTTAAACTCTGAGAATGAAAATAGAAGAATTCTATTTATTCTCAGCTATTGAAAATTATTTGTTTATGGCAATAGAAAATTTGAAGTTTTATTTGACATCATAAAACAAAATTAGTTTTATTTCTTTGGTTCTATGTTCCAAACATCATTGTGCATGCCATTACTTGAACATTATTATTAGGAAAGTAACATTTTATCCTTTTCACCTTTTAAATATTCAATGGTTTATATTTTTTAATATAAATTTATTTATTTTAATTGGAGGCTAATTACTTTACAATACGGTATTGGCTTTGCCATACATCAACATGAATCCACCACAGGTGTACACATGTTCCCCATCCTGAATGCCACTCCCAATTCCCTCCCCATACCATCCCTCTGGGTCATCCCAGTGCACCAGCCCCAAGCATCCTATATCATGCATCAAACCTGGACTGGCGATTATTTCACATATGATATTATACATGTTTCAATGCCATTCTCCCAAATCATCCCACCCTCGCCCTCTCCCACAGAGTCAAAACTTACCTTGTATTCACAGCTTTATGTGTGTTCTTGACCTCTCTATTTAGTTCAACATTGAATAACTTACTGATCAACTTAAAGGCATTTAGAAAGAAAAATTATCCAGTGACATAATTTTATTACCTAAGGTAGAAAGGTCAAAAAATCATACATAGAGATATTGACGTTTTTGATGCCTAGCCATTCAGTCTTTTCAGAGTTGAACATACCTAGATATAAAGTATAACTTATATAGTAGGAAGATACATAACATATAAGCTAAAAGAAGAGATGAAGTGGTTTTTTCTGGGCCCACAACTTTTCATATTATATGTCAAGGACAAGTTTTGAACATAAAACTTGTTCAAATACATTAAAGGAAATTCAGATTTAATGATAAATCTCTATATAACTGATTATTTCAGATAACAGGGTAGAAATGTTGTTTTTCTGAAAATTGTCTTCAGATGAATGAATAAGGAGAAAATTACAGATTAGCTTTCTCATCAGTCTTATCACTAACTAACAGAAAGATATTTAAAAGGACTGGTCATTTCATTTGAGGATAAAAAGATATAAGCCTTAATTTTTAATAAATTAAGTATGGAACTTCCAGGTATATATAGTACTTTGAAAATAGTCATTAAATCTCTCTCTCCTTTTGAATTCCTGGAACTAAGTTAATATACAAACTACGAAAGGGGACATGCAACTTATTGTGTTATTTATTCACATCCGTCGTGAGGTCGTGAAGTCACTCAGTCGTGTCCGACTCTTTGTGACCCCATGGACTGTAGCCCACCAGGTTCCTCCATCCATGGAATTTTCTAGGCAAGAGTACTGGAGTGGGTTGCTATTTCCTTCTCTGGGGCATCTTCCCAACCCTGGGTTCGAACCTGGGTCTCCCACATTGTGGGCAGACGCTTTATCGTCTGAGCCACCAGGGAATAATCAGTGTGAATATTTTTGCTATTCACCTGAAACTATCACAACATTGTTAATTGGATATACCCCAATACAAAATAAATAGTAAATAAATAAATAAATAACAGTGTGATGAAAAGTCTGGACCGTGTAGTCAAACCAACCTTAACTGAGGTTTGGATTTCTTACTTAATGAAAGTGTAACTGTAGCTACATTCATGCTCTGTCACAACTGACTCTCTGAGACCCTACGAACTATCGCCCCAAGAAGCTCCTCTGTCCACGGGATTTTTCAGGCAGGAATACTGGGCTGGATTACTATTTCCTCCTCCAGGGGATCTTCCTAACCCAGGGACTGAACTCTTGTCTCCTGCAACTCCTACAGGAGGCAGATTTGTGGGGGGTATTCCTTACCACTGAGCCACTTAGAAATCCCAACCATAGTTAAGTTACATAATAAATCTGCTTCTGAATCTCTGCATTAATAAACTGAAGATACAAGACTTTCAGACTAATCCGGGGTTCCAAATTAGTTTGTATATGTAGAGTACTTAGGACAAGGCCTGGCATATAGCAGGCATTTAATAATTGAATCTACTGTGCTTTGTACTTTATGGCGAATGTATGAATACAAAATGACATTTGACTGAAATGCTAGAACATGGATAACAAAATAAGCTAAATAAAAAAAGCAAAAATAGCACTCTACACTAAAACATTGAAATCTCTCAAATGTTTTAAGAAAGCAATATATCGTACAATAATATTTCAAAGAATAAATGAGAAGGTAATATATTTTTCCCAAAATTTTGTATGAGAATGACATAAACATGAAACCAAAATCTGACAGATATTATAAGAATGAAAATCATGAAGCTTTTTGCAAAAATATATAATAAAATAGAAACAATTAAATTTTGTGGTGGTTGTTTAGTCACTAAGTAGTGTCTGACTTTTGCAACCCCATAGACCATAGCCTGCCAGGCTCCTCTGCCCATGAGTTTCTCAGGCTAGAATAATGAAATGGGTTGCCATTTCTTTCTCCAGGGGATTTTCCCTACCAGGGATCCAAATCTGGTCTACTGCATTGCAGGTAAATTCTTTACTGACTGAAGTACCAGGAAAGTCCAAACCTAGCAACAAATAAAAATATAAAATGATTGAATTTGCTTTATCCTATTAAAATAATTTGGCTTAAAATTTGAAATTTAATGAATATAATCATTATATTAAATTTTACACTCAAATTTGCATTTAAAAGTTCCATTATATCACTTAAAACAGAAAAGATATTCAACATCTTATATCCCATTTTGGATAAAACTCACAACAAATCAACAATAAGAAGGACTTCCTAGATAAAAACCTATAGCTAGTTAGGTTATTTATTTGACTTTTTTCTTGTTTCTTGAGGTATGCCTGTATTGCTATGAACTTTCCCCTGAGGACTGCTTTTACAGTGTACCACAGGTTTTGGGTTGTTGTGTTTTCATTTTTATTCATTTCTATGCAAATTTTTATTTCTTTTTTGATTTCTTCTGTGATTTGTTGGTTATTCAGCAGCATGTTGTTCAGCCTCTATATGTTGGAATTTTTAATCATTTTTCTTCTGTAATTGAGATCTAATCTTACTGCATTGTGGTCAGAAAAGATGCTTGGAATGATTTCAATTTTTTTGAGTTTACCAAGGCTAGATTTATGACCCAGGATGTGATCTATCCTGGAGAAGGTTCCATGTGCACTTGAGAAAAAGGTGAAATTCATTGTTTTGGGATGAAATGTTCTATAGATATCAATTAGGTCTAACTGGTCTATTGTATCTTTTAAAGTTTGTGTTTCCTTGTTAATTTTCTGTTTAGTTGATCTATCCATAGGTAATGGATAAGAAAGCTATGGTACATATACACAATGGAGTATTACTCAGCCATTAAAAAGAATACATTTGAATCAGTTCTAATGAGGTGGATGAAACTGGAGCCTATTATACAGAGTGAAGTAAGCCAGAAAGAAAAACAGCAATACAGTATACTAACTCATATACATGGAATTTAGAAAGATGGTAACAATAACCCTGTATATGAGACAGCAAAAGAGACACTGATGTATAGAACAGTCTTTTGGACTCTGTGGGAGAGGGAGAGGGTGGGATGATTTGGGAGAATGGCATTGAAATATGTATAATATCATATATGAAATGAGTCGCCAGCCCAGGTTCAATGCACAATACTGGATGCTTGGGGCTGGTGCACTGGGACGACCCAGAGGGATGGTATGGGGAGGGAGGAGGGAGGAGGGTTCAGGATGGGGAACACATGTATGCCTGTGGCGGATTCATTTCGATATATGGCAGAACCAATACAATATTGTAAAGTTTAAAAATAAAATAAAATTTAGAAAAATAAATAACAACAACAAAAAAAAAGAATTTGAAAAAAAAAAAAAAAAAACCTATAGCTAAACAACAACAAAACTAGAGGTAACACAAAGTCTAATAGAAAGATATTGGACACATTTTTCATGAAATCAGAAAGAAGACTTTTTACCATCACAATTTCTATTTAATATTGTCCTAGGAATCTTACTGTAATGAATTTTTTAAAAGGCACAATTTGAAAAAAAAATGTAAAACTCTCTGGATATAGAGACTTTCTTTAATATCAAAAATTTTACAAAATCACTTTTAAAATAGATAACTAATAAGTGACTTTAGCAACATCTCCTGATATAAAGTCAAGTAAGGTGTACATCAAGGCTGTATATTGTCACCCTGCTTATTTAACTTATATGCAGAGTACATCATGAGAAACACTGGGCTTGGGGAAGCACAAACTGGAATCAAGATTCATGGGAGAAATATCAATAACCTCAGATATGCAGATGGCATTGCCTTTATCGCAGAAAGTGAAGAATAACTGCGAGCCTCTTGATGAAAGTGAAAGAGGAGAGTGAAAAAGTTGGCTTAAAGCTAAACATTCAGAAAACTAAGTTATGGCATCCGGTCCCACCACTTCATGGCAAATAAATGGGGAAACAGTGGAAACAGTGTCAGACTTTATTTTTTGGGTCTCCAAAATCACTGCAGATGGTGACTGCAGCCACAAAATTAAAAGATGCTTACTCCTTGGAAGGAAAGTTATGACCAACCTAGATAGCATATTCAAAAGCAGAGACATTACTTTGCAACAAAGGTCCATCTAGTCAAGGCTATGGTTTTTCCAGTAGTCATGTATGGATGTGAGAGTTGAACTGTGAAGAAAGCTGGCCACCAAATAATTGATGCTTTTGAACTGTGGTTTTGGAGAAGACTCTTAAGAGTCCCTTAGACTGCAGGGAGACCCAACCAGTCCATCCTAAAGGAAATCAGTCCTGTGTGTTTATTGGAAGCACTGATTTTGAAGCTGAGGCTCCAATACTTTAGCCACCTGATGCGAAGAGCTGACTCATTGGAAAAGACCCTGATGCAGGGAATATTGAGGACAGGAGGAGAAGGGGATGACAGAGGATGAGATGGTTGGATGTTCTCACTGACTCAATGGACATGAGTTTGGGAAAACTCTGGGAGTTGGTGATGGACAGGGAACCCTGGTGTGCTGCAATTCGTGGGGTCACAAGGAGTTAGACACAACTGAGTGACTGAACTGAACTGAACTGATGAAAATCAATTATTTCCATATACAAAGTATAAAACACAGAAATAAAGGCAATGCCAAAGAATCTTCAAACTACCACACAAAAGCACTCATCTCACTTGCTAGCAAAGTAATGCTCAAAATTCTACAAGCCAGGCTTCAACAATACATGAACCTTGAACTTCCAGATGCAGATGTTCAAGCTGGATTTCAAAAAGGCAGAGGAACCAGTGATCAAATTTTCAACATCTATTGAAACATAGAAAAAACAAGAGAATTCCAGTAAATAATCTATTTCTGCTTTATTGATTACACCAAAGCCTTTGTGTAGATCACAATAAACTGTGGAAAATTCTTAGAGATGGGAACACCAGACCGTCTTACCTGCCTCCTGAGAAATCTGTATGCAGGTCAAGAAGCAAGAGATAGAACCAGACATGGAAAAACAGACTGGTTCCAAGTTGGGAAAGGTGTATATGAAGGCTGTATATTGTCACTCTGCTATTTAACTTATATGCAGAGTACATCATGCGAAATGCTGGGCTGGCAGAAGCACAAGTTGGAATCAAGATTGCTTGGAGAAATATCGATAATTTCAGATACGTCGATGACATCACCCTTATGGCAGAAAGTGAAGAAGAACTAAAAGCGTATTGATGAAAGTGAAAGAGGAGAGTGAAAAGCTGTTTTAAAACTCAACATTTGATAAATGAAAATAATGGCATCCAGTCCCTTCATGGCAAATAGATGGGGAAATAATGGAATCAGTGACAGACTTTATTTTCTTGAGCTCCAAAATCAAGGCGCTTACTCCTTGGAAGAAAAGCTATGACCAACCTAGTTCAGCATATTAAAAAGCAGAGAGATTACTTTGCCAACAAATGTCCATCTAGTGAAAGGTATGGTTTTTCTGGTAGTCATGTATGGATGTGAGAGTTGGACTATAAAGAAAGCTGAGTGCTGAATAATTAATGCTTTTAAACTATGGTGTTGGAGAACACTCTTTTTTTTATGTATTTATTTTAATTGGAGGCTAATTACTTTACAACATTGTGGTGGTTTTCACCATTGACATGAATCTGAGAATCCCTTGGACTGAAAAGAGATCAAATCAGTCACTCCTAAAGGAAATCTGTCCTGAATATTCATTGGAAGGACTAATGATGAGGCTGAAACTCCAATACTTTGGTCACCTGGTGTGAAGAACCTACTCATTGGAAAGGACTCTGATGCTGGGAAAGTTTGAAGGCAGGAGGAGAAGTGGACAACAGAGGATACGATGGTTGTATGCCATCACCCACTCAGTAACATGAGTTTGAGCAAGCTCTGAGAGTTGGTGATGGACAGGGAAGCCTGGCATGCTGCAGTCCATGGCATCACAAAGAGTCAGACACAACTGAGCAACTGAACTGAACTAAACTGAAATAAATTTAAACTAGTTTTAATGTTTTTAATTGGAAAAAATATTTAAAAAGAGTCATCCAGAGGGAAACTGCAGAATAATATTGAAACTTTAAAGATGCCTAAATAAATTAGGGCTGTACCATTTTCTTTGATGGAAGTCCAAATATTGTTAAAGTATAAATTCTCACTAAATTCACAAATAATAGCATCATTATTTTAACCATTAAAAAAAAATCTATTTTAACCATTTTTTAAAAGGCAGCCTTTTTTAAAAATAGAAATTATCAAGCTGATTCTCATATATATTATGCTAATTAGTTTAAAGTGTCTTGAAAAAGTACAACGTTGGATGTCATACCTACCTAACTTCAATATGAGCTAAAAATGTATCACAACTCAAATAGTACAATATTAGTACAAGAATAATTGAATAAAACAATGGAACAGAATACGGTTCACAAATAGAACCATGGTCATATGACAAATTGGCTTTTATTGGGGTCTAACTAATTCAGTGAATAAATGAAAATATTTTCAGCAAATGCTTTCAAAACAACTAGATATTTATATGAGTAAAAAAGTTAACTTCTTCACCTTCTTGAAACCATACAAAAAGAATACTTTAAGTAAATCAGAGGCTTAAACATATGGGTATAGAAGATATATTATAATATAACAAAAATCCTTAAACAATTTACAGATATAAACATAAGAAAAAATGTCAATTAAATAGCTTTCATAAAAATTTTAAAATAGACCAAAACTTGTAGTTATCAAAACATTTTAAAGAAAACTAATATACAAACCACATTTGAAAGAAAATATACATGTATTGAATATTTGACAAAAGACTTGTGTCCAATTTTTTTTTAATTTTACAACTCCAAAATAAAACACAAACAATTAAAATGAGCAAGATACTTGTTGCAAACACTTCATTAAAAAATATGTATGAAGGAATAGTAATCATAGCAAAAGTTTCTCAATATTATTAGTCATCAGGAAAATGCTAATTAAAACCAAAAAATGAGAAAATGCCATCTCTACCATATTCTCATAAATGTAGCACTGGAACTGTCATTTATTTTTGTTTGAAAGTAAAATAACAGCATTAGAAGAAAATGTATGAAAATTTTTTCATAAAGCTAAATAATAACACTACTGGTTTTCTATCCATGAAAAATTAAAATATATTCACACCAAACTTATATAAGAATGCTGACTTAAGCCATATTAATAACAGTTAAAAATGAAACAATACAAATATATGTTGACAGAAAAATTGATAACCAAATTGTATCATATCCATAAAATGTAATACTACTTAGAAACTAAAAGAGAATGGAGTGCAGATACATTCATGCAATAAAACTTATGAACACTATGGACTATACTGAACAAAAGAATAATCTCATTTATAATATGTCACAGTACTAAAAAAATATGTCAGAATTTGACTGGAAAGTAAAATGAAAGAGCTATTTAAAAGTGATGTTTTATTCTATACCTTACATTGGTATTTAATTGTCAAGACATTGGATTTCATATTGCTGTTTCTACTTTTCATTATGTAGAAAAGTTCTATCCAAAATAACCTGCAAAGAAATATTGAAATATATTAATATATAATTTCACACTTGTATTGATGAATGGGTGCTAATTTTCCCACGACAAAACTGAGAAAATATCAACTAAATTATAGCCATGTTTGGTTTTTGTTGTTCTTACACAGTGGACACTATTGGTAGCAGGAACTACATGAACTAATTACGAAAAGAGGAAACTTTTTCTAAGTTTGTTTAAAGTTTAATAAGAAAGGAAAAAAGATCATCTTCATTCTCTGTGAAGTAACAATGAGCTTAGAGAATAGAAATAAACCTGGAAAATGTGATTGCAAATTCCCAACAAGGACCTAATTTCCCCCCAAAAAAAGATAAATAGAAGATTTTTTCTTTTGGAATAAATATACTTGAATTTCATAGTTTGAGCTCTCTCACTTAAAGAAAACTACTTCTGTGTTTTTGTTTCTCTTTTAAATTAACAAACTCTTGATAGAACTGAGGAATAAAAATATCACTGACGAAAACAAAGACAAGCAAATGCAGACAAATGGCATCAACCTTATTCATAACATCTCACCATGTCCCTACAACACAAGTCTTCCTAGGGACCTGAGGAAAAGAGGGCAGCTCCCTTAGGCCGGTAATCCTCAACCCTGATTGCATACTGGATTCACCAAAAAATTCTTATATTATACCTCACCTCACAGGAGGTAATCAGGAATTTCTAGCTGTGGGACACCAGATGACTTAATATTCCACCAACTCTGAGAATTACTGATTTAAACTCTTGTCCTTCAACATCTGCCCAGCTGCTCAAACCCTTAGGTTTAAAAATGCTCTTTCAAGCATCATACACAATCAAAAGAGGTCAACAATATCTTGAACAGATAGATAAGTGAGTAGTTCAGTGACATGCTTGATGGTCATGCAAATTCTGAGATCACCTTCTCTTATTTCTCTTATCATATTCCATTGTGGATGTATACTAATAATTTTTAATTGAGGTACAATAGTGTAGGCCATTATATAAGTGCTGTTAATGTCGTCCAGTTGCTAAGTCATATTTGACTCTGCAACCCCATGGATTGCAGCACACCAGGTTCCTCTGTCCTCCACTATCTCCCAAAGTTTGCTCAAATTCATGTTCATTTAGTTGATGATACTCTCTGCACAACATTGTAATTTGACATCTGTACCCATTATAGAATGGTCATTCCTAAAGATCAAGTTGCCAACCACCTCTGTACATTTGACTTCCTTGACCTTTTTCATTTTCCCTTCAATAATTAGCATTCTTTTCTCTGTATCTGAGTTTGTTTCTGTTTTGTCTTTTGTTTGTTTTGTTTTGTTTGTCTGTCTAAATTTCACATATGAGTGAAATCATATTTGTCTTTCTCTGTCAGATTTACTTCCCTTAGAATAATATTCTCAAGGTTCACACACATTGTCACAAATGCGAAGTTTTCATTATTTTTTATGACTGAATAGTACTCACATATATATCATATGTGTGTGTGTGTGTGTGTGTGTGTGTGTAAGCAAACATTTATAGAGCATATTAGAGATTCCTGTAGTTTCATGTAACTTTTTTTTTTCATGTAACTTTTAAAAATATGATTTTAACAGGAAGCCCGTGAAAAAGAAAGGAATTTTTATTATTATCTTATAGCTAAGGAAACTGAATCTCAGCATTTCTATAACAGTCTTACAGCCCTACAATTGATAACAAAGCAGCAAGGATTTGAACTAGAGCCCTCATATAGTTTATCAATCTATTACACTTTCCATAATAATTCACAGTTCTATGAGTATTTGCTGATAACATTTGAAATTGAGATTAGAGATCTTCCAAATAACATTTGAAAGAGAGATTTAGAGCAATTTTTATCATATCCTACTGCTTTCAGAATCCAAACTAAACTTACCTTTATTGCTACTTATGTAGTATAATTTTACTGTGGTACCTTTTTCTTCTTATGATTACATATTATTTTCTCCTAGCAATTGAAACACTTTGCAGATATTACCCAATTAAACCTCTCAAATTTCCCTTTGAGGTGATATGAAATAACTGTTAATCATTTTTCCCTTCTATATTTATATTTCTGTTAAGAACTATAGAAAGCTTAGTGAACTAATAGTTTATATATAATTAGACTTCTTAGATTTAAAAGGGAACAAATTCTCCTATCACCAGGGCAGCCTCCATTAAACTTATATAATAGTAATAGAAAGGGAGAAGCTTACAAAAGATGAGAAAGCTGGCATGTGGAGAAAATGTCACTGTTATTTCTGGTTATAATAGTAGGTTTTTTTTTCATACTGTTCATGGGGTTCTCAAGGCAAGAACACTGAAGTGGTTTCCCAATCCCTACTCCAGTGGACCACAGTTTGACAGAATGCTCCACTATGACCCGTCCATCTTGGGTTGGCCCTGCATGGCATGGCTCATAGCTTCGTTGAGTTAAACAAGGCTGTGATCCATGTGATCATTTTGGTTTGGTTTCTGTGTGTGTGTGTGTTTGTTGTTGTTGTTGTTTTTTTCCAGAGGCCATGGGATTGTAGTTCTTGCTTTTGTCTGCCCTCTGATGGATGAGGATAAGAGGGTTGTGAAAGCTTTCTGTTGGGAGGGACTGGCTGTGGGAAAATTTGAGTCTTGCTTTGGTGGACAAGGTCATGCTCAGTAAATCTTTAATCCCATTTCCTGCTGATGGGTGGGGCTGTGTTCCCTGTACTTTGGCAGCTGGATCCTGGAGTCTGCGGACTCTATGGTAGGGCTAAATGTGAATTCTAAAAGGACTTATGCCATCATGTGCCTCCAGGACTCCTGCTGCCAGTGGCCCTCCAAAATCACTGCAGACAGAGACTGCAGCCATGAAATTAAAAGGCATTTACTCCTTGAAAGAAAAGCTATGACAAACCTAGACAGTATATTGAAAAGCAGAGACATCACTTGGCCTACAAAGGTCCATATAAACAAAGTTATGGCTTTACCAGTAGTCATGAACAGATATGAGAGATAGACCATAAAGAAGGTTGAACACCAAAAAACTGATGCTTTCAAAACTGTAGTGCTGGAGAAGACTCTTGAGAGTAACTTGGACAGTAAGGAGATCAAGCCAGTCAATCTTAAATGAAATCAATCCTGAATATGCATTGAAAGGACTGAAGCTGAAGCTCCAATACTTTGGCATCCTTATGCAAAGAGCCAAATCACTGGAAAAGACCATGATGGTAGGAAGGATTGAGGACAGGCAAAGAAGGGGGTGGCAGAGAATGAGATGGTTGGATGGCATCACTAAATCAGTGGACATGAGTTTGAGCAAACTACAGTTTGAAAGCATCAGTTTGTCAGTGCTCAACCTTCTTTGTGGTTCATCTCTCATATCTGTTCATGACTACTGGTAAAGCCATAATTTTGTTTATATGGACCTTTGTAGGCCAAGTAATGTCTCTGCTTTTTAATACACTGTTTGTCATAGCTTTTTTGCTCAAAGCTTTTTTGAATTAGTGAAGGACAGGGAAGCCTGGCATGTGGCAGTCCATGGGGTCGGGAAGAGTCAGACATGATTTAGCAACTGAACAACAACACTGATAGTAAGTTTACAGTTTTTACATTATATTTTTCTTTTAATGCACATACCAAATACAAAAAAAAAAAAAAAAAAACTTATATGCAATTTCTTCAAATTGTATAATGGATACTATGTAGTCTTCTGACATTTGATAAATTATAACATGATTTTTCTAATGCTACAAATAAAGTGCTCTGTTTAAATGTTTCATATTTAACCATCCTGTGTCTTACTTTATAAATACAAAATGATAGCATGTTTATTTTGGGAATATTATTGCCAAAGTCCAACTAGTTGTTTAACTTCTAAATTCTTAAATATCTAGTTTGCCATTTGATATCTTGACTAGAGCTACAGTTTGGGGGGTTTCTTGTTTTTTTGTTCCAAAGCAGATACTATTCCCATATATCTATGCTATCACCACTCCATCATATTATCTATGCTTAATTTTTTTAATACATCTTCTATTCTGTTACCTAACAATGTGATTTTCTTGAAGACCATTTTACATGTTAAATCTGTGTGTATTTGTCAACATCTAAGATTTCAAGATATTAATTGTATATATTGGAATACTTAATCATGAACTTATAGGGAGATGATTTTGTTGCAAGCAAATATGATTCAGCTCATCACTTGTGAAAGTATTATTTTTCCACTTTGACACACCACAGAGTCTTGAGTTGTTATCTCTATTTAATAGCAGAGTAAAGCCAAAAGCCATGAGTTTAAGGTGCTATGCCCAGTCTAGACCTGAAGAAACAAAGGAGAGGAGTTACTGAAACTGGGACAAAACAGTTCTTTGAAGAAAACTGATTTTCTGTACCTAGGTGCAACAAATCTGCTACAAACTACCAGAGATGGAAACAGAATTAATGTCCTATCCTCCTTCCTCACACACTGTGACCCCTGCTGATGCCTTGTATTGAAAAATTCCAGCAAAAGACATATGGTAAAGAACCTTATTCATGTATCATAAATGAGCCATTCCTCAGCGGCATATAGCAGGACATGGGAAGGTGGAATGTGGATGTGGAGTAGCAAACAAGAAATATATAACACAAGGGATTTTAATGTATCTTTATTATGTCTTCTGCTGTCATGCCTGAGGTATTACATATAATACATATTTTATTATGATTTACTTTTCTGTAATTTCTCCTTTATGCTTCTTACAGTTTCACAGTGATTGTTTCAGTATGTGGTGATAAGTAGGTTATATAATCTATGAAATACTTTAACAAGATGTAAAGAGAGTGCTAAAAATTAATGAGGCGGGTAACGTGAGAACCACATTTTGCAGATTATTAAAGCTAATTTGTATAAATAATTCTAAAATCTTAAGTTGAAAACTTTTCACTGGCTTTGAAAGGTTTGAATAATCTAGACCGCAATTGACAAGCCTTTGATCTAGTCATCTGCCCTACCTACCCTTTATCTTTTTGTGACCTAACTCCATGGAGCTTTTTCTTCATCCTCTAAGTTTGATTTCTGTTTTTGTTTGTTTCATTGTTTTTGTTTTTACATCTTTTATTAGATTGATGTCCTCTGGAATGTGTAATAAGTATCTTGAGTCTCTCAGACTATCGATCCTTTATTCCTATGAATCTTCACTGCTGTATTAGGTTCCTTCCTCTGTAGAAGATAATTTCTACTTCTGTCAGCTATGGTTTCTAACCTATTAGAAATGACAGCATTTCAGTCAACTCAGATACTATCAGAGAGTTCTCATTTATTTTCAATGTTCACAAATGTAATTGAGACACAGTACATCATTTGCTTGTTATTTGTCTTTGACTCTTATCTTTATATCTGCCTTTACACATTCCCCTAGATATCACCTGAGTCTAGAAATCTGAAAACTACATTGCTCATACTGTCTTGTCAGTTAATGGGAAGTCACTAATGAAAGATTTGAAGATGAGAGAGAGAAAGAATTATATATATATATATATATATATATTTTTTTTTTTTTCCAGTTCTGTTGATATGTCCCATGGCAGCAACAGCAACTTCTTGCCTAGAAAGTGTGGTGCCAATACAAGCATGAAGGACCTCCCAGTAGCCTCAGCCAGCAGCAGAGCTACCATGGGCTCATCAGACAGTGACAGCAGCAACAGTGAGCATATAAAGCTCTGAGCAGAGCACCCATTGACTGGCTTCTACAGTAACAATAGCAATAAAAGTTTTAGGCAATTGAAACTAAAAAACCTGTCTGGTATAGTGGAACTGGAGACTACTGGCTCTCATTGTTGGAATAACAATGGGAATTCCAACAGCCACAGCAACTGCAGATGCTCCAGAAGCCTCAGGGACAGGGATCCTTCCTGGGGCCAGCATTCCTATCCCTGTCCCTTCCATGAGGGAAGGTAGTGTTCCCCACAGTTTTTTGTCCTTGGATTACCACCCATTTTACACTTACATCCTTTCCAACACTTTTATATCTAATTTTGTGCATTAAAATCTTTCTGCAATGCTTAGAGTGATATCTGCTATTCTGATGGCATATTGACAAATATATCTTTCTTTAATTCTCCTTTCATTTGACTATTTTAGCTATATTTAAAATAAATTTTCATATGTAAAATAAATTTTATATAATGTATGCTATATAATTTGAACACAATTTAGTCCCTCTGGCATTATCTTCCCTAAAGAACTTGAAACGGCTGTCTTCTCTTTCCTAACATTTGATTGAAACACTTTATTTTCTCTCATCTGTGGATTCAACTATTTCCCTACTTATGCTGGCCTCCTGAAAATAATTTAGAATTTTTTTACTGTAATGTTGTATTTTCCATCAGCCTTAAATTAGGAGTTGCTTACTCTCAAAGGCCTGAACATAAATTTATTTTGAAATTATTAAGTCATTATCAGAGATCATTTATCAATGAAGATATTCTTAAACATTATCACTATTTATTGATATGTAGCAAAATTCCAGTACTTTGACCACCTGATGCAAAAAGCTGTCTCATTGGAAAAGACCCTGATGCTGGTAAAGACTGAGGGCAGGAGGAGAGGAGGGTGACAGGGGATGAGATGGTTGGATGGCATCACCAACACAATGGACGTGAGTTTGAGCAAACTCTGGGAGATAGTGAAGTATAAGGAACCCTGGTGTGCTGCAGCCCATGGAGTCACAAAGAGTTGGACATGATTTAGCAATGGAACAGCAACAAAATGAAAAAAAAAAAGTTTCTCTTCTTTAATTAGTATTCACATATAAAAATTTGCAAAATCTCTTTTACCTTTAACCACTGTAATTGGGGCATTCATTCAATTCAGTGTTCCTTGGAATTATGTTTTAAATATCCATGCACTCTAGCCTGGGTAAAAACTTTAAACTTACTCCAGGCTCAAATGTACTTGAGAGTACTAAGGGTGAAAAAAAAATATATTTGCAAATGAATTGTGTCTAGAAAAAATAATCAGTGTGAATTGTCTCACACTGAATTTTTACTACAAGTGTTGTTAATGTAAGTTTCTAACATCTGCAATTACTGCACATATCTCACACATGTTATAGGTTTTTTAATGTGCTTTATAGAATTTTGTTATTCATAGAAAATCACCACATCTATGAACACATATGGGACTGAAACAACCGGCTCAGCCAAGTCTTCCTTTGTAATTTATTTACCATCATAAAGGTTGTATTACAAACTGACAAAGATTTTAAAACACTGGTTTATATCCAAATGCTTCCCTATAATTCACTTACTTCTTACATTTACTAACCTTTATTGTGTTTCTGTGGATTTCATTCAATTTCCTAATTTCTCAAAAAATCAATCTTAAACTCTTTCTTATCTTAGTGTCCTATTATTTCAAGTCCTTTCATGGATAAAATAATAAATTGCTTTCAGAGCAATGTCTGGTATTCTATATCTCAGTCATTTTTCTCCTTCATTAATATAAGTACAAATGGCATAATTTTGCCATGGTGATAACTGTTAATTTGCTTATAGTTGAATACATATCAATCAGCATACAGGAAGCATTCTGTGATAAAATTTATGCAAATGGGAAATCTGAGAGAATACATTATTGCTTCATTTCCCCATCCAATGATGTCGTTCCTTCTATTTCTTATTGCTATATACAAATGGGCTTTTATTGTTGTGTGTGTTCTTCTGTATAGTGATTATTTTAGTATAATCCTCCTTTGACAGGATATTTTATCTGAGATAACCCACACTTATGCAAATAGTTCAGTACTATACCAAGCCCACAGAATTGTATGTTTTCCCCAAACTTGAAAATGTAATATATAAATGTTATATATTAACACTTTAATTTCACTAAAGGATTCAGTATTGTTAGAGATTTGCTCAAGCTACCCAAAGATGATTTCACTTTATGATGTGTATTTTCAATTCACTTGACCATACAGGTACAAAGACTAAACAATGAATTTGCTTTATCAGCCACAGTGTAAATGCCTCAACTTATCCACAGGTCAGTAGGGTCACAAAGTATTGACTTTTCAATTTTACATTTATAAGAAAAAAAGGTAAAAGCAAAAATAAAAGCAAAATGGTGCATAGGAAAAAAAAGTTTCAGAAAATATTTTAACAAAAGTTAGTACAAAAATATAAAGAGAAAAATATAAATGTATCAAACATATAAATTTTATAAATCAATACTTCCAAGCAACCCTTGGTTGTGAGATTATCCTAGTATTGAAAATGTTTTCAAAGATTATGTAAATATGCTCATTTCAATAACATAAGGAATATAATATAAAGATGGGAAACAGTTTCTGCATATTATTCATGATTAAATCCTTACTATTTATCCATTAATATTGATTTTTTTCTTTGATTCTTCTATTAGATAAAAGAGGTTGATTTTCTGGAATACTTTCAAACAAAAATTGATTTTTGTGAAATTCTTCTTGCCTTCAAATTCTGGTAGTGACTTTAACACTACAAGTTACAGGCATAGTATCTAAAAAAGGTAATTTCTCATTTCTTCTAAATGCTCAGAGATTTAGTTTCTCACCCAAATTCTATCATTTTCTAAGATCTGGAGAAAAAGGTATTTCTTATCAGTCTTCAAAAAAGCATGCAGAGTTTTCCTACCTTATACATATTTTTGGCCTTGCATACTCTTTGGAACAAGAACTTTAGGTCTTTGTAATATCAGACTTTATTTTCTTGGGCTCCAAAATCACTGCAGATGGTGATTGCAGCCATGAAATTAAAAGAGGCTTACTCCTTCAAGGGAAAGTTATGACCAACCTAGATAGCATATTGAAAAGCAGAGACATTACTTGGCCAGCAAAGGTCCATCTAGTCAAGTCTATGGTTTTTCCAGTGGTCATGTATGGCTGTGAGAGTTGGACTGTGAAGAAAGCTGAATGCCAAAAAATTGATGCTTTTGAACTGCAGTGTTGGAGAAGACTCTTGAGAGTCCCTTGGACTGCAAGGAGATCCAACCAGTCCATCCTAAAGGAGATCAGTCCTGGGTGTTCTTTGGAAGGACTGATGCTAAAGCTGAAACTCCAATACTTTGGCCACCTCATGCGAAGAGTAGACTCATTGGAAAAGACTCTGCTGCTGGGAGGGATTGGGGGCAAGAGGAGAAGGGGACAACAGAGGATGAGATGGCTGGATGGCATCACCGATTGATGGACATGAGTTTGAGTGAACTCCAGGAGTTGGTGATGGACAGGGAGTCAGGGAGTGCTGAGATTCATGGGGTTGCAAAGAGTCTGACACAACTGAGCGACTGAACTAAACTAAACTGAATATAGAGTCAAGGGGCTTTCCTGGTGGCTCATTGGTAAAGAATCTGTCTGCCAATGCGGGAGATGCAAATTCAATACCTAGGTCAGGAAGATCCCCTAGAGAAGGAAATGGCAACCCACTCCAGTATTCTTGCCTGAGAAAACCCATGGACAGAGGACCCTGGTGGGCTAAAGTCCATGAGATCACTAAAGAGTTGGACATGACTTAGGACTAAACAGCAACATACAGAGTTAGATCATAGATATATACATACATAAAATACAGAGTTAGACCATCAAGTTTAAATCTAAGTCTTTTTAATACTGCTTTCATGAGCAATTTATTATTCTCTCTAAACCTAATATTCTTATCTGTGCAATGAAGATAATAATAGATATACTCTTGGATTTGTTATTAGAATTAGATTATGTTAGTGTTTATCAGAGAATTAGATTACGTTAGTGTTTATCAGAGTAAATTTAGCACATATTAACTCTAGGAGGTCTTAAATATATATTGCTGTCTGATTCACATTACATTTTATCCTTTCTTATATATACCCCAAAATTTGATGAATTTTAAGTTCATTGATGTGTGTGTACTCAGATGCTAGTTGTGTCCAACTCTTTGTAATGCCATAGGCTGTAATCCACAAGGCTCCTCTCCCCTTGGAATTCTTCAGGCAAGAATACTGGAGGGGGTTGCCATTTCCTATTGCAGGGAATCTTCCTGATGCAAGGATGGAACCTCCATCTCTTAAGTCTCTTGCATTGGCAGGATAAATTATCAATAATAATTTACTCTTTAGTCAACTTTTTAATTTTCATTATGCCTGAAGTTTTTTTTTTAATGAGCATAATTTTTATTAAACAAGTATGATTATTTTTACATGTGCAGTGTACCAAAATGAGAACACTCTACACAAAATCTGAGGCTTTTGTTGTATACATAAACTTAATCAACATGTAATATCTCAGTAGAGAACAGTTATTTGATCCAATTGATTATGGGTCAAGAGTCAGATACAACTTAGCTACAGAACAACAATATTTTAAAATGTGTAATATTTTGTCCCTTCAGGCTTATCTTGCCTACTTCCTTTCAGTGATTTTTACGTAGTTCATCAGAGCTTAAACAACTAAATTTAGAAATATCACTGTGGGATCCAAGTGTTTTCACTTATTTGATGTGGCTTACTTGCCTAATTACCACCTCTAGAAATACATTGATTTTATATGTGTGATGATGTAACAGATGCTCTCATGGACTTCATGCCTGTAGAAAATTTTTTTTTGGTGAGTTCTTCTTTGTAAATGGCTTAAGTGTGAAAACTTGTAAAGTATTCATTTTTCAAATGAATCATTATTTCATTGGGTTCAAATATTTCTGACATTCAGGTTTTGAAGTCATTGATTTTACTTCTATGTGATTTTAAGGGTTTCTAATTTGCATTCACAACCCGATTGCTTTTGGAAATTACTCCTTTGTGTGTGTGTGTGTGTGTGTGCGCGCATATCCCAGTACTATCCAAATTATTTTGGTGTGTAATTTACTATACTATGTCAACATATTTCTATTGCTCTCTCTTGTAGTCTTTTTACTATGTCTGGTTGTGTTAATTTATGACTGTAAGATAATACAATATTGTTACATAATAAGAAATTGAAGGCTTCAGACTTCTCTGGAGGTCCAGTGGTTGAGAATACATCTGCCAATGCAGGGGACACAGGTTCAATCCCTGGTCTGGGATGATTCCACATGACACAAAGCGATTAAGCCCATGCACCACTGCTACTTAAGTCCATGCTCTCTAGAGCCCACACTCTACAAGAGAAGCAAGCCCTCCACAGTGAGAAGCCCACTCACCACACATAGAGAGTAACCTCTGCTCACTACAACTAGAGAAAGCCCCTCGGGAGCAACAGAAACCAGTACAGCGAAAAATAAATAAAATTTAAAAAGAAAAATGAAGGCCAACCTAATCAGATAATATGTTTTCATAGACATTTGGAAGGTATTGCTTAAATGCAAAGGCTTGACTACACTGGCCAGTAATTTAGGTGCTATGAACAAGACATCTACAGGGAAGCAGGAATACTATAAAAAAGAAAAGTTTACTTTGCATACACTTCCAGCAAGCTCTTCATTAATGTATTAAGCTCATATTCATTGAGTGCCTATATTTTATATCAGACACTGCTTTAAACCCCAGGGAAAAGAATTAATAGGATGATGAAAATTTCTGCTCTCATCAGACGGAAATTCTAAAGGTAGATACCAACAATAAAATTAAACATAATGCCAGGTGTTCCCTGGTGTCTGAGTGGATGGGATTATGGGCAGTCACTGCTATTGCACAGCTATAATCAATTGGGGAAGAGAGATCATGCAGGTCACATGGCAGTGACAAAAATAAAGCATAACAGTTAAGGTTCAGTGGTCTGTAAGAAGAGGATGAATGATGTTATGGGGGAAAAACACAGAGGGAAAGTGGATAAGAACAGAGAAAGGAAGTTTATAGTACTGTCAGGATAGCTTTCTTGAGAAGCTGGCCTTTATGCAAAAACTTGAAGAAAGAGAAAACCACAAAATACAAGAACATACCAAGTGCAGGAAACACATTTGCATGCCTAATATGTTCCAAAAACAATAGATAAGACAGTTTAGCCAAAGGGAATGTTGAAGGACATGAGATCAGAGTACTAAGAAAATAAAAATCATTCAGAGTTTTTCAGGCTGTTGTAATTTTCTGTTTGTTTTTATTCAGGAAAATGAGAAACTATTGGGGATTTCTAAGGGGAGAAATGGTAGTTACTGATAGAGATTTTAGAAGGATCCCTCTGACAAATGCATTGGGTACAGACCATGGGAAATTAAAAGCTAATGATGGAAAGTTAGTGTCTTTTGCAATATCCCAAGGGAAAGATTATACACTGGGTTATACAGTAGATTATACAGTGGAAGTGACAAATAGATTCAAGGCATTAGATCTGATAGGCAGAGCGCCCAAAGAACTATGGAAAGAGGTTCATTGCAGAGGAGGCTGTGATCAAAACCATCCCCAAGAAAAAGAAATACCAAAGGGCAAAATGATTGTCTGAGTAGGCTTTACAAACAGCTGAGTAAAGAAGAGAAGTGAGAGGCAAAGGAGAAAAAGAAAGACATATCCATCTGAATACAGAGTTGAAAAGAATAGCAAGGAGAGATAAGAAAGCCTTGCTCTGTGATCAGTGCAAAGAAACAGAGGAAAACAATAGAATGGGAAAGACTAGAGATCTCTTCAAGAACATCAGAGATGCCATGGGAACATATCTTGCAAAGATGGGAACAATAAAGGACAGAAATGGTATGGACCTAATAGAAGTATAAGATATTAAAACAGGTGGAAAGAATACACAGAAGAGCTATACAAAAAAGATCTTAAGGATCCAGATAACCACAGTGGTGTGATCCACTCACCTAGAACCAGACATTTTGGAATGCAAAGTCAAGAGGGCATTTGGAACGATCACTACAAACAAAGCTAGTGGAGGTGATGGAATTCCAGTTGAACTGTTTCAAATCCTAAATGATGATGCTATGAAAGTACTACACTCAATATATCAGCAAATATAGAAAAGCCAGCAGTGGCCACAGGAATGGAAAAGTTCAGATTTCATTCCAGTCACAAAGAAAGGCAATGCCAAAAAATATTCAAATTACCTCACAACTGCACTCACCTCACATGCTAGCAAAGTAATGCTCAAAATTCTCCAAGCTAGGCTTCAACAGCATGTGATCTGAGAACTTCCAGATGTGCAAGCTGGATTTAGAAAAGGTAAAGGAACCAGAGATCAAATTGTCAACATCCACTGGATCATAACAAAAGCAAGAGAATTCCAGAAAAATATCTACTTCTGCTTCATTGAATATGCTAATGACATTGACTGTGTGGATCACAACAAACTGTGGAAAATTCTGAAAGAAATGAGAATACCAGATCACCTGACCTGCCTCCTTAGAAACCTGTATGCAGGTCAAGAAGCAACAGCTAGAACGGGATATATAACAACGACTGGTTCCAAATTGAGAAAGGAATATGTCAAGGCTGTATATTGTCACTCTGCTTATTTAGCTTATATGCAGAGTACATCATGTGAAATGCTGGGCTGAATGAAGCATAAGCTGGAATCAAGTTTGCAGAGAGAAATATCAATAACCTCAGATATGCAGTGACACCACCCTAATGCAGAAAAATAAGACAAACTAAAGAGCTTCTTGATGAAAGTGAAAGAGGAGAGTGAAAAATCTGGCTTAATACTCAATATTCAAAAAAAAATGAAGATTATGGCATTAGGTCTCATCACTTCATGGCAAATAGATGGAGAAATAATGGAAACAATGACCGACAGTATTTTCTTGGACTCCAAAAATCACTGCAGATGGTGACTGTATCCATGAAATTAAAATATGCTTACTCCTTGGAAGAAAAGCTGTGAGTAACCTAGACAACATATTAAAAAGCAAAAGCATTACTTTGCTGACAAAGGTTATCTAGTCAAAGTTATGGTTTTTCCAGTAGTCATGTATGGATGTGAGAGTTGAACTATAAAGAAATCTGAGCAGTGAAGAATTGATGTTTTTGAACTCTGGTGTTGGAGAGGACTCTTGGGAGTCCCTTGGACTGCAAAGAGATCAAACCAGTCCTCAATACTAATTGGAAGGACTGATGTTGAACCTGAAGCTCCAATATTTTGGCCACCTGATTTGAAAAACTGACTCACTGGAAAAGACCCTGATGCTGCAAAATATTGAAGGCAGAAGGAGAAGGGGGTGACAGAGGATGAGATGGTTGGATGGCATCACCGACTCAATGAACATGAGTTTGAGCAAGCTCTGGGAGTTGGTGATGGACAGGGAAGCCTGGCGTACTGCAGTCCATGGGGTTGCAAAGAGTCAGACATGTCTGAGCAACTGAACTGAGCTGAACTGAAGAGAAAGATTATGTGGCTTGGATGTTTAGTATTGCTGAAAATATTTTGGAAATAATGTAATTTGTAATTTATTTCAAATGTAAGGCTAAGAGAATGTTGATTGGTTGAAGACGTTATGTGAATTAAAGATAAGAAGTGAGGAGGATGCCAAGGCTTTTGGTCTAGGAACTGTAAGAAGGGTGTTTCAATTTACTGTGATTGGGAATTCTACAGGTGGAGTACATGGGGGAGTACATGAAGGTATGCAATTTGGTGTAGAAAAAGTTAAATTAGAGGGGTCTCCAGCACCACAGTTCAAAAACATCAATTCTTCAGTGCTCAGCCTCCTTTAAATTCCAACTCACATCCACATATGACTACTGGAAAAAAAAAAAAAGATTACTTTTTAACTAACAGTAATTGAGGAGGGGCTTCCCTGGTGGTTCAGTGGTAAAGAACCCACCTGCAATGCAGGAGACTTGAGTTTGATCCCTGGATCAGTAAATCCCCAGGAGGAGGAAATGACAACCTGTTCCAGTATTCTTGCTGGGAAAATCCCATGGACTGAGGGCTACGGTTCACAAGGTCACAAAGAGTTGATCACAACTGAGCAATTAAGCACACATTCACTAGTAAGTGAATTCTCAAGCATAAATCTTGAGGAAAGCTTTTTTGTATGATATTCATTTTACATATTTACAGATTACAGTTATTTTGCAAAGTTTCTTGCCTTTGAAATTAACAGCACCATGTGTAGTAGAAAAGACAACTTTTAGTCTCCATTACAGTGATGGAGAAATGAAAATTTAAGATAGATGATTCAGCAAATTACAAACAAAATGTAAACACATGTCACACAGCTCAGAACACAATGACATTTCTACTATAATCTCATGCAGTAGTCCTTGGGGTTACAAAGAGTTAGACACTACTTAGTGACTGAACAACAGCAAACCATTTTTTTTTTAATCAGGGTGTAATTGCTTTTCAACATTGTATTAATCTCTTCTGTAAACAATAAATGAATCAGACAATGAATATGTCCCTTCCCTCTTGGACCTTTCTCTCCCATTCTCCCCCCATCCCACTCATGTATTGACAACACTGTTCACAATTACCATGACACAGAAGCAAATTAAATGTCCATCAACAGATTAATTGGATAAACAAGTAATCTTTAAAATACCTGGACATCTAAAGATGGTATTGAACAAAAAAGAAGCACAAATTTTAAAACTATCTTTTCTCTATTCAAAAATCAAAAGTATCACTATCAAAACTTTTGAATTTAGCACATAGACACTACAGGAAACAAAATAGCTTTGAAATTTGACTAACACTTTCACTCTTCTTTATTTAAAAATCAAAAGCTCCATTATCGAAACTTTTGAATTTAACACATGGACACTACAGGAAATAAAATGACTTTGAAATTATTTTTACTATAATGTTTTAATTCAAGAATTTATTTCCCTAATTACTAAAAAAAAATCAACATTTATATTTGGATATTATGCTACTAGTATCAGTTGAATATGGTTTACAAAGCATATAAAGCCAGTTAGCACAAACAAGTGTAATATTTTTAAAGAGGAAAAATAAATCAACAAACAATGTACATGCATATTGTTATATTAATTTTTTTAACTGTCTCAATTTCTCTTTAGAAGCAAGTAGTATACAAAAATTCAATAATAACAGTATGACAATAATTAGCTGTTTGCTGCTGAATTTTTCTGGAGTTTAATATAGCATTATGTATTTTCTTATCTTGAATACATTGTGTTAAGTTGCAATTGTTGTGTTTCCTTTTCAGACCTCTATTTGTAAATGCCAATAAAAGGAGAAATGAATCTTTGCCAACAGAATAAACTAAGTTCTGACATTCTATACTAACTGTTAGGTAGTTAGAATAGAAAAAAGGAGTCCAAAATCACGGTGGCTAAAAGACAAAGAAGGGAAAAGCCCAAGAAAATAGAACAAAGGAAGGTCCAAGGACTGGAGTGAGGACCTCAGGTAAAACAAACAGCCCTCCTGGCTAGCCCAATTTACATAGGGCAGGCTCAGGGGGGAGGAGGAAAAAGAAAAAATATATAAAAAGACAAGCCAAAATTGGGCTGGGGGCTTCACTTCTCTTCAAGTCTTTTGAGTCGGCCTGCCCTCCTGCCTCAAGATTGTATTTTCCTTTGCTTGCCAATAAAAATAAGCTATAACACTGGTCTGACTATCGCTTCAAATTTTTGCTTCAGCAAGATAGAACTGAGGAAATTACAAACTTCCCCAACGCTAACCACAAACTCATTTGGTACTTTAGACATTTTTGATGTTTCTTCAATGGAGATCTGTGATATGAATAGGTCAGTAGACAAAAGAAATAATTGAGCAAGTCTGAACTCCCTGTCTGATCATTAGGAGATAACTGGTTAATGAACATGTTTAATCATGAGAAAGAAGGTAATCAAATCTACTAAAGAACAAACAACAAACTTGCTCTCAGTTAAATTTTCTAATACATTGATTTTTTTTTTCAGTCCTTCTTTCAGTTAGACTCAAATATAAGATGAAAAAATCCATCATGTCTTATAAAATGGAAATGTCCAACTCACTAAATTGCTTGAAGAAAAAGTTCCAAAATTAGATAAAAAAGCGAAATGTACAACTAAAACTATCAGAGTGTGTGAACAAGGTTATCTTCACATTTCAGGCATCATAGTTCCGTAAAGTTGGAAATAAACTTACATGTAACAAGAAAGCATTATACACATTTTGAAAAGTTATAAAATGAAGAATATAAATGTCCTCAAACATGGAAACATGACAAAAAAGTGAAAGTTCTGCATATATGCCTGCTCATAAATCTTCACAGCAAGAAATGCCATCTTTTACACTGTAAGATTTGCTAAAAAGCCAATTACATCTATGTGCCAAGGGAGTTAGTTTTAGATTCTCTGTCAGTTGGAAATATGGTCTCTTAAAAGGGCATTGTACAAAGAATGGCCTGAAACACAGAGATTTTGAATCAAGAGAAAACGGAAAAGCCTAAAATCCTTTAAAAATATGAAATCTTTATTCTCATCCTCACTACTGAAACACTTCAATGTTTTTATATATATATATATATATATATATGTATTTCAAAAAGTCATAGAAAACAGATTTCTGCTTTTGTATATCACAGATTCTGTATGAATATGATTATGCAAAAATCCATTCAAAATAATCTTCTTTTTAAGAAGAATTGTTCAACAAACAAATGTTGTGTGCCTAGGATGTTCTTAACCCTGGCTTGGTCCCTAATTGTCATATGAGCAAATCACTGCACTAGCAGTATTTGCTGTCATATGGAGACAGAGTTAGTAATTGAATATTCAGAAAAATAAATTTAATACTGGAAAGTACCATGGGATGATTCAATATAGGAAAGAACCAGGATCCAATTCCAAAGCCCAGGCCTGTAACTAGTATTTTTATGAATCATGAAATCTTCTTACAGGTTTTGACTTTCAATTCTATTAAGATCTCTGACCCAGTTCACTCATTTAGATGAAGTGCCCTGATTAGAAACAAGTCTTTTTTTCCATTCTGCTATTCCAACTTCTTATTGTTAGATTTTATACCTCCTGCATATCTATTTAACATAAGACTGCTGCTGCTACTGCTTCGCTTTAGTTGTGTCCAATTCTGTGTGACCCCATACACAGCAGCCCACCAGGCTTCCCCATCCCTGGGATTCTCCAGGCAAGAACACTGGAGTGGGTTCCTGCTCCAATGCATGAAAGTGAAAAGTGAAAGTGAAGTCGCTCAGCCATGTCCGACTCTTTGCGACCCCATGGACTGCCAGACTCTTCCATCCATGGGATTTTCCAGGCAAGAGCACTGGAATGGGTGGCCATGGCCTTCTCTGAACTATATGTATCAGTTCAGTTCGGTTCAGTTCAGTTGCTCAGTCGTGTCCAACTCTTTGCGACCCCATGAATCGCAGCACGCCAGGCCTCCCTGTCCATCACTAACTCCCGGAGTTCACTCAAACTCATGACCATCCAGTAGGTGATGCCATCCAGCCATCTCATCCTCTGTCATCCCCTTCTCCTCCTGCCCCCAATCCCTCCCAGCATCAGAGTCTTTTCCAATGAGTCAACTCTTCGCATGAGGTGGCCAAAGTACTGGAGTTTCAGCTTGAGCATCATTCCTTCCAAAGAAATCCCAGGGCTGATCTCCTTCAGAATGGACTGGTTGGATCTCCTTGCAGTTCAAGGGACTCTCAACAGTCTTCTCCAACACCACAGCTCAAAAGCATCAATTCTTCAGCGCTCAGCCTTCTTCACAGTCCAATTCTCACATCCATACATGACCACTGGAGAAACCATAGCCTTGACTAAATGGACCTTTGTTGGCAAAGTAATGTCTCTGCTTTTGAATATGCTATCCAGGTTGATCATAACTTTCCTTCCAAGGAGTAAGCATCTTTTAATTTTATGGCTGCAGTTACCATCCACAGTGATTTTGGAGCCCCCCAAAATAAAATCTGACACTGTTTCCACTGTTTCCCCATCTATTTCCCATGAAGTGATGGGACCAGATGCCATAATCTTCATTTTCTGAATGTTGAGCTGTAAGCTAACTTTTTCACTCTCCTCTTTCACTTTCATCAAGAGTTATATGTATCAGTTCAGTTCAGTTCAGTTCAGTTGCTCAGTCATGTCCGACTATTTGCGACCCCATGAATCACAGCACGCCAGGCCTCCCTGTCCATCACTAACTCCCAGAGTTCACTCAAACTCATGACCATCCAGTAGGTGATGCCATCCAGCCATCTCATCCTCTGTCATCCCCTTCTCCTCCTGCCCACAATCCCTCCCAGCATCAGAGTCTTTTCCAATGCATCAATTCTTCGCATGAGGTGGAAAGTTTTTCATCAGATCTTGACATTTCAAGGAATAAATACAGAAAACAATGATTTGGATGATTTATAGAATTCTTGCAGTTGCATTGATGTATAAGAATTTGTATATATATAAGTAAATAAATAAACATATAAGCTTATATATAACTATATAATGTATAGCATCATTTTTAGGAAAACATCTTAGAGATGCATGTTAATTATATAATTTTTAAATTTTTTTGTTCGAGTAGTTTCTTTGATTGAATACAATATTTAGGGAGAAGGATTTAGAAATTTGTCTTGAGTCCAATACAATCATAAATAAATCTTTCATAAAACAAGCACACTACTAGAGAAGAACTCATCATTGACAGTAATATGTACAAAATAGTTTAACATCAGAAAACACATACTTGGAAGTTCAAAATATTAAAATGCAGATATATCATTAAGTAAAATCCATGGAATGTGCATACTATATTTTGTTTCTTCACTGATGCTTAGTCTCTGTATTTCCATTAACAGTTTTTGTTGGGTCTTGTCTTTTAGTTTAAATAAACTGAATTTAAAAAAATAAAATAAAAACCTATCTATAAACAAAAATGGCCTCTGGGCTAAATGTAACCCCAAGTATCAGGGTTCTTACCTTATCAGTTTCTTAGCCCATGCAAGATCCAGGAAGGAGGGCAAAGATACAAATAGTGTAATATCTTACTTAACATTGATATGCTAAAAAAAAAAAAAATCAGGTTTAAGAAATATTCAGTTAGTACACAGTGGTAGAGGATCTGCCTGTCAAGGCAGGAGTCCAAAAAAACACGGGCTTGATCCCTGGGTGGGGAAGAGCCCCTGGAGATGGAAATGGCAACCCACTCCAGTACTCTTGCCTGGAAAATCCCATGGACAGAGGACCATGGTAGGCTATAGTCCATGGGGTCTCAAAGAGTTGGACATGACTGAGCAACTTCACTTTCTTTCACTTTCATATACATTTCATGTGCATATGATAAGGAAAGAAAAAGTAGCAATAAATTCTGCAGAAAAATATTTAATACACAGTGTTATGTGCTTATTACAATTTTAACACCTACTGAGATTTCAGTGAAATGTATGTTGATTCTTTGTTCCTTTGAATCTGAGTCTCATTTAAGCCTTCAGAATATTACAGAAATGCTTAACAATTCTGTCAGAAGTTGTAGAAGTAATCCTGTTCTAAAAAAGAAGGAATTATGTTTGATAAGCTTAATATTAACAGTAAAAAGCCACTGTGCTATGCTTAGTCGGATCAGATTCTTTGCGACCCCATGAACTGTAGCCCACTAGGCTCTTATGCCCATGAGAATTTTCCAGGCAAGAATACTGGAGTGGGTTGCCATGACCTCCTCCTGGGGATCTTCCCAACCTAGAGATTGAACCCAGGTCTCCCACTTTGCAGGTTGTTTCTTTAGTGTCTGAGCCACCAGGGAAGCCCAAGAATACTGGAGCGGGTAGTCTATCACTTCTCCAGGGGAATTTCCCCACCCAGGAGTTGAACCGGGATCTCTTGCATTGCAGGTGGATTCCTTACTCGCTGAGCTACCCAGGAAGCCCTAAAAAAGCCACTGTATTCTGTAAAAAGGGATAACAGCTCTCCTTTTTTTCCCTTTCAAAAAAAGTAAATAAATAAACTAGTGAAAATGACCGCAATCATACTGAGCTCATAAAACATTTACAGTTATCCAAAACATTTAGTCTTCATGAATTTTCTCCATTAAGACAGGTAGGAGTGAAGGAGAATGTTTTTTAAGCCAAACATGAAATATGCATTTAATTCCTTGTGTGTTCTTACTTAAATGCAGATATTATACTGTATAAATAATTACTGTGCAAAATATTAGGAATATTCAATGATGAGAGTTCAGTTTTTTCTTTATGGTAGGAAAGGTTTATGGTAAAACAAATAAAGGACTTAAGTACACTGAAATGCAAAAAGGTTAGGTCATAATGCATAAATAACACAGAGTCACTCTCTCTCACACACATACACAGAAGCAGCCATGCCTCCTGAATTTATAGAACATTATCAGTGAAACTTGTAGTTGTATCTACACTGTAAGTCCATTATATATAAGCATTTGGCTTCCCTGGTGGCTCAGTGGTAAAGAATTCTCCTGCCAAACAGGAGATATGAATCCAATCTCTGGGTAGGGAAGATCTCCTGGACAAGGAAATAGCAACCTATTTCAAAATTCTTACCTTGGGAATCCCATGAACAGAGGAACCTGGTGGGATACAGTCCATGAGGTCATAAAAGGGTGGAACACGATTTAGTGACTGAAGAATAAAAACAATATAAGCATTTAATGCTTTTCAATAAACTAATCTCCCATCTATGTTTATTTCTCCTTTTACATAGATGCATCAGACATTAATATTTACTCAATATTGTGTTGATGAAAAGCAAATATATTTTATCTGTGTATATCTTTATCATCTATGCTAATAGAAAAGAAAAAAAACACTGCATTATTACATTGTTATGGCTGCTGATTTTTTCTTATTTTAAAACCATCTTACCTCTGGTATGAAGACACGAAATCATCTTTTCCTGCAAAGACACATTAACCCAAACATGTTCTGTCCTAAATTGTTTATCAAAATGGCATTGGCATGCCTTGAGTACAGTTTGTGCTGAATCCTCAGCACATTGAGCTAAATTTTATTAATATAACCCTTAAAAATTCTGACCTATTAAAAAGATGACCAATGAGAAGAGGAAATAAAGAAATGATTTATTGAAATATGTAAGATATTTAAATGAATGAAGAATAATGATGACATAAATTCTTTTAAGTGAGAGAGTATAGTTTAGAGGTTCAGAAAGTGGCTTATAGGAATACACTGCTTAGTTTCAAAGAGTATGTTTTACTTAACAGCTATATAAGCCACTGCACCTCAGTTTTCTCCCTGTAAAATGATGATAATATACCGTTTCATATAAGTTTGTGAGGATTCAATGAATTTGTATACCTAAAGCACCTAGTAAATCAACTAGTACATTGTAAGAACTGAAATACCACTGAAAGTTTTCATTATTTTTTCCCAGGTTTATTAAGATATAATTCACAGATAAAATTGTATATATTTTAGATTGCAACATGATGATTTGATACATTATGAAATAATTATCATAATACAGTTAATTATCACATCTCTTATCTCAAATAGTCATGATTTTTTTTTTTTGAAGTACACTTAAGATCTAGTCTCAGCAATTTTCAAATGCACAGCATTATTAATTATAGTCGCCATGCTGTACATGGGCTTCCCAGGGGGCACAGTGATAAAAGAATCCATCTGCCAATGCAGTACAATTGATTCCCTAGAATCCGCCTACAAATGCTGTACAATTGATTCTCTAGAATTATTTATCTTATAATTGAAAGTTTGTACTCTTTGACCAACATCTCCCCATTTCCTGCACCCTTAATCCCTGGCAACCACCTTCTACTCTGCTTCTACAGACAGACTATTTTAGATTCCATGTATAAGTGAGATCGTGCATTATGTGTCTCCTGTGTGTCATTTATTTCCCTTAGTATAATTCCCTGAAAGTCCGTCAAAATGGACTGTTGTAATGACAAGATTTCATCTTTTTATGGCTTAATTTTATGTGTATATATATATATATACACATATATATATATCTCACAGTTTCTATATCTATTGCATCCATTCATCTCTAGGTGAATACTTAATTTCCATATTTTTGTAATTACTTGTAATGTTACAATGAACATGGGGATGCATATAGCTTTTCAACTTTATGTTTTAGTTTTCTTATGAAAAATACCCAAGGTAGGATTATCGGACTATATGGCAGTTGTATTTTTAATTTTTTGAGAAATCTCCATGTTGTTTTCCATTATGGCTGCACCAATACATTCTTATTCCACAAGATTTCCCTTTTATCCATATCCTTACCAACACTTGTAATTTCTTGTCTTTTTGGTAATAGAAATCTTAAAAAATGTGAGACAATACCTCCTTGTGGAATGACTTACATTTTTCAGATTAGTGATATTGAATATGTTTTCATTAACTATAAGCCATTTGTATGACTTCTTTGGAAAATTCAGATCTCCTGCTTATTTTTATTTGGATTGCATGGTTTTTGCTACTGAGTTTTATGAATTCTTTATATATTTTTTATATTAAATCAATCCCTTTTCATCAGATATAGATTTGAAAATATTTCTACTATTCTGTAAGTTGCTTTTTCATTTCATTAATGGCTTTCTTTTCTATGCAGAAGCTTTTTAGTTTGATGTGGTCCCACTTGCTTGTTTTTGCTTTTATTGTCAAATTCAAAAAAAATCACTGCTAAGATCAATACCAAGGAAATTTGCTCTTATGTCTTTTTCTAAGACTCTTGTGATTTCAGATCTCACATTTAAGTATTTAATTCATTTTGAGTTTGTATTTTTGTGTGATATCAGGTAGTGGTGTTGTATTATTCTTTTGCATGTTCTAACACTGCTTGTTGAAGAGATTATCTTGTTGTGTAATCCTGGATCTTTTGTAATAAATTGGCCATAGATGGTGAGTTCATTTCTGGGTTGTCTTTTATGTTCTATTGTTCTTTGTATCTGTTTTAACTATTATAGCTTTGTAATTAGAGTTAGAGATCAGGGAACATAATGCCTTCGCTTTGCTCTTTCTCATGATTGCTTTGTCTATGTAGGACCTATGTGGATCCATACAAATTTTAGGATTATTTATTCCAATTCTGTGAAAAATGCCATTGAAATTTTGTGGATTGCATTGAATCCATATGTTTTCCTTAAGTTTTATATAGTACATTTTTCTAGTACCATAGTAGTTCATATACTATTTTTTTTTGTTTGTTTGAAGAAATAAAGTTAAACAATACTGAGTTCCTGCTCTCTGTAATAAACACTTGGAAAATATAGTCAGTAAAAAAAGTACATAGGCTTATATTTTTAATTTCTGTGATAAAGATATATTCAGGATGGTGATAAGAAAGATGAGAGTAGGAAACTTAAACTAGACTTTGTAGTTAAAATCTGAGGTTATGAATAGTTCCCAAAAGGCTCTCCTTGAATAGATTTCCTTCTTGTGTTCTTTCATTCCACTTTAGCCTTTTTTTTTTTTTTTGCAGGGCCCAAAATACCAGTAGTTCTGTGCAAGTCTGAATGTTTTTTTTTTTTTTTAATCATTTTTCCACATTCAGGTTATAAAATTCCAGAAAACGTGCTTTTTAAATTCTTTTTAACCTTTGTGTCAAGAGTGAATAGTATAGGTGTTGGCAAGTGTTAAGGCTTACCAGGTGTCTCATATGGTGTTAAAAAAAAAAAAAAATCCATTTGCACTGAAGAAAACCTAGGTTCAATCCTTGGGTTGAGATAATCCAGCCCCTATTTTTTTGATAAAAACAAGGCAAAAATAGAGGAAAACTATACTGAACTGAAAATGAGCATTTATGAAAAACCCATAGCTATTACCACACTAAACTGTGAAAGGCTGGTTCTTTGCTGCTACGATGAAGAATAAAATGAGAAAGCCAATTCTCACCACTTAAAGTAAATGCTAGATTAAATGTTCTAATCACAACAATTACACAAGCAAAAAATAAAATTATCCACTTCACTAAAAATGACTCAATTTTCTTTCTCTTTGTGTCTGACCAATAGTCCATTGTGCATATATACCATATCCTCTTTATCTATTCATCTATCGATGGACTTTTTGATTGGTTTCCTGTCCTGGCTATTGCAAATAGTGCTGCAGTGAACATTGGGGTTCATGTATCTTTTTAAATTATGATTTTGTAGTGATGTAGATGTGAAAGAGGACAGTGAAAAAGTTGGCTTAAAGCTCAACATTCAGAAAACTAAGATCATGGCATCCAGTCCCATCACTTCATGGTAAATAGATAGGGAAATAGAGGAAATAGTGTCAGACTTTATTTTGGGGGCTTCAAAATCAATGCAGATGGTGATTGCAGCCATGAAATTAAAAGACGCTTATTCCTTGGAAGGAAAGTTATGACCAACCTAGATAGCATATTAAAAAGCAGAGACATCACTTTGTCAACAAAGTCCATCTAGTCAAGGCTATGGTTTTTCCAGTAGTCATGTATGGATGTGAGAGTCGGACTGTGAAGAAAGCTGACCGCTGAAGAATTGATGCTTTTGAACTGTGGTGTTGGAGAAGGCTCTTGAGAGTCCTTTGGACTGCAAGGAGATCCAACCAGTCCATCCTAAAGGAGATCAGTCCTGGGTGTTCATTAGAAGGACTGACGTTGAAGCTGAAACTCCAATATTTTGGCCACCTGATGAGAAGATCTGACTCATTTGAAAAGACCCTGATGCTGAGAAAGATTGAGGGCAGGAGGAGAAGGGGACGACCGAGGATGAGATAGTTAGATGGCATCACCAGCTCAATGGACATGGGTTTGGGTGGACTATGGGAGTTGGTAATGGACAGAGAGGTCTGGTGTGCTGCAGTTCATAGGGTTGCAAACAGTCAGACAGGACTGAGTGACTGAACAGAACTCAGTGGTGTAGTTGAACCAGAGTCTGCCATGCAGAGTGACTATCAGAAAGAGAAAAACAAATATTGTATATTAATGCTTATATATGGAAATTTCATGGATCATTGCCTTGTTGTGGCAAAGGGGCTTGTGTAATTCAATGAAGCTATGAGCCATGCCATGCAGGGACACAAAAGATAAATGGATCGTAGTGGAGAGTTATGACAAAATGTGGTCCACTAGAGGAGGGAATGGCAAACCACTCCAGTATTCTTGCCAAAAAAATCCCATTAACAGTATAAAAAATGGAAAAGATATGCCTCTAAAGATGAGCGCCCACCCCCACCAGGTTCAAATATGCTACTGGGGAAAAGTGGAAGACAATTACTAGTAGTTTCAGAAATAATGAAGCAGCTGGGCCAAACGATGCTCAGTTGTAGGTGTGTCTAGTGGTGAAACTAAAATCTGATGCTGTAAAGAATAATACTGTATAGGAACCTGGAATGATAGGTCCTGAATCAGGTAAATTTGATGTGGTCAACCAGGAGATGGCAAGACAGAATATCAGTGTCTTAGGAATAAGTGCACTAAAATGGATGGGAATGAGCAAATTTAATTCAGATGAACATTATATCTACTACTGTGGACAAGAATCTCATAGAAGAATTGGAGTAGCCTTCATAGTCAACAAAACAGTCCCCAGAGCGATACCTGGGTGCAGTCTAAAAACTGACAGAATGAGCTTGGTTCATTTCCAAGGCAAATCATTCAACATCACAGTAATCTAAGTCTATGCCCCACCACTGATGCTGAAGAAGCTGAAGCTGAACAATTCTATGGAGACCTATGAAGACTTTCTATAACTAACACCAAAAAAAAAAAAAAAGTCCTTTTCATCATAGCAGATTGGAATGCAAAAGTAAGGTGTCAAGAGATACCTGGAGCAACAGATATGTTTGGCCTTGGAGTACAAAATGAGGCAGGGCACAGGCTAACAGAATTTTGCCAAGAGAATACACTGGTCATAGAAAACATCATTTGTCAACAATCCAAGAAATGACTATACACAGGGAAATCACCAAATGGTCAATACTGAAATCAGATTGATTACATTTATTGCAGCTGAAGATGGAGAAGCTCTACAAAGTCAGCAAAAACAAGGCCTGTAGCTGACTTGATCTGACATGATCTGTGGCACAGATCATGAGATCCTTACTGGAAAATTCAGGCTTAAACTGAAGAAAGAGGGGAAAACCACTAGGCTATTCAGGTATGACCTAAATCAAATCCCTTATGATTATTCAATGGAGGTGAGAAATATGTTCAAAGATTTAGATCTGGTAGACAGACTGCCCAAACTGCTATGGACAGAGGTTTGTAGCATTGTACAGGAGGCAGTATCCAAAACCATCACAAATAAAAATAAATGCAAGGTAAGATGGTTGTCAGAAATGGCTTTACAAATAGATGAGGAAAGACAAAAAGCCAAAAGCAGAGAGAAAGGCAAAAAAATACACAACTGAATGGGGAGTTCCAGAGAACAGCAAAGAGACATGAGAAGGCCTTCTTCAATGAACAATGCAAAGAAATAGAAGAAAACAATAGAATGGGAAAGACTAGACATCCTTTCAAGGAAATTTGAGATAGTGAAGAATCATCTCATGCAAGGATGAGCATGATAAAGGACAGAAATGGTAAAGACTTAACAGAGACAGAGGAGATTAAGAAGATATGGCAAAACCACACAGAACTTTTTTTAAAAGGTCTTAATGACCCAGATAACCACAATTGTGTGGACACTCACTTAGAGCCAGACATCCTAGAGTATGAAGTCAAGTGGGCCTTAGGAAGAATTATTACTGATAAAGCTAGTGGAGGTGATGGAGTTCCAGCTGAGCTATTTAAAATACTAAAAGATGATGGTGTTAAAATGTTGCATTCACTATGTCAGCAAATTTGGAAAACCTAGCAGTAGTCACGAGTCTGAAAAAGTTCAGTTTTCATTCCAATTCCAAAGAAGGGCAATGCTAAAGAATGTTCAAACTACCAGAAAATTGTACTCACTTCCCATGTTAGGAAGGTCATACTCAAAATCCCCCAAACTAGGCTTCAACAGTACTTGAATTGAGATATTCCAGATGTACTAGGTGGGTTTAGCCAAGGTAGGGGTAACCAGAGATGAAAATTGCCAACACTTGCTGGATCATAGAGAAAACAAAGGAATTTCAGAAAAGTGTCTATTTCTGCTTCATTGAATACATGAATACTTTTGACTGTGCAAAACACAACAAACTGTGGAAAGTTCTTAAAGAGATGGGAATACCGGACCACCTTAACTGTCTCCTGAGAAACCTGTAGGTGGGGCAATAAGCAACAGTTAGAACATTATATGGAATAGTTGGCTGGCTCAAAATTGGGAAAATAATATAATAAGGCTGTATATTGTTACCCTGTTTATTTAACTTATATGTAGATTATCTCATGTGGAATGCCAAGCTGAATGAATCACAACTTGTAATCAAAAATGCTAGAAGAAATATCAACAACCTCAGATATGCAGATGATATCACTCTAATCAGTTAAGTTCAGTTTCTCAGTCATGGCCAACTCTTTGAGACCACATGAATCGCAGCATGCCAGGCCTCCCTGTCCATCACCAACACCCGGAGTTCACTCAGACTCATGTCCCTTGAGTCAATGATGCCATTCAGCCATCTCATCCTCTGTCGTCCCCTTCTCCTGCTGCCCCCAATCCATCCCAGCATCAGAGTCTTTTCCAATGAGTCAACTCTTCCCATGAGGTGGCCAAAGTACTGGAGTTTCAGCCTTAGCATCATTCCTTCCAAAGAAATTCCAGGGCTGATCTCCTTCAGAATGGACTGGTTGGATCTCCTTGCAGTCCAAGGGACTCACAACAGTCTTCTCCAACACCACAGTTCAAAAGCATCAATTCTTCAGTGCTCAGCCTTCTTCACAGTCCAACTCTCACATCCATACATGACCACTGGAAAAACCATAGCCTTGACTAGACGGACCTTTGTTGGCAAAGTAATGTCTCTGCTTTTGAAAATGCTATCTAGGTTGGTCATAACTTTCCTTCCAAGGAGTAAGCATCTTTTAATTTCATGGCTGCAATCACCATCTGCAGTGATTTTGGAGCCCCCCAGTATAAAGTCTGACACTTTTTCCATTGTTTCCCCATCTATTTCCCATGAAGTGGTGGGACCAGATGCCATGATCTTCATTCTCTGAATGGTGAGCTTTAAGCCAACTTTTTCACTCTCCACTTTCACTTTCAAGAGGCTTTTTAGTTCCTCTTCACTTTCTGCCGTAGGGGTGGTGTCATCTGCATATCTGAGGTTATTGATATTTCTCCCGGCAATCTTGATTCCAGCTTGTGCTTTTTCCAGCCCAGCGTTTCTCATGATGTACTCTGCATAGAAGTTAAATAAGCAGCGTGACAATATACAGCCTTGACGTACTCCTTTTCTTATTTGGAACCAGTTTATTGTTCCATGTCCAGTTCTAACTGTTGCTTCCTGACCTGCATATAAATTTCTCAAGAGGCAGGTCAGGTGGTCTGGTATTCCCATCTCTTTCAGAATTTTCCACAGTTTACTCTGATCCACACAGTAAGGCTTTGTCATAGTCAATAAAGCAGAAATAGATGTTTTTCTGGAACTCCCTTGCTTTTTTGATGATCCAGAGGATGTTGGCAATTTGATCTCTGGTTCTTCTGCCTTTTCTAAAACCAGCTTCAACATCTGGAAGTTCACAGTTCTCGTATTGCTGAAGCCTGGCTTGGAAAATTTTGAGCATTACTTTACTAGCGTGTGAGATGAGTGCAATTGTGTGGTAGTATGAGCATTCTTTGGCATTGTCTTTCTTTGGGATTGGAATGAAAACTGACCTTTTCCAGTCCTGTGGCCACTGCTAAGTTTTCCAAATTTGCTGGCATATTGAGTGCAGCACTTTCACAGCATCATCTTTCAGGATTTGGAATAGCTCAACTGGAATTTCATCACCTCCACCAGCTTTGTTCGTAGTGATGCTTTCTAAGGCCCACTTGACATTCACATTCCAGGATGTCTGGCTCTAGGTGAGTGATCACACCATCATGATTATCTTGGTTGTGAAGATTTTTTTTGTACAGTTCTTCTGTGTATTCCTGTCACCTCTTCATTTTCTTTTTTTGTTTAATTATTTTTTTATTTTTTTAATTTAAATTTATTTATTTTAATTAGAGGCTACCATTTCTGTCCTTTATCAAGCCCATCTTTGAATGTGGTGTTCCCTTGGTATCTCTAGTTTTCTTGAAGAGATCTCTAGTCTTTCCCATTCTGTTGTTTTCCTCTATTTCTTTGCATTGATTGCTGAGGAAGGCTTTCTTATCTCTTCTTGCTATTTTTTGGAGCTCTGTATTCAGATGCTTATATCTTGCCTTGTCTCCTTTGCTTTTTGCTTCTCTCCTTTTTACAGCTATTTGTAAGGCCTCCTCAATGGCAGAAAGCAAAAAAAGGAACTAAAGAGCCTCTTGTTTAGGGTGAAGAAAGAGAGTGAAAACCCTGGTTTCAAACTAAACATTTACAAAACTAAGATCATGACATTTGGTCCCATCATTTCCTGGCAAAAAAGAAGGGAAAAAACTGGAAACAGTGACAGATTTTCTCTTCTTAGGCTCCAAAATCACTGTGGATGGTGACTGTGGCCATGAAATTAGAAGATGTCTGCTTCTTGGAAGGAAGGCTATGAAAAACCTTGACAGTGGTTTGTCAAGCAAAGAGACTGCTTTGCCAAAGAAAATTCATATAGTCAAAGCTGTGATCTTTCCAATAGTCATGCACGGACATCAAAGTTGGACCATAACAAAGGCTGAGTGCTGAAGAACAGATAACCATAACAAAGGCTGAGTGCTGAAGAACAGATGATTTCTAATTGTGGTGTTGGAGAAGACTCTTGAGAGTCCCTTGGACTGCAAGGAGATCTACCCAGTCCATCTTAAAAAAATTCGTCCTGAATATTCATTGGAAGGACTGATGCTGAAGCTCCAATACTTTGGCCACCTGATATGAAGAACCGATTCATTGGAAAAGATCTTGATGATAGGAGAGATTGGAAGCAAAATGAAGATGGCAGCAGTTTATGAGATGGTTGGATGGTACCACTGATTCAATGGCCACGAACTTAGGCAGACACCAGGAGATGGTGAGGGACAGTTGAGGCCTGGTATATTGCAGTTTATGAGTTGCAAAGAGTTATACAAATCTTAGAGACTAAACAACGATGACAACATATGGAAGCTAGAAAATGGTACTGATGAACCTGTTTGAAGGGCAGGAATAGAGATGCAGACATAGACAACAGACCTGAGGACACAGGGTGGGGAGGAGAACCTAGGACAGATGGAGAGAATACCATTAAAATATACACTCCATGTGTAAAATAGGTAGCTAGTAGGAAGCTGCAACATAACACAGGGAGACTAGTTCTGTGCTCTGTTATGATCTAGAGGGATGGAATGGGAGGGAAAATGATGTCTCAAGAGGTAGGGGATAAATAAATTTATATATATATATATATATATATATATATATATATATATATAGTGTGTGTGTGTGTGTGTGTGTGTGATCAGTTGTTGTCTGATTTTGTGACCCCATGGACTCCTGTCTACCAGCCTCTGTCCATGGGATTTTCCAGGCAAGAATACTGGAATTTGCTATTTCCTTTTCCAGGGAATCTTCTCAACCCAGGGATTGGACCTGCATCTCTTGTGTCCCTTGCATTGGCTGGCAGATTCTTTACCAATAGAGCTACCTAAGAAGTATATATACACATACCTAATTCATGTTGTTGTACAACAGAAACAAGCACAACATTGTAAAGTAATTATACTCAAATAAACAAATAATATAAAATAATAAAAATAAAATTGAAGGTATTGCAGTTGGAAGGGAGAAAGTAAAGATATATCTATCTGTGATTACATGATACTATACATATTAAAGAGCTTGCCATGTGGCATATGCATATACAGTACTTTGCTAAAAGAAATTAAAGAAGACCTAAATATACCAGAAGATATAGCAAATTCATGAATCAGAAGTATTAATATTGTTTAGATAGCAATAATCCCCAAATTGATCCACAGATTAAAACAATCTCTATCAAAATCCCAATTGATTCTTGGGGAATTACTATTACAATGATTTTACAATTCGTTTGAACATTCAAGGAATCAACAATAGCTTAAACAATCTTGATATAGAAGAGATTTGGAGGATTCAGATTTTCTGATTTTAAAACCTACCACTAATTTTCAGGAAAACCAAGATGGTGTGGCAATGAAATGTTAGACATAGATCTAAAATAGAATTTGAACTCCAGAAATAAAACTTTGCATTTATTGTCAGTTAACTTTTGGAAAAGATTCCAAGAGAATTCAATGTGAGAAAGAATAATCCTTTTAACAAATAGTCCAGGTCAGCTACATATTCACAGTAAAAAATTAAATACCTATTCTACATTGTATACAAAAATTGACTTAAAATGGATAAAATAGAGGACTTAAGCTATTCAAATCTTGGAGGAGAATATATACCACAGTTATGCAAAGTTGGACTAGGCAACAGTTTCTCAAATGACATTCAAAGAACAAGCAGAAATAACAAAAAGATAAATTGGACCTCAGCAAGTTTAGAAGAGTTTACCTCAAAGTACATCACTGTGAAAGTTAAAAAGCCATAAAATGGACTGATTTATTTGAAAATCATACATTTGATAAAAGGTTTATACTCAGAATATGTAAAGAGTAGCATTGATATATACACTACATGTGTATTCAGCAATAAAAATAACACATATGAAAATGAGTATTAGCTGAATATGCTATGCTAAGTCACTTCAGTTGTGTCCGACTCTGTGCGACCCCATAGACGGCAGCCCACCAGGCTCCCCCGTCCCTGGGATTCTCCAGGCAAGAACACTGGAGTGGGTTGCCATTTCCTTCTCCAATGCATGAAAGTGAAAAGTGAAAGTGAAGTCGCTCAGTCGTGTCCGACTCTTAGTGACGCCACGGATCACAGCCTAACAGGCTCCTCTGTCCATGGGATTTTACAAGCAAGAGTACTGGAGTGGGGTGCCATTGCCTTCTCCGATTAGCTGAATAAACATTGTTCAAAAGAAGATAGAAAAATGGTCAATAAATCAAATGAAAAATGTTTATCATTGTTATTCATCAGGGCAATGCAAGTTAAAACCACAGTGAGATTTCACTTCACAACCACTAGGACGACTGTATTCAAAACAGAGTAAGTCTTATGAGGTTGTAAATAAATTGGAAGCATCTTACACTGCTCATAGGAATGTAAAGTGGTGCATCCACTTTGGAAACAGTCTAGCGGTTCTTCAGAGTATTAAACATGGAGTTACCTTGTGACTCAGTAATTCTACTCCCTCCTAGCTATATAACTCAAAGAAATGAAACCTATATCCACATAAATCTTATGAATATTTTTCACATGAATATTCATAGTCATAATAGCTCAAAAGTGAAAATGATCCAAATGTTCATGAACTAATTAATGGATAAATAAAATGTGATATCTTAATAAAACAACATAATATTGGTAGTTGCAAAGGGCTGGGCAGGGGAAGGAAGGCATGAAGGGAAAGATGAGTAACTCTGATAGCTATTGAATTTGGGGAGGGGAGGTGATTATGAAAATGTTCTAAAAATGTTTTAGTGAGAATAGCCAAAGTTGTTTATGTACTAAAATCATAAAATCATATATTTAGTTCAGTTCAGTTCAGTTCAGTCGCTCAGTCATGTCTGACTCTTTGCAACCCCATGAATCGCAGCATGCCAGGCCTCCCTGTCCATTACCAACTCCCAGAGTTCACTCAGACTCATGTCCATCGAGTTGGTGATGCCATCCAGCCATCTCATCCTCTGTCATCCCCTTCTCCTCCTGCACCCAATCCCTCCCAGCATCAGGGTCTTTTCCAATGAGAACTCTTGGCATGAGGTAGCCAAAGTACTGGAGTTTAAGCTTTAGCATTGGTCCTTCCAAAGAAATCCAGGGCTGATCTCCTTTAGAATGGAG
Source organism: Bos mutus (assembly GCF_027580195.1). Classification (NCBI taxonomy): domain Eukaryota; kingdom Metazoa; phylum Chordata; class Mammalia; order Artiodactyla; family Bovidae; genus Bos; species Bos mutus. The sequence continues at coordinate 68,338,450 of NC_091631.1, read as the reverse complement.
TGGTTGGATCTCCTTGCAGTCCAAGGGACTCTCAAGAGTCTTCTCCAACACCACAGTTCAAAAGCATCAATTCTTTGGTGCTCAGCTTTCTCCACAGTCCAACTCTCACATCCATACATGACCACTGGAAAAACCATAGCCTTAACTAGATGGACCTTTGTTGGTAAAGTAATGTCTCTGCTTTTGAATATGCTATCTAGGTTGGCCATAACTTTCCTCCCAAAGAGTAAGCATCTTTTAATTTCATGGCTGCAGTCACCATCTGCAGTGATCACAGAGGTAAATTTGATATATTTAATATATTGCAAAAGAAGGCATTTTTGAAGAGATTTATAATTCAGAGATGATCACTTTGTGTTAGATTATGGGAACACATGCTCTAAGATAAGGCTGCTATGTCTGATATCAAAAACTTAATTAATTTTAATGATTTATATCTAATATAATTAAAGTCAGAAAATAATTTTAACTGGTAGACTACAGTAGTTTGTCTACCAAGCCTTCCATGGTGGCTCAGATGGTAAAGTGTCTGCCTACAATGCAGGAGACCTGGGTTCAATCCTTGGGTCAGGAAGATCCTCTGGAGAAGCAAATGGCAACCTACTCCAGTACTCTTGCCTGGAAAATCTCATGGATGGAGGAGTGTGGTGGGCTACAGTCCATATATTCACAAAGAGTTGGACACGACTGAGCAATTTCACTTTTCACTTTCAAAGTAGCTTGTTAATCAGCATGATATGTATTAGAAAGAAGTTATCTTGGATGTCCCTGGTGGTCTAGTGTTTAAGAATTCACCTGCCAGTGCAGAGGATTCTCTGTCAATGCAGTTCCATCCTGGTCCAGAAAGATTTCACATGCTGTGGGGCAACTAAGCCCTTGCGTCATCAACTACTGAGCCTGTGCTCTAGGGGCCACACACTGCAACTACTGAAGCTGGCATACCTAGAGCCCATGATCCCCAACAAGGTAAACCATCACAATGAGAAGTCCACACGCTGCAACTGAAGAATAGCCTTTATTTGCCTCAAGTAGAGAAAGCCCTAATGCAGCAGCAAAAATCCAGTTCTTCTAAAAATAAATAAGTAAAGATTTTTAAAAAGGAAGTAAGTTCTGATTTGTGATGTTAAGGTAATCCATTACACATATATTAACTAAAAATGCTTTGGTGATTGCATTAGTCTTACATAAACATGTGAGAAAATTTTTATGAGGCCTACAAACAATTATCTAAATGAAACCTAAATATCCCTGTGTCCAAATATTCTTTTAAGAGGTTTTTTATATTGTCTGTTGCAAAGTAGAGGGATAATTGATTGAATGTTATCATTTCTACCTTAAATAAACCTTTCACATAAGAGGTGGTCTGTGATCGTAAAGGATAGAAAATGAATAGGTGTTTGTTCAATAGATGGCTGATATATGAGGACAGAATTTGTTCTGAAGTTTGCTTTCATTACATTTTATTCTCACATTTTAGAATAGCTACCCACCTCAAAACCACTTGGAGATAATCATTGTCTAACAAAGTTAAGTTGCACATAGCAAAACTAGTTTTGGTTTATTCCCACAGATAGGAGAAAGTTGATTTTATGACCCAAGGAATTAACTGAAATATAGATGAATTGCAGAAAGGGTTTTCTTTTAAAAAAGTCAAGAGACAGATTGACAAGGGGCAGAGTTCAATTTCAATTACGAACAGGTAAGCAAAGTAAGATCTAAAATATCTTTGCTTGGTTTAAAATCTAAATGAAGTTGAGCTGTAGGAGTTGCTTGTATATTTTTGAGATGAGTTGTTTGTCAGTTGCCTCATTTGCTATTATTTTCTCCCATTCTGAAGGCTGTCTTTTCACCTTGCTGATAGTTTCCTTTGATGTGCAGAAGCTTTTAAGGTTAATTAGGTCCCATGTATACCTGCGATGGATTCATTTTGATATTTGGCAAAACTTATACAATTATGTAAAGTTTAAAAATAAAATAAAATTTTAAAAAAATAAAAAAATAAAAACAGACATCCCAGTAAAATCTAAATGAATACTGATGAATAAGACACTAATTTTTCAAGATATAAATGTTTTATTATTATGTATCTTTAATATAAATAAACAAATAAATGAATATAAATAAGTAAAGCCAATAGGTCATTTTATCTCTTTTAAGTTTTCTCGTCTTCAAATGCCATATCCTTTGGTTTTAGCTTTATTTAAATTAAGGCTGCATTAAAATAGGTGAGGTTTATGATCTAGAATTCTATAAAGAAGTCTGTATAATATCTATAAATTCTATAAAGAGGTCTACAATATAAAAAGGTCCATATAATATCAAAGATTTCTAACACCAAAGAAATAAAATTTATTATCTAGATCAGTGTAACCAACATGGGCTGAAAACTATTAAAAAGGTATTCTTGATAGGTCTTAAAGAAACCTATAATTTTGATATTAAAATTGTCTCTCTTAATGAATCAGTCACTTCATAGAATTATGATAACAGGCCAGCTGGTTTTCAAATTTTGGAAAATGTTTTTCAATATACACTGTTAAAAGAGTACTTAGTTCTAAATTAAATTTGAGCTTATTGTTTATGTAGTCTCACTAAAAGTTTAACAGACCTCGTTATTCAAAATGCATTTATATATGAACTTGAATTTAAAAAGTATGAAAAAGATACAAAAATTACTCAATTTTAAAGTTTTTGATCATAAATAGAGTGATATGGGAGAAGGCAATGGCATCCCACTCCAGTACTCTTGCCTGGGAAGTCCCACGGATGGAGGAGCCTGGTGGGCTGCAGTCCATGGGGTCGCAAAGAGTCAGACGTGACTGAGCGACTTCACTTTCACTTTTCACTTTCATGCATTGGAGAAGGAAATGGCAACCCACTCCAGTGTTCTTGCCTGGAGAATCCCAGGGACGGGGGAGCCTCATGGGTTGCCATCCATGGGGTCACACAGAGTCGGACATGACTGAAATGACTTAGCAGCAGTAACAGCAGAGTGATATAGATGAGGTTGTGAAATTTTGAAAGATCACACACAGACATTCCACTTAGTTCTTCAGTTTTCCACATTTATGACTTTAAAGAGGTTATTTACTAGCCCAACCTCAGTTTTATCATCTAGTTGCAATTTTGGATAATGAAATAGATGATAGTTTTGAAGGAAAAATTGATTCAGCTCAATCACTTGCAACTCTCTCACACTGACTTTATATTCATATCAGAGAACTGACTGTTTTGTTGTTGGCAATCTAATTTAAAATGCTTCAGTATGGAGAGTGTTTGTATTATATCAGTTTTAGATTAATTTCAGCTTTCTTCTCATTAGAATCTAATATAGTAACCAAAACTTTATGGTTAAGAGTAGCCAGCCAGCTTTTATCAAAAAGTCCAAAGAAAGGGTTATTAAAAATATTTGCCTATATATTTTTTAAATATATCAGCCAATGTCTTTAATTTTAGACAGAGTCTCATTGGTTAAATAGGGGGCTGTGTCAAAAATCTTTTAGGAGATGGGTTAAAATATTTTGAAGAAAAAAAATTAAAGATAATCTCCATCCTTGAACAAATCAAAGTATAAGGATCTTTTGTAATTCTCTTTTAACTTCCAAGTTAGTGTGTGATGTTGGATTCCTAAACTGTTGTGTGCTCAGAGACTGCCAATTGCCAATAGAACTCTGCTCCCAGTATATTCTTTTTTTTTTTTTCAGTTTTGTTAATAAGTGTAACCAAATTACACCACTATCTCAATTTGAAAGGTTTAACTACAAGACAATTCTTTTTTCTTCTGTTCATTTTCCTAGTTGTGTCATGGTAACCTATCTCTTACCAATGGGCTGCAGAGCATTTGATGACACGCTGATTCTGGAAATCCACATAAGTTTAGATTATTAAACGTTCATCCAGTTTTAAACTCAAATTGATACCTACTTCTCGAAATTTGTCCACTCTTGTCAGGGGACATTCAACTTTAAGGGATCCAATATGTTTTCTTCCTTTGTGTGCCATTTCTCAAGGACACTCTGTTCCTTATCAGTTCCTGGAAAATAGGAATGAGCAGAGCTGCATGCAGTTCTCAGGACTGAGATCATGGGAAAGAGCACCTGCTTGGATTCCCTTCAGTGACTACCTTGAGTGACTCTCTTCAGTGACCTTTTACTTAAAGGACTATCCATTTTGTTGCAACTGGTGGAATTTCATTTTTACTGGCTGATTAATCATCTTATTGAAGATATATAAGCATGCATTTCTGCAAATAAAGTACCCTTGTTTCACTCGAGATTTGGGTCTCCTGCATCCTTCTTCTCGTCGACTCCAGTCCCCACGTTCAAGTCTCCGAAGACCATGACACATTCTGACATACACAATCTATTTGTTCCACTTGTCCCTTCAGTTCCTGATGAAGGGAAGAGGATGAGATGTTTTCTGCTCTGCTTTCTTCCTTCTTGGAATGAAGGCGTGGTATTTGAATTGGTCCTGGTTTAATTTCACCCTATAAGTTAAGCCCTTCTGGTATCTGTATGGAAGCTTGAAGGCAGGTGAAAAAAAAAATGGGTGTTTCATTAAAAAGTTTAGTTGATGGCTGATCACGTTGCTTCATTCATTACTGTTACTGAACCATTGTGCTCTAGGTTGAATACAGAAATGGTTTTCTTAGAAGAAGAAGTCAGATTACTTACAGAATTTCCAGCTTTGTATCAAACCCTTCTGGTATCCTTTGAGTCCTGACACAAGCAGTATACTTTTCTGTAGTCTTCTTGTGCACCTGCTAATTTTCCAAATGGATGATTAACACAAAGACACTCTTACATGCTTTCCATGCCAATAGATAGATAGTCATATGAGCTACTGCATTGTCATAAAGTATGTGCATTTTTAAAAAGTCTTTTATTTATCAAGTAAATATTAGATCTGTGATCTAAGTCAGCTGTCGATGCATAATTCCAGCATAAAAAAACATGGCAATAAGAATTCTACTGGTGCTGAAAATCTCCACTGGTAGTATTCTTGCAGTCTCCCTATTTTACCTTATCCTGAGATAAACAGGCTTCAGCAATACTTGAACCATGAACTTCCAGTTGTTCAAGCTGGTTTTAGAAAAGGCAGAGGAACCAGAGACCAAATTGCCAACATCCAATGGATCATCAAAAAAGCAAAATAGACACTAATGTATAGAACAGACTTGTGGACTCTGTGGGACAGTGAGGGTGGGATGATTTGGGAGAATGGCATTGAAACACGAATAATATCATATACGAAACGAGTCACCAGTCCAAGTTCCATGAATGATTCTGGATGCTTGGGGCTGGTGCACTGGGACGACTCAGAGGGATGGTACGGGGAGGGAGGAGGGAGGAAGGTTCAACATGGGGAACATGTGTACACCTGTGGCGGATTCATGTTGATATATGGCAAAACCAATAAAATATTGTAAAGTTAAAAAATAAAAAAGCAAGAGAGTTCCAGAAAACATTATTTCTGCTTTATTGACTATGCTAAAGCCTTTGTGTGAATCACAGTAAAGTGTGGAAAATTCTGAAAGAGATGGGAATAGCAGACCACCTGACCTGCCTCTTGAGAAATTTGTATGCAGGTCAGGAAGTAACAGTTAAAACTGGACATGGAACAACAGACTGATTCCAAATAGGAAAAGGAGTACGTCAAAGATGTATATTGTCACTCTGCTTACTTAACTTATATGCAGAGTACCTCATGAGAAATGCTGGGCTGGAAGAAGCACAAGCTGGAATCAAGATTGCCGGAAGAAATATTGATAACCTCAGATATGCAAATGATACCACCCTTATGGCAGAAAGTAAAGAGGAACTAAAGAGCCTTTTGAGAAAGGTGAAAGAGGCGAGTGAAACAGTTGGCTTAAAGCTCACCATTCAGAAAATGAAGATCATGGCATCTCGTCCCATCACTTCATGGGAAATAGATGGGGAAACAGTGGAAACAGTGTCAGACTTTATTTTTGGGGGGCTCCAAAATCACTGCAGATGGTGACTGCAGCCATGAAATTAAAAGACGCTTACTCCTTGGAAGAAAAGTTATGACCAACCTAGATAGCATATTCAAAACAGAGACATTTCTTTGCCAACAGAGGTCCGTCTAGTCAAGGCTATTGTTTTTCCTGTGGTCATGTATGGATGTGAGAGTTGGACTGTGAAGAAAGCTGAGTGCCGAAGAATTGATGCTTTTGAACTATGGTGCTACAGAAGATTCTTGAGAGTCCCTTGGACTGCAAGGAGATCCAACCAGTCCATTCTGAAGGAGATCAGCCCTGGGATTTCTTTGGAAGTAATGATGCTAAAGCTGAAACTCCAGTACTTTGGCCACCTCATGCGAAGAGTTGACTCATTAAAAAAGACTCTGATGCTGGGAGGGATTGGGGGCAGCAGGAGAAGGGGACGACAGAGGATGAGATGGCTGGATGGCATCACTGACTCGATGGACGTGAGTCTCAGTGAACTTTGGGAGTTGGTGATGGACAGGGAGGCCTGGCGTGCTGCGATTCATGGGGTCGCAAAGAGTCGGACATGACTGAGCGACTGAACTGAACTGAACTGAGATAAACAAAGCAGCGGAGAGAATCAGAGTACTCTATTTTGGGACCAAAATTGAAGATCCTTTTCAAATCTTTTGTTTGAGTAATGTTTGGGATGTCACACTGTGTACATTCACCTTTGAAGACCATTAAGAGAGATGCAGCCTTGTCTAACTCAGTGAAACTAAGCCATGCCATGCGGGGCCAGCCAAGGTGGACAGGTCATGGTGGAGGGGTCTGAAAGAATGTGGTCCACTGGAGAAGGGAATGGCAAACCACTTCAATATTCTTGCCTTGAGAACCTCATGAACAGTATGAAAAGGAAAAATAATAGGATACTGAAAGAGGAATTCCCCGGGTCGGTAGGTGCCCAATATGGTACTGGAGATCAGTGGAGAAATAACTCCAGAAAGAATGAAAGGATGGAGCCAAAGTAAAAACAATACCCAGTTGTGGATGTGACTGGTTATAGAAGCAATGTCTGATGCTTTAAAGAGCAATATTGCATAGGAACCTGGAATGTTAGGTCCATGCATCAAGGCAAATCGGAAGTGGTCAAACAGGAGATGGAAAAAGTGAACATCGACATTCTAGGAATCAGCAAACTAAAATGGACTGGAATGGGTGAATTTAACTCAGATAACCATTATATCTACTGCTGTAGGCAGGAATCCCTTAGAAGAAATGGAGTAGCCATCATGGTCAACAAAAGAGTCCTAAATGCAGTACTTGGATGCAATCTCAAAAACGACAGAATGATCTCTGTTCGTTTCCAAGGAAAACCATTCAATATCATGGTAATCCAAGTCTATGCCCCAACCAGTAACGCTGAAGAAGCTGAAGTTGAACGGTTCTATGAAGGCCTCCAAGACCTTTTAGAATTAACCCCCAAAAAAGATGTCCTTTTCATTATAGGGGACTGGAATGCAAAAGTAGGAAGTCAAGAAACACCTGGAGCAACAGGCAAATTTGGCCTTGGATTATAGAATGAAGCAGGGCAAAGGCTAATAGAGTTTTGCGAAGAGAACACAGTCATAGCAAACACCCTCTTACAACAACACAAGAGAAGACTCTACACATGGTCACCAGATGGTCAACACTGAAATCAGATTAATTATATTCTTTGCAGCCAAAGATGGAGAAGTCAGCAAAAACAAGACTGGGAGCTGTCTGTGGCTCAGATCATGAACTCCATATTACCAAATTCAGACTTAAATTGAAGAAAGTAGGGAAAACCACTAGACCATTCAGGTATGGCCTAAATCAAACCCCTTATGATTATACAAAGGAAGTGAGAAATAGATTTAAGAGACTAGATCTGATAGACAGAGTTCTTGATGAACTATGAACAGAGGTTCGTTACATTGTCCAGGAGACAGGGATCAAGAACATCCCCATGGAAAAGAAATGCAAAAAAGCAAAATGACTGTCTAAGGAGGCTTTGCAAATAGCTGTGAAAAGAAGAGAAGTGAAAAGCAAAGGAGAAAAGGAAAGATATTCCCATATGAAGTCAGAGTCCAGAGAACAGCAAGGAGAGAAGACAGCCTTCCTCAATGATTAGTGCAAAGAAATAGAAGGAAAAAAAAAAAAAAAAACAGAATGGGAAAGATTAGAGATCTCTTTAAGAAAATTAGACATACCAAAGGAACATTTCATGCAAAGATGGGCTCAATAAAGGACAGACATGGTATGGACCTAACAGAAGCAGAAGATATTAAGAAGAGGTGGCAAGAATGCACAGAACTGTACAAAAAAGATCTTCATGAACCAGAAAATCACGATGGTGTAATCACTCACATAGAGCCAGACATCCTGGAATGTGAAAGCCAAGTGGGCCTTAGAAAGCATCACTACGAACAAAGCTAGTGGAGGTGATGGGATTCCAGTTGAGCTATTTCAAATCCTGAAAGATGATGCTGTGAAAGTGCCACATAATATGCCAAAAAATTTGGAAAACTCAGCAGTGCCCACAGGACTGGAAAAGGTCAGTTTTCATTCCAGTCCAAAAGAAAGGCAATGCCAAAGAATGCTCAAACTACTGCATAATTGCACTCACCTCACAGGCTAGTAAAGTAATGCTCAAAATTCTCCAAGCCAGGCTTCAGCAATATGTGAACCATGAACTTCCAGATGGTAAGCTGGTTTTAGAAAAGGCAGAGGAACCAGAGATCAAACTGCCGACATTGGCTGGACCATTGAAAAAGAAAGAGAATTCCAGAAAAACATCTATTTCTGCTTTATTGACTATGCCAAAGCCTTTGATTCTGTGGATCACAATAATCTGTGGAAAAATGTGAAAGAGATAAGAATATCATACCACCTGACCTGCCTTTGAGAAACCTATATTCATGTCAGGAAGCAACAGTTAGAACTGGACATGGAACGATAGACTGGTTCCAAATAGGAAAAGGAGTATGTCAAGGCTATATATTGTCACCCTGCTTATTTAACTTATATGCAGAGTACCTCATGAGAAACGCTGGGCTGGAAGAAGCACAAGCTGGAATCAAGATTGCTGGGAGAAATATTAATAACCTCAGATATGCAGATGACACCACCGTTATGGCAGAAAGTGAAGAGGAACTCAAAATCCTCTTGAGGAAGGTGAAAGTGGAGAGTGAAAAAGTTGGTGTAAAGCTCAACATTCAGAAAACGAAGATCATGGCTTCTGGTCCCATCACTTCATGGGAAATGGGGAAACAGTGTAAAAAGTATCAGACTTTATATTGGGGGGATCAAAAATCACAGCAGATGGTGATTGCAGGCATGAAATTAAAAGGCGCTTACTCCTTGGAAGGACACTTATGACCAACCTAGACAGCATATTAAAAATTAGAGACATTACTTTGTCAACGAAGGTCCATTTAGTCAAGGCTATGGTTTTTCCAGTGGTCATGTATGGATGTGAGAGTTGGACTGTGAAGAAAGCTGAGTGCCGAAGAATTGATGCTTTTGAAATGTAGTGCTGGAGAAGACTCTTGCGAGTCACTTGGACTGAAAGGAGATCCAACCAGTCCATCCTAAAGGAGATCAGTCCTGGGTGTTCTTTGGAAGGAGTGATGCTAAAGCTGAAACTCCAATACTTTGGCCACCTGATGCGAAGAGTTGACTCATTGGAAAAGACCCTGATGCTGGGAGGGATTGGGGTCAGGAGGAGAAGGGGACGACAGAGGATGAGATGGCTGGATGGCATCACTAACTCGATGGACTTGAGTTTGAGCAAACTCCTGGAGTTGGTGATGCACAGGGAGGCCTGGCATGCTGCGATTCATGAGGCCGCAAAGATTGGGACCCGACTGAGTGACTGAATTGAGCTAAACTGAAGGGAGATGCCTCAACCAATTTATCATAGGTTTTCTTATGTCTCTATAAAAGAAGACATTTAAGATTTCATTTCTTTTTTTTTCAGGTTTACCCTACAACTGACATTTGTGAGACAAGGAAAACAATCTTTGCATACATTATTTTGTCTATGTATGTGCTGAATATGTGAGATTATTTTTAAGTGATACAGGTAAACTTTTTAAAAAATTTGTATTGTTGTTATATCCATTTTAATGCAAATTAAAGTAACCATAACTGGCATAAAAAATTCATGATTTCATAGATACCATAGCTTAGAATGAATCTAACCTTTTAGAAATAATTGACTTGTTTTCAATGAAAAAAAAATTAAGAAAATGTTAACAGGGGGAAACAAGATGGTAGAGGAGTAGAAGGATGTTGAGTTCCTCCTACTCTCTCCACAGATGTATCAAAATTGCATCTACAGATGGCACAATTCTCACAGAGTACCAGTTGAACACTAGCCAAAGACCTTGGGCTAGAAAGGACAATCAGATCAGATCAGATTAGTCGCTCAGTCGTGTCCGACTCTTTGCGACCCCATGAATCGCAGCACGCCAGGCCTCCCTGTCCATCACCAACTCCCGGACTTCACCCAGACTCACGTCCATCGAGTCAGTGATGCCATCCAGCCATCTTATCCTCTGTCGTCCCCTTCTCCTCCTGTCCCTAATCCCTCCCAGAATCAGAGTCTTTTCCAATGAGTCAACTCTTCGCATGAGGTGCCCAAAGTACTGGAGTTTCAGCTTTAGCATCAGTTCTTCCAATGAAATCCCAGGGCTGACCTACTTCAGAATGGACTGGTTGGATCTCCTTGCGGTCCAAGTGACCCTCAAGAGTCTTCTCCAACACCACAGTTCAAAAGCATCAATTTTTTGGCACTCAACCTTCTTCACAGACCAACTCTCACATCCGTACATGACCACAGGAAAAACCATAGCCTTGACTAGACGAGCCTTTTTTGGCAAAGTAATGTCTCTGCTTTTGAATATGCTATCTAGGTTGGTCATAACTTTCCTTCCAAGGAGTAAGCGTCTTTTAATTTCATGGCTGCAGTCACCATCTGTAGTGATTTTGGAGCCCAGAAAAATAAAGTCTGACACTGTTTCCACTGTTTCCCCATCTATTTCCCATGAAGTGATGGGACCGGATGCCATGACCCCTGCTTATTTAACTTATATGCAGAGTACATCTGCATATAAGATGAGAAACGCTGGACTGGAAGAAACACAAGCTGGAATCAAGATTAGCAGGAGAAATATCAATAACCTCAGATATGCAGATGACACCACCCTTATGGCAGAAAGTGAAGAGGAATAAAAAGCCTCATGATGATAGTGAAAGCGGAGAGTGAAAAAGTTGGCTTAAAGCTCAACATTCAGAAAACGAAGAAAGGACAATAAGATCCCCATATAACCGAGAAATCGCCTCACAGGGTGTTGGCGGGGGATCGGGGGTGGTGGGGGCGGTGGTGGAGAGATGCGTTGGTAATGATGGGGAGCATCTGGGGCTGCTGGATGATAGTGAAACAATCAGTCTGTGGCAAACAAGACAGAGTGAGACTTACACAGATGGTTGTGCCACAGCCCTGCGTGCCCCAGTCTGGGATGTGTGTCCACTGCTATGCACAAGAGCTGGGTGCAGGAATGCAGGGATTAGAGAGCAAACCCAGGAGAAGGCTGTTGGTGGATACAAGGAGATAGCCTGAGGGAACAGGAGTGAGGAAATTTGCAACATGGAAATGCTTGGGGAGGAAACACAGACTACTGTAGAAGACGGAAGCCATTACTGAGTGACATATAAGGACTGAAGCCGCCACTGCAGTGTTTCTCCCTAGGTACTTCCCCTTGCCCCACTAAGTGCTTGGAAAGGCCTCCTTGCGGCTGGCCACCTCAAGCCATTGGCTGGAAGCTAGGAAATTCTCCCACCAGGGCCAGAATTCCTGTGCCTGTGGCCACTTTCTTCCCTGTATACTTGTCGCTGCTAGGGGTCCCACAACCTCTGCATCCATGACACCTCCACGCCCTGTCCTCAGCGGGCAGACCCCAGTGCTCTTGGGCGGCCTCAGGAGCAGATGGCTGGGGGTGGCCTACACACAGAGGTGGAGCTGAAACCACAGCTGAGTCCAGGGGCAGTGTAACTAACGAAGAAAAGCCAAAACCCCTCCTTGCAGCTGCACAAACTGTGAATTGACACCCTCACAACCACTTGGTAAAAACTCAGTGCCTACACAATGTCTAAATAGATGAGTGTTCCCACAGCCAAGACAGACCTAGATTTAGTGGCTGTAGACTGTGAGCTCATACATGTGGGAGTTGGGCCAGGCTGAAGTCTAACCTGCCGCCATGACACCCACAACAGGTAATGTGCATGGTTACTTCAACCCTGGGACCTGACTTCGGTGAATCTACTCCGGTGGCCTGGTAAAAGCAATGCCTGAGAGACATCAGGCTAATTGTTGGCATACCCACTTTAAGGTGGGACCTACAGCAGTGCCAACATTAGCATAATTGGAGAACTCACACAATGGATGAAAGGTGGCACAACAGAGCATACATACAGGTGAACAGCCCCAAATAGGAATGCTCAGTGACTTCCCTCCCAGCCTCCTAACACAACACCAGTCAAACCTGCTATGAGGGGAATAAATATGAAGGTTAATTTTATAGGGAAATGCATATATATATATATATATATATATATATGCATGTTATGTGTATGTGTATGTGTATACACAGTCATGCATACATATTTCATATGATCAGGAAAAGTAATGGCTTATGAAACAATCTCTGGGCTATTTGGTAACACTTAGATATGAGTATTCATGCCAATTTAGTCATAACCCTTGATAAAGCTAAGCTTGAGTTCAAAATATATCTAAAAATTTCCATGAACAGTAAAAGTTGTAGTACAATTTGTGAGTTTTTGTCTAAGGATCATAAATCAGCATTATGTTAAAAGCCATTTTGTGAGTTTTGTAAAACAGATCAAGGAAGCATTTCTGCCAAAGGCATCTGATCTCTGTGAATCTTAAATGTAATTTTAAAATAAATTTACTTCAGCCAAAAGAGGGCAAGATGAATGCCAGAAAGCAAACTGTTTGATGTGTAATGAATAAGGAATAAAGATGTCAGATTACTCTGGAGTATTAAAATAATAATTTTATGTGAAAATCTCTTATGAGAAAGTAAAAGTAGATTAATCCTTTGGGAATAAATAGAAGTGGATCAGGGTCACTGGTTTACTCTTTCAATGGGGACTACAGTAAAGACAGAGATATGCTTATAATATTCTAAATGAACTTCCTAAACCCTGATTTATTAAAATGCATTAAAAGACAAAGATTAAAATGTATTTTGCATATAATAAAAACAATGGGCTTAACCATTTCATGGAAGGATATTATAGAAACAAAAGGAATTTAAAAAATTATCTATCAATTAAATCTTACTGAGTTAAAGTCTAAAGGATTTGTTAACTCGATTTTAATTAAGTTCTCTTTTTGTTATAAAATTTAAATCTATTTGGAAATCTATGTAAGTTATTACCATACAGAGAATAGACACTTATCAAGTACTTGTTGTCAAAATAATTGGGTTAGTGAATTAATGAGTCATTAAAAATAATCTTCTTTTACTGAAAATATTAATGTTCTGTATTTTGATTTGTATCCATGGGAAGATATCAAATTGTTATTTTATTTTTATTTAATTTTGATTTTATTTATTTTACTTACAATTAGCATAGTTCGCATTAGTAAAAGTCAGAATCAAGTCATAAACCAGTGAAATTTTATTAAACTAAATTTTATGAAACTAAAATGTATTACTATCATTTATACATCTAATGCTCTGTGAAAGCACAAAGAATAGTCCCTCAAATATATTTACTAAAATATCCCACATATATATATATTTGTAATAAGTATTATTGAAGAATTTACTTAATGTAGGATGCTATAGCATGAATATCAAGGTTATGAGAGATCAAAACAGACTTCTTTACCTAGGGTATACAGATTTTATGACTGAAGTTAAGTGGGCTTTAGAAAGCATTACTACAAACAATGCTAATGGAGGTGGTGGAAATCCAGTTAAACTATAAAATCCTAAAAAGATGGTGGTATTAAAATTCTTCACTCAGCATGTCAGCAAATTTGGAAAACCTAGCAGTGGCCACAGGATTAGAAAATGTGTTTTTTATTCCAATCCCAAAGAAGGGCAGTGCCAAAGAATATTCAAACTACTAAACAATTACCCTCATTTCTAATGCTACTAAAGTTATGCTCAAAATCCTGCAAGCTATGTTTCAGCAGTATGTGAACCATGAGCTTCCAGATGAACAAGCTGCATTTAGAAAATCCGGAGGAACCACAGATCAAATTGCCAACATTTGTTGGGTCAGAGAGAAAGTAAGGAAATTCCAGATAAACATCTACTTCTGCTTCATTGACTATGCCAAAGCCTTCTACTGTGTGGATCACAAAAAAAAAAAAAAAAACATGGAAAATTCTTCAAGAGATGGGAATACCAGACCACCTGACCTGCCTCCTGAGAAATCTGTATGCAAGTCAAGAAGCAACAATTAAAACTGGACATGGAAAAACAGACTGGTTACACACAGAGAAAGGAGTATATCAAGGCTGTATATTTTCACCCTGCTTATTTAACTTATATGCAGAGTATATCATGAGAAATACTGGACTGTATGAAGCACAAGCTGGAATCAAGATTGCCGGGAGAAATATCAATAACTTCAGATACGCAGATGACACCACCCTTATGGCAGAAAGTGAAGAAGAACTAAAGAGCTTCTTGATAAAAGTGAAAGAGGAGAGTGAAAAAGTTGGCTTACAGTTCAGCATTCAGAAAACTAAGATCATGGCTTGTGGTCCCATCACTTCATGCCAAATAGACAGGAAAACAGTGGAAACAGCGGCTGACTTTTTTTTTTTTTTTTTTTTTGAGGGGGGGGCGCGGCTCCAAAAGCACTGGAGATGGTGACTGCATCCATGAAATTAAAAACAAACAAACAAACAAACCAAAAAAAAAACAACACTTGCTCCTTGGAAGAAAAGTTATGACCAACCTTGAGAATTATTAAAAAGCAAAGACATTACTTTTCCCAAAACGATCCCTCTAGTCAAACCTATGGTTTTTCCAGTAGTCATGTATGGATGTGAGAGTTGGACTATAAATAAAGCTGAGTGCTGAAGAATTGATGCTTTTGAACTGTGGTTTTGGAGAAGACTCTTAAGAGTCCCTTGGACTGCAAGGAGATCCAACCAGTCCATCCTAGGAAGGATGGAAAGGATAGGAAATCAGTCCTGAATATTCACTGAAAGCTGAAGCTGAAACTCCAATACTTTGGCCACGTGATGCAAATAACTGACTCATTGAAAAGACCCTGATGCTGGGAAAGATTGAAGGCGGGAGGAGAAGGGGATGACAGAGGATTAGATGGTTGAATGGCATCACTGACTCAATGAATATGAGTTTCAGTTAACTCCGGGAGTTGGTGATGAACAGGGAAGCCTGTTCATCATTGGTGTGCTGCAGTCCATGGGGTCGCAGAGTAGGACACAACTGAGAGACTAAATGGAACTGAAGATGTACAAAGTAATAGTTTGACATGCATATACATTGTGAAATGACTACTGCAATCAAGCTAATTATCACATCCATCATCACACATAGTTACCTTTTTTATTTCTGTGGTGAGAACACTTAAGATCTACTTTAGGCAACATTCAAGTGTACAACACAATATTATTTACAGTTACCATGCTGTAGTTTGACATTTTTTGGCATTGCCTTTCATTGGGATTGGCATGAAAACTGACCTTTTCCCATCCTGTGCCAACTGCTGAGTTTTCCAAATTTGCTGACATATTGAGTGCAGCACTTTCACAGCATCATCTTTCAGGATTTGAAATAGTTCAACTGGAATTCCATCACCTCCACTAGCTTTGTTCGTAGTGATGCTTCTTAAGGCCCACTTGACTTTCACATTCCAGGATGTCTAGCTCTAGGTGAATGAACACACCATTGTGATAATCTGGGTCATGAAGATCTTTTTTTGTACATTTCTGTGTATTCTTGCCACCTCTTCTTAATATCTTCTGCTTCTGTTACGGCCCTACTATCTCTGTCCTTTATTGAGCCCATCTTTGCATGAAATGTTCCCTTGGTATCTCTAATTATCTTGAAGATATCTCTAGTCTTTCCTATTCTATTGTTTTCCTTTATTTCTTTGCTTTGAGCTCTGAGAAAGGCTTTCTTATCTCTCCTTGCTATTCCTTGGAACTCTCCATTCAAATGGGTATATCTTTCCTTTTCTCCTTTGCTTTTCGCTTCTCTTCTTTTCACAGCTATTTGAAAGGCCTCCTCAGACAGCCATTTTGCTTTTTTGTATTTCTTTTTCTTGGGGATGGTCTTGATTCCTGTCTCCTGTACAATGTCACAAACCTCCATCCATAGTTCATCAGACACTCTATCAGATCTAGTCCCTTAAATATATTTCTCACTTGCACTGTATACTCATAAGGGATTTGATGTAGGTCATACCTTAAGGGTCTAATGGTTTTCCCCACTTTCTTTAATTTCAGTATGAATTTGGCAATAAGGAGTTCATGTTGAGCCACGTTCAGCGCCCAGTCTTGTTTTTGCTGACTGTCTAGAAGTTCTCCACTTTTGGCTGCAAAGAATATAATCAATCTGATTTCGGTGCTGACCATCTGGTGATGTCCAAGTGTAGAGTCTTCTCTTGTGCTGTGGGAAGAGGGTGTTTGCTATGACCAGTGTGTCCTCTTGGCAAAATTCTATTAGCCTTAACCCTGCTTTATTCTGTAATCCAAGGCCAAATTTGCCTGTTACTCCAGGTGTTTCTTGACTTCCTACTTTTGCATTCCAGTCCCCTATAATGAAAAGGACATCTTTTTGGGGTGTCAGTTGTAGAAGGTCTTGTAGGTCTTCATAGAACCTTTCAACTTCCACTTCATCAGCATTTATGGTTGGGCATAGACTTGGAGTACCATGATTTTGAATGGTTTGCTTTGGAAATAAACAGCGATCATTCTGTCATTTTTGAGATTGCATTCAAGTACTGCATTTCTGACTCTTTTGTTGACTATGATGGCTGTATTTGTCACCCTGCTCACTTAACTTATATGCAGAGTACATCATGAAAAAATGCTGGGCTGGAGGAAGCACAAGTTTGAATAAGATTGCCAGGAGAAATATAAATAACCTCAGATATGCCAATGACACCACCTTTATGGCACCAAGTGAAGAAGAACTAAAGAGCCTCTTGATGAAAGTGAAAGAGGAGAGTGAAAAAGTTGGTTTAAAGCTCAACATTCAGAAAACTAAGATCATGAAGTCTAGTCCCATAAATAGATGGGGAAACAGTGGAAACAGTGGCTGACTTTATTTTTCTGGACTCAAAATCACTGCAGGTGGTGATTGAAGCCATGAAATTAAAAGACACTTAGTCCTTGGAAGGAAAATTATGACCAACCTAGATAGTATAAAAAAAAAAGCAGAGACAGTACTTTGTCAACAAAGGTCCACATAGTTAAGGCTATGATTTTTCCAGTGGTAATGTATGGATGTGAGAGTTGGACTATAAAGAAAGCTGAGCCCCGAAGAATTGATGCTTCTGAACTGTGGTGTTGGAGAAGACTCTTAAGAGTCCCTTGGACTGCAAGGCGATCCAACCAGTCCATGCTAAAGGAGATCATTCCTTGAAAAGACCCTGATGCTGGAAAATATTGAGGGCAGGAGAAGTGGATAACAGAGGATGAGATGGTTGGATGGCATCACCAACTCGATGGACACGGGTTTGGGTGGACTCTGGGAGTTGGTGATGGAGAGGGAGGCCTGGTGTGCTGCAGTTCATGGGGTCGCAAAGAGTCAGACACGACTGAGGGACTGAACTTAACTGAACTGAACCGTGCTGTATGTTTATATAATTAATTCAGCTTAAAATAGAAAGTTTATATCCTTTGACTAATAGCTCTTCCTTTCCCCCACTTCAGTACTTTATAAACAATATTCTACATTTATTCCTTGAGTTTGACTTTTCTCTATTTAATATGTAGGTGATACCAGATAGTATTTACCTGAAAAAGGAGTACGTCAAGGCTGTATATTGTCACCCTGCTTATTTAACTTTTATGCAGAGTGCGTCATGAGAAACGCTGGGCTGGAAGAAGCACAAGCTGGAATCAAGATTGCAGGGAGAAATATCAATAACCTCAGATATGCAGATGACACCACCCTTATGGGAGACAGTGAAGAGGAACTAAAAAGCCTCTTGATGAAGGTGAAAGAGGAGAGTGAAAAAGTTGGCTTAAAGCTCAACATTCAGAAAATGAAGATCATGGCATCCAGTCCCATCACTTCATGGGAAATAGATGGGGAAACAGTGGAAACAGTGTCAGACTTTATTTTTTGGGGCTCCACAATCACTGCAGATGGTGATTGCAGCCATGAAATTAAAGGACGCTTACTCCTTGGAAGGAAAGTTATGACCAACCTAGACAGTATATTGAAAAGCAGAGACATAACTTTGCCAGCAAAGGTCTGTGTAGTCAAGGCTATTGTTTTTCCAGTGGTCATGTATGGATGTGAGAGTTGGACTGTGAAGAAAGCTGAGCACCAAAGAATTGATGCTTTTGAACTGTGGTGTTGACGAAGACTCTTGAGAGTCCCCTGGACTGCAAGTAGATCCAACCAGTCCATTCTGAAGGCAATCAGCCCTGGGATTTCTTTCGAAGAAATGATGCTAAAGCTGAAACTCCAGTACTTTGGCCACCTCATGCCAAGAGTTGACTCATTGGAAAAGACTCTAATGGGGGCAGGAGGAGAAGGGGATGACAGAGGATGAGATGGCTGGATGGTATCACTGACTCGATGGGCGTGATTCTGAGCGAACTCCGGGAATTGGTGATGGACAGGGAGGCCTGGCATGCTGCGATTCACGGGGTTGCAAAGAGTCGGACATAACTGAGCAACTGAACTGAATTGATACCAGTCAGTATTTGCTTTTCTGTGTGTGGCTTATCTCATTTAGCATAACGTCCAGATATGTCCATCATGTCACAAATGACAGTATTTCTTTGTTTCTGGCAAATAATATCCTACTATATCCCATATATATACACATGCATATATTTGTGCATATTTATACATACATATATATCCCAGTTTGTGTGTGTTTATGTGTGTGTGTGTGTGTGTGTGTATATATATATATATATATATAATGTATAATATATAAGCATACAATTACAATGCACTCATATACATGAATGCTTGTGTGCTAAGTTACCTCAGTCATGTCTGATTCATTGTGACTCTATGGACTGTAGCCCTCCAGGCTCCTGTATCCATGGGGATTCTCCAGGCAAGAACACTGGAATGGGATGCCATGCCCTCCTCCAGAGGATCCCCCAACCCTAGGATCAAACACACATCTCTTATGTCTCTTGCTTTGGCAGGCATGTGCTTTACTACTAATGCCACCTGAGAAGCCCCATACTTATAATACATAATGATATAATAAAATCTATTATATTATTATTGTATAAATTATTCATTTTCTTCATGCATTGACACTTAAGTTGTTTCCATGTCTTGGCTATTGTGAATAATATTGCAATGTACATGGGTGTGCATATATCTCCTCGATATACTAATTTTATTCTCTTTACATATATACCCAGATATGGGACTGCTGGAAAAAAAATGGTAGTTTTATTTTTAAAATTTTTTCAAATCTCCATTTTGTTGTCCATAGTGACTAAGCTAATTTATATATCTACCAACAACATAGGACTTCTTTTCCTTCATGCATTCACCAACACTTGTTATATATGTGTATACCTAGTTCATTTGTTTCTTTATTAGTGTTGTATAGTATTACACATAAATATTCCACAGTTTATTGATGAAATACCTTTGGTATACTTTTATGTCATATTTTTTGATATACATATATTTCTATGTATCATCGTGTATATATGTAAGAGATTAATTTTAAAAATCTCCAGAAGCAAAATGAATGTGGCATTTAATATGGGTATGTTCAAGTTTATAAATAGAGCACATTTTTCCTCAGAAAAATGAAGTTTTTGAAAAGTACAACTTTTGTTTTGATTCACCTCTATATTCTCAACATCTCAAGGAGTGCCCTTCGCAGATTGGAGGAGGAGAAGGAGAAGGAGGAGGAGGAGGGAGCACTGGGCCCTGGCCACTGTGGCCAGCCTGACCTACCCTTTTTGCTTGAAGCCTGTGCCCCACTCCAGTGGCTGCTGTGTCAGGCTCCCTGGCCACTGGCACCAGCTGCTGCTACTGCTGCTAAGTCGCTTCAGTCGTGTCCGACTCTGTGCGACCCCATAGAGGCAGCCCACCAGGCCCCCCCGTCCCTGGGATTCTCCAGGCAAGAACACTGGAGTGGGTTCCCATTTCCTTCTCCAATGCATGAAAGTGAAAAGTGAAAGTGAACTCGCTCAGTTGTGTCCGACTCTTAGCAAGCCCATGGACTGCAGCCTACCAGGCTCCTCCATCCATGGGATTTTCCAGGCAAGAGTACTGGAGTGGGTTGCCAAGAAGACCTAAACCCAAAAGCCTGAGATGTGCCAGGTTTGTGCTTCCTCTGGACCTGCACACAATTTAAACTACAGCACAATTGCACTGATCTCACATGCTAGCAAAGCAAGGCTCAAAATTCTACAAGCAAGGTTCAAAAGTACATGAACCAAGAAATGCCAGATGTTCCAGCTGGATTTAGAAAAGGCAGAGGAACCATAGACCAAGTTGCCAACATCTTCTGGATCATAGAAAAAGAGAGAGAATTCCAAAAACACATCTATTTCTGCTTCGCTGACTACACCAAAGCCTTTGACTGTGTGGATCACAACAAACTGTGTGGTCTGGTATTCCCAAATGGGAACACCTGACCTGTCTCTTGAGAAATCTGTATGCAGGTCAAGAAGCAACAGTTAGAACTGGACATAGAACAAGGACTAGTTACAAATTGGGAAAGGAGTATGTCAAGGCTGTATATCATCACCTTGCTTATTTAACTTATATACAAAATATATTATGTGAAATACCAGGCTGGATGAAGCACAAGGTGGAATCAAAATTTTAGGGAGAAACATGAATAACCTCATATAGGCAGGTGACACCATCCTTATGGCAGAAAGTGAAGAGGAACTAAAGAGCCTCCTGATGAAAGTGATAGAGGCAAGTGGAAAAAAAAAAAAAGACTCAAAATGCAAAATTCAAAAAACTAAGATCATGGCATTTGGTCCCATTACTTCATGACAAATAAATGAGGAAGCAATGGAAACAGTGACAGACTTTATTTTCTTGGGCTCCAAAATTACTGCAGATGGTGACTGTATCCATGGGATTAAAAGATGCTTGCTCCTTGGAAGATAAACTATGACCAATATAGACAGCATATTAAAAAGCAGAGACATTGCTTTGTCAACAAATGTCTGTATAATCAAAGCTATGGTTTTTCCAGTAATCTTGTATGAATGTGAGAGTTGGACCATAAAGAAAGCTGACTGCTGAAAAATTGATGCTTTTGAACTGTGGTGTTGGAGAAGACTTTTGAAAGTCCTTTGGACTGCAAGGAGATCAAATCAGTCAATCCTAATGGAAATCAGTCCTGAATATTCATTAGAAGGACTGATGCTGAAGATGATAGTCTAATACTTTGTCCACCTGATGGGAAGAAATAACTCATTGAAAAAGGGTCTAATTGAAAAAGACCCTGATGAGGGAAAAGATTGAAGGCAAGAGAAGGGGACAACAAAGGATGAGATGGTTGTATGGAATCCCCAACTCAGACATGAGCTCCAGGAGTTGGTGATGGACAGGGAGGCCTCGTGTGCTGCAGGGAGGCCTCATGTGCTGCAGTCCATTGGGTTACAAAGAGTTGCACATAAGTGAGTGACTGAACTGAAATGAACAAGAAGTGCCTAGCACATGGTAGGAATTAAATCAATATTTGCTGAATGAATAAATGAACATTGATCATAAGTTGTGATTTTCAGACCTACTCTGTCCATTTCCTATTATTAGGGAAGGAGTACACAAAGAAATAGGACTTACTAGATGTCTCACTTGTAAAGACTCCATCTGCCAGTGCTGGAGACACAGGAGATGTGGGTCGGATCCCTGGGTCAGGGAGGAGGAAATGGCAGCCCACTCCAGTGTTCTTAATGTAAAACCCAATGGACAGAAGAACCTGGTTGGCTACACTCCATGGGGTCGCAAAAAGTCAGATACAACTAAGCAATTTAGCTCACATACACATGGAGATGTACATTCAATATGTCTAAATATTTAAAAGTTTTAATGAAGTTATTGAATTGTTAGATAAAAAAAGTTCTATTCTTCCATCTTGACAAATACATTTGTCTAGAAAAATACATCTCTTCCACTAACCCCAGGCAAACATCTTGTCCCATTCTCTTCAACAACTTGGAGTGTATGTTTTAGCTTCTTTCACACATATATGGACACTCTAGTCCACAAATTTAACAGGACCTGAAACACTTCCATTTAATCACTTTCAGAGTAAGGGATGCACAAAATAGGGGTATAATCTGTCCTTGTGAGGTCAGACCTGGGGAAGAGCTTAACAGAAGACCTGGAAGTGGTCTGAGAACTTTTTGGTTCAGAAGTCAAAGTTCCCAGTTTCCAGGAGACTTGTTTAGCAGAGAAGAATGTGAATTTCTGGTGGGCACATCCTTGGTTCTTTTTCTTCTGAGAAAGTCTTTGGCAAGAAGAGGGACAGAGGAGGTGCCCTTTTAGGTACTGTTTAAGCATCTGTGATAGTTAACAATTAAAAAAATTGTTTTTTCTAAACTGTTTTACTTATTTTTAATTAATTAATTTATTTTAATTAGAGGATCATTCCTTTACAATATTGTGATGATTTTTTCTATGCATTGACATGAATCAGTCATGAGTGTACATGTGTCTCCCATCCTAAACCCCGCTCCCACCTCTCTCCCCACCCCATCTCTCTGGATTGTCCCAGAGCACCAGCTTTGAGCCCTGCTTCATGCATGGAACTTGCACTGGTCATCTATTTTACATAGGGAAATATAGTTGTTTCAATGCTATTCTCTAAAATCATCCCTCCCTTGCCTTCTCCCACATAGTCCAAAAGTCTGTTCTTTACTTCTGTGTCCCCTTTGCTGCCTTGCATATAAGATCATCATTTATCTGTTTTATTTTGATTGTAACAAAATTATTTCCTAAAAGATGAGTTAAAAATAAAAAAAAATATACAAATTGCAAGCAGATTTTTTTTTTAATTATAAGATCCTGCTGCTGCTGCTGCTGCTGCTAAGTCACTTCAATCCTGTCTGACTTTGTGAGACCCCATAGACGGCCTCTTACCAGGCTCCTCTGTCCCTGGGATTCTCCATGCAAGAACACTGGAGTGGGTTGCCATTTCCTTCTCCAATGCATGAAAATGAAAAGTGAAAGTGAAGTCTCTTAGTCGTGTCCAACTCTTAGCGACCCCATGGACTGCAGCCTACCAGGCCTCTCCGTCCATGGGATTTCCCAGGCAAGAGGACTGGAGTGGGGTGCCATTGCCTTCTCCATAGGAAATCACATTTCAGTAAATGCAGTTGGAAATAATGTAACAGAAAACTGTAAACATTGTTGATTGAAAGAGCACAAGCACACACAGGCACTTAATGCTGGAGTCAGTGTTAAACTTGAAATGTTTTGTCATTCTGCAATTATACTTAGAAATTATCATTGAGACAATGACTTACCATATTAAGTGGATAGACACACTTTGAACACACACTATGTCAATGTTTAAAGTAGTTTAGTGTAACAAGGAGCTTGTTTCTTGCACATTAATTTATCTAATCTTAGACTGATGATAATGGTATTCACAAAGGATAATGGATATTTAAATTGTTTCTATGTTTTGTTTCAATATCATCCAATGAAGAAAAATCATTCTCATGCATGTATGTTGATGACATTAAAAGAAGAGATTTAATGTAATTTATTCACATGAATAAATAGTGCAGTATTTTCAAAATTTGTTTGTTGGTTGCTAATTCTAGCTACTTCATTTGTAAATTATATTTAAATATACAACTTTCAATGAAAAAAACAGATTTTGGGTTCATATATTTTTGCATGTTTTCTTTTAATGCATAGAAAATTTTAAATTTCTATAAATTCCATTTGAATGGAACATAATAAAATTTTAAGCAATTTATCAAATTTGTAAACTGTTCAAATGAAAGTGATAACTTTCAAATATCATCACCGTCTTTGATAATGATTGTTAAAAACTATGAAGCATATAGTAACAATCTAGTGAAACTGTGTTTTTTAACTTTTATTTTCATCTTTGGATCTTTTTATTTCTCAATAAAAAACACATTCCCATACTTGTATGAAGTCATTAAATTATTAAAAAATACAAAATGTAAACAATGAATGTTGAGTTTCTATCATTAAAATGTTAAGAACAGTCTGGTTCCTTACTTTACATAAACACAATTGCATAACGTTTTGTAGTTCAAAATTCTCAGCATAAATTATCTCCTAAATAACCAATGTGACATTGCATGTACCTCTACAAGGGTGTATGATATGCTTTCACAGAAAAAAAGAGAAATTTGAAATATATTAGCTGTGAATAGTTCACAAGTTGTACCATGTTACTAAACACTATTTTGTTGCTTCTTTTATTTATTTATTTGAGAAGGGTGAATAATCAGGGAGATAAATTTTTCTCTATGCAAAAAGCAGTGTATTGATTTGTATACAGGCTGCTGCACCATGAGGAAATATCTCTGCAAAAAAACTAAATACCAAAGAGTCTTTACACACACTGAGACTATATTTGATAAATTCACTTTAAGATGTTAAACATTGCAGAAAGGTTCTACTAGGATTGTCTAATTAACAGGTGATAGATGCTACTCAATATTATTTTAACAAGAACTAACTTATTTTATACTCATGATGTCACAGCAATGTCAAATTGGTATAAAAATGTTAAACGCTTGTCAGTGTTTAGATTACTAAATTGGCAAAGCACATAGGGTAGTCTAAACCTTTAAATTTATGAATCTTGATTTTCATTTTTATTTTTTATTGATACATAACTTTCATATGATAAATATCACCTTTTCATGTGTATCTTTTGATGTCCTTTAAAATATAGATAGTCCTCAACATATAATGGTGTTATGAATGGATTGCTTTCATATCAGTGCATTAAAGTCAAAAGTTGCAAGTCAAGTCATCATATGTAGGGGACTATCTGTATGTGAACAATGTATTGATATTTTTGTATAATGCAGACTTGTTGTGTTCGTTGTCATTAAAACTGAACAAAGAATGTGTAACTCTTAAGAATTTCTAGGGAAGGGGATACCTGTGCATTCAATTCAGCTCAGTTCAGTTGCTCAGTAGTGTCTGACTCTTTGCAACTCCATGAATCGCAGCACATCATGCCTCCCTGTCCATCACCAGCTTCCAGAGTTTACCCAAACTCATGTCCATCGAGTCGGTGACGCCATCTAGCCATCTCATCCTCTGTCGTCCCCTTCTCCTCCTGCCCCCAGGCCCTCCCAGCATCAGGGTCTTTTCCAGTGAGTCAACTCTTCGCATGAGGTGGCCAAAGTATTGGAGTTTCAGCTTTAGCATCAGTCCTTCCAATGAACACCCAGGACTGATCTCCTTTAGGATGGACTGGTTGGATCTCCTTGCATTCCAAGGGACTCTCAAGAGTCTTCTCCAACACCACAGTTCAAAAGCATCAATTCTTTGGCTCTCAGCTTTCTTCACAGTTTACCTCTCACATCCATACATGACCACTGGAAAAACCATAGACTTGACTAGACGGACCTTTGTTGGCAAGGTAATGTCTCTGCTTTTTAATATGCTATCTAGTTTGGTCATAACTATGCAGGTCAGGAAGCAACAGTTAGAACTGGACATGGAACAACAGACTGGTTCCAAGTAGGAAAAGGAGTACATCAAGGCTGTATATTGTCACCCTGCTTATTTAACTTATATGCAGACTACATCACGAGAAACTCTGGGCTGGAAGAAGCACAAGCTGAAATCAAGATTTCCAGGAGAAATATCAATAACCTCAAATAGGCAGATGATACCACACTTATGACAGAAAGTGAAGAGGAACACAAAAGCCTCTTGATGAAAGTGCAAGAGGCGAGTGAAAACGTTGGCTTAAAGCTCAGCATTCAGAAAACTAAGATCATGGCATCTGGTCCCATCACTTCCTGGGAAATAGATGGGAAAACAGTGGAAACAATGTGAGGCTTTATTTTTTTTGAGCTCCCAAATCACTGCAGATGGTGATTGTAGCCATGATATTAAAAGATGCCTACTCCTTGACTAGCAATAAAAAATACTTTGCTAATTTTTTCCCATTGCATTTATCTGCCACATTACTGTTTGGTTTCTTAATATTTCAAAGTGCAGTGTCACTAGAAACTTTCTTCCTGCCACGCTTTGTTTCTGCAATGCCAAGATAACATTTCTGATGCAGTCTTAGGCTAATGCTGACAATTTATTTTTATATATATATTTTTTAAATTTTATTTTATTTTTAAACTTTACATAATTTTATTAGTTTTGCCAAATATCAAAATAATATAAATATTTACTATAATCATTGGAAACCATACTTTTAAGAAACCACAAACCTCTATTATGTAAAGTACTGAACATCTGATTAGAATGTTTTTAAAAAGTATTTATTGAGATACAATTTAAATATCATAGAATCACATTTAAAGTGTATAATAATTTTTTTTAGCATATTCAAAGCTGTGTAATCTTCACACTAACATTTTCGAAAACTGTTATCATTCCAACAGAAGTCTTATTTCCTTTAGGAGCCTAAATAATATTTATTCTCCTTTCACTATGCCAGAAGTTAAAACCAATCTACTATATGTCTTCACAGATGTGTCTATTGTGGACCTTTCATGTAAATAGAATTATAAAATATATGGCATACTGGCTTCTTTGTCTTAGCATATTATTGTTAGGATACCCATATTGCGGCGTTCATAATTTTTTGACTACATCACTGACTATTCCATATTATTTCACCCAATTGAGGGACATTTAGTTTGTTTCATCTTTCTGCTATTTTGAGTAATACTGCTATGAACATTCGTGTCCAGGTGTTTGCATGGACAGGGCTTCCCTTGTAGCTCAGCTCATAAAGAATCTGCCTGCAATGCAGGAGAACCTAGCTTAATTCCTAGGTTGGGAAAATTCCATAAAGAAGGGATAGGCTACCCACTCCAGTATTCTTGAGCTTCCCTGGTGGCTCAGTAGCTAAAGAATTCACCCACAGTGCAGGAGACCTCAGTTTGATTCCTTGGTTGAGAAGATCCCCTGGAGGAGAGCATGGCAACCCATTCCAGTATTCTTGCCTGGAGAATTCCCATAGACAGAGGAGCCTGGCAGGCTACAGTCCATGGGATCAGAAAGAGTCAGACATAACTGAGTGACGAAGCACAGCTCAGCACAGTTTGCATGGACATTTGGTATTATTTCTGCTTCCCTGGTGGTTCAGACAGTAAAGAATCTGCCTGGAATGTAGGAGACACAAGTTCAATCTCTGGGTTGGGAAGATACCCTCGAGATGGAAATGGCTACACACTCTAGTATTCTTGCATTGAGAATTCCATGGACAGAGGAGCCTGGCAGGTTATAGTCCATAGGGTCGCAAAGCATGGGACAACATTAAACACTTCCATTTTTCAGTTTTCACTTTCTCATGAGTATATGCCAAAAGTAGGTTTCCTATGTTTTATATATGTCAAATTCATGTTTAATATTTTAAGGAATGCTGTCTAGAATATCTATACCTTTATATATCCCTACTAGCAAATGCATGAGTGTTCCAAATTTTCCATATTACTACAATCACCAATAATTGTCTTTAATTGTAGCCATGTTAGTAGATGTGATGTGGTATCTCACTGTGATTTTGATTTGCATTTTTTAATCACTACCGAATTTGAGAATATTTTTGTCAGTTTATTGCCTATTCATATATTTTCTTTGGAGAAATATCTATTTGTATCATTAGCCCATTTATTAATTAGGCTTTTTTTTTATATTACTGAACTATCTGGGCAATAGTCTGAATTGTAATTTGCATATTACCGAGTTCTTTATACCTTGTGTGTACAAGTTTTGTAACCAGGAAGGATTAATTTTGAATTGATTCTGGAGTTGCTTCTGTGACTATAACCCTTATCTTGCCGCTTTTGTAAGCATAGATCATGGCCTACCTCAGAGAGAGAACTCGAGCTGTCCACCTGTGAAAGACTGTAAGAAAGTGAAAATAACACATTCCCCTGCCTGAGTCTTGCCATTCCAAGGGAGATTTACAAGGATGGAATAGTTTTTTTTTTTTTCTTTGTTTCCTTATCTACCCCCAGCCCATCTCTGATCCATAAAATAACCTAGCAACTAGGCCCCAACAAGATGGTTATTTTGAGGCACTATCTTGCCATCTTCTCAGTCAGCCAGATTCCAAATAAAGTCCCTTTACAGTTCCAAAATCCCATCTCAGATTCATTGACTTATTGTGCAGTGAACAGAGTAAGCCTGGACTCAGTACCAGTGTCTTATCATATATATTATTTACAAATATTTCCTTTTTTTTTTTTGGTTGCCTTTTGGTATTCTTAAAAGCAGAAACCTTTCATTTTTATGAAGTTCCCTTCATCTATTTTATATTTTGTTGCCATACTTACAGAATCTTCTATTACAATCCATAGTCTATTAAATGTCATAAAAATTTACCCCTATTTTTTCTTTTCTCAGATTTTGCTCTTAAATCTAGGCTTATTATCTACTTTGTGTTAATTTTTATATATGGAATAATATAGAAATCCAAATCAGTTTATTACTTGTAGATACTATATTTCCCAACACTGTCAATTGAATGGACTGTTTCTTTTTCTTTTCTTTTTTTTTTTTTTTTTTTTTTTTTCATTGACTTGATTGTCAGCCTTGTCCAAAAAAGTTAAAAACTTATTTCTGGATTGCAAATCTATAAATCTATCCTTATGCAAGATGTATTCTATACAGCTACAAAGCTGATTGCATTATGTTAAAAAAAAAAAAAAAAAACTTCAAAAAACTCCCAATGTAAAAATCCAAACTTGTAGTTTATGTAAAGAATGATTTAGCCTGAGAGTAATCCCAATACTCTTGCCTGGAAAATCCCATGGATGGAGGAGCCTGGTAGGCTTCAGTCCATGGGGTCACTGAGTTGGACATGACTGAACAACTTCACTTTCACTTTTCACTTTCATGCTTTGGAGAAGGAAATGGCAACACACTCCACTGTTCTTGCCTGGAGAATCCCAAGGACGGCAGAGCCTGGTAGGCTGCCGTCTTAGGGGTTGCACAGAGTCAGACACGACTAACGTGACTTAGCAGCAGCAGCAATCCTAATAATATGCTGATAAAAATAAAGAACAGAAATTATACTTATAACACAGCAATGATATTAAACATTATTGTTCATTCACTCAGTTGTGTCCAACTGTTTGAGACCCCATGAGGGGCCACATGCCAGGCTTCCCTGTCCTTTACAATTGCCTGGAGATTCTCATCAGTAACTCCCAGCATGAAGGTTTTTTCCAACAAGTCAGCTCTTTAAATCTGGTAGCCAAGTAATGGATCTTCAGATTCAGCATCAGTGCTTCCAATGAATGTTCAGTGTTGTTTTCCTTTAGGATTGACTGGTATGATCTCCAAGGGACTCACAAGAATCTTCTCCAGTACCACAGTTAGAAAGCATTATTCTTTGGTGCCAAGCCTTCTATATGGTTCAATTCTCACATCTGTAAATGACTTCTGAAAAAATGTGACTTTGCCTATATGGACCTTTGTCAGCAAACTGATGTCTCTGTTTTTTAGTACGATGTCTAGGCTTGTCATGGCTTTCTTTCCATGGAGCAAAAATTTTAATTTCATGTCTGCAGTCACCATCCACAGTGATTTTGGAGCCCACAAAAATAAAATATGTCACTCTTTCCATTTTTCTCCATTTATTTGTCAGGAAGTGATGAGACTAGATGACATGATTTTATATATATATATATATATATATATATATATATATGTGTGTGTGTGTGTGTGTGTGTATACACACACACACACACACACATATATATATATATATATATAATTATATTTAACATAATGTTTCAAGTGCATAGCAAGGTGACTGAGTTATACAAATATATATATAGCTAGTGGAGGTGATGGAATTCCAGTTGAGCTATTCCAAATTCTGAAAGATGATGCTGTGAAAGTGCTGCCCTCAATATGCCAGAAAATTTGGAAAACTCAGCAGTGCCCACAGGACTGGAAAAGGTCAGTTTTCATTCCAATCCCAAAGAAAGGCAATGCCAAAGAATGCTCAAACTACCACACAATTGCACTCATCTCACACGCTAGTAAAGTAATGCTGAAAATTCTACAAGCCAGGCTTCAGCAATATGTGAACCATGAACTTCCTGATGTTCAAGCTGGTTTTAGAAAAGGCAGGGGAACCAGAGATCAAATTGTCAACATCTGCTGCATCATGGAAAAAGCAAGAGAGTTCCAGAAAAACATCTATTTCTGCTTTATTGACTATGCCAAAACCTTTGACTGTGTGGATCACAATAAACTGTGGAAAATTCTGAAAGAGATGGGAATACCAGACCACTTTATTTGCCTCTTGAGAAATTTGTATGCAGGTCAGGAAGCAACAGTTAGAACTGGACATGGAACAACAGACTGGTTCCAAGTAGGAAAAGGAGTTTGTCAAGGCTGTATATTGTCACCCTGTTTATTTAACTTATATGCAGAGTACATCATGACAAACGCTGGACTGGAAGAAACACAAGCTGGAATCAAGATAGCCGGGAGAAATATCAATAACCTCAGATATGCAGATGA
This sequence comes from Bos mutus, assembly GCF_027580195.1. Classification (NCBI taxonomy): domain Eukaryota; kingdom Metazoa; phylum Chordata; class Mammalia; order Artiodactyla; family Bovidae; genus Bos; species Bos mutus. The sequence continues at coordinate 68,307,538 of NC_091631.1, read as the reverse complement.
TACCACCGTTATGGCAGAAAGTGAAGAGGAACACAAAAGCCTCCTGATGAAAGTGAAAGTGGAGAGTGAAAAAGTTGGCTTAAAGCTCAACATTCAGAAAACGAAGATCATGGCACCTGGTCCCATCACTTCATGGGAAATAGATGGGGACACAGTGGAAACAGTGTCAGACTTTATTTTTGGGGGCTCCAAAATCAGTGCAGATGGTGACTGCAGCCATGAAATTAAAAGACACTTACTCCTTGGAAGGAAAGTTATGACCAACCTAGATAGCATATTCAAAAGCAGAGACATTACTTTGCCAACAAAGGTCCATCTAGTCAAGGCTATGGTTTTTCCAGTGGTCATGTATGGATGTGAGAGTTGGACTGTGAAGAAGGCTGAGCACTGAAGAATTGATGCTTTTGAACTGTGGTGTTGGAGAAGACTGTTGAGAGTCCCTTGGACTGCAAGGAGATCCAAGCAGTCCATTCTGAAGTAGATCAGCCCTGGGATTTCTTTGGAAGGAATGATGCAAAAGCTGAAACTCCAGTACTTTGACCACCTCATGCGAAGAGTTGACTCATTGGAAAAGACTCTGATGGGGACAGGAGGGGAAGGGGATGACAGAGGATGAGATGGCTGGATGGCATCACTGACTCGATGGACGTGAGTATCAGTGAACTCTGGGAGTTGATGATGGACAGGGAGGCCTGGCATGCTGCCATTCTTGGGGTCACAGAGTCGGACACGACTGAGCTACTGATCTGATCTGATATATTATTTTTGAAATTGTTTTCCTTCATATGTTGTTACAAAATTTTGACTATAGATCACTATGCTATACTGAAAACTTTTGTGCTTGTTGCATATCTATTTTAAAATTAAAAGTCTAGCATTCTATTCATATTAAGTTCAACAAATAAAATAAAAGCTTTATCATTTTTTAGTCAAAATTTGTAAGTGTTCTAAAATATGTATATTATATATACACATATACACACACACACACAAAGGATAGATAGAGCAAGATGGCAGAGTATAAGGACACACATCATCTACAGCATGAAATCCAAAATATTTCATTTCTGCCGTGTTCATAAGTATATGCATATACATTGCATATAAGTTAAATAAGCAGGGTGACAATATACAGTGTTGACATTTTCTTTTCCCAATTTGGAACCAGTAAGTTGTTCCCTGTCTGGTTCTAACTGTTGCTACCTGACCTGCATAGACGTTCTTGATCTGTTTGATATACGGATGATCTAAGTCAAATTCCTTATGATTATACAATGGAAGTGACACGTAGATTCAAGGGATTAGATCTGATAGACAAACTGCCTGAAGAGCTATGGATGGAGGTTTGTTACATTGTACAGGAGGCAGTGATCATGACCATCCCCAAGAAAAAGAAATGCAAAAAGGCAAAGTGGTAGACTGAGGAGGCCTTACAAATAGCTGAGAAAAGATAAGCTAAAGGCAAAGGAGAAAAGAAAAGATATAGCCATTTGAACGCAGAGTTCCAAAGAATAACAAGGAAAGATAAGAAAGCCTTCTTCAGTGATCAATGCAAAGAATTAGAGGAAAACAATAGAATGGGAAAGACTAAAGATCTCTTCAAGAAAATTAGAGATACCAAGGGAATATTTCATGCAAAGATGGGCTCAATAAAGGACAGAAATGGTATGAACCTAACAGAAGCAGAAGATATTAAGAAGGGGGGGCAAGAATACACAGAAGAACTATACAAAAAAGATCTTCATGAGCCAGATAACCACGATGGTGTGGTCATTCACCTAGAGCCAGACATCCTGAAATGCCAAGTCAAGTGGGCCTTAGGAAGGATCACTGCAAACAAAGTTAGTGAAGGTAATGGAATTCCAGCTGAGCTATTAAAAATCCTAAATGATGATGCTGTTAAAGTGCTGCACTCAATATGCCAACAAATTTGGAAAACTCATCAGTGGCCACAGAACTAGAAAAGGTTAGTTTTCATTCCAATCACAAAGAAAAACAATGCCAATGCATGTTCAAACTAACGCACAATTGCACTCATCTCACACACTAGCAATGTAATGCTCAAAATTCTCCAAACTAGGCTTCAACAGTACATAAGCCATGAACTTTCAGATGTTAAAGCTGGATTTAGAGGAAGACGAACCAGAGCAAAAGGCAGAGGAACTAGCAGTCAAATTGCCAACATCCTTTGAATCATAGAAAAAACAGGAGAGTTCCAGAAAAATATCTACTTCTGCTTTATTGACTATGTCAAAGTCTTCGACTGTGTGAATCATAACAAACTGTAGAAAATTCTTCAAGAGATGGGAATACCAGACCACCTGACCTGCCTCCTGATAAATCTATATACAGGTCAAGAAGTAACAGTTAGAACCAGACAGGGAACAACAGACTGGTTCCAAATAGGGAAAAGAGTATGTCAAAGATGTATATCATTACTCTGCTTATTTAACTTATATGCAGAGTACATCGTGTGAAATGCCAAGCTGGATGAAGCACAAGGTGGACTCAAGATTGCTGGGAGAAATATCAACAACCTCATATATGCAGATGACACCACCATTATGGCAGAAATTGAAGAACTAAAAAGCCTCTTGATGAAAGTGAAAAAGGAGAGTGAAAAAGTTGGCTTAAAACTCAACATTCAAAAAACGAATACCATGGCATCTGGTGCCATCACTTCAAGGCAAATAGATAGGGAAACAATGGAAATAGTGACAGACTTTATTTTGGGGGGCTCCAAAATCAGTTCAGATGGTGATTGCAGCCATGAAGTTAAAAGACGTTTGCTCCTTGGAAGAAAACGTATGACCAATCTAGATAGGAAGTTAGAAAGCAGAGACATTACAAAGATCCATCTAGTCAAAGCTACAGTTTTTCCAATAGTCATATATGGATATGAAAATTGAATTATAAAGAAAGCTGAGCCCCACAAAATTGATGCTTTTGAACTGTGGTATTGGAGAAGACTCTTGAGAATCCCTTGGACTATGAGGAGATCAAACCAGCCAATCCTAAAGGAAATCAATCCTCAATATTCATTGGATGGACTGATGATGAAGCTTAAACTCTAAATCTTTGGCCACCTGATACAAAGAACGTAGTTATCAGAAAAGACCCTGATTTGGGGAAAGATTGAAGGCAGGAAGAGAAGGAGATGACAGAGGATAAGCTCATTGAATGGTATCATCAACTCAATGGACATGAGTCTGAGCAAACTTCAGGAGTTGGTGATGAACAAGGAGGCCTGACATGTTACAGTCCATGGGGTCGCAAGAAGTTGGACATAATTGAGCGACTGAATTGAACTGATTTATGCAAAAGATTTTCTACTACACTAAAGAAAGAGCATTAAAAAAAAAAAAGAATAGATTGAAAAATTGGAGAATACAAACTAAATGAAATTGGAGCACTGAATATGAAATAGAAAATGTGAAACAAGCTAGGTACAAGTAAAAGTTTGCCATATAATCCAGGTGTTTTTAAATATGACTGCTCATTGGAAACACACCTGGAGCTCTGGATAAAAAGAGCAATACCTAAGGATTTGTATTTTTCAAAACATTTCAAGATAATTCTCATACACATCTGGATTTTATTTTTTTTAATCTCAGTTTTACTTATTTATTTAATTTACTTTACAGTATTGTATTGGTTTTGCCATACATTGACATGAATTCTCCATGGGTGTACATGTGTTCCCCATCCTGAACCCCCTTCCAACTCCCTTTCCATCCCACACCTCTGGGTCATCCCAGTGCACCAGCCCAGAGCACCCTGTATCACACACCGAACCTGGACTGGTGATTCATTTCACATGTGATGATTTACATGTTTCAGTGCCATTCTCCCACATCATCTGGCCCTTACTCTCTCCCACAGAGTCCAAAAGACTGTTCTATACATTTGTGTCTCTTTTGCTGTCTCGTATACAGGGTTATTGTTACCATCTTTCTAAATTCCATATATATGCATTATTATACTGTATTGGTGTTTTTCTTTCTGGCTTACTTCACTCTGTATAATAGGCTCCAGTTTCATCCACCTCATTAGAACTGATTCAAATGTTTTCTTTTTAATGGCTGAGTAATACTCCATTGTCTATATGTACCATAGCTTTCTTATCCATTCGTCTGATGATGGACATTTAGGTTGCTTCCATGTCCTGGCTATTATAAACAATGCTGTGATGAACATTGGGGTATATATGTCTCTTTCAATTCTGATTTCCTTGGTGTATATGCCCAGCAGTGGGATTGCTGTGTCATATGGCAGTTCTATTTCCAGGTTTTCTCATGCAAAGAGTTGACTCATTGGAAAAGACTTCGATGCTGGGAGGGATTGGGGGCAGGAGGAGAAGGGGACGACAGAGGATGAGATGGCTGGATGGCATCACTAACTCGATGGACATGAAATTGAGTGAACTCCGGGAGATGGTGATGGACAGGGAGGCCTGGCGTGCTGCAATTCATAGAGTCGCAAAGAGTCGGATACGACTGAGCAACTTTACTGAACTGAACTGAACACTGTTCTCCATAGTGGCTGTACTAGTTTGCTTTCCCACCAGTAGAGTAAGAGGGTTTCCTTTTCTCCAAACCCTCTCCAGCATTTATTGCTTGTAGACTTTTGGATAGCAGCCATTCTGACTGGCGTGAAATGGTACCTCATTGTGGTTTTGATTCACATTTTTCTGATAATGAGTGATGTTGAGCATCTTTTCATATGTTTGTTAGCCATCTGTATGTCTTCTTTGAAGAAATGTCTGTTTAGTTCTTTGTCCCACTTTTTGATTGGGACGTTTATTTTTCTGTAATTGAACTGTAAGAGTTGCTTGTATATTTTTGAGATTAATTCTTTGTCAGTTGCTTCATTTGCTATTATTTTCTCCCATTCTGAAGGCTGTTTTTCACCTTGCTTATAGTTTCCTTTGTTGTACAGAAGCTTTTAATTTTAATTAGGTCCCATTTGTTTATTTTTGCTTTTATTTCAAATATTCTTGGAGGTGGGTCATAGAGGATTCTGCTGTGATTTATGTCAGAGAGTGTTTTGCCTATGTTCTCCTCTAGAAGTTTTATAGTTTCTTATCTCACATTTAGATCTTTAATCCATTTTGAGTTTATTTTTGTGTATGGTGTTAGAAAGTGATCTAGTTTCATTCTTTTACAAATAGTTTACCAGTTTTCCAGCATCACTTGTTAAAGAGATTGTCTTTTCTCCATTGTATATTCTTGCCTACTTTGTCAAACATAAGGTGTCCATAGGTGTGTGGATTCATCTCTGGGCTTTCTATTTTGTTCCATTGATCTATATCTCTGTCTTTGGGCCAGTACCATACTGTCTTGATAACTGTGGCTTTGTGGTGGAGGCTGAAGTCAGGCAGGTTGATTCCTCCAGGTCCATTCTTCTTTCTCAATATTGCTTTGGCTATTTGAGATTTTTTGTATTTAAATACAAATCATGAAATTATTTGTTGTAGGTCTTTGAAAAATACCGTTGGTAGTTGATAGGGATTGCATTGAATATATAGATTGCTTTGGGTAGTATACTCATTTTCACTATATCGATTCTTCCAATCCATGAACACGATATAGTTCTCCATCTATTTGTATCCTCTTTGATTTCTTTAACCAGTGTTTTATAGTTTTTTATACATAGGTCTTTTGTTTCTTTAGGTAGATATATTCCTAAATATTTTATTATTTTCATTGCAATGGTGAATGGAATTGTTTCCTTAATTTCTGTTTCATTTTTCTCATTGTTAATGTATAGGGATTTCTTGGCACCCCACTCCAGTACTCTTGCCTGGAAAATCCCATGGATGGAGGAGCCTGGTGGGCTACAGTCCATGGGGTGGCACAGAGTCAGACACGACTGAGCTACTTTACTTTCACTTTTCACTTTCATGCACTGGAGAAGGAAATAGCAACCCACTCCAGTGTTCTTGCCTGGAGAATCCTAGGGATGGGGGAGCCTGGTGGGCTACCGTCTATGGGGTCACACAGAATTGGACACTACTGAAGTGACTTAGCAGCAGCAGTAGCAGGGATATCTGTGTGTTAATTTTATATCCTGAAACTTTACTATATTTATTTATTAGTTCTAGTAATTTTCTGGTGGAGTCTTTAGAGTTTTCTATGTAGAGGATCATGTCATCTGCAAACAGTGAGAGTTTTACTTCTTTTCCAATCTGGATTCATTTTATTTCTTTTTCTGCTCTGATTGCTGTGGCCAAAACTTCCAAAACTATATTGAATAGTAGTGGTGAGAGTGGTCACCTTTTCACCTGGATTTTAAAAAGTGATTACAGGTATTTCTATTAGATCTTAGTTTTAATGATATAAATTCTGTTATTTTTCTGTTGCCCAATCATGAGACAATGGTATTACGTGAGTAATACTTAAATAATCACAGTAGTAGCAAATATTTATCAGCTTTCACAATCAGTAGCCAGACAAAAAATAAAAGATTTTACAATTGCAAACCATAATGGGAACATGATTAACTTAACAATAACTACACACAATTTGGGAGGGTCAAGCAGAATGATGTGATAAGTAGAATTGCATAAATGCACATGTTTTCATCCACCCAGCCCATCTATTTCTTTTGATTGGTGTATTTAATCCACTTACATTTAAGGTAATTATTGATATGTATGATACAATTACAATTTTCTTGTTTTGGATTTATTTTCTGTAGTTCTTTTCCTTCTTTTGTGTTTCCTGTCTAGAGAAGTTCCTTTAGCATTTTTTGTAAAGCTGGTTTGGTGGTGATGAATTCTCCTAACTTTTGCTTTTATGGAAAACTTTTTATTTCTCTGTCAAATATGAAGGAGAGTCTGCTGGGTAGTCTTATTTATAGTTTCTTCCCTGTCATCAATTTGAATACATCACCCTTCTGACTTGTAGATTTTCTGTTGAGAAATCAGTTGGTAGCCTGATGGGAGTTCCCTTTTATGTTATTTATCATTTTTACCTTGTTGTTTTTAATATTTTATCTCTGTCTTTACTTTTCATCAGTTTGATTACTATGTGTCTCCATGTGTTCCTCCTTAAGTTTATCCTTCCTAGGACTCTCTGTGCTTCCTGGACTTGGTTAACTATTTCCTTTCCCACATTCGGGAAGGTTTTAGCTATTGTCTCTTCAAATATTTTTCTCAAGTGCTTTCTCTCTCTCGTCTCCTTTTGGGACCCTATAATATGAATGCTGGTACATATAATGTTGCTCCAGAGGTCTCTTAGGCTTCATTTCTTTCTCATCTCTGTTTGCTTATTCTTTAGTTCTTGTAGGTCTTTGGCAAACATTTCTTGCATCTTCTGTCTTTGCCTCCATTCTTTCCTGAGATCCTGGATCATCTTCACTATCATTATTCTGAATTCTTTTTCTGGAAGGTTACCTATCTCCACTTCATTTAGCTGTTTTTCTGGAATTGTAACTTGTCCCTTCATCCAGGACATAGGTTTTTGCTTTTTCATCATGATTAACTTTCTGTGAAATGGTTTTGTTATGATTTTTGTCAGCCCTGAGCTCTATGGTAGGATTAATACCCTCCAAGAGGGTTTTTAGGGGGATGTTTAAGGGGGCACTTCCAGTGCCCCAGTCCAAATGGTGAGCCTCTGCTTATTCATGCTTCCACAGAAGGACTTCCAACAGTAGCAGGTAGTTTTTATTCAGTCTCCTGTAGGGCCACTGCTCCTCTCCTCTCGATCTTGGTGCACAGAATATTTTGTTTGTACCCTCCAATACTGGAGTCTCTGTTTCCCTCAGTCCTCTGGAAGGCCTATAATCAAATCCCACTGGCCCACAAAACCAAATTCCTTGGGGATTCCCAGTCCTTTTGTTGTATCTCCAGTTTGAGAAGCCTGACATAGGGTTTAGAACCTTTACAACAGCATGAGAATTTCTTTGCTATTACTGTTCTCCAGTCTGTGGGTCAGCCACCCAGAGCATATGAGATAGGTTTTTATTGTGATTGCACCCCTCCTACCATCTCACTGTGACTTCTTCTTTATCTTTGAACATGGATTATTATTTTTTAAGAAGTTTCCAGCGTCTTCCCCTCAATGGTTGTTCAACAGCTAGCTATGATTTTGGTGCTCTCACAGGAGTAGATTAGTGTACGTTCTTATACTCCACCATCTTGAACCAGAAGCCAATCTTAGCTTTTTGAATATTGAGTTTTAAGCCAACTTTATCATGCTCCTCTTTTACCTTCATCAAGAGGCTCTTTAGTTCCTCTTTTCTTTCTGCCATTAACCTAGAAGCTCATATATTTTAACCATTTCACTAAATACTCCTCATTGTGTGCTACTTATTTAATGACTGAATTATTCCTCACAAAAACTTGATAAGCTAAATGACATTTATTTGTCATCACGTTCATTTATAGATAAGGAGAATAAACATTAAGATCCGAGGTCAAATAATTCATGTTCATGTCTATCTAATACAAAAAACTTAAAAAAAATGCAGAGTTACAATAAATAAAATTGCAAAAACAGTTGTCATTTGCATTACCTCAGTTTCTTCTCAAAATCATTGTAAAATAATGTATAACTGAGACTCAGAAACAGAATATGCTAAATAAATTAGCAATATGAAAAATTGATTTTTGGAAGCATAATGACCTGATAGTGCTGTTGTGAGAGATTCGAATATTTTTTTACATTCATTTTATATATCTTACAGTACTCTAAAAATTAAATAATAAGAAAAACACCGGGAGCTGGTGATGGACAGGGAGGCCTAGCGTGCTGTGTTCATGGGGTCTCAAAGATTCGGTTACGACTGTTAACAGCATTTAGTCATTCAGTTCAGCTCAGTTCAGTTGCTCCCGGAGTTCACTCAGACACACATCCATCGAGTCAGTGATGCCATCTCATCCTCTGTCATCCACTTCTCTTCCTGCCCCCAATCCCTCCCAGCATCAGAGTCTTTTCCAATGAGTCAACTCTTTGCATGAGGTGGCCAAAGTAAGCATTATGACCTGTATGCTATATAAGGACCTTATATTCCTTCCAGAGAAATCCCAGGGCTGATCTCCTTCAGAATGGACTGGGTGGATCTCACTGCAGTCCAAGGGACTCTCAAGAGTCTTCTCCAACACCACAGTTCAAAAGCATCAATTCTTTGGCGCTCAGCCTTCTTCACAGTCCAACTCTCACATCCATACATGACCACTGGAAAAACCATAGCCTTGACTAGACGGATCTTTGTTGGCAAAGTAATGTCTCTGCTTTTGAATATGCTATCTAGGTTGGTCATAACTTTCCTTCCAAGGAGTAAGCATCTTTTAATTTCATGGCTGCAGTCACCATCTGCAGTGATTTTGGAGCCCCGAAAAATAAAGTCTGACACTGTTTCCACTGTGACCCCATCTATTTCCCATGAAGTGATGGGACCGGATGCCATGATCTTCATTTTCTGAATGTTAAGCTTTAAGCCAACTTTTTCACTCTCCACTTTCACTTTCATCAAGAGGCTTTTTAGTTCCTCTTCACTTTCTGCCATAAGGGTGGTGTCATCTGCATATCTCAATTTATTGATATTTCTCCCGGCAATCTTGATTCCAGCTTGTGCTTCTTCCAGCCCAGCATTTCTCATGATGTACTTTGCAAAGAAGTTAAATAAGCAGGGTGACAATATACAGCCTTGACGTACTCCTTTTCCTATTTGGAACCAGTCTGTTGTCCCATGTCCAGGTCTAACTGTTGCTTCCTGACCTGCATATAGGTTTCTCAAGAGGCAGGTCAGGTGGTCTGGTATTCCCGTCTCTTTCAGAATTTTCCACAGTTCATTGTGATCCACATAGTCAAAGGTTTTGGCATAGTCAATAAAGCAGAAATAGATGTTTTTCTGGAACTCTCTTGCTTTTTCAATGGTCCAGCCAATGTCGGCAGTTTGATCTCTGGTTCCTCTGCCTTTTCTAAAACCAGCTTGAACATCAGGAAGTTCACAGTTCACATACTGCTGAGGCCTGGCTTGGAGAATTTTGAGCATTACTTTACTAGCATGTGAGATGAATGCAATTGTGCAGTAGTTTGAGCATTCTTTGGCATTGTCTTTCTTTGGGATTGGAATGAAAACTGACCTTTTCCAGTCCTGTGGACACTGCTGAGTTTTCCAAATTTTCTGGCATATTGAGTGCAGCACTTTCACAGCATCATCTTTCAGGATTTTAAATAGCTCAACTGGAATTCCATCACCTCCACTAGCTTTGTTCCTAGTGATGCTTTCTAAGGCCCACTTGGCTTTCACATTCCAGGATGTCTGGCTCTAGGTGACTGATCACACCATCATGATTATCTGAGTCGTGAAGATCTTTTTTGTACAGTTCTTCTGTGTATTCTTGCCACCTCTTCTTAATATCTTCTGCTTCTTTTAGGTCCATACCATTTCTGTCCCTTATCGAGCCCAACTTTGCATGAAATATTCCCTTGGTATCTCTAATTTTCTTGAAGAGACCTCTAGTTTTTCCCATTCTGTTGTTTTCCTCTATTTCTTTGTATTGATTGCTGAGGAAGACTTTCTTATCTCTTCTTACTATTCTTTGGAACTCTGAATTCAGATGTTTATATCTTTCCTTTTCTCCTTTGCTTTTCACTTCTCTTCTTTTCACAGTTATTTGTAAGGCATCCCCAGACAGCCATTTTGCTTTTTTTGCATTTCTTTTCCATGGGGATGGTCTTGATCCCTGTCTCCTGTACAATGTCACAAACTTCAGTCCATAGTTCATCAGGCACTCTATCAGATCTAGACCCTTAAATAGACTTCTTACTTCCACTGTATAATCATAAGGGATTTGATTTAGGTCCTACCTGAATGGTCTAGTGGTTTTCCCTACTTTCTTCAATTTAAGTGTGAATTTGGTAATAAGGAGTTCATGATCTGAGCCACAGTCAGCTCCTGTTCTTGTTTTTGTTGACTGTATAGAGCTTCTCCATCTTTGGCTGCAAAGAATATAATCAATCTGATTTCAGTGTTGACCATCTGGAGATGTCCATGTATAGAGTCTTCTCTTGTGTTGTTGGAAGAGGCTGTTTCCTATGACCAGTGTATTTTATTGGTAAAAATCTATTAGTCTTTGCCCTGCTTCATTCCGTATTCCAAGGCCAAATTTGCCTGTTACTCCAGGTGTTTCTTGACTTCCTGCTTTTGCATTCTAGTCCCCTATAGTGAAAAGGACATCTTTTTTTCGGTGTTAGTTCTAAAAGGTCTTGGACGTCTTCATAGAACCCTTCACCTTCAGCTTCTTCAGCATTACTGGTTGGGGCATGGACTTTGATCACTGTGATATTGAATGGTTTGCCTTGGAAATGAACAGAGATCATTCTGTCGTTTTTGAGCTTGCATCCAAGTACTGCATTTCAAACTCTTTTGTTGACCGTGATGGCTTCTCCATTTCTTCTGAGGGATTCCTGCCTGCAGTAGTAGATATAATGGTCATCTGAGTTAAATTCACCCATTCAGTCCATTTTAGTTTGCTGATTCCTAGAACGTCGATTCTTGCCATCTCCTTTTTGACCACTTCCAATTTGCCTTGATTCATGGACATGACGTTCCAGGTGCCTATGCAATATTGCTCTTTACAGCATCGGACCTTGCTTCTATCACCAGTCACATCCACAACTGGTTATTCTTTTTGCTTTGGATCCATCCCTTCATTCTTTCTGGAGTTATTTCTCCACTGATCTCCAGTAGCATATTGGACCCCTATTGACCTGGGGAGTTCCTTTTTCAGTATCCTATCATTTTGCCTTTTCATACTGTTCATGGGGTTCTCAAGGCAAGAATACTAAAGTGGTTTGCCATTCCCTTCTCCAGTGGAACACATTCTCTCTGCCCTTTCCACTATGACCTGCCCGTCTTGGGTGGCCCCACAGGCAATGCTTAGTTTCCTTGAGTTAGACAAGGCTGTGGTCCTAGTGTGATTAGATTGACTAGTTTTCTGTGAATATGGTTTCAGTGTGTCTGCCCTCTGATGCCCTCTTGCAAAACCTACAGTTTTACTTGGGTTTGTCTTACCTTGGACATGGGGTATCTCTTCACAGCTGCTCCAGCCTAGCACAGCCGCTGCTCCTTACCTTGGAGGATGGGTATCTCCTCACTGCCGCCCCTCCTGACCTTAAATGTGGAACAGATCCTCTAGGCCCCCTGGTGCCCATGCAGCCACCACTCCTTGGACATGGGGTTACTCCTCCCAGCCACGGCCCCTGGCCTCGGATGTGGGGTAGCTCCTCCCGGCCACTGCCCCTGGCCTTGGAGGTGGGGTGGTTCCTCCTGGCCGCTTCCCCTGACCTCGGACTGGGGTAGCTCCTCTCAGCCGTTCCTGTGCCGTCGCAGCCTGGCACTCTCGGCTGCTGCCCCTGACCTCAGACGTGGGGTAACTCCTCTTGGGAGCCTCCCCTCGGACATGGGGTCCTCCCAGCTTCTGCCCCTGACCTCGGACATGGGGTAGTTCCTCTTGGCCGTGCTAAGTGCGCTGGTCGCAGCCGCCTGAGCTAAGTGCCATTTAGTCATTGCTGCTGCTGCTGCTAAGTCGCTTCAGTCGTGTCCGACTCTGTGTGACCCCATAGACGGCAGCCCACCAGGCTCCCCTGTCCCTGGGATTCTCCAGGCAAGAACACTGGAGTAGGTTGCCATTTCCTTCTCCAATGCATGGAAGTGAAAAGTGAAAGTGAAGTCGCTCAGTCATGTCCAACTCTTCGCGACCCCATGGACTGCAGCCCACCAGGCCCTTCCGTCCATGGGATTTTCTAGGCAAGAGTACTGGAGTGGGGTGCCATTAGGTAAATGCAAATTAAAGCTGTATAGAGCAGTTCTGCTTTGCTAACAGAAATGTAAAATGGTGCTAATGGTCCTATTTACCAGTTAAGAACAGTTTGACAATTTCTTAAAAAGTTAAGTATAAATTTACCCTATGAGATAAACTTTCACAAAGATGGAGTAAGGACATACCAGTATTGACTAGTCTAGAATGAAATGAGAAATTTTGTCCTAACAGTTAAAATAAAAAATTTCAATCAATCCAAGAAGCATTTATTTTAAAAAAAAAAAAAAGTAGAATTTCGGGATGAACAGTGAGCTTTTGACATTTTAGCCTTTCTCCATCTTAAGGAGTCCTATCCCTACCTCCATGATATCTTTGAAATCTATTATCTTGGAAACACAGTAGGCCTGAAAATAAACAACCTGGTATTCAGTGTGGAAACAGAATGGGTTTGGAGCTACCCAAAAGTTCAGACTCTAGAGATTTATCACTATTTGAGTTGTCTGGCACTTCCCTAGAAAATTGCTATTCTCAGTGATTTTCTTTGCCATTGTGACACAGAATTTGTTTAGTGAGTTAAGCCCTCTCCCTAAGGACTTTTGTTTAAAAATCTCAATGGCAATTGTTTAACATTGTGGCTCCCTGGGGTTGTGACACTAGTTGGAAAAAATGAGACAGATAAACTTACCTGAAAGATATGCACAGAAAGACCTGAGAGGGTCTCATTTCTTTTTGAACTTGAAGCTCCTACACAAGCAGTTATGTGAAGGTCAAAAGCAAGTTGTATAAACTACTTGTCTATTTAAGTCACATCTCTCAAAACACACAGAGCACTAGAGTAAAGGGTCAGAGACATTGCTTCAGGACATTTAAGACATCTCTGTTCATTAGATGGCCAGTAAGCTATCCATACAGAGACTTCAGTGACAATAAACAGCACAGATAGCAGACAGTGCAGAAGGAGCACAGGGGATTCATTAAATAATCAACAAGAATATGCAAAGACTGACACCAAACTGGAAACAAACCAAATGTTCATTAGCTAGTGAAAAGATCTACAGAAAGTAATATATTCATACTATGGAATACTATTAAGCATTAACAAAGAATTAAGTTTTGATGGCATACAACAATATGGTAAAGCTCAAAAATATTTCGTTAACTGAAAGAACAAAAAGACAAAAAAGACCATATGTTGCATGATTCCAATTAATGAAATCTCTATAAAAGGCAAATCTAGAATACAGAAAGTAGATTACGAATTGTCTAAAGTGGGAGATGGTAACAGAAAATAACTGGAAAGGTGCACAAGGGATTTGGGGGGTCGGTTGTAGAAATGGTAAAATATTATAGTAATGGTTGTCTAGCTTTGTAAGCTTACTAAAATCCATCAATGTATATACTTAATATATTGAGTCATCTGTAAATTATATCTCAATATAATTTTCAATAACAAAACACATATGCACATACACACACATATTGAGATACCATTCCAACTATTAGAATGGCTGTTAAAAAAAAAGAAAGAATTACAACAAAGCATGTGTGAGGATATGAAGAAACTGGGACTCTCACATACTTCTGATGAAATATTACAACACCTTTAGAAAATAATACCTAATATACAGTTAAGTATGTTATAGGTAGTACCTGTAGGTTAAACATGCATTTATTATATGATCCAGTTATTTATGTCCTAGATATTAATCAAAACAAAACAAAACAAAATAATATCATATGTCCATATAAAACTCTCATGTGAATATTCATAGAAGTTTTATTTGTAATTTCTCCAAGTGGGAAATACCCAAATGAAAATCAATGGAAAATAGATAAACATTCAATGGTATATTTATATAATTGAATACTATTCAACAATTAAAAAAAAATGAACTAATGATACATGCTTAATATAAATGAATCTCAAAATACTTATATTGAGGGAACTAGGACATACTTATTATTCCATTTCTATAAAATTCTAAAATTCAGTCTTTACTAACAAAAATTCAGATTATTTGGAAAGTAAGAAAAGGGAATAAAAATGAGCATAAAGAAAAATTTGGAGTAATTAACATATGCATTGTTTGATGTTGAAGTTGATTAAACAGGGGTATCCATCTAAGGAAGTCAAAACTTTCTCAGTAGTTCTAATGAATTATTAAAATACCTCCAAAATGTCCCCAGAATCCTTCAAAAATAATGTGTTTTTTTTTTTCTCCCTTTCTTTAGGGCTACTGTTCGTTACACAGTAATTTATATTTTAAGCCTGATCTTCAAAGTTGTATTATTTTCAACTAACTACAGCTGTTCTTTCATCTGTTAATTGACCTAGTCTTTTAACTTAATGAGAATTTAGTACCCATTTATCCAATGTATTTAATTAGCATTTTATAATGTTAAGGTTTTTCAGATATAGTATGTTATTTGATCCTCATGGGTTTTTAATTATAAAAAACATTAACATGCTTAAAAAACATAACATTAACATCTATTTTTGATCAGTAGATAAAATTTCTAAATATAAATGTAATTAATATTTTATAAACTCAACTTAGTCACATTACTATAGTTTTTTCAGTCTTTTATTCCATCATTAGTCTATGCTTTTATTATCCATTAAAGATTTAATAGAATTACCTATTGTGCTTTGTATTGTTACTGTTTTCCTGGCTACTGCTAAGTACTTTATATTTATTATCATATTTAGTATTTATGATACTATTCTAAAGTAAGGCATCATAGCTTCATTTTATAAATGAGGAAATTGAGGCTCATTACAGGTGAAATAATGTTCTTCAATTGTTATGCAGGGTGCATTTTTAATTTGGCTTGATTTGAAGGTCAATGCTTTTAAATTCTAAAGTATTATTATGTCATTTTAACTCTTTCAAACAGTATTAAACTGCATATCTACTATCCAAAGTATTCTGTTTCTTGCCAGGTTGTGAACTTTTCTTTATAGATCCTTCTACTTTAAGACTTTACTTTTTTTTCATTTTTTTAACCATAGTCTTGGCTAGATGATCTCCAAAGTATTTCCTTATTTCATATTTAGTCACTATCAATAAGTTATAATTATCTCCTCACCTAAGCTCCCTTTTCAACAGCCTCCTTTACCAGATTTTCTTTTCAAGCCCCTTAACATAATACTGTCAATCCTATTGTATCTGATTTCTTTTGAAATATCTACTTAATAAATGTCTATTTAATTTTGTATACTATTGGATAGGTTCTTTACCTACTGCTTTCTGCTTTTCCTTTCAAATTATCACGCTTTATGGTTTACTTCAATTTATCAGTTACCATATTTTCCTTAATTAGTGATAAGCAGACCAAAATAAAACACACATAATAACCATTATGAGGCCAATCGCTGTCTTAAAATCTTTAAATATTCTCTTTAATTAAAACCTATAGTGAACCTAAGAAAAAGGTAGTTATAATCGACCTCAACTTTATAAATTAGAAAAATATGAAAAATTACACATATTGTCCAAAATTACCCTAGTAGTAAATGGTGAAGTTGAAGTTGGAATCTAAACTGCCTCCAGTTTCTATGCTTCTAATATCTTTATTATACCACTTCTTATTATTAGAAAAATGCATTTCCTACTTATGTTTTCAATTTGCTTTTCTTTTTCAACAAATTGTCAAAGCATTTTGTCTTTTTTTCTTATAAGGGTGTAGAATTTTAAAGGCTATTCTCAATTTTTTCTGGGTTCTAAGAAAATGACATAAAATATGATTTCATCTGCCTAGACTACAAACTGTCCCATTCCAAACACTTTGATTTTAAAAAACAATATCCAAATCTCTTCCCTTATGCTAAATGCCTCTTGACTGTGTCCTTGTTATACTTATTAAAAAAAAAAATCAGATTAACTCATCTTTCTTTTTTTCCTCCTATTTACTTGAACTTACATATATAATATTCCAGAATACTGATGTCAGAAAATACATATTCTTCTTATCTCCAAACCCTTGTCTGACAATACTCTTCCAGATTTTTAAAACTTCTACTTTAGCAAGCTATATGCAAAAGTTTCAAACCATTTTTCCTCTATTTTTTATTCTTAATACTCTTTTAAATTCTCCACTGTTTGTAGTTTGCTTTGATAACTAATGTCATTTCTTTTTAATTTTGTTTTTCTTCTATTATACATTAAAAACAATGACCAATCCTTCTAATTTTTTTTTTTTTAATTCTCAGATATCTGTAGAATTGAACATTGAGCCCTGTCAAAGAAATGCTTCTTTTCACAGGCAATCACATTGTTACATCAATTATTAAGCTTTCAAAACATTTTATTAAAACATCAGAGAGAACAACAGCAAGACAGATACCCAGGAATGATAAAGCATCAAAATATCTAGTTCACATCATGAAAACTTGACCTGAAGCTTGTAAATGGCTTCCTCCAGTCTCTCTAAACTAATTACATTATAGATTTACAGCTGGGATGCATTTTTCCTGGAAAGGCATGCATAAATACACAGTCTCTTTGCCTGACTGACTTACCTAGTTCCTGAAATATCTCCCAGAGGGTAGTGATATTTAACATTATATCTTAACTTGTACTTCCCAGGCAGCTTAACCATTTCAACATGAAGAATAATCCTGTTCTCCAGGCCAACAGAGACATTTCCACTTATTCTCAAATTTGGACCCATGAGACACATAACTTTTCAAAGTAATCATTACTCTAAATGAATTATATTTTAAAAAGTAGAATTGAGTGTATGTGTATACTTGAATGATATGCAATGTAATACTTATTTCAAACAAGTTTTTATTTTTGAATTATAAATGAAATATTTATAGAGAGTTATAAGATGTAGCAATGAGGTTATGACCTAATAATTTCATTTCAAGTCAAACTAACATCCATGTTAATTTAGATGTTGAAAAGTATAATATGGCCTGTAACTGCTCAAAAGAGCTCTAGAATAAGAAGCTCATGGTATAGATGAATTAATAAATATACACCAGTAAATATAGAGTTAAAGCTAAATAGAATGATGATGTTTTGTTTTCATCCTTTAAATAATTCCTGCATTTATGCTTCTTGTTTTGATTATATAGAATGTCAGATCAATGATATTGGAAATTATTTAGAATTCTTAATCTGTTACTATTTTTACTGAAAAGCTTTTAGTGTTTAATATTGATATAGAAAATATTTATCACTTAAATAAATGATCTTTTCTTTCTACAGTGAAATAACTATTTTTAGTAGTGTTATTTTAACTTTGTTAAATGCCAAATGCTTTTTATTAATTATATGTAAGAGAACCATAAATGCTTTGCTTTAAAGTTTTTGTATGTTTTTAAAGTAGAATAATGAAAAAAAAATAATGTCTGCAATAATGCATTTTATCACTGTAAACCAGTTTGCTATGTGACTTTTGAGCTCCTCTCATCAAAAGGAAGAGTTTAATTTTCCATTCCTTGAATCTAGGCTTAGAAATAACTTGCTTTGGCCAATGGGACATTAAAGAATAGGGGGCAAAGTCCAAGAAAGTTCTTTTGCTTTGAGCTTTCACTCTCTCGTGGTAGAAATCCTACAACACCATGCAATCAAGCTTAGGCCATCTTCCTAAACGATGAGACCACATGAATAGAGGTCCCAGCTGTTCTGACTAACATGGCTTCCTACTCAAACATTTGAGTAGCTGTGAATGATGTCAACCTAGAACTTCTACTACTAGCCAAGATAGACCAGAAGAACCACTCGAGCACACTATAGATTTGTAAAGAAAAAAGAAAAACTTCATTTATTTATTTATTTATTTTTCTCTCAGCCACTCAGTTTTGAGGTGGTTTATTACATAGTAAACATTAATTGCGGAGAAGGCAATGGCAACCCACTCCAGTATAGAGATACTTGATACTTTGTATTTTTAAATTAAATCTTCGTTTTTTATTAGGATTTTGCTGTTTCCCTATGTTAGAACCTTTTGTGTAGTTATTTTATGACATTCTAATAGCTCATTTTCAACTACATTGTCTATTCTTTTCAAATATCATTTTATTCTTCATGGCTATTCCATTTTAAGGTATAAGGTACATTTAATGGATAGATCTATGTAAAAGTTTCCTTTCACCAAGCTTGTCCAGCTTTGAATAGCAAAGGTATAACCTGTATTTAAGGAGAGCCTTTCATGTTTAGATCTTTTAATTGGCATTAGTTTTGTTTTTAGAGCATTGAATATTTTTTACATTTTAACAATTTACTGTTAACTGCATCTCTATCTATCCTAATCTCTTTGGGGTGATGTTGACTCTTTTTATGACAGGAAATTTTGAGATCAGTCAGGAAAATATACTGTCACATTTATTAACAAATTGAGCCAAACTATTTAAAAAGGCCTCTTAAGGAAGATGAACTTGATTCTCTTCAAGTCTGAGAGTTGCTTCCAATGCAACAACAGCCACTTGACAGAGTTCATGAGTATGAGTGTCCCCAAACATGTAGTTTCCTGATTTATCAGGATTCTTGCTAACTATGGGCTTGACAAGCAAAGAATGATTGGCTAAGTGAGACTGAGATGTAGTTGAGAAGAGGGCTCAGAGAAGACTGACTTAAGTGGTCCAGCAAGGGGTCACTGTCATTACATCAGTAAAGTTAAGAGAGACACTCTAATTGGGAAATTGGCAATGGGTACCTATAAGTTTCCATCTTTACTGGACACTAAGCTCTATTTTGTTGAACTATAATTACATCTTTTGCTCACTTCAACTTTAGGAACGTGAAATCTCTGCGGCCTCTTAACTGTCCTCTTAATTTTGTCTATTTTCTCTTAATGTTTATTCTAACTTTATGGACATAACACATATTATTTCTACAAGTTGAGTTTGATACATTTTGCTCCTCCAGTATAATTGTTTTCTCCTCTGGTCAATATTACCTAATATTTGCCTGGGATTTTTTTTTTTTTTTTTAATTTACCCAGTTAAGATCTTGATGTTTGTTGTTCTTCAGTCACTGAGTCATGTCCAACACTTTGTGACCCCATGGAGTGCAACACACCAGACATCCCTGTCTTCACTATCTCCTGGAGTTTGCTCAAGCTCATGCCCATTGAGTCGGAGATGCCATTCAACCATCCATCCTCTGTCAACTTCTTCTTTTGCCTTCAGGTTTTCCCAGAATCAGGGTCTTTTCCAATGAGACTGCTCTTCACATTAGATGGTCAAAGTATTGTAGCTTCAGCTTTAGTATCAGTTCTTCCAATGAATATCCAGGGTTAATGTTTGTATTAACTACATATTGATATGTAACAAATTACCTCAGAGCTTGCCAATTTAAAACAGCACGCCCTTATTTTTTCACAGTTTCTAGGGGTTAAGAATTTTGGATGTGGCTAAACTGGATGTCTCTTAGTCAGTGTCTCATAAGGGTCTAATTAAGATGTCCATGGAGCTACAGTTCTCTCTCTGATGAAGGAAGGTCCATTCCCAAGATCAATAACATGATTGACAACGGACATTCATTCCTCAGCTGAACGTTAACAAGAGACTTCTCTCCATTCTTTGCCATATGGTCCTCGCCATGGACTGCTTAAAAATTGGCAGCTGTTTGTTTGTTTGTTTTTTTCCCTACTGAATTGAATCTGAGAGAGAAAATGAGAGAAAGCATTTAAAACAAAGCTGTATCTTTTTTATTTTTTTACCCAATCCTTTAAAGTGTTATCAGGGTCTTTTCTAAAAGGTTAGCTCTTAGCATCAGATGGACAAATATCGGAGGTTCAGATTTAGTAGCAGTCCTTCCAATGAATATTAAGGATTGATTTCTGTTATAGCTGACTGGTTTGATCTCCTTGCAATCCAAGGGGCACTCAAGAGTCTTCAACACCACAGTTCAAAAGCACGAATTCTTCGGAGCTCAGATTTCTTTGTGGTCCAACTCTCACATCCATACATGACTACTGGAAAAACCATAGCTTTGATTATAGTGACCTTTGTCGGCAAAGTAAGGTCTCTGCTTTTTAATATGTTGTCTAGGTTGGTCATAGCTTTTCTTCCAAGGAGCAAGCATCTTTTAATTTCACGTCTGCAGTCACCATCTGCCTTGATTTTGGAGCCCCAAAAAATAAAGTCTGTCACTGTTCCCATTGTTTCCATATCTATTTGCCAGAAAGTGATGTGGCCAGATGCCATGATCTTCACTTTTGAATGTTGAGTTTTAAACCAGCTTTTTCACTCTCCTCTTTCACATTCATCAAAGAGGCTCTTTAGTTCTTCTTCGCTTTCTGCCATAAAGCTGGTGGCATCTGCATATCTGAGGTTATTGATATTTCTCCCTGAATACTTGATTCCAGCTAGTGCTTCATCCAGCCTGGCATTTCACACGATGTACTCTGCATAGAAGTTAAGTAAGCAGGGTGACAATATACCACCTTGACATACTCCTTTCCTGATTTGGAACCACTGTGTTGTTCCACGTGTGGTTGCAACCAATGCTTCTTGACCTGCATACAGATATCTCAGGAGACAGGTAAGGTGGTCTGATATTCCCATCTCTTGATGAATTTTCCAGAGTTTGTTGTGATTCACACAGTCAAACGTTTTCTTGTAGCCAATGAAGCAGAAATAGATGCTTTTCTGGAATTCTCTTGCTTTCTCTTTGATGTTGGCAATTTGATCTCTGGTTACTCTGCCTTTTCTAAATCCAGCTTGTACATCTGGAATTCCTCAGTTCATGTACTGTTGAAGCCTATCTTGGAGAATTTTGAGCATTACCTAGATAGTGTTTGAGACAAGTGCAAATGTGCAGTAGTTTGAACATTCTTTGACATTGTCATGTTGCACAAGTCTTCTTGGAGGACATCACCATTAACCGACCATAGAACTGCTGAGCAGACAACCTACAAACTGGAGAACAATTATACCAAAGAAGTTCTTACACTGTTGCAAAAGTTCTAGGGCCCAGAACAGATTTCCAAAGCTGGCAGTATGGCAAATGGACTGAGAACACCCATGGAATTTGAAGGCCAGTGGGATTCGATTACAGAACTTCCACAGGACTGGGGAGTCAGACTTTTGGAGGGCACAAACAAAATTTTGTGCACACCAGGACCAAGGAGAAAGGAGCAGTGACCCCACAAGAGACTAAGCCTGAGTTGCCTGGGAGTGTCCAGGAGTCTCCAGTGGAGGCATGGGTCTACAGTTGACTGCTGTCAGGTCAGAGGCACTGAATGCAACAGTCCCAGGAGTGAAGGCATGCTGGCATAAGTTCTTTTGAAGGATGTTGATATTTGGCCTTAGGTCAAACTACATGGAGGGAACACAGCCCTACCCATCAACAGAAAATTGCATTAAAGATTTACTGAGCATGTGAAGAGGAACTAAAAAGCCTCTTGATGAAAGTGAAAGAAGAGAGTGAAAAAGTTGGCTTAAAGCTCAACATTCAGAAAACTAAGATCATGGCATCTCGTCCCATCACTTCATGGGAAATAGATGGGGAAACAGTGGAAACAGGATCAGACTTTATTATTTTGGGCTCCAAAATCACTGCGAATGATTATTGCAGCCATAAAATTAAAAGATGCTTACTCCTTGGAAGGAAAGTTATGATCAACCTAGATAGTATATTGAAAAGTAGAGATATTACTTTGCCAAAAAGGTCCATCTAGTCAAGGCTATGGTTTTTCCAGTGGTCATGTATGGATGTGAGAGTCATACTGTGAAGAAAGCTGAGGACCGAAGAATTGATGCTTTTGAACTGTGGTGTTGGAGAAGACTCCTGAGAGTCCCTTGGACTGCAAGGAGATGCAACCAGTCTCTCCTAAAGGACACCAGTCCTGGGCGTTCATTGGAAGGACTGATGCTGAGGATGAAACTCCAATACTTTGGCCACTTCATGCGAAGAGTTGACTCATTGGAAAAGACCCTGATCCTGGGAGGGATTGGGGACAGGAGGAGAAGGGGATGACAGAGGATGAAATGGCTGGATGGCATCACCGACTCAATGCACATGAGTTTGGGTGAACTCCAAGAGTTGGTGATGGACAGGGAGGCCTGGCATGCTGCGATTCATGGGGTCATAAAGAGTCGGACACAACTGAGCGACTGAACTTGAACTGAGTATGGCCCCACCCATCAGAGCAAGACCCAGTTTCCCCACAGCCAGTACCTCCCTTCAGGGAGCTTCCACAAGCCTCCTATTCTTATCCATCAGAGTCCAGATAGAATGAAAACAAGTCAAACTGAAAACTAAACTTATGACCAACCTAGACAGCATATTAAAAAGCAGAGACATTACTTTGCTGACAAAGTCCACCTAGTCAAAGCTACGTTTTTTCCAGCAGTCATGTATGGATGTGAGAGTTGGACTGTGAAGAAAGCTGAGCATCGAAGAATTGATGCTTTTGAACTGTGGTATTGAGAAGACTCTTGAGAATCCCTTGGACAGCAGGAGATCCAACCAGTCCATCCTAAAGAAAATCAATCCTGAATATTCATTTGAAGGAGTGTTGTTGAAGCTTACATTCCAATACTTTGGCCGCCTGATGGGAAGATCTGACTTATTTGAAAAGACACTGATTCTGGGAAACTCAATGAATATGAGTTTGAATAAACTCCTGGAGTTGATGACGGATAGGGAGGCCTGGAGTGCTACAGTACATGGGGTCACAAAGAGTTGGACACGACTGACTGAACTGAACTGAACAGGTGATGAAAGTAAGGTCCAATGCTATAAAGAAAAATATTGCATAGTAATCTGGAATGTTAGGTCCATGAATCAAGATACATTTGAAGAGGTGAAAAAGGTGATGGCAAGAGTGAACATCGACATTGTAGTAATCAGTGTACTAAAATGGACTAAAATGGGATGTATGAATTTAATTCAGATGACCATTTTATCTACTACTGTGGGCAAGAATCCCTTAGAAGAAATGGAGTAGCCCTCATAGTCAACAAAACAGTCTAAAATGCAACTTTTGGGTGCAATCTCAGAATTGTTTATTTCCAAGGCAAAAAAAATTCAATGTCATGGTAATGCAAGTCTATGCCCCAACCACTAATCTGACATATACACATATTAATTTTATATTCTTATGAAGTTTCACTTTTTTCTCTACAATGATTTCCATTGTCTTTAAACTTGCCAAGTCACCTGAAATATATGATGAAAATCCACTTTCCCTCCTTTCCCCCCACATTTTTTTTTGTCTCTTTATACCCATTTTCATCTTCTTTTGTAATAATTGAAATATATTAATTCGGGAGGAGTTGTCTGAAATTTTTAGCCAGTCAACCCAATTTCTGCCATTTTTTAATGTCAAAAAAAATTGTTCTTTACCTCATATGCATCTTCCTTTGTCATAACTCATTATCTTACATATAAGATTTTGTTTATTCTTATTTACCATGCTTTAAACTGTGATATCTGCTCTTATAATACACTTGTCATGTTAGAATTGTTGCTTTTAAATTGGCTTATACCACGTTACTAGAGTGTTGATCTATTTCCTTTCTTATGAATGTCACAATTCTCATTTAAACTTGTTCCCATTCTTCCTCCTTTTGAATCAATATCCATCTTCCTCTTTTCTATACATGCCCTTCCCTCCCTTTTGTTTCTTGAGATTTTACAAACCATTTGTTAACTTCCTCTCCCATATGCCAAATTTTCTAATAATTTGGATTGTTTTAGATTTACAGTTATACTATTGTCATTATCTTTTCATTCCCCCCATTCATTTCCCTAGGTGATTATTAACTATTTTCTATAACACTTAGACATATATGTACTCTATATGTCAAGTGTTTCATTGTTTCACAAAGGACATCTTTACCACAGTGTAGAACAGATTGCCAATCCTTGGTGTCTACATATGTTTTATCTTTTCTGGTAGCTAAGGGGGTAGAATTTATATCTCTATCTATCTAAATATAGTTTTTTTTTTTTTTCAAACTCTTCTCTGATTAGGGGTGTAAGACAAGTGTCCTAAGATCTATATTTCATTTATTTTTAAATAATGAAATGAGTGACCTCCTTTCACTGTGTACTTTTATCTTTCACTGTGTACTTTTATGGCCCAGGTAAATGTTTCCCTTAAAGAAATTTAATGGAGTGTCCTGTTAACCCTAATAGATAATGTTATGTGTATATTAAGGAGAATATTTGGAATTTCTTAAGACAATTTTATAAGGATAGAGTTAGGAACAGAGGGAGAGTATGTAATGGGAAAACAGTATATAATGGGAAGTGGTACAGTTCCACCATGTTAATCTCCTCCATGCTCTTCAAATAGCTATGTCCAGTAAACTTTTTATACTCTTGATGTGAGAATTTTTATTACAAGCATCGGTGAAATGCTTTATTTGGGGTCAATGTGGTAAGAAATAAAATAAAAAGCTGAAAAAATGTAAACTTAGATCCTAAAGAGAGAAATAAATAAAATAGGAGAAAATAATATTCATGTTGTATATTATAAAATTCTGATAGTAATTGCATTTACCTAGACATGTCATTCTTGATCCAGTCTTACTCAATGGATAACAGTTAAAACTAATACTTCAGGTCAGTTCAGTCTCTCAGTCGTCTCTGACTCTTAGAGACCCATGGAGTACAGCACTCCAGGCCTCCCTGTACATCACCAACTCCGAGAGAATGCTCAAACTTATGTCCATTGAGTCGGTGACACCACCCAACCATCTCATTCTCTGTCGTCCCCTTCTCCTCCCACCTTCAGTCTTTTCCAGCATCAGGGTCTTTTCCAGTGAGTCAGTTCTTCACATCAGGTGGCCAAAATATTGGAGCTTCAGCTTCAGCATCAGTTCTTCCAATGAATATTTAGGACTAAGCTCCTTTAGGATTGACTGGTTGGATCTCCTTGCAGTCCAAGGCACTCACAAGAGTCTTCTCCAACACCACAGTTCAAAAGCATCAATTCCTTGGCACTCAACTTCCTTTATAGTCCAACTTTGACTAGGTGGACCTTTATCAGCAAAGTAATATCTCTGCTTTTTAATATGCTGTCTATGACGGTCATAACTTCTCCCAAGGAGCAAGCATCTTTTAATTTCATGGCTTCAGTCATCATCTGCAGTGATTTGGGAGCCCCTAAAAATAAAGTCTCTCATTTTTCCCATTGTTTCCCCATCTATATGCCATGAAGTGATGCAGCTGGATGCTATGATCTTAGTTTTCTGAATGTTGAGCTTTAAGCCAACATTTTCACTCTCCTCTTTCATTTTCAACAAGAGGCTCTTTAGTTCTTCTTCACTTTGTACCATAAGGGTGGTGTCATCTGTGTATCTGAGGTTATTGATAGTTCTCCCAGCAATCTTCATTCCAGCTTGTGCTTCATCCAACCCAGCATTTTGCATGATGTACTATGCAAATAAGTTCAATAAGCAGGGTGACAATATACAGCCTTGATGTACTAATAATAGAACTAATAATTTAAATCTCTTTATTAACTGACAATTGTTTATTTTCCAAATTAAAAAATTAATGAAGATTTAATTTTAAAATGGCATAAGTACTCAGTTGGTATTTTAAGTACACAGATTCTTTTGGAATGTGCCCCAGTATTCCTGATAAACAAATAAAATTAGCTGATAATTGCCAGAAGCGTGTCTGTAGAGTCATAAATTTGAATTCATAAAAACTCACAGAATCTTTTAATTAATTGCACAGAATATCAGAAGCCTTGTTAAGTTTTCTCACAAAAGCAAAAGGAATAATAAAGTGTTAAATTATTTCCATTTATTTGGAGTGTTAGAATTGTCATATGACAATTTTATCTATGACTTTCCCTCATCAGTGCACTGGTTATTCTCACATAGTTGCAAGAACCTCAGGCATAACTGAGAGAATTGGAAGTTATAAATCACAGCAATTTTGAAATGGTTCTGTCACTTGTTTAGAAACAATGATAAATTTGAAAGCATTTGGCATACACATTCCTGTATATAAAATGTCTATATTATTTTTTCAGTAAAAATAAACAGACATTAATATGCACTGAACCTGATCTTCCTATAACCAAAATCTTGCTGTTTTTGTTTTGTTTACTCGTTGTGTCCAGCTCTTTCTGGGGCCCCATGAGCTGTATCCCACCAGGCTCCTCTCTCCATTAGATTTCCCAGGAAAGAATACTGGAGTGGGTCACCATTTCCTTCTCCAGGGGATCTTTCTCACCCAGAGATTGAATCTGCTACTCTTGCATTGCAGGCAGTTTATTGACCCTGAGCCATTAGGGACGCCTCATAACCAAAGTGAGATTCCCACTATTGCATTTCTAAATAGTATTAAGCAATATCATTCTGACTAAGAATCTTAATTAATGAAGTAGTGATTTGAATTCGATTCTAATTCTATTCTGATATTTTTACTTTCCTTCTGAGTAATAGATAATATTCTTTATTCAAGAGTTGTCTCATAGATTTCTATGATAATTTAATATCATGTGAATATCTACAATGTCTCATTCTTCATCCTGGAGCCAAACGACTTAAATTCTTTTTAACTTCTATTTCCTTTGATTATGTCAGGCTAGGTCCATAGAAGCACATAGTAGAAGAGAGAAAGGCAACAATGGGGATTATCAGATAATCAGCTAATCAGATAATTTGTACTTTATAGTGTTTTCTCCCTCAAGTGTCATACTTCTGGTATAGAGAAAATTCCAAAGGAACTAATTAGTTTATTAGTGCATAACAATAGAATATATATTGAATATTGTTATTAAGTGGATTTCAAGGCCTAGGGACTCAGACCAGGCGTATTTGGAGCATCAGGACAGAGATTTTCATTTTAGAAACTCAGGAGAGTAGGCCAATTTGTATTCTGCCAGACTGGTATAAATTTTTCAGAAAATAAGCTATCCAATATTTTGCAAGTATTTAGCACCTGCAGCTGACTAATAACAGGAAATGTATGCTAATAATTTTAATTCAATTTTGAAATCATATATATATCTTGAATCCATTCACTCATTTCCATTTTCACTACTATTACTCAACTGGTAATGGATTAGTCTCTTAGGATAAACCACTTTGAAATTAGGGGGAAAAAAAAAGATTTGAGCTCTTTGAGTAAAGGGAAATACATAATTTAAATTTATTACTTATTCTGAGTTTCTGCTGAGAGCCACTTTTTCTAAATGCATTGCAGAGATGGGTACCTCAAACAGAGCATGATGGTCTTGTTCAGATAAAAAAAACTAATACTGAAGCTATTGGGATAGCTTGACTTTTTGAAGCAAGATAATGAGTGTTGGAGAATGTGCAGAGAAGTCACTTTGACTTCTGTCCAAATACAAAGTTGCACATATACAGAGATACACACCTAAAAGACTGGATGAAGAACAACTACTAGGAAGAAAATACCTACCAGAAAAACAAAAACTGTCACAAAACTTCCAAGTGAAAAATTAAACAAGAGTAGGCTAGCTAGTTCCAAATAGCCAGAGTAAAGAGGCCATCTTGAACACCATGTGCATTCCATAGACAACTCAGATTTAAAGTACCATTTATCACAATACTCTATACCTGTTTTGTTAAAAAATTAAAAGAAACCTCAAAAAGATTAAGCTGAAACAAAAGCAAATATTTGTATACTAGTAAAACATTAAGTTCTTCTAAAACAGATAGCAAACACTGATAGCAGATATACTGACTGACCAATGTAACCTCTGTAATATCCAGCATAAAATCACAAATTAAAAGACATATGATTGATTAGAATAATGTTATTCATAGCTAAGGTAAAAATTAAGCAAGAGAAAAATTTTAAAACACGGAAATTATGAAATTAGTAATTTGTTGTTGTTTAATCGCTAAGCTGGGTCCAACACTTTTGAGGCCCTATGGACTGTGGCCCACCAAGCTCCTCTGTCCATAGGATTTCCCAGGCAAGAATACTGGAGTGAGTTGCCATTTCCTTCTCCAGGGGATCTTCACAACTCAGGAATTGAACTCATGTCTTCTGCATTGCAGGCATGTTCTTTAGCATTTAGTCACAAGGGTAGTAAACTATTCAAAGTAACTCGAATAAATGTGAAAAAGTTTGAAAGTCAATTATAAATACAATTAGAGAACAATTAGAAAATATAAATTAATGTACTAAAAAGCTGAATCTCTAGAATTGAAGAATATGATTTTTTTTTTTCTGAATGGACTTGGAAATATTAGAAACTAGATAACATCAGTGAATATATATAGATAGAGTAGACACAAACAAAATACCTCTCCAAACAGCAGAATCAAGGTCAAAAAGTTTGAGTAACATGAATGAAGCTCAGTGATCTCTTTGAGTTTGATATATTTGTTATTGGAATGCTAGAAGAATAGGAGAAATAAATATTAGGGAATAAAATATTTCTAAAAATGATACGAAAATTATCTAGAATGCATATGCTCATAAATCACTAATCTAAATAAACACAACAAGAAACATAAAAAGGGTCCCAAGATGGCAGAGTGATAGGGCAGGGAGACCACCTTCTCCCCTACAATTTCATCAAAAGATCATTTGAATGCTGACCAATTTCCACAAAACAAACTTCTGAACATTGATGGAGGACATCAGACATCCAGAAAGGCAGCCCAATCTCTTCGAAAGGAGGTAGAGCAAAATATGAAAGATGAAAACAGAGACAAAAAAATTAGGGACAGAGACCCATCCCTGGGAGGGAGTCATGAAGGAGAAGTTTCCACACAGTAGCAAATCCTCAGAGGTGTGTCTGTGGGTAGTTTTGGAATCTCAGAACAATATAACTAGGTGAAAACAAACAAACAAAAAAAAAAAAAAACAAAACAAAACACACACACACACACACACACAGAACATGGGCCTAACCGCAACTACAAGTGGAGATGGAGAAGTGGCACAGAAACTTGCCTCTACCACCAGCGAGTTGGGGCTGGGCAGGGAGGCACAGTCTGCATCATCTGTCCTTAGGGTAAAGACAGGGCCTGAATGCCCTGAGGACAATCTGAGAGAGCTATTGTGAAATAGCAACCCAAACGAAGGAATTGCCAGAGACAAAAAAAAAAAAAGCCTTTCCCAGGAAATGCTCTTAATGTACATGACCCCTGGCATGCTTACAGAACAAAGGACTGAGTGAGTACCAAAGGAGAGCAAGCCAGCTGCCATATAGGGCCCTCCCTCCCCAGAGGCAAAGAGGCAGGTGTGGGACAGCCAGAGCCAGAAGACAAGGGGATGCTGCAATCTCAGCCCCAGAGACTGCATTTTCCACCAAACTCTGAACAGGCTCCCAGTTGCTAACCATGTATTCCTGGATCCTGGATGGTTCCCATCTTCTAGGAGTGTCACAGCCTGAGATCAGCTGCTCAGAGACTCACGGCACATCTGGGACTGCGCTCTTGTAGTACTCCCTGGAAACTGAGTGGCCAGGCCTGGGGAGGTGAATAAGATGCACAACCCACCTGGGACAGTGGACTCACAAAGCACCAGGTTGCCTGAGCTGCTCAGATCTGGGAAGGGCACAGAATGCATAGCCTATCTGGGTCTGTTCCCCTGAAGAGCATCTGAGAACCTGAGTGGCATGGACCTGGGAACTACATGAAATGCGGACCCACCTGGGACAGTGCCCTTACAAAGCACCCTGGAGCCTGAGCAGTGTGGACCTGGGAAGTACACATCACCTTGGGCTGTGGCAAACACAGTATGGACCATCCACTGTGAGCACTCCCCACATATGCCAGTAGTATTTGTTTTCAGTGTCCCTCCCTGACCACGACACAGCTGAACAAGTGAGCCTAAATAAAGTGGCCACCTTCGCCGTCTTATGTCAGGGTGGAAATTAGACACTGAAAGGACTTGCAAACAGAGGAAGCCAAAATAAACAAAGGGGAACCACTCTGGAAGTGACAGGTACAACAGATTAAAACCCTTCAGTTAATACTGAGATTGTGCATTTGAAGGGCACCTATAGACCTTGGGGCTTCACTGATAACTCAGATGATAAAGAATCTGCCTGCAATTCAGGAGACCCGGTTCTATCCCTGGGTCAGGAAGATCCCCTGGAGAAGGGAAAGGCTACCCACTCCAGTACTCTGGCCTGGAGAATTCTATGGACTGTAAAAGTCATGGGGTCACAAAGAGTCAGACATGACTGAGGGACTTTCACTTTCTATAGACCTTGAGAAAAAGTACAAGCCAGAACAAGGGACTATCTGACATTGAACTGACTCCACACAGTCCACATTATTCTAGAGAAATTCTTAGATATATATTTTAGTATTATCACTTTTTTTTAAATTTAGTTCTTTATTACTCCTTTAACTTTCATTTTTATAGCCACTTGTTGTTTAGCTGCCCAGTCGTTTCTGACTCTTAGCAATCTCATGGACTGTAGCCCACAATATTCCTCTGTTCATGGGATTTTCCAGGCAAGAATACTGGAGTGAGTTGCCAATTCCTTCTCCTTATAGCCACTATTACCATTCAAAAAAAGACTACATTTTGAAACAAATTCGATATATATATATATTTTTTTAATTTTTGTGATTGAATTTGTTTTATTTTTTATATTGTATTTGTGAGAATATAACTTTTTTCTTCATTTTTAATCTTTGATTTTTGAATCTAATCTTCAGTATCCATTTTCACTTTTGATTACTGGCTTGATTGCTCTCTCCCCTTTGACTCTCCCTTTTATTCTCCAGCTCACCTCTATCTCCTCCTTCTCTCTTCTCTTTTGCATATAACTCTGGATCTCTCTGTGTGTTCCTGGCTGTGGAGAATTGCTTCACCATTAACCTAGGGGTTTTATCTTCTGTGCTGTATGGATGGAGAAGCCTTGAGGCTACTGTCAGAGAAAGACTAAAAGCCAGAGGCAGGAGGCTTAAGTCCAAAACTTTAGAACATCAGAGAACTCCTGACTCCAAGGAACAATAATATACAAGAGCTCACCTAAAAGTCTCCATATCTACACTGAAACCAAGCTCCACCCAAGATCCGACAAGTTTCAGTGCAAAATGCACCACAATAATTCTCCAGCAAAATAGGAACACAAACTTGAACATTAAAAGATGGGCTGCCCAAAACCATGCCAAACCCATAAACACCCCAAAACTCATTACTGGACACTTCATTGCACTTCAGAGAAAAGAGATCCATCTCCACCCACCAGAACAGACACAAGGTCCCCCAACCAGGAAACCTTGACAAGCCACCTACAGGGAGAATACTTCACAAGTAGGAAGAATCATGAACTTCCAGCCTGAAAAAATGGTGTCCCAAATATAGCAATCTAAATAAAATGAAAAGGCAGAGAAATTTTCAGCAGGTGAAGGTAAAAATCCATCATGATAAAAACGCACCAAACAAAACAAAAGAGGAGGAGATAAGGAGTATTCCTGAAAAAGAAATCAGAATAATGATAGTAAAGATGATCCAAAATATTGAAAACAAAGTGCCATTACAGATAAATAGACTAGAGACAAGGATTAAAAAGATGCAGGAAATGTTTAACAAGGACTTAAAAGAAATAGAGGAGTCAATCAATAATGACCAATACAATAACTGAGATGAAAAGCACTCTGGAGGGAACCAACAGTAGAATAACTGAGGCAGAAAAGAGGATAAATTAGGTGGAAGATAGAATGGTGGAAATAAAGGAAGCAGAGAGGAAAACAGAAAAAAGAACTAAAAGAAATAAGGACAACCTCAAGAGACCTCTGGGACAATGTTAAACACCACAACATTCAAATTATAAGTGTCCCAGAAAAAGAAAACAAAAAGAAAGTGCATGAAAAAGTACTTGAGGAGATAATAGTTGAAAACTTTCTTAAAATGGGGAAGGAAATAGCCACCTGAGTCCAAAAAATAGTAGTAGGAAAGTTTAATATCCCACACACACCTATGGATAGATCAACTAAATGGAAAATTAACAAGGAAACACAAACTCTAAAGGATACAATGGACCAGTTAGACCTAATTGATATCTATAGGGCATTTCACCCAAAAACAATAGAATTCACCTTTTTCTGAAGTGCATATGGAACATTCTCCAGGATAGATCACATCCTGTGACATAAATCTAGCTTTGGTAAATTTAAAAAAGTGAAATCATTTCAGGCATCTTTTCTGATGACAATGCAGTAAGATTAGATGTCAACTACAGGAAAAAGAAAACTATTAAAAATAAAACATATGGAAGCTAAACAACATGCTTCTGAGTAACTAACAGATCAAATACCAAAATACCAAATACCAAAACCCTAATACCAAAACTAATACCTAATACCTAGTAAAAATACTTAACACAAACATGTAATACACATACCTACTACAAAATACCTAATACCAAAACCCTAATACACACAAAAAAGGAAACTACAGGGCAATATCACTGATGAACATAGATGCAAAAATCCTCAGCAACATTCTAGCAAACAGAATCCAACATCATATTAAAAATATCATACATCATGACCAAGTGGGCTTTATCCCAGTGATGCAAGGATTCTTCAATATTCACAAATCAATATTTGTTATATACCATTTAACAAATTGAAAGGTTAAAACCATATGATTATCCCAATAGATCCAGAGAGAGCCTTTGACAAACTTCAACATCCATTTATGATCAAAACTGTCTAGAAAGCAGGCATAGAAAGAACACAACTCAACATAGTAAAAGCCATATACAACAAACTCAAAGCAAACATTATCCTCAATGGTGAAAAATTGAAAGCATTTTCTCTAAAATCAGGAACAAGACAAGGGTGACCACTCTCACCACTAATATTCAACAGAGTTTTGGAAGTCCTAGCCACAAAAGCAGAGAAGAAAAAGAAAGTAATACAGGTTGGAAAATAAGAAATAATCACTGTTTGCAGATAACATGAGCCTCTACAAAGAAAACCCTAAAGACACCACCAGAAAGTTACTAGAGTTAATCAATGAATATAGAAAAGTTTAAAGCTATAAAACTAATACACAGAAATCCCTTGCATTCCTATACACTAACAATGAAAAAAACAGAAAGAGAAATTAAGGAAGCAATCCATTCATCATTGCAATGAAAAGAATAAAATATTTAGGAATAAATTTACCTAAAGAAACAAAGACAGATATATATATATATATATATATATATATATATATATATATATATATAAAAAATTAATGGAAGAAATTAAAAATGACTCAAATAGATGGAGAAATATGCCACGTTTGTGGATTGGAAGAACCAATGTATTGAAAATGAGTATACTACACAAAGCAATCAATATATTCAACACAATTCTTATCAAGCTATCAATGGTATTTTTCACAGAACTAGAACAAATAATTTCACAATTTGTATGGAAATACAGAAAACCTTGAAGAGCCAAAGCAAACTTGAGAAAGAATAGAACGGGAGGAATTAGCCTTCTTGAATTTAGACTATACAGCAAATCTACAGTCATCAAGACAGTATAATACTGGCACAAAGACAGAAATATAGATCAATTGAACAAAATAAAAGCCGAGAGATAAACCCCCACAATTATGGACACCTTAATTTAACAAAGGAGGCAAAAATATGCAATAGAGAAATGACAATCTCTTTAAAAAGTAGTGTTGGGAAAACTGGTCAACCTCCTGTAAAAGAATGAAACTAGAAAACTTTATAATACCATAAACAAAAATAAACTCAAATGGATTAAATATCTAAATGTAAGACGAGAAACTATAAAATTTTTAGAGGAAAATATAGGCAGAACACTCTCTGATATATATCACAGTAAGATCTTCTATGACCCACCTTCCAGAATAATGAAAATAAAAGCAAAAATAAACAAATGGAAACTAATTAACAGTTAGAACTGGACATGGAAAAACAGACTGGTTCCAAATAGGAAAAGGAGTATGTCAAGGCTGTATATTGTAACCGTGCTTATTTAACTTCTATGCAGAGTACATTATGAGAAACGCTGGACTGGAAGAAGCACAAGCTGGAATCAAGATTGCCGGGAGAAATATCAATAACCTCAGATATGCAGATGTCACCACCCTTATGGCAGAAAGTGAAGAGGAACTCAAAAGCCTCTTGATGAAAGTGAGAGTGGAGAGTGAAAAAGTTGGCTTAAAGTTCAACATTCAGAAAACGAAGATCATGGCATGCAGTCCCATTGCTTCATGGGAAATAGATGGAGAAACAGTGGAAACAGTGTCAGACTTTATTTTGGGGGGCTCCAAAATCACTGCAGATCGTGACTGTAGCCATGAAATTAAAAGATGCTTATTCCTTGGAAGGAAAGTTATGACCAACCTAGATAGCATATTCAAAAGCAGAGACATTACTGTGCCAACAAAGGTTCTTCTAGTCAAGGCTATGGTTTTTCCTGTGGTCATGTATGGATGTGAGAGTTGGACTGTGAAAAAGGCTGAGTGCCGAAGAATTGATGCTTTTGAACTGTGGTGTTGGAGAAGACTGTTGAGAGTCCCTTGGACTGCCAGGAGATCCAACCAGTCCATTCTGAAGGAGATCAGCCCTGGGATTTCTTTGGAAGGAATGATGCTCAAGCTGAAACTCCAGTACTTTGGCCACCTTATCTGAAGAGTTGACTCATTGGAAAAGACTCTGATGCTGAGAGGGATTGGGGGCAGGACGAGAATGGGACGACAGAGGATGGGATGGCTGGATGGCATCACTGACTCGATGGATGTGACTCTGAGTAAATTCCGGGAGTTGGTGATGGACAGGCAGGCCTGGAGTGCTGCAATTCATGGGGTCGCAAAGAGTCGGACACGACTGAGTGACTGAACTGAACTGAATTAAACTTAAAAACTTTTGCACAATGAAGTAAACTATATGCAAGGTGAACAGGCAACCTTCAGAATGGAAGAAAATAATAGCAAACGAAATAATGGACAAAGAATCAGTCTCCAAAACAAGAAGCTCATGAAGCTCAATACCAGAAAATTAAAGACCCAATCAAAAAGTGGGCCCAAGAACTAAACAGACATTTATCCAAAGAAGACATACAGATGGCTAACAAACACATTAAAAGATGTTCAACATCACTCATCATCAGAGAAATGCAAATGAAAACCACAATTAGATGCCATCTCACATTGGTCAGAATGGCTCTCATCAAAAAGCCTATAAACAATAAATGCTGGAGAGGGTGTGGAGAAATGGGAACCTTCTTATAGTGTTCATGACAATGCAAACTAGTACAGCCATTATGGATAACAGTGTGAAGATTCCTAAAAAACTGGAAATAGAACTGCCATATGACCCAGCAATCCCACTGTTGGGCATACACACTAAAGAGACCAGAATTTAAAGAGACACATGCACCCAAATATTCATTGCAGCACTGTTTACAATAGCTAGGACATGGAAGCAACCTAGATGTCCATCCACAGATGAATGGATAAAGAAGTTGTGGTACATATACACAATGGAATATTCAGTTCAGTTCAGTCGCTAAGTCGTGTCCAACTCTTTGTGACCCTATGAATCACAGCACGCCAGGCCTCCCTGTCCATCACCAACTCTGGAGTTCACTCAAACTCATGTCCATCCAGTCAGTGATGCCATCCAGCCATCTGATCCTCTGTCGTCCCCTTCTCCTCCTGCCCCCAATCCCTCCCAGCATTGGGTGTTTTCCAATGACTCAACTCTTTGCATGAGGTGGCCAAAGTACTGGAGTTTCAGCTTCAGCATCAGTCCTTCCAATGAACACCCAGGACTTATCTCCTTTATGATGGACTGGTTGGATCTCCTTGCAGTCCAAGGGACTCTCAAGAGTCTTCTCCAACACCACACTTCAAAAGAATTAGTTCTTTGGCACTCAGCTTTCTTCACAGTCCAACTCTCACATCCATACATGACCACTGGAAAAACCATAGCCTTGACTAGATGGACCTTTGTCTGCAAAGTGATATCTCTGCTTTTCAATATACTATCTAGATTGGTCATAACTTTCCTTCCAAGGAGTAAGCGTCTTTTAATTACTCAGCTACAAAAGTAGAATGCATTTGAGTCAGTTCTAATGAGATGGATGAAAGTGAAGCCTATTATAGAGAGTGAAGTAATTCAGAAAGAGAAGCTCCAATACAGTATATTAGCGCATATAAAGATCCCCTGGAGAAGGAAATAGAAACCCACTCCAGTACTCTTGCCTAGAAAATTCCATGGATAGAGGAGCCTGGTGGGCTCCAGTCCATGGGGTCGCAAAGAGTCGGAGACTATTGAGCGACTTCACTCACTCACTCATTCATGGAATTTAGAAAGATGGTAACCATGACCTTGTATTCAAGACAGCAAAAGAGGCACAGATGTAAAAAACAGACTTTTGGACTATGTGGGAGAAGGTGAGGGAGGGATGATTTTAGAGAATAGCTTTGAAATATGTTTACTACCATATATAAAATAGATGACCAGTGCAAGTTTGATGCTTGAAGCAGGGCACTCAAAGCCGGTGCTCTGAGACAACCCAAAGTGATGGGTTGGGAAGGGAGGTGGGAGGAGGGGTTCAAGATAGAGGGACACATGTATACATGTGCCTGATTCATGTCGATATGCAGCAAAAATATATTTTTGGAACAATACTGTAGAGTAGTTAGCCTCCGACTGAAAGAAATAAATTAATTGAAATAAATAAATTGAAAGAAATAAATTAAAGAAAAATTTAAAAATAAAAATAAAAGGGCCCAAATCAATGACTAAACAAAAATATTTAAAGAAGTCAGCTCAACTCCAGAAAAATAAATGACCCAATCAAAAAAATGGGCCAAAGATCTAAATAGACATTTCTCCAAAGAAGACATACAGATGGCTAACAAACACATGAAAAGATGCTCAACATCACTCATTATCAGAGAAATGCAAATCAAAACCACTATGAGATACCATTTCACACCAGTCAGAATGGCTGCGATCCAAAAGTCTACAAATAATAAATGCTGGAGAGGGTGTGGAGAAAAGGGAACCCTCTTACACTGTTGATGGGAATGCAAACTAGTACAGCCACTATGGAGAACAGTGTGGAGATTCCTTAAAAAACTGGAAATAGAACTGCCTTATGATCCAGCAATCCCACTGCTGGGCATACACACTGAGGAAACCAGAAGGGAAAGAGACACGTGTACCCCAATGTTCATCGCAGCACTGTTTATAATAGCCAGGACATGGAAGCAACCCAGATGTCCATCAGCAGATGAATGGATAAGAAAGAGGTGGTACATATACACAATGGAGTATTACTCAGCCATTAAAAAGAATACATTTGAATCAGTTCTAATGAGGTGGATGAAACTGGAGCCTATTATACAGAGTGAAGTAAGCCAGAAGGAAAAACACCAATACAGTATACTAACGCATATATATGGAATTTAGAAAGATGGTAACGATAACCCTGTATACGAGACAGCAAAAGAGACACTGATGTATAGAACAGTCTTATGGACTCTGTGGGAGAGGGAGAGGGTGGGAAGATTTGGGAGAATGCCATTGAAACATGTGAAATGTCATGTATGAAACGAGATGCCAGTCCAGGTTCAATGCACGATGCTGGATGCTTGGGGCTGGTGCACTGGGACGACCCAGAGGGATGGTATGGGGAGGGAGGAGGGAGGAGGGTTCAGGATGGGTTCTTAAATTTGTAAGGAATATATTAAATTAAAAAAATAAATAAATAAAAAGTCTACTTAAAATCAAAAAAAAAAAAAAAAGTCAGAAAACACAAATGCATATATGGAATATGCAAAGGACCAAAAATAAGAACACCAAAGTCTTCATTTGAAATAATTGTAATTGTATTTGTACATTGGACAAAAGGAAATATAGGCCTAGGGCAACTAGTCCCATTGCAACAATAAGACAATGGGACATCTTTAAAGTGATGAAAGTATCATATTAATCTAGACTTTTATATCTCACAATAAAAAATATCCTTCAGAAATGTAGATGAAATAAAGATATCTTTGACAAGCAAAAGTTGACATAGTTCATACCCTTTAGGACTACAATGTGTAAGAAAAAATAAATAGGTTTTGCAGGCACAAAGGAAATACTAACAGTAAGGAGTCTGAATCTACACAAATAATGGGAAACTTAGTAAGTAGTAAATCAGTAAGTAATTAGTAGTAGGTAAATTAGTAGTAAAAATTAGTACATTATTAAGTAAATACAAAACAATTTTTCTCAAGTTAATATCTTTAAAATGTGATTGGCAGGGTAAATCAAACAAAAGCTAGAGAGTTTAGGATATTTTTCATATACAGGATTAAAATATATGCAGACGATAGCACACAGAGGAAATGGACATCACCTGCTATCACATTGTCACATGTTTATATGAGAATGGATAAAATAATTATTTAAAGACAGAATTTAAAAAGTTAAAGCATCTGCTTTAAAATTTAGAGCATCCAATAAATAAAAACAAAAATAAAGATACTAGGTCAATAAAAGAGGTAAAAATGGAATACTAAATATTATAATTAATTTACCAAAAAAAAAGAAAGAAAATAAAATGAGAATAGATAAAGCAAAGGAAAAAGAGGAAAGAACAGTTCAGTTCAGTTCAGTTCAGTCACTCAGTCGTGTCCGACTCTTTGTGACCCCATGAATCGCAGCACGCCAGGCCTCCCTGTCCATCACCAACTCCCGGAGTTCACTCAGACTCACGTCCATCGAGTCAGTGATGCCATCCAGCCATCTCATCCTCTGCCGTCCCGTTCTCGTCCTGCCCCCAATCCCTCACAGCATCAGAGTCTTTTCCAATGAGTCAACTCTTCACATGAGGTGGCCAAAGTACTGGAGTTTCAGCTTTAACATCATTCCTTCCAAAGAAATCCCAGGGCTGATCTCCTTCAGAATGGACTGGTTGGATCTCCTGGCAGTCCAAGGGACTCTCAACAGTCTTCTCCAACACCACAGTTCAAAAGCATCAATTCTTCGGTGCTCAGCCTTCTTCACAGTCCAACTCTCACATCCATACATGACCACAGGAAAAACCATAGCCTTGACTAGACGGACTTTTGTTGCAAAGTAATGTCTCTGCTTTTGAATATGCTATCTAGGTTGGTCATAACTTTCCTTCCAAGGAGTAAGGGTCTTTTAATTTCATGGCTGCAATTACCATCTGCAGTGATTTTGGAGCCCCCAAAAATAAAGTCTGACACGGTTTCCACTGTGTCCCCATCTATTTCCCATGAAGTGATGGGACCAGATGCCATGATCTTCGTTTTCTGAATGTTGAGCTTTAAGCCAACTTTTTCACTCTCCACTTTCACTTTCATCAAGAGGCTTTTGAGTTCCTCTTCACTTTCTGCCATAAGGGTGGTGTCATCTGCATATCTGAGGTTACTGATATTTCTCCCGGCAATCTTGATTCCAGCTTGTACTTCTTCCAGCCCAGCGTTTCTCATGATGTACTCTGCATAGAAATTAAATAAGCAGGGTGACAATATACAGCCTTGATGTACTCCTTTTCCTATTTGGAACCAGTGTGTTGTTCCATGTCCAGTTCTACCTGTTGCTTCCTGACCTGCATACAGATTTCTCAAGAGGCAGGTCAGGTGGTCTGGTATTCCCATCTCTTTTAGAACTTTCCACAGTTTATTGTAATCCACAGAGTCAAAGGATTTGGCATAGTCAATAAAACAGAAATAGATGTTTTTCTGAAACTCTCTTGCTTTCCATGATCCAGCAGATGTTGGCAATTTAGGCACACCCAAATAGATAACTAAATTAGATCAAATATCAGTGGATTATACATACTAATTATATTGCAGAAGTTCTCCCCCAGAAATGAGAGTACTGAGCTCCACATGTGTTCTACCACCCAGGGAGCCTACTCTAGGAAGATGAATCTCCAGAATATTTGACTTTGAAGACTAGCAGGTCTTAATTTTGGAAGCCCCATAAGAAAGGGGAAAATAGAGATTTCACTCTAAAATGTGCACATAAATTCTCACACGCTTGAAATCTAGTATTTCAAGGAAAAGGCCAAATTTGCTAGAATCATGGACCAGACTTAACTACCGGTCTTGGAATGTTTCTTGAAGTTGGGTAGGGCAGGTGGGCTATGACTCACCTCAGGAACAAAGACACTGGTGGCAGCTGCATTTGGAGGCATCTACTGGATGAACACTGCTACTGGAAGCTGCCATCTTGGTTCATTAGAGCCTTTAAGAACTGGCTGAATCCAATAGCCTGCTCAATCCAATAGTTTTCAGTGCTAGGAAGCCTCAGGCCCAATAATTGACTGGACATAAATTAGCAGATAGGCTGCTTAAAGCCTTCCTCAGCCCACAGACACCTCTAGAGATGTCCCAAGACCTGGCCCTTCTCACCAAAGGGACAAGACTGAGCTCCATGCAGAAGTGAGAAGATATCAGCCCTTCCCATCCAAGAATCCTGCACTAGCCTCTAAACCAACCTCACCCACTATGGTGCAGAACCTACTCCACTGTCCCACCCTGCAAAACACACACACAAACACATACACAAACAGTATCTTGCAGCTTGAAGATACATGCCAACCACAGCAGGCCAGACCCTAACCTGGGACAAGCTAAGCCTTTGCTCTGTCCACTAGCAGGCCAAAGAAAGCTTCAGGATAACTGGAACCCAGGCACAAGTATGCCAGGAAGTGCCCCTCTCCAACAAGGATTAGAGACAAGTTCTGCAATGTCTGGAAACTGCACTTGTACTCAGAAAATGAGCCTTGCCTACCAGTATTCCAGCACAAACCTGGCTTTACATGCCAGTGGGTGAGAAACAGCCCTGGAGTCAAAGGGACATTGTCACTCCCCACCAGTGAGCCAGCAGTAACCCCGGGGCCACCTACAATTCTACAGTGAGAAGCTGACTCTTCATCTGACAGCAGACAGCAGACAGCTTGGCAGAGTCTGGCAACCAACCAGGTTGGGAGCCAACAAAGCCTACTAGACCACCCATATAGTCAGCCTCTCACAGTAGAAGGACCCACACAGCCCTCTTAAAGGGACTCATTAGAGAACATAGCTTGAAAAATTAAAAGGGAGTGCAGGGCAGGTACTCATTGGATGAATCATACAGAAAGCCACCTTCAAATTTGAAAAGCATAACTAACCTACCACATGCATAAAAATATAAATAGTAACTTAGACAAAATGAAATAATAAAGGAATATGATACACATGAAAGAGCAAAATTAAATGCCAAAAGAAAAACTAAGTGAAGTGGAGATAGGAAACCCACCCAAGAAACAGTTCAGAGTAATGATCATAAAGATAATCAAAGAACTCAGGAAATCATGGCTGGTTATTATGCTTCTCAATAACAAATGAATAACTGGAGAAATCAAAGGAAAAAAATCAGAAATAAATGAAAATGACTATATGAAAATTCACACCTGTGGGATGGAGCAAAAACAGTTCTAAGAGGGAAGTTTACAGTGATACA
Source organism: Bos mutus (assembly GCF_027580195.1). Classification (NCBI taxonomy): domain Eukaryota; kingdom Metazoa; phylum Chordata; class Mammalia; order Artiodactyla; family Bovidae; genus Bos; species Bos mutus. The sequence goes on along the minus strand of NC_091631.1, from coordinate 68,265,384 downwards.
AATATGGTGATATAGTGATTACTTCAGGGGAAAAAAAAAAAAAACTCAAATAAACAACCTAACTGAAAGAAACTATAAAAGAAGAGCAAATCAAACCCAAAGGTGGTAGAAGGAAGGAAATAATAAAATCAGAGCAAAAGTAAACAAGATAGAGACTAAATAACAGTAGAAAATATCAGTAAAATTAAATGCTGGTTGTTCGAAAAGATAAAGAAAACTGGTCAACCTTTAGCCAGACTCATAAAGGAAAAAGGGAGAGAACCCGTATCACTAAAATAAGAAATTGAAAAAGAGAAATTACAAATAACACCACAGAAATGCACAGGATCATAAAAGACTACTATGAACTACTCAACTCTATAATAAAATGGACAACCTAGAAGAAATTGAAAAGTTCTTATAATGGTACAATCTTCCAAGACTGAAGTAGGAAGAAATCAAAAATATTAACAGATTAATTACAAGTACTGAATTTGAATCAGAGCTTTAAAAACTCTCAACAAGCAAAAGTCCAGGACCAGATAGATTCACAGATGAATTCTACTAATTATTTAGGGAAGGATAAACACCAATCTTTCTCAAACTATTAAAAAAAAACCAAAAAACAAAAAACAAATAAGAGGAAGGAACACTTCCAAACTGATTCTATGGAGCCAGAATCTGATACCAAAACCAGACAAAGATATCACAAAAAAGAAAAATTACAATCCAATACCACTGATGAATATAAATGCAAAATATACTTTACAAAATACTAGTAAACCAAATATAATAATACATTTATTCCAGGGATAAAATCCTAGCCATAGTAAAAAAAAAAAAAAAAAAAAAATCAGTTATATACCCAGGAATAAAATTGCCAGGTCATATGGTAGTTCTATTTTGATGGTTTGAGAAAATTCCATACTTTTTTTTTCCACAGTGGATGTGCCAATTTGCATTCCCACCAACAATGAATAAGGGTTCCTTTCTCTGTAGAAAAATCCAGCCAATATTTGTTATTTGTGCTGTTTCTGATGATAATGATTCTGACAGGTATGAGATGACATTTCACTGTGGATGTGATTTCCATTTCATGATGGTACCATTTATGTATCTGTTGGCCATCTATATTTGCTCTTTGGGGGGGGGATATATATATATATATTTAGTTCTGCTAATTTTTAATTTGATTTTTTTGTTTTTTGATATTGAGTTTATGAGCTGCTTATGCATGCTTTATATTAATCCCTTATCAGTTACACCATTTGCAAATATTTTCTCTCATACAGTAGGTTGTTTTTAGTTTTATCAATTGTTGCCTTTTTTGTGAAAAAGCTTCTAAATTTAATTAGGTCTAATTTTTGTTTGTTTGTTTGTTTGTTTTTATTTCCTTCACTTAGAATACAGATCTAAAGCAATTACTACAATATGAAAAAGAGGGTTCTGTCTATGTTTTCCTCATATTTTACAGTATCTGGTACCTACACTGCAGGCAGATTCTTTACCATCTGAGTCACCAGGGAAGATCTGTTCTAATGTTCTGATTTCATCTTTTGCATGTAGCTGGTCAGTTCTCCACTGTTTTGTTGTTCAGTTGCCCAGTGGCATCTGACTCTGCCATCCCATGGACTGCAGAACACCAGGCTTCCCTATCTTTAACTATCTCCCGAAGTTTGCTCAAATTCATGTCCATTGCATAGGTAATGACATCCAGCCATCTCATCCTCTGATACCCTCTTCTCCTTTTGCCCTCAATCTTTCTGAGCATCAGGGACTTTTCCAATGAGTTTGCATCAGATGACCAAAATACTGGAGTTTCAGCTTTATCATCAGTCCTTCCAAAGAGTATTCAAGGCTGATTTACCTTAAGATTGACTGGTTTGATCTCCTTGCTGTCCAAGGGACTTCCAGGAGTCTTCTCCAGCACCACAAATTGAAGGCCTTAATAAAGAAGGTGTTCTTCCTTCTTTATAGTCAGCTCTCACATCCATACATGACCACTCGGAAGATGTGTAGTCAAGGCTATGGTCTTCCCAGTTCTCCATATGAAGAAACTGTCTTTTCTCCATTGTGTAGTCTTGCCTCCTTTGTCATAGATTACTTGACATATAAATGTGTGGGTTTATTTCTGGGTTCTACATTCTGTTCCATTGATCTATATATCTGTTTTTATGCCAGTACCATACTTTGATGGTAAAATTTGTATAGTTTTAGACAGGGGAAATCATTACTGCAGCTGATTTTTTCTTTCCCAATAAAGTTTTGGTTATTCAGTGTCTTTTATGGTTCCACAAATTTTTTTAAATTATTTGTTTTAGTTCTATGAAAAATTTCCTTATTTTGATAGGGATTGCATTAAATCTGTAGATTGCCTTGGGTAGTATATTCATTTTAACAGTATTTATTCTTCCAACCACAAAGCATGATGTATCTTTGCATCTGTTTTTATCATTTTCAGTTTCTTTCATCAGAGTATTATAGTTATTGTAGTATGATTCTTTTGGTTTCTTATGCCTAGTAAAGGCATATTCCTAGGTATTTTATTCTTTTTGATGTGACAGTAAATGGGTTTTTTCTTTAAATTATTTTCCTGATACTTCATTGTGAGTATATAGAAATTCACTAGATTTTCTGTATATTAATTTTGTATCTTGCAACTTTACCAAATTCATTGATGAGCTCTAGTAGTTTTCCAGTGATGTCTTCAGGATTTTCTATGTATAGTATATGTCATTTGCAAATAGAAACATTTTTTCTTCCTTTTCAATTTGGATTCCTTTAATTTCTTTTTCTTCTATGATTGCTATAGGGAGAGTTTTCAAAATTAGGTTGAATAAAAGTGTTGAATGCATGAATCCTTGTCTTGTTCCTGATCTTAGAGAAATTCTTTCAGCTTTATGCCACTGAATATAATGTTAGCTCTGAGTTTATCACTTGTGGCTTTTATTATGTTGAAGTATGCTCCTACTATGAGCACATTCTGAAGAGTTTTTTTTATAAACAGATGTTGATTTTTATCAAAAGCTTTTCTGCATCTACTGAGATGAACATCTGATTTCTGTTCTTCAGTTTGTTAATGAGGTGTAATTAGTTGTTGTTGCTCAGTCTCTCAGTTGTGTCTGACTCTCAGTGACCCAGTGAACTGCAGCATGCCAGGCTTCCTTGACCTTTACCACTGACCAGAGCTTGCTCAAACTCATGTCTATTGACTCAATGAAGCCATCCAAACGTCTTCTGCTGTCCCCTTCTTCTATTGCTTTCTATCTTTCTCAGAATCAAGGTCTTTCCAATGAGTCAGCCCTTTGCATCAGCAGGCCAAGAACAGAAGCTGCAGCTTCAGCATCAGTCTTTCCAATGAATATTCAACATTGATTTCCTTTCCAATTGACTGGTTTGATCTCCTTGCTTTTAAAGGGACTCAAGAGACCTCACCAGCACCACAGTTTGAAAGCATCAGTTCTTTGGTGCTCAGCTTTCTTTACAGTCCAATTCTCACAGCCATACATGACTACTGGAAAAACCATAGCTTTAAATATATGGACCTTTGCTGGCAAAGTAATGTCTCTGCTTTTTAATGTGCTGTCTAGGTTTGTCATAGCTTTTCTTTCAAGGAACAAATATCTTTTAATTCATGGTTGCGCTCACCATCCATGGTGATTTTGGAGACCAAGAAAATAAATTCTGTCACTGTTTCCATTGTTTCTCCTTCTATTTGCTATAAAGTGATGGGACCAGATGCCATGATTTTCATTTTTTGAAGGTTGACTTTTAAGCCAGGTTTTTCACTCTCCCCTTTAACCTTCATCAAGAGGCTCTTTAGTTCCTCTTCACTTTCTGCCATGAGGGTGGTGTCATCTGCATATCTGAGATTATTGATATTTCTCCTGGCAATCTTGATTCTAGCTTGTGACCATTTATCCAAAGTTTTTCCACGATGTACAGTGCATGTAAGTTAAATAAACATGATGGCAATATACAGCCTTGACACACTCCGTACTCAATTCTGAACCAATCGGTTGTTCACTTGTTCCATGTCTGGTTCCAGCTGTTGCTTCTTGACCTGCATACTGGTTTCTCAAGTGCAGGTAAGGTCTTCTGGTATTCCCATCTCTTGAAGAATTTTCCAGTTTGTTGTGATCCACACAAAGACTTTAACATAATCAATGAAGCAGAAGTAGATGCTTCATAGATCCAACCTGTGTTGCTTTTTCTATGATCCAACGTGTGTTAGCAATTTCATCTCTGTCTCCTCTGCCTTTTCTAAATCCAGTTGGTATATTTGTAAGCCCATACATCATGTACTGTTGAAGCCTAGCTTGGAAGATTTTGAGCATTATCTTGCTACTGCTACTGCTAAGTCACTTCAGTCGTGTCCGACTCTGTGTGACCCCATATACGGTTGCCCACCAGGCTCCCCCATCCCTGGGATTCTCCAGGCAAGAACATTGGAGTGGGTTGCCATTTCCTTCTCCAATGCATGAAAGTGAGAAGTGAAAGTGAAGTCACTCAGTCGTGTCCGACTCTTAGCGACCCCATGGACTGCAGCCTTCCAGGCTCCTCCATCTTGCTAGCATGTGAAATTAGTGCAATTGAGAGAGAGTTTGAACATTCTTCGGCATTGCCCTTCTTTTGGATTGGAATGAAAACTGACCTTTTCCAGTCCTGTGACCACTGCTGAGCTTTCAAAATTTGCTGTATATTGAGTGAAGTGCTTTAATATAATCATCTTTTAGGGTTTGAAATAACTCAGCTGGAATTCCATCACCCCCACTAGCTTTGTTTGTAAATGCTTCCTAAGGCCCATTTGACTTCGCATTCCAGGATATCTGCCTCTAGGTTAGTGACCACACCATCATGGTTAGCCAAGTCACTAAGTTTTCTTTTTTGTACAATTCTTTGCATTCTTGTCACCTGTTCTTAATATCTTCTGCTTCTGTTAGGTCCATACTACTTCTTTCCTTTTTTGTCCCTATCTTTGCATGAAATGTTTCCTTCGTATCTCTGATTTTATTGAAGGGATCTCTAGTCTTCCCCATTCTACTGTTTTCCTCTATTTCTCTACATTGTTCACTTAGAAAGGCTTTCTTTTCTCTCCTTGCTATTCTTTGGAACTCTGTATTCAGATGGAAATTTCTTTCCTTTTCTCCTTTGTCTTTTGCTTCTCTTCTTTACTCAGCTAATGTAAGAAGTCCTCAGGCAATCATTTTGCCTGTTTGCACATTTTTTCTTGGGGATTGTTTTGATCACCACCTCCTGTACAATGTCACCACTCTGTCCATAGTTCTTCAGGCACTCTGTTTATCAGATCTAGTCCCTTGAATCTGTTACTTCCACTGTATAATCATAAGGGATGTGATTTAGGTCATACCTGGTAGCCTAATGGTTTTCCCTAGTTTCTTCAACTTAAGTCAGAATTTTGCAATAAGGAGTTCATGATCTGAACTACAGTCAGCTCCCAATCTTGTTTTTGCTGACTGTATAGAGCATTTCCAACACGGCTGCAGAGAATATAATCAATCTTATTTTGATATTGACCCTCTGATGATGTCCATGTGTAGAGTCCTCTCTTGTGTTGTTGGAAGAGAGTGCTTTCTATGACCAGTGCATTCTCTTGGCAAAATTTTGTTAGCCTTTGCCCTGTTTCATTTTGTACTTCAAGGCCAATCTTGCCTGTTACTTCAGGTATCTCTTGACTTTCTACTTTTGCATTCCAGTCCCTTATGATGAAAATGACATCTTTTTTTTTTTTTTGGTGTTAATTCTAGAGAATCTTGTATGCCTTCATAGCTGATCCAGGGTATTCGAAGCGGGGACGGCTTGGGCGACCTATTTATTTAAATATTTTATCAAAGATATAAAGAGTAACAGGATGAGGATAGCTCAGTAGGAAAATTCGGTGGAGAAAAGAGGCTGAGTAGCTTGGTTTACGCGGGAGACCAATAAAACTTCAAGACAAGAAGTTTGCACCACTTACATAGGCCACAGGCGTCCTTCCATTCTCCCTAAGGAGAGGAGACACTGAGGCCTCCCCAGTCGGATCTTAGAAGCCCAGGCATAATTAGTAAGCATGGCAGGTTCCGTGCTCCAGATGGAGACTCAACCAGAGTGAGAAAGAGAGTGACATGGGGAGACCAGTATTTCGAGAAACTGATCGATCCCCATTCTTTATTTTCCATGGTCTACTTTTATACACTGAGATGTTATGCAAAAGTCACGCAGGGTCAGCAGTCCTGACTTTTATCAAAGTCAGGTGCTTCATACAAATGTATACAGAGGTTTTAGGGGTGTTACATCATCTTCTGGCCAGGGGGGCCTGCTGACAATTTATGACCCTCTCCTTGTGACAGCGGTCAGTCAACCAGGACACTTATTTCTCCAGGGGTGATTATTCTTAAAACAGACGCCACCCAAATAAAGTTACATTCCTATAGGGTGAGGGTGTAATGGGTTTTAGTTAAGGAAAGAATTTACTTAGCCTAAGGTCTAATGTGATTTATATCAAAGGCTAATACTTATTTCTTCTATATATTCATTAATGTGTGTAAGGGCAGGGGATGTGGAGTCTTAGCAACAAACATTGGCTCAAAAATTGAAAAACCCTTCACCAATACAATTTCTAATCAGCCTATTATACTAATACTAGTAGTTTTCTAACTTTTCTAAGGAACCTGTTTTTAGAAGGTTTAAAGCATCTCATGCCTCTCATGGTTGGGAGGCTGTGAGCAATCACATGTGGCTGGACAAGCCTGTCAGGCAGGCCAGAGAACCTTCAGAGGAGTTTGTAGGTTAAAACACTCTTGTCACGCCCAGAAGTTTTTATTAACTGGAGCTCTAAGTTAACTCCTTCTCTGAAAAAGGTGGTGGGGGACAGCCTCCCGTAAAGTCAGAGATGTAGGTGAGAGCACAAAGTAGTAAAATAGGCAGGCTCTGGTTATGGGGGTAGATGCTAGAGGATTTCCAGGGGGACTCCTGAGGCTTGATGCCGCCTTTGCGTATGTCGAGGCTCCTTCCTCAGGACCTTTGCCACGGGCGGAGTACCTCACTCTGGCCCCCAACATTCATATAGGCATTTGACATCAGCTTCTTCAGCATTATTTGTGTGGCATTGAATTAGATTACTATGATATTGAATGGTTTGTCTTGGCAATGAACTGAGATCATTCTGTCGTTTTTGAGATTGCACCCAAGTAGTGCATTTCAGGCTCTATTGTTGACTATTACAGCAGATATTGAAAATCTTTTCATCCCTGGGATAAATCCCATATGATCATGGTGTATGACTCTATTATTGAATTTTATTTGTTAATTAAAAAAATATTTTTCATCATTATTATACATTTTCCATTATACAAGTCTTTTACTGCCTTGGTTATTTTCTTCCTAATTGTTTTATTCTTTTGACACTATTGCAGATAAATTATTTTTCTCATTTCTTTTCAGACATTTATTTATGACTATATAGAAATTAAATTTTTTTGTATGTTTATTTTATATCCTTCAACTTTACTCAGTTCATTAAATAGTTCTAACCATTTTTGATGGATTATTAAGGATGTTTCTATATAAAAGACCTGGTACAGAAGAATATTACGAATCAGGTTAAAGCTTCAGTGGGGATCACAGACCCTTTTGCTAGTCAAAACTGCTGTGTTTATTCTTAGCAAAATCTGGGTATCTGGAATAGGCCAGGACTTGTCTATACTCCAAGACAAGTGGTACAGTATCCAATCCTTCAGGTAACTCCCAGATAAATTGGAACATCAGATGTACAATTTGACTTTTTTTTTTTTTTTTTCCTTTTCAGAGAGTATCTGTCAGCTGGGATTTATTGCCTGCTCACTCTGCAAGGTGTGGGGGGAAAGAGCTGTGATGAGTGCTTGCCTCCATATTGGTTCAGACAGCTTTGTTTATTGTAACCCCAGGACTACTAGTGTATACAGATCTCTTTTAGTTCCTGAAACCTGTCCCTTAGGTAATGCCTTGAAACAGCTGAGGCTTCAACTATAAGGTCCAACCCTTTAGCCACTCAGGAAAAAGCTGGGAGGCAGAGGGTTTCTTCTAGTTATATGACACTGCTGCTAGGGTTGGGATTTTGGCAAAAAAAATGCCTTCACTTTTTCTTCTGGTTTCCATGTGGTTGCTTTTATACTTTTATTCAGTATAAGTGGTAGTCACTCAGTTGTGTCCAACTCTTTGAGACCCTATGGACTGTACCCAGCCAGACTCCTCTTTCCATGGAATTCTCCAGGTGAAAATACTGGAGTAGTTGCCAATTCCTACTCCACAGAATCTTCACAACCCAGAGACCAAACCTGTGTCTCCTGCACTGCAGGCAGATTCTTTACTATCTGAGCCACCAGATGTTCATTACCCAATACAGAGTGCCCTCTAATTAGTTTTGGCATTTCTTATAAAGGTAATCTACCTATGAGTTGTTATCAAATTGGTATATCCTGGGGAAAGGAGAATGCAAGACTTCTTATTCAATCATCTTGCTGATCTGTGTGTATCATTCATCTCAGTAAAATTTGGTATCATTGTGTCCAAAGTGACAGTTTGTCCATGCTTAATTGTGTTTGACTTTGCAATACTTTGGACTGTAGCCTGCCAGCCTCCTCTGTCTAAGTTAAAACAATAATATAAAAATGCTTATCATGGAAGCTGGCCCTGGAGATTTAAAAAAAAAAAAAAAATAAAAAACTTTTTAAAGATATTTGGCACAATGTCTGACAGATAGTAACTCTCCAGTTGATGGTCAATACTGAAATTAGACTGATTACATTCTTTGTAGCCAAAAATGGAAAAGCTCTATACTCTTAGCAAAAAGCAAAAACAAGACCTAGAACTGACTGTTGGACAGATCATAAGCTCCTTATTGTGAAATTCAGGTTTAAGATGAAGAAAGTTGGAAAAACCACTAGGCCATTCAGGTATGACCTAAATCAAATCCCTGATGATTTTACAGTAGACATGGCAAATAGATTCAAGGAATTAGATCTGATAGAGTGCCTGAAAACTCTTGATGGATGTTTGTAACATTGATCAAGAAGTGATAACCAAAACTATCCTCAAGTAAAAGAAAGACAAGAAAGCAGAATGGCTGTCTGAGGAGGCCTTACAAATAGCTAAGTAAAGAAGAGAAGCAAAAGACAGAGGAGAAAAGGAAACATATATCCATCTGAGTGTAAGTGTAGAGTTTCAAAGAATAGCAAGGAGAAATAAGAAAGCCTTCCTCAATTATCAATGCAAAGAAGTAGAGGAAAACAATGGAATGAGAAAGACTAGAGATATCTTCAAGAACATTAGAGATACCAAGGGAATATTTCAATCAAAGATGGTTCACAATAAAGGACAGAAACAGCAAGGAACTAACAGAAGCAAAAGGTATTGTGAGGTGGTAGTAATACCTAGAAGAACTATACAAAATGGTCTTAATGACCTAGATAAACACAATGGTATACTTACTCACCTAGAGCAAGACATCCTGGAGTGTGAAGTCAAGTAAGCCTTAGGAAACATCACTGCAAACAAAGCTAGTGGAGGTGATGGAATTAAAGCTAAGCATTTTCAAATCCTAAAAGATGATGCTGTGAAAGTGCTGCACTCAATATGCCAGCAAATTTGGAAAACTCAGCAGTGCTCACAGGACTGGAAAAAGTCAGTTTTCATTTCAATCCCAAAGAAGGGCAATGCCAAAGAATGTTCAAACTACTGCACGATTTTGCTCATTTCACATGCCAATAAAATCATGCTCAAAATCCTTTAAGATGAGCTTCAAAAGTACATGAACTGAGAAGTTCCAGATGTACCAGTCATATTTAGAAAAGGCAGAGGAGCCAACATCCCTTGGATCATAGAAAAAGCACAAGAATTTCAGAAAATCATCTACTTCTTTTTCATTGACTGCACTGAAGTTTTTGACCTTGTGGATCACAACAAACTGTGGAAATTCTTAAAAAGATAGGCATACCAGACTACCTTACCTATTTCTTGAGAAACCCATATGCAGGTCAAGAAGTGACATTTATAAACAGTGCTGTGATGAATATTGGGGTACACGTGTCTCTTTCCCTTCTGGTTTCCTCAGTGTGTATGCCCAGCAGTGGGATTGCTGGATCATAAGGCAGTTCTATTTCCAGTTTTTTAAGGAATCTCCACACTGTTCTCCATAGTGGCTGTACTAGTTTACATTCCCACCAACAGTGTAAGAGGGTTCCCTTTTCTGCACACCCTCTCCAGCATTTATTGCTTGTAGACTTTTGGATCGCAGCCATTCTGACTGGTGTGAAATGGTACCTCATAGTGGTTTTGATTTGCATTTCTCTGATAATGAGTGATGTTGAGTATCTTTTCATGTGTTTGTTAGCCATCTGTATGTCTTCTTTGGAGAAATGTCTATTTAGTTCTTTGGCCCATGTTTTGATTGGGTCATTTATTTTTCTGGAGTTGAGCTGTAGGAGTTGCTTGTATATTTTTGAGATTAGTTGTTTGTCAGTTGCTTCATTTGCTATTATTTTCTCCCATTCTGAAGGCTGCCTTTTCACCTTGCTAATAGTTTCCTTTGATGTGCAGAAGCTTTTAAGTTTAATTAGGTCCCATTTGTTTATTTTTGCTTTTATTTCTAATATTCTGGGAGGTGGGTCATAGAGGATCCTGCTGTAACGTATGTCAGAGAGTGTTTTGCCTATGTCCATCAGCAGATGAATCGATAAGAAAGCTATGGTACATATACACAATGGAGTATTACTCAGCCATTAAAAAGAATACATTTGAATCAGTTCTAATGAGATGGATGAAACTGGAGCCTATTATACAGAGTGAAGTAAGCCAGAAAGAAAAACACCAATACAGTATACTAATGCATATATATGGAATTTAGAAAGATGGTAACAATAACCCTATGTACGAGACAGCAAAAGAGACACTGATGTACAGAACAGTCTTATGGACTCTGTTGGAGAGGGAGAGGATGGGAAGATTTGGGAGAATGGCATTGAAACATGTATAATATCATGTATGAAACAAGTTGCCAGTCCAAGTTCGATGCACGATACTGGATGCTTGGGGCTAGTGCACTGGGACGACCCAGAGGGATGGTATGGGGAGGGAGGAGGGAGGAGGGTTCAGGATGGGGAATACATGTATACCTGTGGTGGATTCATTTTGATATTTGGCAAAACTAATACAATTTTGTAAAGTTTAAAAATAAAATAAAATTAAAAAAAAAAAAAAGAAGTGACATTTAGAACCAGACATGGAAAAATGGACTGGTTCCAAATTGGGAAAGGCATACATCAAGGCTATATATTGTCACCCTGCTTATTTGATTTGTATATAGAGTACATCATGCAAAATCCCAGGCTGGATGAATCACAAGCTGGAATCAAGATTGTCAGAAGAAATATCAATAACCTCAGATACACAGATGACAAAACCCTAATGACAGAATTTGAAGAGGAAGTAAAGAGCCTCTTGAAGAAGGTGAAAGACGAGAGTGAAAAAGCCAGCTTAAAATTTAAAATTCAAAAAACTTAGTTCATGGCATCTGGTCCCATTCAGATCAGATCAGATCAGTCACTCAGTTGTGTCCGACTCTTTGCAACCCCATGAATTGCAGCATGCCGAGCCTCCCTGTCCATCACCAACTCCTAGAGTTCACTCAGACTCACATCCGTCGAGTCAGTGATGCCACCCAGCCATCTCATCCTCTGCCGTCCCGTTCTCGTCCTGCCCCCAATCCCTCCCAGCATCAGAGTCTTTTCCAATGAGTCAACTCTTCGCATGAGGTGGCCAAAGTACTGGAGTTTCAGCTTTAGCATCATTCCTTCCAAAGAAATCCCAGGGCTGATCTCCTTCAGAATGGACTGGTTGGATCTCCTTGCAGTCCAAGGGACTCTCAACAGTCTTCTCCAACACCACAGTTCAAAAGCATCAATTCTTCGGTGCTCAGCCTTCTTCACAGTCCAACTCTCACATCCATGCATGACCACAGGAAAAACCATAGCCTTGACTAGACGAAATTTTGTTGGCAAAATAATGTCTCTGCTTTTGAATATGCTATCTAGGTTGGTCATAACTTTCCTTCCAAGGAGTAAGCGTCTTTTAATTTCATGGCTGCAGTCACCATCTGCAGTGATTTTGGAGCCCAGAAAAATAAAGTCCCATTACTTTATGGCAAATAAATGGGGAAAAAGTGAAAGCAGTGGAAGAAGAAATGTTTTTTTAGGATTCCTGTTGAACAGAAAAGTTTCCTATGTGAAAAGAATTAACTCTTCCAGGAATATACTATACGAGGATACAAAAGACAGCTTACCTTGTGCTGAACCTTAATTCTGAGCATACTAAAGAAACGTTTAGAGATCAGAAGTCATTTTTAGGTAAATGAGCTATTAAACACCCATAAACTATAAGAAAGTAAGATGACTAGGACAAATTGCTTGATATGGAACCTAGAAAAATGTTCAATTTTATGTACCAAAGTATGAAATATATTTTAATGCAAGGAATTGTTCTCTGTTGCTACAATGTGCAAGAACTAATTCACAGCTAATTAAAGGCAGAGGCAGCTAAGAAAGATCAGACATGGGCCACACAGAAAATTAAAAAAAAAAAAAAAGTGTATGTTTGTTAAAACTCATCAACCCAATGGAAATTGAAGCCAATGCAATGACATTTCTTCAAATGTTACTGAATATGATAGAAAATCATCATTTAGAAAATATTAGCCTTTAGATGCATAAAAGATCCCAATGAAATGTATAGAAAATGAGAAGAATAGTGGATAAACAGCATATAATACAATAGACACTTATATTTGGATCCACTATGGATTACATTTAGTGTCTTGTCTTACTTTACACTGATGCAAAAGTCCTTTTTATGTTGAGACATATTAAAATCTTGCAGCTTATCAAATATTCTCAATAGTGAAAAATCCAACTCCATTAACATAATCATCTATTAATATCTACATTTTAATGGCAAAAGTAAAATTGCTGATATCAATATATCTTTAATTTCTGTGGTGAATAGCTTTCCTCAAAATGGTTTAGAGTTGCTGAGCTGATTATTGAATTTTCCTCATATTATATTAAAGAGAAGTTTTTATTAGAGAGGGAGGAAAGGGGTGAAGAAATTGAGAAGAGAGGTCTTTAAAATGCTGGTGGGATTTTACATACAATTGACTCTGTCACCCTCGTTTTCTTATTAATTCAAAACACATGCATGGAGCACTTACTATGTAGCAGGTGAATCATGGTATATGCTTCAAACCAATTAAAGTAGATACTGTACTTCTCTGTTATTAACAATCTAAAGAATGTATATAAAAACAAAAGAAACAAGTACTTGTATGATGTAATAGAATGTGTTGTCAGTATCCTATGTGGATTCAAAGGAAATAGAGATTATCTATGCAGAAATGGTATGGACCTAACAGAAGCAGAAGATATTAAGAAGAGGTGGCAAGAATACATAGAAGAATTGTACAAAAAAGATCTTCACGATCCAGATAATCATGATGGTGTGATCACTGACCTAGAGCCAGACATCCTGGAATATGAAGGCAAGTGGGCCTTAGAAAGCATCACTATGAACAAAGCTAGTGGAGGTGATGGAATTCCAGTTGAGCTATTTCAAATCCTGAAAGATGATGCTGTGAAAGTGCTGCACTCAATATGCCAGAAAATTTGGAAAACTCAGCAGTGGCCAGAGGACTGGAAAAAGTCTGAAAACAAAAAACTTAAAAGGTCAGTTTTCATTCCAATCCCAAAGAAAGGCAATGCAAAGAATGCTACAACAACCACACAATTGCACTCATCTCACATGCTAGTAAAGTAATGCTTAAAATTCTCCAAGCCAGACTTCAGCAATACATGAACCATGAACTTCCTGATGTTCAAGCTGGTTTTAGAAAAGGCAGAGGAACCAGAGATCAAATTGCCAGCATCTGCTGGATCATTGAAAAAGCAAGAGAGTTCCAGAAAAACATCTATTTCTGCTTTATTGACTATGCCAAAGCCTTTGACTCTGTGGATCACAATAAGCTGTGGAAAGTTCTAAACGAAATAGGAATACCAGACCACCTGACCTGCCTCTTGAGAAATCTGTATGCAGATCAGGAAGCAAAGTTAGAACTGGACATGGAACAACACACTGGTTCCAAATAGGAAAAGGAGTACGTCAAGGCTGTATATTGTCACCCTGCTTATTTAACTTCTATGTAGAGTACATCATGAGAAATGCTGGACTGGAAGAAACACAAGCTGGAATCAAGATTGCCGGGAGAAATATCAGTAACCTCAGATATGCAGATGACACCACCCTTGTGGCAGAAAGTGAAGAGGAACTCAAAAGCCTCTTGATGAAAGTGAAAAAGGAGAGTGAAAAAGCAGGCTTAAAGCTCAACATTCAGAAAATGAAGATCACAGCATCTGGTCCTATCACTTCATGGGAAATAGATGGGGACACAGTGGAAACAGTGTCAGACTTTGTTTTTGGGGGCTCCAAAATCACTGCAGATGGTGACTGCAGCCATGAAATTAAAAGACGCTTACTCCTTGGAAGGAAAGTTATGACCAACCTAGATAGCATATTCAAAAGCAGAGATATTACTTTGGCAACAAAGGTCCATCTAGTTAAGGCTATGGTTTTTCCTGTGGTCAAGTATGGATGTGAGAGTTGGACTGTGAAGAAGGCTGAGCACCGAAGAATTGATGCCTTTGAACTGTGGTGTTGGAGAAGACTGTTGAGAGTTCCTTGGACTGCAAGGAGATCCAACCAGTCCATTCTGAAGGAGATCAGCCCTGGGATTTCTTTGGAAGGAATGATGCTCAAGCTGAAACTCCAGTACTTTGGCCACCTCATGCGAAGAGTTGACTCATTGGAAAAGACTCTGATGCTGGGAGGGATTGGGGGCAGGATGAGAATGCAACAACAGAGGATGAGATGGCTGGATGGCATCACTGACTCGATGGACGTGAGTCTGAGTGAACTCCAGGAGTTGATGATGGACAGGGAGGCCTGGCATTCTGCAATTCATGGGGTCACAAAGAGTTGGACACGACTGAGAGACTGAACTGAACAGATGCATCTATGTGTCTATCTGAAAGAAGTTCTTTAAAACTGACTGACATGATTAGAGACATTTTCCATAATGTTCAGGGTATGCCAAGTCTAAAATGTTCAGGGCATGCCAGCAGATATTCTCCTGGCAAGAATGCTTTTTTCTTTCAAAGTGAAGTCACTTAGTTGGGTCCGACTCTTGCGACCCCATGGATGTAACCTATCAAGCTCCTCCGACCATGGTATTTTCCAGGCAAGAATACTGAACTGGGTTGTCATTCCCTTCTCCATGGGATCTTCCCAACCCAGGGATCCAACCTGGGTCTCCTGCATTGCAGGCAGATGCTTTACCATATAAGTCACCAGGAAAGCAAAAAAATCTTTTTTCTCTTAAGACCTTCAACTAATTGGATGGAGACTTCCACTTTAAAGGGGAGATAATCTGCTTTACTCAAAGTCTACTTATTTAAATGATAATCTCATCTGAAAAATATCTTCACAGCAACATCAAGAGAAGTGTTTGTCCAAATGAGTAGGTACTGAGGCCTAGCGAAGTTAACACACACAACTGACTATCACAGGTTTAAATAGAAAGAGATTATATCAGATGGATAGGTCATGAAAAAAATATATGGAAGTAACAATATGGAAAGACTGTTACAGGAAAAAAAAAAAGAAAGAAAGAATGTTTCACTGAATTAGTGGGTTTTGCTATTAATCAAATAAACTTTAAAATCATAACTTCTCTACTTACTAGTGTTTGACTTTAGATGGTTAGCATTTGTAAACTTTAGTTTTACAGGGACTTAGATTGGTAGATCAATGTCTATTTCATTATTGCAATTTGAGGATCAAATGCACTGAATTTTGAAAAGTTTATAATGTATTACTTTGCACATAAGGCACATAGTAAGTTTTCAAGAATAGAGAGACAATGTAGCATAGCACTGTAGTTAAAACTTCAGAATCTGGAACAAGATTCAGCTCTAATCCTGGATCTCTCACTTTTTTTTTTTTTAAATTTTATTTTATTTTTAAACTTTACATAATTGTATTAGTTTTGCCAAATATCAAAATGAATCCGCCACAGGTATACATGTGTTCCCCATCCTGAACCCTCCTCCCTCCTCCCTCCCCATACCATCCCTCTGGGTCGTCCCAGTGCTCTAGCCCCAAGCATCTAGTATCGTGCATTGAACCTGGACTGGCATCTCGTTTCATACATGATATTTTACATGTTTCAATGCCATTCTCCCAAATCATCCCACCCTCTCCCTCTCCCACAGAGTCCATAAGACTGTTCTATACATCAGTGTCTCTTTTGCTGTCTCATACACAGGGTTATTGTTACCATCTTTCTAAATTCCATATATATGCGTTAGTGTACTGTATTGGTGTTTTTCCTTCTGGCTTACTTCACTCTGTATAATAGGCTCCAGTTTCATCCACCTTATTAGGACTGATTGAAATGTATTCTTTTTAATGGCTGAGTAATACTCCATTGTGTATATGTACCATAGCTTTCTTATCCATTCATCTGCTGATGGGCATCTAGGTTGCTTCCATGTCCTGGCTATTATAAACAGTGCTGCGACGAACATTGGGGTACACGTGTCTCTTTCCCTTCTGGTTTCCTCAGTGTGTATGCCCAGCAGTGGGATTGCTGGATCATAAGGCAGTTCTATTTCCAGTTTTTTAAGGAATCTCCACACTGTTCTCCATAGTGGCTGTACTAGTTTGCATTCCCACCAACAGTGTAAGAGGGTTCCCTTTTCTGCACACCCTCTCCAGCATTTATTGCTTGTAGACTTTTGGATTGCAGCCATTCTGACTGGTGTGAAATGGTACCTCATAGTGGTTTTGATTTGCATTTCTCTGATAATGAGTGAGGTTGAGCATCTTTTCATGTGGATCTCTCACTTTTTAGCTGAGTAATGTTTCACAAATTGTTTAATCTCTCTAAATGTATTTTCTCCTCTGAAAATGGGTGTGATAATAAAACATCCAGAACACAGCTGGGATACACTAAGGGCTATGCAGTTGCTAACTATCAGCATTTATAGGGCAGCAAGATAATTTCTTAGAGTAAGTGAAAATGTTTTTCATCATCCCTATTAGTATTTAACTTGTCTTGTTCTTCAAAGTAAAGCAGACAAAAACATGGCCAGTCCTTATAGTCTGAGTTTTGGGCTCACTGAATCTAAGGAAATATCACTGGACTGTGTCACCCCTCTCAGAGGGCCTGAAACAAAAGTTTTCAAAAATTGTTCTCCATTCAGGACTTTTTTTGGGAATTTCTGTCCAATTAAACAAATATACCCTTGCCTCAAAGAGATGAGAATACCAGACCACCTGACCTGCCTCTTGAGAAATCTGTATGCAGATCAGGAAGCAAAGTTAGAACTGGACATGGAAGAACACACTGGTTCCAAATAGGAAAAGGAGTTCGTCAAGGCTGTATATTGTCACCCTGCTTATTTAACTTCTATGCAGAGTACATCATGAGAAATGCTAGACTGGAAGAAACACAAGCTGGAATCAAGATTGCCGGGAGAAATATCAGTAACCTCAGATATGCAGATGACACCACCCTTATGGCAGAAAGTGAAGAGGAACTCAAAAGCCTCTTGGTGAAAGTGAAAGTGGAGAGTGAAAAAGTTGGCTTAAAGCTCAACATTCAGAAAATGAAGATCATGGCATCCGGTCCCATCACTTCATGGGAAATAGATGGGGAAACAGTGGAAACAGTGTCAGACTTTATTTTTTGGTTGGGCTCCAAAATCACTGCAGATGGTGACTGCAGCCATGAAATTAAAAGACGCTAACTCCTTGGAAGGAAAGTTATGACCAACCTAGATAGCATATTCAAAAGCAGAGATATTACTTTGGCAACAACAGTCCGTCTAGTCAAGGCTATGGTTTTTCCTGTGGTCAAGTATGGATGTGAGAGTTGGACTGTGAAGAAGGCTGAGTGCCGAAGCATTGATGCCTTTGAACTGTGGTGTTGGAGAAGACTGTTGAGAATCCCTTGGACTACAAGGAGATCCAACCAGTCCATTCTGAAGGAGATCAGCCCTGGGATTTCTTTGGAAGGAATGATGCTAAAGCTGAAACTCCAGTACTTTGGCCACCTTATGCGAAGTGTTGACTCATTGGAAAAGACTCTGATGCTGGGAGGGATTGGGGGCAGGAGGAGAAAGGGACGACAGAGGATGAGATGGCTAGATGGCATTACTGATTCGATGGACTTGCATCTGAGTGAACTCCGGGAGTTGGTGATGGACAGGGAGGCCTGGCGTGCTGTGATTCATGGGGTTGCAAAGAGTCGGACACGACTGAGTGACTGAACTGAACTGAACTGACCCTTGTCTCAGAGCAGTAGATGAAAGGAGGCTGGAGGAACAGAGAGTACTAGGGCTTTGAGGGATTTCTTTATTTCTTTCTTTTTTTTTTTTGAGGGATTTCTATGAGTGAGGTAGAAGGGATCTCAGAGATTACTGTTGTGTGAATCAGAGAAATAGAACCTGATATTGTTCTTGACAACATTAGAAGCAGTCTTTGTGTTGAAATTGATTGGTGGCAAGAAATGATGAGTGAGCATCTTGATGCTGATGACAGCCATGCTACATTGATTGTGGATGACCAATATATATGTGGTAGTAATACTACCTAATAAGAGCTAATGCTGATGACGAAAGCTTCAGAAAGAGGTAGTAGAAACATGTCCTATTTTCTAGGTATCATTTAAGCCCCAGGAGCCTTTTAACCATTTAAAGCTGATGTTAATAGTGGAGGTCCACAGACCATATTTTGAATAGGAAGTTACTAGATTCTCATTTGGTCTTTAGAACAATCTTTCAACATCTAAGTATCTTTTCAGTAAATTTCTCTAATTTTTACACTTGTTCTTTGAAAGACATAGCCAAGATAGTCTCATTAGCTGTACTTCTAAACACTCATTTCTAAGAAGCACTCTATACTGCTATGGAGGCATTTATTAATCATTCACTCATTTACCATATATTAACTAATAATTAAATATTAACTATTAATCTCTTATCATGTGTCAGATAGCATTTTAAGTTCTGGAGATACAGTGATGACAGAGAAAAGGAGTGACATCATCTGATTTAAGTGTTAAAAAAATAATATCTACAAACACTTGAAAGGATGCTTGACATCATTAGTCATAAGGAGAATGCAAATCAAAACCATAATGAGATACTACTTTACACTCGCTGGAATTACTAGAAACAAAAATTCAAGGAGCAAATTTTGTGAGGCTGTGGAAAAATCAGAACCTTCATACATTGCTTGTAGGAAGGTAAACTGGTACAGGTCCTTTGGAAACAAGGATGTCAGTTGCTCAAATGATTATTAAACAAAGAGTTACAATACAATATGATAAGTACTTCTAGCCCTTGGTATATACCCAAGAGAAATTAAAACATTTACATGAATGTTCATATATATGAAACCTGTATATGAATGTTCATTTCTACATTATTCATAATAATCAAAAAGAAATAACCTACATATATATCAGTGGAGAAATGAATAAATAATACCTGGATCATATATGCGGTAGAATTTTATTTAGCCTTAAAAAGGAATGAAGTACTGCTTAGTCGCTTCAGTCGTGTCTGACTCTGTGTGACCCCATAGACGGCAGCCCACCAGGCTCCCCTGTCCCTGGGATTCTCCAGGCAAGAACACTGGAGTGGGTTGCCATTTCCTTCTCCAATGCATGAAAGTGAAAAGTGAAAGTGAAGTCGCTCAGTCATATCCAACTCCTAGCGACCCTATGGACTGCAGCCCACCAGGCCCCTCCGTCCATGGGATTTTCCAGGCAAGTTGCCATTGCCTTTTCCAATGAAGTACTATACATGCTAAAATATGAATGAATCCATGTTCTTTATGTTAAGTAAAAGAAACCAGTCTTAAAGAAAATATACTACAAGACACACATGAATATCCAAATCAGGGAAATCTACATACAGAGAAAGTAGATTAGAGGTTATACAGACTTAAATGGAAGAAAGTAGGGAAATCCACTAGGCCATTACAGTGAAAGTGAAAGTGAAGTCCCTCAGTCACGTCCGACTCTTTGCGACCCGGTGGACTGTAGCCCACCAAGCTCCTCCATCCATGGGATTCTCCAGCCAAGAATACTGGAGTGGGTTGTCGTTTCCTTCTCCAGGGCATCCTCCTGACCCAGGGATTGAACCCAGGTCTCCCACATTGCAGGCAGACACTTTAACCTCTGAGCCACCAGGGAAGCCCACTTAAGGTATGACCTAAATCAAATCTCTTACAATTATACAGTGGAAGTGACAAGTAGATTCAAGGGATTAGATCTGATAGAAAGAATGCCTAAGGAACTATGGATGGAAGTTCATGACATTGTACAGGAGGCAGTAATCAAAACCATCACCAAGAAAAAGAAAGGAGAAAAGGTAAAACGGCTATGTCTTTGGAGACCTAACAAATAGCTAAGAAAAGAAGGGAAGCAAAAGGCAAAGGAGAAAAGAAAGATACATCCATTTGAATGCAGAGTTCCAAATAATAGCAAGGAGAGGTAATAAAACGTTCCTAAGTGAACAATGCAAGCAAAGAGGAAAATGTTAAAGTGTGAAAGACTAGAGATCTCTTCAAGAAAATTACAGATACCAAGGGAACATTTCATGCAAAGATGGGAAAAATAAAGAACAGAAACAGAATAGACCTAACAGAAGCAGAAGATATTAAGACGAGGAGGCAAGAATACCCAGAAGAACTATACAAAAAGGTCTTAATGACCCAGGTAAGCATGATGGAGTACTCACTCACCTAAAGTCAGACATCTTGGATTGCAAAGTCAAGTGGGCCTTAGGAAGCATCACTATGAACAAAGCTAATGGAGGTGATGGAATTCCAATTGAGCTATTTCAAATCCTAAATGATGATGCTGTGAAAGCACTGCACTCAATATGCCGGCAAATTTGGAAATCTCAACAGAGGCCACAGGACTGGAAAAGGTCAATTTCCATTTCAATCCGAAAGAAAGGCAATGCGAAAGAATGTTCTAACTACTGTACAATTGCACTCATTTCACATGCTAGCAAGGTAATGCTCAAAATTCTCCAATCCAGGCTTCAGCAGTAGATGAACAGAGAACTTCCAGATGTTCAAGCTGGATTTAGATCCAACATTCATTGGATCATAGAAAAAACAAGAGAACTCCAGAAAAACATCTACTTCTGTTTCGTTGACTTCACTGAATAAGGTCTTTGACTGTGGGAATCACAACAAACTGCAGAATGTTCTTAAAGAAATGGGAATCAAAGACCACCTTATCTGCCTCCTGGAAAAACTGTATGCAGGTCAAGAGGCAACAGTTGGAACCAGACAGGGAACAATGGACTGGTTCCAAATTGGGAAAGAAGTAGGTCAAGGCTGTATACTGTCACCCTGCTTATTTAATTTTTATGCAGAGTTTGGTTCAGTTCAGTCGCTCAGTCGTGTCTGACTCTTTGCGATCCCATGGACTGCAGCACACCAGGCTTCACTGTCCATCACCAATTCCCAGAGTTTGCTCAAACTCATGTCCATCGAGTCAGTGATACCATCCAACCACCTCGTCCTCTGTCATCCCCTTCTCTTTCTGCCTTCAATCTTTCCCATCATCAGGGTCTTTTCCAATGAGTCAATTCTTCACATCAGGTAGCCAAAGCATTGGAGCTTCAGCATCAGCATCAGTCCTTCCAATGAATATTCAGGACTAATTTCCTTTAGGAATTGACTGGTTTGATCTCCTTGCAGTCTAAGGGACTCTGAAGAGTCTTCCCCAACACCACAGTTCAAAAACATCAGTTCTTCAGTGGTAAACCTTCTTTATGGCCCAACTCTCACATCACACATGACTACTGGAAAAAGCATAGCTTTGACTAGATGGACCTTGTTAGAAAATTAATGTCTCTGATTTTTAATATGCTATCTATGTTGGTCATAGCTTTTCTTCCAAGGAGCAAGCATCTTTTAATTTTGTGACTGCAGTCACCAGCTGCAGTGATTTTGGAGCCCAAGGAAATAAAATCTCTCATTGTTTCCCCATTTATTTGCCATGAAGTGATGGGACCATATGCTATGATCTTAGTTTTGGAATGTTGAGTTTTGTTTTTGTTTTTTTTTTTTTTCTTTCTTTTTTTAATTAAGCCAGGAGCTGCGGGCGGGTGGCGGAGCTTCGGCGCGGGCGGGCGGCCCTCCCTCCCCGGCTCTAGCCGGAGCTCAGTCCCAGGGACATGTCGACTGTCTCAGGCGGAAACCTGCTCCGGGGGAGGGGAAAGCCGGCTCGGTCCTCCCCTATACAGGGGGAGCCACCCCCGCGGGCGGGCGGTGGCGGCGGTCTCGGCCTTCCCCTCGCGGCTCCTGAGAGAGTGAGGGGCGGCGGCCGGCAGGCCGGCAAGCGACGGCGCGCCGGCTGTGTGAGGTAGCTGCGGTAGCTTCTTCCACTCTTCCTCGGTGCGCCCGGTTCGCAGGCCGTGTAGAAACTGAAATTCAAACTGCTGAAGCGGCGGCTGCAGCTCCCTCCCCTCGGCCAAGATGGGGCTGAAATGGCCGCGCCAGGGATGCTGGGAGGAGCAGCAGCCGGAATGTTGAGTTTTAAGCCAGCTTTTTCACTCTGCTCTTTCACTTTCATCAAGAAACTCTTCAATTCCTCTTTGCTTTCTGCCATAAGGTTGGTGTTATCTGAATATCTGAGGTCATTGATATTTCTCCTGGAAATCTTGATTGCAGCTTGTGCTTCATCCAGTCCAGCATTTCACCTGATGTACTCTGCACATGAGTTACATAAGCAGGGTGACAATACAGAGCCTTGAGTACTCCTTTCCCATTTTGGAACCAGTCTGTTTAGAACCATAACTCCATTATAATACCAAATTTGTGGTGATGGTTGCACATATGTGTGAATATGCTTTGAAAAGTTGAACTGTACACCTTTTGGATGAATGGGATGAAAATCATTCCTCAGTAAAGTTGTTTGTTTGTTTGTTTGTTAAAGTGTTGTTTTTGCTGTTGTGCAGCACATTGACTAGGAGAAGGAAATCATGGGAGCTGGGAGGCCTCAGATGTACTTTCAGTAGCCCAGTGAGATTCAAGGAAAACATTGACCAGAGTGGTTGCAATGGAGATAGAAAAAAATAAATTCATACCAGATTTATTTTGGATATATACCAGCAAAATTTGGTGAAAGATTTGCTGTCAATGGTGAAAAAGTAGAGATTAAGGCTGATTCACACATATGTGATCTTAGCAAGTGGATACTTTGAAATGTGGTTTACTACCAAGAGTCTTTCTGAAAATGAAGGTGAGTTGAGATAGGGTGGGGTCAGATATTCTGAAGACAAATCTTGATTTCTGTTTTATAGTAACTAGTCAGTTGAGTATATGAATCTGAACCCCAAGTGAGAGATTAAGGCTGAATATATAAATGCCATTTATTTATTGGTTATTCACATTACTAACTGGTTTATTCTGACATTCATGCAGCCAAGGCAACTTGCTAGCTAGGTATTTAGGTATTGATGGAGAATACCAAAGAAAATCAAATGTATTCTTGCCTTTAGGGAATTTACAGTGAAGGACTTGTGATTTTCTATTCACCAAAAGATTGAGTTTAATATATGTGTGAATGCATAAATTTTCACCTCTGTTAAGTGTAATATAGTAAAAGGTTTGCTATTTAGTAATACTTTATTTCAAATGAGCTAGGTTAGAGATCTCTGAATAAACTCTTACGGATCTTCAGCACATAAGGTACCTGGGTGTTTTCAAGCTCCATGCCAATTCTCTGAAACTATAAATAGGAGTGATTGTGAAAAAGATCTCTCATGGCTCTTCAAATCATCTAGAGTTAAAAATAAATCACAATGCTCAAATATACTTCTGTACTTACTTCAAGATACCAATTAAATAATCTACTTCATGTATACCTGTGGTGGATTCATTTCGATATATGGCAAAACCAATACAATATTGTAAAGTTAAAAAATAAAATAAAATTTAATAAATAAATAATCTACTTCTTATAAATCCCCCATCCCCAAATGATTCTAATTATATTTAGGGCTGGAAACCACTAGCTTAAAGAAAATGAAATGTTGTTCACAAAAGCAGTTTAGATAACTGGAATGGGAACTTGAAAATTGAAAAAAGTGCCTGCAGCAGAGTTACTCTAATTTTACTTGGGATCTAATGCATTCAACTGCAAAGCTAGACATATGAGATTTCACTCTCAGAAATTTAAGGTGTTTGTTTCAGATGCCTCTCCCAGAGTTGGGAGAAAAAGAAGGTTAAACAACATAAGAAATGAGCTCACACTATTTTGAGCCTGCTTTCCCACACCACCCCCTCCCCCCCCCCACCATGGAGCAGAAAGCTAGAAATGAGTTGTGCATGCTCAAAGGATGGAGAAGGCAATGGCATCCCACTCCAGTACTCTTGCCTGGAAAATCCCGTGGATGGAGGAGCCTGGTAGGCTGCAGTCCATGGGGTCACTAAGAGTCAGGCACGACTGAGCAACTTCACTTTCACTTTTCACTTTCATGCATTGGAGAAGGAAATGGCAACCCACTCCAGTATTCTTGCCTGGAGAATCCCAGGGACAGAGGACCCTAGTGGGCTGACCTCTCTGGGGTCGCACAGAGTTGGACACGACTGAAGTGACTTAGCAGCAGCAGCAGCAGCATGCTCAAAGGAATGATTGTTTGTCTAGAGTTATTTTGTTTTCCTTTTGGCTCTAGTTCAAGTCATCCAATAGGAGATAATGGCAGTCCTGTTAAGATCAATAATATGACCTAAAGGCAAGGAAGGGAGGGCAGCAATGCCAGATGGCTATGCCACCACCATCAATAGTGTCTGTAGCATGGATGGATGTCAGTGTGGAGATGAAGCGGGTGACAGTGATGGCAATGAAGAAGGTATGAAAAATTGTCAGTAGCCCCAGTGATGAGGTTTTGATGGCCATAGACTCACTATGAAAATACATGTATCTCATAAGTTGTGACGTATAATGTTTTCAAGATTGTTCTTTCTTAGGAAATCTAAAATTTTACTCAGGAGTTGACAGAGTGTTTAATTTCTAAACAGATGTTATTTTGCTCATTTGTGTATGTTTTGTCTGACTTTGTTACTAGTTAGATATTTTATTACAGTAAAATCAGATAGCTATTATTTCAACTTTTAAAATTTTATTGATATTTCTTTGTGGTCAAAGACATGAATTTTTTTTAATTTCTGTAACTTTAGGGCATGGATTTCCTTATTCATCCAGTAAAACTGTCCTCTGAATTGTGGGACTTACATTTTTTTCACATGGGACTCTTGCCTAATTCTGTTGGTGTAAGTATTTTTAATATCACTTATACAATTTGGAGTGTGAATTTCTGTCTTTATATCACTAAACACATGTATTTGTTTTTGTTCAGGTTCTTCTTATTTCCATGTGAAGTGTGGAGACTCAAACCGAATAGTAATATGCTTATTGAAACCTAGTTTGGGATGGACATGTAGATTCTGCTGTATTTAAAATGGATAACCTACATGACCTACTGTATGGTCCACAGAACTCTGCACAAAGTTATGTGGCAGCCTTGATGTGAGGGGAGTTTGAGAGAGAATGGATACATGTATATGTACAGCTGACTATCTTTGCTGTTTACCTGAAACTATAATACCATTGTTAATCAGCTATACCATTATAGAAAATCAAAAGTTAAAAAAAAAAATAAACCTAGTCAATTTCACTAGAAATTGCTAAAAATGTGAACAGTGGACTAACTGAAGATTAATTTTGATTAATCTACTAAAAATCAACAAAATTAATTTCAAAATTTCTCAAAACCTCTAAAGTATAATGAAATTACTTCCTATTTAATGGAACTGATATATTGAAGTCCATCTATATTCCTAAATTAATAATATGTGATCTTATTTTTAAAATATATCCTATAGCACGAGTATTCTACTATTACTAGCTTAAATTGCCTTTCTACCAATTATTCTAATGAGCATCTTGCCTTTATTTATCATGTGATGTATAAGAAAGCATCACAGCAACATAGTTCTCAACCCAATAAATAAATCAAATCCAAACCTTGATGATCAAATAATTTTTAAGCTGACATCAAATTTTTTAGGGAAATCTTTTAAAATGTATGGAAGAAATTTCACACTCTGCCTTGATGATATAAATAAGTACTAGCATCCAAATTCTGAGGATATTCAAAGAACTCTGTTGAATTATAATATAATTCAGAAAACCAAGAAAATGCTTGATCTTTGTTCTCCACCCATAAAATTATAATTACTGCCATCTTTAGGGATACCAGTTTATGAGAAAAAATGCTGCAGGATTTTTGACTCCACATTTTTTTTGTTCAGCTTAAACAATTGGGAACATTTCTAAGTTGGCTGATTCAAGCAAGCCCCATTCTTTCAGTGACTTCCGCAGTTGCTATTTCTTTGCCCCTTGGCTGAGCCAGCCGTTGCCAGTGGCATAAGCACTTTGTTGCAGTCAATGAAGTTGATAAATGGAGTACCCTTATGTAAGCAGGAACTATTAATAAAACTGCTCTTAATGGGTGGTCTGAAAGCTTGTACCATGCAAGCTCACACTGACATACAGGAAGAGATAAAGGACTTATTCATCATTGTCTTTATCGATCAGCATGACAGTCTCACTTTAGGGACAAATACTATAGCTAAATTTTGTAGTTTATTGTCATGGTCAAGATGTTTGCTCTTTTTCTAATATATGCAATAGATCATTTAGAAAAACTAAAGGGAATGTTGAAAGCTTTGTCTGGATAAGGCAATAATAACATGATTTGTTGCAAACAGTTCTTTCCTAGTTTTAAATTGGCAGCAGAGAATAAAAAAAAAAAAGAAAAAGATTTAATAGTGCAAGCATAACTTGATGATTAAGTAGTCAAAACTGACTATCATTAAAACAGTAAAGACATTTACATGATGCAGATTATTCCACTAGGTACTTTGACCTATAGATCAGCACTGAGATATAAGTTCTTATTTCAATAATACATTGCTATTTTTCTTCTTGATAATTTTTGTGAGTGGGTACTGCTTAAAAACATTTTGTCTGAAAGATCATAAAAATAGTTTGTTGTTATCTCCTGAAATTTTTTAACTTTCAAATTTTGATATATAATCCAATCTATTGTAAATTGCTTTGTGATTAGCAAGATGCTAATTCCTTAAATAATTGGTATATACTTGAAAAGACAATATACTCTGTAGTTGTTAAATATAGTGTTTTCTTTAGGCAAACCCATCCAAGTTTGTTAATTGTTTATATCTAGTTTTTTTTTTTTTTTTCCCTCTATTTATCCTATTAGCTGGGCTTCTCTGGTGGCTCAGATGGTAAAGAATCTCCTTGCAATGCAGGAGACCTGGGTTCAATCCCTGGGTTGGGATGATCCTCTGGAGGAGGGCATGGCAACCCACTCCAGTATTCTTGCCTGGAGAATCCCCATGGACAGAGGAACCTGGTGGGCTACAGTCCATGGCATCTCAAAGAGTTGGACACTACTGAGCAACTAAGCATAGCACATTCTATTAGTCAAGTGAGGCGTATATTACATTCCCTATGATTTTCAGACTATCTAGTTCTTTCAATTCTGTTAACCAGCTCATTACTTTTAGAAGTTATTTTATATGAATATATATTTAAGATTTTAATATTTTTCTTACAGTTTGGCCCTGTCTTATTGTTGCTGTTTAGTCACTAAGACATATGCAACTCTGCAACCCCATGGACTGTAGCCCTCCAGGTTTCTCTGTCCATGGCATTTCCCAGGCAAGAATACCGGAGTGGTATGTCATTTCCTTCTCCAGGAAACCCTCCGAATCCAGAGATTGAACCTGCGTCTCCTACATTGTCAGGCAGATTCTTCACCACTGAGCCACACGGGAAGCCCTTGAACTTGTTACCATTCCTTAATATTATACTTCTCTTCAGCAATAACACTTCTTGCCTTAAAGACTACTATGTCTGATGGTAATCTACCTATAGCTAATTTTTTTTCTTCATTTCAAATACTTATTTCTTCATTTCAACTATTCTTGATATAAATTAGTTTCTTCATCTCCTTGCAGTCTAAGGGACTCTCAAGAGTCTTCTCCAACACCATAGTTCAAAAGCATCAATTCTTTGGCGCTCAGCCTTCTTCATAGTCCAACTCTCACATCCATACATGACCACAGGAAAAACCATAGCCTTGACTAGAAGAACCTTTGTTGGCAAAGTAATGTCTCTGCTTTTGAATATGCTATCCAGGTTGGTCATAGCTTTCCTTCCAAGGAGCAAGCGTCTTTTAATTTCATGGCTGCAGTCGTCATCTGCAGTGATTTTGGAGCCCCCGAAAATAAAGTCTGACACTGTTTCCACTGTTTTCCCATCTATTTCTCATGAAGTGATGGGACCAGATGCCATGTTCTTCATTTTCTGAATGTTGAGCTTTAAGCCAACTTTTTCACTCTCCACTCTCACTTTCATCAAGAGACTTTTGAGTTCCTTTTCACTTTCTGCCATAAGGGTGGTGTCATCTGCATATCTGAGGTTATTGATATTTCTCCCGGCAATTTTGATTCCAGCTTGTGCTTCTTCCAGTCCAGCATTTCTCATGATGTACTCTGCATATAAGTTAAATAAGCAGGGTGACAATATACAGCCTTGATGTACTCCTTTTCCTATTTGGAAGGAATGATGTTAAAGCTGAAACTCCAGTACTTTGGCCACCTCATACGAAGAGTTGACTCATTGGAAAAGACTCTGATGCTGGGAGGGATTGGGGGCAGGAGGAGAAGGGGACGGCAGAGGATGAGATGGCTGGATGGCATCACTGACTCTATGGATGTGAGTCTGAGTGAACTCCAGGAGTTGGTGATGGACAGGGAGGCCTGGCGTGCTGCGATTCATGGGGTCGCAAAGAGTCAGACACGACTGAGCGACTGAACTGAACTGAACTGAACCTGTAAATTTAATATCTCTTACATAAAAATCAGCTTATAATAAAAAACATCAGTGCATAATCAGCTTCTCTTTTATCATCCATTCACACAAGCTGTGTCATTTATTTATATTATTTTGTTCTCATTTTAATGGGATTGCTTGTCTGTTGTTCCCCGTATCTACCATTTTGCTATTTGTTTTTTAGTGTTTTCTCTCTGCTTTTTTTCTACTAATGATCATTTTCTTACTGAATTTCATTCTGACGTAGTTAGGTATACCATAGAGAATACAGCATGCATTCTTGGCATATTAAAATATACTGAAAAGTACTCTGGGCTTCCCCTGGTGGCTCAGTGGTAAAAAATGCAATGCAGGAGCCACAGGAGGGCCAGGTTCAATCCCTGGGTAGGGAAGGTCTCCTTGAGGAGGGCATGGCAACCCACTACAGTGTTCTTTCCTGGAGAATCTCTCCTGTACAGCACTAAGGACTTTAAACACTTTAGATCTATTTATGTAGCTGCCTTTGATGTTATTATTATCATCATGCATATATATATATATATATATATGTACACACATGTAAACACACATATTTATATATATAGTTAATATTTGTATAGATTTATTCAAATATTAATTTTATTTCATTTTTGTTTTTATTTTTAAATTTTATTTTTTAATTAATATTTTAAATATTTTTTTAAATTTTAATTTTATGAAAGTGCATTCACAGGAGACTTGGAAAATACAGAACAAAGTTACATATAGTTCCAGAATATATTGCAATTGTTTATTTTAAGTAGGTAAATTAAGATTTTTAATTGAAACTTCAATAACAAACTCTCAGCAATTAATAGAATGAATATACAAAAAAAAAGAAGAATATATTAAACACAAAAAACATTATGAAACAATTTGACCTAAGATTTATACAATTTTCACACAACATTAGGATACACATTTTATTCAAGTTCCTATGGACTATAAACTGGAACATATCCAGAGACCTAAGACCAGGTGCTGAAATTTTCAGGTCTAAAAATATAGGAATCATACAGAATTTGTTCTCTTATTACTGTTGAGCTATGTTAGAGATCAACATCAAAAGATATTTGAAAATAATCCACATGTTTTCCAATGCAATGTGACCTTAACAAAAGAAATTTTTTACTTAGCCATTGAAAGCCTCAATAAAGTTAGAAGACTGAAAAAACGCAGTAGGTGATTGCAGAAAAGAAAGCATTTAAATAAAAAATTAATATGAAAATGAGAAATTAATAGCAAAGATGCTAAAAAAAAAACCAAAAAACATGTATTTGGAAATTAAATGTCTGCTTTTAAATGAGGGGTATATCTAAGAAGTCACAATGAGAAATATAAAATATTTATAATAGGACAAAAATAAAAAGAGAATTTGCCAGAATTTGATGCATGCAGCTGAAGCTGCTCAAAGCAATTAAATATAATGAGGAGTATTGAATAAGGTATGAAAACAAATGATAGACATAAAATTTTGTGAGATTTGAATAATATCCGCACTTTAATTAATAATTCTGTATCCCATGCTAATAATACTATATCCTATGTTAATTCCCTGTTTTTAGCCTTATTCACTTGTTAAAATACTGTTTATGTCTGCTTTCACACTACAATTGTAAAGTAGTTGCAACTGAGACCATATGGCACACCATGTCTAAAATATTTGCTATTGGCCTTTTACAGAAAATGTTTACCAATACCTGGTAGAATATTGGAGAAAGTCATAATCTCTTAAGAACTTTTTGAGAAAAGATTCCTGTCCTGGCATGCTATTGGATTTTAATGAGTCATCATGACTCACTAATGGATAATGTTCGGGTGCCCTGTATATTGGATTAGGCTGATCAAAGAGTATACATATTAAACAGCATCCAAGTAGAAAGTTACATTGGTAGAGATGAGACTGAACAAGAATCCTTTTTTTTTTTTTTTTACTTTACAATATTTAATGTAAGCTTTGTGAGCACGTTGCTCAAATAATTAGCAGACTTGCTTCCTGATGCCTTTCCCTCTACCCAGACCTATGACAAGATGATTGAAGAAGGGAAAAATAAGTGAGCTTTGATTTTAAATGGCTCTTTATGATGTGCTACTTTAGCTTCCCTGGTGGCTCAGACGGTAACATGTCTGCCTGCAAATGAGGGAGACACAGGTTTGATCCCTGGGTCGGTAAGATCCCCTGGAGAAGAAAATGGCAACCCACTCTGGCACTCTTGCCTGGAAAACTCCATGGACTGAGGAACCTGGTAGGCTACATTCCATGATATTGCAAAGAGTCGGACACGACTGAGTGACTTCACTTTTCACATTAGCCAGAAATGGGTTTCAATCATTGCCATCATCAAAGTTGACAAAGAAGGTGGAAAAGTATTCCTTGTCATGAGTAGAACTTGAAGAAGATCAGGTTCCCCATTACCTGAAAGAAAGTGAAGTGCAATGCAAATTAATGGGGAATGATAGTGACTAGTTGAACGTTCTAATTCTGGAATATCCTCTTTTCTGTTAAACTTCCCATGTGTGATCTATTTTAGTGTCATATTCTTCATCTTCTTTAAATTTCATGCACACCCTTTCAATCTGTACTGTCTCTTCCTATAATAAACTCAGAGATACAGAAGGAATGACATCATCAAATCTGTTACAAGAGGCTGGGAAAGATATGTGGGTGGGTCTAGGTGTCAGTTTTCATCCAATTTCTCTCACTCACTTATTACTCCAGTCCAATAGAGAGTCTCCCTTACAACTCTGCTTGATGACTTCAAAGTTGCTATAAATAATCAGTCTTCATATTTCTCTACCTTCCTAATCTTTTTACAACATTCAGTTCAGTTCAGTTCAGTCAGTCAGTCATGTCTGACTCTTTGCGACCCCATGAATCACAGCACGCCAGGCCTCCCTGTCCATCACCAACTCCTGGAGTTCACTCAGACTCACATCCATAGAGTCAGTGATGCCATCCAGCCATCTCATCCTCTGTCGTCCCGTTCTCATCCTGCCCCCAATCCTTCCCAGCATCAGAGTCTTTTCCAATGAGTCAACTCTTCGCATGAGGTGGCCAAAGTATTGGAGTTTCAGCTTTAGCATCATTCCTTCCAAAGAAATCCCAGGGCTGATCTCCTTCAGAATGGACTGGTTGGATCTCCTTGCAGTCCAAGAGACTCTCAACAGTCTTCTCCAAAACCGCAGTTCAAAAGCATCAATTCTTTGGCGCTCAGCTTTCTTCATAGTCCAACTCTCACATCCATACATGACCACTGGAAAAACCATAGCCTTGACTAGACGGAACTTTGTTGGCAAAGTAACGTCTCTGCTTTTCAATATACTGTCTAGGTTGGTCATAACTTTCCTTCCAAGGAGTAAGCGTCTTTTAATTTCATGGCTGCAGTCACCATCTGCAATAATTTTGGAGCCCCCCAAAATAAAGTCTGACACTGTTTCCACTGTTTCCCCATCTATTTCCCATGAAGTGATGGGACTGGATGCCATCTTCGTTTTCTGAATGTTGAGCTTTAAGCCATTACAGAGACATATAATCAGTAAATGATTTAAAAAAAAAATTGGGACTAGAGGTTAAAACTTTATTCCTCATTTCCAACCCTCTTATTTTTTAAATAGACTATTTTATAACATTTTTAGGTCCAAAGAAGTATTGGGTAGAAAGTACAGAGATTTTACTAGTGTCACATGCTTCTACATGTGCATTGCTTCCCTTCTCAATACGTGATACCAGAGTTGTACATTTTTTTAAATGATAAACCTACATTGACGTATCAGTGTCATCCAAAGTCCTTAGTCTACATTAAGACTCACTGTTGGCATTGTACGTCCTGTAGGTTTTGAAATTTGTAGTGATGTGTATCCCCTATTAAAGTATTATGTCAAATATTTCTGCAGAACATAAAAATTCTTTATGTTCTGATCATTAATTCACGACTCCCCCTCCTTAAGTCTTGACAAACAGTGTTCCTTTTCTTGTCTCCATAAATTTGTCTATTCCAAAATTTAATATAGTTGGAAGGAGATAGTGTGTGAACTTCTCAGATTGGCTACTTCACTTAGTAAGTTTAAGGCTTCTTAATGCCTTCTCATGGCTTGACAGTTTTTTTGTTTTGTTTTGTTTTGTTTTTAGTGCCTAATAGTATTTCATTGTCTGAATGTATCATCATTTATTTAATCCACTTATTTACTAAAAGATATTTTGATTGCTTCCACATTTGGCAATAGTGAATAAAAAGGTTCCTATAAACATCATGCAGAGGTTTTTGTGTGGACATAAATTTGCGTAAATATCAAGGAGTTTGCTCTTTTAAGAATATGCTTGCTTTTGTCAGAGACTGCCAAAATGTCTTCTAAAGTCGCTGCATCATTTTTTAAATTCCTACCAGAAATGAAAGAGAGTTATTGTTAATCCAAATCCTTCTGAGCATTTAGTGTTGTCATTGTTCTGGATTTTGCCATTCTAACAGGTGTTTATTAGTAATATCTCACTTTTTAAATTTTCATTGCCCTAATGACATATGGTTGGGCTTCCCTGGTGGCTCAGAGGTTAAAGCGTCTGCCTGCAATGCGGGAGACCTGGGTTTGATCCCTGGGTCAGGAATTTCCCCTGGAGAAGGAAATGGCAACCCACTCCAGTATTCTTGCCTGGAGAATCCCATGGACAAAGGAGCCTGGTGGGCTACAGTCCATGGGGTCGCAAAGAGTTGGACACAACTGAGCGACTTAACTTTCAAAAACATATGAGATTCCCTGGTGTCTCAGTGGTAAAGAATCCACCTGCCAATGCAGGAGAGGCACATTCAATTCCTGGGAGAGGAAGATCCCCTGGAGAAGGAAATGGCAACCCACTCCAATATTCTTGCCTAGGAAATCCCACGGACAGAAGAGCCTGGTGGGCTACAGTCCATGGGATCACAAAGGGTGGGACACAACTTAGTGACTAAACAATATCAACACTGATATACGATGTAGAATATCTTTACATATCATTATTTCCCACTGATATATTTTCTTTGGTGAGGTGTCTGTTAAGGTCTTCTGTTCATTTTATAATTTAGTTGTTTATATTCACATTACTGAGCTTTGAGTGTTCTTTGCATATTTTACAAAATGGTCCTTTATCAGGTTTGAATTTACAAATATTTTTTTCTCAGTCTGTGGCTTGACTCTTCATTTTCTTGACAATGTTTTTCATGGAACAGAAATGCTTAATTTGAATAGAAGTGTAGTTTAATTTCTTTCATGGATTGTATCTTTGATGTTTTATCTAAAGAGGCACCACCAAGTCCAAGATCACCAGGTTTTCTCCTATATTATCTTCTAAGAGTTCTGCAATTTTGCATTTTTCAAACACTCACTGAAGATGAATGTTGTCAATTTTCTCTTCTGCTAAAACAAAGCAATATCACAAATGGCACTGTTGCCATGTCTGACTCTTTTGTGACCCCATGGACTATAGCCCAGCAGGCTCCTCTGTATACAGGATTTCTCTAGCAAAAATGCTGGAGTGGGTTACCATTTCCTTCTCCGTGGGATCTTCCTAAAACAGGGATTGAACCTGCATATCCTACATTGGCAGGCAGATTCTTTACCACTGAGCTACCAGGGAAGCCCATGCATGCCATACTTCATAAATATTAATAATATTCTGATAGGTACTTGGTGAACATCTAACCTCATTTCCCTGACTCTAAAATCTGTAATCACAGGTAGTTATGAAAATATCTTCATTAGAGTCATAAAATTAGTCATACTTTAATTTATGATTTAAAAAAATGACATCATTACAAACTTTGAGCCTCTCCTTGTATCATATTGGGCTTCCCTGGTGGTTCAAATGGTAAAGAATCTGCCTGTAATATTGTAGACCTGGGTTTGATATCTGGGTTCAAAGATCCCCTTGAGAAGGGAATGGCAACCCACTCCAGTATTCTTGCTTGGAGAATTCCATGGACAGAGAAACCTGGAGAGCTACAGTCCATGGAGTCACAAAGAGTCAGACATGACTGAGCTAGTAATACACACAGTATTCACTCATTCATTCATTTGTTCAATCCATTATGTCTACAACAAATATCTATCAAGACAAACTCTGTCTACACATAGGACTATTAATAAGTTATATGTGAAACAGCATAAAGTCATCATTACATGTTAGCATACTGTGATTTTTAAATTAAGAATCTTAGATAACAACATAATGATTAAGCATTCAGGGCAGAGAGAGATTTGTATAGGCTGGCATAGTGTTTGTGCGTTCAGAAGGTAGTTGAATTTTAAAGTAGTCATAGAGAGTTGATTAGGTTTTGTTTATCAAGGAGAAGCAGCTTTGTAGGTTATTTAATCATTCAGTAATTACTCATTCAACAATATGAATTTATTAGTGTATCTAATACTTTGAAGGTTGATCTCTTGAGCTACAAACTATTTTTGGTGTAAAAATTCAGAACCTTATTTAACAGTCCTTAATTATTTTTCACTGATGGAAATTCAAGGTTTCAATAAATGTCTCAATATGATTTTTTTTAAACTGAAACTCTATGTAAATGAACAAAATATAATCATAGAGATCTGGGTTTACACAAGTCTAGTGTCAGTTTAATAAACAAACTATCAATGTGTCTAGTTTGGAATTTGAATTTCTAAAACAAGAAAAGGAATGTCACATGGCTGACAGTTCCACCCACATGATCTTCATTAATAGGGCAAAGTATGACATATGCAGGCCCGTTCAAAGTCATTGCTCTGGTCTATGAAGGCAAATATTCTTTGCTGCTTCAAATGTTGACATAAATC
Source organism: Bos mutus (assembly GCF_027580195.1). Taxonomy (NCBI): domain Eukaryota; kingdom Metazoa; phylum Chordata; class Mammalia; order Artiodactyla; family Bovidae; genus Bos; species Bos mutus. The sequence goes on along the minus strand of NC_091631.1, from coordinate 68,229,494 downwards.
TGCTCAAATGTCTCTTATTCTTTTTGGTAGAGATTCTCAGCTGCTAACCTGATGAGTTTTCATATTACATTTTTGTGAAGGGCATAGTAAACTGCATTAAAGAAAATTCAAAGCGTCAAAACAAAATAAGGTCCTTATTAGACATTGTGATAAATGTGAAAAATACACATAGAAAAAGTTATCTTTATTATATTCATGTTGATAATTAATTTGACTTGTATTTCTTTTAATTTTATTAATTTGATTTTAATAGCAAATTTTGAGTATATGAAGAATTGGGCAATGTCAGCTCTTTTAGATATAGTTTTAATACACTGTTCTGTGTAGATTCAGGTATCAGGCATATTGAAATAGTTCATATAAATCAAAGTTCTGATCCATAAGAATTTATTCAGTGAGGATGCTATATAGTCATTGTGTTTTGCTCAATTCTCAGAAAATAGCATGCCTTCATGAAATGGCTTAACTAAAACAGAAACACTTCAATTCAAACAGAAAATGCTAGCAGATATTTCTTAAACATACTCTATGAAATTGTTTTTGAATTAGTCAATAAATGTATCATATGAACACTGTATGGTAACTTCAATTATAATATTAAATCCTGAAACTAAAAAATATATATATTTCCTGTCATGCATAGAAATTACTGACAGAACAGAAGGAAATTTTCCATTTAATCAAACATTGCTGCAAGGACACTGAACCAAATGATATACTTGGGAAACACTGTATATCAACAGCTATCTAGCATCAACTTTATAATATCAAATTATATACATATAGATACAGATTCATGTATCTATAATAGACACATATGTTTGCATAAAGGCTTTAACTTTGGAATAAGTATTTTATTTGTGCTGATCTACGTTGTTGAATGATAAAAATCACAAATATATATCAATGAATCAAAATGTTCCCATTTTTATTGTTAGAAAACTTTAATAATATATTTTATTTCATATTTAATTTAATAAGTAAATATTTAGATTGTCTCTCATGTGTCTCATGCATGCTTTGCTCAGTCATGTCTGACTCTTTGCAACCTTAGGGACTGTAGCCTGCCAGGCTCCTCTGTCCATGAAATTTCCCAGGCAAGAATACTGGAGTGGGTTACCATTTCCTCCTCCAGGGGATCTTCCTGACACAGGGATTGAACTCACATCTCTTGTGTTTCCTGCATTGGTAGGCAGATTCTTCACCACTGTGCAACCTGGGAAGTCCTTAAAAAACATAAAAATTTAGTGGAAATTAATTACTGCATTTGAGTAACCAGAATTTCTTACAGACTGTACATCCCTAAGCTGGGTAAGTCAAAAGAAGTTGTGATACAATGTATAAATTTGGCTTTCTGGACTATCTCAATAGGGACTGATTTGGAAATGTAGCATTGGAATTGATTATTTGTAAATGTTGTTTTAAGGCCCAGGTGTTTCAGATTTGCAGATAAATCTTACATAATCCACACAATTCTTGATTTTCGTGTGTTACTTTTAAGGATTTGTCCCATTTACTTATTACTCACAGGATGAAGTTGATATGGTGGAAACAACAGATTTGTATCCAACTACAAACTGAGTGTGAATCGTCAGCTACTTAAAATCTTAGTGCATCCACTTTTTAAAATGGTAATTACGTCACTATATCATGATTTTGTTGTGCTTAATTAAATTAAGAAGTCAATCTATAATATAATATTTAGATTGTACTATATACTGTATTTAGCAATGCAGGATATACTGGATTTAGGAACTTCCAAGTTTAATACATTGCATTTAATTGAACTTAGAATATATTTCATTTAATTATAAATTGATTATTTCCTCATAGGTTATTTCTGATAAGAATAATGAAGAAAAAACCTTAATTTATATAGTCTAAAAGCAGAATAAGTCTAGTTTTTATTATAATATACATGTCATAATAAATAAACATTATTGAAGGTTGATTGATCGATCCCTGGGTTAGGAAGATCCCCTGGAGAAGGGAAAGGCTACCCACTCCAGTATTCTGGCCTGAAGAATTCCATGGACTGCACAGTACAGGGGGTCACAAAGAGTGACTGAGTGACTTTCACTTTCACTTTCTTTCTTTGAAGGTTGAAGAATTGTTTGACCTAACATTATGGTACAATGTGGTTGTGTTTGCCTCATGTAGATCTAGAGATAAATAGCTTGTTATTAACCTGTCTTTGAACCTTATTGTAAATTATATATTCTAGCAGTGATTAGTTGCTAGGAGAAAGATTTATTATATTTGAGTAATAGTAAATGGACTTTCTGAAGTCTGGGCTATGAAAGTGTAAGTGAAGTCCCTCAGTCGCGTCCAACTCTTTGCGACCCGTGGACTGTAGCCCACCTAGCTCCTCCGTCCATGGGATTCTCCAGGTAAGAATACTGGAGTGGGTTGCCATTTCCTTCTCCAGGGGATCTTCCTGACCCAGGGATAGTACCCAGGTCTCCCGCATTGCAGGCAGATGCTTTAACCTCTGAGCCACCAGGGAAGTACTTCCCTATGAAAAGAGTTCCCTAAATAATCAAAAGAGCATATCAGTGAAAGTCACTAAATTATTGCTGTCATTGATATAGTTGAGAGAGGGATTAAAATGCTAGAGAAAAAAATCTATTAATAATACATTCTTTTAAATACACATATGCATACATACGGGTTTCCTGGGTGGCTCAGATGGTAAAGAATCTGCCCGCAATGCAGGAGACCTGGGTTTGATCCCTGGGTCAGTAAGATCCTCTAGAAAAGGGAATGGCTACCTATATTCTTACCCGAAGAATTCCATGGACAGAGGAGCCTGTCAGGCTACAGTCCGTGGGATCACAAAGAGCCAAACACGATTGAGCAACTAATACTTTGGGAGTTTCCCAGGTGGCTCAGATAGTAAAGAATCTGCCTGCAGCGTGGGAGACCTGGGTTTGATCCCATGGATCCCATGGAAAATCTCCTGAGGAAGGAAATGTAAACCCACTCCAGTAATCCTGCCTAAAGAATCCCAAGGACAGAGGAGCTTGGTGGGCTATAGTCCATGGTGTTGCAAAGAGTTGGACACAACAGTGACTAACACACACATACATATGTATTCTAAATAGACTGTGTAAATAAATGAATTTATTCAATAAATAGTCATAAAAATTGGTATTAAGCAATGCTATGGATACAGAAATTAATAGAACAGAATGAAACAGATTCAGTAGAGATTCATATGTGTAAAATAATACATTTTAGTGACATAAATAATATATCTGATTAACACAATGGTTGTAACACTTAGTTAGCCAAATCTGGCATTATGTTAGAGCCATATAAGAATTTTCTTTTTATCTTACAAGTATCAAATTAAAATTCCTGTTCCTTAGTTATAGGTCCATATATTCTGACATAGAGGTGGGATATATATAATTTTTAAGTTTTTGCTTTGAAATTGATATAGAAAAATATTTGAAAATCACAATACTTTGGCCACCTGATGTGAAGAGCTGACTCATTGGAAAAGACCCTGATGCTGGGAAAGATTGAGGGCAGGAAGTCAAGGGGACGACAGAGGATGAGATGGTTGGATGGCATCAGCGACTCAATGGATATGAGTTTGGATGGACTCCGGGAGTTGGTGATGGACAGGGAGGCCTGGCATGCTGTGGTTCATGGGGTCGCAAAGAGTAGGACACGACTGAGTAACTGAACGGAACTGAAATGAATTGGTAGATTTCTCCATTTTAAAATGGAAATTTCTTTCTGTTTGGAAGTCAAGGAGTTCTTTGTGGATGTGTTAGTATAGGGAGTTGAATAACATGATTATTCCTGTTTTTATTGTCATCTCTGCTTGGATATACTACAGTAAAATTCTGTAGTATATTCAGGATTATTCACCTGTATCTCATTTTCCTTTCTTTTTTTTTAATTTCTGTTTATAATCACCTGAAAGACTGAAGATACTGTTTTCTCTTGTTTTGACCATTCTGCATTTCATTTTTTCATATTCTATTTAAACATCAGGGAAATAAAGACTGCAATTTTTAGTTATGCTTAAAGTGAGCCAGAATCTTATGCTATATTAATCTATTTTAGGAGTTTTTAAATTAATTCCCAGTGACATGCAATGAATATTTTCCACCTATCACTGTTTAAACTTTATCATCCACAATATTCCAATGAACAAGCTTCATTATAGTGATGCTTAACTACTTTGTATTCTCAAGAATGGTATGTTATCTCAAGCCTCTGGGTCTTTGCATATGTTTCTCTATGATCACAACCTTGTAAATAGTAACTCATACTTTAATACTGAGGTCGTGAAAAATGTGCACTCCCAGATACAGAGCTTTTCTATGTGTACATCTATAGTCTTTCTCATCCCATTGTATTGTAATTGTTTGCAATTTCTTGGCAGGAGAAATATGTTTTTTATCTTTATTCCAAAACACAGCATGATTTCAGGCATATAAAGCATAATGTTTTAAATAAGAGAATGCATACATATTTAAAAATATGTTCCTATTTCTAAATAAAATAGAAGAACTGCATGAAATGCTCTCCAATGCACAGTCTCCAATGCATTATAAAATGGAAGCATATCTCAGAGTTATTGTGGTTTCAGTTTCAGACTCAAAGCAAATGTTACAAAAGTGTCATACAAATTTTCTTTTTTTGGTTTCTCATTGCAGATACAAGTTATGTTCACACTACACTCTAGTTTATTAATTGTGCAGTGATGTATGAAAAAACACACAAGGTATATATGTTACTTAAAAAGAAATTATTGCTAAAAAAATGTACTAAACATCATCTGATCCTTCATAATATTTTTGCTGCTGAAGGGTCTTGTCTCAATATTGATGGCTGTTGACTGATTATGGTGATGGTTGCTCAAATTTGGGGTTGTTGTGGCAATTTCTTAAAAAAATACAATGACCTTTACCACATCAATTAACTCTTCCTTTCACAAATAATTTCCCTATAGCATGCAATGACATTTGACAACACTTTGTCAACAGTAGAACTTCTTTCAAAACTGGAGTCAGTCGCCTCAAATTCTGCCACTGCTTTATCAACCAGGTTTATGTAATATCCTCAAATATTACATATTATAATATATATATATATAATGCAAATTAAAATATGTAAAGTAGCATATTAAAAAATAAAAACATTACTTTGTTGACAAAGGTCCATGTAGTCAAAGCTATGGTTTTCCCAGTAGTCATGTATAGATGTGAGAGTTGGACCATAAAGAAGGCTGAGTGCTGAAGAACTCATGTTTTTGAGTTGTGGTGCTGGAGAAGACTCTTTAGAGTACGCTGGGCTACAAAAAGATCAAACCAGTCAATCTTAAAGGAAATCAACTCTAAGTATTCATTGCAAGGACTGATGCTATAGGTGAAAGTTCAATACTGTGGCCACCTGACATGAAGAATCGATTCAGGGAAGCCCAGTGTGCTGCAGTCCATGTAGTTCCAAAGTTAGCAACTGAACAACAATATTCTCATTCCTTTGTTGTTATTTCAATTTTACAGGCTCTTCACCAGTGGAAGATTCTATCCCAAGAAATCACTTTCTTTGGTCATCCACAAGAAGCAACTTCTCAGCCACTAAAGTTGCATCATGATATTGAAGCAATTCAGTCACACCTCATTCCACTTCTAATTTCCTATTTTCAGCATATCTGCAGTTACTTCCTCCACTGAACTTGTGAACCCCTCCAAGTCATTCCAAAATCCTGTTAATATTATTTTGACCTCTATTCTGAATCACAAATATTCTTAATGACATCTAGAATGATGAATCCCTTCCAGAATGTATTCAATTTACTTTGCTGAGATTTATCAGAAAAAATCACTATCAATGGCAGCTATAGCCTTAAATATATGTTTATCAAATAATAAAACTTGAAAGTCAAAATGACTCCTTGATCCATGGGATAGAGAATGAATGTTGTTAGCAGGCAAGAGAATGATATTAATCTTGTTGTACGTCTCCATCAGAGCTCTTGGATGACAAGGTGCATTGTCAATAATCAGTAATATTTTGAAAGAAACCTTTTATCTGAGCAGAAGGCTCCAACAGTAGGCTTAAAATATTCATTAAACCATGTTGTAAACAGATGTGCTGTGATTTCGGCTTTATTGGTCCATTTAGGACACAGGGTAGGTTTAGAATAATTCTTAATCACCATAGGATTTTCAAATGGTGACTACGAGTTGGCTTCAACTTATGTCATGAATTACATTAGCCCTTAACAAGAGAGTCAGCCTATCCTTTGAAGTTTTGCAACCAGGTATTGCCTTCTCTTCTCTAGCTGTAAAAGTCCTACATGGCATCTTCTCCTATTATAAGGTTTTGCCTACACTGGAAATCTGCTGTTTAGTAGAGTCATCTTCACTAGTTATCTTTGATATTCTGAAACGCTTGGTGGAGCTTCTATGTCAGTACCTGCTGCTAACCTGCACTTTCATGTTATAGAAATTGCTTCTTTCCTTATAAATGTTAAATCAATGTCTGCCAGCTTCACTCTTTTCTTCTACAGCTTCCTCACCTCTCTCAATCTTCAGAGAATTGAAGAGAGCTAGGACTTCATTCTGGCTTAGGTTTTGGATTCAAGGAATATTGTGGTTGGTTGGATCTCCTAGCTGAATCACTAAAACTTTCTCCATCTTTACCAACAAATCTGTTTTGCTTTCTTTTCAGTTATGTGTGCACTAGAGTAGCATCTTTAATTTCCTTCAAGAACATTTTGTTTGCATTTACAATTTAGCTAACTGGCCCAGAAAGCCTAGCTTTTGGCCTATGTTGGCTCTTGACAAGCCCCCCTTACTGAGCTTAATCATGTCTAGCTTTTTATTTAAAGTGAGAGACATGTGATTCTTCTTTCATTTGAACACATATAGATATTGTGGGGTTATTAATAGTTCTAGTTTCAATATTACTGTTTGTCAAGTGATAGAGAAGCTTGAGCACAAGGAGAAACTTGGGAGAATGGGCAGTTGGTGGAGCAGTCAGAATACACGTAGCATTTATCCACTGTTTGCTGCTTCATGTGGGCATAGTTAATTGTGCTTCAAAACAACTACAATAGTAACATCAAACCACTCATCAAGGATCACCATGACAAATATAACAATAATGGAAAACTTTGAAATATTTTGGGAATTACCCAAAAGTGATATAGAAATACCAAGTAAGCAAATGCTGTTGGAAAAATGGTGCTGATAGATTTTATTGACAAAGGATTGCCACAAATCGTCAATTTGTAAAAACATACAGTATCTATAATGTCCAATAAAGCAAAACACAGTAAAACAAGGTGTATGTTATTTTTATTTTTTGAAGAAATTAAATATTACATTAATAAAAATTAAAAATTTCAAAATAAAGGATTTAATGCAATTAATATGTGCTTCATGATCATTCATACTAGGTTGAAGTTTAGGTAGTGCTGTGCATTTTGAACAGTGAGATAAAAGCAGGAGCTTAAAGTTAAGAATGTGAGTTCATATTATGGAAGTTTTCTACTATTTTATAGAAACACTTATCCCAGTGTTATTGTTATACATAGACACTTTCAATAGAATGTAATTAAATAGCTTCACATAAGAAATTTTTAAAAGATAAATAAACTACTTTTTTATAAAAAGCATAATTGGAAATATATTTCCTTTAAAGAATTTGTTACTGTACCTCCTCTCCTTAGAAGGAATCAGAGACACAATTGGTGTAACCCTTAGGTTAGCCATCTAAATTCACTCATCTGAATGACTGCAATTTATATTAGGATGCTATAAAATTATGGGTAATTATTAGTTTGTGTACTTTTCTCCATTTTCCTTCCACAATATGAAATTGGAATACAATAACAGAGCAGAGTTCTTTTTTCCCCAAGTCAACAAGCATTTATTAATCTTTCTTTATTCATTAGAAGTTATCAATTGACTCTATGGCTTTGTCTGACTGTTACTCAAGAGACATTTGACAGCTGTTCCCTGAGGCCAAGAAAGATTCAGCCTAGAAATAGACTTTGGCAGCATTTGACTTGTATGATGCTCCAGGGGCTTTTTCACAGGTAAGATTTTCACAGTGTGCAGGATTTCATTATTCTTTTTATAAATTTGTATCATTATTATTTTATATTTCTTCTGATTGAACACAAAGCATTTCATGCTGTTAAAATCACTAAAAGCAAAATCCACAGTTCTTCGGTACATATCTTAAAGCTTTCTATACTTAGCAGTTCTGACAACACTGCTGACAACTAATATTGCTTCTATACTTCTTGTACTTCTGTCTTGCTGTTTCTGCTATTCCCTAATAGGGTCAGGAATCCAAACACTAAGTTAGTGTTGAAGAAGACCTATCAAAAATGATTGCTTTGGCTGACAGCTTAGGATGTGTCCAAGATGCATCTGTCAGATTTTGACAGAAGCATTGTTTCCAATAAACTTTGAGCTTCTGTTTGCTGATTTGAATGCATTTCTACCACTATGCTAGGAAAAATGAACACTTCTTCCTTAACATTATTATTCTGCAAATTATTTTTCTCTTGCCTGACTTTTAAAATTTACTTCCAGTATAGTTAATGATACTTTTCAGATAAGGAAATAGAAGAGTGAGAGAATTCAATAGATCACCTATGTCACAAAACTAACAAATGCCAGAACTACTGCTAGAACCCTTGTTTCCTGGATTTCACACCTGTTTGTCATTCCACTTATTTACCCAGGAGTTACTTTGCTAATCCTTCACACTAGAAAAAGACCTTAAATTACAGACCACAACACTATTCACATTTCCTTTATGCAACCTACAATATTATTTAAATACTTGTTTATATTTATTCTCCTTACTAGAAAATACATTTGAGAAGAATGTTTCTGTGCTGTTCCCATGAGAAACATGATATTACTCAATAATACACAGCAGTGGAAACTAAGTAGCTCAAAAACACTTCTTTGTTAGTGATATTCAAGAACTGCTTTCTGCCTTGCTTCTCCAACTGGCAAATCCATCATCTGACTGAAGTCTGTTGAACTTGTTTCTTGCTTTTTATATTCTGCCTGTTCTCCCTCCCTGATATGAATCTTCTCCCCAGCCCTACCCCAATCAATCCTCCCCACCCACCTAACCCACCAGCCCACCTCCAAAGAAAACCTGTCAAGAATAACTCTTAGTGCTCGTGTCTCCTTTGGGCATGTTATATGAACTAGAATTAAAACAATAACATGGCAACTGCTATCTTCATGTGCTCAAATTCTCTTTGTCCAGAAACTATATAGTTCCAGCTTAATTATAAACTTGTCCCTATTCCTCAAGGAATTAATATGGTTGAGTGAATTAACAAAGATTTTTGTGGACAAGTCTTACTTTCCTCAGGTATAAAATGTGTATGAACATCTAAGACAGAGTTTTGGTAAGAGCAGAATATATTGAGCACCTAATGAAGAGCACAAAGATATTGTGTTGTTTATCTTTATCTTCAACTTTAAAAAACCATAACTTTTTTTTTTGGTCTGATACATTCTCTCCCTCCAGACTCCACACTCACATTTTTTTGTACTCTTCATTTCCATAGAACTTATTCCTATTATTAGTGCCATCTCTACTGTTAGCATTTCCCTGTGTGAGCTCTTGGAGAAGGCAATGGCACCCCACTCCAGTATTCTTGCCTGGAAAATCCCATGGATGGAGGAGCCTGGTAGGCTCCAGTCCACCGGGTCGCTAAGAGTCTGGCACTACTGAGGGACTTCACTTTCACTTTTCACTTTCATGCATCGGAGAAGGAAATGGCAACCCACTCCCGTGTTCTTGCCTGGAGAAACCCAGGGACAGAGGAGCCTAGTGGGCTGCCGTCTATGGAGTCACACAGAGTTGGACACAACTGAAGCAACTTAGCAGCAGCAGTAGCAGTGTGAGCTCTGGCCCTCTCTAATTGTTTATTCTATCACCCTGTTCTTATACGTTGGTCTCCTTGTCTTAATTGAAGGATGGTTGTTCTTTCTACAGATCTTTTTCCATTGATCCCAATTCATAGACCATGGAGAAGGATTGGCCACTCTTCTTTGTCCTTAATTTTCCATTCTTCTAAATAAGTTCTCATCTTTTTAAGGCTGCTACTTTGTACTATGTTCTTTCCTTGGTATCTTCTCATTTGTATTAGTCTTGCAATATTTACTGTAGCAAACATGTGATGTTTGTATCTTTGCCCCAATCCCCTTCTAATTGCAGCCACAGCTGCAGTACATGGATCTAGGAGAACTCTGCCAGCTACCAACTTCTGTATTCAACCTCAGGATTTTCTACACAGAATCAAACATGCTGTATCTAGTTAAAGTACAGCCAAGACATGAAAATGAGTTAATCCCCTAGGACTTCCACAGATGCTGAGGGATTAAAGCAAATGGAGAAATATTCTGATCTCCCATATCGCAAAGGCATAATTCTGGAAAGCATCCCTGACACTTCTAGAGATTTTCTGGATCAAGCTCTCATTGCTCACATGCTGCTGCTGCTGCTAAGTCGCTTCAGTCATGTCCGACTCTGTGCGACCCCATAGACTGCAGCCCACCAGGCTCCCCCATCCCTGGGATTCTCCAGGCAAGAACACTGGGATGGGTTGCCATTTCCTTCTCCACATTGCTCACATAGGTCACCTTAAAACATATTCTGGTTTTGAATCTTCCTCCTTCTTGATCTCACTTTTCTTTTTTCCTAACTTTGCTTCTTGGAATCATTTCTCAGTAAGCTACCTGTGCCCATATCCTTAACATCCATTCTCTTATTAGAGTAGAAACTAAAAATATACACTCTCAAGGCTGTAAACAAGTAATCATTATCTTCATCCCTCTTTTCTTTCTGCTGTTATATTTTCTTTAGCCTCGTAACATAACCATGTATGCTATTTCTCCCTGTTTTTTTCTTTGTTTGTTTTTGCTTCATTTTACTCTGAATAACTAAAGATTTCCCTTTATGTTCAAGTGTATCAAAGGAGTAGGTGTATACTCATATTTACTACTTTCTCACCACTTGGAATCCAGTCCTTTACCTCCTTACTCTCTGAAACTCCTCCTTGAAATGTATCAAACACTCCCTAGTTTCCAAATTCTATAAGCTATTTTTCTGTTCTCATTCTCCTTGACATTTTCAGGCTTTGATCAAGATATAAAGTTTCCTTTCCATTGATTTTTAGGGCAAATTTCTCTCTTGCTTCTAGACTTTCTTCTCTGATCACTTCACATATTCTGCTGAATTACACTGAGATGTTTTTCCTTATAATTCAAATTGTTCTACACTTGAACTACAGTCAAATTTTACTCTAGGAAGGTTTTGTTTTCACATTTTATACTGCAAATGTGTTGTTTTCAAAATTTTCTGCACAATGAAATTACCAGAGGATTAAAAAAAAATGCAGCTTAGCACCTGCCTGCAGACATATTAAATGGCATGAATTGAGAATTGGGCATTGGGATTTTTATCAAATGACGTAATGTTCAATAAAATTTGAGAACCACTGTTCTAAATTAAAGATAAGTGTAACTCCTAAATTTTTTAGTATTTGTCCGATATCTTGTCATCTCGTTTTCAGTTTACATTGTTTTAAGAAATGCTTTTCTAGCCTTATCTCCACTTTGCCAAATCTTACCTTTCTTTAAGTTCCAGTGGAAACCTGGAACTTTCTTTCATTAAACATGTCTTCCATAAAACATGTTCTAAGCAGTTTTGACTAATATTGAACCATTTGAAAATGTTATTAATGAATCTTTTATGGACTTTTGCTTTCATGAGAATATGTTCAACTTCTGTGTTGTTCACCAATGTATCCCACATTCAAGCAGGTTTTCTGAAAGTCATATAGGAGATTCTCATGAAATACTTGATGACTGACTGACTGACTGACTGACTAGTTGAATAAACCACCTGAAAAATGACCAACAATCTCATATGTTTGTGTTCAGGGCCTATGATCACCTAAAAATGACAATGTCTGAGGGGAATATCTATGTCTAATTAATTCACTACATCTCTCTATTCTGAAGGACTACCTTATATATATACATGTTGCTGATAATTATTTTTGGATAGGTAAATTAATGAATATGTATACAGCTTTACATTTAATTACCTTAAAATTTTAAATAATAAATTTAATCACTTAAAAAAAAATTGAAACTGACCAAGCCATAATATGTCTACACTTCATTTTTCTGATTTTGAATGAAAAGACTTGGCTAAGATATTTCTATTTTACACCTCTAAAATAATCTACTATTCTATTCATTTTAATCCTATAGCTATTATTTATTAAAAGCTAGCTGTGTGCCAAGCATTGGGTTAAATTTGTTGAAGGTATTGTTTATTCAGTTCTCACAAAAGGTGACTGTAGGGCATGAAGTTAGGATACAGACAATATTAGATTCAAATCCTAGTCTCCTCACTAAATTAATCATGACTGCAGGTAAATTACTTAATCTCTCTAATTCACTTTCTCTCATTGACTATAAAATTAAGGTAATACAGCTCATCTCAATGAGTTGTGAGAATTAAATTAGTTAATGTGTTAAAAGTGTTTAGAAGTTGCCTGGTACTGAATAAACGATTGGTTTTTTAGCTATTAATTTAATAGTTGTTATTCAATACTAACTACATGATGAAAATAGAAATAAGAGTTATTATTTTTCAGGGTCATAGATGCTTCAAATGGAAGAGTTTAAATTCAAATAGGATTAGTTATTAGCTCCTTAGAAATTGTGTTCTGGTTAATACTGGAATATGTCTTAGCCCTACATATGCAGCTTGCTTTTTATAAACCTACGATGCTTGATACTCTTTAGAGAGAAATTTGGATTCACTCTGTGATTAGAACTATTATAAAGTTGTAAAGCTCTAAAACAGATTTGTAATGGAAATCCTGACCTAGCTTTAACTATAGGTGACACTAAATAAATGTCTTTGCTTTGGCTCTGAATCTACTCAGTAAAGTGGAAAATGACTGTGCTAGTTGGGTGTGCAATCATACAAAACAGCTCAGTAAATTGTAAAGAATGTTCTGGCACCAAATGCTTGTGCAAGAACAGCATTTAAATTTGAGATCAAGTTGCTGATTCTGTGCTAACATCTGTAAGACAAGCTTTTAAAATATAGTTAATGTTTAATTTCCATTTCTACTGTAATGGATTCAAAACTTACTACACACTAAAGAAGATGTAGTAGTACTTAGTCTCCTTTAAAAATGTGCCTTATATCTAACCAAGTACAGAGCTCATCTGTTTAAGAAGGATCCTGGAAACATGATTTGTGCATTTTTGTGTAACATTATGAGTCTCAGTATAGTGTCGCCCTCAAACCCCAAGAAGTTGGAAGGAAAAGGGAGTAAATATTTTTTCAGAAGTATACTTTATTTTTTAATGTATTTATTTCTTTTAATTGGAAGCTAATTACTTTACAATATTGTAGTGGGTTTTGCCATACATTGATATGAACCAGCCATGGGTGTACAGGTGTCCCCCATTCCAAAACCCCCTGCTATCTCCCTCCCCATCCCATCCCTCAGGGTCATTCCAGTACACCGGCCCTGAGTGCCCTGTCTCATGCATCGAACCTGGACTGGTGATCTATTTAATGTATGGTAATGTACATGTTTCAATGCTATTCTCTCAAATCATACCACCCTCACCTTCTCCCACAGACTCCAAAAGTCTGTTCTTTACATCTGTGTCTCTTTTGCTGTCTCTTATATAGGGTCATCATTACCGTCTTTCTAAATCCCATATATATGGGTTAATATACTGTACTGGTGTTTTTCTTTCTGACTTACTTCACTCTGTATAAGAGTCACCTCATTAGAACTGATTCAAATGCATTCTTTTTAATAGCTGAGTAATATTCCATTGTGTATATGTACCACAGCTTTCTTATCCATTTGTCTACTAATGGACATCTAGGTTGCTTCCATGTCCTAGCTATTGTAAACAGTGCTGCGATGAACATTGGGGTACATGTGTCTCCTTCAATTCTGGTTTCCTCAGTGTGTATGCCTAACAGTGAGATTGCTGGGTCGTATGGCAGTTCTGTTTCCAGGTTTTAAAGGAATCTCCACACTGTTCTCCATAGTGGCTGTATTAGTTTGCATTACCACCAATAGGGTAAGAGGGTTCCCTTTTCTCCACACCCTCTCCGTCATTTATTCTTTGTAGACTTTTGGATAGCAGCCATTTTGACTGGCATGAGATGGTACCTCATTGTGATTTTTATTTGCATTTTTCTGATAGTGACTGATGTTGTTAATCTTTTCATGTGTTTGTTAGCCATCTGTATGCCTTCTTTGGAGAAATGTCTGTTTAGTTTTTTGGCCCATTTTATGATTGGGTCTTTAATTTTCTGGAATTGAGCTGCATGAGCTGCTTATACATTTTGGAGATTAATTCTTTGTCAGTTGCTTCATTTGCTATTATTTTATCCCATTCTGAAGGCTGTCTTTTCACCTTGCTTATAGTTTCCTTCATTGTACAGAAGCTTTTAAGTTTAATTAAGTCCCATTTGTTTATTTTTGCTTTATTTCCATTACTTTGGGAGGTGGGTCATAGAGGATCCTGCTGTGATTTATGTCAATGAGTGTTTTGCCTATGTTTCCCGCTAGGAGTTTTTTAGTTTCTGGTCTTACATTTAGATCTTTAATCCATTTTGAGTTGATTTTTCTGTATGGTGTTAGAAAGTGTTCTAGTTTCATTCTTTTACAAGTGGTTGACTAGTTTTCCCAGCACCACTTGTTAAAGAGATTGTCTCTTCTCCATTGTATAGTCTTGCCTCCTTTGTCAAAGATAAGGTGTCCATAGGTGTGTGGATTCATCTCTGGGCTTTCTGGATTTTTTTTTTTTTTTGATCTATATTTCTGTCTTTGTGACAATACCATTCTCTCTTAATGACTGTAGCTTTGTAGTAGAGCCTGAAGTCAGGCTGGTTGATTCCTCCAGTTCTATTCTTCTTTCTCAAGATAGCTTTGGCTATTCAAGGTTTTTTGTATTTCCGTACAAATCATGAAGTTATTTGTATTATTTCTCTGAAAAATACCATTGGTAGCTTGATAGGGATTGCATTGAATCAATAGATTGCTTTGAGTACTATACTAATTTTCACTATATTGATTCTTCCAATCCATGAACATGGTATATTTCTCCATCTATTTGTGTTGTCTTTGATTTCTTTCATCAGTGTTATATAGTTATATATATGTGTCTTTTGTTTTTTAGGTAGATATATTCCTAAGTATTTTATTCTTTCCATTGCAACAGTGAATGGAATTGTTTCCTCAATTTCTCTGTTTTCTCGTTGTTAGTGTATAGGAATGCAAGGGATTTCTTTGTGTTAATTTTATATCCTGCAACTTTACTATATTCATTGATTAGCTCCAGTACTTAAGAAAACATATCAGTTCTTACCTTTCAGACCATGTAATTGACAAAAATAACTGCTCATTTCCTAGGAATGACACAAACAGAAAATAATAATCTGCTTTTGTTAATTATCCAATATTGACAATGCTTTTCCCTGTGACTAAAATATCACTTATAAAGTGGAATTCTTGGTAAAGGGATGTCCAAATTCAGCATATCTTACATCAAATTTTAATTAATTTTTTCCTGTTTTCTTATTTAGGATATACCTAAAGTTATTTTCTGCTGATAATTATTCTGCT
Source organism: Bos mutus (assembly GCF_027580195.1). NCBI lineage: Eukaryota > Metazoa > Chordata > Mammalia > Artiodactyla > Bovidae > Bos > Bos mutus. Next base: position 68,213,803 of record NC_091631.1, on the reverse strand, counting down.
GATAATATTGACAGAATACCTTCATTTATTAAGTCTCTAAGAAAATATTCATAGCTCATTTACTCTTTGATTAATTTTCAGATATTCTGATAAAGGTATATCATCTAAACTATAAAATGGCACATAAATACAATGATTTATAAAAATAGAGTTATTATTCTCTTTATGAAAAGGGAAAACTGAAGATCAACCTGAGTAATAAATATTTGAACCTATATTTAATAGTCATTATATTATGAGAAGTTTTCTCTTTGTATAGAGGTCATTTATCTACCAGTTTTTCAATATCCATCAAACTCCTGATGTCTTAACTTCCCTCTGATAATGTTCAGAAAATATGGTATATGATTAAAATCATCTATCTGAAACCCTTAACTCTCCAACTGTTCTCTTTTCATTGTACTCATCCTCCTCCAAAATTCCAACTGTTGCTAAAATGAACCACTGATTATACTCTGTCCATAATCATGGAGATGAATACTGTCATCTTTTTTTCTGTGGGGACCCTGATTGCCCCACAAAGTTACAGACTCCCTTGATCCCATTCTACTTTTTGATAGACACCTAAAATTTCTCTACTTCTTCACCAATAAGTTCTCTCTAGTTAAACTCATCATCTGCTGCTGCTGCTAAGTCACTTCAGTTGTGTCCAACTCTGTGCGACCCCACAGACAGCAGCCCACCAGGCTCCCCCATCCCTGGAATTCTCCAGGCAAGAAGACTGGACTGGGTTGCCATTTCCTTGTACTCTCTGTAGGCCAATGACTGTAAAACTTTTTCACCGCATATATACACATGTACGCATACAAAGGTTCTGTCTCATGAATCTTTATATCCATTTTTATTTGTATATACAGTAGGAAATGTAATAATTGTCCAATATTTATCATATGCATAACAGCCATGTGTATCCTCCCTCTTCCAAACTTGATCTACCCAAAATGTTCCTATATTACAAATTACTCAGTTTATAAACCTAGGAGTCATTCTTGATTTTTAACTTTTTCTCACTATCTTAACCAATATATAAATAATTTCCATTGGTCATACCTTTCTTCTTTCTAATGTTATATTCTTTGTTCAAACCTCTATCATTTGTTATTTTCTCTGTTTTTAGACTAAGTCTTCTCTATGCCTCTATTCTCACTTTGTTACAATATACTGCTCACAAAATCACTATAATAATCCTCTGATCATTGCCCTAATTAAATATCTTCAAAGACATCTAATTAAATATAGAATAAACCCAAAACCTTTATCAGTGCCTTAAGGACATAAAAGCAATAGGAATAAAATACCTGGCTTTATATCATGTTTACAATAAAACCAATATCTTTACAATGGCTTCAAGTAGCAGTCAGTAAACTTGATCTATAAAAGACCCAGCAGCCATGAAATGTGTTCCAGTTAGTTTTTCTTGGGCTTCCCCCATAGCTCAGTTGCTAAAGAATCCACGTATGATGCAGGAGACCCTGGTTCAATTCCTGGGCCAGGAAGATCTGCTGGAGAAGGGATAGGCTACCCAATCAAGTATTCTTGGGCTTCCCTTGTGGCTCAGCTAGTAAAGAATTTGCCTGAAATGTGGGAGAGTTGGGTTCAATCCCTGGGTTGGGAAGATCCCCTGGAGAAGGGAAAGGCTACCCACTCCAGATTCTGGTCTGGAGAATTCTATGGACTAACTCCATGGGGTCTCAAAGAGTGGGGCATAACTGAAGGACTTTCCATTTTAATTTAGTTCTTTATAGGCTGGGTGATTTCATGTGCTAATAAGTGGGAGGATCATTCCAGTAACTGGGGAACCACCCACTTCTCTGACTTTTGATGGTGACCTGGAACTGTCCTGGCACATCTGGGTGTGTCATTTATCTTGCAGATTGAGGATTAAGGTTTAGTTGAATTTAACTTGAGATCAAATTGCCAACATTCGCTGGATCATGGAAAAAGCAAGAGAGTTCCAGAAAAACATCTATCTGCTTTATTGACTATGCCAACGCCTTTGACTGTGTGGATCACAATAAACTATGGAAAATTCTGAGATGGGAATACCAGAGCACCTGATCTGCCTCTTGAGAAATTTGTATGCAGGTCAGGAAGCAACAGTTAGAACTGGACATGGCACAACAGACTGGTTTCAAATAGGAAAAGGAGTACGTCAAGGCTGTATATTGTCACCTTGCTTATCTAACTTATATTCAGAGTACATCATGAGAAACGCTGAACTGGAAGAAACACAAGCTGGAATCAAGATTGCCGGGAGAAAGGAAAGTTATGACCATCCGAGATAGCATATTCAAAAGCAGAGACATTACTTTGCCAACAAAGGTCCGTCTAGTCAAGGCTATGTTTTTTCCTGTGTTCATGTATGGATGTGAGAGTTGGACTGTGAAGAAGGCTGAGTGCTGAAGAATTGATGCTTTCGAACTGTGGTGTTGGAGAAGACCCTTGAGAGTCCCTTGGACTGCAAGGAGATCCAAGCAGTCCATTCTGAAGGAGATCAGCCCTGGGATTTCTTTGGAAGGAATGATACTGAGACTGAAACTCCAGTATTTGGCCACCTCATTCGAAGATTTGACTCATTGGAAAAGACTCTGATGCTGGGAGGGATTGGGGGCAGGAGGAGAAGGGGACGACAGAGGATGAGATGGCTGGATGGCATCAATGACTTGATGGACGTGAGTCTGAGTGAACTCCGGGAGTTGGTGATGGACAGGGAGGCCTGGCGTGCTGCAATTCATGGGGTCGCAAAAAGTCGGGCTGGACTGAGCGACTGAACTGAACTGAGCTTGTCATCTTGGACGCATTTGATTTTAATTGGTTTATGTTATGCCCTTGGACTACATCGTTCTTTGAAAAGTTGTGCCTTGCCCCCTTCCGTCCTGTTTCATTCTCTTTTCCTGAGCCCCATTAGGGCCCAAAGTGTTGCCTCTATAATCTCTTGGAGGGACAATCAGAAAATAGCTAGCCCTTGGGAGGGAAATACTGCACAATATCCAATCTCTTTAGATATTAAAGCCTTCATCTTCCATGTTTCCTACAGCATGTGCAACAACAGCATCTCTCAGTGAACCCGCTAAGGTGGGAGATAGGCACACAATGACTGCTAGAAGTCCATTTGTTGGTGGTATCCCTTCAAGGGCAATTTGGCTTCCAGGTATAATGTTTGCCACTTTGAGAGTTAGCCTGCAGGTTGTTTGAGCCCAAACTGTTATCAATCTTCTCCTAAAGCAATAAGCATACCCCTGGATCAAGTCTCCACTCCACTTTTATGGAACATTTGGTCTGTTGCTTTTATCAATTTGTTCTTAAGCCACTTACTAACTCCTACAACTAGACCCTTGTAAGCAACATCTCTCCACCCAGCTTATTATTAAAATACTTTTAATGCCCTTAACATGACCAGATAACCCACTCCTTTGTCATTACTTTTGTTATTACCTAAAATGGGCCTATGGCAATGAAATGTTTACCATTGGAAACACCCTAACTGCTCTTATGGAGAACTAGGGGAAGAAATCAGTGACTTACATTCCCTCAGAGGAATAAGATATTAAGACTTATGGCTAGGTTCCCAGTCTCAGGGCACAGGTTTGAACTGCTTTAAATCATGGTATCTATTCCCATTTATGGTGGACAAACCAGCAATGAGTTAAAATTACAACCCCTTAATCCTACCCAGTTCCTTAATAAGAACTCCTTATTGCAAATTAAGACTTAAATTGAAGAAAGGAGGGAAAACCACTAGACCATTCAGGTATGACCTAAATCAAATCCCTTATGATTATACAGTGGAAGTGAGAAATAGATTTAAGGGCCTAGATTTGATAGATAGAGTGCCTGATGAACTATGGAATGAGGTTCGTGACACTGTATAGGAGACAGGGATCAAGACCATTCCCATGGAAAAGAAATGCAAAAAAGCAAAATGGCTGTCTGGGGAGGCCTTACAAAATAGCTGTGAAAAGAAGAGCAGCAAAAAGCAGAGGAGAAAAGGAAAGATATGAACATCTGAATGCAGAGTTCCAAAGAATAGCAAGAAGAGATAAGAAAGCCTTCTTCAGTGATCAACGCAAAGAAATAGAGGAAAATAACAGAATGGGAAAGACTAGAGATCTCTTCAAGAAAATCAGAGATACCAAAGGAACATTTCATGCAAAAATGGGCTCAATAAAGGACAGAAATGGTATGGACCTAACAGAAGCTGACGATATTAAGAAGAGATGGCAAGAATACACAGAAGAACTGTACAAAAAAAGATCTTCATGACTCAGATAATCACGATGGTGTGATCACTGACCTAGAGCCAGACATCCTGGAATGTGAAGTCAAGTGGGCCTTAGAAAGCATCACTAAGAACAAAGCTAGTGGAGGTGATGGAATTCCAGTTGAGCTATTCCAAATCCTGAAAGATGATGCTGTGAAAGTGCTGCACTCAATATGCCAGCAAATTTGGAAAACTCAGCAGTGGCCACAGGACTGGAAAAGGCCAGTTTTCATTCCAATCCTAAAGAAAGACAATGCCAAAGAATGCTCAAACTACTGCACAATTGCACTCATCTCACACGCTAGTAAGGTAATGCTTAAAATTCTCCAAACCAGGCTTCAGCAATATGTGAACTGTGAACTTCCTGATGTTCAAGCTGGTTTTAGAAAAGGCAGAGGAACCAGAGAGCAAATTGCCAACATCTTCTGGATCATGGAAAAAGAAATAGAGTTCCAGAAAAAAAAAAAATCTATTTCTGCTTTATTGACTATGCCAAAGGCTTTGACTGTGTGGATCACAATAAACTGTGGAAAATTCTGAAAGAGATGGGAATACCAGACCACCTGATCTGCCTCTTGAGACATTTGTATGCAGATCAGGAAGCAACAGTTAGAACTGGACATGGAACAACAGACTGGTTCCAAATAGGAAAAGGAGTAAGTCAAGGCTGTATATTGTTACCTTGTTTATTTAACATATATGCAGAGTACATCATGAGAAACGCTGGACTGGAAGAAACACAAGCTGGAATCAAGATAGCCAGGAGAAATATCAATAACCTCAGATATGCAGATGACACCACCCTTATGACAGAAAGTGAAGAGGAACTCAAAAGCCTCTTGATGAAAGTGAAAGTGGAGAGTGAAAAAGTTGGCTTAAAGTTCAACATTCAGAAAACGAAGATCATGGCATCCGGTCCCATCACTTCATGTGAAATAGACGGGGAAACAGTGGAAACAGTGTCAGACTTTATTTTTCTGGGCTCCAAAATCACTGCAGATGGTGACTGCAGCCATGAAATTAAAAGATTCTTACTCCTTGGAAGGAAAGTTATGACCAACCTAGATAGCATATTCAAAAGCAGAGACATTACTTTGCCAACAAAGGTTCTTCTAGTCAAGGCTATGGTTTTTCCTGTGGTCATGTATGGATGTGAGAGTTGGACTGTGAAGAAGGCTAAGCACCGAAGAATTGATGCTTTTGAACTCTGGTGTTGGAGAAGTCTCTTGAGAGTCCCTTGAGAGTCCCTTGGACTGCAAGGAGATCCAAGCAGTCCATTCTGAAGGAGATTAGCCCTGGGATTTCCTTGGAAGGAATGATGCTAAAGCTGAAACTCCAGTACTTTGGCCACCTCATGCGAAGATTTGACTCATTGGAAAAGACTCTGATTCTGGGAGGGATTGGGGGCAAGAGGAGAAGGGGACGACAGAGGATGAAATGGCTGGATGGCATCACTGGCTCGATGGACATGAGTCTGAGTGAATTCCAGAGCTGGTGATGGACAGGGAGGCCTGGCGTGCTGCGATTCATGGGGTCGGAAAGAGTCGGACACGACTGAGCAACTGATCCGATCTGATCTGAATGCTACCCAACATCAGTCATGCTGAAAACCTTGGGGATACCCAACTCCATCCTAGGGATTCCAGGAGATCGAGCTGCCTTGACCTATTTAGAGATCTGGTCCTTGGGAGTTTGTCATTCCTCAACCTGCTCGGGGATCTGCCAGATCAAGGGTCCCAGAGGATTGACATGGCTTGATCTTCCCACGGACCCAATTCTTGGGAAGTCAACATACCTCGACCTGCCAAGGGATTTGAATTCCAGGAGGTTATTGCTCCACAACCTGCCTTGGGGTCTTCACCCTGACTCAGGGATGCCCGGCTCTCAGTTTGCAACAATACTGGGTAGTATAAGCTTCAGAAAGACTCACCCCTAAGGAAGTCCACCCATGGAAATAGGAAGAAGTATATTACTTGTGGGACTGTCTCAGCAATAACTCAGAAGTCCAACAAGAAATCCATTGCCTTTCTGGACAGGCTAAAAGAAGCCCTCAAAAAGTTTACCAATCTGGACTTAGACTCTTATGAGGGACAGGCAATTTTAAAGAACAAATTCCTGTCCCAATGTGAAGGAAGAACAGATAGGTGATACAGGAGCCACACCTATGTGCATCAGACATCAGGATAAAGTTACAACAGCTACAGCAACAGGATCTTGCTGCCTCTTTAGATGAGATGGTCCAGATAGCCCCCAATACTTTTATAACAGGAAACAGGAGAGGAAGGCCAAGGACCAGGAAAGGAAGAAAAGGAAAAAGGCAAGGCATGCTGAGATGCTGGCTACCCTCCAGGGAAGCCCTGTGGCAAACCCTGAGTTCTTAAAGGACAAGGCACAAGACAAATGCCTAATCTGTAGATAGGCAGGACACTGGGCCAAAGAGGATCCAAACAAGTCTCCTAAAATGGCTTGCTACAAATACCATCAATTGGAACACTGGGCAGTACTCCGCCCTTGGGACCCAAGAGCCTCAAAGTCAATCACCAAGCCCAATCCCTCAGGATGGTTCAACAAGACTGAAGCAACTTCCTCCAGCCAGCCTGCATGTAACAGATAACCATCGTGGGGCTGGAGCCAAGGGTGGAACTGGATGTGGCAGGTAGGTCCAAGAATTTCTTGGTTGACACAAAGGCTATCTACTCTGTCCTAACCTCTGACTCTGGGGACTTCTTCTCCCAAATCTGTACCATTTTGGGTGTTGCATAAAAAACAATTACAAAAAGATTCACCTGAGCACTTTTTTGTTTCTGGGACGGACAAATATTTTCCCACCAGTTTCTGGTGGTTCCTAAGTGTCCTACTCCCTTATTGGAAAGAGATCATTCTCTGCCTTCGAAATCTTGCAGTCCTGATAGAAGATGCTTTAAAACTCTGTCTTGGGGACAAACTAACTATTTTTGTCAGCCATCAAGTGAAACAACTCCTGAATGGGGGAGGCCGTTTATAGATGTCTGATCAAAGGATCCTCAGATATCAAGTAGTGCTGATGGAAAATCCAGGCCTGACTATATCCCCTTGTGAGGTTCTTAATCCAGCTGCCCTCCTGCCTATCCCCAAGGGCTCTCTCCCCTTTCACTCTTGCCTATAAACCTTGGACCACTGGACAAAACCCCAAAATGGATTGTCAGATCTTCTGATCAATTCTGTGGAAATCTGTTATACTGATGGAAGCAGCTTTGTCTTAGATGGAAAGAAAAGAGCCGGATATGCAGCGGCCTCCAATTTTGAGACCATAGAAGTTAAGCCTTTGCCATCAGGTACTTCAGCCCAATTGGCTGAGCTCATAGCCCTGACTCAAGCTGTAGAGCTGGGAAAAGGAAGATGAGTAGCTGTTTACACTGATTCCAGTATGTCTTTTGGATGCTACATGCACATGCTGATGTTTGAAAAGAAAGAGGCCACTTGACCACCCAAGGGTTCCCAATAAAATATGGTGATCAAATCCTAAGGCTCTTGGAGTCAGTCCATCTGCCCACTGAGGTTTCAGTCTCCCACTGTAAAGGACACCAAAAAGGGAGCATGGAAGTGGCATGAGGGAACCAAGCAGCTGATCAGGCAGCTAAGAGAGCAGCGTTACAGAACAATGGCTTAATAGGGGTTGCCACCTTAGTTCCACAGACTAATTAGCCAGAAACTCTTTCATATACTGAAGGTGAGACTCTTAAAGCTAAGAGTGAGGACTTTCAAGAAGATCATATGGGGTGGTTCCAAAAGGAGGGACTCCTTTTTCAGCATGGGAACCTCCAAAGGAAGTTGGTTAACTCCTTACATGCCATCACTCACTTACAGGAGAAGGCCCTCCAAAGATTACTAGAAAGTTCCTTCAGAGGAACAGATCCCCAAACAACTATAAGACAAATGGTCTCCTTTTGTCCCACTTGCCAATTAAACAACCCCCAAGAAGCTTGAAGACACTAGCTGGCCCAGTTCATCCAATGGCAAGGGACCTACCTGGGAGAGGACTGACAGATAGACTTCACCCAGATGCCAGTTTCTCAAGGGTATAAATACCTATTAGATACATTCACAGGATGGACTGAAGGCTTTCTCACCCAGACTGAGAAGACTGAGGAGGTAGGAAAAAAACTGCTTCATGAAGTCATTCTGAGATTTGGTCTGCCCAGGTCATTACAAAATGACAATGGGACATCATTTACTTCTAAGATCAGCCAAGAGGTCTCTAAAGCATTGAGCATTGCTTATTATCTGCATTGTGCCCAGAGCCCTCAGTCTTCAGGAAAAGTAGAAACAGCCAATCAATTTCTAAAATCAGTGATCAAAAAGGTAACCCAGGTGACCTTCCTGGGATAGAAGAAGGTTTTAGCAATAGCTCTCCTCCACGCTGGTATTGTCCCTAGGTAACAGGCTGGTTTTATTCCTTATGAGATGCTATATGGGAGACCTTTTGTTTATGTCAATGACCTCTTCCTAGATCCAGAGTCTCAGACCCTCCAGTCTTATACTATGGCCACTGAACAATTCCAACAAGATATACACTTGTGGGGTGTCAACCAGGACCCAAAAGATTCTGAAGAGCTACCACTAGATGGTCCAGGGACTCAAGTCCTAATTAAAATCTGGAAAGATGGGGCCCCAAAGGCTCAACTCCAGCCCACATGGGATGGCCCTTACACTGTAATACTTTCTACTTCCACAGCAGTCAAGGTACCAGGGCACAACTTCTGTATTCACTACTTATAAGTCAAACTGTAGAAGAAAACAGAAGAGGACACTCAATACACCTGTCGACAAGCTACAACATGCAGTGCCAGTTGAACAAGGATATATACAACTACATCCGACCATGGAAAATATCACTCACTCCTAGAGGGACACTGCTATAAGGAGGCTTATAGTGTCTCTGAGGCTTGAGACTAGCAAGAGGGGGAGATCCAATACCTCTCACCATCCCAGTTCAGCAGGAAGTAGACAGGGAGATTTCAACACCCTTATTCCCAAAGAATTGGGCCTCCCATATCTTGAGGGGAGAATGTTAGGTAGTTAAGATAGGAAAAAGGAGTCCAAAATGGTGGTGGCTAAAAGACAAAAAAGGAGAAAAACTCGTGAAAATGGAGCATGGGAAAATCCATGGACCGGAGTGAGAACTTCAGGTGAAACAAACACGCCACTTTTTGGCCAGCTCAATTTGCATAGTGTAGGCTCAAGGGGCGGGGGGAGGAGACAAACTTATAAAAGAAGGAAGCCAAGACAGATTGAGGCCTTTCCTTTGGGGTTGGCTCATCCTCATGCCTCGAGGGTGTACTGTCCTTTGCTTGCTGAATAAAACTGAACTGTAACCAACTGTAACACTGGTCCGCCATTTCAAATTTTTGCTATGGTGAGACAGAACCAAGGAAATTACACACTCCCCCAACAGTTTAATGGCAGATTTATTTTTCTCTTTTAGAAGTTGTCTGTTCTCTACTTGTAAGAGTATATCCAAATATTTTGTAGCCAAAACCATGAACATTAGCAGATTGTATTAGATCCCACTTAACTTCTGTTTCTAGGTGGACCTCAAGTCCAGGAAAATCTGGCCCCTTTACACTGACACCAAATTCTCAGTTTTGAGTGAAGTAAAAAAGAATAACTTTATTGCTTTGCCAGCCAAAAAGGGCCACAGGAGATAAATGCCCTCAAAATCTTGTCTCCCAACTTGGATAGGGTAGTGAGAAGTTTAATAGTAAAGGTTCAAATAGGGTGTGATCAGCTCATGGACATTCTTCTGATTGATTGGTGGTGAGGTAAGTGGGAGTCAACATCATCAGTCTTCAGGTCTGGGGTCTACATGCGGTGGGCAGCAAGCTGTTTTTAATTTCTCCCACCAGGTGGGGTTTCAGTTCTTCAAAATAGCTCAAAGATATTGTTATGTGTATTACTTGATGGGAAAACTGGACTATGCCCCAAGGCTGCATTATTGCTTCTATTGATTTTGTTTCCCCCTGGGATCAAACCCCAGGTCTCCTGTATTGCAGATGGATTCTTTACCAGCTGAGCTACAAGGGAAGCCCAATAATATACTACAGTCAACTGTTCCAGATAATTTCATGGTTCCAGTCACCACCTGCAGTGATTTTGGATCCCAAGAAAATAAAGTCTTGCACGGTTTCCATTGTTTCCACATCTATTTGCCATGAAGTGATGGGACTGGATGCCATGATCTTAGTTTTTTCAATGTTGTCAACTCTAGAATCCCATTCCGAAAGACTGGTTTTGATATCAAATGCTTAGATCAGATTTCTCAAAAAGGAACCTAATATGGAGATTCTAGCTAAATGGATTTATTTGAGCAGTGCTCTCAAGGAGAATAAGAGTGGATTCAAGGAGAATAAGAGTGGATTCAGGGAAACAAGATAAGGCAGTGTAATTTTATATAATAATATACATTATTCTATATATCCAGAATTAGACAGAGGGGGGAATGGCAGGTTTACTTAATTGTATATTAAAACTTCTGTTCAACAAAGGCTTACTGCTACTGAATCCAAGCTCACTATGCTCTCTGCACCACAAGCCAATAAATTGCAGACAAGATTTTGAGTTAAGGAATATGGCTTGTTGACAATGTTTTAAGCCAGTTTTTCACTTTCCACTTTCACTTTTATCAAGAGGCTTTAGTTCCTGCCATAAGGGTGATGGTCATCTGCATATCTGAGGTTGATGATATTTCTCCCTGAAATCTTGATTCAGCTTGTGTTTTATCCAGCCCAGCATTTTGCATGATGTACTCTGCATATAAGCTGTGGATGGCTGCAAAAAAGAAATTAACACATTCTCTCCCCAGTGCTGGTCAAGCCATGAAACTAACAGCCTTTGCTTTACTTTCTCATCTCTTCCCACTCTCTGTTCTATAAAAGAGACTAGCATCTAGAATCCAATAAGATAGTTATTTTTAGACATTAGTCTAACACCTTCTTGGTCTGGTAGCTTTCCAAATAAAGCCGTATTCCTTAACTCAAAATCTTGTCTGCAATTTATTGGCTTGTGGTGCAGAGAGCATAGTGAGCTTGGATTCAGTAGCAGTAAGCCTTTGTTGAACAGAAGTTTTAATATACTATTAAGTAAACCTGCCATTCCCCCCTCTAACTCTGGATATATAGAATAATGTATATTATTATATAAAATTACACTGCCTTATCTTGTTTCCCTGAATCCACTCTTATTCTCCTTGAATCCACTCTTATTCTCCTTGAGAGCACTGCCCAAATAAATCCATTTAGCTAGAATCTCCATATTAGGTTTCTTTTTGAGAAATCTGATCTAAGCATTTGATATCAAAACCAGTCTTTCAGAATGGGATTCTAGAGTTGGATAAAAGTTCATCAATTATATTCACATATTGTGGGTTCGTGTCTTGTTAAATGTTGACTTAAATTATTTCCACTAAATGGATTCACTTGAAAGGATTTAAATGCAGAATTACCCTAGGGAGTGAAATGTTTCTTTTTGGATACCATCAAATGTACATTTTAATTTTTCTTTAGGGTCATATACATAAATGTTAAAGAGTGAAAAATAATTATTAGTAATTATGTTGATAAAGATAATTGCAAAAGCTGGCTTTCCAAGTTCAATTAAAACTAATAATAATAATGATAATAGTTATTCATTGAATCTATACTACATTCTAAGAAAGTTAATCACATTCTCATCTCTCAAAATTCACAGCAATCCTACAATTATGAAAGGAAACTTACATACATATCCTTAGATCCCCATTTTTTTAAGTTATAGGGTGTTCTCCTAGGTTCAGACTAATAATGAATTGCTAATTTAAAGAAAAAGAAAAAGTTAAATCCACAAGGAAATTAAAATACACACATATTACAGTAATTGAGGTTATGAACTGTTTTGTTTCAACATATAAATAAATTTCTTCCTTCTCTCCCACTCACTCTCTTGCTCTTTTGTCCATTTACCAGCTGCCTATCCATCACCACTAGAAACTGTATTTTTTTACAGTTTTGTATCACAGTCTCCTCAGAAAGTACTCTAATAGAAACTTGTTGAGACACGCCCGTTATGCTAGCTTTTATTCAGCCCTTAGTCTTTCCACACATTCAACTGTTCTACAGATTTTTTTCTCCTCTTTCTTGCTTAATTGCATGCTGAAAATAATTGCCTTCTAGCTAAAGTTGTACTATGCAACTGATGTCTACTTACTACCTAACGCACCTTTCCTTCATGTGCTTTCTTTATTCTAGAAAGGAGGTTGCAAAACAGTAACCTTGAGGACCACCAGTACCCGTTTCTGAACCAACGCCAGCCTTAGTAATCTCAGTGTCTCTATGAGGAAAGATGAATGCCAGACTATATCAGCCCCAATCCTAATCTACAGCCCTGTTTTTCACTATAAAACGTCTTCCTATTTCCCAGAAAGGGGAGCACGACCTTGAAGGCATTGGCCTACTGAGGCCCCCTTTGCCTGACATAGTAATAAAGTTACTCTTTTCTACTCTTCCAAAGCTCTATCTCAACATAAACAGAGGCTGGGATTTTGGCAACAAAGTACAGAAGCTCATTTTTATTCCAGTAAAAATGTTCCAGTTAATAAATGACAGTGTGGGGGTTCTCCACATGCTTTCTGATGCTAAGAAAAGTCTACTAAGTTAAATTATATGACCTGTTTACAAAGCACAACCATTTTGTTGCAGGAAAGGGGACCCCTTCCAGGACCCAAGAGTGGGCTCTTTTCTAACACTCAGAAATGAATTGTTGGATACATAGATGCTGACAAAGTAAGAGACTTTATTGGGAAGGGGTGTCCAGGGACTTCCCAGGTGACACAGTGGTAAAGAACCCACCTGGCAATGCAGGAGACATGGGTTCAATCTCTGGGTTGGGAAAATCCCCTGGAGAAGAAATTGGTATCCCACTAAAATATTCTTGCCTGGAGAATCCCATGGACAGAGGAACCTGGTGGACAGCAGTCCATGAGGTAACAAAAAGTCAGACACAACTGAGCAATAGAGGATGCACACATGCCAGGATGGAGAGCAGCAGGGTAAGGAAATCCTAGAAGAACTGCTTTGCATGTGGCTTGTAGCCTCAGGTTTTATGGTAATTGGTTAGCTTCTGAATTGTGACTGGCCAGTCATTCTGACTCAGGATCTTTGCTGGTTGTGTGCACGTCACTCAGCCAAGAAGGGTTCCAGAAAGAAGGATCCTGGGAGATTGTTAGGGTATGAGGACTGGAGTCTCCTTTTGATATTTCTGAATTCTTCCAGGTCTTTGTAGCTTGTTAGTTCTGCATTTCTTACTAGGACTTCTTGTTGAAGAGAACTCACTGAAGTGGTTATCATGCATGGTGCCTAATCAGGGTGGGCAGTTTCAGTCAGTGGTTCCCTAACAATTTGAATAGTCAAACAACTGAGCTTAATGAGGCAATTTTCTTGTCTTCTATGGATTGTATGAATTTTCTGTTCAGATTAAGCCAGGTAAAATAAATTTAGCTCCAGACTTGAAGATAGGAAAATAAACATAGAAATGATAGGACTACAGTAAACTGAGCCAGAGTAAATAGTAATGGAAAAGCCCCAAGGAAGGAGCATGCTGGTGTTAGAAACATTGTCAAGGAAGGAAAGAGGTAAGATGTGAGACTGAGAGATAGTTGAAGCCCCCTGAGTTAAGTCTTGACTACCACAATGAGTATGTTAGAGTCCTCTGATTGTGGCAGAAAACCAATGGAAGCTTCTGTGCAGAATGGGAGTTGCTGCCAAGTCGCTTCAGTCACGTCTGACTCTGTGCGACCCCATGGACTGCAGCCTACCAGGCTTCTCTGTCCATGGGATTCTCCAGGCAAGAACACTGGAGTGGGTTGCCATTTCCTTCTCTAGCAGAATGGGAGTGATTGATCTTAATTTAAATTTGAAAAGATCAACAACTGAATTAACTGCTTCTGATTGCTTCAGTAACACATTTACAGAGAATGTCATTTAGCAAAAGAGTTGACTGCTGATCTAGACAAGAAATAAGTGTCGTAGCTGGAGGACAGTGTGTAAAATTGAGGGAGAGCTTTGTTTTTGTTTGTTCTAGATGAAAATGTTTTACTTACATATGCAGCTAAAAACAAGAGGCAAAATAGTACAGTGTTTTAGATCAGAGTCTGGAGGAATCATATGCCTGGGCTCAAATTCTGACATAATTTTGTTAACTTAATTTCTTTTTTGTCTTTTCAAAATGGGTTTAATAATAGTAAACCATGGGATTGTTGCTTAATTGTTGCTTAATTGCTAAGTCATGACAAACTCTTCAGCAACCCATGAATTGCAGCCTCCCAGGCTCCTCTATGAAATTTCCCAGGCAAGAGTACTGAAGTGGGTTGTCATTTCAAGGGCTTCCCAGGTGCTGCTAGTGGTAAAGAATCTGCCTTCCAATGCAAGATATGTAAGAGACAGGAGCTTAATCCCTGGGTCAGGAAGGTCCCCTGGAGGAGGACATGGCAACCCATTCCAGTGCTTTTGCCTGAAGAATCCCATGGACAGAGGGGCCTGGCGGACTATGACCCTTAGGGTTGCAAAGAGTCAGACATGACTGAAGCGATTTAGCACAGCACAGCCATTCCAAACCATAAGATTAAATGAGGACTAATTAAATCATGACTTATGTAAAATGTTTAAAATTGTTCCCCACACATTATAAGCACTATATATCATTAACTGTGAGAATTGGACCATAAAAAAGACTGAGCACTGAAAAATTGATGCTTTCGAACTGTGGTGTTGGAGAAGACTTTTGAGAATTCCTTGAATAGTAAAGAAATCAAACCAGTCAACCCTAAAGGAAATCAACCCTGAATATTTATTGGAAGGACTGGTGCTGAAGCTGAAGCTCCAATGCTTTCACCACCTGATGAGAAGAGCCATGAATCTCCAGATTTAAACTGGCCAGTCCCTGGGAAAAAGTCCCTGATTCTCGGAAAGACTGAAGGCAGAAGAAGAAGTAGGGGAGGGTGAGAGGGGCAGAGAATGAGATGGTTTGGATAGCATCACTGAGTCAATGGAGATGAATTTGGTCAAACTCCAGGAGATAGTGAAGGACAGGGAAGACGCATGCTGCAGTTCATGGGGTCGTGGAGTAGGAGGGGACTTAGTGACTGAACAACAACAATCATTAACTATACAAAGGGAGAAATTTTTCATATTAAAGGTAGAAAAATAATTGCCAGAGGAAAATCAATTGAATGGGAGCAAGGGATGGGAATTGTCATGGTCCATGTGCGGGCTGGAAAAGAATTTCCAGACATGAGGCAGAATGAGAGGAGAATAAAGTTTATAATAGTGGGAGATGCTATTAAAACAGTGGGCTGGCTCAAGGGAGAGTTGAACCCTTTTGCAGGCTAGCCTCGAGACGGAGAGAATTCCTATGGGAATGGTGCCATTGGGTGATTGGATACTATGATACAGGGTTGATAATAGGGCGGGTGTTTTACCTAATATGGCATCAGGGGACTGGTCAGTTTAAATCTGGAGACTCATGGCAACAGTTGCTATGGGACTTGATCAGTTTCAGAGATTTTTATCCTGTAACTTTGGTACAGGGTTCCAAATCTGTGACCTTGTCAGGCTGCTGCTGCTGCTGCTAAGTCACTTCAGCCGTGTCCAACTTCGTGTAACCACATAGATGGCAGCCCACCAGGCTCCCTCCTCCTTGGGATTCTCCAGGCAAGAACACTGGAGTGGGTTACCATTTCTTTCTCAAATGCATGCAAGTGAAAAGTGAAAGTGAAGTCGCTCAGTCGTGTCTGACCCTTAGTGACCCCATGGACTGCAGGCCTACCAGGCTCCTCCATCCATGGGATTTTCCAGGCTCTACAGAAACCAGTGCACCATTAAGAACTTAATATTAGCTTGGAACAGTGTGGCTTATCCATTTTAACATAAGGAAAGAGCCTGGTAGGCTGCAGTCCATGGAATCGTTAGGAATCAGACATGACTGAGCGACTTCACTTTCACTTTTCACTTTCACGCATTGGAGAAGGAAATGGCAACCCACTCCAGTGTTCTTGCCTGGAGAATCCCAGGGACGGGGGAGCCTGGTGGGCTGCCTTCTATGGGGTCGCACAGAGTCGGACACGACTGAAGCGACTTAGCAGCAGCAACAGCAAGTCAAAGTGTGTGTATGGTGAGGGATGTAGGTTGATTTTCTCTTCCTTAAGGTATAATTTATGAGGAAAAAGCTCTTGTCATATATTTGGACATGTAGGATATATATCTTCCCAAGGAGTACAGCTATTTGATTTATTCAGGGCATCTTTATTTGGATGACAAAACTAGAACAAAACATTTCTTAACTTTATATATTTGTATTGGCCTTATTCCAAAATGTTTTTCTCAGCTATTATCTGAAAAACTAAAGCACATGCTTAAAATGTCTGCTAATAGAGTGTGCTAATTTTATGACTTTGCAAATTCCCCATCTGTTTTGAATCATTTCAACATAACATAAATAAATAGAAATGAACACATACATAATTATGTAAAATCTCTTCATCCTTTAAGGATAAAAATCTTTATTTTGATTCTTTAAAAAGAAAAAGATGACCTTAAAACCAACTATTTTATTTCCCTTATTGATTATCTTAATGTACAAATTCACAACTAAATTGGTAAATTACATCTCACTTTTTTTATGCACAACTATAAGGATGTGATGAAACAATAAATATGCCAGTGCACTGAGTTCTAACCTTTTTATTAATATTTATAGTTTGCTTTGCAATTAAATTTAGAAATGATTTCCTTTTAAATACCTGAATCAGTACTCGATTCATGCCATTATGGTTAGAAAATATTTTCAAATTGAACAAACTTGTCATTAAGTAATAGACGAAAAAATATGAGAAGGCTATTTTAAACTTAAAGTCAATAATTATGGTTAGTTTTACACAATACTTCACTTGATGATTTACAAGGTTATTGTTATGTGAACCATCTGAGTAGTTGGTTGTGAACATTAGAGGAAAAACAGCTATATTTCTAATTATAGGTGCTTCTCATTGTATCAGCATATGATTTGAAGACAGATAAATCTCTAGGTTTCTCATGATTTATTGGGATCATTAGTACTCTGATGTTTAAAGACATTTACAGAAAAAAAATTGCAAAAGCACACTGAATTATGAGGTTACTAATATGTCGTGCCTGCTAAGCCACGCCAGTTGTGTCCGATCCTGTGTGATCCTATGAACCATAGCTTGCTAGGCTCCTCTGTCCATGGGATTCTCCAAGCAAGAATACTGCAGTGGGTTTCCATGCCCTTCTCCAGGGGATCTTCCTGATCCAGGGATCTAACTGGCGTGCCTTACATCTAATCTGTTTTGGTAGGTGGGTTCTTAACCACTAGCACCACCTGGGAAGCCTGATTACTAATATAATATTGCCCCAAAACGTGTTTATTTAAAATAAAAACAGGAAAGTATAAGAAACTATTCTATATTAAGTGCTCTGCAAGATAAATAAGTAAACAAATACTAAAAATTATTTGGTATTAATAATACCATTATTATGTTCACTTAAAATCACTTTGGCACATAAACTATGGTGAAAAACAAAGTGCATATATATGGTTTTATATTTGAAACTACCTTACACTCAAACATAATTTTTCTTTCCTCAGTATTATGTATTACAAGAGTTAAACATTTTTTCTAAAGCACCAGTTAGTAATTTTTTATAGTCTGGGCTTGTGTTCTCTCTTACAATTGCTTCACTCTATGGCTGTTCTGTGACAGCGGTCATAGGCAATATGTAGGTGAGCAGGCATGGCTGTATTCCAATAAAATTTTGTTAAGAAAATAAGGAAGAAGGCCAGCCAAGTTTGCCTACTGCTGATCTATTCAAATTTCAAAGTGGGTAAATAAATTAGAATTTGATTTGATTTGATTGTAATGCTTTTAAGAATCTGGAAAACAGTAGAACAGTTAGAGCTATTAGAACAGATAGAATAGTACAAATGTATCTATATATAGATATAATTATAGACATGACCATAATTAAAGATTGTGATATTGATATCAATATTTTTTGCAGTATAAAGAAGAAGAGGCTTTAATTTATTTTAAATTTTTGTTTATTTGTTCATTTCTTTCATTGCACCTAGCTAGTTATCACACAAATTTCAAACTTAAAATACTGTGGTTAAAAATTTTGATGCCTACCACTCTGAAATTAAATTATAAAATAGCAACCTGGGAAACACACATTCATGCATATACACTTCAATTAAATCAAATATGTCTATTTTTACCATCCATCTTTCAACTCATCTACAAAATGTGCAGCTGTAGAAAATAGTTCAAATAATTTGTTAACCAAAAGGAATTCCAGATTTTATTGGAAACACAGTTTTTAGCTTAGCTAATTTGGCCATGGGATGTGAGGAGCTGACTCATTGGAAAGGACGCTGATGCTGGTAAAGATTGAGGGCAGGAGAAGTGGACAACAGAGGATGAGACGGTTGGATGGCATCACCGACTCAATGAACATGAGCTTGAGAAAACTCGGGAGATAGTGAAAGATAGGGAAGCTTGGTGTGGTGCAGGCCATGGAGTCACAAAGTGTTGGGCACGACTGAGCAACTGAACAACAACTCTAAGCAATTATTTTTCTGTCTTCCTGAAGCCTTAAAGAAAAATCATTTATGAAATATTATAATAACGTGAATATCAGCTCCAGGTTATTATCTCAGATTCTGATTTATGTCCTACACAAGTGCTAAGTGTTAACTCTAGGTGAAGTTAAAACTCATAATCCCTTTGCATCTGAATGAACAATACCCAGAAAGAAAAACTCAGAATATAACCTAACAAATGTTTCCAGGAATTTTATTCTTATGACCAATAGATTAAACAATGTGGATAATCCACATGATATCTGTGCTTAAGGAATTTATAGTTCTGTAGACAAATGAAGGTAATGAATAGAAATGCCACATTTGGGATTTAGATTCAACAGAAAGAGGGCTAAGCATTCTCACGTCCATTGTTCCAGTTAGCCAGGATCCACAGTATCAGTTGCTTGACAGTGTTAATTAGTTCCACATGAGAGTGGTGCCAGATGTGTAGGAATGGTAAATAGAAGGAAGAGGGCAAGTGCTACTCTCCTCCAGCTTTGTATTGCCATGTATTTCTGTAATTCAACTGAAGCCAGATAATCAGGATTTCCTTAGCAAAACAAAAAAAAAAAAACAAAAACAAAACTAAGATTGTGCAGGCCAAGCAAAATATCAATGCATCTGAGAGCTGGAGTCAATTTTAGGCAATATATTCTTCAATGGTAGCAACATAAATTTTGCATAATAAGTTCTTCATATTAATGTAACAAAACATCATAGATATCAGTGATTAGTCTCATATTTGTATGACTATCATGATGGAAAAAAGAAAAAAACATTCCCATGGTAAAAAATATGGAGTAAAATCTGACTTACAGGTATCTTCAGCAAAAAGTATATATACTAAATTAAATGTACTTGGAATTGATGTGTGTAGAATTGAGGGTAAAGGAATTGCCAGACAAGCAAGTCTAATTTTTTTTTTCATATGCCATATAGAATAAGCATTATATATATTGTTTAAAATTGGTTTTAGAAACCAATATTATATGTATGCTATCTGCCTAAGCTTGATGCCTGTGCTAATGGGTTCCCAGAATGTGTGACTCTTCTTTGCTTTCAAGAATGACTCTCACCAGCTTTCTATGGAATTATACTATACCTTATCATTGAACTTTCTATTAACTTTGGATTTGAGGACTAAACAGCCCATAAGTCAGTCCTGTCAGTAGATACTGTGAGATATGAAGTTGAAACCCTCTCAGAGAGGATGTTTTGTTTTTGTTTTTTTTTTTTTCCTTTCCATATGAGAGGAGTCAATCTTCAATGAGAAGAAAATTTAAATTATTCACAGAGAAGCATAGGTAAAAAGTGTAGAAAGTAGTGACATTATTCAGGTTCCTGAGGTCCAGTTAAATTTATACATTTTAAACTTTAATTTATGTATTCTATTTTTGTTGTTGTTCAGCCGCTCAGTTTTCCGACTCTTTGCGACCCCATGGACTGCAATACGCCAGGCTTCCCTGTCTTTTACCATCTCCCGGAGTTTGTTCCAAATCTTGTTCATTGCATTGATGATGTCATCCAACCATCCTGTCCTCTGTCATCACCTTCTCCTCCTGCCTTCAATCTTCGCAGCATCAGGGTCTTATCCAATGAGTTGGCTCTTCACATCAGGTGGCCAAAGTATTGTGGCTTCAGTTTAAGCATCAGTCCTTCCAATGGATATTCAGGATTATTAAATGGATAATCCTTTAGGAATGACTGGTTGGCTCTCATTGCAATCCAAGGGACTCTTAAGAGTCTTCTCCAACACCACAGTTCAAAAGCATCAATTCTTTGGTGCTCAGCCTTCTTTATGGTCCAACTCTCATTTCCATACCTACTACTGGAAAAACCATAGTTTTAACTATATGGACTTTTGTTATTTAAAATTTTTAAATAATTTTTTTAATATTTAAATAACTAAAAATTATTTAGAAAAACAAAAGGCCATATTGAAAATAGAATTAAAATTCTATTTTTAATTGTCAAATATTCACTTATACTTCCAATAGCTATTTTATGTTTGTCTAAAATATTTAGAATCAGATTTCTCTCAGTTATTATCAGGAATATATATCAATGAATTATTTCATTTATTATCAAGAATATACATCAATGTTTGTCTTGTCAAACATTGCATATGTTTTTTTTTTTCCTTGTCAGATGAAGACATATATTTCCTCCAATGTAATAAAGAATTAATTTTAATGGAAAGATTTGAAAAAAAGAAAACTAAAAATAACTTGACTATTTTATGCTAAATTTTTAATCCAATTACAATGAACATGAAACAGAAAATTTGGGGGTGAGGGTGAGTTGAAGAGAAGTGGGGAGAAAGACTAAGAGGGAGAGGATTATATTAGTGTCAGACTCTCACAGATTCATGCTTTACAATTGTCTTCAATAAGTGTCACCTTTGCTACCTTGAATCTCCTGAGAAGAGGGTTGTATTTATCCTCAGAGGCATTAACAAAAAACACCATCTTAAGTCTTCCCCTATCATCTTCCTTGTAGGCAAAACAGATCCAAACACAATGGCTTGAAAAGTGCTTAGCTTCTTCAGTACAAAATGAGATCTGAAGGACCCTATTTGAGTTGATTGCACATGACATCATATGCACTTCATTAAAGGGAGGAACATTCATTGCTCTGGGATTCTCTATATTCATAGGAAATACTGCGTGTGTGTGCAAGCTCAGTTGTTTCAGTCATGCCCAGCTCTTTGCTATGCTATGAATTGTGGCTTACCAGCCTTCTCTGTCCATGAGATTCTGTAGGCAAGAATATTGGTGTAGGTTGTCATGACCTCCATCAGGGGATCTTCCTGAGCCAGGGATTGAACCTGAGTCTTTTCCATTGCAGGCAGATTTTTTCACTACTGAGTCACTGGGGAACCACATGAAATATAGAGAGAAAAGTTCAAAGTTACTCAACATAACAATTCTATGGTTATTAAAAGGATAAAAGAATATTGCAATAAATTTAATGCCAATGAAGTCAACAAATTAAATAAAATGGAAAAATTTCATACCAAATTATGTTCAAAAAGAAATCTATGATTTGGAAAACAATATTTCTACTAAATCAATTGAATTTTTATTTAGCAATCTTTAAAAAATAATTTTCCATGAACTTTCCCCATATTTGTACATTTTTTGAGCAGAAATGCTGACTGCCCCTTGTTTCCCATTTCTTCAAGAATGTTTGTGTAGCAAACAGTTTTGGAAGATTGAGACAGTGCCCCCCTTCCCGCCTGCTCCCGCCCAGCCCCTTTAGAGGATAGGGAAGCATTGTTTACAGCCTTGGAAGTTAGTGTCTCTCTCTAGAGCAAAGGGCTGGCTTTATTGCTATTCAGGATAATAAAGGTAATATCTCCCTTAGAGCACAGACCAGACGTATTTATGGGCCACCAAATAATAAGTAGGTTCCCTAAACTCAAGTTATCTCTCAAATAGCACAACCCACTGTATATGCAGATATCCATGTGGGCCTAATAACTCCACACCCATGGGACTTGTATGCAAGGGAAAAAGATATAAATATGTTAATGATTAGTATGCTTGTTGTGTTGTGAATAATAAAGCTATCTTGTCTTTTTCCAGCATTTATGAAACTGTGACAGGCTAACTTGTTAGCCTGTAAATTGGCTAAAATCTCAGGCCCTTCATAGTTCTTAACAACACCTCCCTATGAATAAAACTCCAATCCCAGGTAGCTTCACCTATGAATTCTAGCAAATACACATGGAATAAATTATTACTTCTTCTTCTGGAATAATAACAAATGATTCCAGAAATTCAAAAAGGAGAAAATATTTCCCCATTCATTGTAAGATCAGCATTATCTTTATACAAAAATTATTAAAAAATATTATAAAAATTTGAACTCACATAGAAATAAAAAATTCAAATAGACAAACTCACATAGGTTAGTATTTCTAATGCAAATACATAACAATGTTCTAAACAACATTTTAGCAGATTTAATATAACTGTATATCAAATACATCATATCTAAGTATATTTTGTATCAGGAAAGGAAGGTCTAACTCTTGAAGGTCAGTCAATGAAATTGATCAGTTTAAAAAACTGAAAAATTATATATATATATACATATACACACACACACACACACAAAATATATAAGACTACTTCTGTAGACACAGAAAAAAGGATATAAAAATCCAAATGTTCAGCAAACTCAGAACACAAGTGACTTCCTCAGTATGACAAAGAGCATCTTTAAAAACCTATAATTAATATCATACTTAATGGAAAAATATGTTCCATAACAGACCAAATTTGTAATCTAAATCTATTAATATTATAAAGTTTGACTCTCTGAAAAATATATGAAGAAATAAAAAGATGAGGCAGAGATAGGAAGAAAAAATCTGCAAGTCACATATTAAATATGCCTTCTATCTAGAATATATAAGGCATTATCAAAAATCCAAAATAAGAAAAGAACTGAGTAAAAATTTGAGAGGACACTATTCCAAATTAGAAATATGGATGACAGATTAGTAAGTATGTGAAATAGGTACTCAACATCATTATTTATTAGGGAAGACAAAACCACAGTGAGATAATACTGCACCAGTTAGAAGGATTTAAAATAAAAATGAATGACTATATGAAATATTCACAAAGATCTATCACGTTACTGTTAAGGATAGGAAATAGTGTAACTGTTTTGGAAAAGCAGCATGACAATACTATGGAGACGCGAACAAAATGAAAGTTATATAAAAAGTGACAACAGTACTTCCTTTTAAAATATCTAGTCCTTATATTGTTTGCATGTGTGCGGTATGGTGGCTAGTAACATTTATCTTTGAAAAATATCAAACAAGTGAGAAATTTTACATGACTCTAATTTACACAAGTGAATATCAAAACCTAAAGATGGATTGTTATTATATTTATGATTACTTTATCTTTTTGAAAAGTGCAATATCCTTTCAATAATGTCACTGTTATTCAATAGCATTTCAATCATATGGTTCTATTTCTTTCTCCTTTCTTCAGCTTTTACACTCTTAATAGTAGGTGTAGAGCCTCAAATTAACTAAATTCTACTATTGATGCTATCCTTAAATCAAAAGATGAAATCAGTCCATTAACTCCATGGCAGAAAAAAAATTAGTGCAAAAAAGTTAGCCATTATGAAGCATGGGATTGGAAAATTTAGGGATAATAAATTAAAGGTACCAAAGGCCACGATGACTATAGAGAAGAAAAACGATCACAAATCTCCAAGGGTGCATTTATTTCTTATGTTGATGACCCACTGATTAATAAAGCAGCTTCTCTTTTTTCCAAATTGACATGAGTGAGTGAGACATCTATTATGGTTCCTGACTGAGAGAATGCATGAAAAAGTGAGGTGGGAAGTAGATGGCCCTCTAGACTGAGCAGCTGGAGTTTGTCACGTGGAGTAACTGGAGCTTTGTTTTCTGTAGATACTCCTAAGGACAAAGGTAATGGCAGGAGTTGAACTCTACTGGAGTAAAGAGATGGCCACATCTACTACTGCTGAGGTCAGGGAAACTTCCCTGACTGCACATAGACAGGAACACAAGAAGTCCCCTTGGAAGTTAAAACAGGGAGGGTACGCTACCACCACCCCATAATAAGTGTTGTCATACCTCCCATTAACCTCTGTGCTGGAATCCATTTTGGCAAAAAGATGGGCATGCATATGGAGAGTCTTCAGTTCCGTTCAGTCCCTCAGTCGTGTCCGACTCTGCGACCCCATGAATCGAAGCACGCCAGGTCTCTCCCTGTCCATCACTAACTCCCGGAGTTCATTCAGACTCATGTCCATCGAGTCTCTGATGCCATCCAGCCATCTCATCCTCTGTCGTCCCCTTTTCCTCCTGCCCCCAATCCCTCCCAGCATCAGAGTCTTTTCCAATGGGTCAACTCTTTGCATGAGGTGGCCAAAGTATTGGAGTTTCAGCTTTAGCATCATTCCTTCCAAAGAAATCCCAGGGCTGATCTCCTTTAGAATGGACTGGTTGGATCGCAGGCCAAATGTGGGAAAATAATTAAGATAATTGGCCAAAGCAGAACAAAGAACCAAGACAACTGCCCCTGTATAAATTATTTAACTGCCTGTTTACTGTACTCTCTTCTCTAGAGAGGACACCCTATTTTTTTTTTTTTTAAGTGTGTATTCCTGTCTGGCTTATCTCTTAAATAAATAAACTGCTTTTCTGTGTGCTCTCCAACCTGTGCTGTGCTAGTAATAATAAAGTTTGCAATTGTTTTTATAGTTTTTGCTTCTTTGAAATTTTCTTTCTCTCAAATGGGGCAAGAGCCAGGACAACTTTGCTTCCAGCCTCTATTCCTGGTGGATTAACAGCTAGGATTCCTGGTTTTCATCCCAGCTACTCAGGTCCCATTCCTGGTCAGGGAACTGAAATCCTGCCTCAGGACTACTCACTTCTATCTCTTCAAGGGCAGAAGGAAGAACTCAAGTCACTAGAACCAGCTTTGTGTGTTAAAACAGAGCTGTATTTTTTAGCAATCACTTTATTGAACATTTATTTAGCACCTGTTTTATTTCAAGGACAGTACTATGCTAGGTGTTCAAAGATTATTTATTGGAACTCTTCTTGATTGGAATTTGTGACTCTATTGTATTTTATGTATGTATTCTTATAGCCCCAGTCTCCCCCAGTGGCTCAGCAGTAAAGATCCGCCTGCAATGCTGGAGATATAGGAGATGTGGGTTCCATCCTTGGGTTGAGAAGATTCCTGGAGGAGGGCAAGACAACCCACTCCAGTATTCTTGCCTAGAGGATTTCATGGACAGTGGAACCTGGCAGGCTACAGTCCATATCGTTGCAAAGAGTTGGACACTACTGAAGTGACTGAGAATACATGCATACATTCTTATAGCCCTAATAATTTGTGGCAGATTTTATTATATAAAGAATTATAAAGTAGCACTGCTATACTTTCCCATGTAGCACATAGTTGTATATACTGAATGTATACGGAATTTGGGTGTCTTAAATTGGAGAGTTACACCTTTTGTAAGAACTCAAATTAGTGCAAAATCCCTCACACTGAGTTGGAACCTGCAGGTAAGCACACGGCTGCAGGGTACTTTAGAGGTATTTATTGGAGAAAAATCCCACAGTGAAGAAAACTAATATTGGCCAAATGCCTGCTGTTTTATACTGAACTTTTAAGAACAAGTTCTGTGACACCCTCTCTTTATCACTGCTATCTTTTGAAATTAAAAAAAAAATTAACTATCCTAGCTTCAGTAAAAGGTGTCAAAGGATAAAAATCTGGTATAAGAACCTAGAGGGCTTTTCTGTGAAGAGCTTTCAGCCCATTACATACATGATCTAATGAATCCCTGCAATCGTTATAAGAAACAGATATGGATAAGTATTGTTATTCTTTTAGTGCTTTGCAGGGGAAATAAAATCATCAAATAGAATTTTCAAGCCCCTCACTCAAAGAACTCAGTGTTGTATTTGTCTACTTAGCTTTGGATTGCTCCCCAGATGTCAGAAAAGATGAACCATAATCTCCCACAGGCATGTTTGATGTGATTCACATAGGGCAAAACAGATTGCAGAAATGTATAACCTCTTTGTAGGAAAAAAATAGAAGCTATATTCAACAAGAGATGGAGGGAAGTGAACGCTATTGAGCAATAATCACCACCAAGTTGAGAGAACTGCAAAGGCTTTGCCTCAAAATTCTGAACAGAATAAATTTTGATCACACACAAGGAAAAAGTAATTCTTAGGAGCTAAAGAGAGACTTGAAAGAAATAAGATCCAGAGAAATATAAGATCCAGAAAAATAAAATATATAGACCTATCCTCAATTGTGTGTTTAAACTATATTAGTGGAGCAGATAGTTTCTGGGTTTTTTGAATTCTAGCATAAAATAATCTAGTCCATATGAAGAAAAATGTATCATTTTTTGTATTAAGATAGAAAGAGAAATAGGAGTACAATGATGACCACTTCTAATGGACTGTGTAATTGATATGGAGTTTCTGGACTGGCTTCAGAATGAAGTCTATCTAAGAAGGAATATTACAATGTCTTCCTCTCAGTTGGCTTCCCTGGTGGCTCAGATAGTAAAGAATCTGCCTGTAAAGCGGGAGATCTGGGTTCAGTTCCTGGGTCAGGAAGATTCCCTGGAGAAGGGAATGGCAACCCACTCCGGTATTCTTGCTTGGATAATTCCATGGACTGAGGAGCCTAGTGGGCTACAGTCCATGGGGTCGCAAAGAGTCAGATATGACTGTGTGAGTAACACTTTCATTTCCTCTCAACATTGACATATATGTCTTCAACACACACAGATTAATATTGCACTAAAATTTATTCAATGTTTTGAGCAAATTCTATCTGCTAGTAATTGTTTGGCATTATTATTGCTATGTCCATATTCTATTCCCATATTAGCATAGAAACTCATTTGTTTAAACCATTTTGAAATTCCATCTAAACACTTAACTAAGCTAAATTAACTGTAGTTTGACTTAAGTTTATTGATGTAAGCAACATATAATGGCTATTCGAGCATTATTGTCATTTAGTTACTAAGTCATGTCCGACTCTTTTGTGACCCCATGGACTGTAGTCTACCAGGCTCCTCTAGCCATGGGATTTCCTGGGAAAAAATACCAGAGTGAGTTGCCATTTCCTTTTCCAGGGGATCTTTTCTATCCAGGGATTGAATATATGTCACCTGCATTGGCAGGTGTATTCTTTACCAATGAGCCACTATATAACTAGGCAATTTAGATTTTGAAACATCCCAGTGTGGTGTTCACACTTTTTATCAAGTTTTGTATATTGAATATGTTTTTTTTACTCTTATGTGCCATAGTCATTTATCCTCTTGCCTTAAATAAATTTCAGAAAATCCATGTCATTGTTCTTTCTTTTCTCCTGACTCTATCAATACTAGCACTAATGGCAGGGGAGCAAAGAAAACTGTGACTATTATTTACTGCACAGCAAGGAATTCACATCTTTATCTTTCCTAGGAAGCTTTACTAGTGGAGAAATATTCACTTTAGGGCCAATGAAAAATTTTGCTGCTCACAGTGGGGGTGTTTAGACCTAAATTTATGCCCAAGTAAATTTGTATTTCAATTGTTTTAATCTTTCTACTGATCAACAACAGCTGCTGGAAAATTCATTACCAATTATTTGTCTCCTCCAATTATCCACACAGGACTGAAGTGGGTGAGGATTTCCTCTGTCAGTATCATTTATTGCCAATGGAAAGAAATGACCATAGATTATTTGTGATTGAACTAGACATTAAACCTTCTGGTTTCAAACAGACTTTAGCTTATGTTTTGAGTTTGGTTTTTGATCCTTAGTATATTCATCCTAAAATTGTGTATCTATGTCCAATGCCAGAATTCTATCCCATCATGCACCTAATTTCAGATTCATTTCTCAAATTTTTTCATTTGGTTATTCAGTAGATATCTATTGAATATACACCACATTAAGGATACTGTATACAGCATTTGACATCCCATAGTGAGTCAAAGTTTCACCTTTTATTCCAAATTAAGTCTTTTTTGTTTGTTTGAAACTATGGTTTATAAATGCTTTCTAGTTTGATGAAAGAGTTTTTGACAATTTTTCAATGTTCTGACTTCTATAGGTTGCTTTCAATGTAGATAAAATCAAGCTGCTTTTATTTGACTGTGTGGATCACAATAAACTGTGGAAAATTCTGAAAGAGACGGGAATACCAGACCACATGACCTGTCTCTTGAGAAACCTATATGCAGGTCAAGAGGCAACAGTTAGAACTGGACATGGAACAACAGACTGGTTCCAAATAGGAAAAAGTGTATGTCAAGGCTGTATATTGCCACCCTGCTTATTTAACTTCTATGCAGAGTACATCATGAGAAATGCTGGGCTGGAAGGAGCACAAGCTGGAATCAAGATTGCTGGGGAAATATCAGTAACCTCAGATATGCAGATGACACCACCCTTATGGCAGAAAATGAAGAGGATATAAAAAGCCTGTTGATGAAAGTGAAAGAGGAGAGTGAAAGAGTTGGCTTAAAGCTCAACATTCAGAAAATGAAGATCATGGCATCTGGTTCCATCACTTCATGGGAAATAGATGGGGAAACAGTGTCAGACTTTATTTTTCTGGGCTCCAAAATCACTGCAGATGGTGACTGCAGCCATGAAATTAAAAGATGCTTACTCCTTGGAAGGAAAGTTATGACCAACCTAGATAGCATATTCAAAAGCAGAGCCATTACTTTGCCAACAAAGGTCTGTCTAGTCAAGGCTATTGTTTTTCCTGTGGTCATGTATGGATGTGAGAGTTGGACTGTGAAGAAAGCTGAGCACCAAAGAATTGATGCTTTTGAACTGTGGTGTTGGAGAAGACTCTTGAGAGTCCCTTGGACTGCAAGGAAATCCAACCAGTCCATCCTAAAGGAGATCAGTCCTGGGTGTTCATTGGAAGGACTAATGCTCAAGCTGAAACTCCAGTACTTTGGCCACCTCATGAGAAGAGTTGGCTCATTGGAAAATACTCTGATGCTGGGAGGGATTGGGGGCAGGAGGAGAAGGGGACGACAGAGGATGAGATGGCTGGATGGCATCACCGACTCTATGGACACGGGTTTGCGTGAACTCCTGGAGTTGGAGATGAACAGGGAGGCCTGGGGTGCTGCAATTTATGGGGTTGCAAAGAGTCGCACACGACTGAGCGACTGAACTGAACTGACTGATTCTGTACCCTGATTAATATATTACCTCCATCATCTATCAAAAAAAACTGTCATTTTTAAGAAGGAAATAATGTTAAAATAGTTAAGCAACTTCAAGCTCTTTTGAAAATGCATTTTAATTAATGGATCACCTGCCTTCAGAGAGTTTAGCATGCACAGATACTCACAGGTATGCATATTCATCCTTGTATTTTCACTTTCCCTAACCCATAAGCCTGGAGAATCCCATGGACGGAGAAGCCTGGTAGGCTGCAGTCCATGGGGCCACACAGAATCAGACATGACTGAAGTGACTTGGCAGCAGCAGCAACCCATAAAAAGTCTTACATTACTTGTTATGAAATATTTCTTTAAAAATGAGCAACTGGACAGTTAAACATGCTCCTAAAATAATGAAAATATTAATTTTGCTTGTCATGTAAAATTAAACATTTTATTTGTATATTTTTAAGCCAATATAAGTTATATCAATGTATATTTTAGTCTGAGTCATATAATCTTTAGCTGTTTCAATTAAATATCTCAAAGATTTAATTTTTAGTAGTTATTAAAATAATTTAAATATATCATAAATAGGAATAATTCTTCCTGGGCTCATGCAAGCCAAGTGCTAGATTTTCAACTAACCTGAAATTAAAATACCTGTGTTCAATAGGATAAAAAAAAGTAGAATCTGAATACATGTAAAATCAAGTAGAGAAAAGGGGAAAGAAAGAAATGAAAGAAAAAAAGGAACAGAAGAAAGGAAGAAAGTGATAGAAATACTCCCCTAAATACTTTGTACAAGCTACTTTATCTCAATAAAATTCTACAAAGTAGATATTGTTACCACATTTTTAAAATGTAGAAGGCAATGGCACCCTACTCCAGTACTCCTACCTGGAAAATCCCATGGACGGAGGAACCTGGTAGGCTGCAGTCCATGGGGTCACTGAGGGTCCGACACGACTGAGCGACTTCACTTTCACTTTTCACTTTCATGCACTGGAGAAGGAAATGGCAACGCACTCGTGTTCTTGCCTGGAGAATCCCAGGGACGGGGGAGCCTGGTGGGCTGCTGTCTGTGGGGTCACAAACAAATGCAGTGTGAGTTTATTTACTGCTCTAGATCATAGTCTGTGAATGATAGAAAAATAATCTGAACCCATACAACCCCATGCCAAAGTATCATTACAGATGGAACGTATAAGATACAGTAGCATTATCAGAGTCCCTCAATTAGTAAACGTGTTTTAGATAATGTTTTGTCATACTCTTCCTTACTAAGGCAACCTTCCAAATGGAAAATACTTGGCTGTTGAATCAGGTAAGCCTGATTTTTTCTCAAGTGTGCACATCAAAACTCTAAAAATTCGTTTAACCTATTTAAAGTTATTTAACCTGTGGCTTTTAATTAAGTACTAAGATAAGTTTCAGCAAATAATTTGATTAAGCAAATAGAGTCAAATAGAATTTGTTTCAAATATTTTCTTTTGTCACTTTCACCTTGGACAAGTCATTAGCCATTCACTCTGACTAGATAATATGAGAATAATCTGTTAATTTTACTAGGCTGTTAGCAGTTATTAGATGAAACTGTAAATGTAATGTAGCAAAGTGTGTAAACTTCAAAAAAGTGTGCCTAAATCAGAGATAGCATTTAATAAATAAATAATTTACAATTGCTGATTAAAATTGCCTTGGGACTCTACATTCTTTCCACAAATGAGAATACTTCTACATATCTCACAGCTGAAGTGATGTACAATTTAGAAATAGTGTGTGCTTAGGTATCTAGAGATAGAACAGTGCCTGCCACATGTTTAGTGCTCAGAATATATAGTTGCCTTCCTTCTTGTGCCTCTTATTTTTACTTTAAGTGATTTCCAACTGGTAAGTAATATTCCCATATCACCTAATGTGTCAGTTTACTGCATATTTTTCTAGGACTCTCCTCAACAAAGCTCTGTCGCATGATTTATTATAAAAAGGATCCATTATGTTGTCTCACTAGTAAGTTGAGAGCAAACATAGAAATTTCTTAAAATAAATACATAACTGAAAATTGTCATCAAAACCAGGGATCAGGAAACTTTCCTCTGAAGAGCTTAATAGTAAATATTTTAAGTCATATAATCACTATTACAACTAAGAGATTTGGCCATTGCAACATGTATGCCTCTATAAAGGAATATATATATATTTTAAATAGGTAGAGTCTTGCTACAGTTAAACTTCATTTACAAAATTAGACAGTGGGGTGTATTAGGCACACAGATCACAGTTTCTCACCCCTTGACCAAAATCAATGGCTTAGTCAAATAATGAAATAAGAATTTGCTAGTTTATTAAAAAAAAAAAGACAACAAAACAAAAACAAAACAAAATATCCAAAACAGAAATTACCATTAACATTGTTATTGATTATGAACTCTTCATGCATGGCAAAGTGGGGTTTTTTGGTATTTTATATTTTTGTAGAGTAAATGGTAAACAATTATCTATTAATTCGTTTCATCATAAAGGAATATCTACAGAGTGCTTAAGGTCTAAAAAATGAAACATACGTTGATTCCACCTAAAATAAATTTTGACATAAGCATTAGAAAGGCAGTAATTTTTCTGTAGACATTAAAGAGAGGATATACTTGATACAAATAATTCTAATCTTCCTAAAAAACCACTGAATGGGGGTACAGAAACATATGAAAAAGAACAGATAATAAATGTTTACTTTGTTAATAGAAATTGGGACAGTGTATATAATGCTAAACAATTTCTGAGAAAGGAAAGCAATGACAAGTCCAGAGGTTTGTGATGATAGCTGGAGAAGTGTTGGAAAAAAATTGTCATGTGAAGCAGAGAGACAAAGCACAAACGTAGATGAAAGTCAGAGTTCCATAACTAGAAGTTAAGAGCAATTAGAATAAATATTATGAATCATAGGCTTATAGGACAAGAGGTTTAATACTAGAAAAGAAAATATTTGAACTCAGTGTCTACAATGTATTAAGGCATTTGAGTAATGGAAAACTTTCCCTCTTTGCTTGGTTATTTGACTTATTTTTAATCAGAAAATGAAATATTATCCCAGGACCATGAAAAAATACACTTAAAGTTCAGATATAGTTTCATTATCATTTTTACTCAACCAATAAAAATACTTTGAATATCCTAGAGAATGAGGGATTCACCAGAAATTAGGATGATATAATGAAGTCAAGGTTAGAAAGGAAGCAGATCTTTATTTAAATTATAACAAAGGAATAAAAGAAGATACAAAGATAAAAGTAGGCTGAATGATCAATGGACTCTGAAGTAATTTGTTATGGCTATTTATAGTGACATTGTTTCTGGTTTGCAAAGTCAGTTCTACTAGGCAAAAAGACTAGCATTCAATAAGCCAGTTTCCCTGTCTACCTTATGAATATTTAAATATATTCTTAGGTGTCTATGGAATAAAAAAGCAAAAAAAAAAAAAAGTTGGAAAGGCCTTCATAACACCACTGGATATTTTGTAACCACAACTGGATATAACAATTTTTAAATATTATTAAAATATACCATTTTAACAACTCAGGGGTATATAAATCTGAACTAAAAGAAATTCGTCTAGACAGATAAGAACAGATAATAACATAAACTACAAATGGAACATTGAAGGGTTCATACAAGAAAGCAGAAGATTTGAATTTACTTCAAAACATGAACTTAACGTATTTGTAGTACAGAAAGTTGTCACTAGAAATGCATTTATAAAATATTGATGAGTAGCTGATTCCTTATTTGAAAATACTCTCTCTAGAAATATGAAGGTAGATTTTATTTCAGATACTAAGTAATTTAGGTCAATTTCCCATAAGATATACTGGCCTTAAATGAGTAAGTCTGGATTGTTTTTCTAAAAGAAGTATGAGCTTTATCATACTATTGCATAGCAACAACAACAACAAAAAAAAAATTGCAAAAAACCCAATGGAGAAATAGACTGAAAACTGAAATAAACCTTCCTCCAAAGAAGACATGAAGATGATCAACAGGCACATTAAAAGATGCTCAACATTGATATTTATTAGAGAAAGGCAAATAAAAAATACAATCCAGTACCACCTCACTCCAGTCATAATGACCGTCATTTAAAAGTTCACAAAAAACAAATGCTGAAGAAGTGTGGAGAAAGGGAATCCTCTTAAAGTGTTGGTGGGGATGTAAACTGATGTACCCACTATGAAAAACACTATGGAATATCCTTAAAAAACTAAATGTAGAGTTGCCATGTTTTCCTGCTCTTGGGCATATATCTGGAGAAAGCTATAATTTGAAAAGATACATAAAGATACATGTATCTCACTCTTCACCACAGCACTATTTCTAATAGCCAAGACATGGAAACAACCTAAATGTTCATTGACAGATGGCTGGGTAAAGAAGATGCGTTACATATGTGGAATGGAATACTGCTACTGCTGCTGCTAAGTCGCTTCAGTCATGTCCAGTGCGACCCCATAGACGGCAGGCCACCAGGCTCCCCCGTCCCTGGGATTCTCCAGGCAAAAACACTGGAGTGGGTTGCCATTTCCTTCTCCAATGCATGAAAGTAAAAAGTGAAAGTGAAGTCGCTCAGTCGTGTCCTACTTTTCACGACCCCATGGACTGCAGCCCACCAGGCTCCTCCATCCGTGGGATTTTCCAAGCAAGAGTACTGGAGTGTGGTGCCGTCAC
The DNA here is from genome assembly GCF_027580195.1 of Bos mutus. Taxonomy (NCBI): domain Eukaryota; kingdom Metazoa; phylum Chordata; class Mammalia; order Artiodactyla; family Bovidae; genus Bos; species Bos mutus. The sequence goes on along the minus strand of NC_091631.1, from coordinate 68,179,421 downwards.
CTTCTCCAATGGAATACTACTCAACCATCAAAAATAATGAAATAATGTCATATGCAGCAATATGAATACAACTACAAACTTTCATCCTAAATGAACCCAGAAAGAAAGTGAAAGTGAAGTCACTCAGTCATGTCTGACTCTTTGCGACCCCATGGACTGTGGCCTACCAGGCTCCTCTGTCCTTGGGATTTTCCAGGCAATAGTACTGGAGTGGATTGCCATTTCCTTCTCCAGGGGATCTTCCTGACCCAGAAATCGAACCCCTGTCTCCTGCATTGTAGACGGATGCTTTACCATCTGAGCCACCAGGGAAGTCCTTAAATGAACCTAAAGCAAAGATAAATATTATATGATATCACTTTCATGTGGAATTTAAAATACGACACAAATGAACTTAGCTACAAAACAGAAAACTACTCACAGACATAGAAAAGAGACTTGTGGTTTCCAAGGGGGAGAAGAGTTAGGAAAGGGATAGATTAGGAGTTTAGGATTAGTAGATGCATACTATCATATACAGGATGGATCAACAAAAAAGTATAGCATAGGAAACTGTACTTAGTAACCTGTGATAAACCATGCAAGCTAAGTTGCTTCAGTCAGGGCTGACTCTGTGCAATCCTATGGACTGCACCCTGCCAGGCTCCTCTGTTCATGGGATTATCCAGGCAAGAATACTGGAGAGGGTTGCCATGACTTCCTTCAGTGTGATGAATCATAATGGAAAATAATATGAAAAATAAAGTATATATGTAAAGCTGAATTACTTTACTGTGGAGTAGAAATTAATACATTTTAAATCATCTATTTCAATAAAATAAATGTTAAAAATAAGTATGAGTTTTACATTACATAGCTTTATGAAAGAGTAAAATGTTCCCATAAAAATAAGAACAAAAGAAACAATTAATATAGCTAAGTCTATTATATTCAAATTTCTCATCACTATCATAAAACATGGGAAAGTAATAAAATATAGGCCTTCCCTTGTGGCTCAGCTGGTAAAGAAATATTTAGTGAGAGAAGTAAAAATCATTGCTATTTGAAAACAGCATGATTCAATAAGAAAACACAAGACAGCTGATTAAAATAAGCTTATAAAAATTGTTTTAAATGATCAAAATAATTAGTACGTAAATACAAACTTTAAAAAATGTGGGAAAAGAAAAAATTGAACAAATTGAAAGAATCTTTTTTATTAAATATCTTAATTTTTTTCTTTATATCAATGCATAATTTCAACTTAATTCTAGTTAATAGTAATATGGGGAATGGAGGGACATTTTAAATTCTATAAAATAATTTGAAAGTATATAACATTTATCTAGAAGACAAATAAGAAATATGTTTTTTCAAAAGCTAAGAAAATAAATGAACTCTTCAATAAAACAAAATGCTATTTTTAAAATGGATAATGAACAGGGATCTACTTTATGTAAGTGAAAGTCACTCAGTCATGGCTGACTCTTTGCAACCCAGTGGACTGATACTGGAGTGGGTATCCTTTCCCTTCTCCAGTGGATCTTCCCAACCCAGGCATTGAACCCAGGTCTCGCACATTGCAGGCGGATTCTTTACCAGCTGAGCCACAAGGGAAGCCCTACTGTACAGCACAGGGAAACTCTGGTCAATGTCATGTGGCAACCGGGTGGGAGGCAATGTTGAGGGAGAAGGGATACATGTACATGTATGGCTGAATCCTTTTGCCATCACTGAAAGTTATCACAATGTTGTTAATCAGCTATGCTGTGATACAAAATAAAAAGTTTATTAAAATAATAGAAAATAAGAATTAAAACCCAAGAAAGTAAATCTGTATCTAGTTTGTCACACAACAAAAGTCTCATTACAAATAGATTTAAACACTGTTTTATGCATTCCTTGTAAAATATGACCTAAAATTTAAAAAGGAACTATTTTAAGAAATTGATACTGGTTGTAGTGTTGGTATTGCTGCTATGACAATAGCTGCGTGGAAATGGTTAGGTAATTAATCAGACATGAGTGCTCCCCCCACACACCCACACATCCTGGATGGTTCATCTTTCTCTCCTTGCTCCGACACTGGTAATCAGAATAGGCCCAAAGATCTTCCACTGTTGTGATCAAAGACTGCTAGGTTTCCAGCCTTATCAGGACCAAACAAGATAAAACGTGCCAGTACAGTTTGATGCAGGTGTACCAAGACCCAGTGTCTCAAAGAAAACTGGGTTTCGTTATGCTACGTTTGTAATAAATTAGCATTAGAGTTTTTGCCTCTCTGTGAGTTTCACACTGGTGCTCAAGACAAGTTATGTAACCTAAAGCTGTCAATCAACTTGTCAGTCAAATGACACAGGACATCAGGAGGGACTTTCCACCACTCCGAAAAATCAACCCATTTCCCATTGTAGTAATGGTTTTGGTTTGGAGACAGCCTGCTCTCATCATTTCTCAAGAGTGAGGTTTTTGGTTTCCAGACAACCTGCCCCCCTTCTACCTCTCTGGAGCCTACTTTGGTTTGCTTAATAAAACACTTGCTACTTAAAACTGCTCTATGTCCCTTGACTGAATGCTTTCCTTTGGGAGAAAAAGGACTGAGGAAATTGCTATTTTGACATTAATAACAGTAGAATGAAACAAATATCCAATTTATATGATATTCTAACATCCCCAATGTCTCTTGAAAACAAAATTCTTAGCCTCTAAGAAATGAAATATGGATGAAATGGTTAAAGTAAAAATCCCACGCTGACCTCTAGAAATAATAACTAAATTAGAAGCACAATGAAATAGTAAATAGCATATTAGACCATGAAGAGAGGATTAAGAAATAAATGAGAAATACTCAGAATTCTGTACATTGGAAAAAGAAACCAAAATAATGGAAGACAAGAAAAGAGTTTCCCCTCTCCAAAAAAAAAAAAAAAAAAAAAAGAGAAGGTGGTATATACAAATTTCAAAGACATAATAGTTGATCATTTTGAAGAATTTTAAGATGAAAGGCACCAAGATGGGAACAAAGATGAAATCATATTATTATATACATTGTGTATATTCTGTGTTTCATGATCTGACAAAGTAGAAATATGCCATTAAATAAGTGAGGAAAGGTTCATTGGTTGTTGTATAGGCAACAGATGAGATTTAAAGAATACTATAAACACGGAGGACTTCCCTGGTAGTTCAGCTGGTAAAGAATCCGCCTGCAATCCAGGAGATCCCAGTTCAATTCCTCGGTCGGGAAGATCCCCTGGAGAAGAGATAAATTACCCAATACAGTATTCTTGAGCTTCCTTGGTGGTTCATATAGTAAAGAATCTGCCTACACTGCAGGAGACCTGGGTTTGATGTCTGATTGGAAAGATCCGCTGGAGGACGGCATGGCAATCCACTCTGGTATTCTTTGCTTAGTGAAGTCGCTCAGTCGTGTCCGACTCTTTACGACCCCATTATATGTACCCCACCAGGCTCCTTCGTCCATGGAATTTTCCAGGCAAGTATAGTGGAGTGGGTTGCCATTTTCTTCTCCAATTCTTTGCTTGGAGAATCCCCATGGACAGAGGAGCCTGGCGGGCTAGGGTGCATGGAGTCACAAAGACTAGGACACGACTAAAAGACTAAGCACAGCACAGCATAGCACATAAACACTGGAAGACCTTATGGTAAAAGATCCAACAATAAGAGAGAGTGACAAAAGCATTTAAAAATTTTTTATCTATTTTTAAATTTATGGCTGCATTGGGTCTTTGGTGTTGAGGACAGGATTTCTCTAGTTGCAACTTTGAATTGTGGTAGCTTCTCTTGCTGGGGAGCATGGGCTCTAGGACAAGTAGGCTTCAGGAGTTGCAGCATGTAGGCTCAGTAGCTGTGACTCACGGGGCTCTAGAGTGGGGGCTTTGGAACTGTGCCACACAAGCTTAGTTGCCCTGCGCATGTGGAATCATCCAGGCCCAGGGTTTGAACTGGTGTTTCCTGCATTGCAAGATGGATTCTTAGCTATTGGACCATGAGGGAAGTCCAGGAGCACTTTTTAAATATTGTAAGTTCATAGATAATTACAAGAACAAAAATAAAAGCTCCTTAAATAGCAAAAGACTTTTTAAAATAAAATGGCAAAGTTATCATATGAATAAACAAAATAAGGAAAAACTACATACCCATTTTAACATAACATTAATATGACAGAGTTGAAAGCAAAAATACATGACTCTTCTATAAATATAAATGGAATAACTCAACTATTAAACTAATTTTTTACAATAAGAATATAATAATTGTGAATATTTATTCACAAAATTAGAAAGCTATAATTTTTTAAATATGAAATTTACGAAAACATGTGAGACAACCAGCAATTCTGGGCTTGATCAAGTGCATAAAAGGTAAGGATATAGAAACTAAACAGCATCATCAAATGAGTATATTTTGTTAATATGAATGTTTACATTTAAATAATAAATCACTTTCTTTTCAAGCTCACAAAACATTCACAAAAGTTGATCATAGATTATTCTATATTGATCATATATTATACTAAGGTAAACATTGGTAAGTTACAATAGCTACAAATAACACAATAAACCGTCTCTTTTCATCATTTCATTTTTCAGTATGAAATTATTTTTTTTTAAACAGACAAAGATCTTTACTTAAGGAAAATTAAATATCTTCTAGCAAACAACATTTGAATGAAACAAAAAACAAATTCAAAGTCAGAATTTCTAATAATAATGATGGGGTATCTTCACTCAAAAGCTTGTATATAGTACGAGTTTTCATAGCAGCTTTGTTATAGCCCTAAGCTAGAAATAGCTCAAATAATAATAGGTAAATGGATAAACATATTGATATTTTGACTAATTTGTCGGCCAATTAGAGGAAAGTATTTTATAATGGTCCACTACATTGTCTATTTGCTGTATATACTAAATTCATTTTGAATAGAAATGTAAAATTATTACCTCTTCTTTGTGTTTTAAGTTTTATCAAAGTGTGAACAAAATGACCTCATTATGAAGAGCATATTATCAGATTTTAAGGCTTTTGAACAAGCCTCTGGCTTCTAACTGAAATATTAACCACTAATTCTGATAGTTGATCTACTTGTAAGTTTCTCTTCACAGCAATTGTATTTCATATTTTCTATGTCTTCTTTTTGTGTGTTTATCTTCATCTATTGTTTGTTTTTGAGGGTGGTGATTTGGTCCTTTACTTTCTTTCTCATTTTACTTGTTTGCCTCCACTAAGCCTGAAGATGTAAACCAAAAGGCAACCCATCTAATTATCATAGTCTATAATAGCCTATATGGGAAAAGAATCTGACAACAAATAGATATTTGTTATATATATATAACTGAATCACTTTGCTGTACACCTGAAACTGATTGCCAGGTTTAAAGGGATCTTCTCCAACATGATTGAATTCAGTCTTCCCGCATTCCAGGCAGATTCTTTACCATGTGAGCCACCAGGGAAGCCCCTTTTCTAACATTCCAAATCATAATGTTCCCCACTGCTTTTTAGATTTTTTTCTTGCTATTTGCATTGTCTTTAAATGTAGATCTTTTAAATAATTATCTGGAGTTTTTTAAGCCTTCATATCCTGAAAACTGATACTTTTCTATCTTGACTCAGATACCACACTATTTATCATTGTAGCTTTAAACAGTTGTAAAGCTTCCCTGGGCCTCCCTGGTGGCTCACATGGTAAAAAATCCATCTACAATTCAGGAGACCTGGGTTGGATCCCTGGGTTAGGAAGATCCCCTGGAGAAGTAAATGGCTACTCACTTCAGTATTCTAGCCTGGAGAATTCCATGGACTGTACAGTCCATGAAGTCGCAAAGAGTCAGCCACGACTAAGCAACTTCCACATTCTTAAACAGTTGTAACTTGAAATAATGTGTCTTCCAAAGTTTTTAAAAAATGAAAATACATTGTTTCAGACCTACTCATTTTATTTCCATACAAATTTCAAAATTAACTTACAAATTTCAATAGAATCTCGCTTTTTTGAAATTAGATTAAAGCTATGTGGTGTTGGAGAAGACTCGAGAGTCCCTTGGACTGCAAGGAGATCCAACCAGTCCATTCTGAAGGAGATCAGCCCTGGGATTTCTTTGGAAGGAATGATGCTGAAGCTGAAACTCCAGTACTTTGGCCACCTCATGCGAAGAGTTGACTCATTGGAAAAGACTCTGATGCTGGGAGGGATTGGGGGCAGGAGGAGAAGGGGACGACAGAGGATGAGATGGCTGGATGGCATCATCGACTTGATGGACATGAGTTTAAGTGAACTTCAGGAGATGGTGATGGACAGGGAGGCCTGGCATGCTGCGATTCATGGAGTCACAGAGAGTCGGACATGACTGAGCGACTGAACTGAACTGATATTGAGAAGAATTTGGCATCTTAAAACTATTAAGGATTCTTCTGATTCTTAAGGACAGTACACCTCTCCACTTGTTTATGTGCAATTGACCTTCCAACAACAATGTGAGAGTTAGGAGATGCAGATGTTCTGATCCTTGGCACAGTCAAAAATCATATAAAACTTCATAGTTGGCCCTAGAGGGAGGCTTTTCTTTCAAAACACAAATTATACTTCTCCACAACTTCCATTTACATTTACCCAAGATAAAAGGTAAGTTGCATGCATCATGAAACAAAAAAATAGAATAAATAAGAACCTTTGATTATATATTTGATTAACTATAGTATTGCTAGCTACTTCCACAATCCCAATATTTTTTAAGAAATCTGGATTTTACATAATGATATGTTAATTATATATGAATAACTACTCATATCAAGTACTTAAATTAAATCTGTAAGTTATTACTCTTTGTTTTGTTATTTTCATTGCCATTTGCATGTTTAGTAGTCTCATGTCCAATTTTTTTTTTCAACAATATCACATTATGAGTTAGAGCAAACTCAGGAAGATAGTGAAGGACAGGGAAGTCTGACGTGCTGCTGTTCATGAGGTCACAGAGAGTGGGACACAACTTTGTAACTGAACAACAACAGTCAGTTCAATATTTGTAAATCTTTTTGCATGTGTTCTGGCCATATTGCTTTTCTATTCTCAAAATTTTAAAGTAAATAATGTGTTCAAAATATATACCATTCTCAGAGATAGCAAACATGTTCAGGATCTCATAGAAACCTCAGAATAAAAATATATTGGGTTAGCTCTCATCATTTATAAAATAGCATTATTGATTTTCATGGACCTGTGTATTTCCTATTTACACTCATTGCAGGCAGTCATAAGCATTTGAATTTGAAGGGACTTCTTAGTGTTGTGGGCTTCCCTGGTGGCTCAGGTGGTAAAGAATCTGCCTGCAATGCAGGAGATCCAGGTTTGATCCCTGGGTAGAGAAGATACCCTGGAGAAGAGAACAGCTGTAGTATTCTTGTCTGGAGAATTCAACAGATAGATAACCTGGTAGGCTACAGTTCATGGGTTTGCAAAGAGTTGGATCTGACTGAGAGACTAACAGTTTCACTTTGTCAGTGTTATAGATAACTTGATACATAGATAGATATTCACTAATATATACAGTCAGAGATTTTTACCCTATTTTGTTTGAATTATTAAAGAATGGAATCAATTCACATGAACACATAATATATGATCATTCATGAAAAGAAAATTTTATAGTCTTTAAAATGATGTTGCAGATCTCTATTTATTGGCATAAAAATATGTATACAAAAAGGCATTAAATAAAAAATCAGGTCACAACTAGTAAGCATCATATAAATCAATTCTTATTAAAGGTATGATATAAATCATTCTAAAATTAGAGTTACAGAAATAAAATTATGTTTTATGTGATATCATGTATTTTGTTACATTATTGATATTAGTTTATACTACAAAAGAATATCAAAAATATCTACAATAAATTTTACCAAATCCTTAAGTCATATACTTCCAGGTGATTTTTCAATTCATTATATTTTCAGCACTGAATGTATTTTTAAAATGGATTACTAATAAATTACCCATTGTTGTTCAGTTGCTGAGTTGTGTCTGACTCTTTGTGACCCCATGGACTGCAGCAGGCCAGGTTTCCCTGTCCTACACTATCTCCCAGAGTTTGCTCAAACTCATATCCATTGAGTCAATGATGGCATCCAACCATCTCGTCTTCTGTCACCCCTTCTCCTCCCGCCCTCAATCTTTCCCAGCATCAGGGTCTTTTCCAGTGAGTCAGCTCTTCGCATCAGGTGGCCAAAGGATTGGCAGCATCAGTCCTTCCAATGAACACCCAGGACCGATCTCCTTTAGGATAGACTGGTTGGATCTCCTTGCAGTCCAAGGGACTCTCAAGAGTCTTCTCCAACATGACAGTTCAAAAGCATCAATTCTTTGGTGCTCAGCTTTCTTTATAGTCCAACTCTCACATCCATACATGACCACTGGAAAAACGATAGCTTTGACTAGATGGACTTTTGTTGACAAAGTAATGTCCCTGTTTTTTAATATGCTGTCTAGGTTGGTCATAACTTTCCTTCCAAGGAGTAAGCGTCTTTTAATTTCATGGCTGCAGTCACCATCTGCAGTGATTTGGGAGCCCAGAAAAATAAAATCAGCCATTGTTTCCACTATTTCCCCATCTATTTGCCATGAAATGATGGGACCAGATGCCATGATCTTAGTTTTCTGAATGTTGAGCTTTAAGCCAACATTTTCACTCTCCTCTTTCATTTTCATCAAGAGGCTTTTTAGTTCTTCTTCACTTTCTGCCATAAGGGTGGTGTCATTTGCATATCTGAGGTTATTGATATTTCTCCTGGCAATCTTGATTCCAGCTCGTGCTCCCTACAGAGCAGTGTTTCTCATAAAAGCAGCTACAGAAAAATAAATATTGGATTTTCAATAGAAATTTCAAACCAGGCTTATCTTATGGGATCATTTTGTTTAATCTTGGTAATTTATTCATATTAATGTCATGTAATCATGCATTTTGTTAAACTTCTGAGGCTTCTCCACTTCCCAGTGATTTGAAATTTGACAGTTTACTTGAAGCTGACAGACATTTATTGCCCAGATCATTCTTCAAGAAGGGCATTTTTAAACAACTTAGGAGAAATTGGTATTTGACAGCTTCTCTTTCCTCTTTCTTATTTACCTTTGCTTTTGAGCTTAGACTATAATCTTTCAGAGATACTCCTAGCCAATGACCAAACAGGACTCAAGCACAAGCCCCTGGCATTGAGCCTAACATGGTGTGCATTTTATAGGCAACTTTTGATGGAAATCTCCCTTCACCTAGGAGAGGCTGACAGATTTTCTTTGTGGTACAACAACCCCTCCTAACCAAATTTGCTTTCTTCATTTTCTATGTGTAATCCCACCCCATCACATGTTTGAACTTTTAACTCTATCTTAGTATTTCCATTACTGGAAGGCAAAATTTCCAGGAGTCATTTCAGAAAGCAAAGAGCAAGACAGAATTGGGGATTCAATGATTCATTTGGCTAGAAACAAGGTCACTATGCTAGGAATTTTGTGGGGTAAGGTAGTCCTGGAAAAAAAATGCCAGCTCAATTGCTAAAACTTTCATAGGTAGTGACTTGAGAAAATGTCCAATAAAAAGAAAGACTCTGGTCTGTGCAGTGGAAAAATTTGAGGATGCAGGAGTGAGGGGAAGAGGAGATAGGAAAGTTCCGCACAAGCAAAATAGAAGAGGCTGGTGTTTATTAAGTTATCCTGATACTCTACAGAAGGAAAATGGAAAGCTTAACAAATAACTATAAACTAAGTGGGAAGGCCAGATAATTTCGTTGGTAGTTTACAAGGAGAAAAGAAGAAACTGAACATCAAATGTAGGATTTACTAATCAGAGTGGCTAAATTTCAGCTTCCCAAGTGGCACTAGTGTTAAAGAACCTGCCTGCCAATGCAGGGGAATAAGAGACGTGGCCTTGATCCCTGGGTTGGGAAGATCCTCTAGAGGAGGGCATGGTAACCCACTCCAGTCTTCTTGCCTGGAGAATCTCATGGACTGAGAAGCCTGGCAGGCCATGGTCCATAGATCTGCAAAGAGTCAGACATGACTGAAGCAACACAGCATGCATGCACATGGCTAAATTTCAAAGCTGATGTGATGGTCAACTAAGACAGTTCTACAATTTCAGTATCTGGGCCTGGGAAGTAGCCAAATGCCTGGCTCTCTGGTAAAGGATACGGAAAGGAAAAGGTTTTAAGATTAAAGGATATCTGTGTATTCAAGTCGATGAATATATAGGAGTGGGTACAACATGTAAATATTATAGTATTACAGCTCTATGCCCTCAAGATAATATCCACCACAGAAGAAATGCTAAACAACCCAATAGATTCAGTGAAATTAGCCAGCCTTTGCTATCCGCGACACTAGAACTGGTGCAACATACTCATGCAAGGAATTCCCATAAAAGTAACCAATTTATTTGAATAAGAATAGATATCTATTCCTACATTTATCTTTCCTATTGGTGGAGCTTCAACCAGAATCATTACTAGAGTATTTACAGAAATTAACACATCATAGCATACAAACAGGGGACCATTTTCACAGCAAAAGATGTATGAGAATGAAATCAATTGGTCCTATTGTATGTCGCAGGCTCCCTGAGGCAGCTGATCTCAGAGAATGCTGGAATCAACTCCTAAATGTTCAATTGAAATTCCAGCTCAGAGAAAGTACTCAGAGTTTATGTAGTGCGACCATTCAGGTCACAATGTATTTATGAAATTAGAATCTCTTATGATGCTCTCTTCTCAAGAGGAAGGATATATGGCCCTAGGAATCAATGAGTAGAAATAGGCCTTGCCATCATTTTCAGTGACTCATTGGCAGATTTTGCTTCCTCTCACAAAATCTGGGCTCTGTCGAGATGGAAATTCTAAACCCAAAAACAGGTATATACTTGCCAGGCACCACGGAATAGTTCTCACTGGAACTACATGTTACCTGCTACAGTTGCTACCAGTTCAGCAACTGAAAACCTCACATGGTTCAACAGTTTTAAGTGTGAATAAACTAGAGTTGGGTGGTAAATGGAGTCCTGGCCCCGATCCAGCATACAGTGAGTTCAGAGTTTTTGGATCTGCTCAGAGATCATTCCTTCAGTCTCTGAATACATAATTGAGATGATATACTTGGTAGCTGTTGTAACCCCCATACCAAATTAAGAATTATCTCAATAGGAGAGATCTATTTTAGTGAGAAAACTGAGAGGTAATATTTGAAACTATCTTCCTCTGGTCAAGATAGTAAATAAAAATTAATACCACATTGAGGTGGAGGCAGTATAGACTACTTCTAAATTTAAAGTTCTAAAAGATATAGGACTGGTAGATGCTATCCATCTCCTTTTAGTTTGTATTCTTATCTTTGAGAGAAACACATTGTCCCTGAGAATGACAACAGATTACTAGATGTTCAATAAAGTTGGAACCCCAATCACAGATGAGGTTGTAGTACTGTTGCTAAAGCAGTTAAATATGGTATAAGGTACAAGATGTGTAACTATTGATTAGGCAAATGCATTAATGTCTACCCAATTAAGAAACAGAATCAGAAACAGATCTCATTAAAACAAAATGAATGTATACAACATTGTCCCAGTTTTTTTTTTTTTTTTCAACTTCCCTGTTTTGCTGAAATCTAGTCCTAAGAGAATTGAATAATCTGTATTTTGCTCAGAGTATCACAATGATCCATTATATCAACAATATCATGGCAGTCAGGCAGGATAATCAAGGAGTGACTAATGCATTGGGAATTCTTGGCACAACACATACCCTACAAATGTTGGGAAATGAATTGTACAAAGATTCAGAGGTCTGTCACTTAAGTAAAATTTTTCATGGTAAGTTGAAGTTCTAGTGGCAAGTTGAAGCTCTAGACAAAATTTCCTTGATCAGAAATACACCCAAGAATCAGGATACCCCAATTCCTATTAAGGAATAATTTTGGGGATACTAGATACTCAACAGTAAAATCATAGCCAGACAAATGCAAGGTAATCACTAAAATAAAGAAGAAATAAAATCAGAAATAGACCATCTACCCTGAAAAGGTAATGCAACTAGAATGAAAACACTCATGCTTGGTAAGGAAAGTGGACTGTGAGTTTCTGCCCACAATGATGTCCACAGTCTATGGGGAGACAGAGGTATACATACTCACAAAGATTTTCTCCATGTGATGGAATGAAAGAGTTAGTTTTACTGAGAGTCAGATTTTCCATGGTTTAGCATTTTCATTCAGTCTTTCATTATTATCAGTAGCTGGACTGCAAAAATATCTTTGATAAAAGAGCTTGCTCTTGAACAAATTATGAACTTGCTCTTGTTACATTATAGCACAAGCTCTGTATGACTTTAAATGTAGATAGTAATCCAAGTATCCTCCATGATACATGATTATTTGGGGGAGAGTGGTGAGGAAAAAGAGAACATAAAATTTAGAATAATAAATATATTTATCAATCAAATCTTTCATTACAGTATTAGGGAAAAAAACAGCTTTTGCTATTTTTCAAATAATACTTGATTAGTATCTCATTTTTCTTTTTCACTCATGATCTTTCACAGTAAACAAAACTAAGATGCCCATTTTACTAATAATTATATTTTTAAAAATTTAACTGTGTGCAATTTTTATCCACAATTAATCAAATTCAGTTTTTAACTATGTGAAATTATACATTTTTTATTCTATGTAACCTCTGATTCAATTTGATGTACTTGCATGACCTAAATTAGTGCTAAAAGCTATGTCAACTATTTTTTCTTGAAATAAATATAGCATTTCTGAATTGAGCAATTAGATTCATAAAGCATTTTATCATGTGCTAAAACAATGATTGATAATATTGATTCTGGATATTTTTCCAACCTTATTTTGGAATTACATGTGATATAATTATGTGATCACTTCTTTTTGGCTGGATATTTTGGCCAAATTTGATCTGTATTTGCCTTTGTTTTCCATATTTTCTTTTAGTTTAGAAAAGCTAATAATTCTAGACATCTCTGGCAATTCTTTCTTAAACATGTAGTTACCCTCTAGAATGATTCTTAACATACTGCTTCTTCAGTTCAGTTCAGTTGTGTCCTACTTTTTGAGACCCCATGGACTGCTGCACACCAGGCTTCCCAGCCCATCACCAACTCCCGAAGTTTGCTCAAACTCATGTCCATCAAGTTGGTGATGCCATCCAACCGTCTCATCCTCTGTCATCCCCTTCTCCTGCCTTCAATCTCTCTCAGCATCAGGATTTTTCCCAATGAGTCGGCTCTTCGCATCAGGTGGCCAAAGTACTGGAGCTTCAGCATCAGTCCTTCCAATTAATATTAAGGGTTGATTTCTTTTAGGATTGACTGGTTTGATTTTTTTGCAGTCCAAGGGACTCTGAAGCGTCTTCTTCAATATGGCACTTCAAAAGCAGCAATTCTTTGGAGCTCAACTTTCATTATAGTCCAACTCTCACATCCATACATGACTACTGGATACAAAAAGTACAAAATACAAGTCATAAATTCACAGTTTGAATCTTGAAATTATCAGCATTCTCTGATTACATACAAAATGTATTTTATTATAAGGTTATAAATATTCATAAGGAATAGTTAAAAGTGTCATTCTTACCTCAGAAAATTTTCTATTAAGTTTCAATTTAAAAGCAGTTTTAGTATAAAAATACTATGGTATAAAAATAAATATTTTGATGGGAAAATATCTACTATTTGAAAACAATGAGAAAAAGAAGTGTCTATTTTATATTATACATTTTTTTTCAGATTTGAAGAGTAAGAATAATAGTTCATGCTTTTCTATTTGTATCTGTTGAGCCAAATTTTATTGTTTTAACCAGGTACAAAAGAAATAAAATATATAGATTAATAAGGGAAAAATGAAATTCTCTCATGATTTAAACCTCTTATTTTGGGCTTGTGTTAAATATGAATATATCAATAAAGTTCAATCAATGAGAATCACATTACAAAGAAAAAGAAAGAAAACTAACTGGTAATATAAAGTTGATTGGATCTGGTGAGCAGGAAGTAGCAACTACTGTAGACACATAATAAAACTTAAGTGAGACAAGAAATGGGAAATAAAGCCCATGAAAAAAATCGAGTGCCTACTACCTTGTTGGTATGTAGCATATTTAGGAATCTTTGGAACACAAAAGACAAGTTGCTGTATATTGTCCCTCCTATCACTAAGAAAAAACTTAAATGTCTATTGGACCTCTTCAGATTCTTGAGAAAATACTCTCTCATTTGGCATACTACTCTGACCTCTTCACTGAATGACAGTGCTATAAAGTTGAAATAGCCTGAAAGAAGGACTTGGAACTAGCATGGAAATAGGACATTGAAGGTTAATCTTGGCCCTGCCAACTAAAAGCAAACGTCTGATGATCTTCACTAACTACATATTGAGAATAAAAATAAAAAAAAATGATTTGCTACATTACCAGCTGATACTAGGTGCCAGAGGTATCATGGGATATGTAGATTTGCTGTAGCAATAAAATAAAACATGAAAGAACAGCAGCCATTGAAGTCACCATATGATTAAATTTATAATAATCCACTATCAGTCTGCATTGGTCAAATACAGAAGTTGAAAGAAAGTAGGACCTGCATCTTTCTAATCCTTGATAAGTGTGATGTTTCTTCAATCTGTTGAGGATTAATTATATTCAGCTAGTTTACTATTTAATATGTACAGGCTATTTTATTTATCTTGGCCTTTTAATTCTCACTCCATGGATTCCCATAGAGATCTTGGAAGCTGATGAGCATATCTATTAGAATTAAGCATTCTGATACTGGGGAGGAGTAGTTAGGAGCTCAGGGTAGGAGTTTGGTTAGGCATGCACTGGTCCATTGTGGGATAAACCTGAACCAAATTCCACTGATAATCTGACCTCCATAAACTCTAATCTGAAAGGGATCTTTGGGAGTTAGTCTAAACATTCATGATATCTGATATGATATGTTTTCTTTCTTTAAATATAAATATAGAGTTTGTTGAAAGCTATTTCTATAGCTACAGCAAGCTAAATACATATACTCATGCACACTTATACATAATCCCTCTGCTTGTAGTATTCAATCAGAACTGAAGGAAAGAATAAATAAATATTAATATTCTTCTTTTTTCAGACTTTATAATAAACTAAAGGGCTTCCCTTGTTGCTCAGTCAGTAAAGAATCTGCCTGCAATGCAGGAGACCTGGGTTCGATTGCTGGGTTGGAAAGATTCCCTGGAGAAGGAAATGGCAATCCACTCCAGTATTCTTGCTTGGAGAATCCCATGGACAGAGGAGCCTGGCAGGCTACAGTCCATGGGGTCACAAGATTCAGACACGACTTAGCAACTAAACCACCACCACCATAATAAACCAAATGTTTAAAAATTTAAAATATTTCTCTGTTGTTATTAAACTTTAAATAAAATATATGGAAATATATATATAAATAAAAAAGTACAGTTAGATAAAATGGGTAATACATCTTTGCAACTATCAGATTATGAAATAGAAAATACCTGACATTCTTTAATCTGCCTTGCCACTTTATAGTGGCTGCACTAACTGTTAACTATTACCCTTATCCATTGTCATAATCAATTTTCCTGTTTAAACTTCGATTGAATGAACTCATACAGAATAGTCTTTGATACCTGGATTCTCTTTATATTTGTGAGATTCTCCTGCATTGCTCTATGTAGTTATGCAGTTTGATTTAGTTTGCTTATTTTCATTTATTCCACTGTGTCAATATGTCATAATTTATGCAAGTATTCTATTGTTAATGAATAATTTTTCCAGTTTTGACTATTGTAAATTATGCATCAGTGACACTTTTTCATCTTTTTTGATCAACATATTTGATCAACATCGTATGCACTTCAGTCCCATATATGCCAAAAGTAAAGCTGGTGAGTTATAGGTTATTTGTATTTTCAGCTTTAGCAAACACTAGAAAACATTTTCCAAAGTGATTGCTATAAATTATACAACAATAAGTATATATAATTCTCATATCTTTACACATACTATATACTTTACTCATCAGGATTTGATATTGTCTGTCTTTCTCATTTTAGCCATTCTTCTGGCTGTGTAAGATAACTCTTTGTGATTTTAATTTACCTTTATGAGAACTAATGCTATTAATAAAGTTAGTAAAGTTAAAGGTTCCTTAATATAACTATTTCCTATTCAAACAGCCTCTTTTATGAAATGTTCAAGGTTCATTTCTCTTTTTAAAATTGGACTATCTGCTGTTTACTTAATTTTTTTTTAAGGGATCTTTGTATTTCTTTGTGTTTCTGGATATAGATCTTTTGATAGTGTCAGAGAATATTGGCCTAGGCTCTAACAACAACAGAAAAAAACACATTTTTATGTATGTATTTATGTACATTTCTTTTATGATTAGTGCATTCCTGTCCTCTTAAAGAAATATTTTCCTATGCTAAATTCATATTTTTCAATTTTCTTCTAGACAAATTTAAATTTTTCATATTTAGATTTAAAATCCAACTGGAATTGATTTATATTTCTTTCTCAATCTGTCTTGGGAGATTATACACCTATTATAAAATTATATTTGATGACTTCCATAAAAAGCTTTAATTTTAAATAAAAGTTAAATGTTCTTATATTTAGCTTACTTTTATTTCTGTAGCATCTACATAGTCAATCCTTTATTCTACCAACACTTGGTGACCGTCTATAATTCATAAGTATTGTTTGGCAATGGGATAGAACAATAGAAAGTAAAAACAAAGTTTGTCTTATAATTTTTTCTTGTTTCATTTCCTTTTTTAAAAAAATTACCTTTCATTTTTGACAACAAATAAGTTAATTTTCTTATATCTTCTGCTTCTGTTAGGTCCATATCATTTCTGTCCTTTATTGAGCCCATCTTTGCATGAAATGTTCCCTTGGTATCTCTAATTTTCTTGAAGAGATCTCTAGTCTTTCCCATTCTGTTGTTTTCCTCTATTTCTTTGTATTGATCGCTGAGGAAGGCTTTCTTATCTCTTCTTGCTATTCTTTGGAACTCTGCATTCAGATGCTTATATTTTTCCTTTTCTCCTTTGCTTTTCGCTTTTCTTCTTTTCCAGTGGTCATGTATGGATGTGAGAGTTGGGCTGTGAAGAAGGCTGAGCGCCGAAGAATTGATGCTTTTGAACTGTGGTGTTGGAAAAGACCCTTGAGAGTAACTTGGACTGCAAGGAGATCCCACCAGTCCATTCTGAAGGAGATCAGCCCTGGGATTTCTTTGGAAGGAATGATGCTAAAGCTGAAACTCCAGTACTTTGGCCACCTCATGCGAAGAGTTGACTCATTGGAAAAGACTCTGATGCTGGGAGGGATTGGGGGCAGGAGGACAAGGGGATGACAGAGGATGATATGGCTGGATGGCATCACTGACTCGATGGACATGAGTCTGAGTGAACTCCTGGAGCTGGTGATGGACAGGGAGGCCTGGCATGCTGTGATTCATGGGGTTGCAAAGAGTCAGACATGACTGAACGACTGAACTGAACTGAACTAAAGTTAATTTTCTAAACATGTTCTTAAATGAGGAAAAATATCAGTCAAGTAAGATTATAGCAACATACACAAGAAACCTGTGAGGTAGGAGATGATTTATGTCAAAATAATGATTTTCTGAAGTCCATGGGGTCACAAAGAGTGGGACACAACTTAACAAAATGTCACATAAAAGTTGGGACCCTGATCCCACCATCCATAATCATTTTGTTGTTCACCTGCCAAGCATAACTAACGCACAGGTCTCAATGTGTTTAGGTCATTTAGTCAGGAACACCTCAAATTCATATTATATGTCTCCATAGCACCTAAAATTCTTTATGGCATTTATAGAAATTATAAAAGTTAGTTCTGTAATTATTAATTTGGAGTCTATTTCCCCTTTACTAGACTGTATGTTTCATGAAAATAGAAGAAATGTGGGCTATCTATTAATGGACACTGGAAGAATAGACAGAGAGGCTGGTGGGCTGCAGTCCATAGGTCCTAAGGAGTCAGACAGAACTGAACCACAGGACATATGTACTCATGGAGGAATATAAGGAATAAAAAGACAAAAGAAATACAGAGAAAAAGAATGAGAAGAAGAAACAAATTTATGAGGGTGTTGTGTCCATAATCCTTTATAAAAACTTTCAAAAACTTTATGAGTCATTTTCAATGTTTTGAAACATTTCCATGCAGCTATTACACTTTGTGGAGGAAATCTTATGCCCCTTGTATCAGAATGTCTGACCCCATGTTTTGATGTTTAACAGATGACAGATTTTAAGCCTCATCTCTCTCTCTTCTCCTTGCAACTTACACTTGAGAACTCTAGTAACAAAGCCTGGGTGGTCCTCTTTTGGCTCTAGAGGGAGGTTCAACCACCTTACTTCCTGTTTAACCTTCCTTGGTCCCAACCCCAACCACAATAAAAATTGCAAACTGTTTCCTTTCTCAAGACTTTTCAGACTTGTTTTGGAGGACTGCCTCCTCCCCCAAAGAATTAATTCTCCCCAGAAAGCCTCAGTTATGTAATCAGTAAACCTTTTCATATTCTCTTGGTGTATACAATGTTTCAGTTTTGACATCTGAACCAAATTTTTGGTGAAATTCTCTTCTATTTATGTACAGTGAAAACTATACCATCTCCCTGTATAGTCTATGGATACTTAGATTAAAATTTGTTAACATATATATCAAAATATGTAAGAGAAATTATACAAGTTAGATAGCTTGAGGTGTTTTGTACTGAAATAAAAATAAATCCAAAGCCATTTCAATCTCAAAGCCTGGATTTCTGCATATTTTGTGAATCATTTTTTTTTCTTACACAGAGTTTATTTTTTTATTTATAAACAAATTCATGTCAATAGTCTTACAGTCATGTAAAAGTCACATTTGATTATACATATATAACTTTAATTTTAAAAGTATATAATTATATAAAGAGAAATTTTAAAATTTGGCTAAGATATAGATTAGTTTATATAATATGTGTATTATCATTTATATCATCTGCTGTTGAAATGATGGCTCATTTTCCTCAAATATTTGTTTAAAGAACTCAGCTTGTTTAATAATTGTTTATTCTTTCCAGTTTTTTCCCAGCATTTCTTGGCAAGTCTCTGAGTACTTCACGTGGATTCTTATGCAAAACTTCACAATAACCAATGTTGCTCAAGGTTGTTCCAATTTCCAAAAGTTATTAATGAGGAAAAAACAATAATACCAACAACAACAAAAAAAAACACAGAACAATAACACAGTAAGTAAGTAAATAATAATAGCAATAACTCTTCTCCATCTGGAGTTTGGACAGAGACTGAGTTTATATACTTTCTTTCTATTTGGAGAAGTAATGTTTCCATGTTGAAAATCTTTAAAAATATTCAACCATCTTTGATCTATAGATACATTTCCTTTTGCCATATTTCAGTAGCAAGTTCTCACTGAAATGTGACTTAAGGACCGAGTGCTCATTAAGAAAATAACATGACTGAGTTGTCTACTTTACCATATTAAGCATTAAGTTAAAGATTTATCATTCTGGGACCTCCCCAACTGAGGCTAGCCAAGCTTATAGTTTCTACTAAGGCTTCCTTTTAAAGGACTCAGTTCAGTTCAATTTAGTCACTCAGTTGTGTCTGACTTTTTGCGACCCCATGGACTGCTGCATGCTAGGCCTTCTTGTCCATCACCAACTCCCGTTACTCAAACTCATGTTCATTGAGTCGGTGATGCCATCCAACCATCTCATCCTCTGTTATCCCCTTCTCCTCCCCGCTTCAATCTTTCCCAGCATTAGGGTCTTTTCAAATGAGTCAGTTCTTCACATCAGGTGGCCAAAGCATTGGAGTTTCAACTTCAGGATGAATTCTTCTAAAGAATATTCTGGACTGATTTCCTTTAGGATGGACTGGTTGGATCTCCTTGCAGTCCAAGGGACTCACAAGAGTCTTTTCCAACAACACAGTTCAAAAGCATCAATTCTTCAGCACTCAGCTTTATTTATAGTTCAACTCTCATATCCATGCATGATTATGGGAAAAACCATAGCTTTGACTAGATGGACCTTTGTTGGCAAAGTAATGTTTCTGGTTTTTAATATGCTGTCTAGATTGGTCATAGCTTTTCTTCCAAGGAGCAAGTGTCTTTTAATTTCATGGCTGCAGTCACCATCTGCAGTGATTTTGGAGCCCAAAAAATAAATTCTGTCCCTGTTTCCACTGTTTCCCATCTATTTTCCATGAAGTGATAGGACCAGATGCCATGGTCTTAGTTTTATGAATGTTGAGCTTTAAGCCAACTTTTTAACTCTCCTCTTTCACGTTCATCAAGAGGCTCTTTAGTTCTTCATTTTCTGCTATAAGGGTGGTGTCATCTGTGTTACTGAAGTTATTGATATTTCTCTCAGCAATCTTGATTCCAGCTTGTGCTTCATCCAGCCCAGCATTTCTCATGATGCACTCTGCATATAAGTTAAATAAGCAGGGTGAGAATATACAGCCTTGACATACTCCTTTCCTGATTGGGAACCAGTCTGCTGTTCCATGTCCAGTTTTAAATATTGCTTCCTGACCTGCATACAGATTTCTCAGGAGGCAGGTCAGGTGGTCTGGTATTCCCATCTCTTCAAGAATTTTCCAGAGTTTGTTGTGGTCCACACAGTCGAAAGCTTTGGCATATTCAATAAAGCAGAAATAGATGTTTTTTGGTACTCTCTTGTTTTTTCGACCATCCACTCTAAAGGACAAGTTAAGTATTAGCCTACAAATCCAACTGCCAATTTTCAAAGGTCCACATCACAATAAACAGTGTTTAATTAGTTTTCATGTTAAGGTCTTTTACTTTAGCAGTAAAATTATTTTTTTCTTATACTTGATTTTTGATCATTAATATTCATATGAGAGTTCTGGTGATGAAAAAAAAAAAAAAAGCTAACATATATAGTGGCTTCCTATTTAACAGTGTATTGAGTGCCAGGATGCATTCTGTCACTTAATCATTACAACCACCCTGAGTATGCTACTTATTCAGCATGTGACATTGGACAAGCTATTTAACTTCACTTTGTTTCAATTTTCTTATCCAAAAAAAAAAAAAAAAAAGAAGAAGATAAAATTAGCAACTGCCTAGGATCATTGAGCCATTTTATTTTTCATATATACTCTGGCCAAAAATAAAACTTCTGACTGGAATGCAAAAGTAGGAAGTCAAGAAACACCTGGAGTAACAGGCAAATTTGGCCTTGGAATACGGAATGAAGCAGGGCAAAAACTAATAGAGTTTTGCCAAGAAAATGCACTGATCATAACAAACACCCTCTTCCAACAACACAAGAGAAGACTCTATACATGGACATCACCAGATGGTCCACACCGAAATCAGATTGATTATATTCTTTGCAGCCAAAGATGGAAAATCTCTATACAGTCAGCAAAAACAAGACCAGGAGCTGATTGTTGCTCAGATCATGAACTCCTTATTGCCAAATTCAGACTTAAATTGAAGAAAGGAGGGAAAACCACTAGACTATCGGGTATGACCTAAATCAAATCCGTTATGATTATACAGTGGAAGTGAGAAATAGATTTAAGGGCCTAGATCTGATAGATAGAGTGCCTGATGAACTATGGAATGTGGTTCGTGACATTGTACAGGAGACAGGAATCAAGACCATCCCCATGGAAAAGAAATGCAAAAAAACAAAATGGTTGTCTGGGGAGGCCTTACAAAGAGCTGTGAAAAGAAGAGAAGCGAAAAGCAAAGGAGAAAAAGAAAGATATAAGCGTCTGAATGCAGAGTTCCAAAGAATAGCAAGAAGAGATAAGAAAGCCTTCTTCAGTGATCCATGCAAAGAAATAGAGAAAAACAACAGAATGGGAAAGACTAGAGATCTCTTCAAGAAAATCAGAGATACGAAGGGAACATTTCATGCAAAGATGGGCTCAATTAAGGACAGAAATGGCATGGACCTAACAGAAGCAGAAGATATTAAGAAGAGATGGCAAGAATACACAGAAGAACTGTACAAAAAAGACCTTCACGATGCAGATAATCATGATGGTGTGATCACCGACCTAGAGCCAGACATCCTGGAATGTGAAGTCAAGTGGGCCTTAGAAAGCATCACTAAGAACAAAGCTAGTGGAGGTGATGGAATTCCAGTTGAGCTATTCCAAATCCTGAAAGATGATGCTGTGAAAGTGCTGAACTCAATATGCCAGCAAATTTGGAAAACTCAGCAGTGGCCACAGGACTGGAAAAGGTCAGTTTTCATTCCAACCCCAAAGAAAGGCAATGCCAAAGAATGCTTAATCTACCTCACAATTGCACTCATCTCAAATGCTAGTAAAGTAATCCTCAAAAGTCTCCAAGCCAGGCTTCAGCAATATGTGAACCGTGAACTTCCTGATGTTCAATCTGGTTTTAGAAAAGGCAGAGGAAACAGAGATCAAATTGCCAACATCTGCTGAATCATGGAAAAAGCAAGAGAGTTCCAGAAACACATCTATTTCTGTTTTATTGACTATGCCAAAGCCTTTGACTGTGTGGATCACAATACATTGTTGAAAATTCTGAAAGAGATGGGAATACCAGACCGCATGATCTGCCTCTTGAGAAATTTGTATGCAGGTCAGGAAGCAACAGTTAGAACTGGACATGGAACAACAGACTGGTTCCAAATAGGAAAAGGAGTACGTCAAGGCTGCATATTGTCACCCTGCTTATTTAACTTATATGCAGGGTACATCATGAGAAATGCTGGACTGGAAGAAGCACAAGCTGGAATCAAGATTGCAGGGAGAATCATCAATAACCTCAGATATGCAGATGACACCACCCTTATGGCAGAAAGTGAAGAGGAACTCAAAAGCCTCTTGATAAAAGTGAAAGTGGAGAGTGAAAAAGTTGGCTTAAAGCTCAACATTCAGAAAACGAAGATCATGGCATCTGGTCCCATCACTTCATGTGAAATAGATGGGGAAACAGTGGAAACAGTGTCAGACTTTATTTTTTTGGGCTCCAAAATCAGTGCAGATGGTGACTGCAGCCATGAAATTAAAAGACACTTACTCCTTGGAAGGAAAATTATGTCCAACCTAGATAGCATATTCAAAAGCAGAGACATTACTTTGCCAACAAAGGTTCGTCTAGTCAAGGCTATGGTTTTCCTGTGGTCATGTATCGATGTGAGAGTTGGACTGTGAAGAAGGCTGAGCACGAAGAATTGATGCTTTTGAATTGAGGTGTTGGAGAAAACTCTTGAGAGTCCCTTGGACTGCAAGGAGATCCAACCAGTCCATTCTGAAGGAGCCAGCCCTGGGATTTCTTTGGAAGGAATGATGCTAAAGCTGAATCTCCAGTACTTTGGTCACATCATGCGAAGAGTTGACTCATTGGAAAAGACTCTTATGCTGGAAGAGATTGGGGGCAGGAGGAGAAGGGAACGACAGAAGATGAGATGGCTGGATGGCATCACTGACTCGATGGACGTGAGTCTGAGTGAACTCCGGGAGTTGGTGATGGACAGGGAGGCCTGGCGTGCTGTGATTCACGGGGTCGCAAAGAGTCTGACATAAGTGAGTGACTCAACTGAACTGAACTGAAGTAATGAAATGATTACACTAGCCGTTGATTATCATAAGCTCACCCAGCTACTCAGTGTGTTTCACCAAAGGTAAAATGTGAATTGTGTTTTTTTCAAGGAAAAATCAAACTTACTACAGGTTGGTTCTTCAATAGAAAAACTTCAATCACATATAAAAATAGCGTTTTATACAAATCATTTAAATATCAGATCTTTTGAAGTCATTATAGAAATCTTTTTAAAACTACTCCACCATGATTATTAAATTTTTAATTTCATTCTGTGATTAAGAGGAATTCATTTTCTTGTCATCAGTTAAATTGATAATGACGTACATTGACATAAAAAGTAGGCTATATTCACTGAGCCTGTAATTTGAAAAGTATTTTACATTTTCTTCAGTCTATTTTAAGAGTATTATATACATAAAATAGAGCCATTGAGTCTTATTACTAAAGGAATATGATTTCATTAATCTTTCAGAGGCAGGTTAAATACCAGAGACACATTTTTTCTCACCTAGGTTATTTACTTTTCTGGTCTATAGTTTTAGATTTTTTTTTCCCATTCTAAATTTGAGAAAATCATTCTGAAAAAGAAAAGCATCAGCTATTTTGATAATTTTTTAAATTTTATCCATAATTTTTGTCATTTAGCCCATATTTTTCCAGATTTTGAAATAGTGCCTCTGTTTGTATAGAAGAATAATCCCTTGAAGTCATGAATTTTAACTTACTTATTTGGCTTTGTTTTTCAATGTAAATAGTTATAAAAGATTTTATTTTTAATTTGCCTCCTCAACCTTCAAACTGATGTGATGAGTTTGAGGTTCTACTAATTTTTTTGGACCTATAATACTTTTACCATGAAGTAACCTTATCACTACTTTGTTAATTTTCTTAATCAAAAGTTCTGTCGGTTTGAAATGTGGCTTGGGACTCATCTATGTACAATGTATGCTGATTAAAAAATAGCAAAAAGAACTATCTTTAAAGTCCAATAAATATTGAGCATTTCTATTACTACATAATAGAATTAAAATCTTGGCAATAAATGTAGATTTATAAAGAGCCAATTACAGTATCTGCTATCCATCTTTAGGAAACTGAAAGTATCCTCCCACACCTGATAAAAGGTCTTGCTCCTCTATCCCCTAGTTCCTCTGTCTGGATATTTCTTGATTAAAATCCACTGAATAGCTGATTTGATAGAGAACCCTCCTCTCCTGTTACCCTTAACACTTGCAAATCACTGAAGATGCAAACAGCAATGTTCCTGGATAAAATAACTTAAGGAATCACTGTTTAAGTTATGCATATTCTTGTTCTCAGCTCATTCTTTGTGTAACAAATACTCATTAAGCACCTACAAGTTTTCTGGAATTTTGTAAAAGCCTCTCAGAACATATGATAAGGACCATTAAAACCTTCCTGGAAAGAAGTTTAAAAAAAAGGCTGTTTGACTTGATTTAAAACATAAAGATTACCAGGAGTTTTCCTCTCCACACCAATATCACACCTCTATCACTGGAAGAGTTGGTTGGTACATGGAGAAGTACACCAGATATATCACATTAAATCCTGTAGAGACATGAAGTGGAAGAAATCCTATTGCAAATAGGATTTCATTAGCATGGCTAAGAAATTTCAAAAGGGTCTGTTTAGTCAAGATATAAAGATTATATATTCAAAACAATTAAGAACAGCTTATATTGTATGTTTCATAGACAATTTTTGCAAATGCATTACAAAAAAGACTGCAAACAAGTGAGAACATTCAAATATATCAGACTTAAGACTCACTCACTTGCATCTTTTCTTTCTTATTCCCTTTCATTTTCATTTTTTAGTTGTTTAGTGCTAGGAGTAGAAACTCATATAACACTGAAAGAAGGTTTATAAGAAGGTCTTTTCAGTTGTTGGAAACGTATGTATAATGCTACAGCAATATAATAATCATTCTAGCCAATATTTATAAATTACTTATTATATAATGGGCCCTTGTCTAATTGATTTTGTGTATATATATATATATATATATATATATATGTATATATGTTAGTTTATTTAATTTTTATTAAGTATGACAAGGTATGAAATATTGGTAAGAACTAGTATTATCTCCATATTAAATTAATAAAAATAAAGCAAAGAGAAAAGTAAACTACCAACTCTAAATTCTACTTTCTTGGCATGTAAAAAGATATGATAACATGAAAAAGGAAATTATTTTTGACAATGCATCTGGAATATTGTTTCACAAAAGTGGCAGTATTCAAAATAAAGTGCAAAATATTTAAACTTCATAAATTAATTTTTATCATTCAGACATTTACTTGTGTTGTCTCATTTGTATATATCACACACTGTAGGCAAGATATTACTGAGTTGGATGATTAAAGTCAGTTAACAGGGGAGGAGCTAAGATGGCGGAGGAGTAGGATGGGGAGAACACTTTCTCCCCACAAATTCATCAAAAGAACATTTAAATGCCAAGTAAATTTCACAAAACAACTTCTGAATACCGGCAAAGGACATCAGGCACCCAGAAAAGCAACCCAAGTCTTCGAAAGGAGGTAGGAAAAAATATAAAAGACCAAAAAAGAGACAAAAGAGGGAGGGATGGAGTTCCGTCCCCAGAAGGGAGTCTTAAAAAGAGAGAAGTTTTCAAACACCAGGAAACCTTCTCACTGCTGAATCTGTGCCGAGCCTTGGAAGCACAGAGGGCAACATTACAGGGAGGGAAAATAAATAAACAATTAAAACCTGCACATTGCGAGCCCTACAGTAACTCCCCCAGCGGAGAAGCAGACGCCTGCATCCACCATTAGCAAGTGGAGGGTGGGCAGGGAGGCGTGGTGTGGGCTGCATCTCAAGGATCTGGCCTGAATATCCCGAGCGCTATTTGGGCTAGCAAACCAGACTGTGGGATATCTACCACGCGAAAAGCCAGCCCTAACCTAAGACACCGCCAGGCCCACGCACGGAACAAAGGACTGAACAGAGATAGCCGGCAGCAGATCATCCCCCTCTGGTGACAGGCAGCCAGAGCCAGAAGGGGACAATCGCAGCCCCAGAGAGACATTATCTATAAAACTGTAAGCAGGCTTCTTTGCTAACTAAAACTTCTTGGGGGTCTGGACGGTCAACATCTCCCTGAGAAGGTGCGCCGGTTGCACGCCTAGATAACCGAGCGGTGGGGAGGCGATAAGTCACAGCAATCGTGCGCGCCAAACACCTCATCACCTGAGCTGCTCGGATCTGGGAAGGGCACAAAATGCAGGCCCGAGAGTTTGCGCCTCTGAGGACTACCCGAGTGCCTGAACCTGAGCGGCTTGGACCTGGGAAGTGCAGGCAGCCCAGGGCCGGCCATGGATGGTTCCTGGTGGAGCAACCTAGAGCCTGAGCAGCGTGGTCAGGGAGGCTACACATGCCGTGAACGGGGGGCAGACCCAGTGTGGCTGAAGTACTGTGAGCACATGCCAGTGTTATTTGTTTGCAGCATCCCTTCCTACCTCCCCACAGCACGTCTGAACAAGTGAGCCAAAAAAAAAAAAGATGTCCTCCACCGTCCCCTTTGTGTCAGGGCGGAAACCAGACACTGAAGAGACCAGCAAACAGAAGAGGCTATAACAGAGGGAACCGCCTTGGAAGCTACAGGCAATAGATTAAAACCCTGTGGTTAGTACCAACTACATAGGAAGGGGCCTATAGATCTTGAGAAATATAAGTCGGACCAAGGAACTAGCCAAAAATGAACTGAACCCACAATACTCACAACAAAACCGGAGAAAGTCCTAGATATATTTTTACTATTTTTATGATTATTCTTTCTTTTTTTTTAAGTCCTCTATTATTCCTCTAATTTTCACTTATATAACCAATTACTTTGCAAAAAAAAAAGAAAAGAAGGTCCTATTCTTTTTTTAAAGCAAACTTCATATATACTTTTTATAATTTTTTTGACCTTTTTTTTTTTCTATTCTTTTTTTTACCATTGTATTTTTGAAATTCCAAACTCTACTCTAGGTTTTTAATTTTAGCTTTTTGGTATTTGTTATCTTCTTTATAATTCATGTGACTTTGTTTGTTCTTATTTGTTTTTTTTTCTCTCTCTCTTTCTTTTTCTTCTTCTTTTTTTAATATTGTATTTTTGAAATTCCAAACTCTCCTCTAGATTTTTAACTTTTGCTTTTTGGTATTAGTTATCAATTTTGTACCTATATTTTCTTTATAATTTTTGTGACCTTGTTGGTTTTTTTTTGTTCGTTTTTTCTCTCTTTCTTTTCGTTCTTCTTTTCTTTAACATCATATATTTGATATTCCAAATTCTACTCTAGATTTTTAATTTTTGCTTTTATGTATTTGTTACCAATTTTGTACCTTTAAGAACTCAATTTTCAGTACCCATTTTTCACTAGGGAGTGAGATTACTGGCTTGACTGCTCTCTCTCCCTTTGGACTCTCCTTTTTCTCCACCAGGTCGCCTGTGTCTCCTCCCTAACCCCTCTCTACTCTACCCAACTCTGTGAATTTCTGTGTGTTCCAGACGGTGGAGAACACTTAGGGAACTCATTACTGGCTGGATCTGTCTCCCTCTTTTTCATTTCCCCCTTTTATCCTCCTGGCCACCTCTGTCACCTTCCCCCTTCTTCTCTTCTCTGTATAACTCCGTGAACAACTCTGAGCGGTCCAGTTGTGGAGTGCACATAAGGAAGAGATTACTGGCTAGCCCACTCTCTCCTCTATTGATTCCACCTCATCTCATTCGGGTCACCTCTAACTCCCTCCTCCCTCTTCTCTTCTCCATGTAATGCTGTGAACCTCTCTGGGTGACCCTCACGGTAGAGAAACTTTTCATCTTTAACATAGATGTTTTATCAATGATGCTGTATAGAAGGAGAAGCTTTGAAACTACTGTAAAATTAAGACTGATAACTGAAAGCAGGAGGCTTAAGTCCAAACCCTGACTCCAAGGAACATTAATTGACAGGAGCTCATCAAACGCCTCCATACCTGCACTGAAACCAAGCACCACACAAGGGCCAACAAGTTTCAGGGCAAGACATACCAAGCAAATTCTCCAGCAACAAGGAACACAGCCCTGAGCTCCAAGATACAGGCAGCCCAAAGTCACCCCAAAACCATAGACATCCCATAACTCATTACTGGACATTTCATTGCACTCCAGAGAGAAGAAATACAGCTCCACCCACCAGAACACCAACACAAGCTTCCCGAACCAAGAAACCTTGACAAGCCACCTGTACAAACCCACACAGAGCGAGGAAATGCCACAATAAAGAAAACTCAACAAACTGCCAGAATACAGAAAGGACACCCCAAACTCAGCAATTTAAACAAGACGAAGAGACAGAGGAATACCCAGCAGATAAAGGAACAGGATAAATGCCCAACAAACCAAACAAAAGAGAAAGAGATAGGGAATCTACCCGAAAAGAATTCCGAATAATGATAGTGAAATTGATCCAAAATCTTGAAATCAAAATGGAATCACAGATAAATAGCCTGGAGACAAAGATTGAGAAGATGCAAGAAAGGTTTATCAAGGACCTAGAAGAAATAAAAGAGAGTCAATATATAATGAATAATGCAATAAATGAAATTAAAAACACTCTGGAGGCAACAAATAGTAGAATAACAGAGGCAGAAGATAGGATTAGTGAATTAGAAGATAGAATGGTAGAAATAAATGAATCAGAGAGGATAAAAGAAAAACGAATTAAAAGAAATGAGGACAATCTCAGAGACCTCCAGGACAATATTAAACGCTACAACATTCGAATCATAGGGGTCCCAGAAGAAGAAGACAAAAAGAAAGACCATGAGAAAATACTTGAAGAGATAATAGTTGAACATGTCCCTAAAATGGGGAAGGAAATAATCACCCAAGTCCAAGAAACCCAGAGAGTCCCAAACAGGATAAACCCAAGGTGAAACACGCCAAGACACATATTAATCAAATTAACAAAGATCAAACACAAAGAACAAATATTAAAAGCAGCACGGGAAAAAAAACAAATAACACACAAAGGAATCCCCATAAGGATAACAGTTGATCTTTCAATAGAAACTTTTCAAGCCAGGAGGGAATGGCAAGACATACTTAAAGTGATGAAAGAAAATAACCTACAGCCCAGATTATTGTACCCAGCAAGGATCTCATTCAAATATGAAGGAGAAATCAAAAGCTTTTCAGACAAGCAAAAGCTGAGAGAATTCAGCACCACCAAACCAGCTCTCCAACAAATACTAAAGGATATTCTCTAGACAAGAAACACAAAAATGGTGTATAAAATTGAACCCAAAACAATAAAGTAAATGGCAACAGGATCATACTTATCAGTAATTACCTTAAACGTAAATGGGTTGAATGGCCCAACCAAAAGACAAAGACTGGCCGAAGAGATACAAAAACAAGACCCCTCCATATGTTGTCTACAAGAGACCCACCTCAAAACAGGGGACACATATAGACTGGAAGTGAAGGGCTGGAAAAAGATTTTCCATGCAAATGGGGACCAAAAGAAAGCAGGAGTAGCAATACTTACATCAGATAAAATAGACTTTAAAACAAAGGCTGTGAAGAGACAAAGATGGTCACTACATAATGATCAAAGGATCAATCCAAGAAGAAGATATAACAATTATAAATATATATGTACCCAACACAGGAGCACTGCAATATGTAAGACAAATGCTAACAAGTATGAAAGGAGAAATTAACAATAACACAATAATAGTGGGAGACTTTAATACCCCACTCACACCTATGGATAGATCAACTAAACAGAAAAATAACAAGGAAACACAAACATTAAATGATACAATAGACCAGTTAGACCTAATTGATATCTATAGGACATTTCGTCCCAAAACAATGAATTTCACCTTTTTCTCAAGTGCACATGGAACCTTCTCCAGGATAGATCACAGCCTGGGCCATAAATCTAGCCTTGGTAAATTCAAAAAAAATAGAAATCATTCCAAGCATCTTTTCTGACCACAATGCAGTAAGATTAGATCTCAATTACACAGAAAAACTATTAAAAATCCCAACATATGGAGGCTGAACAACACGCTGCTGAAAAACCAACAAATCACAGAAGAAATCAAAAAAGAAATCAAAATTTGCATAGAAACGAATGAAAATGAAAACACAACAACCCAAAATCTATTGGACACTTTAAAAGCAGTCCTAAGGGGAAAGTTCATAGAAATACAGGCATACCTCAAGAAACAATAAAAAAGTCAAATAAATAACCTAACCCTACACCTAAAGCAAATAGAAAAGGAAGAAATGAAGAACCCCAGGGTTAGTAGAAGGAAAGATATCTTAAAAATTAGGGCAGAAATAAATGCAAAAGGAAACAAAAGACACCATAGCAAAAATCAACAAAGCCAAAAGCTGATTCTTTGAAAGGATAAATAAAATTGACAAACCATTAGCCAGACTCATCAAGAAACAAAGGGAGAAAAATCAAATCAATCAAATTAGAAATGAAAACGGAGAGATCACAACAGACAACACAGAAATACAAAGGATCATAAGAGACTACTATCAACAATTATATGCCAATAAAATGGACAACGAGGAAGAAATGGACAAATTATTAGAAAAGTACAACTTTCCAAAACTCGACCAGGAAGAAATAGAAAATCTTAACAGACCCATCACAAGCACGGAAATTGAAACTGTAATCAAAAATCTTCCAGCAAACAAAAGCCCAGGTCCAGAAGGCTTCACAGCTGAATTCTACCAAAAATTTAGAGAAGAGCTAACACCTATCCTGCTCAAACTCTTCCAGAAAATTGCAGAGGAAGGTAAACTTCCAAACTCATTCTATGAGGCCACCATCACCTTAATACCAAAACCTGACAAAGATCCCACAAAAAAAGAAAACTACAGGCCAATATCACTGATGAACATAGATGCAAAAATCCTTAACAAAATTCTAGCAATCAGAATCCAACAACACATTAAAAAGATCATACACCATGACCAAGTGGGCTTTATCCCAGGGATGCAAGGATTCTTCACTATCTGCAAATCAACCAACGTAATACACCACATTAACAAATTGAAAAATAAAACCCATATGATTATCTCAATAGATGCAGAGAAAGCCTTTGACAAAATTCAACATCCATTTATGATAAAAACTCTCCAGAAAGCAGGAATAGAAGGAACATACCTCAACATAATAAAAGCTATAGATGACAAACCCACAGCAAACATTATCCTCAATGGTGAAAAATTGAAAGCATTTCCTCTAAAGTCAGGAACAAGACAAGGGTGCCCACTTTCACCATTACTATTCAACATAGTTTTGGAAGTTTTGGCCACAGCAATCACAGCAGAAAAATAAATAAAAGGAATCCAAATTCAAAAAGAAGACGTAAAACTCTCACTGTTTGCAGATGACATGATCCTCTACATAGAAAACCCTAAAGACTCCACCAGAAAATTACTAGAACTAATCAATGACTATGATAAAGTTCCAGGATATAAAATCAACACACAGAAATCCCTTGCATTCCTATACACTAATAATGAGAAAACAGAAAGAGAAATTAAGGAAACAATTCCATTCACCATTGCAACGGAAAGAATAAAATACTTAGGAATATATCTACCTAAAGAAACTAAAGACTCATATATAGAAAACTATAAAACACTGGTGAAAGAAATCAAAGAGGACACTAATAGATGGAGAAATATACCATGTTCATGGATTGGAAGAATCAATATAGTGAAAATGAGTATACTACCCAAAGCAATTTATAGATTCAATGCAATCCCTATTAAGCTACCAACAGTATTCTTCACAGAGCTAGAACAAATAATTTCACAATTTGTATGGAAATACAAAAACCTCGAATAGCCAAAGCTGTCTTGAGAAAGAAGAATGGAACTGGAGGAATCAACCTGCCTGACTTCAGGCTCTATTACAAAGCCACAGTTATCAAGACAGTATGGTACTTGCACAAAGACAGAAATATAGATCAATGGAACAAAACAGAAAGCCCAGAGATAAATCCATGCACATATGGACACCTTATCTTTGACAAAGGAGGCAAGAATATACAATGGATTAAAGACAATCTCTTTAACAAGTGGTGCTGGGAAAACTGGTCAACCACTTGTAAAAGAATGAAACTAGAACACTTTCTGACACCATACACAAAAATAAACTCAAAATGGATTAAAGATCTCAACGTAAGACCAGAAACTATAAAACTCCTAGAGGAGAATATAGGCAAAACACTCTCCGACATACATCACTGCAGGATCCTCTATGACCCACCTCACAGAATATTGGAAATAAAAGCAAAAATAAACAAATGGGACCTAATTAAACTTAAAAGCTTCTGCACAACAAAGGAAACTATTAGCAAGGTGAAAAAGCAGCCTTCAGAATGGGAGAAATAATAGCAAATGAAGCAACTGACAAACAACTAATCTCAAAAATATACAAGCAACTCCTACAGCTCAACTCCAGAAAAATAAATGACCCAATCAAAACATGGGCCAAAGAACTAAATAGACATTTCTCCAAAGAAGACATACAGATTGCTAACAAACACATGACATGATGCTCAACATCACTCATTATCAGAGAAATGCAAATCAAAACCACTATGAGGTACCATTTCACGCCAGTCAGAATGGCTGCAATCCAAAAGTCTACAAGCAATAAATGCTGGAGAGAGTGTGGAGAAAAGGGAACCCTCTTACACTGTTGGTGGAGATTCCTTAAAAAACTGGAAATAGAACTGCCGTATGATGCAGCAATCCCACTGCTGGGCATACACACTGAGGAAACCAGAAGGGAAAGAGACATGTGTACCCCAGTCTTTATCACAACACTGTTTATAATAGCCAGGACATGGAAGCAACCTAGATGCCCATCAGGAGATGAATGGATAAGAAAGCTGTGGTACATATACACAATGGAGTATTACTCAGCCATTAAAAAGAAAACATTTGAATCAGTTCTAATGAGGTGGTTGAAACTGGAGCCTATTATACAGAGTGAAGTAAGCCAGAAAGAAAAACACCAATACAGTATACTAACGCATATATATGGAATTTAGAAAGATGGTAACAATAACCCTGTGTACAAGACAGTAAAAGAGACACTGATGTATAGAACAGTCTTATGGACTCTGTGGGAGAGGGAGAGGGTGGGGAGATTTGGGAGAATGGCATTGAAACATGTATAGTATCATGTATGAGACAAGTCGCCAGTCCAGGTTCGATGCAAGATATTGGATGCTTGGGGCTGGTGCACTGGGATGAACCAGAGGGAGGGTATGGGGAGGGAGGAGGAAGGAGGGTTCAGGATGGGGAACACAGGTATACCTGTGGCGGATTTATTTCGATATTTGGCAAAACTAATACAATATTTTAAAGTTTAAAAATAAAATAAAATTAAAAAAATAATAAAGTCAGTTAACCATGATTAACCATCCAACTCACAAGGTATTAGTGAGACAGATGACTAAAATTACATTAAGGTAAGATAAGGTAGTCAATATTAACAGATAAATAAAATAAAATTTTATCTAAGTGTTTTTCTGATATAAGGAGAATGGGTGTTAGTCACCTATCCTAGTCATAGCCTCTATTCTTAATCCTTAAGACAAGCTTGCCCAGTCTTTTGGGGAAATACTGTGAAGAAAAATGATTATTAATGTTTGGACAGCAAAGGAGATCAAACCAGTCAATCCTAAAGGAAATCAACCCTGAATATTCATTGGAAGGACTAATGTTGAAGCTGAAACTCCAATATTTTGCACACCTGATTCTAAGAGCTGACTCATTTGAAAAGACCCTGATGCTGAGAAAGATTGAGTGCAGGAGGAGAAGTGGGCAATAGAGGATGAAGTAGCTGGATGGCATCACTGACTCAATGCATATGAGTTTGAGCAAACTCTGGGGGCACAGAGAAGCCTGGCATGCTGCAGTCCATGTGGTCACAAAGAATCCGACATGAGTGAAAGACTGAACAACAACAACAAAATTTCTAGTGCTTACTGTTATATCATCTTTCCTATTTATCAACTTGGTTGGTGCATTCCTTAACCACAAGATTAATTTGGCTGAAGGAAGTAATATCAGTGAGTTTAAGTAGCCTGTTATGTGCCTCTTTCCCCCTAGATCTTTACCCATATTCTTTCTCTTAATCTAAGTGAAACAATAGTTATTTTTCCTAATTTGAATCTGGGGTTTGGTGTTAGGGTACTGACTTGTCCACACATTAATAGCACGTATTTCAACATTAATATTCTGGCTTCTAACTGATTGATGTTCATTTTCAGTTCAAGCAAGAAAAATGAGTGCTGCTTTTTTAGTCCCGCTGCTGCTGCTGCTGCTAAGAGGCTTCAGTCGTGCCCGACTCTGTGCGACCCCATAGATGGCAGCCCACCAGGCTCCCCCGTCCCTGGGATTCTCCAGGCAAGAACACTGGAGTGGGTTGCCATTTCCTTCTCCAATGCATGAAGGTGAAAAGTGAAAGTGAAGTCGCTCAGTCTTATCTGAACTTTTGCGACCCCATGGCAACCACTCCAGTACTCTTGCCTGGAAAATCCCATGGATGGAGGAGCCTTGTGGGCTGCGGTCCAGGGGGTTGCTACCGGTCGGGCACGACTGAGCGACTTCACTTTCACTTTTCACTTTCATGCATTGGAGAAGGAAATGGCAACCCACTCCAGTGTTCTTGCCTGGAGAATCCCAGGGACAGGGGAGCCTGGTGGGCTGCCATCTATGGGGTCTCACAGAGTCGAACACGACTGAAGGGACTTAGCAGCAGCAGCAGGACTGCAGCCTACCAGGCTCCTCTATCCATGGGAATTTCCAGGCAAGAGTACTGGAGTGGATTGCCATTGCCTTCTCCATTTTAGTCCCTCAACTCCCAATAAATCATTTGAATAATAAATTATAAAAATGCATGTTACTGAAAATGTATACCTATACTTATATTTTTATATACACACATATACAAAGAGAGAGCTAGATAAATAGATACATTTTAAGTGTAGTATCAAGTCAGTGGATGCATGGAGATAAAATGACCTTTATCTTAATAAATACAGTGTTCACCAAGGTGAATTTCTGTCAAGATGCTCACAGAGTTTAACAAAAGTCCTTATTTTAGAGCTGAAATCAAATTGCTTGTTCCCATTAAGAAAGACCTTTATGGCCTTTCTACATTTCTTTCCACAAAACTAAAAGCAGACTAAGCATGGGTGACAGCACTTGGTAAAAGTGATTGTACTGACATTTTAGATCTGTCAAGTCTTTCTGTAACTAGAGCACTATAGGTAGCCTAATGAGACACAGTGCGTAGTAACACAGTGAGAAAAACCCTTTAGAACTCTTGTTACAGTCATTTGAAGGGGGTTGCAACTCTGAAGGCCATCAATTCCTGCTGGGAAGTAGAATCTTTTGGTAGCTGCTGAATTGCAGCAAAATGTCTCGAAAGCAATTCCCTTTCAGTCATAACAATGCAAAGATTTAGATATATCAAGCTTCTGTTGATGATAGGTACAAGCTTGGCATCCTTGTAAATGGAATTCGTATCCAGGATTGTGCTCTCTGAAAATTCAAAGATTTACTTAAATAGCTTCTTACTCCTCTGCATAGAAAATTAAATTTGTAGTGAATGAACTTAGACAATTTCTTAAATTATTTAACCTTTTAATGCTATACAGAGCCTTGCATTTTTCTATCACAGTAAAATGCAACTGTTGAGAATGGCACGGATGTTTGGACATTTCCTCAGAAAGATAACTTCAAAAAGATTTCTATTCAGAAAAACTGAATATAAAGGTATCAAATTTTGAGAAACTCTAGGAAAATCCCATGGGCGGAGGAGCCTGGTGGGCTGCAGTCCATGGGGTCGCTAAGTCAGACATGACTGAGTCGGACATGACTGAGTGACTTCACTTTCACTTTCATGCATTGGAGAAAGAAATGACAACCCACTCCAATGTTCTTCTCTGAAGAATCCCAGGAATGGGGGAGCCTGGTGGGCTGCCATCTATGGGGTCACACAGAGTCGGACACAACTGAAGCGACTTAGCAGCAGCAGCAGCAGCAGCAGCAGCAGGTAAATAAAAATTGCAGATGCCCTTTCAATAAATATTTATTGATAATCAACTTTATGTAATGTAACCATGTGAAGAGCTATGATTAAGCCATGATTACTGTACCCAAATGGCTTAGACTGTAGAGAAGTAAGGGCTTTCCTGGTGGCTCAGCTGGTAAAGAACCCACCTGCAATGCAGGACATGTAAGAGATGCAGGTTTGATCCCTGAGTAGGAAAGACTCCCTGGAGAAAGAAATGGCATCCCACTCCAGTATTCTTGCTTGGAGAATTCCGTAGACAGAGGGGCCTGGTGGGCTACTATAGTCCATGGGGTCTCAAAGAACTAAACACAACTGAGCACACACATGCACACATGCCCATGTAAAAAAGTAAAACATAATATTAAATGGTTATAAAATAAAGCAGAATAAAATCTGTGAAAATTTACATGCATTATTTGTTATTTGGTCTTCCCTTTACTTTTCAAAAAAATATTTAAGGAAGCATACTATATATGACTGTATATATACGTGTATGATTGAATGTGACATTTCTTTGTAGAATTCCTATGACAAATATAAATAAGAAATGTGATGGTATAAGCAATTCATTTTATCTTACAGAAAGACAGTTTATTAATACTTATAAACAAAAGAAAATATCTGTATAATCATGCAAGAAACTATAACAGATATTAGTTATTGGGGTGAACAGTATCTTCTACATCTTTGCAGTTTAGAAAAGATTTATTATTTTTTGTTTATTATCTTCAAAAGAATCAATGCATGTCATTAAATTGTAACAAGTCTTATTAACTAATTTATAGAACATAGGTGTATTTCTCTAGTGAAACTTGTGCATGTTAAGAAATTGGAGTGGTGGTAAAAGAATGTTATATATACATTTTCCATAGCAAAAAGTAAATAAATGGTGTCTGCAATTGAAAAATTAAAACATTGATGTAGATTTGATTTCAACATTAGGAAATATTTTAAAACAAGATAAAGTTTCCTTCCCCAACCCCAGGATGGTAATTATTAAAAGGTACAGTTACAAAACAGACTGAATTTTTTATTATAAAATTTATGTTGCATACAATGCTAAGTGTCTTCAGTTGTGGTCTGACTCTTTGTAATCCAATGGAATGTAGCCCACCAGGCTTCTCTGTCCATGGGATTCTCTGGGAAAGAACACTGAAGTGGGTTGCCATGCCCTCCTCCAGGGGATCTTCCTGACCCAGAATCTGAACCCATGTCTCTTTCATCTCCTGATTTGGCAGGTGGGTTCTTTACCATGAGTGCCACCTGAAAAGCTCCTAAGCTTTATGCTACCATTTAGCTTTTTAAAACCTGGTACATGTGATACTTCAATGAAATATATTTATTTTAAACACCACAGGTATCTGATTCTTCTGATCAAATCATATCTGGATTTCTTTTAATTCTAGGATTATTCTTTCTATATACCACCTTTTTGATTTAAGAACAAACTCATCAGGAACAGGGAAGAAGGGTGTTCTTTTATTTCAAAAGACTGACTAATCCATTTTCCTTTCAACCAGATTTACCATTTCAAACATTAAGTATTATACAAATATTGATTATGATGAAAGCTTTAAATGTAAGGAAACTTAAAAGGAGGCACAGAGAAGTTAAGAAATTTGACCAACATCACATAGATAGTAAAAAAAAAAAAAAAAGAATGCTGACTCAAACCTAGAATATGTACCAATAGCCTTGTTCTACACCGTGCCTCTTGTGCATTGATAATTTATTTCTATTGCCAATTAGTTGAATTTCTTAAAAGAATGTTTACTGTTTATATAGAATTATCCTAGATATATGTTCTCATAAATGTAAATTTTATAATAAACTTTATGCTTATAGTGCAATATCAATTGGATTTATGAAGATGAACTAATACAATATTCTATTTCAAAGTAGAAAGCAAAATGCACACACATAGAATAACATCCACTTTCTCCTTAAGTTTATTATAGCTGTTATTATCCTATTTTATAATTGATACCTACTCCTGAGAAGAGAGATTTTGCCTCTAAGCCTGGTTAATGTCAAAATATAATAAATGATGGAAGAATGGAAGGAATGGAATGAGCCACATATAACCTCATAATCAAACTTGCCTAATCATGCTTTTGCCATTTATTAACTGCATATCATTATCTATTATTGTGCTAAAAAATTATATACATGATCTACTACCCTCTCAGCAACACTGAAAATCATACATCATTACTAACATGTTGCACAGAAAAAAAGCAAGAACTCTGAGACATATAACTGGGCCACAGCCACATAGTGATTAAATGGCAGAGATGTAATCTAAATCTAGCTTCATCCATCACTGCACTTTAGAGTTGCTTTGTAGGGAATACTTCTCTCTGAATGCCCTTTACAAAGAAACCCGTGCATTGAATATGAACTTCATCTGGGTTATCTCAGGACAAGTTTAATTTCACTATAAGTTTTATTTCAATTCAATTGATAGAGGAGCAATTAACATACCATATTATCTCTTTTCATTTATTAATTATCATCCAACAGAACAGATACCGGTTCAAAGGGAAAATATTACCCTTTCTTCTTCAGTTAAGCATAATTATAATGATCGTTTCACTTCAGAATAAATTAAGATAAGTAGAGCCTTCATGCACATTCAGTGTTCCAAAATAACCTCTTGAATTTGGTTAGATTTTAACTGAATCCTAGTAGTTTCATGTGTATGCTAAGAACAGTTCAGAGACACCATCCTGGAATATATAACCACTCTGGAAGGCTGAAGTTTTTTTCAGAATTTCTTTTAGATCATCTCATGAGAGATAACCTACTAGTGATGTTTGAGATTCAAACTTTACTCTACTCCCATCAAGATAGATGGCTTGGTCCACTAAATTGTGAAAGGGATTAAGAGATACCCTTTGTTGTTGTTTTTTTTTTTTTAACATGTTTCAGTCAAATAAATGGAAAGCAACTTGCAAGAGAAAACTCTCACCCACTGTGACATATTGAGGAGCCACACACTGTGAAGCTGCTTAATTTTTTTCCCCTATTTTTCTTTAACCCACACTCTTTCCTTAAAAAAAATTCCCTTCCTTTACTCCTTCCTTGTGAAAGAAACCACAGTGCTGAGTTGAAACTTCATTTAAGGACTCTCAGAACTAGTTTATATTTATTGCTCAGTAAAACATTGTGGAGGAGAAGGCAATGGCAACCCACTTCAGTACTCTTGCCTGGAAAATCCCATGGAGGAAGGAGCCTTGTAGGCTGCAATCCATGGGGTCGAGAAGAGTTGGACAAGACTGAGTGACTTCCTTTTCACTTTTCACTTTCATGCATTGGAAAAGGAAATGGAAAACCACTCCAGTGTTCTTCCCTGGAGAATCCCAGGGATGGGGGAGCCTGTTGGGCTGCCTTCTAGGGTCGCACAGAGTTGGAACCAACTGAAGTGACTTAGCAGCAGCAAAATGTTGTGGAAAGAATCAAAACTTCATATTTGAAATATAAAAGGGGCTAAAAGCCAGGGTTTTTCTACTTGAACATTCCCTAATCTCACTATATTTGAAGTCATTCTTATCTGGAATGGATTACTTTTGGTTTGAGAATTTAGAACTTTCAAAAGAGTCTTTTGATTCTACACGTTGAATTGCAAATGCATTTTTCTTTGAGAATAGAAAGATACTCACCCAAAGAATTTAGATTCAGTTGTGCCAGTATATTACATCCATTTTCTCTCTGAGCTCATTAAATTTCCACATTTCATCAGAATAATCAGAATGTCCTACTCTGCCAAATTGATATTTAGTTGCTTCCAATGTTGATCACTGTAGTATTTAATTTTTTTTCACTTTCTAAGGATGTTTTCTTGACATTTGCTGAGATATGCTTCAGTGGTTTCAAAGTTTTCCAATATGATGATCTTTATGCTTTTATCTGCTTTAGAAATGAATGTACTTTGAAATTTCTTCATGAGACAAACTCTTTTATATACTGTTTTATAATAAAACTTCAGAATTATTTTCCCCTTTAATCTTTGTATTTATGATAAGACAATACCATCTTTATTATTCATTTAACTCATTTCCCTCTGGGACAAATGTGTTCTTTAGCATTTTGACATACTTCAACTGAACAAATGTTAATTTAAGTCATATTCACATTTAATACTTAAGCATGCCATAGTATTAGCTATTATGCAAATTGTAATAAAAATAGAAAGGTATTTGGAGTCAGGCTACTTATGTTCAAGAATGGGCAAAGCCAGGACAAGCTGTAACGGGTAAGGAATCTCAAAGATAGAAAGACTTAGATTCAAATATCAAACACATAACCTACTCACAGTATGAACTTGGATGAACTGTAATTGTAGTTCTTTTATCTGTTAATGGAAACAATAGTATATAATGTTCAGAATAAGAATTAAAATAAGTGTTCTGTGTTATCTAGGGTGCTTAAAAGGATAAGAGGTTGGCAGAAGATGAGATGTAAAAGGCCCTGGTACTGGGAAAGATTGAAGGCAGGAGGAGAAGGGGATGACAGAACATGAGATGGTTGGATGGCATCACTGATTCAATGAACATGAGTTTGAGCAAGTTCTGGGAGATAGTGAAGGATGGGGAACCCTGGCATGTTGCAGTCCATGGGATCGTAGAGTCAGACACAACTGAGTGACTTAACAACAGCAAAAAACATATTATTTTACTTCAAGTCAATGTTAAATCCTAAAATATCAATCATCAGCATTTATATAAAGTTTCACATTAAAATCAGAACCCACAGAATTTTCTTTTCTGGATTGTGTAATAATGTTCTTAAACACCTACAGCTACATATTATATATACTTACATTATTATAACTATAACATACCTGACTTATGTTATATATATTTAGATATTCTGGACATTATAGCATTTCATTTCATCAAGCACATAGGCAACTACCATTCATTTTTTTCTTCTAAGTTATCAAACATCTTATATTTAGCAGTTATATTAAGCTGTGTTATTTAATCTTTTGATATCGTACTTAAAACCTCTTACAAACTTTTAACAACTTTTAACTGACTTCAACTGTTCAGGAAAACAAAGTTTTCAAAGGCAAGTTGATTTCATTTAGTTAATGACAGTTAACACTTTGGTAAATATTAAATATCTGAATTCTAGTAAGAATGTTTTAAATGTTTGAGTAAGAAAAAGTGCTACTCATTCAAAGAAGCAGTTGGATAGTGGTGCTTATGACTTAGAAACAGTCAACTTAATAGAAAGCAATAATAAATTAACTTGAATGAAAAACATAATATTTTTCAAGATAGCCTTAAAAACAAATCCTCTAATAGTGTTAATAATTGCTGTATGAAGAATTAGTTCAGATCTTTTTAGAATCTAATCATTAAACATTTAATGATGGGTAAATTAATAAAAAATAAAACAAATTTAAATATGCTAAAATAATTGCATTTTCTGAGCTTGATCAATTGTATTTAAAAATGTATATTTAAATATATATTGATTTATATGTGTAACAATATTGAGGAAATTATTAGTAATAAGTATAGAGGAAAT
Source organism: Bos mutus (assembly GCF_027580195.1). Lineage (NCBI taxonomy): Eukaryota > Metazoa > Chordata > Mammalia > Artiodactyla > Bovidae > Bos > Bos mutus. Next base: position 68,137,081 of record NC_091631.1, on the reverse strand, counting down.
ACCATGAAAATGCATTGAAGAAAGTACAATTTTAATTGCTCTGAAAGACAGGTTTACTGAAATAATTATTCCAGATTCTACAAGATAATGTTTAAATTAGTCATTTGACTGATATTTATATAGGAAGAAAACTTGGACCTTCAATATAATTACTATAAACTTTTAAAAGAAGGGATTAATATAAACCTGAATATATAGCTGGATTTATCACATTCAAGAAACAAACAAGACTGAGCTTAGACTAAATGAGCCCATCAAAATAAGAAAAATTTTGAGAGATAACTGCTTCCAAAACAGACAGATCAAAGGAAGAAAGGCCAATTCAAATCTGACACCAATATTCAAGAGGGAATCAAATTTAAGTAAGCAAGATAGGAATGGACCTCTAAACTTCTGTGGAAAAACTATAAAAGATAAGATGTAGAACTACATTATATTACATGACAAAAATGCAAATATGCCTAGTTATAAGAAATGGTACTAGAATAAGTTATTTTGAAAATATCAGGAACTTGATAAGCTATCTAGGATATCAAGCAGGCCTCTATAGATGTCAACAATCAATAACAAAAGGAAACATCCAAATATTGAAAAATTGGGTAAACGTGAGCATTGAAAATTTTAGGATGCCTGTAGTACAACTGGCTCAAGAATTTGATAGTCTTATATTACATGATATCTTATCCCTTTGTAATATTCTAGCCTTCAGGCCAAAATTAGAATATTAGTTGCTATAGTTACAACTTTCAGCCTCATTTTCTACTCCACCACCCCTCTCTCCAGCCAGTTATTAAAGAGTAATATTTGTAATGTTTAACTAGGCAGATATCTAATTAATTCTATGACACATCAGGGTTATTACAGTATATGTCACTAGTATGGTGCCAAAACTAACATCATCATGATCATCAAAGTCTTCATATTGATACAAAGGCAGAAGAAAAAATCTTGAAGAATGCCATGACTACTTCTGGCCTCTTTTTCCTGTGAAGTGTACACATTCTACTGTCTGAAGAGACACAGAATAACATACATATAGAGATCTATTATGTGGATCACAATAAACTGTGGAAAATTCTGAAAGAGATGGGAGTACTAGACCACCTGACCTGCCTCTTGAAAAACCTATATGCAGGTCAGGAAGCAACAGTTAGAACTGCACATGGAACAACAGACTGGTTCCAAATAGGAAAAGGAGTACGTTAAGGCTGAATATTGTCACCCTGCTTATTTAACTTCTATGCAGAGTACATCATGAGAAACGCTGGGCTGGAAGAAGCACAAGCTGGAATCAAGATTGCCGGGAGAAATATCAATAACCTCAGATATGCAGATGACACCACCCTTATGGCAGAAAGTGAAGAGGAACTAAAAAGCCTCTTGGTGAAAGTGAAAGTGGAGAGTGAAAAAGTTGGCTTAAAGCTCAACATTCAGAAAACGAAGATCATGGCATCTGGTCCCACCACTTCATGGGAAATAGATGGGGAAACAGTGGAAACAGTGTCAGACTTTATTTTTTGGGGCTCCAAAATCACTGCAGATGGTGACTGCAGTCATGAAATTAAAAGACACTTACTCCTTGGAAGAAAAGTTATGACCAACCTAGACAGCATATTGAAAAGCAGAGACATTACTTTGCCAACAAAGTTCCGTCTAGTCAAGGCTATGTTTTTTCCAGTGGTCATGTATGGATGTGAGAATTGGACTGTGAAGAAAGCTGAGCACTGAAGAATTGATGCTTTTGAACTGTGGTGTTGGAGAAGACTCTTGAGAGTCCCTCGGACTGCAAGGAGATCCAACCAGTCCATTCTAAAGGAGATCAGCCCTGGGATTTCTTTGGAAGGAATGATGCTAAAGCTGAAACTCCAGTACTTTGGCCACCTCATGCGAAGAGTTGACTCATTGGAAAAGACTCTGATGCTGGGAGGGATTGGGGGCAGGAGGAGAAGGGGACGACAGAGGATGAACTGGCTGGATGGCATCTCTGACTCATTGGACATGAGTCTGAGTGAACTCTGGGAGTTGATGATGGACAGGGAAGCCTGGCGTGCTGTGATTCATGCGGTCACAAAGAGTCGGAAATGACTGAGCGACTGAACTGAACTGAACTGAGATGTCTACTTGTTTGTTAACATTTATTTATTTTTAGGGCAATTTATTCATCTGTTGTAAGTTCATCCTTGTCTTTTGATCTCTTCTTGGTTATTAAATATGCTCTCACCTATCATAACCTTGTTGAACACACTTACCAACCTAGTGTTTTCCTACCTAAAGACTCTGTATGACCAGAAGGGTGATATTTATAGTGTAAATAGTATGATTTAAGACTTCATGACATCTAGATAAAAAACAAATGAACAATATGATCCAGTAATTTTTTATAGCATGCCAATCGCTATACAGTCCTTCCTTTGATGTTAAGCTTTGTTACTTCTAGTATCGAACATTACTTTCAAGCACTAAGTTCTAGCTCTTGGTGTTCTTCCTTTCCATTTACCTGTATCTTCTCTCCCCATCTAAGCCTTCCTCATATGGGATGGCACAGAATAGATATTACTATCTCCATCAAGCCTTCTTGAAAATACACACACACAGAAACATTTTCAAAAAAGTAGATATTTGTTGGAAAAGTGAGTCTTTTCTTGCTACATTTGAAACTTCAATTTGAGCTTTAAGAACAAAACAATCAGGAACTTCACATATTACTTAATGTGTAATGAACTTTGACGAATATTTGTTGATTTAGGAAAAAAAGCAAATAGTCTTTTGTATAGTTTTAAAAAATGTCTATTCCCAGCAAAATAACATAAATGCCTTAGATTAGAGGCAATATTTTCATCCTCTCTATACCTTTGACATCTATAATAGCTTAGACTTTCAATGAAAGTTGATTTGATTAAATGGAATTTGCTGCCTGTCATTTCCTTATATATCATTTACTGTACACCCACAGGGTACTTAGCCTTCCACTGGAAGCTTATCTTACTTAAATATTTTTCATCATATAAACACACTTTGTACAAAGTGCTGATGATGAAACTTTTTTTTTTTTTTTTTGAGAAGATTAAAGCTGTAAAATAGAGCCCTCATTGGATACATGATTTTAAAAAGAGGAAAATCTCCTAAATTGTAGTTTGTTTGTTTGTTTGTTTAATTGCTTACACAAGGAAAAGATTAACACTGAAGGCTATTTTGAACATTCACATCTTGAAACCACTTAGTGTTTAATAAAATAAATTGTGCTTAATAAAATAAAATAACAGAGCTTTAACCAAACAGAGAAACAAACAAAACAGCAACAAAATCCAGTTAACTCAGAGGGTTTAAAAGTATGATTCATGGGAAATAATAGGCCAGTAAAATACTGCACAACTTCTCAGTGACTGACATTCATTGCATTTCCTCCTGTATCTGTTTTCTATCATGTATTAGTAGAGTTCAATGTCAGTAATGATACAAATAATTCAAGCAGTGGCTTTTAAAATCTTATCACATCTTCGAATACCTGATATCCCCATTCACTTTTTTTGGATATGAGATGACTTATCAAATTACTATTGATTATTTTTTAAGGGACAAAGCCTTAGAGAGAATATGAATTTGTATTTTTATTTGAAAATGTATTTAATCAAATATGTAATCAACATAATATTCTGTCAATAATATTGATTCAATATTTATTTCATTGACATATTAAATTCATTCTAATGAAATAAAACTAATATTTTAAAGGAAGACAAGAAAAATGTAAACCTAGAACATTTCCTCTGTCATTTGGTCTTATTCCCAACCCTCTGCTGTGCGTTGTACATCTGCCTTATGCATTAAACAAACGTCCCCAGTGGCAGAAATATTTGCTTAATCATAAAGACCAATTTTTCTCCTTTGGGTGCCACCCACATTAGAAGATATTCCTCTCTCAATTTTACAAGGGGTCATAATTACCCACCAGTAACTTTGTACATGCAGATATCTTGGTGAACTTTGTGTACAATGCAAGTATAGCATGGTTCTTAAAGGTAGCAGTTAGCTTGGAACAGACTGCATCAGATGACCTGGGGATATGCAAGGCCACAGTTGATTGAAGCTCTTAGCTTAAATACCTAATTGTGACCTTATTAATATTATTAGCTATGTTACCTGTATTCTGCCTATTTCATAAGATTATTTTTTATTATATTATCAAATGTGTGACTGACCCCCAGTAAAAGTAACTAGGGGTACTAGGGGACTTCAAATGTTTGACCAAACATAGTCAAAAATAAAGCTCTAGATATGGGAAATAGTAACAAGAGGAAACCATTTCCTGGACATAATAAATTAGTATATAGGTGTCCCAGAGGCATTTGCCTACTTTTAACAGGGCCTAGTCCAATAACAGTATATTTGAGTGGCCCGCCAACAAAATCATCACCTGAGCTGGAGATGAGTGTTTCTAGCACTAAGGGACAAGTTAGTCACAAAACCATGGTTGAAATTAAGACTGAAACTAAGGGGACTGTAAAAAAGATAATGTTGCCCTCCACTGTGGTCTATAAGAATCAAGTCATTAGCCATTGTAGTCTCTGACCTACAAAATACCCTAAAAGGAATTCAGGGCAAAGATCAGGATGAGGCACTTAGTGCTCTGGGAAAACTGGAAGAACTGGCCCTCAGATAGTTAGATATTTTTAGAAGAAACTTTATGAACCCTGTTTCTTGAATCTTCTCATACTTAGGAAAGCACTAAAACCATTAATTAAGATATCTTGTCCTTAAGAGTAGCCATAACCTTCTACCAAGATGTCTGCTTGATTGTATGTACTTGTTTCCCAAAATCACATGTATACTGGCCTAAACAACTTAGCACTTCAGAAGAGTTCTCAGAGCTTCCTGGAAAACTGTCTCCCGGGTTATAGTCCTCCGTTCAGTTCAGTCACTCAGTCATGTCCAACTCTTTGTGACCCCATGGACTGCAGAACGCCAGGCCTCCCTGTCCATCACCAACTCCCAGAGTTTACTCAAACTCATGTCCAGATGGTTGATGGCATCCAACCATCTCATCCTCCTTCATCCCATTCTCTTCCTGCCTTCAATCTTTCCCATCATCATGGTCTTTTCAAATGAGTCAGCTCTTCACACCATGTGGTCAAAGCATTGGAGTTTCAGGTTCAGAATTAGTCCTCACAATGAACATTCAGGACTGATTTCCTTTACAATGGACTGGTTGGATCTCCTTGCAGTCCAAGGGACTCTCAAGAGTCTTCTCCAACACCACAGTTCAAAAGCATCAATTCTATGGCATTCAGCTTTCTTTATACTCCAACACTCACATCCATACATGACCACTGGAAAAACCATAGCCTTGACTAGATGGACCTTTGTTGACAAAGTAATGTCTCTGCTTTTTAATATGCTATCTAGGTTGGTCATAACTTTCCTTCCAAGGAGTAAGTGTCTTTTAATTTCATGGCTGCAATCACCATCTGCCGTGATTTTGGGGCCACCCCACCAAAAAAAAAAAAAAGTCTGCTGCTGTTTCCACTGTTTCTCCATTTATTTCCCATGAAGTGATGGGCCCAGATTCAATGATCTTAGTTTTGCAAATATTGAACTTTAAGTAAACTTTTTCACTCTCCTCTTTCACTTTCATCAAGAGGCTGTCTAGTTCTTCACTTTCTGACACAAAGGTGGTGTCATCTGCATATCTGAGGTTATTGATATTTCTTCTGGCAGTCTTGATTCCAGCTTGTGCTTCTTCCAGCCCAGCATTTCTCATGATGTACTCTGCATATAAGTTAAACAAGCAAGGTGACAATATACAGTCTTGATGTACTCCTTTTCCTATTTGGAACCAGTCTGTTGTTCCATGTGCAGTTCTAACTGTTGCTTCCTGACCTGCATACACATTTCTCAAGAGGCAAGTCAGGTGGTCTGGTAGTCCCCATCTCTTGAAGAAATTTCCACAGTTTGTGGTGATCCACAGAGTCAAAGGCTTTGGCATAGTCAATAAAACAGAAATAGACGTTTTTTCTGGAACTCTCTTTCTTTTTCAGTGATCCAGCAGATGTTGGCAATTTGATCTCTGGTTCTTCTGCCTTTTCTAAATCCAGGTTGAACATCTGAAAGTTCGTGGTTCAAGTACTATTGAAGCTTGGCTTGGAAAATTTTGAGCATTACTTTATTAGCATGTGAAATGACTGCAATTGTATGGTAGTTTGAACATTCTTCTAATGTCTTTCTTTTGGGATTAGAGTGAAAACTGACCTTTTCCAGTCCTGTGGCCACTGTTGAGTTTTTCACATTTGCTGGCATATTGAGTACACCACTTTCATAGCATCATCTTTTAGAATTTGAAATAGCTCAACTGGAATTCCATCACCTCCACTAGCTTTGTTCATAGTGATACTTCCTAAGGCCCACTAGATTTCACATTTTATGATGTCTGTCTCTAGGTGAGTGATCACACCATCAGGATTATTTGGGTTGTGAAGAGCTTTCTTGTATAGTTTTGTGTATTCTTGCCACCTCTTCTTAATATCTTCTGCTTCTGTTAGGTCCGTACCATTTCTGTCCTTTATCAAGCTCATCTTTGCACGAAATGTTCCCTTGGTATCTCTCATTTTTTTTTGAAGAGATCTCTAGTCTTTCCCATGCTATTGTTTTCCTCTATTTCTTTGCATTGATCACTGAGGAAGGCTTTCTTTTTTTTTTTTTTTATCTGATTTAAATTTTTTTTAATTTTATTTTATTTTTAAACTTTACAAAATTGTATTAGTTTTGCCAAATATCGAAATGAATCCATGACAGGTATACATGTGTTCCCCATCCTGAACCCTCCACCCTCCTCCCTCCTCATACCATCCCTCTGGGTCGTCCCAGTGCACCAGCCCCATTCATCCAGTATCGTGCATTGAACCTGGACTGGCAACTCATTTCATACATGATATTATACATGTTTCAATGCCATTCTCCCAAATCTTCCCACCCTCTCCATCTCCAACAGAGTCCATAAGACTGTTCTATACATCAGTGTCTCTTTTGCTGTCTCGTACACAGGGTTATTGTTACCATCTTTCTAAATTCCATATATATGCGTTAGTATACTGTATTGGTGTTTTTCTTTCTGGCTTACTTCACTCTGTATAATAGGCTCCAGTTTCATCCACCTCATTAGAACTGATTCAAATGTTTTCTTTTTAATGGCTGAGTAATACTCCATTGTGTATATGTACCACCTCTTTCTTATCCATTCATCTGCTGATGGGCATCTAGGTTGCTTCCATGTCCTGGCTATTATAAACAGTGCTGCGATGAACATTGGGGTACACGTGTCTCTTTCCCTTCTGGTTTCCTCAGTGTGTATGCCCAGCAGTGGGATTGCTGGATCATAAGGCAGTTCTATTTCCAGTTTTTTAAGGAATCTCCACACTGTTCTCCATAGTGGCTGTACTAGTTTGCATTCCCACCAACAGTGTAAGAGGGTTCCCTTTTCTCCACACGCTCTCCAACATTCATTATTTGTAGACTTTTGGATTGCAGCCATTCTGACTGGCATGAAATGGTACCTCATAGTGGTTTTGATTTGCATTTCTCTGATAATGAGTGATGTTGAGCATCTTTTCATGTGTTTGTTAGCCATCTGTATGTCTTCTTTGGAGAAATGTCTATTTAGTTCTTTGGCCCATTTTTTGATTGGGTCATTTATTTTTTTGGAGTTGAGCTGTAGGACTTGCTTGTATATTTTTGAGATTAATTGTTTGTCAGTTGCTTCATTTGCTATTATTTTCTTCCATTCTGAAGGCTGCCTTTTGACCTTGCTAATAGTTTCCTTGATGTGCAGAAGCTTTTAAGTTTAATTAGGTTCCATTTGTTTATTTTTGATTTTATTTCCAATATTCTGGGAGGTGGGTCATAGAGGATCCTGCTGTGATGTATGTCGGAGAGTGTTTTGCCTATGTTCTCCTCTAGGAGTTTTATAGTTTCTGGTCTTACATTTAAATCTTTAATCCATTTTGAGTTTATTTTTGTGTATGGTGTTAGAAAGTGTTCTAGTTTCATTCTTTTACAAGTGGTTGACCAGATTTCCCAGCACCACTTGTTAAAGAGATTGTCTTTAATCCATTGTATATTCTTGCCTCCTTTGTCAAAGATAAGGTGTCCATATGTGCATGGATTTATCTCTGGGCTTTCTATTTTGTTCCATTGATCTATATTTCTGTCTTTGTGCCAGTACCATACTGTCTTGATGACTGTGGCTTTGTACTAGAGCCTGAAGTCAGGTAGGTTGATTCCTCCAGTTCCATTCTTCTTTCTCAAGATCGCTTTGGCTATTTGAGGTTTTTTGTATTTCCATACAAATTGTGAAGTTATTTGTTCTAGCTCTGTGAAGAATACTGTTGGTAGCTTAATAGGGATTGCATTGAATTGGTAGTATACTCATTTTCACTATATTGATTCTTCCAATCCATGAACATGGTATATTTCTCCATCTATTAGTGTCCTCTTTGATTTCTTTCACCAGTGTTTTATAGTTTTCTATATATAGGTCTTTAGTTTCTTTAGGTAGATATATTCCTAAGTATTTTAATCTTTCCGTTGCAATGGTGAATGGAATTGTTTCCTTAATTTCTCTTTCTGTTTTCTCATTATTAGTGTATAGGAATGCAAGGGATTTCTGTGTGTTGATTTTATATCCTGGAACTTTATCATAGTCATTGATTAGTTCTAGTAATTTTCTGGTGGAGTCTTTAGGGTTTTCTATGTAGAGGATCATGTCATCTGCAAATAGTGAGAGTTTTACTTCTTCTTTTCCAATTTGGATTCCTTTTATTTCTTTTTCTGCTCTGATTGCTGTGGCCAAAACTTCCAAAACTATGTTGAATAGTAATGGTGAAAGTGGTCACCCTTGTCTTGTTCCTGACTTTAGAGGAAGTGCTTTCAATTTTTCACCATTGAGGATAATGTTTGCTATGGGTTTGTCATCTATAGCTTTTATTATGTTGAGGTATGTTCCTTCTATTCCTGCTTTCTGGAGAGTTTTTATCATAAATGGATGTTGGATTTTGTCAAAGGCTTTCTCTGCATCTATGAGATAATCATATGGTTTTTATTTTTGAATTTGTTAATGTGGTGTATTACATTGATCGATTTGTGGATATTGAAGAATCCTTGCATCCCTGGGATAAAGCCCACTTGGTCATGGTGTATGATCTTTTTAATGTGTTGTTGGATTCTGATTGCTAGAATTTTGTTAAGGATTTTTGCATCTATGTTCATCAGTGATATTGGCCTGTAGTTTTCTTTTTTTGTGGGATCTTTGTCAGGTTTTGATATTAGGGTGATGGTGGCCTCATAGAATGAGTTTGGAAGTTTACCTTCCTCTGCAATTTTCTGGAAGAGTTTGAGCAGGATAGGTGTTAGCTCTTCTCTAAATTTTTGGTAGAATTCAGCTGTGAAGCCATCTGGACCTGGGCTTTTGTTTGCTGGAAGATTTTTGATTACAGTTTCAATTTCCGTGCTTGTGATGGGTCTATTAAGATTTTCTATTTCTTCCTGGTCCAGTTTTGGAAAACTGTACTTTTCTAATAATTTGTCCATTTCTTCCTCGTTGTCCATTTTATTGGCATATAATTGTTGATAGTAGTCTCTTATGCTTTGTATTTCTGTGTTGTCTGTTGTGATCTCTGCATTTTCATTTCTAATTTTATTGATTTGATTTTTCTCCCTTTGTTTCTTGATGAGTCTGGGTAATGGTTTGTCAATTTTATTTATCCTTTCAAAGAACCAGCTTTTGGCTTTGTTGATTTTTGCTATGGTCTCTTTTGTTTCTTTTGCATTTATTTCTGCTCTAATTTTTAAGATTTATTTCCTTCTGCTAACCCTGGGATTCTTCATTTCTTCCTTTTCTAGTTGCTTTAGGTGTACAGTTAGGTTATTTATTTGACTTTTTTCTTGTACTCTTTGAAACTCTGCATTGAAATGGGTATAGCTTTCATTTTCTCCTTTTCCTTTTGTTTCCCTTCTTTTCATAGCCATTTATGATCCTCAGAGTGGCTCATGGAAACCTCAGAGTGTCTCAAATAAAATTCTCTATTTCTTTCTTCAGTTCAGTTCAGTTCAGTCGCTCAGTGGTGTGCTACTCTTTGTGACCCCATGAACTGCAGCATGCCGGGCTTCCCTTTACATCACCAACCCCTGGAGTCCACTCAAATCCATGTACATTGAGTTGGTGATGCCATCCAACCATTTTATCCTCTGTCTTCCCTTTCTCCTCCTGCCCTCAATCTTTCCCAGCATCAGGGTCTTTTCAGATGAATCAGCTCTTCGCATCAGGTGGTCAAAGTATTGGAGTTTCAGCTTCAATGTTAATTTTTGTCAATGATTCTTTTGAGTTTGCTATAATGTACAAATCTAAAATTATCCATATAGATTCCAAAAGTGTGAGCTTCTCTTTATATAAAATCATACAAAAGCATTAAATTTTACAGAAAGATAATTATTTTTGCTATTTAAATTTTAAAGTCATATATGTATATATATTTGTGTTTGTGTTTACCTTTCTTGGGAGATGACTAAATGAATGAAACAATAACGTTTTTCACAGAGAAATGAGATAGCTATTTTAATAATAAAATTTAAAATATTTTACTGACTGGAAAAATTTACCCACAAAAAAATCTTGTAAATATAATAATCATAAATTTACCTTCCTAAGCCAGAAAAAGAAAAGAGTTAATAATAACAAGCATATCTTTGCTCTTAGTGTTGTTTAGTGGCAGATGGTTATATGTAGAGAATTGAGGGTTAACACAGAAGCTGAGAGTACATAGTCTATCTAATCAGTTTAAGAGTTTAACCCCTAGCTCTGAAATGTAATAATGGTGTACCAGTGACTGAATTACCTCTCACAATCTCAGTTTCCTCAGCTATGACATAAATATTTTAATAGGAAAAATGGTAAAAGCAATATAAGCAAAACAGGCCTGAGTGTCATTCAGCAAACACTCTACAAATGTTTATTATTATCACTATTCTTTCATAATAAACTTAGTTGAGATACAATTGTGGATTACCTGTGGTTCTAATGAAAAGAAGAGTTGAGAAAAGATGTTGTAAAAGGGGACTCCTATTCTTAAGGTTGCTGCACTGCACTTTCTCCTGTTGTTACTAATTTAGCCCCACATACAACTTATTTCTTTTTTTTGTTTGTTTGTTTTAAACTTAGATACCTTTAGTAGGTATTCAGCATAGCCAAGTTTTGGTTCAATAGGGATTTTTGGTATAATCTCCAACCCAAACTAAATGAGATATAAGTAGTAGAGCAAAAGACTCTTGGTTTTGGTACTAGAGTGAAATTTTATATAAAGCACGTAGGGCAGTGATTTATGATATACTTTCCTACATGTCAAGATAAATCATATGTTAAAATAAATTAGTTGTATCATGAGTTTACAACATTGTCTCAAAAATTACTGCATGAAAAGAAATGGAGTAAGTTTTTGATATTTCCATGTAAGTGAACAAGAATTAATATCATCACAGTGTTATGTCCATTATAGAGCCAATAAATATTTGATGTTTCTTATAGTAAACATGATAAAGATAATAAATCCTGGAATTTTGTCCTCTAATATCTATTATATTGTCATTTAAAAATTTACATGCTATGTCATGTAAATGGTCATGCTATATTTTCAAATCCTAGATTTTGAGTTTCCCCAGTTCAAATACATTGTACTTATGTATTTTCAATTTTAATACATGGTGATAAATAATTTTAGAAGAGCCTGGTAAGTTAACAATAACCCAAATCAAAAATAAGAAAGAAAAAAAAAGGTGGAGGGGCTAAAGAATATTATATGGAATTATAATTCAATCATAAATGAAATTATAATTTGGTCAGAACAGTGAGGTATTATATATTAGATGTAGCATATATATATATATATTATATATTATATATTATACATTGTAGAGAAGGCAGTGGCACCCCACTCCACTACTCTTGCCTGGAAAATCCCATGGACAGAGGATCCTGGCAGGCTGCAGTCCAGGGGGTCTCTAAGAGTCGGATACGACTGAGCGACTTCACTTTCACTTTTTACTTTCCTGCATTGGAGAAGGAAATGGCAACACACTCCAGTGTTCTTGCCTGGAGAATCCCAGGGACGGGGGAGCCTGGTGGGCTGCCATCTATGGGATCACACAGTCGGACACGACTTAAGTGACTTAGCAGTAGCAGTAGTAGCATATGTTGTAGACAGAGATATAATGTAAGTTAAAGAACAGAAAAATAAGAATAGAGAAAACTGAAAAATCCCTGAGACCACTGGAACACAATCAAGCATAACAGTATCTATATAGTGGGGGGAGCTTAAAAGGATCCTTGGGCTTCCCTTCTGAGGTTCTTGGACTTCTCTGAAAGACGAATTGATAAAGAACCCACCTGCAATGCAGGAGACCCCCGTCAGATTCTTGGGTCGGGAAGACCCTCTGGAAAAGGGATAGGCTACCCACTGCAGTATTCTTGGATTTCCCTTGTGGCTCAGCTGGTAAAGAATCTGCCTGCAATGCGGTGACCTGGGTCAGGAAGATTCCCTGGAGAAGGGAAAAGCTGCCCACTCCAATATTCTGGCCTGGAGAATTCCATGGACTATATAGTCCATGGGGTCACAAAGAATTGGACTCGATTTAGTGAGTTTCTATTTCACTTCACTTAAAAGGTTAAGGAAGAGAGTAAGGGAAGGAAATGGCAACCCACTCCAGTATTCTTGCCTGGAGAATCCCACGGACAGAGGATCCTGGCGGGTCATGGTCCGTGGAGTTGCAGAGAATTGGACATGACTGAAGTGTCTGAGCACACAAAGGGAAGAAAGAATATGTGAGGAGTGAAGAGGAACTAAAAAGCCTCTTGATGAAAGTGAAAGTGGACAGTGAAAAAGTTGGCTTAAAGCTCAACATTCAGAAAATGAAGATCATGGTATCTGGTCCCATCACTTCATGAGAAATAGATGGGGAAACGGTGGAAACAGTGTCAGACTTTATTTTTTTGGGCTCCAAAATCACTGCAGATGGTGACTGCAGCCATGAAATTAAAAGATGCTTATTCCTTGGAAGAAAAGTTATGACCAACCTAGACAGCATATTGAAAAGCATAGACATTGCCAACAAAGGTCCGTCTAGTCGAGGCTATGATTTTTCCTGTGGTCATGTATGGAAGTGAGAGTTGGACTGTGAAGAAGGCTGAGCATCGAAGAATTGATGCTTTTGAACTGTGGTGTTGGAGAAGACTCTTGAGAGTCCCTCGGACTGCAAGGAGATCCAACCAGTCCATTCTGAAGGAGATCAGCCCTGGGATTTCCTTGGAGGGAATGATGCTGAAGCTGAAACTCCAGTACATTGGCCACTTCATGCAAAGAGCTGACTCATTGGAAAGGACTTTGATGCTGGGAGGGATTGGGGACAGGAGGAGAAGGGGACAACAGAGGATGAGATGTCTGGATGGCATCACTGACTCGATGGATGTGAATCTGAGTGAACTCCGGGAGTTGGTGATGGACAGGGAGGCCTGGCGTGCTGTGATTCATGGGATCACAAAAAATCGGAAACGACTGAGCAACTGGACTGAGCTGAATGTCCAAAATTCCCATGCATTTGATCTACTCATGCAAAAGGTTTAATGAACTCTGTATACAATAAATGTTATGAGTATTAGAACTAAACACATAAAATTTAACTGTTCTAAGATAGGATTTTGAAATATAATATGCAACATAAATATATTTTTGTTTGTAAATATTTTCTATGTGAGTTAAAAATAATTGTGTCAAAATAAGCAAAAATAACTTTAAATGATCACACAATGTATATAGATGAAATCTTATCAATAGCAGCATAAAGGCTAGAGATGAACACATACAGGAGCAAAGTTGTATATTTTTGAAATTGTCGGTATTAAATTAAATACAAATGTAATAAAGTCTCCAATGAAAAAAAAAGACAGGAGAAGAAAAGATAAATATATAATGATTCACCTATAAGATGTCTTCAAGTGATTCATTTTATATTAAAAAATACAAATAAGTTGAAATTAAAATGATTGAAAAATGTAATAGAGGCAAACACTACTCAAATGAGAGCTGGAATGGCTACATGAACATCTTACAGAATAGGTTTTAAAACATAAATTACTATTAGAGACAAAGACAGACATTATAAATTATAAAATTTCATTCCTTCAACAATATATAACAATTAAAATCATATATTTGCAATGAAAACAGAGTTCCAAAATACATTAAACAAAAACTAGCAAGTGGGCTCAGCAGTAGAGAATCTGTCTGCCAATGCACAAGATGTGGGTTCAATCCCTGGGTTGGAAAGATGTCCTGGAGAAGGAAATGACAGCCCACTCCAGTATTCTTGCTAAGGAAATTCCACGGACAGAGGAGCCTGGTGGGCTAAAGCTCATGGATTCTCAAAAGACTTGGACACTACTTAGTAACTAAACAACAATGACAAACACAAGTGAAGTGAGGAATAGACAAATTATGATAATTGAAGATATCAATATCCACTATCAACAATAGAATATGCAGAAAATCAGCAAAAGGTAGAATAATTGAACAACATCAGATAACAAATAGACATACATATTCTTCTCAAACATAATTGGAATATTCTTAAGACTAGAAAATATAAAATGCCATAAAAAAAAAAAAAAACCCTCAATAACTTTTACATGTTAAGGAACTGGGGCAGGGGGTGAAGAGCAACCTAAAACCAAAGTTAGAAGGAAAGAGATTGTAAGTATCAGAGAAGAGATAAATGAAATAGAGAATTTTTAAAAAATCACGGAACGCAAAATATCAAAATTTGTTTCCTTAAAATATCAATGAATTTGGCAACATTTCACCATAATGAATTAGCACACAAGCTACCAAAATTTATCCAACAAGAAAAGAAAAATCTAAATAAGCCTATAACAACTAAAGGGATGGAGGTCATAATTTTCAAATGTAAATGAGTAAAATAAAGCATTAAAAAAGAACTTAAAAAAAAACTGAATATTTTTCAACAGGAAAAGAGCAGGACCACTTTTAATTCACTGAGTTCTACAAATTATTTAAAGAAAAATCAACACAGTTTTTTTAAACATTTCAAAAACATAGAAGAGGAAGAATCACTTCATTAAGTTTTTCCACATAACCCATTATATAACTCATTAGCTTTTATCAAAGCCAGAAAAAGACATCACAAGGAACAAACAACAAAAACAACCCCCCCCCCCCAAAAGCTACATACTAGCATCCTTTGTGAATATAGATGCAAAATATATTTAACAAATACTGGCAAAGAAACCTGGTGTTAAAAGGATTCTACATCATGACCAAATGGGATTTATCCAGGAGTATAAGGTGACTCTGCTGCATCTTTCAAGTATTGTATTTACCATGTTAATGAAATTGAAGTATTAATATGATGAAATACATATGGGGAAGACATGATCTCCAAGATACAGAAGAAAGCATGTCACAAAACCCAACACTGTACGGTTTTAAAAATACTCAAAAATAGGAGTAGAAAGAAACAATCTCAATTTGAAAATGAACACCTATAAGATAAACCACAGCTAACATCATACTTAACTATGAAAGCCTGAAATCTTTCCTAGATCATGGATAAAAAGCAACAAGGAAGTTCTTCTTTCACCACTTTTTATTTTACCTTACACTGAAGGTTCTAGCTAAGGCAATTAGATTAAAAAACAAAAAAAGTAGGATAAATATTAGAATAGAAGAAACAAAATTATTTGGAGATGTGATAATTTTATATGTTAAAAAATTAAGAGCTATAAAACATATTAGAGCAGGATACACAATTAATACATAAAAATCAATTGCATTTTCATACACTGTCACTGAAAAATCTAAAAACAAAACTTAAAAATTAATTTCTATATATGTTGTTGTTGTTCAGCCACTCAGTCTTATCTAACTTTTCATGACCCCATGGACTGCAGCATGCCAGGCCTCCCTGTCCCTCACCATCTCCTAGAGTTTGCCCAAGTTCATGTCCTTTGCATCGGTGATGCCATCTAGCCATCTCATATTCTGTGGCCTCTTCTCCTTCTGCCTATTATATTTCTATATGTAATAGTATTGAAAGTAACACCATGCTTAGAAATCGTCTTTAAAAAAGAATTGCAAGACTTATACTCTTAAATACAAGCAGATTGCAACTTAATTACAGAAAATTATAAAAATAAACACAATCAATAGTATGGCACTGGCACAAACACAAACACAGAGATCAATGGGCCAGACTAGAGAGTCAAGAAATAATCCCTCACATACACAGTCAACGATTTTTTATGAAGGGGACCAAGAACATACAAAGGAGAAAACATAGTCTTCAAAAAATGGGGTGGAGAAAACTAGATACCCATAAACAAGGAATGAAGCTGGACCTCTACCTTACACCACTGAGCTAAATCACATCAGTCATGTTTGACTCTGTGCAACATATAAACAGTAGCCTGCCAGGCTCCTTTTTCCATGGGATTCTCCAGACAAGAATACTGGAGTGGGTTGCTATGCCCTCTACAGGGGATCTTCCCAACCCAGGGACTGAACCCAGTTCTCTCTCTCTCTCTTTTTTTTTTTTTTTTTTTTTTTTTTTTAATACAAATTTATTTATTTTAATTGGAGGCTAATTACTTTACAATAGTGTATTGGTTTTGCCATACATCAGCATGAATCCACCACGGTGTACACGTGTTCCCCATCCTGAACTCCCCTCCCACCTCCCTCCGTGTACCATCCCTCTGGGTAGTCTCAGTGCACCAGCCCCAAGCATCCAGTATCATGCTTCGAACCTGGACTGGGGATTCATTTCATATATGATATTATACAAGTTTCAATGTCATTCTCCCAAATCTTCCCACCCTCTCCCTCTCCCACAGAGTCCAAAAGACTGTTCTATGCATCTGTGTCTCTTTTGCTGTCTCGCATACAGGGTTATCGTTACCATCTTTCTAAATTCCATATATATGCGTTAGTATACGGTATTGGTGTTTTTCTTTCTGGCTTACTTCACTCTGTATAATAGGCTCCAGTTTCATCCACCTCATTAGAACTGATTCAAATGTTTTCTTTTTAATGGCTGAGTAATATTCCATTGTGTATATGTACCACAGCTTTCTTATCCATTCATCTGATGATGGACATCTGGGTTGCTTCCATGTCCTAGCTATTATAAACAGTGCTGT
Source organism: Bos mutus (assembly GCF_027580195.1). Taxonomy (NCBI): domain Eukaryota; kingdom Metazoa; phylum Chordata; class Mammalia; order Artiodactyla; family Bovidae; genus Bos; species Bos mutus. The sequence goes on along the minus strand of NC_091631.1, from coordinate 68,119,830 downwards.
GATGAACACTGGGGTACACGTGTCTCTTTCAATTCTGGTTTCCTCGGTATGTATGCCCAGCAGTGGGATTGCTGGGTCATAAGGCAGTTCTATTTCCAGTTTTTTAAGGAATATTCACACTGTTCTCCTTAGTGGCTGTACTAGTTTGCATTCCCACCAACAGTGTAAGAGGGTTCCCTTTTCTCCACACCCTCTCCAGCATTTATTGCTTGTAGACTTTTGGATTGCAGCCATTCTGACTGCCATGGTTTTGATTTGCATTTCTCTGATAATGAGTGATGGGGAGCATATTTTCATGTGTTTGTTAGCCATCTGTATGTCTTATTTGAAGAAATGTCTATTTAGTTCTTTGGCCCATTTTTTGATTGGGTCATTTATTTTTCTGGAATTGAGCTGTAGGAATTGTTTGTATATTTTTGAGATTAGTTGTTTGTCAGTTGCTTCATTTGCTATTATTTTCTCCCATTCTGAAGGCTGTTTTTCAGCTAGCTTATAGTTTCCTTTGTTGTGCAGAAGCTTTTAATTTTAATTAGGTCCCATTTGTTTATTTTTATTTCCAATATTCTGGGAGGTGGGTCATAGAGGATCCTGCTGTGATTTATATCGAAGAGTGTTTTGCCTATGTTCTCCTCTAGGAGTTTTATAGTTTCTGGTCTACGTTTAGATCTTTAATCCATTTTGAGTTTATTGTCTTATGTCTCCTACATTGGCATTCAGGTTCTTTACCACCAGGAAGCCACTAACAAAATGTAATTTAAGAAGTATCAAAGGCTTTGATCTAAAACCAAAAATCATAAAATTTCTAGAAGAAAATAGAGGCAGTAAGCTTCTTGATATTGGTCTTCAAAATGATTTTTTGGATTTGACACCTAAAACAAAGGCAACAAAAGCAAAAATAAACAAGTGGGACTACATCAAACTGTAGGGGAAAAAAAAAAAAAAACTTTTCAGTTTCTTCTGCAAAGAAAACCATCAACAAAGTGAAAAGGCAGTATATAAGCTGAGAGAAAATATTTGCAAATTGGGGCTTCCCTGGTGGCTCAGCAGCCAAGAGTCCTCCTACCAAGCAGGAGACCTAGCTTCAATCCCTGGGTTAGAAAGATCCCCTGGAGGAGGAAATGGCAACCCACTCAAATATTCTTGCCTGGGAAACCCCATGAAAAAAGTAGCCATGACTTAGTGACTAAACAACAGCAAGGTGTTAATATCCAATATATAAATATCTCATATACTCAGTAGAAACTCAAAAATAATAACCCAATTAAAAAGTGGAAAAAGAATCTGAATATATATATTCCAAAAAGGATACATACAAATGCTCAAAAGGTACATTTAAAAATGTCAGTATCACTAATCATCAGGGAAATGCAAAAAAATAATAATAAATAAATAAAAACAATAAGATGTCATATCATATCAATTAGGATGCTGTTATCAATAAGACAAAAGCTAACAAAGGTTTGTCTGGAGAAGGAAATGTCAACCCACTCCAGTATTCTTGAAAAGAAAACCCATGGACAGAGGAGCCTGGCCAGCTACAGTCCATCCATAAGGTTGCAGAAAGTTGGACAGGACTGATCAACTAAATGAAACAAACAAGTGTTTGTGAGGACGTGGAATTAAAAAGAAACGTTGTACACCATTGTTAGGACTATAAATGGATACTGCCAATATGGAAAACAGGATGAAAATTTGCCAAGAAACTAAAAATGGAGCTGTTAATACCATTGGTATGCCAAGAAGCTCAACGCAGTCTTACCATTTTACCCAGCATTCCCACTTCTGGAAAAGGTAAATGAAGAGATATAGGTCAAAAGCTACAGACTTTCAGCTGAAAGTAAAATAAATTCTCATGATCTAATGTTCAGCATGGTAATTATACTTAATAATACAGTATTACATAGTTGAAAGTTGCTGAGAATAAATCTTATGTATTATTACCACACATACACAGAATTAGCTCTGTGACATGATGGGTATGTTAATTATATTGATATTGGTAATCATTCTACAATCTATATGCATATTATTAAATCATGTTGCACCCTTTAAATATATATAATTATATTAGTCAATTATTCCTCAAAAAGTTGGGAATAACAAATTGGAAAAATATCCTGTGATCATACATTAGAAGATCTATTATTGTTAAAATGATAATCCTCCACAAATTTATCTATAGATTCAATCAAGCACTATCAAAATTCCAGTAACCTTTCTTTTATAAAGAAATTGAAAGCTGGTCTTAAAATTTGTATGGAATTGAGGTTACAGAGCATAGTCAAAATAATTTTGAAAAAGGAAATAGTTGGAGCACTCATTTCCTCACTAACAGATATACTGCAAAATACAGTAACCAAGACATTATTACACACATAATGATAAACAGGTATCCTAAAGGAATACAACGGAGACCTCATAAATAAATACATGTATTTATGATAATTTGATTTTGACAAGGGTGTAAAAACTATCCAGTGTGGCATGAGTAGTATTTTCCACAAATGGTGCAGAAACACCTGTATATTCATATGCAAAATAGTAAATCTGTATACCTACCTCACGCGACATACAAAAATTAACTGAAAATACAGTTTAAACAAATTCCTCTGTAAGAGCTAACAAGATCAAGATCTCAGTTGAAGGCAAAGATGGATCTGCAAGACTTTATGCAACTAAGATATAACACCAAAGTGAAAGTTGCTCAGTCATATCCAACTCTTATGCAAAACCCATGGACTGTAGCCCGCCAGTCTCTACTGTCCATAGAATTCTCAAGGCAAGCATACTGGAGTGGGTTGCAACTCCCTTCTACAGGGAATCTTCCTGACCCAGGGATCAAACCCCAGCCTCCCAAATTACTGGAAGATTTTTTTTCCATCTGAGCCATCAGGAAAGCACATGTGACACCAAAAGTACAACAAGTAATCAAAAAGTAGATAAATTTGATTTTAAGTTAAAACTTCTGTGCATTGAAGAATACTATAAACTGAAAAGAAAACCCACATAATGGGTGAAAATTATTGCAAATCATATATCTGATAAAAATCTAGGATATAAAATCTATAACTCTTGCAACTTAACAATAAGAAGATGAATAACCCAATGTTAAACCAAGGAAATGATACAAGTAGACATTTCTTTAAAGGAAATATGCTAGTGATCCATAAACACGTGAAAAGATGCTAATATCACTAATAATTAGGTGAATGCAAATGAAAACCAAAATGAGATACCACTCCGCACCAGCTAGGATGGACTATGATAAAAAAAATTTAAAGTAACAAGGAGGCACAAGGATGTGGAGAAAATGGAATCCTCCCATGTTTCTTCCTGGTAGTCAGTAAAGAATCTGCCTGCAGTGCAGGAGACCTGGGTTTGAGCCCTGGATCAGGAAGATGCCCTGGAGAAAAAAATGACAACCCAATCCAATATTCTTGCCTGAAAAATACTGTGGATAGAGGAGCCCGACGGGCTACAGTCCATGGGGTCACAAGAGTCAGATATGACTTAGCAACTAAACCACCACCACCCATGTTGCTAGTGATAATGGAAGAAGGATATGGCAATTTCTTACAAAATTCAATTCACAATTGTCATATGAACCAGCAATTCCAATCCTAGGTAAATACAGACCCTAACGTATGTTCACACAAAAACTTATACACAGATGTTCATAGCAACATTATTTATAACAACCAAAAAGTGAACAAACAGCTGATAAATGAATAAATAAACGTGGTAAATCCACATAATGAAATAGTATTCAAAGAGAAAGGACAATAGCACAATTAGATGTTGCAATATCAATGAACATCGAAAATTTATGTTTACTAAAAGAAGTCAGGAAAAAAAGGCTGCATACTGTGTGATTTTATTATATGAAAAACTCAGATTAGGAAACTCCATAGAGAAAGAAAGTTTGTTACTGGCTGTCAGGGGATAAAGGAAAGGAGTATTGACACTAAATGCTAATAGGTACAAGAGATTTTTTTTTTGGGGGGGGCAGGGTGTTTGCTATGAAGATGTCATGAAATTAGGTAGGTAAAATAGATGCTTCCTTTGTGGCTCAGTGGTAAAGAATCCGATTGCAATGTAGGAGCCACAGGAAATGCTGGTTTAAACCCTTGGAGGAGGAAATGGCAACCCACTCCAGCATTTTTGTCTGGAGAATCCCATGGAGAGAAGAGCCTAGTCAGCAACAGTCCATGAGGTCACAAAGAGTCAGACATGACTGAAGTGACTTAACACAAGATAGTTGCAAAACATAGAAAATATGCTAAAATCCACTGAAGTGCACACTTGAAAATGATATATAAAAAATCTGCAGTAAATAAAGCAGGTACATACACTTTTACATTCATTCAGTGACTAATTAATTAGTTGCAGGTATATAAAAATTAGCTAGCATAAAATGTTAAACACATTTGTGAGCTCTACTAATTTTAAGACTAGTACAACTTTGAGCTCTAATACAAGGAAGTACTGCACAAACTAATCTTTATAAGCTAATATGATTTATGACACTAGGTAAAAATATATTGAGAATTATTACAAATGTAATCCAAACACACTCTTCTCTCTGTTGCCAGGCATTTAATTATGTACACACATATATGTGAATATGATAGTTTGTAAAATACTATGAACAAGTTAGATTCACCCCAGAAATGCAAGAATTGTTTAATATAAGAAAACCCATAAATCTATCACATTGAATAAGATTAAAATTTCTGAAGAAATATATAAAATGTCACATGATTTGTATAAAATAAAACATTGAATGCATAACTACAAACTGCTAAATATAAATATACATGCATTATATAGCCTTAAATTATATATAAATCAATATTTTCCCCTATTTATCTATCTTTCTAGAAAGAATGGTGATGCCCTATAGGGAGATGTCAAATTTTGCAGGCAACCTGAAAGGTATGTTGGTATGGGAGGCTGTGTACTTTATATCCTTTGCATGTTTTCAGCATTTCAAAATAATTTTAAATGCACAAAGCTGACATTTTATGAGCTCTGTTGCCCTAATTTTTCAAATTAATATTCTTATATGTGAATGCAAGATTCCAATCACAATACATAATTTTCCAAGCTACTTAGCATTTTTACATACACAAAGAATACTCAAATCATATAATTTAACAAATTATTGTGAATAAAAGGCATAATAATAAACAACATTTTCATATTTTTGAAAAGGAGATTTATCCACATGCCACTATAAATTTTTGTTGTTGTTGTACATAAAATGATTATTTGTGTGTTGTATTGAAGGAATTATTATTCTACTAGCTAGAACCAAAGTTTCTTTTAAGAAGGATTTTCATTCAATTAAGAATACAGATATGCAGATGACACCACCCTTATGGCAGAAAGTGAAGAGGAACTAAAAAGCCTCTTGATGAAAGTGAAAGTGGAGAGTGAAAAAGTTGTCTTAAAGCTCAACATTCAGAAAATGAAGATTATGGCATCTGGTTCCATCACTTCTTGGGAAATAGATGGGGAAACAGTGTAAACAGTGTCAGACTTTATTTTTTTGGGCTCCAAAATCACTGCAGAGGGTGACTGCAGCCATGAAATTAAAAGACGCTTACATGAAATTCCTGATGTTCAAGCTGGTTTTAGAAAAGGCAGAGGAACCAGAGATCAAATTGCCAACATCCTCTGGATCATGGAAAAAGCAAGAGAGTTCCAGAAAAACATCTATTTCTGCTTTATTGACTATGCCAAAGCTTTTGACTGTGTGGATCACAATAAACTGTGGGAAATCCTGAAAGAGATGGGAATATGGGACCACCTGACCTGCCTCTTGAGAAACCTATATGCAGGTCAGGAAGCAATTGTTAGAACTGGACATGGAACAACAGACTGGTGCCAAATAGGAAAAAGAGTATGTCAAGGCTGTATGTTGTCACCCTGCTTATTTAACTTATATGCAGAGTACATCATGAGAAACGCTGGACTGGAAGAAACACAAGCTGAAATCAAGATTGCCGGGAGACATATCAATAACCTCAGATATGCAGATGACACCACCCTTATGGCAGAAAGTGAAGAGGAACTCAAAAGCCTCTTGATGAAAGTGAAAGTGGAGAGTGAAAAAGTTGGCTTAAAGCTCAACATTCAGAAAACGAAGATCATGGCATCCAGTCCCACCACTTCATGGGAAATAGATGGGGAAACAGTGGAAACAGTGTCAGACTTTATTTTTCTGGGCTCCAAAATCACTGCAGATGGTGATTGCAGCCATGAAATTAAAAGACGCTTACTCCTTGGATGGAGAAGGAAATGGCAACCCACTCCAGTATTCTTGCCTGGAGAATCCCAGGGACAGAGGAGCCTGGTGGGCTTCCATCTATGGGGTTGCAGGGAGTTGGACACGACTGATGCGACTTAGCAGTAGCAGCAGCAGTACTCCTTGGAAGGAAAGTTATGTCCAACCTAGATAGCATATTCAAAAACAGAGACATTACTTTGCCAACAAAGGTCCGTCTAGTCAAAGCTATGGTTTTTCCTGTGGTCATGTATGGATGTGAGAGTTGGACTGTGAAGAAGGTTGAGCGCCAAAGAATTGACGCTTTTGAACTGTGGTGTTGGAGAAGACTCTTGAGAGTCCCTTGGACTGCAAGGAGATCCAACCAGTCCATTCTGAAGGAGATCAGCCCTGGGATTTCTCTGGAAGGAATGATGCTAAAGCTGAAACTCCAGTACTTTGGCCACCTCATGCGAAGAGTTGACTCATTGGAAAAGACTCTGATGCTGGGAGGGATTGGGGGCAGGAGGAGAAGGGGACGACAGAGGATGAGATGGATGGGTGGCATCGCTGACTCGATGGACATGAGTCTGAGTGAACTCCTGGAGTTGGTGATGGACAGCGAGGCCTTGCGTGCTGTGATTCATGGGGTCGCAAAGAGTCGGACATGACTGAGCGACTGAACGGAACTGAACTGATGTTGTTAACGCTTAAAAAATGCAAATACATTGTTTCAGACCTACTCATTTTATTTCCATACAAATTTCAAAATTAGAATAAATTTCAATAGAATCTCGCTTTTTGAAATTAGATTAAAGCTATGTGGTGTTGGAGAAGACTCTTTAGAGTCCCTTGGACTGCAAGGAGATCCATCCAGTACTAAGGAGATCAGCCCTAGGTGTTCTTTGGAAGGAATGATGCTGACGCTGAAACTCCAGTACTTTGGCCACCTCATGCGAAGAGTTGACTCATTGGAAAAGACCCAATGCTGGAAGGGATTGGGGGCAGGAGGAGAAGGGGACAACAGAGGATGAGATGGCTGGATGGCATCACTGACTCGATGGACTTGAGTTTGAGTGAACTCTGGGGGTTGGTGATGGTCAGGGAGGCCTGGCATGCTGCGATTCATGAGGTCACAAAGAGTTAGACACAATGAGCGACTGAAATGAACTGAAGAATACCTTCAATGCTCCTTTTAAGAGGACGATAAAGAACCCGTGTATGAAAAAAAGAGACACTGATGTATAGAACAGTCTTATGGACTCTGTGGGAGAGGGAGAGGGTGGGAAGATTTGGGAGAATGGCAATGAAACATGTAAAATATCATGTAGAAAACGAGTTGCCAGTCCAGGTTCGATGCATGATGCTGGATGCTTGGGGCTGGTGCAAAGGACGTGCCCAGAGGGATGGTATGGGGAGGGAGGAGGGAGGAGGGTTGGGATGGGGAACACATGTATACCTGTGGGGATTCATTTTGATATTTGGTAAAGTTTAAAAAATAAAATAAAATTGGAAGAATAAAAAAAATAATAATAAAGATAAATGCAGAAAAAAAAAAAAAAGAACCAAAATAAAGTATGATTATGTGAGTTGGAAATAAAAGAGTGACAAAATTGGAGCACAAAAGAAAATGAGTTGACCAAGGGGATGGGGATTAGAGAGAGAGAGAGAGGGAAAATGGTTCAGAAACATCACTGTATAAAGCATTAAAAGGAAGTGAGGAAAGTTAGAAAAGAGGACACATAAGGGAAGACAAAGAGATAAATAAGAAGCGAGGTGGAGAGAGTGAAAGCAGGCCCACAACATGGCAGAAAGGCAACTGCCACAGTGGGTGATGGCCAGCAAGATCTCTGAAGTGGTAGATGAATACTGCTACTACTAAATCACTTCAGTCGTGTCCGACTCTGTGCAACCCCATAGACAGCAGCCCACCAGGCTCCCCCGTCCCTGGGATTCTCCAGGCAAGAACACTGGAGTGGGTTGCCATTTCCTTCTCCAATGCATGAAAGTGAAAAATGAAAGTGAAGTCACTCAGTCGTGCCCGACCGGTAGCAACCCCCTGGACCGCAGCCCACAAGGCTCCTCCGTCCATGGGATTTTCCAGGCAAGAGTACTGGAGTGGGGTGCCATTGCCTTCGGGACTCCTAAGTTAGAGGAATTTAACATTCAATTCCAAGTTATTTGCATTGCTTTCAAGTTCCCCTGACAGTAATATTTGATTAATCTTGGGAATTCTTGCATGGAGAATGTGAAAAATAATTAAAATATACAACAAGAGGAGTGTAGTCTGTCCAATATTTACTCCTTTGCTGATAGCTATGTTGAGAGAGCTCAGCATCCTATTTAGGACACACATGTTCAGGAGACCTAAGTAATGACTTGCATGTTATGAGAAAACACAATTGACAGGTGGATTTCTTAGTCATGGACAAAATCCCTCATACATACACACATGCACCTCTTCTAAATATATGAGAAAATGTTGACTCAAGTATGTTAGATAAATTAGATTGTATTTGTATATAAAACCTGAAACAGAATTGTTCTAATTTCATTGTTTTGTACTGTCTTTTTCTATAAAAATTTTCCCAATTTAAAACAACATATGTTTTGGTACAAACCTCTATTTTGTGGGTTCTTTCAGAGTCCTCAAAAGTAAATGAGGACAAAGAAGTTTTTATACCAACTTTTCAATTACCTCCTCTAATAACATGTGTCCAAATTATATAGAAATTTGGAAGTTTCTGCTGAGTGGAGGTTTCTTTGGTATTGTTTTTAAGCTGTAGTTTCTCCATATCTAAAGAGAAATCTTAACATATTATCAGTGAACTCTGTTTAGAAGTGCTTCAAGAATGCTAAAGACAAACTATATATTTTAAAAAGTAGAAACTAGTTTTCTCATTTCTAGAGGTGGAGCTGATTTTCAGTATTTAGGCATTATTAATACTTTATTTTGTTTCAATTCTCTATAGAAGCAAGAATATTACACAACATTATTAATATTCAAGAAGGTAGATTTTCCCTAGAAATCTGTTGCAATGCTTCCATATTTACAATGTCTAGTATAAAGATATTCATGGTTCACTTGATTCTTTTCATTATTCTATTTTGTCATATATGTGCTTTAGAGAAATTTTCCATGTATGAAGATAGCTTTTAAAATAGTGCATTCATGTATCAGACTGACTGTTACCAAGGAGTAAGAAAAAAATAAAATTAAATGACTAGCTGGTGGAAATGTGGGTGATTTTAACAAAACCTTCCACTGATTAATACTCTGTTTAGATACCAAGCGATACTTTTTGTTTTTCTATATCTTGAAAAGGTATACCCTACTCCAGGGAAAAGCAGATAACTCAAATAAAATATAATTATATTAATTATAGACACATTGGAATGAGTTAAAATTATCTCTCCTTTAAAAAAAAAAAAAAGGATCAATATCATGAGTGAAACTTCATGAATGGTCACTTAGATATGTGAATAATTGAGGTAAAATTTACCAAAACAAAACATATTCAATTAGAACAAAGTAGCTTCTCTATAAATGTAATATATGTCAAACAAGATTCCCCAGGACAATTAACACCCCAAACCACAAAGGTAGCCATTTTAAAAAATGTATTATTTTAAAGCTGAGAATATCATTGACTGTGATTCAGTTACTGTGGTAAATTGTTTATAGTAGAAAACAAAAAAAAACAGATGGTACATATGTGGAGGCACTGTTGTTGATGAACAGCACACAGGTCCTAATAGTGAAAACAGGTAATGCAAGCAGTGAAGTCTAATTACAAATTACAATCAAGAATGATAGTGGGCATCTCATTGTAGTTTTGATTTGCTTTTCTCTAATAATGAGTGATGTTGAGCATCTTTTCATGTGCTTGTTAGCCATCTGTATGTCTTTTTTTGGAGAAATCGCTTCAGGTCCCTTTTTGACTTTTTGATTAGGTTGTTTGCTTTTCTGATATTGAGTCATATGAGTTGCTTATATATTTTGGAAATTAATTCTTTATCAGTTGTTTCCTTTGCTATTATTTTCTCCCATTCTGAAGGCTGTCTTTTCACCTTATTTGTATTTTTCTTTGTGTGCAAAAGTTTTTAATTAGGTCCCACTTGTTTATTTATTTATTTTTTCCCATTACTGTAAGAGTTGGATCATAGAAAATCTTGCTTTGATTTATGTCATCGAGTATTCTGCCTATGTTCTCCTCTAAGAGTTTAGTAGTTTCTGGTCTTACATTTAGGTCTTTAATCCATTCTGAGTTTAACTTTATGTATGGTGTTAGACAGTGATATAATTTAATTCTTTTACACGTAGCTGTCCAGTTTTCCCAAGACCACTTACTGAAGAGGCTATCTTTGCCCCATTGTATATTCTTGCCTCCTTTGTGAAAAAGTAAGGTACCTATAGGTGTATGGGTTTATCTCTGAGTTCTTTAACTTGTTCCATTGATCTATATTTCTGTTTTTGTGCCAGTATCATACTGTCTTGATGACTGTAGGTTTGTAGAATAATCTGAAGTCAGGAAGGTTGATTCCTCCATCTCCATTCTTTCTCAAGACTGCTTTGGCTATTTGGGGTCTTTTGTGTTTCCATATGAATTGTGAAATTTTTTGTTCTAGTTCTGTGAAAAAATGTCATTGGTAATTTGATAGGGATTGCATTGAATCTGTAGATAGCATTTGATACTATAATCACTTTTACAGTATTGAGTCTTCCTACCCAGAAACATGAAATATCTCTCCATCTGTTTATGTTGTCTTTGATTTCTTTCATCCAATCAGGAAGCCATCAACAAAAAGTCTACAAACAATAATTGCTGGATAGGGTATGGAGAAAAGGGAACACTCTTGCATTGCTGGTGGTAATGTAAACTGATACAGCCATTATGGAAGATGGTATGGAGACTCCTTAAAAAGGTAGAAACAAAACCAACGTATGACCCAGCAATCCAACTCCTAGGCATATATCCTGAGGAAACAAAAACTGAAAAAGATACATGTAGCCCAATGTTCATTGCAGTCCTATTTATAGTAGCTAGAACATGGAAGCAGCTTAGATGTCCATCAACAGTGAATGGATAAAGAAGCTGTGGTACATATATACAATGGAATACTATAAAAAGGCTATAAAAGGAACACAGCTATAAAAAGCAACACATTTGAATCAGTTCTAATGAGGTGTGCAAAGCTACAGCCTATTGTACAGAGTGAAGTAAGTCAGAAAGATAAATATAAACATCATATACTGACACGTATATATGGAATGAATAGATGGCACTGATGAATTTATTTTCAGTGCAACAATGGAGAAACAGACATAGAGAACAGAACTATGGACACAGTGGGAGGAGAGGAGGGAGACGAGGAGTTGTTTGGAGAGAGTAACACAGAAATTTACAATACCATATGTAAAATAGATAGCCAATAAGAATTTGCTGTATAACTCAGGGAACTAAAATAGGGACTCTATGAGAGGCTGAAGGGTGGGATGGGGAGGGAAATGGGAGGGAGGTCTGGGAGGGAGGGGACATGGGTGTATCTATGGCTAATTCTTGTTGATGTATGATAGAAAACCACAAAATTCTGAGAGTAATTATTCTTCAATTAAAAAATTAAAAAGAAAGAATGATAGTGGACAACAGAGAAGGATTTTAAAGGTGATATATAGGAGTGACCTATAGGTAACATGACCACAAGTACCAGCGAATCCCAAAATCAGACAGAAGTGTTGTATAGCAGAGGTTAACATACTGTGTTATGGGAATTACCACTGAGAGGCTATAGATATTTTGAAGAGAAGGATCCTAGGACCAGAATTATATAGGACATTAAATTACTTATCTAAAGAAGTATTTAAGGAAGACAATCTTTAATTTAGTCAGTCTAGGGTAATTAAAGACCCTCAGTTCAGTTCGGTTCAGTCACTCATTTCTGTCCGACTCTTTGCGACCCCATGGACTGCAGCAATCCAGGCCTCCCTGTCCATCACCAACTCCCAGAGCCTACCCAAACTCATGTCCATTGAGTCAGTGATGCCATCCAACCACCTCATCCTCTGTTGTCCCCTTCTTCTCCTGCCCTCAATCTTTCCCAGAATCAGGGTCTTTTCCAATGAGTCAGCTCTTTGCATCAGGTGGCCAAATTATTGGAATTTCAGCTTCAACGTCAGTCCTTCCAATGAATACCCAGGACTGATCTCCTTTAAGGTGGACTGTTTGGATCTCCTTGGTGTCCAAGGGTCTCTAAAAAGTCTTCTCCAACAGCACAGCTCAAAAGCATCAGTTCTTTGGTGCTCAGCTTTCTTTAGAGCTTGATAAGGTCGCGGGCAGCTGTGACGGTGAACAGAGTGCGGGCAAGAGAAGCTACCCCACGTCTGAGGTCAGGGCCAGAAGCCGGGAGGACCCCATGACCAAGGGGCAGTGGCCGAGAGGAGCTACCCTATGTCCGAGATCGGGGGCAGCTGCCAGGAGGAGCTGCCCCAAGCCCGAGGCCAGGGGTGGCGGCTGGAAGGAGCAACCCCACGTCCAAGGAGCAGTGGCTGCACGGGCACAGGAGAGCCTAGAGGAGCTATTGCACGTTCAAGGTCGGGAGGGGCGGTGGTGAGGAGATACCCTCGTCCAAGGTAAGGAGCAGCAGCTGTGCTTTGCTGGAGCAGCTGTGAAGAGATACCCCACGTGCAAGGTAAGAGAAACCCAAGTAAGACGGTAGGTATTGCAAGAGGGCATCACACAGCAAACACACTGAAACCATACTCACAGAAAACTAGTCAATCTAATCACACTAGGACCACAGCCTTGTCTAACTCAATGAAACTAAGCCATGCCCTGTGGGGCCACCCAAGACGGGTGGCCATGGTGGAGAGGTCTGACACAATGTGGTCCACTAGAGAAGGGAATGGCAAACCACTTCAGTATTCTTACCTTGAGAACCCCATGAACAATATGAAAAGGCAAAATGATAGGATACTGAAAGAGGAATTCCCCAGGTCAGTAGATGCCCAATAGGCTACTGGAGATCAGTGGAGAAATAACTCCATAAAAAAATGAAGGGATGGAGCCAAAGCAAAAACAATACCCAGCTATGGATATGACTGGTGATAGAAGCAAGGTCCAATGCTGTAAAGACCAATATTGCATAGGAACCTGGGATGTCAGGTCCATGAATCAAGGCAAATTGGGAGCAGTCAAACAGGAGACAGCAAGAGTGAACGTCAACATTCTAGGAATCAGTGAACTAAAATGGACTGGAATGGGTGAATTTAACTCAGATGACCATTATATCTACTACTGTGGGCAGGAATCCCTCAGAAGAAATGGAGTAGCCATCATGGTCAACCAAAGAGCCTGAAATGCAGTATTTGGATGTAATCTCAAAAATGACAGAATGATCTCTGTTCGTTTCCAAGGTAAACCATTCAATATCACAGTAATCCAAGTCTATGCCCCAACCAGAAACGCTGAAGAAGCTGAAGTTGAATGGTTCTATGAAGACCTCCAAGACCTTTTAGAACTAACACTCAAAAAAAGATGTCCTTTTCATTATAGGGGACTAGAATGTAAAAGTAGGAAGTCAAGAAATACCTGGAGTAACAGGCAAATTTGACCTTGGAATATGGAATGAAGCAGGGCAAAAACAGATAGAGTTTTGCCAAGAAAATGCACTGGTCATAGCAAACACCCTCTTCCAACAACACAAGAGAAGACTCTACATATGAACATCACCAGATGGTCAACACTGAAATCAGATTGATTATTTTCTTTGCAGTCAAAGATGGAGAAGCTCTATACAGTCAACAAAAACAAGATCAGGAGCTGACTGTGGCTCAGATCATGAACTCCTTATTGCCAAATTCAGACTGAAATTGAAGAAAGTAGGAAAAACCACTAGACCATTCAGATATGACCTAAATCAAATCCCTTATGATGATACAGTGAGAGTGAGAAATAGATTTAAGGGCCTAGATCTGATAGATAGAGTGCCTGATGAACTATGGAATGAGGTTCCTGACATTGTACAGGAGACAGGGATCAAGACCATCCCCATGGAAAAGAAATGCAAAAAAGCAAAATGGCTATCTGGGGAGGCCTTACAAATAGCTGTGAAAAGAAGAGAAGTGAAAAGCAAAGGAGAAAAGGAAAGATATAAGCATCTGAATGCAGAGTTCCAAAGAATAGCAAGAAGAGATAAGAAAGCCTTCCTCAGCAATCAATGCAAAGAAATAGAGAAAAACAACAGAATGGGAAAGACCAGAGATCTTTTCTAGAAAATTAGAGATACCAAGGGAACATTTGATACAAAGATGGGCTCGATAAAGGACAGAAATGGTATGGACCTAAAGGAAGCAGAAGATATTAAGAAAAGCTGGCAAAAATACACAGAAGAACTTTACAAAAAAGATCTTCATGACCAAGATAATCACGATGGTGTGATCACTCACCTAGAGCCAGACATCCTGGAATGTAAAGTCAAATGGGCCTTAGAAAGCACCACTATGAACAAAGCTAGTGGAGGTGATGGAATTCCAGTTGAGCTATTTCAAATTCTGGTAGATGATGCTGTGAAAGTGCTGCGCTCAATATGCCAGCACATTTGGAAAACTCAGCAGTGGCCACAAGACTGGAAAAGGTCAGTTTTCATTCCAATCCCAAAGAAAGGCAATGCCAAAGAATGCTAACTACCACACAATTGCACTCATCTTACATGCTAGCAAAGTAATGCTCAAAATTCTCCAAGCCAGGCTTCAACAATACCTGAACCGTGAACTTCCAGATGTTCAAGCTGGTTTTAGAAAAGGCAGAGGAACCAGAGATCAAATTGCCAACATCTGCTGGATCATCGAAAAAGCAAGAGAGTTCCAGAAAAACATCTATTTCTGCTTTATTGACTATGCCAAAGCCTTTGACTGTGTGGATCACAAGAAACTGTGGAAAGTTTTGAAAGAGATGGGAATACCAGACCACCTGACCTGTCTCTTGAGAACCTATATGCACGTCAGGAAGCAACAGTTAGAACTGGACATGGAACAACAGACTGGTTCCAAATAGGAAAAGGAGTATGTCGAGGCTGTATACTGTCACCTGTATATTGTCACCCTGCTTATTTAACTTATATACAGAGTACATCATGAGAAACGCTGGACTGGAAGAAGCACAAGCTGGAATCAAGATTGCAGGGAGAAATATCAATAATCTCAGATATGCAGATGACACCACCCTTATGGCAGAAAGTGAAGAGGAACTAAAAAGCCTCTTGACAAAAGTCAAAGCGGAGAGTGAAAAAGTTGGCTTAAAGCTCAACATTCAGAAAATGAAGATTATGGCATCTGGTCTCATCACTTCATGGGAAATAGATGGGGAACAGTGGAAACAGTGTCAGACTTCATTTTTTTGGGCTCCAAAATCACTGCAGATGGTGACTGCAGCCATGAAATTAAAAGACGCTTCCTCCTTGGAAGAATAGTTATGACTATCCTAGATAGCATATTGAAAAGCAGAGCCATTGCCAACAAAGGTCCGTCTAGTCAAGGCTATGATTTTTCCTGTGGTCATGTATGGATGTCAGAGTTGGACTGTGAAGAAAGCTGAGCGCTGAAGAATTGATGCTTTTCAACTGTGGTGTTGGAGAAGACTCTTGAGAGTCCTTTGGACTGCAAGGAGATACAATCAGTCCATTCTGAAGGAGATCAGCCCTGGGATTTCTTTGGAAGGACTGATGCTAAAGCTGAAACTTCAGTACTTTGGCCACCCCATGAGAAATGTTGATTCACTGGAAAAAGACTCTGATGCTGGCAGGGATTGGGGGCAGGACAAGAAGGGTCAACAGAGGATGAGATGGCTGGATGGCATCCCTGACTCGATGGACATGAGTCTGAGTGAACTCCGGGAGTTGGTGATGGACAGGGAGACCTGGCATGCTGCGATTTATGGGGTCGCAAAGAGTCAGACATGACTGAGCAACTGAACTGAACTGAACGTTGATGTAATGCAGTTAACTTGTAATCATAGCATTGAATCACAACCAGAAAGGTAGAAGGGGAAGAAGTATATATTGTTTAATAATCTCTTATCAGGATAGCTCATAATTTGAGTTATTGTTTAGTCACTTAGTTGTGTCTCACTCTTTGTGACCCCATGGACTGCAGCTGGTCAGGCTCCTCTGGCAATGAGATTTCCCAGGGAAGAATACTGGAGGGGTCTACCATTTCCTTCTCCATTGGATCTTCTTAACACATAGAGCAAAACCATATCTCCTGAATTGGGAGAAGAGTTCTTTATCCATGCCCCACCAGGTAACCCCATAATTTGAGTACCCTGCTATACTTAATTTTCAAAGGGAACCTATAGTTGAGTGGATGTCTCAAATTTAACTGTCTGGAAAATCATGTACACTACCTAAGCTGATTGCTGAAGAATTGATGCTTTTGAACTTCAGTGTTGGAGAAGACTCTTAAGAGTCCCTTGGACCACAAGGCGATCAAAGCAATCAATCCTAAAGCAAATCAATCTTGAATATTTATTGGAAAGACTGATGCTGAAGTTGAAGCTCCAATAGTTTGGCCACTTGATGTGAAGAGCTGACTCATTAGAGAAGACCCTGATGCTGGGAAAGATTGAAGACAGGAGAAGAAGGGGATAACAGAGAACAAGATGGTTTAATAGCATCACCAACTCAATGAACATGAATTTGAGCAAGCTTTGGGAGCTGGTGAAAGACCAGGAAGTCTGGCATGCTACAGTCCATGAGGTTCACAAAGAGTCAGACATAACTGAGTGACTAAATAACAATAGCAACCTAAGCTGTAAACTCTGAAAGAATAGCATATGTTTTTCTTATGTCTTCAGTGATACATAGATAGCACTTGGATTTTAATGTACACTCAAGCAACATTTGTAGATGAAATTGTTTTTGAACTAAGAAAGTTGAGATTAACTCTGGACTGAAGAATATTGAATAGAATTTTTCTTTATTTGTGGTTTTTTTTTCCTGTAGGAAATAATTTAGAGTTTGGAAAGAATAAGATGACAGAGGGTAGAAATTAACTTGGCATCATAGCCTATGTATTCTGTTTTTATCTACCTGATCATGCTGACTGAATCAGAGCAATTACTAGTTAGTAATGCTTTTGACAAAAACAGAACTGCCTATAGCCCAATTTTTTGAGGCAGGAGGAGAAGTGAGGGAGGGAACAAATTCTCTTTTGGGGATATAACCCATTGTTTCATTAAACAGAACACACACACATGAAAATACCGATTGGCAGTTACAATTATTAGAGGTTTTCTACTCACGACCTGAATTGGATGACATACAACTGAGATACAGAGAAGAAATTGGTCTTCATAATAAAATAAACATATTTTTTTGTTTGCTCAAAAGCCTTACTCTAGGAAGCACAAATTAATTCACAAAGTACAGCATTGTGTAAAGATAAAATAATTAGAAATTTATCTTAAAAATATGAGCATGCCCTAAAGGTTTAAAATCTCCATCTGAACCCTGATTGTAAAAATGTAAATTTGAATTACATTTAGAATTAAATAAACAGGGTAGAATTATCAGGAGTTCAAGAAATGTTGAAGATTCCAACATTAAGAATATAATGCACCACAGAAGGACATGCCTGCCAGTTAGAATACAATGCTCTAATACAAATTGGGGATATTTATTATGACAGCATGGGCAGATTCTTAAATATAGCAAGTGTTTTTTTGTTTTAATCATAGATATATTTTTCTTTGAAATGCTTGTACCAGACCAATATCAAAGCAAAATTTTGTCTAGGTCAGAGAGCATGTTTGGATGGAATTCTCATGGGTGGATCACGCATGCTTACAAGTGTGATCTTTGAAAATACTTAATATGATGTGATCTTTGAAAATAGAGCCATCATATTAGTGTGAAATAGTTGCAAGACTCACACTTTAGTTTGTAAGGATAGAGTTAATTCTAATCAAAAATCAGTATGAAACTTGGCAATTGCACTTTCTTTATAATAAATCAAAATGAGAAGATAAAGACATAAATCTTTTGCAACAGTGTGGTGTTCTATGAGTAAATAGTACAAATTGAGATCAAGGGATATTTTTCAGGGAAGTGTAGTTTAGGAAAAATATCTCTCAGTCACTGGCATATTTAGTAAAATATTATAATATGCTAGCTTTTGTTATATTTATCTTTAAAGCTCTTTTTCATTGTATTTCTATCCACTGAAAGAAAAGGTAGGCAAAGTCAAGAAGCTGTTGTGAACCTTAGATATCTTGACAGTAAAAAGGATCATAGCTAGAAGCCATAGTCACAGTAACAGCCACAGCAGCAGCGGCAGGAATGGGAGTGATTTTTTTCATTTTTTTTTTCTTTCTCTGCTTTTTGATATTGTAATAGATGATAGGTTATCAGCACCAGCTGTCTTCCTCCTCAGGTGAATGTCTTTACTTCATTTCATTAGAAGTTGCCAGGGAGGCAGAATAATGGAGTGTCTCTGGAACCTGACTGATAGAATTTCGAAATCCAATCTCTATCATCTAAGGTTTTTTTTCAAGTTTGATCCTTTCACTCAACTAGTCCAACTTTTCCCAGCAATAAATGAAAGGATAAACAATACATCCTGATTTATAGGATCACCATGAGGACTAAATTTTAAAATAACAACAACAACAAAAAAAAAAAACAATCAAAAAATGGTCAGAAAACCTTAATAGACATTTCTCCAAAGAAGACATGCACATGGCCAGTAGACACATAAAAATATACTCAGCATCACTAATTCTTAGAGAAATGCAAATCAAAGCTGCAGCCAGGTACCATCTCCTATCAGGCAGAATGACTATCATCAAAAACAGAACACATGTTGGGGAGAGTGTGGAGAAAAGGGAACCCTCCTACATTGTTGGTGGGAATGTAAGTTGGGGAAGCCACTATGGAAAAAAGTATGGGGGATCCTCAGAAAATTCATAGGACCACCATATGATCCATCAGTCCTCCTCGTGGGCACATCCCCTAAGAAAACTGTAATTCAGGAACATACATGCACCACCATGTTCATAGCAGCAATATTCCCAACAGCCAAGATATGGAAACAGCCTAAATGTCCCTTGATAGTTGAATGATTAAAGAAAATGTGGTACGTCAGTTTTCATTCCAATCCCAAAGAAAGGCAATGCCAAAGAATGTTCAAACTACCACACAATTGCACTCATCTCACACGCTAGTAAAGTAATGCTCAAAATTCTCCAAGCCAGGCTTCAGCAATATGTGAACCGTGAACTTCCTGATGTTCAAGCTGGTTTTAGAAAAGGCAGAGGAACCAGAGATCAAATTGCCAACATCCACTGGATCATGAAAAAAGCAAGAGAGTTCCAGAAAAACATCTATTTCTACTTTATTGACTATGCGGAAAATTCTGAAAGAGATGGGAATACCAGACCACCTGATCTGCCTCTTGAGAAATTTGTATGCAGGTGAGGAAGCAACAGTTAGAACTGGACATGGAACAACAGACTGGTTCCAAATAGGAAAAGGAGTATGTCAAGGCTGAATATTGTCACCCTGCTTATTTAACTTATATGCAGTGTACATCATGAGAATCGCTGGGCTGGAAGAAGCACAAGCTGGAATCAAGATTGCTAGGAGAAATATCAGTAACCTCAGACATGCAGATGACACCACCCTTATGGCAGAAAGTGAAGAGGAACTCAAAAGCCTCTTGGTGAAAGTGAAAGTGGAGAGTGAAAAAGTTGGCTTAAAGCTCAACATTCAGAAAATGAAGATCATGGCATCCGGTCCCACCACTTCATGGGAAATAGATGGGGAAACAGTGGAAACAGTGGCAGACTTTATTTTGGGGGGCTCCAACATCACTGCAGATGGTGACTGCAGCCATGAAATTAAAAGATGCTTACTCCTTGGAAGGAAAGTTATGACCAACCTAGACAGCATATTCAAAAGCAGAGACATTACTTTGCCAACAAAGGTTCATCTAGTCAAGGCTATGGTTTTTCCTGTGGTCATGTATGGATGTGAGAGTTGGACTGTGAAGAAGGCTGAGCACCGAAGAGTTGATGCTTTTGAACTGTGGTGTTGGAGAAGACTCTTGAGAGTCCCTTGGACTGCAAGGAGATCCAAACAGTCCATTCTGAAGGAGTTCAGCCTTGGGATTTCTTTGGAAGGAATGATGCTAAAGCTAAAACTCCAGTACTATGGCCACCTCATGCAAAGAGTTGACTCATTGGAAAAGACTCTGATGCTGGGAGGGATTGGGGGCAGGAGGAGAAGGGGATGACAGAGGATGAGATGGCTGGATGGCATCACTGACTCGATGGACGTGAGTCTGAGTGAACTCTGGGAGTTGGTGATGGACAGGGAGGCCTGGTGTACTGTGATTCATGGGGTCACAAAGAGTCGAACACGACTGAGCGACTGATCTGATCTGATCTGATATATGAATATTACTCAGCCATAACAAGAAAGAAGCAATGTCATTTGTAGCAACATGGATGGAACTAGAGATAATTATACTAAGTGGTGTAAGTCACAAAGAGAAGAATAAATACCATATTGTATCACTTATATGTGGAATGTAATATATGGAACGAATGAACCTATTTAAAAAACAGAAACAGACTCATGGATACAGAGAATATACTTGTGGTTGCCAAGGGGAATGGAGGGAGGGACATGGAAGGACTGGGTGTTTGGGGTTAGCAGATGCAAACTGTTACATTTGGAGTAAACAACAAGGTCCTACCTTAGCACAGGGAACCATATCCCATCTCCTGGGATAAACCATAATGTATGGTTTATTATATAATAAAGATATTAAATAGATATTAATTATATATTAATTATATATTATATTTATTATAAATTATAAATATTATAAATATATATAATTATATATTAATTATATATATTAATTAAATATATTAAATATTAAATATTAAAGATATTATATAATAAAGATATTAAATAAAGATATATAATAAAGATATTAAAAATGTATGTATGTGTATAACTGAGTCACTTTACAGCAGAAATTAGCACAACATTGTAATTAAACTCTACTTAAAAAATAAAAAAAAAGTTGTATAACTGGCAAAACAAAAAAATAAAGTATTTATATCATGCCTTAACATATTATATGTATTAAGTACAGAAAGCTAACTTTTATTAGTCTAATTTCTTATTGAGGAAAATATAACTTAGAAAATTTAAATAACATTGTATATCACAAAACAAACAAATTTCAAAGCAAGACAGACCCCCCAAGTTCTCTTTGACTCAAGTACACAAATTGTTGTTTAGTCTTTTAATTGTAGGCATCAGAGTTATATATTATTTTTAATTCATAGGCAAGTTACTGCTTTTATAATCTGATTTAAGTAAATTTGTTTAATATTCATAAAGGAAATTAAATAATTAAGAAAATATTACTAAAAAAAAAGAAAATATTACTGAATTCAGTATGGAGTGAGAACAATGTATTATACATTGAGGAGTTAGATTATGCTCAAGTTTACATGTGCACACACAGTAAATAATAAAGATTATAGAGTATGGTTCCTGTGTGAATTTAAATGATTTGAAGCTAGGACAGTTGCTGTTGTTCAGTCGCTAAGTCATGTCAGACTCTTTGCGACCCCATAGATGGCAGCACACCAGGCTTCCCTGTCCTTCACTGTCTCCTGGAGTTTGGTGAAATGCATGTCCATTGAGTTGGTGATTCCATCCAACCATCTTGTCCTCCATCATCACCTTCTCCTCCTGCCTTCAATCTTCCCCAGCATCAGGGTCTTTTCAAATGAGTTGGTTCTTCACATCACATGGCCAAAGTTTAAGCATCAGTCCTTCCAATGAATAATTAGGGTTGATTTCCTTTAGGATTGACTGGTTTGATCTCCTTATCGTCCAAGGGACTTTCAGGAGTCTTCTCCAACACCACAGTTCAAAGCATCAATTCTTCAGCACTCAGCCTTCTTTATGGCCCAACTCTCACATTCATACATGACTACTGGAGAAATAATACATAGATTCGATTATATAGACCTTTGTTGGCAAAGCGATGGCTCTATTTTTTAATATGCTGTCTAGGTTTGTGTTAACTTTTCTTCCAAGGAACAAGTATCTTTTAATTTCATGGCTGCAGTCACCATCTGCAATGATGTTGGGAAACAAAGAAAATAAAGTCTGTCAATGTTTCAATTTTTTCCCCCATATATTTGCCATGAAGTGATGTAACTGGATGTCACAATCTTAGTTTTTTGAATGTTGCATTTTTAAGCCAGCTTTTTCACTCTCAAATCATTCAAAGTAGACTATTTTGGATATCTGGATGTGATGTTAATAATGTTCTATCTTATTAATTACACCTTTCACCATGTAAATTACTTTTTTAAAAAAAGTAAGTGACAAAGTTTTTTGTCTATTAAAATATGTATAGAAGATAAATAATACGCTTAAGATCACAGAGTAAGAAATTGAAAGATATTATTCTTGAACCTGGCACTTTTGACATATTGCTTAGCACTTTTGAACTAAATTATCATCCTCAAAGGCAAATTATGGACTTTGTGGAAACCAGGAATACAACAGAAATGGATATATTGCATATAATGCAGTATTGTGGCACATTTCAAGTCCCCAGTAAATATGCAAATAGCTTTCAATTAGAAAACTCTGAAAATGACTTCCAGATAACTTCCCAGTTGTAATTTTACCGTATCTTCTTTTTTTGTGTGCACCCAGATCATACCTGTACCTTTGAGAATTATCTAAAATCTCTATTTGCTCAGGCAAGAGTATTCATGTATGTGTGTATGTATCAGTTCAGTCTCAGTTCAGTCACTCAGTCGTGTCCGACTCTTTGCGACCCTGTGGACTGTAGCCTACTAGGCTCCTCTGTCCATGGGATTTTCCAGACAATAGTCCTGGAGTGGATTGCCATTTCCTTCTCCAGGGGATCTTCCCAACCCAGGGATCGAACCCTGGTCTCCTGCATTGTAGACAGACGCTTTACCGTCTGAGCCACCAGGGAAGGTGTGTATGTATAATGACAGGTAATATAAGAGTGATCATTTGAATAAATTTAAAAGTGTTCTTAAATCAAAAATATCAAATTAACTTCCTTGTCTAACCTAAAATGTTAGAAGATATACAAATTTGCCTATTATTTTCTCCACAATGAGGTGTTTTTGTAAGCCAACATCATTAAAGCTTAAATTCTTTATACTTTTCCACTTCATTATCCCTTACAGTATCACTGATTGCCCTTGTTAAAAAAACATTATCTACACAGATGCTTCAAGAGACCAATCACTTGTGGGAGATTTTGAACTCAGTAGTGAAAAGGTTTAGCAATACAAAAAGAAGAAATGGTTGGTACATTATCTTATACCACTTTTTCTTTTCATTTTTTTCTTAAAATATTAGTTCTTTTTATTAGTACCTTTACTATTTTTTCTCAAATTATCTTAAAAATAACTTTTTACACAGAAATTAAGCATTGGAAAAAAGGAGGAAGGCACAGGATTCCAAAAATGACTATGGATAATTTTACCAGTGTGATGATCAATGACAATCTTTTAAGTTATTCTTAAATAATGATTAAAAAAAAAAACAAAAACTACCACATACCTCCCCCCCCCATGAAAAAAATCCAAGGTTAAGCATTAAAAATATGCCTCCATTTTTCTTTATATATTCATCCAATAGATATTTAAAATCATTTAATCTTTTGGTATTTTGAATGAAATATAAGTAAATGCCAAGGAATAAAATGAACCTACTCTCAAGGAACTCAAAATTTGTGGAGGTTAGAAGCAGCCACACAGATACAACAGAGTATATGCTAAGTGTGTGCTTCTTTGAGGTCAGCAAAGAGAGCTTGAGGATCACATTACAGGAAACAAATTTTGGCAAAGTTTGTGAATCAATGTCAAGTAAACGTTACATCACTAGTAAAACTCTTGTTTTCCTCTCTAATTTAAGAGATAGATTTGATGCTAACTATTCATTTTTATGCTTTTAGGATTGTATTATAAAATTTTTCTTCTCTTTTTAAGAGGCTATTTCCAAAGTCAGAGGGACTCATGTGAGTAGGGCATCTGGCTATTCCATTGTTTAAATGTACTGAATGTTTACACCTATGTTCTTGAGTATAGGATCTTCTGCTTCTCCATCATCTCTACTCTGTAATAGACATATCTGCAAAACTTTGTAACCATTTTCAGTGTTAACTCATGCACCAGTCACTGTGCTACAAATTTTACCTGTATTTTTTTACCTGTAATTTTTATATTCACAACACTCAGTGTTTGCTATAACTCATTCTTAATTCAGATGAAGAAACTGAGGAATTGATAAGCTGAATAACTTTGTGAGTTTCACTGTAAGTATCTAATCAAGCCAGGATCTAAACCAAGTTAAGCTGACTTCAAAGCCTGTCATCTTAAAATATAGCATGCTGCTGCTGCTGCTAAGTCACTTCAGCCATGTCCGAATCTGTGTGACCCCATGGACTGCAGCCTACCAGGCTTCCCCATTGATGGGATTCTCCTGGCAAGAACATTGGAGTGGGTTGCCATTTCCTTCTCCAATGCATGAAAGTGGAAAGTGAAAGTGAAGTCGCTCAATCGTATCTGACTCCTAGCGACCCCATGGACTGCAGCCTACCAGGCTCCTCCATCCATGGGATTTTCCAGGCAACAGTACTGGACTGGGGTGCCACTGCCTTCTCCCAAAATACAGCATAGTATTTGCTTGACCATGGTAGTACCCAATTTCTCTTCATACTAACACAATAATGGCCATTTTCTGTCCTTTGTTCAGAAAATGCATTTGTCAGGAAGATTCCTCAGAAGAGGACACGGCAACCCACTTCAGTATTCTTGCCTGGAGAATCCCCATGGACAGAGGAGCCTGGCGAGATACAGTCCATAGGGTCACAAAGAGTCAAACACAACTGAAGCAATTTAGCACATAAGCCAAATAGATTATAAAAGATTAGCACTGTCCATTTTGATGTTTTATCCTGGCTTAATGAGGTTTAGAAGACAAAGTTTCTAGTAAACGTTCAATGAAGAAGAAATCAATAAATATAATATTCAGAATAATGGCATATCTTTTAAATTTGAATCTAATATTTATGTTTGTTCCCTGTAAGAAGAACTATGACAAACCTGAAAGTGAAAGTCGCTTAGTTGTGCCTGACTCTTTGAAACCCCATGGACTATACAGTCCATGGAATTCTCCAGGCCAGAATACTGGAGTCGTTCCCTTCTCCAGGGGATCTTCCCAACCCAGGGATAGAATCCAGGTCTCCCACATTGCAGGCAGATTCTTTACCAGCTGAGCCACAAGGGAAACCCATGACAAACCTACAAAGTGTACTAAAAAGCAGAGACATCACTTTGTCTGCAAAGGTCTGTATAGTCAAAGCTATGGTTTTTCCAATAGTCCTGTATGGGTGTAAGAGTTGAACCATAAAGAAGATTGAGTGCTGAAGAATTAATGCTTTTGAAATGTGGTGTTGGAGAAGACTTTTGAGAATCTCTTGGACTGCAAAGAGGTCCAACCAGTCAATCCTAAAGGAAATCAACTCTGAATATTCATTGGGAGGACTGAGGCTGAAGCTGAAACCCCAATATTTTGGCCACCTGATTCGAAGAACTGACTCATGTTTCAAAGACCCTGATGCTGGGAAAGATTGAAGGCAGGTGTAGAAGTGGATGACAGAGGATGAGATGGTTGGATGGCATCACCGACTCAATGGACATGAGTTTAAGAAAGCTCCAGGAGATGGTGAAGGATAGGGAAGTCTGACATGCTGCAGTCCATGGGGTTGCTAAGGGTCATGACTGAGCTACTGAATGATATTTGTATATCACTAATGAGTTGAGTTGATGATGGATAGGGAGGCCTGGCGTGCTGCAGTCCATGGGGTCGCAAAGAGTCAAACATAACTGAATGACTGAACTGAACTGAATGTGTTGAAACCATTGTTTATATTTATTACATAGATAAACCCATAAAACAATAACCTTAATGTAGTAATACAGTGCCATCTACCCAAAGTAATCTATTTCATAAGTTTATACAGTTTAAAAATATGATTTGCTTTACAAATTTGTATTGAAAAATTTGTTTAAAAATAAAATCCTAAAAGTGAATTAATTTGTGAATGAAAATAATATAACCGGCTCACCAATAGCCAGTATAAAATTTGCTATCTCAGTTTTATTTCTGTTTAAAATTATTTGGCCCTAGACTACATTAGATCATTTCTGCTTTATCAGAG
This sequence comes from Bos mutus, assembly GCF_027580195.1. Lineage (NCBI taxonomy): Eukaryota > Metazoa > Chordata > Mammalia > Artiodactyla > Bovidae > Bos > Bos mutus. The sequence continues at coordinate 68,093,263 of NC_091631.1, read as the reverse complement.
ATTCATGTTTAATGCCCAATGACATATTATTAAAGCATAGTCTTTTTGCTGCATTGAGAAGACAGAGATCAGACTCATGGAGGATGTGTCACTTGAAATCTTGTGACAGAGTGATGAAGAGGGCAGAAATACACAGAGAGATTAAAAAATCTGAAAAGATTGCCCCTCAGTCTGTTGATAAATATTGAGCCATGCATGGGCTGAAACTCCATATAGCTGGGAAAGAATGATCAGAAAGAAGTTGTATGTTGAACAATATCCACACACGATTTGGAGGCATTCAAGTTCTTTTCAGCAAATGTGAAAAAATCCTCACAAATACCAAGCAAGAATCATTGCAAGGCCTGTGCCTTAATAATATGACTAAACTAATCTTGAAATAAAGGTTACTCTGATCCTCAAAAAAAATTAAATCAAGTCAGAAAAGGATCCAGATAATCTGCAAATAAATTAGCTCACTTCCAGAACAAAACTCAATGCTCTTTAAAGCAAACAGAAAATAACAGCATTCAAAATTGTACAATACATATGTGATGCTTTTGATTAAAAAAAATTACTAGAGTGGTAAAAATAATCAAGAACATGTGGCCCACAACAAGGAGAAAAATCAATAGCCAGAGGAAATCCAGAGATGGTAAAATTATGAGAATAGTTGTCAAGGTCTTAAAGTAGCTATTACAGATATGACCACATACTTAAAGAAAAACATGAATAGTATAAGTAAATAAATGAAAGACTTAAAACAAAACTAAGAAAAACTCCAAGAGATGAGCATATATTGTCTGTACTAAGAAATTCACTGGCTGACATTAATTGCAGATTAGATATTGCAGTACAAAATATCAGTGACCTTGAAGACGTAGTATTAGAAGCTATAAATTGAAATAGAGAGAGAAAAAGACTGGAAAAAGTGAACTGAGTTTCATTGTCTGTGAGATAATATCAAGTGATCTAACTTTCATTAATCTGAGTCTCAAAGTGGGAAATGAAAAAAGCAGAGAGAGAAAAAAATTTAAGATGTAAGGACTAAAGTTTTTTTCTGAATTTCGTAAACTTCAAAGAGAGCTAGCCAAAGATATAATCATACTGAGACATTTTAACACATCTCCATCAGTAACTAGTAGATCAAGACAAAATTCAAGGCTATGAAGCCTCTGCCAGACCTTCATGGGGAACTTGCTCTGGGAGAATCAGTCATCATGTAAGAAGTTCAACTATTCTGATATTGCTGCCTAGAGATGCCAAGTGTAGGCACTTGAAAACCTCAGATGAACTTTCAGTAGACAGTCACCATCAACTCATAGCTGTGTGAGTCATGTTAAATGTCAGCCCAGTGACACCCTCAGTTGATGGAAAGCCCAGCCAATATTTGAATATTATCCCATACATAAACCCAGTCCAAGAACTGCTCAGCTATGCTTTCCCCAAGTTCTTGACTCACAAAATAAAATTATCATTTAGTGCCACTAAAGTATGAGGTATTTTTAATCCAGAAATCAATCATTTGTAACTATATGTAACTAAAGGAATAGTAACTAAATCATAATTAAAAATTGTCACACACATTGCATATACACACACATACAACACACAAACACATTTCCATAACTTCAACACTAAGAAGTCTTCTATAGTAAATTCTACTAATATTTTAGAAAGAAAAAAAATGCAAATTTTCCAGTAACCACCATAAAGTGATCAATTTCTATAATATTCTATGATGTTAGCTTAACTTTGTTCTAAATGCTTTTTAGAGATATGACATGAGATTAAAAAAAAAAAAAAGATGAATCCACCTTTACTTTTGATCCAGGTTGCAAAAATCCTAATCAATATATTAATTAATTGGATTTCCAGAAATGGTCAGGTGGTAGATAGAGCTGATAGATAAATTATGTCATGAGCCAACTATTTTTTTTCTCCAAGAAGATAACAGTGTTTTTTATATTTGAAAATCTTTTGGAGTAATTCAACATACTACCAGAATAAAGGAGAAAAAAAAAACTAATTAATACAATAGATTCAGAAAAAAATGAAATAAAATTGAGTGTCTAGTTCTGGAAAATTGTCTTAGCAAACTAATTTTCCTAAACATCTATTGGGATTGTAATCAGGTATGGCCACTGGGGAAATATATTTTGACATTGTCTGGCAACTTTGAACATATTCCTACTCATTGGCGCCAGACTTTTACTCCTAGGTTGATACTTGGTATGGACTTCCCTGGTGGCTCACGTGGTAAAGAATTCACCTGCAACGCAAGAAACCTGAGTTCAATCCCTAGGACAGGAAGATCCCCTGGAGAAGGGAATGGCTAACCACTCTAGTACTCTGGAGAATCTCATGGACAGAGGAGCCTTGCAGGCTACAATCCATGGGGTTGCAAAGAGTTGGACATGACTGAGCACCTAACATTTTCACACTATTTTTATACTTGGTATACACTGCAGATGATGACTGCAATCATGACATTAAAAGATGCTTGCTCCTTGAAAGAAAAGCTGTGACAAAACTAGACAGCATATAAAAGGCAGAGACATCACTTTGCCAACAAAAGTCCGTATAGTCAAAGCTATGGTTTTTCAAATAATCATGTATTGATGTGAGACGTAGTCCATGGAATTCTCCAGGCCAGAATATTGGACTGGGTAGCCTTTCCCTTCTCCAGGGGATCTTCGCAACCCAGGGATTAGACCCAGGTCTTCTGAATTGCAAGCAGATTCTTTACCAGCTGAGCCACAAGGGAAGCCCTCATAAAGAAGGCTGAGTGCCAAAGAGTTTATGCTTTTGAACCGACTCTTGAGAAGAGTCAGGAGAAGACACTTGAGAAGAAGAGACCCTAGAGTCCCTTGGACTGCAAGGAGATCAAACCTATGAATCCTAAAGGAAGTTAATCCTAAATATTCATTGGAAGGACTGATGAAACTCCAATACTTTTACCACTTGATGCAAAAAGCCGACTCATTAGAAAAGACCCTGATGCTGGTAAAGATTGAATGCAGGAAGAATAGGGGATGACAGAAGATGAGATGGTTGGATGGCATCACTGACTCAATGGACATGAGTTTGAGAAAGCTCCAGGAGATGGTGAAAGACAGGGAAGCCTGGTGTGCTGCAGTCCATGTGCTGCAAAATGTTGGACACAACTGAGCGACTGAGCAACAACAGTACATACACATAAGCAATAAAATATGAGTACTAAATTTTCTCAGCTGTAGCATTTGAAAGAATCCCAAATTGGAAGTAATAAATGTGCATAAACATTCAAATGAATAAATAAGTTGTACTTTATACAGTGAGATACTACATATTACAGTAAACATGTATCAGTAAGAACATGGATTAATATCATATGCAAAATCTTGAATGAACAAAAGTCAGACACAAAAGAATATGTACCATATGGTGCTATTTTTAAATCTCCCAAAGTGACAAACTAACTTATAATTTTACTTTTATTTATTTATTTTTCCATTTTTCTACATTAACTTTATTATTTTTTCAGTTTTATTTATTCTTTTTTTTTTTTTTTTTTACTTTACAATATTAAGGTAGTGTTTCAATCATTTCCACAATGATTCACAAATTACATGTGGGATGTTTTGCATATGCTGGTAATGAACCATTTCTTGACCTGTATTTATTGTTTCTCATGTGTACTCACATAGTAACAAATGGTGGCAGGCAGAATAAAGCCCTCTCACAAAGATGTTCCTGTCCAAATTCCTGAATCCTGTCAATATGTGTCCTACATGACAAACAGAAATTAAATTTTACAGATGTAATTAAGGCTGCTGATCAGCTGACGATGAGATAGAAAGATTACCATGGATTATGGTCAGGTAGGTTGGGAGATGAAACCACACAGTGGAAGAGGGAAGCAGAAGAGATAGAACCAGGGAGATGGTGGAATAGAGAGTCCTGACACCACTTTGCTGGGTTTGAAGATGGAGGAATGGGAACATGAAACAAGGAAGGTGGGGGTTTCTAGAAACATCCTCTTTTAAAGAATTCAGGAGGAACAGAATCCTATTGACACTTTAGTTTTATTAATAGCACAATAAGATCCATTTCTGACTTCTGACCTCAAGAATTTGAAATTTGAAAATGGTATCCCCCATCCAACTTTAAGCGCAATTTTAGAAAATTCTCTTATGATTAATTTCACATTTTAAATGAATTTTATCTCTCCCTATGACTTCTTACTTTCTTGATAGAAACTTCATTAAAAGAAGGAAAGGTGCTTCAAATATACACTTTATTTGTATCTACCAATATATCCACAACACCTCAAACACTTTAGTGGTTCAGCAAGTGTTTTTTTGAATAGAAAAGATGAATTCACTAATACCTACATGACATTTAAAAATATTACTTTGGTATTTTAATACTCTAAAAAACTGTTGGTGGATAGGAAATAATTTGTTTTGTTTGGCACTTTGTTTTGCTATTAATAATAATCATTTTATACTGAAAATATAATTTTAAAATATCAGTAACTGGAAATAAAATCACCTTTTTCCAGCTAAATATTGATCTAAATTACTTTTTACATGAAAACTTATTTTTAATTTTGGAAGAATAAATACATTTATTCATAAAGGTAGTAGTCAAGATACTAAGATAAATGAAGATAGAGAAACTACTGGAAATTACTTCAAAGTAGAAAAAACATACAATTTAAAATAGGGGAAAATAACACTTAGAGACTTTAACTTGAGTTGCTTGAAAGCAATTTTTAAAGTATTTAGTACTTGGAAGACACAGGTACAGAATAACTAAAATAGAATAAATCCATAGCACTGAATCAAGACCATGGAGGCTTTTATTGGACTGTTACTATGTTACTTTCTATCTTTGAACAAATCCAGATTTGAACCAAATCTGATTCAAGAGAGGGAGCTGAGATAAGACCAGTGGTTACTTACCAACTTATATAAAGAAATTTCACTTTTTAAATAATTTGTATAGCTGTGTCAGTGCATATGGGTTCAATAGCTAAATTGGGTTTGCTTTTTAGTAGTAAAATCCTGGCATGATGGCATCCAAAATATTAGCTTGTATATCCTCTAGAATCACATCATTTTAGGGTTAATGAAATGTTGGGGATGAATGTATACTGCTAACCAGTTGGACTTCATATGCACACTTAAACAAATCTGTTGTTTTGTTTACAAAGAAAAAAAAAAAACAAGATGCAGTTTTGTACCATCCTATGGCTACTGACAGCTTTGATGTGTATATTGATGGGAAAGATTCTGTATTCAATATCTGAGTGGAATTTCTGAGAAACTGGCAACTCTTCCAAGATCTTCCTGTTTTGGGTCATCTTCTTTCCTTTGAAATTGTATAAATTTCAGCCACCATTTTGGATAATGGAGTCTGAGCAAGCAATGGCCGCCAATCAATAATAGCTTTCTGTCCTTCATGTTATTGTGGGACTACAGACTAGATTGTCTTCCCTGGTGGCTCAGTGGTAAAGAATCCACCTGCCAATGCAGCAGTTGGGGGTTTAATCCTTGGCCCAGGAATATCCCCCAGAGAAGGAAATGGCAACCCTCTCCATTATTCTTGCCAGGCAAATCCCACAGAGAGAGGATTGTAGAGTGATACAGTCCATGGGGTTGCAAAAGACTCAGACATGACTTAGTGACTAAACAACAACAGAGTAGACAGCAAACTGACCCGTCTTATTCAAATGATACATTTATTAAAAAAACTTATGACATCATGATATAAAACAAAAAACATATTTAGAAGGAATATTTGTGTGCGTGTGTTAAGTCACTTCAGTTCAGTTCAGTTCAGTCACTCAGTCGTGTCCGACTCTTTGCGACCACATGAATTGCAGCATGCCAGGCCTCCCTGTCCATCACCAACTCCCGGAGTTCACTCAAACTCATGTCCATTGAGTCGGTGATGCCATCCAGCCATCTCATCCTCTGTCGTCCCCTTCTCCTCCTGCCCCCAATCCCTCCCAGCATCAGAGTCTTTTCCAATGAGTCAACTCTTCGCATGAGGTGGCCAAAGTACTGGAGTTTCAGCTTTAGCATCATTCCTTCCAATGAACAACCAGGACTGATCTCCTTTAGAATTGACTGGTTGGATCTCCTTGCAGTCCAAGGGACTCTCAAGAATCTTCTCCAAAACCACAGTTCAAAAGCATCAATTCTTCAGCACTCAGCTTTCTTCACAGTCCAACTCTCACATTCATACATGACTACTGGGAAAACCATAGCCTTGACTAGACGGACCTGTTGGCAAAGGAATGTCTCTGCTTTTGAATATGCTATCTAGGTTGGTCATAACTTTCTTTCCAAGGAGTAAGCGTCTTTTAATTTCATGGCTGTAATCACCATCTGCAGTGATTTTGGAGCCCCCCAAAATAAAGTCTGACATTGTTTCCCCATCTATTTCCCATGAAGTGATGGGACCAGTCACTTCAGTCCTGTTCAAATCTTTGTAACTCTATGAACCATAGCCGACCAGGCTCCTCTGTCCTTGGGATTCTCCAGGCAAGAATACTGGAGTGGGTTGTCATGCCCTCCTCCAGAGGATCTTTCTGACCCAGAGATCAAACCTGCATTTCTTATATCTCCTACATTATCAGGCAGGTTCCTAGGGCCACCTGGGAAGCCCCAAGAATACTGGTATTCATTCCCATCTCTTTTACTACAACATTTTGAATTTGAGAATGACATATAAAATCTATGTCCTAATTTATAAAATAGAAAAATGGAATAAGAAAAAACTCCAAGACTTTTTCAATAACAAAATCTTGTTATCTATACTGTTGTCATCACTATGTTAAAATTACTCTTTTACCTTAATTACACAAGACTGCCATAAGTTTTTTCAGGGAAGTCAAATAAACAAAATTATATTTAAATTTCTCTATTTAGATAAGCTTAAAATCTGCACTATTGTCATTTCACATTCTTTGCAATGATTTTCATCATCATAATTGTTTTTAATTGCTTTTAGTAAAATCATTGTAGGCCACTATACTTTAAGATGAGACTTTGAAACACTGAGGAAAAGAAAGTTAAACAATGATAAAAGTTATATTCAAGGTACCACTTTTGTGGTAATCCAGGACTTTTCAAATACATTTTTTTCTAAGGAAATTAAGAATTCAAAATTTTAGCTTGTCATATCACTGTTAAAGAAAAGTGATATTTTCCCAACTCATAATAGCTAGATATAACCAATAAAATAAATAGAACTCCAAATCAACCAGGCAACTTATAGGGGGTAGCTTTGATGTTAGATATGGGAGAAGGAAATGGCAACCCTTGATGTTAGAGAGACATTTCCTTTCCTTGTATTAACATCTCTTCTAGATGACTTCCCTGGTGGCTCAGACAGTAAAGTGTCTGCCTACAGTGTGGGAGACCTGGGTTCAATCTCTGGGCCGGGAAGAACTACTGGAGAAGGAAATGGCAACCCACTCCAGTATTCTTGCCTGGAAAATCCCATGGATGCAGGAGCCTGGTAGGCTACAGTCCATAGGGTCGCAAGAGTCGGACACTACTGAGCAACTTCACTTTCACTTTCTAGATGAAATACGTACATGCATTGGAGCTACCGTACATCACAGGAATGAAAGTGATATCCTAAGATACCTGAGCAACATGGGAAGGAAGACTAGCTCTATAATTAATTTACAGAACATAAACACATCATTTTTGGATTTAATATGTGAAAGAGAATATAACTTGACATTTTAATGCCAGTTTTATTTTAAGTAGGTTTTATTTACCAAGCACCATGCTAAATTCATGGTTGTAGTATACCTGGAAGAAGTTACACATTAAGTGTGATTAATGTTATTATGGAAATAGACTGGTAAGATTCACAGTAATGATGGTAACTGAAAGTCACTCAGTCGTGTCCGACTCTTTGTGACCCCATGAACTATACAGTCCATGGAATTCTCCAGGCCAGAATACTGGAGTGGGTAACTTTTCCCTTTTTCCAGGGGATCTTCCCAATCTAGGGGTTGAACTCAGGTTTCCCACATTATAGGCAGATTCTTTACCAGCTGAGCCACAATGTAAGCCCAATGATGCTAAATGTAGTGTTTAATATTACAGGTGGCAGCAGCCTCAACAGGGATGATTTTATCTAGAGTACTTAGATAATGTTGACTTTCCCTGAAGCAAATCTGAGAAGTAAGGATTCTGTTACTTAAAAAAAAAAATTTTAGCTTTTTTTTTTTTTAATTTCTCCTTTAAAATAAATATTATTTATTTCTAAGGAAATATTTAAACAGTCCCAATTAAAAATTTACTGCACTTTCTTTGTAGTTGAAATAGAATTCTTTATACACGATTGTGATAGACCTCAGTTAGAGAAAAATAATTTAAAGACCAGTGACTTATCTGATTCTTCCTTGATACCACAGTGGTAATCAATCTGCCTGTCAAGGCAGGGGATGCAGGGTAGATCCCTGGGTCAGGAAGATCCTCTGGAGGAGGAAATGGCAACCCACTCCAGCATTCTTGCCTGAAGAATCCCTTGGATAGAGGAGCCTGTTAGGCCACAGTCCATGGGGTTGAAAGAGTCAAACAATGACTGAGCATGCATGCACGCATGACTTTTCTAATGCCTTTTTGTATTTAAGAATTAGGCAAATCTACAGAACTAATTATGAATTGAGTCAATAAAACATGGTTTATCATATTATTCCTTTCTTAAATTTTTTTCTATCTTCCTTTATATAGTTAGGTTTTTGTTTCTTAAATCAAAAGGATTTGGGCAGGATTCCATGCCTTTCCTAAAATGGAGTCTGCACCCATTGTCCAGTTACACACTTCTCCTGTCTCCCTCTCTGCCCTCATTCTCTCATGAACACCACAGGAGAGCCAATGGAATAATCTATAAATACCTGAGAATCCTCCTTACCTCTGTGGCTCCCTGAGCTTATATACTCTCCCTTTGTTAGAGAACCATTGACTGAAACCACCAGCATGGCCAGGCAAAATAATAACTGAGCATGAGTTAACTCACAACTGGAGGTCCTGCGTGATAGGGAACACTGACCTGACCTGCTGCTGCCAATAAGCTGCCACCAACCAGAATTCCAGATGGACCACAAGGAGGGATGATGCCCCAGCCTGTATGTCCCACCAACCTTCCAGAAACCCTCAGGCTGGAATCCATCTTGGCTGAGAGATGTGCTTGCCACCAGGAAGGACCCTAAGTCGGACCAAATATGGGCATAAGTAAGATGATTAGCCAGAGCAAACCTGGAAATTAACCTCATTATCATGAAACCTGAAACTATGTGCCACATGACAAAATAGTTTTCCCGATGCTCTCTTACCTCACCCTGCTACTTTCCACTGGAGAGCCCCTTTCCAATAAAGTCTTCTGGTTTGTCAGTATGTTTGTCTCCTCATACAATTCGTTTCAGAGTCTTAGGAGCCCATTCTCAGGCCCTGAATGGGACCTCTTCCTAGAACTCCTTCAGCCCATATTCAGCAAATTCATTAACAATATTACCTGAGTCCATGTTCACTTATATAGTGGCCTTGTCTTCTCCCATAGATGGCACACGGAAGCCAGCATTCACACCTTGACCTTTTTGGAGAAGTCTGACTTCCCTTAAATTCTAGCTACTGGTTTGTTCGGCAATTTCAGCTCTCTAATGGGTTCATTGGGTGTTTATTATCTATATAATCTGACTTGATATTATCATTAATCTGGGTGAGTTGATTTTTTTTTTTTTAGCTTTATGCACCCTAGGCAGCAGGCATTTATTTAAATCATCTTTAAAGTGTTTTTGATTGCATCCTTCCAACCCATTCTTAACTAAAATGCACTATCCTAGAAAGAGTTACATACTTTGTTTCTACTTTTAGCTCAAAAATTCTTACAAGCTTGATTTCGTTCTTATATTTTTAGAAAAGAGACTATTTGCCCTAATCATGAATTTACATTACCACTTCATTACAAATTTCACTTTCATGTTTATCAACTCTTTGTGAATAAAGTTGTTTAGTTTTGCAGTTTCTGAATAATAGCTGAATACTTCACTATTATGAACTTTATTTTAAAAAACAAAATCACTTGGCTGGAGCCCTATCTTCATGCGTACTCACTATTAGCACTTTTTTCTCCTAGACATAGTTCCCCACAATCAATTAGCATTTTTGGATAAATCATCACTCTTAATTCAAGCATTGTTTCATAAATATATTTGATATGTCTAACCCAAAATATATGGTTGCTTTGATATTAGTCGTGGCTCAGAGAATATTTTCATTTCTGCATATCTATTAATACTAAATTTATTTTGTCATCTAATGGTGAAACCCATCTAAAATATCCAAGTGCTTTAGTTTTATTCTCTAGGGTTGTATCAAAATACTATTGGAATACCTCTATGACAATTATGCATATTTTATGATTATGCTAGTAAGAGCTCCCTGAGTTAGGACTGGGCTTTTATACATCCATGTGTCTTCAGGCCCTAATGTAATAATTTACAAACTAAATTTTGTTTTAGTTTATTTCACTATGTCAAACCAAACAATAATTTATCTTATTGACTATGCTAAAGCCTTTGACTTATGGATCACAATAAACTGTGGAAAATTCTGAAGGAGATGGGAATACCAGACCACCTGACCTACCTCTTGAGAACCTGCATGCAGGTCAGGAAGCAACAGTTAGAACTGGACATGGAACAACAGACTGGTTCCAAATTGGAAAAAGAGTATGTCAAGTCTGTATATTGTCATCCTGTTTATTTAACTTATATGCAGAGTACATCATGAGAAACATTGGGCTGGAGGAAGCACAAGCTGGAATCAAGATTGCTAGGAGAAATATCAATAACCTCAAATATGTAAATAACAACACCCTTATGGCAGAAAGTGAAGAAGAACTAAAGAGCATCTTGATGAAAATGAGAGAGGAGAGTGGAAAAGTTGGCTTAAAGCTCAACATTCAGAAAACGAAGATCGTGGCATCTGGTCCCATCACTTCATTGCAAATATATGGGGAAACAGTGGCTGACTTTATTTTTCTGGGCTCCAAAATCACTGCAGATGGTGGTTGCAGCCATGAAATTAAAAGACACTTACTCCTTGGCAATCTGATGTAAAGAGCTGACTCATTTGAAAAGACCCTGATACTGGGAAAGATTGAGGGCAAGAGAAGAAGGGGACAACAGAGGATGAGATGATTGGACGGCATCACTGACTCAATGGACATGGGTTTGGGTGGACTCGGAGTTACTGATGGACAGGGATGCCTGGTGTGCCGCGATTCATGGGGTCACAGAGTCAGACATGAGTGAGCGACTGAACTGAACCAAACTCCTTGGAAGGAAAGTTATGATCAATCTAGATAGCATATTAAAAAGCAGAGGCATTACTTTGTCAACAAAGGTCCGCCTAGTCAAGGCTACGGTTTTTCCAGTGGTCATGTATGGATGTGAGAGTTGAGCCATAAAGAAAGTTGAGTGCTGAAGAATTGATGCTTTTGAGCTGTGGTGTTTGAGAAGACTTTTGAGAGTCCCTTGGACTGCAAGGAAATCCAACCAGTCCATCCTAAAGATCCATCCTGGGTTTTCATTGAAAGGACTGATGTTGAAACTGAAACTCCAATACTTTGGCCACCTGATGCGAAGAGCTGACTCATTTGAAAAGACCCTGATGCTGGAAAGATTGAGGGCAGGAGGAGAAGGGGACAACAGGAGATGAGATGGTTGGACGGCATTACCGACTCAATGGACATGAGTTTGGGTAGACATGCTCTGGTTCATGGGGTTGCAAACAGTTGCACACAACTGAGTGACTGAACTGAACTGAACTGATTTTTTTTTTTTTAATTTCTGAGTAAGGTATTCTCTGTTCTAGTAAGTTCATTATTTATTATAATGTTAAACCAAAAACAGTAATTTTCTTGATCTAAAGATTTTTTAATCCTTACATTATGACTTCTAATTTTACCTAGTCTTCTGTAATGAATGAGGATGTTCTTGCTTATTTTTAAAATTTAGGACTCTGGTTGAATCTTACATTCTGTTACTTCTTACATTCAAAGGGCATTTATTTCAATGATGCTTCCTTTGATATTTAAACTAGTTTTTATTTTTGCATGAAAACATGTTCAATCTCTGAAATAAGAGAGTTAAAATGCACTCACTTTTAATAACAAACTACTAATATTGTAAGCACCACCACTTATTCTCTCACATTCTGAATTATACTTCTTAAATTAACAGTTTCATGTACTAATAAATTAGTTTTGTACCCAAACCATTTACTTTTTCCTTAACTAATTTTTTTTAATTTTGTTTTTCTTTATACTATTTACTTTTGGTTAACCTTATTTTATTGATTCATTTCTTCATTCATCAAGACTGTTTTAAGTGTCTAAGACATACCAGATACTGGGAACGTTTCAGATGCACATTGGTGAGGAAAATAAGAATTGCTTTTTACCTCCCTGTTACTTACAGACCACACTGTGCTGTGCTTGGTTGCTTAGTCTTTGAAACCCCATGGACTGTAGCCCACCAGGCTCCTCTGTCCATGGGCATTCTCCAGGCCAAAATGCTCAAGTGGGTACTGAAAGAAAAAAAAAAGGACATTATTAAAAGGGGAACTTATTTCCCAGCCTTCCTTTTCCATAGAGGTGGAATCCATCTTCCATGCCTAACATGACTGGTGAGTTTAAGGTTACAGCTCAGCTTGTTAGACTCAGCATTTATCTCTCTTCTGTTTAGGCTTTTATTATCTACATCAAGCTCAGAATGTCTGCTCTAAGTGTAGATAAGACAAGTTCTGCAAGGCTAAGTGCCCCTGGAAGAGTCCCATAATAGTCTAATGTAACCTAAGACTACACAGATAATTCTAATTTAGGAACAAAACCTTAGTATACCTTCTCATCCACAGACTTAAGTCACATTCTCCTTCTAACTTTTATCAGCAATAATGGTACCATTTGTATATCCACCTCTGTCTTCTGCAATTATCTCTCAGTTGGATCTAAACTGGGAAGAAGAAGACACATAAACTATACTAATATTTCAAGAGCACAACTTCTATAGCATCAAACGTGAACTTTATAAAATGATCAAGATGAACAATTTGGAGAAAAACTACATCGAAAGTCCAGTTTATTTAACATTAGTCATTAGGTTTTTGAAAGCAGGTGAAAAATATGGGGCTTTATTAATAGAAGCCTGCAGAGAACTTTCATAACAAGACAGTTGAAGTTTGACTTTGAAATACACACAGAGGTGATGAAGATTAGATATATCTCTAATAACAGCTCACCTCAAACCAAGCAGTACTTCAGAAGCAATATATATATTGCTTCTACTCTATTTTTTTCAGTCAGCACTGCAAATCAGACCAAGACTTTTTAAATTTTTTAAGGCAGCTATCTTCTTTATGTGATCCAGAGGCATAATAAGTTTCTAGTTTTAAATTGTTAAAGCTACATGTGAGGTGTGCAGTGCAAGAGTAGCTTCTTCAGATTCTGATTTCCTTTTTAATATTTTGAATTGTAAGGCACACTCTGCTCAGCCAGCAGTAACAATTTTCTTTTCAAATTGAAAATCAAACTTACAAAGCATATTAAGCTTCACTAGTGTCAAGTTTTCTTATCCTCAATATAAGAAACAAGACAGATATGCATGGTGGTAGATACAGCAGACAAGGTTCTGAGTATAGTGGCTTCTGGATTTCCATCCCTAAGTTACTCCATAATTGGAGTACATGTGTTATAGAGCAGGATGATTGGACATGAACCATTATATGTTCTAGGGTCCCTTTGGCTTTTATATTTTGCTAGTCATATAGCCAATTTCCCAATCTCCAGTGAAGCTACACCTCATGAATTATACACTATTCATAAAAAATAAAGAGTATCAGTGAACAATATTAAAAAGAAATAGACATCCTTATTTGAATATATGGTATTATCCTGGATGCAGTATATTTCTATAAATTTCTTAAATCAGTATTGCAAGGAGGATTTGAAGTAGAGTTTATTTAAAAATAGTGTTTGCATATGATCTAAGATTTCAGAGCTTGAAATTGTGGTACACTGACAAATTGTGTATACTTATCAGTAATTAAATGATAAAGTTTGGATTTCTCTTTGGACACTAATAGATGGAGAAATATACCATGTTCATGGATTGGAAGAATCAATATAGTGAAAATGAGTATGCTACCCAAAGCAATTTATAGATTCAATGCAATCCCTATCAAGCTACCAACAGTATTCTTCACAGAGCTAGAGCAAATAATTTCACAATTTGTATGGAAATACAAAAAAACCTCGAATAGCCAAAGCAATCTTGAGAAAGAAAAATGGAACTGGAGGAATCAACCTACCTGACTTCAGGCTCTACTACAAAGCCACAGTTATCAAGACAGTATGGTACTTGCACAAAGACAGAAATATAGATCAATGGAACAAAATAGAAAGCCCAGAGATAAATCCACGCACATATGGACACCTTATCTTTGACAAAGGAGGCAAGAATATACAATGGATTAAAGACAATCTCTTTAACAAGTGGTGCTGGGAAATCTGGTCAACCACTTGTAAAAGAATGAAACTAGAACACTTTCTAACACCATATACAAAAATAAACTCAAAATGGATTAAAGATCTCAATGTAAGACCAGAAACTATAAAACTCCTTGAGGAGAACATAGGCAAAACACTCTCTGACATACATCACAGCAGGATCCTCTATGACCCACCTCCCAGAATATTGGAAATAAAAGCAAAAATAAACAAATGGGACCTAATTAAACTTAAAAGCTTCTGCACATCAAAGGAAACTATTAGCAAGGTGAAAAGACAGCCTTCAGAATGGGAGAAAATAATAGCAAATGAAGCAACCGACAAACAACTAATCTCAAAAATATACAAGCAACTCCTACAGCTCAACTCCAGAAAAATAAATGACCCAATCAAAAAATGGGCCAAAGATCTAAATAGACATTTCTCCAAAGAAGACATACAGATGGCTAACAAACACATGAAAAGATGCTCAACATCACTCATTATCAGAGAAATGCAAATCAAAACCACTATGAGGTACCATTTCACACCAGTCAGAATGGCTGCGATCCAAAAGTCTACAAGCAATAAATGCTGGAGAGGGTGTGGAGAAAAGGGAACCCTCTTACACTGTTGGTGGGAATGCAAACTAGTACAGCCACTATGGAGAACAGTGTAGAGATTCCTTAAAAAAACTGGAAATAGAACTGCCTTATGATCCAGCAATCCCACTGCTGGGCATACACACTGAGGAAACCAGAAGGGAAAGAGACACGTGTACCCCAATGTTCATCGCAGCACTGTTTATAATAGCCAGGACATGGAAGCAACCTAGATGCCCATCAGCAGATGAATGGATAAGAAAGCTGTGGTACATATACACAATGGAGTATTACTCAGCCATTAAAAAGAATACATTTGAATCAGTTCTAATGAGGTGGATGAAACTGGAGCCTACTATACAGAGTGAAGTAAGGCAGAAGGAAAAACACCAATACAGTATACTAACGCATATATATGGAATTTAGAAAGATGGTAACAATAACCCTGTGTACGAGACAGCAAAAGAGACACTGATGTATAGAACAGGATTATGGACTCTGTGGGAGAGGGAGAGGGTGGGAAGATTTGGGAGAATGGCATTGAAACATGTGAAATGTCATGTATGAAACGAGATGCCAGTCCAGGTTCAATGCACGATGCTGGATGCTTGGGGCTGGTGCACTGGGACGACCCAGAGGGATGGTATGGGGAGGGAGGAGGGTTCAGGATGGGGAACACATGAGAAATAAAGGAATAAAAAATTAAAAAAAAATCATTAGTGAACTTTACAGCAAAACTTTTTCTAGTTCTACTTCTTTGAGAAAAAAAAAATTAAATAGAACCCAGAACTCAATGAATTATTATATTATATATGTGTGTGTGATATATATATATATATATATACACATGTATATGTACCTCCAATAACATGCTTGTGATTTAATCATAGTTTCTATTGTAAAGAAGCCTATTTTTTATGGAGTGGCTTGAAAACATATTTTATTCTTACCTTCAGATGAAGACCATTGGCAAGTGAAAATAAAAGAAGACAGTTTAGTTAAGTTGGCTAAAGAAAGGTATTTTCCCTGGGGGAAAGCGAAATCCTACAAGAGAGAGTAAATATATATGCAGGTAAAATTAACTGAAAAGTCAGGATACAGTAGATATAAAAATATGAAGAAATGTACCAAGTCTAATTCTTAAAATAGCCCTTAGAAAATGGGGAAGACATTTTACTTATTATTACATCACAGTGATGAGGAAAATAAATCTAACAGGGCAGACAGAGGTCATAGCAAAAGGACTGAAGAATTCTCAGAGAAGGCCAAATGCTGGAAACTTTTGAGCTGTGGCTTGAGTTCATTCTAACAGCAGTTAAGGAGCCACTCTATGAAGATGAAAAAGCCACTCTAGAATGTAAATGACACTGGATAGGCTTGAGATACGAATACTAGAAAGTCCAGTATAAAATATTTCAAAGAATTTCTTAAGAGTTTGAAGATGGCATAGATGTTATAGATGTGGGATTGTTTCTTGAGAAGAATAATTTTCAAAATGTATGTAATACAATATTGTAAAGTTAAAAAATAAAATAAAAGTAAAAAATAAAAGTTCTTTTAGAAAAAAAATAATAAAGCAAAGAAAAGATAAAAAAAGAAACTCTGCAAAGGCTCACTGAAAAAGACCCTGATGCTGGGAAAGATTGAAGGTAGGAGGAGAAGAGGATGAGAGAGGATGAAGTGGTTAGATGCCATCACTGACTCAATGGACATGAGTTTGATCTAACTCCACAAGATGGTGGAGGATAAGGAAGTCTGACATGCTGCAGTCCATGGGATCACAAAGAGTTGTATATGACTGAGCGATTGAACAGCAACAACAACAAATGCAAAGGCAACTCAGTAGGGATCATGACTGGATTAGAAACTTATTTTATGGGAAATGTAATCCACATGGAATCATCCAACTCCATATGGATGGAATGCATCCAATAGAGACATGCGCACACTCTCTCTCTCTCTCTCTCTCTCTCTCTCTATATATATATATATATATATATATAAAAATAATAATAATAAAACTTTAGAGACAGAATCTATTTTTTGCTAACTCTCATTCTAGGAAAATTAATACAGTAAATTCAAGAAATTATATTAAGGACGCAAATGTTTGGGTCAGAAATCAAAGAATAATCAAAAGGTTAAAAAGAAGGTTCTTAATTCTAGCAAACACATGAACTGACATGTTACAAGTGAATTTAGCTTAAAGTAGTTGATTAAGCTGATTCTGATTTAACAGAATCCAATTTAAGTGAAAAAGAATATAGCACTAGCATCTGACCTTAATATTGATGGAAAAAATGATAGAAATTTTATTTCAGGCCTAGAAATTCAAAGGAATTAATTGAAGAAAGTTAATGCCTTCAGGAACATATGGTAGAGCAACTGGTCCTAACTGAGGATACGCAAGCTTCAAAGACAGAAACTGTAGCTTCAGATTCCTTGAAATTAAGGTGGGGTCTCAGGTGCAAGTAAAATTCGTCCTGGAGACAGATTCCACTGGTTTATGTAATTCCATAGCAGAAAGTGAAACTGCAAAGCAGAAGCTAGTGTGGTACAGATATTTTAAATAATGAATCAAAAAATGTATGACACTGAATAAGCCCATATGCAAAATATGACTAGGGTGCTGACAACATAGGGTTAAAAAGAAAAATAAAAATTAGAAAATTTTCTTTCAATAAATGAGGAAAAAAGGCACTAAAAAGCAGATATGGTGACAGGCTAGTATTGTCTCCTCTTTAGTTAGGAGAGGAAACTTGTGTTTAAGTGGTTGTAACTCACTGACATAAGAGGCAATACTTCTAAATGCCCCCTCTCCAAATCTGGGGAAACCAAACAGTGTTTACCTTTTTGGGGAGGCATGTTAACCAATTTTACATAAGTTCAAATGTAGTAAAAACTGGACAAATAACATTGGCTTAATTGGTGAGACCAAACAAGAACTATCCAGCTTCCTTCTTTTAGAAATCTTTGAGTTCCTGCCATATTCTTTGATAATAATAAGTAATGACTTATAACTATGACTTCCCTAGAGGCTCAGACAGTAAAGCGTCTGCCTACAATGTGGGAGACCTGAGTTCAATCCATGGGTCAGGAAGATCTCTTGGAGAAGGACACGACTCCAGTATTATTGCCTGGGAAAATCCCAGAGGAGCCTGGTAGGCTACAGTCCTTGGAGTCGCAAAGAGTCAGACACAACTGAGCGACTTCACTTCTTATAACTATACTTTTCACAAAGGAAAGGTATAGGGATTGGGGATGGCCATTTAATTAATTTGTTAGGCACAGTGGTATGGACATTGGTGAGTTTCAGAAATTTTGAACTTTTAGGTAAAGCATAACAGACTTAGTGCTCTCAAGGAAAATAGCACATCAGTTAGACACACTCTTATTCTTCCCAATCATGAATATCCCTTCTCAGTGAGAGGAAGAAATAAGAAATGGGAAGGGCATGAAAAAGCTATTATTTAACAAAAGCAGAATAATTTTATTTGGCACTTTATTTACATTAAGTTTGTGTCTCCCCATGTAATTAATAATGGTAAAATTTATAACCATCTTGGGAGTATCTCTATACTAATTTATTGGAGTACCTTAATGTTGCTACTTAATTTCATTATAAAAACTCTATTGTCATTTAATATAATGCATCAGGATATAATTTGGGATTGAATATAGAATAAGGACATGCAAAGAGTTGACTCACTGGAAAAGACTCTGATGCTGGGAGGGATTGGGGGCAGGAGGAGAAGGGGACAACAGGCATCACTGACTCGATGGACATGAGTCTGAGTGAACTCCGGGAGTTGGTGATGGACAGGGAGGCCTGGCATGGTGAGATTCATGGGGTCGCAAAGAGTAGGACACGACTGAGCGACTGAACTGAACTGGAATAAGTTTTCAGACTAAGATGAAAGTGGCAATAAATCTGACTTAATTATTGTTTACTATTCTGATGTAATTCAGAGTCAAGATTGATAGAAAGATATGGGCACATTTGAGAGACATTTGGGAGATAAAATAAAGAGAACCTGGAGTTGGATTTGGTGTGAACCATGAGGAAGAAGGTATCAAGATGACTCTTAGTTTTCCAACTTAAGAAAATGGATGGATGTGTGTTCCCTGGAAGAGAATGTGCTTTGGGACATAAGTACTGAGTTCTGTTAGTGCAAAATTTAACTGAAATCTCTGAAATACTGGATATAAAATTGGATATGTTTTTGGGTGCTGAAAGACAAGTCCTGGAGTGGATATATTAAATTAAAAGTTTTACATCCAATAAAGGAGGATGCTTTAGAAGCAAAAAAAATAAAATAAAATAAGCCCCTTCTCCAAAATAAGACTAAGTTAGGATCAAAAAGGATAAAGATTTAAAACTGAGAGAAGTTAGCTTTTCACCATTGAGAATGTTAGCTGTAGGTGTGTCATGTATGTCTTTTATTATGTTGAGGTACGTTTCCTCTATTCTCACTTTCTAGATAATTTTAACCATAAATCGGTGTTGAATTATGTCAAAAGCTTTTCTGCATCAATTGAGATGATCATAAGATTTCTATTCTTTAGTTTGCTAGTGTGGTGTATCACCCTGATTGATCTGCAGATACTGAAGAATCTTTATATCCCTGAGATAAACCTCACCTGATCATGGTGGACGATCCTTTTAATGTATAGTGGAATTCAGTTGGCTAGTATTTTCTTGAATATTTTTGCATATATGTTCATCAGTGTTATCAGCCTGTAAGTTTCAAAAAAAAAATGATATGTCTGTTTGGTTTTGGTGTCAGGGTGAGGGTGGTCTCATAGAATTAGCTTGGGAGTGCTCCTTCTTCTGTGATATTTTGAAATAGTTTCAGAAGGATAGGTGCTAACTCTTCTCTAAATCTTTTTTTTTTTTTTTTCCAGTTTTGGTCCATTTTATTAATCATTGTTCAAATAAGAAGTAAATACATAGAAAAATCAATAAATATGACTTAATTTTTCACCCTATTTTTCTAATAAGAAATTTTAACATTTATTAAAATAGAGTTTATGTTTTATAAATGGACTTCTATGCAATGTATTCAGTGTGGGGTCAAGGGACCAGCTGCCAGATCACAGACTATTACTATATTCAATTCAGTTCAGTCGCTAAATCTTTGCTAGAGTATTCCTGTGAAGCCATCCTGTCCTGGGCTTTTGTTTGTTGGGAGATTTTTAATCATAGTTTCAATTTCATTATTTGTGACTTATCAGTTCATGATTTTTATTTCTTCTTGGTTCGGTTTTAAAAGGTTACACTTTTCTAAGAATTTGTCCCTTTCTTCTATGTGTCCATTTTATTGCCATATAGTTGTTTGTAGTAGTCTCTTATGATTCTTTGCATTTCTGTAGTATCAGTTGTAGCTGATGTCAGAAGAGATGCTTGTATGATTTCAAGTTTCTTAAATTTACTGAGGTTCGATTTGTGGCCGAAGATGTGATCTATCCTAGAGAATGTTCCATGTGTACTTGAAAATGTTTTCTACTGCTTTAGGATGGAATGTTCTATAAATGTCAATTAAGTCTATCTGGTTAGAATATCAATTAAGGCCTATGTTTCCTTTTTGATTTCTGCCTGGATCATCTGTCTTTTGATAAGAGTGGGGTGTTAATGTCATCCATTATTATTGTGTTACTGTTGATTGCTCCTTTTATGGCCATTATTATTTGCCTTATAAATAGAAGTACTCCTATGTTGGTGCATATATATTTACAATCATAACTTTTTATTCTTTGATTAATTGTTTGATCATTATGTAGTTGTCTCTTGCAACATTTTTTTTTATTTTGAAGTCTATTTTGTCTGATATAAGTATTACTCTTCCAGCTTTATTTGATTTCCATTTCCATCGATTGTCTTTTTCCATCCCCTCATTTTAGTTTGTATGTGTCCTTAAATCTGAAGTAAGTTTCTTGTAGAGAGAATATATATGGGTCTTGTTTTCTTTTTTGTAATCCATTCAGCTACTCTATGTGTTTTGGTTGGAGCATTTAATCAGTTTTTATTTTTGGTAAATATAAATAGGAATGCTTTTATTACAATTTTTCAAATTGTTTTGAATTTGTCTTGAAGGTTTTTTCCCTCCCTTCCTCTTTTCTTTTCTTCTCTTGTGATTTGATGTCTATCTAGGATATACCATGTTATTCTATTGGAAAGCTCTGTACTGTCAACATAAATACACTACCCAAGGCAATATGCAGACTCAATGTAATCCCTGTCAAATTACCAATGTCATTTTTCACAAAGCTAGTACAAGAAATTCTAAATTTTTTCAGAATTTAGAATTTTAGTTTAGAATTCTAAATTCTAAACTAAATGTTCAAACACAGAAGATCCTGAATAACCAAAGCAATCTTGAAAAATAAAAATGGAACTGGAAAAATCAAATCCCATGACTTTAGACTATACTGAAACCTACATTAATCAAAATGGTATGTTACTGGCACAAAAACAGAAATACAGATCTATGTAACCAGATAGAAAACCCAGAAATAAACTCCTAAACCTATGGTCAACTAATCTATGTAAAGAGCAAAATATATACAATGGAGAAAAGACACTCTTTTCAGTAAGTATTGCTGGGAAATGGGACAGCTACTCGCGAAAAAAAAATGAAACTTGAAAAATCCCTAACACCATACACAAAAATTGAACTCTGTCAAAAATCTAAATGTAATGTTAGATACTGTAAAACTCTTTTAGGAAAACAAACAAAACACTTTGACATAAATCAGAGCAACATCATTTTTGATACACTCCTAGAGTAAATGAAATTTTAAAAAAGTAAAAAATATAAAATAAAACCTAATTAAACTTAAAAACTTCTGCACAGCAAAGGAAACCATTAAAAAATGAAAAGATAACCTATAGAATAGGAAAAACATTTGCAAATGAAAGACAGACAGTTGTTTAATCCCCAAAATATACAAAAAACTTGTGTAGCTCTATGTCAAAAAAAAGCAAACAATCCAATCAAAATATGGGCAAAAATCTAAATAGACACTTTGTTAAAGAAGATAAACAGATGACCAAAAAAGCAGATGAAAGGTAACTAACTATCAGAGAAAAGCAAATCAAAATTTCAATGAGGTATTATGTCACACTGGTCCTAAAAATCATCATGAAAAAATTTAAAAGCAATAAATGCGGAAGAATGTATGCAGAAAAGGGAACCATCCTACACTGGTAGTGGAAATGTAAATTGGTACAATTATTATGGTGAACAGTATGGAGTTTTCTTCAAAAAAATAAAAATAGGACTAATGTATGATTCAGGAATCACTCTGCATATATCCAAAGAAAACTCTAATTCAAAGCAATGCATTCATTCCAACAGTGATGGAAAGGATACAAAAGAAAAGAAAATGTTAACAATACAAGACAGTAAGGGGATAATGAGTAATGCAAATTTACTAAGAATAAAAAATTAAAATGTTAGTATGTTCATACATTAATAATTTGATTTATTAATTGCTATTGATCAGTCAATAAGTCATGTCTGACTCTTTGTAACCCCATGGACTGAAGCATGTCAGGCTTCCCTGTCCATCACCAATTTCCAGAGCTTGCTCAAACTCATGTCCATCGTCAGTGGTACCATCCAACCATCTTATCCTCTCTCATCCCCTTCTGCACCAGCCTTCAATCTTTCCCAGCATCAGGGTATTTTCCAATGAGTCAGTTCTTCTCATCAGGTATCCAAAGATTTGGAGCTTCAACATCTGCGGGGAGCGAGCTCCGCCCCTGGCAAAGGTCATGAGGAAGGAGGCTTGGCATACGCAAAGGCGGGATCAAGCCTCAGGAGTCTCCCTGGAAATTCTCGAGCAATCTACCCCCAAAACCAGAGTCTGCCTACTTTCTGCTTTGTGCTTTCACCTACACCTCTGACTTTACGGGGGGCTGTCCCCCACTACCTCTCTCTGAAAAAAGAGTTAGCTTACAGCTCCAGTTAATAATTCCTGGGTGTGACAGTGTTTCAACCTACAAACTCCCTTGGAAGTCCTCTAGCCTGCCTGAATAGGTTTTTCCGGCCACATGTGATTGCTCAGAGCCTCCAAACTGTGAGAGGCATGAGATGTTCTAAACTGTCTAAATACAGATTCCTTTGAGCAGTTAAAAGATTGATTAGAAATTGTATTGGTGAAGGTATTTTCACTTGTTGGGCCAATGTTTGCTGCTAAGTCTCCATATCCCTTACCTGCTGTGTCCCTGGCAGTGTATTGATTAATATAACTGGTGTAAATAGTAGCTTTAATGTTTGTAACCTGTGACCCTTGAGTTAATTCTTTTTCTTGTTATAGCCCACCACACCTTTGCTCTGTAGGAATGCAATTTTATCTAATGCTTTTGGAGGGTGGCGCTTGACTTATCACCTCTAGAGAAAAATAAGTTTTCTGAAGAAAGGGTCTTAAAATGTTAACAGGCCTCCGGGCCAGAAGATGATGCAAATCACCTAAGCTTTTGCATATGATAAGTTTGCAGGAAGAAAGCCTGGCTTGCTGCTTGACTCTACCCCTTCCCCCATTATCCTCTATGCATAACTTAAGGTATAAAAACTACTTTGGAAAATAAAGCGCGGGCCTTGTTCACTGAAACTTGGTCTCACCATGTCGTTCTTTCTTACCTTCTTACCTTTTTCTGGCTGAATTATTCACTGCCTCTTTTTCTCCACTCCACTGAATTTCCTCACTGAGCTATCCTTATTCCATTACTCTTTATATCCTTAATTAAAGTTTAATTAAGCAGTTGTTTCCTGATCCTCACCGACGCCGTCCCCGCTTCGAATTCCCTGGATCCACCGGGGCTGGACCCCGGCAAACATCAGTCCTTCAAATGAATATTCAGAGCTGATTTCCTTTATGATTGACTGGTTTGATCTCCTTGCTGTGCAAGGGACTCTCAAGTCTTCTCCAACATCACGGTTGAACAGCTTCAATTCTTCCACCCTCAGCCATCTTATGGTACAATTCTCACATTTGCACATGACTACTGGAAAAACCATAGCTTTGACTATATAGACTTTTGTCAGCAAAGTTATGTCTTTGTTTTTTAATACTCTGCTTAGGTTTGTCATAGCTTTCTTTCTAAAGAGCAAGCATTTTCTAATTTCATGACTGCAGTCACCATCTGCACTTATTTTTTGAGCTTCCTGGACTGTTGTATTCAGTGCTGATCCCACGGCAGACCACCGTTGACCCATGCCTCTGCAGGAGATTTCTGGAGACACACAGCCAAGTCTGGCTCAGTCTCTTGTGGGATCTCTGCTTCTTTCTCCTGGTTCCGGGTAGGAACAATGTTTTACTTGTGCCCTCCAAGAGTCTTCTCCAGTCCTGTGGAAATTCTGTAATCAAATCCCACTGGCCTTCAAAGTCAAATTCCCTGGGGGTTCTCAGTCCCTTTGCCAGATCCCCAGGTTGAGGATCTGTTGTAGGCCCTAGAACTTTTCCAACATGCGAGAGCTTCTTTGATACAATTGTTTTCCAGTTTGTGGATTGTCTGTTTGGTGGCTCTATTGTGGGGCTAATGGTGACCTCCTCCAAGAAGACTTTTGTCCCACACCGGACCTCCCAGCTCTACTGCAGCCAGAGCTCCTGTCCCTGTGGCAGGCCAGTGCTGATCTGTGCCTCCACAGAAAACACTCAAACACTTAAAGGAAGGTCTGCCTTAGTCTCTTGTGGGGTCTCTGTGCCCTCATGAGCACAAGGATTTGTGTGAGTTCTCTGAGCATCTCTGGCAGGTATGTGGTTTTGCTTCTAAACATGATTTTGCTCCTCCTACCATCTCGTTGGGGCTTCTCCTTTGCCCTTGGATGTGGGCTATCTTTTTTTGGTGGGATCCAACATTCTCCTGTCAATTGTTGTTTAGCAGCAAGCTGCAATTTTGGAGTTCTCACAGGAGATATGAGTGCACGTCCTTCTACTCCATAATGGTTATTATATTTTAGGTTTTGATTGCTAATTAGTGGAAGTCATAAACATTTACAGTCACTCAAATCATACTTTGTAAGATGTCTTCCATTCCTGGATTCAAAGATGGCTTTTATCATACTTCTCTGGTTTGTGTTGCATTTATTTCCTAATACTTCTAACTAATATTTTTCATAGTTTATTTCTTTTGTCATCATAACTGAACTTCTTACTCCACAAAGTACTCATGTGAAGTAGGCTGACTTCAAATATTCTCATATTTTAAAACATGTTCAGGAAGGAAAGATGGAACTGAAAATAACTGGTAACTCAAGCCACTGTATTATATCGATTTTAATTATATTTGGAGAATAAACTACATCTTGACAATATGTTGTCAATATAGTAAATATTGATACTACTTAATAGTTGTCATTAAATTTAATGGCAGTTATCACAATGTCTCTATAATTTGTTAAACTGAGAGGAAATTTAATTCATTTAATTTCTTAAGTCATATTTTCAAGCTAAATATTTAGCATAATTCCTGAATTCACTCATTTTCAGAGTAGATAACTTGAAAGTACAAAATTAAAAAGATAATGCTTAATTATTTTGATGATCACACGTACATTTTAAGTAGGCCATTCATATCGAGTCTTGTGATCTAGAAAGCAGTTTCAAAAATGAATCCATTAATCTCAGTATCCTGGTACAATAGTTGTATATTTTTATAGCACAATAACCAGTAAGTAAGTTGCCAAACACTCATTGTTAATGAATGGTGAAGCCAATATCAAGAATCTAGTTTTCTGAGTCCATAAAGTATATATATGGTTAACAAAAAGTAAAGTGTCTATTTCTTTAAAATTATTACTGACACTAGATCATTAATATATGCTCAGTTTTAAAAATTATGATCAAAAACACTAAAGATATAATTTAGGGGAAGATGTACATTTACACATTCACCATTTTAGTAACTATTCATACTCTCAGAACACTGAAATTTCAGAAATGATGCTTAAAATCTACAACTTAAACACATTAAAAATCCTTCAGTAACATTCTTTTTTACCTAGAATAAACTAAAAACTTTTTGAAATGACCTATAAATCTCTTTATTTCAGACCTCTTCCTATTTATGTTAATTGGGATTGGTTTTTGCACTTAAACAGGAAATCCTAAAGTAACAATGATTTTAATAAACAATAAAGTATTTATTTCCTACTTAACCCCAAGGTAAAAAGCACAGGGTTCACATATGAGATGCATGAATTTATTAGCACTTCATAGTTCTTATACTCACCATTCTGTTATATCTTGTATGGGGCCCTCAGCTTGATGGCCCAAGGTGGTTATTAGATCATCTTTATTTTTAAGATAGAGTTAAGAGTAGAAGTAGAATAATGTATCAAGAAAAATCTTGGAATTCTGTCACTAGAGGAGAATGAAAATAAAGGCAACGAGCAGTCTATGTTCCACTATTTTTACTAATCGCCCATGTTATTCTACTTCTTAATCACTTGTTTTCCATCCATTTTGCCTTTTTGTAAGTTCCTTCAATAGACTCACTTTCTGCCTTGGCTTTTCCAACATTGCTCAAAAACACATTCCACAATTATATATATGATTTGTTTTTGTTCATCTTTTGAATAACAGCAAAATATGATTTTCAATGTTTTTAATATCTTTTTGATGTATGTGAAATCACATTTTATATTTAATTACTGTAACATTTTATCTCATTCACTTTTATGAGCACTCTATTCATATTTGACAGCACATTAATTTTTAATTATAGATTCAATATATATATATATATATCTTTACAGGTGTACACAGAATTAAAAATAGGTATATAAACATGTGTATAGGTATGATCACATAGACTGTTAAAGGAGAGATCACATAGACTATCAAAGGATAGATCCACTGTCAAAGACAAAGACTCATTATTCTCTTTGTCTTTAATTGTCTCTCTTTTTTTTTCATCTAAAGGAGTTTGGGTAAACAGAGATAACAGCTAACTATGATCATAAACACACACAAATACACACAATTTTATAGGCATAGAAAGTATTATCTTTCATCACCAGTTCCCCAAACTCCAGTTCCCTCAGGACAAGGTAAAGAGGACAAAGTGATATCTGTGTATACAGTGGACAATATAACAGAAAAAGATTATTTAGATTAGGAAATCTCTATATTTTATAATAGACAGTAAGCATGCCAATCTTTTTGGAGAAGAAAATGGCAACCCATTCCAGTATTCCTGTCAGGAGAATCCCATGGACAGAGGGGCATGGTAGTCCACAGTCCATGGGACACAAGAGTCAGACACGACCGAGCAACTAATATACACATGCCAACTCTTTGTTCTGAAGGGAGACATTACCTTATTATATCAGAGTATTTTTTTTTAATTTATTGGAGTGTAGCTGATTTACAGTGTGTCTTAGTTTCTGCTGTACAACACTGTGAATCTGTTATACATATATCCACCCTTAAAAAAAAATTGTTCCCCATATATGTCTATGCAGTTATAATACATTCACCTTGTTTCCAGGGAATACACTATCATTTTCTTCCCAGGCATTTTGCTGTACTAATATTCTTGAAAAAATAGTTTGCATCAAAGGGCTATTAATGCCTCTTTCATGGATGTGCAAAAGCTTACAGGTAATTATCTCACATTAATATGCACATTATAGGGAATTGGAATGCAAAAGTAGGAAGTCAAGAAACACCTGGAGTAACAGGCAAATTTGGCCTTGGAATACAGAATGAAGCAGGGCAAAGGCTAATAGAGTTTTGCCAAGAGAATGCACTGGTCATAGCAAACACCCTCTTCCAACAACACAAGAGAAGACTTTAAACATGGACCATGTACACTAGATGGTCAACACTGAAATCAGATTGATTATATTCTTAGAAGCCAAAGATGGAAAATCTCTATACAGTCAGCAAAAACAAGACCAGGTGCAGACTGTGGCTCACATCATGAATTTCTTATTGGCAAATTCAGACTGAAATTGAAGAAAGTAGGGAAATCCACTAGACCATTCAGGTATGACTTAAAACAAATTCTTTATGATTATACAGTGGAAGTGAGAAACAGATTTAAGGGACTAGATCTGATAGATAGAGTGCCTGATGAACTATGGAATGAGGTTCGTGACACTGTACAGGAGACAGAGATCAAGACCATCCCCATGGAAAAGAAATGCAAAAAAGCAAAATGACTGTCTGGGGAGGCCTTACAAATAGCTGTGAAAAGAAGAGAAGTGAAAAGCAAAGGAGAAAAGGAGTGATATAAACATCTTAATGCAGAGTTCCAAAGAATAGCAAGAAGAGATAAGAAAGCCTTCCTCAGCGATAAATGCAAAGAAATAGAAGAAAACAACAGAATGGGAAAGACTAGAGATCTCTTCAAGAAAATTAGAGATACCAAGGGAACATTTCATGCAAAGATGGGCTCGATAAAGGACAGAAATGGTATGGACCTAACAGAAGCAGAAAATATTAAGAAGAGGTGGCAAGAATACACAGAAGAACTGTACAAAAAAGATCTTCACGACCCAGATAATCATGAAGGTGTGATCACTCACCTAGAGCCAGACATCCTGGAATGTGAAGTCAAGTGGGCCTAAGAAAGCATCACTACAAACAAAGCTAGTGGAGGTGATGGAATTCCAGTTGAGTTATTTCAAATCCTGGAAGATGATGCTGTGAAAGTGCTGCACTCAATATGCCAGCAAATTTGGAAAACTCAGCAGTGGCAACAGGACTGGAAAATGTCAGTTTTCATTCCATTCCCAAAGAAAGGCAATGCCAAAGAGTGGTCAAACTACTGCACAATTGCACTCATCTCACACGCTAGTAAAGTAATGCTCAAGACTTCCAAGGCAGACTTCATCAATACATGAACCGTTAACTTCCAGATGTTCAAGCTGGTTTTAGAAAAGACAGAGGAACCAGAGATCAAATTGCCAACATCTGCTAGATCATCGAAAAAGCAAGAGAGTTTCAGAAAAACATCTATTTCTGCTTTATTGACTATGTCAAAGACTTTGACTGTGTGGATCACAATAAACTGTAGAAAGTTTTGAAAGAGATGGGAATACCAGACCACGTGACCTGCCTCTTGAGAAATCTGTGTGCTGGTCCCGAAGCAACAGTTAGAACTGGACATGGAACAACAGACTGGTTCCAAATAGGAAAAAGAGTACTTCACAGCTGTATATTGTCACCCTGCTTATTTAATTTATATGCAGAGTACATCATGAAAAACACTGGTCTGGAAGAAGCACAAGCCGGAACCAACATGGCTGGGAAAAATATCAGTAACCTCAGATATGCAGATGACACCACCCTTATGGCAGAAACTGAAGAGGAACTCAAAAGCCTCTTGATGAAAGTGAAAGAGAAGAGTGAAAAAGTTGACTTAAAGCTCAACATTCAGAAAACAAAGATCATGGCATCTGGTCCCATCACTTCATGGGAAATAGATGGGGAAACAGTGTCAGACTTTATTTTTGGGGGGCTCCAAAATCACTGCAGATGGTGACTGCAGCCATGAGATTAAAAGATGCTTACTCCTTGGAAGGAAAGTTATGACCAACCTAGATAGCATATTGAAAGGCAGAGACATTTCTTTGCCAACAAAGGTCCATCTAGTCGAGGCTATGGTTTTTCCTGTGGTCATGTATGGATATGAGAGTTGGACTGTAAACAAAGCTGAGCATCGAAGAGTTGATGCTTTTGAACTGTGGTGTTGGAGAAGAATCTTGAGAGTCCCCTGGACTGCAAGGAGATCCAACCAGTCCATCCTAAAGGAGCTCAGTCCTGGGTGTTCTTTGGAAGGACTGATGCTAAAGCTGAAATTCCAATACTTTGGCTACTTCATGCAAAGAGCTGACTCATTGGAACAGACTCTGATGCTGGGAGAGGTTGTGGGCAGGAGGAGAAGGGGACGATAGAGGATGAGATGGCTGGATGGCATCTGTGACTCGATGGACATGAGTTTCGGTGAACTCCAGGAGTTGGTGATGGACAGGAAGGCCTGGCATGTTGCAATTCATGGGGTCACAAACAGTTGGAAGAGACTGAGTGACTGAACTGAACTGAAATGAATATGCAAAGATGCTCGGGACTTTTAAATCATAGGGAGATTAAAATGCTGGATGAGGAAGACACTGAGAAACACAGTAAAAAATACTTCTGCCCGTGGAGCAACTTTTGCTGAAAACAATGTGGAGACTGGCACAAAATCTCTGCTAAAACCAAGACTGTGAAGAAAGATCCACATAGAGTCAGGTAGAAGAAATAGTGGGTCAGGACCCATGTCCCTACCAGAAGACTCAGAATAGGAGTGGGATTCACAGGCTCAGGGATCTTTCCTGGAGTGGAACAAATTTGTGAGACACATGTTGGGCATTTCAGCCTTGGGAATCTGACACCAAGGAGATGACTTCTTTTAGCTGATTTTAAAATCAAAAGGATTTATCAGAAAGAGAAGTGCAAAATACTGAGACTTTAATCATTAAGAATAAACACACTATTGCATACTCTAAATAATAAGGTGGAGAAAGTAGACTGAAACTCGTTAAAGCTCTGATGGACTTGCAAGGACCTTCTCATCATGCATTTTGGCCAACACTAGGCACTGCACCAGCCCCTCCTCAGCCAGTGAGGCTACCCTTTGTACTGTGGGTTATAGGGAGGGTTGTTCACTTAAAGACAATAAAATCAATTTTCACCCAAACCTCAAGGCTTCTGCTCCAGCATCTCAGGCCCCAATCACACCCTTGATAGGACAGGGATTGCCATAGAGCGAGCATCAGAGAAGCCATAGCTCACTTCTGGCTCAGATTCTAGCCTTCTGTTTCCAACTTACCAAAGTGGCAGCTGCCAGCACACACTGGAAAAAGATATAGCAAATTCTCACTTAAGATCCAGGTCTCCCACCACAGCTATTTGAGCACAGGCAAGTTTCAAAGCAATGCTCCCTCAGAGACACATGCCTTCAAGACAGGATTCATAACCATTTCACATAATTTCACAAAGAAAGAGAATGTCAGACAAAACAAGAAGACAGAAGAATATGTTTCAAATGAAAGAATAAGGAAAAACTCTAATGCAACAGAGATAAATAATTTGCCAGATTAAGAGTTCAAAGTATTAACAATAAGAATGCTAATGAAACTTGGGAAAGAATAGATGAACACAGTGAGGTTTTTAACAAAGAACTAGAAAGTATGAAAAAGAACCTGTCAGATCTGAAGAATACAATAACTGAATTGAAAAAATACACTAGAAGAAATTAACAAAAGACTAGGTGATAAAGAAGGATGCATAGGTGATCTAGAAGATAAAGTTATGGAAATCACCCAGTAAAAACAATAAAGAGATACCAATTTTTTTTTTAAATGAAGATAGTTTTAAGGGACTTCTGGAATAATACCAAGCTTATCAACATTTGCAATATAGGGTATACAGAAGTAGATGAAAGAAAGGAGTAGAAAATATATTTTACAAAATTATGACTAAAAGCTTCCTGAATCTGAAGAAAGAAACAGATTACCAGGTACAGAAATGAGAGTCTCAAACAACGAGACAAAGACCAACACCAAGACATATCAGAATTAAAATGGTGAAAGTTAAATACAATGAGAGCATTTTAAGGGCAGCAAGAGGAAAAAAAAAAAAAAAAGCCACATACACAGGAACCCCCATAAGATATCTACTGAATTTTCTGCCAAAAAAAATGATGATAAGAAAAGACTGCAGTGATATATTTAAGTGCTGCAGTGGAAAAACAACATAGGAGACTCTACCCAGCAAGGTTATCATCCAAAATTCAAGGAGGAATAAAAAAACTTTCAGACAAGCAAGCAAAAACTAAGAGTCTATCAATACTAAACCTACTTTATAAGAACTATTAAAGTCTTTTTTAATTAGAGAATAATAGTTATAATAAGAAGTTAAGAATTTATAGAAAATTAAAAATCCAAGTAATAAGGACAAATATACAGTAAAGGCTGTGAATCAACCACATAAATGAGCTACTATGAAGATTAAAAGATTGCATAATCATCTTTAACTACAATAAATTGTTAATTATACACATTAAAATATAAAATATGTCATCAAAAACACGAAATGTTGAGGAGAGTAAAAGTGTGAATGAGATCTCTTAGAGAATCAATCAGTTCGGTTCAGTACTCAGTCGTGTCCGACTCTTTGCGACCCCATGAATCCCAGCACGCCAGGCCTTCCTGTCCATCAGTAACTCCTGGAGTTCACTCAGACTCACGTCCATCGAGTCAGTGATGCCATCCAGCCATCTCACCCTCTGTCATCCCCTTCTCTTGCCCCCAATTCCTCCCAGCATCAGAGTCTTTTCCAATGAGTCAACTCTTCGCATGAGGTGGCCAAAGTACTGGAGTTTCAGCTTTAGCATCCATAGAAATTCCAGGGCTGATCTCCTTCAGAGTGGACTGGTTGGATCTCCTTGCAGTCCGAGGGACTCTCAAGAGTCTTCTCCAACATCACAGTTCAAAAGCATCAATTCTTTGGTGCTCAGCTTTCTTCACGGTCCAACTCTCACATCCATACATGACCACAGGAAAAACCATAGACGGTTTGCCAACATTACTTTGCCAACAAAGTAATGTCTCTGCTTTTCAATATGCTATCTAGGTTGGTCATAACTTTCCTTCCAAGGAGTAAGCGTCTTTTAATTTCATGGCTGCAGTCACCATCTGCAGTGATTTTGGAGCCCTAAAAAATAAAGTCTGACACTGTTTCCCCATCTATTTCCCATGAAGTGATGAGACCGGATGCCATGATCTTCATTTTCTGAATGTTGGGCTTTAAGCCAACTTTTTCACTGTCCACTTTCACTTTCATCAAGAGGCTTTTTAGTTCCTCTTCACTTTCTACCATAAGGTGGTGTCATCTGCATATCTGAGGTTATTGATATTTCTCCCAGCAATCTTGATTCCAGCTTGTGTTTCTTCCAGTCCAGCATTTCTCATGATGTACCCTGCATAGAAGTTAAATAAGCAGGGTGACAATATACAGCCTTGATGTACTCCTTTTCAATGTTTGAACTTAAATGAGTACACATATTCACCCATAGTAACCACATATCAAAAACCTACATTAGAATTAGAGAGAAAGAACACAAGGATAACACTAAAAAAAAAAAAGGATCAAATCACAAGGGAAGCAACTCAGGAGGGAAAAAACAGAGAACTACAAAACATGAGTTTCAAAATGGCAATAAATACATATCTATTAATAATCACTTTAAATGTCAGTGTGTTAGAAGCTCCAAATAACAGATGTTTGTGAGGGAGATGCAAAATAATATTTCCTGCCAACTGCAAACACAAATGAAAAGAAGGCTGGGACAGCAATGTTGACATCAGACAAAGTGTACTAAAGTCTGTAAGAAAAGACAAAATATTATATAATGATAATGGCATCAATACTAGTAGAAGATATAACCTTTCTTATAAAATACATTTGCACTTAATGTAAGAGCAACTACATATATAGGTAAAATATTAACATGCATTATGGGAAAAAATGACTATAATATTAGGAGATTTCAACACCCCATTTCAAAGTGGTGTCAATAAATCACTTTGCCAACATACGTTCACATAGTAGTTGCTAAAGCTGTAGCTCCAATACTTTGACTACCTAATGCAAACAGCCAACTCATTGGAGAAAACTATGATGCTGGGAAAGATTTAAGAAGAAGGGAGTGGTAAAGGATGAGATGTTTAGATAGCATCACCAACTCAGTGGATATGAATTTGTGCAAACTCTGGGAAATAATGGAAGACAGAGAAGTGTGGCATGCTACAATCCATGGGGTCTCAAAGAGTATAATACGATTCTTGACAGAACAACAACAATTATTCAGCCATAAAAAAAAAAAAAAAATTGCCACTTGTAACAATATGAATAGATCTGGAGGACATTATGCTTAATGAAATAAGTCAGATGGAGAAAGACAAATACTTTATATTATCACATATATGTGCAATTAAAAAAAAGAAAGCAAATGCATGAATATAACAAAACAGAAGCAGACTCATATATAGTAAACAAACTAGTGGTTAACAGTTGGAAGAGGGATGTGAGAGGGGCAGGATTTGGGAAGAGTATAAAGAAATTCAAAATTCTATGTAAAATAAATAAGATAGGGATGTCTCTGTTGGCCCAGTGTTTAAGAATCTGCTTGGCATTGTAGGGGACATGGGTTCAATTCTAGTCAGGGAACTAAAATGGCACATGCCATGGAGCAGCTAAGCTTGCTACCACAAGTAGAAAGCCTGTGTGCTGTAACTAAAACCTGACACAGCCAAATATATAAATAAATTTATATGTATTTAAAGAAATAAGATACAATGATGTACAGCATAGATAATATAGCCAATATTTCATAGTAACTTTAAACAGAGTATAATCTATAGAAATATTGATTCATTATGTTATAAACCTTTAATGTAATGCAATAAACTAATTATAATAAAATATGCAAATATGCTTACTAAAATTGGACATCAATATAAATACTATAATATAAACATCTAATAACTTAGAAAACACCTACTGGGATGACCCAGAGGGATGGTATGGGGAGGGGAGGTAGGAGGGGGGTTCAGGATGGGGAACACATGTACACCTATGGCTGATGCATGTTGATGTATGGCAAAACCAATACATTATTGTAAAGTAAAAAAAATAATAATAATAATAAAATAGAATACAGCTTAAAAAAGAAAAAAAAAACTAAAACAGCTGTAAGTTAAATATTAAAAAAAAAAACATTTAAATTAAAAAAAAAAAAAAACCTAAATTTAGGTGCTTTTTATATAAAATACTTAAAAGTGTGAAAGAAAGTACAGCCAGTGAGCATCAAGGTGGGATTAGTGGCTGAATATGTGCTTTTATTTTTAATATTTCTTTCTTTCTGTATTTAGAGGCATCAATGACTTAATGGATGAAGAAGCTTATGGATTTGAAGCAAGGTCCTGGAGTCACATCCTACCATGTGTGGTGAATGGCAGGCAGGACATGGTGGCAGTCTTTACTCCTGTTGGGGAAGGGAAGATTACCTATTATAGGAAAATTGAAGTCAGGTGGGCTTGTTATTTACTAGGGCAGCCAATATAGGGGCATGCTCTTGACCACCCCATTGATTAGCTATTATTAGTTGATCCCTGGGGCAAGTAAGTAGGATGGTCAGTAATGTGAATAGGGCATAGGAAAATCACTGCAGATGGTGACTGCAGCCATGAAATTAAAAGACGCTTACTCCTTGGAAGGAAAGTTATGACCAACCTAGATAGCATATTCAAAAGCAGAGACATTACTTTGCCAACAAAGGTCCGTCTAGTCAAGGCTATGGTTTTTCCAGTGGTCATGTATGGATGTGAGAGTTGGACTGTGAAGAAGGCTGAGCACCGAAGAATTGATGCTTTTGAACTGTGGTGTTGGAGAAGACTCTTGAGAGTCCCTTGGACTGCAAGGAGATCCAACCAGTCCATTCTGAAGGAGATCAGCCCTGGGATTTCTTTGGAAGGAATGATGCTAAAGCTGAAACTCCAGTGCTTTGGCTACCTCATGCGAAGAGTTGACTCATTGGAAAAGACTCTGATACTGGGAGGGATTGGGGGCAAGAGGAGAAGGGGATGACAGAGGATGAGATGGCTGGATGGCATCACTGACTCAATGGAAGTGAATCTGGGTGAACTCCGGGAGTTGGTGATGGACAGGGAGGCCTGGCATGCTGAGATTCATGGGGTTGCAGAGAGTCGGACACGACTGAGTGACTGAACTAAACTGAAAGCAGGCACTGGTCAGACAGGGGATATACAGAGAGCAAGAAAACCACCATCTTGAGTAGCCTGACCATACAATCCACCCTTGAATATTATGCATGATCCTTTAATCTTGGTCCATTCCTCTTCTGTGCTATCTCTAAGGTGAGGTATGTTGGGGACACTGCAACCAGATACCACAAATAAAATACAGATAGCTGCAGCCAAAGAGTATCAAGAGTAAGTTACACCTAGTATGCTCAGAACAGTCATTTGCCAGGATATGGGCAAATTTTGGAGCCAAGTGCTTACCGGGTCAATGGAAAGGGGGCCAATAGCAGCAGTGCCTTCCCCTGTTTTAAGGGAGGAAAGGCCAGCCTTGGTTTTCACAATCCCAGAGCAACTCACACAGGGAGGGGAAGCTCAGCTTTAAAAGAAACATCTTGGTGGCCTAGCCAGGAGTCAGCAGTCACAGTATAGGTCTGCCAAAGCAGATATACAATATATGTGTGAAAGACCACAAAACAAGCTTCTCTGGTCAGTAAAATTTAAGTTAAGTCAAGCTAAGTTTCCCATACCTCAATACATGCAGATTTCTTTTTTCATTATTTCCCTTTTGATTTCAACTCTTCCAATAGAAAGCATTGATGACCTCAATGCTAGGGTGCTGGCTTTTAAGAAAAATGTGCATTAATCTTTTTTAAACACCATCCTTGTAGAGAAGGGGGACAAAAAGAAGCAAATGTAGAAAAATATGGGAAACCTATTTAAAATGTGTTCATTTCCCCCGTAGCCCTCAACTCCCCCATCATGCAACACAAAATTAGTGCAGCTCATGTTTTCATCAAAATTCCACTGTAACTCAAAAAGCAATATGGCTGGAAGTCTCCTGGTCCCTACATGGGAGTGTAGTTTTTATAGATATTAAACAAAAATCTCTAAATTAAATTTGCCTTTATATATTCTTTTAAAATATAAAAGCCTCTGGCCCCAGGCAGCCGCCCTCCAAGGCCTCCAGTGTCGGTAATGTGACAGTCTACTTTTTGCTTCAAGTTTTAACAAAAATAAAACTGTAGTTCCATGGTTAACTGCACTTGGTAATTTAGAGGAGCATTCTTCAATATAACCAGGTTCAGCTGGTTAGGCAGTTAAAATAGGAAAAAAAGGTCTAAGATGGCAGGTAGAGAAAGTGGCAAGTAGAAGAACCATGTGGAGGGCAAACAAAGGAAAGAAAACCTATGAAAGAGGAAGCCACAGACTGGAATGAAAGCCTCTGGGCAGGAAAACGCTTAGGCACACCGACTTCCGTGATTGGCCTGAGCATACGTTCTCTTTCAGTTCCTTTCTCTGTTTGGTCTTGGGTATAAGCCCAATTTTGCATGTACTAGCTCCACCAATAGTTGGGCTGCACCCCACAGGCCTACAAGGCCAGTACTTGCCCAGTTTTATGACTGAAGAAAGAGTCTGGAATCGGCAGTAGCAACATCAGTGGTGTAATGGGTGGGGGAGCCTACACATCTGAAGCAAGATCCTGGACCAGTAACCACCTTCTGTCGTGGACAGCAGGAAAGACATGGTGACAGTCTTCCCTGTAAATTTCCCTATATGGAAATCAGTATAGGAGACAAATTACAGG
This sequence comes from Bos mutus, assembly GCF_027580195.1. Taxonomy (NCBI): domain Eukaryota; kingdom Metazoa; phylum Chordata; class Mammalia; order Artiodactyla; family Bovidae; genus Bos; species Bos mutus. The sequence continues at coordinate 68,055,713 of NC_091631.1, read as the reverse complement.
ATTATTGCACAATTGTTTCTTTGTTTATCTAACACTTCTGCCACCACTGGAAATTTTAATCTGTTTATTTTTAATCTTTAAATTAAACAAAATTAATCCCTTAATTTGTAATTGTTTATTGCAGCCACATGTCAATCAAGAAAGATGTCATATTCTTATATGACTCCTAACTTCTGGGATTTTGGTTATTTTTGTAAGCATAGCAGTTTAAGCTACTTTGAATAATCACCACTTCCAAAGACCCTCTCCCCTGGCTGCAAGAGGTTAACCAAAAATAGGGAACTATTTACCACAGAGAAGTATGGCCTGAGGAAATAATGAATACTGACTGTGAGCAACTGGATTTGTCAATTGGAAATTTATCAGTTCTATAGAGAAAGCTGCTTCTCAGTAAGTGATGAAATGTCTCACTTCATTTTTAATGTTTGACTGCTGACAGTTTTCAGCACTCATTTCTCCCCCTTTTCCACTCAGCTCATATCTGGAAAGAGTACACCTGGACAATCTGATAGAAAAATCCCATTGCTCCCTTTTTGATACATTTTTGTTGTCACTAAGTCACGTCTGATTCTTTGCAACCCCGTGGACTGCAGCACAGCAGGACTGCAGACTGCAGCACCTGTCCTCCACTATCTCCTGGAATTTGCTGAAACTTATCTCCATTGAGCCAGCGATGCCATCCAACCATTTCATCCTCTGTTGCCCGCTTCTCCTCAGTCTTTTCCAGCATCAGTGTCTTCTAATGAGTCTGCTCTTCGCATCAGGAGGCCAGCATTTTGCAAACCCCATCGATCCCAAACCCATGTAGGAATCCTAACTCCAGCAACCAGTGGAATATAAGCACAATAAAATTTGAAACCTCTTGGTTCTTCTTTCACTTAAGTCAAAGTATGCTGATTCCATTCTCTCCAGAATGCCTCAGGTGATATCTTTTCAAATTCTTTTGGGCTGCATGTTATGTCATCAGGCTGAACATGTAAATGAATTTTGAGTGAGAAAGTGATCTGTCCTCCAGCAAACTGCAAGACACATTATAGTAAAGATGGAAGCCATACTAATAGGGTTAAGAACACAAAATATGTAGTGAAGCAGTAGAGAAGTAAAGAAAAATCTGGGAATAAATCTTGAGGTGAAGTGAAAAATAGGAGATACACTGCAATATCTGTGAAAAAGTAGTCATATTACGGGCATCTTTTTTAAAAGAATGGAGAAAACCTTTTTAAAATTGTCTTTAATTGTGAGATTGTCATCTGAGTTGACACCTGGATAACTATATCAAAACAAAATGATGAATGGGTTCATTTGTGAGTTTTGGTAATGAATTCTTATAGGTGGTTATATTTGCAATAGGTCTTATTAAGAAAAAAAAAAGAATGAAATCTTTGGTTTACTTTGAAATGAGGACAGTGAAATTGTATTCTGGACTTTTCAGATTAAAGACAAAATCAAAATAAAATTAGATGAGCATTCCAAAAGCATAGTAAGGAGCTTACTTGTCAATCCAGTAATTGATAATAACCATAGAATAATTTTAAATCATAGCCCTAAGATAATTAATATATAGAATGATGAATAATTGATATATAAAGAATAATTAATAGTGATGGAATAATTATAAATTATAAATCATAAATCAAAAATGCTGTGTTTTACCTTGATCACATCAGCTTCAGATTAAGTTTCTGTCTATCCCATTCTACTGAATACTAGGGAAGGGAAAAAAGAGCTAATTAAATGTAGTAACTGTAGTTTTACTACAGTTTTACAAACTAGTGACAGAAGAATATGATTATTATTAGGGAGTATTTGAAATCTAATGGATGCAAAATATTCTCCAGAGACCAATAAGTTATCCCTAGGATATAAGATTTCAAAATAATTTTGTGGTGAAAATTCACCAAAGACATTTAATCAGCATTGCTGCTGCTGCTGCTAAGTTGCTTCAGTTGTGTCTGACTCTGTGCAACCCCAGAGACAGCAGCCCACCAGGCTCCCCTGTCCCTGGGATTCTCCAGGCAAGAACACTGGAGTGGGTTGCCATTTCCTTCTCCAATGCATGAAAGTGAAAAGTGCAAGTGAAGTCGCTGAGTCGTGTACAACTCTTTGCGACCCCATGGACTGCAGCCTACCAGGCTCCCCCGCACACGGGATTTTCCAGGCAAGAATACTGGAGTGGGATGCATCACTTTTATCAGTGGGTAAGGGTCCTGGGAATAATAGATACAAATTCAGGATGAAAAATAGCACATTCAGAATGAAAAATAATACAGACATGTTGAAGGTGAGAGCAATGAGTTCCTGAAAGTTTGTTACGAATTATATTTTAAAGGTTACTCAGACATCAACTAGGTTTTGGCAAAGATTAATTTTCTCACAAATAATATGACTGTATAATACAGGTGTGCTCAGTTTGTCCTTTTGTGCTGAGAGGCAGGGAGAAAAGAAGAGAGAGAGATGACAGACAGAAAGGTGGGGAGGGAGGTAGAGAGAGAAAAAGGACTGGTAGAGAGATACATATATAGATAAAGAAAACTGGGTGTTAACATATTCTGTGAACAGTATGATATAATTTGGATCTAGGAGCAAGGAAAGAAAATGTGGTATATAAAATTACCTTGAATAATTCATGACTAGTTCAGTTCAGTTCAGTCACTCAGTTGGGTCCGACTGTTTGCGACTCCATGAACCACAGCACACCAGACCTCCCTGTCCATCACCAACTCCTGGAGTCCACCCAAACCCATGTCCATCATGTTGGTGATGTCATCCAACCATCTCATCCTCTGTTGTCCCCTTCTCCTCCTGCCCTCAATCTTTCCCAGCATGAGGGTTTTTTCAAATGAGTCAGCTTTTCGCATCAGGTGGTCAAGTATTGGAGCTACAGATTCAACATCAGTCCTTCCAAAGAATACCCAGGACTGATGTTCTTTAGGATGGACTGGTTGGATCTCCTTGGTGTCCAAGGGACTCTCAAGAGTCTTCTCCAACACCACAGTTCAAAAGCATCAATTCTTTGGCACTCAGCATTCTTTGGAGTCCCACTTTCACATCCATACATGACCACTGGAAAAACCATAGCCTTGACTAGATGGACCATTGTTGACAAAGTCATATCTCTGCTTTTTAATATACTGACTAGATTGGTCATAACTTTCCTTCCAAGGAGTAAGCGTCTTTTAATTTCATGGCTGCAATCACCATCTGCAGTGATTTTGGAGCCCAGAAAAATAAAGTCAACCCCTGTTTCCACTGTTTACCCATCTATTTCCCATGAAGTGATGGGACAGATGCCATGGTCTTAGTTTTCTGAATGTTGAGCTTTAAGCCAACTTTTTCACTCTCCTCTTTCACTTTCATCAAGAGGCTCTTTAGTTCTTCTTCACTTTCTGCCATAAGGGTGGCATCATCTGTATATCTGAGGTTATTGATATTTCTCCCAGCAATCTTGATTCTAGCTTGTGCTTCCTCCAGCCCAGCATTTCTCATGATGTACTCTGCATATAAGTTAAATAAGCAGGGTGACAATATACAGCCTTGAAGTACTCCTTTTCCTATTTGAAACCAGTCTGTTGTTCCATGTCCAGTTCTAACTGTTGCTTCCTGACCTGCATACAGGTTTCTCAAGAGGCAGGTCAAATGGTCTGGTATTCCCATCTCTTTCAGAATTTTCCAGTTTATTATGATGACCTGGTTAGGAAATACAATAAAATTTAGTGTTTTGTTGCAGTTTGGGCTTTGTTTATTTTCTTCCTATGGAGATTTTCTCATTTCTGTCAAGATGAAGAAAAACACACTCCATGGGGAATGGGTACAAAAGGCATTACTTACCCAGGGAGTCTAGAGGATTCCAGGATCTCCAATACACTCTTTAGAGAATTGTACTATGCTCCTAGTTTCTGGTAATAATGTTTCTTAATAACTTACATTTCTACTGAGCCTCTACTCTGTATTAGAATTTTCAGTGGCCATTGGAGCTGTCTACATAAAATTTTGGAGAAACAGCTAGCTGGCCTTCCCTGGGGGGAAAAAAAAAAAAAAACACTGATATCCTTCTATATTGCATTGATAGCAGGAAACTGAGAAAAATAGATTATAGATAAATCAATAACAGTTCCCTGTTTTAAATTTGGACTAGGCTACTGATGAAATTAAAAGCTGCTTGCTCTTTGGGAGAAAAGCTATGACAAATCTAGACTGCATATTAAAAAGCAGAGACATTACTTTGCTGACAAAGGTCCATCTAGTCAAAGCTATAGTCATGTATGGATATGAGAGTTGGACCTTAAAGAAAGTTGAGTTACGAAGAACTGATGCTTTTGAACTGTGGTTTGGAGAAGACTCTTGAGAGTCCCTTGGACTGCAAGGAGATCCAACCAGTCCATCTTAAAGGAAATCAGTCTTGAATATTCATTGGAAGGAGTGATGCTGAGGCTGAAGCTCCAGTACTTTGACCACCTGATGTGAAGAACTGACTCATTGGAAAAGACTCTGATGCTGGCAAATATTGAAGGTTGGAAGAGAAGGGGACGACAGAGGATGAGATGGTTGGATGGCTCATCGACTCAATGGACATTAGTTTGAGCAAGCTTGGGAGTTGGTGATGGATAGGGAGGCTGGCGTGCCACAGTCCATGGGATCTCAAAGAGTCAGACACGACTGAGTGACTGATTTGAACTGAACTGAATCACTCAAGTCATTATGTTAATATAAATAAAACACACTTTTCTGAGAAAAGTCATATCACTGGAATGCCGCAGTCATAGACAGCTATCTAAGTTATCCAAATGTTACAGGTAAAATGTAATTTGCTCAATAACTCATCATTAAAATGGGGGTAAGTAAGCCTAAACATCAGTAGGAAATCTGAGTAAAGCTATAAAAGAAAATGTCTATTTTCTCTTTATGTACTTCTAAACAAAAGAAGTCGCAAGGGAAGAAGTCACAGGGCATAGTTTCATTGTTGGTTTCTAGCTGAGCATCTAAACCTATTGCCATCTTAAAAAACAGAGGTAGAAGGATTGTCTGAAATGTATTTTTCTTACAATAAGGAAGCAAGGAGAGCAGTAGAGCCCAGGGAAGTCTGATCTGATCTGTTGTTTATGAACAACACTATTTGAATTCCCAGGATTAAACCAATTTGCAAAATTACTGAAAAGCTAGGTCCTTTCAAATTCTAATTAAAAGATCTGAAGCAGGATGACTAGAAGAAGAATACTTTATTTTTTCAAGAAGTTGTGATGGAATGTGCACATTTTTCACATTTTGCCCAAACATTGCACATTTTCTTGGGATTGGTAAATTAAAACAAACATGCATATGATTATTGTATTTTGTTAAATCCATCTAATAAAATGTAATTAAATATTTCAGGTTGATAAACTCAAGAAATATTCTTTGTTGCTTATAGATTGTCTATCATAAATGTATTCATGTTTAGTTTTTGTTAATTAGGTGGTGATTCTTGTAACAGGGTATTCTAAATCGTCAGTTCAAGGATGCGATGGTGCAAACAGCATTTCAGTAAGCCCTGGAGTAATTCTGAAGAGGATTGTCCTTAGACTACATTTAAACAGACAAAAAAAATGTCAGACTAAAGCTGTTTTTCTTTTAACTTTACAAATTAGGAAGCTTTAGCTTTTCTCTCACAGTATTTCCAACATACAACCATCAAATAAAATAAAAATAGCAAATAGCATTTAGATTTCTACTAACAATCAACAATGAGGTTGCTATAGTAACAGTCAGTAACACTTGCCAGTAAAATTTAGAAATTAAAAATAAGACTATTTAAACTATCAAAATATCTAATGCCTCTGAACAAATCTGAGGAAATATATATAAAACATCTATGAAGAAAACTATGCAATTCTATTGAAAGATATTGCTGAAAACTCTAACAAGTGGACATATTTATCAATACCATGACTTGGAAAGCTCAAAATGTCAATTTATATCAAATAGAAATACAGATCATATTTCATACCCTATGATAAATGTCATGTTTTTGGGAGGGTGATTGAAGAAATTTAACACAGTCATTTTAAAATTTATGAAAAAATACAAAGTTTTGAGTCTAACTCAGATAATCTAAAGAAGAAAAAAATGGTAAAAGTGTTCTACTGAATGATAACATTTATCACATTCTATAGTTATTAAGTAGGACTTTATCAAGATTAGGCCAGACAGAGATTTGGCATCATTTGCTTCACACATGAACCACCACTTTTTAAAAATAATTTTATTGGAAATCATATATGTATTGTTTATGGTTGCTTCTGTGTAACACCAGCTAGTGACAGTTTATAACCCACACTCTGAAATAGTTCCCATCTGACCTTTTAAGATAAAGTTTGCCAGTCCCTGAACAAGACAAATATTCAAAGGCAAGAAGAAGGAAGCAAACTAAAGAATCCAGAATAACGCATACATACATATTTGATATATGACCCAGATAAAGCTACAGAACTGTTGTAAAAAGAAGGACCACCACATCAGGGCATAAATACAAACCCTCACACATACACACACAGAGGCACACAACACACAGAGCAATTCTACAGGCCTCATGTTACTAATACTAAAGAGAAAATGATGTCATTAGAAGATATTATGAAAGAGAGCCTTCATAATATCTGAGTAGCAATAGATTTCTTAAATGGCACATTAAAAAAATCTATGTATAAATGAATACGTTTGTAAACGACTACATTAAGGGCATATAATGAAGACACAAAATTTAAAAACTGAGATGCAAGCCATATGGTAGGAGAAGAGATTTGCCACATATTTAATAGTTGAAGGGATTATATTAGTATTATTTTTACAATTTATATATTTTAGAAAGAAAAATAGATAATCTGATAGAAAAATTCATAGCAAACAAAAAGGAAGGAAAAGTGAAGACATGGACGATGGAATGGAAATTTCCTAAAAGGAATCCTTATAAATTCTTCAAAAATGAGTACATATAGATGGTCAAATATCAAAAACAGGGAACAAATCTAGTTAGTATTTGATGAATTCCAAAGTAAAACCACAATTATATACACATTGCATATCCAAAAGACTAAGATTTTAAAATACATAGTCTGAACATACAAAGTTGAGAAGAATTTGGAGCAATCAGAAATTACATTAGGAGTAGAAATATAAACAAGTCCAGAGGGTTGCACATTGATTTTGAAAGCCAAAAATATTTATTATTTTGTATAGTTGATAATTCATGTATTCTTCAATTCAGCAGATTAACTTAAATACTTTTTTTTTTTCAGAAGCATGCTTATTTGCACTAAAATGTATGTACTGGTATGTTCATGGTATCATGATAAATTAAGTTGGAGCAACTCAAATCAAGAATAAAATGGACAAATAGTGATTCATTTATACAAAGGGATACTTTGAGCAATAGAAATTATGAATTATATTTTTAATAATAACTTAGATGAATTTGTAATTATTATGCCAAGTGGAAGAAGACAGAAACAAAATTAATACATACTGGAGAATTTAATTTCTATAAAATTTGAAAAGAGATGGAACTATAGTTTCATTTTTGCTTGCATTTGTATTTTATACACATATTGTGTAACATTAAAATTTCTAGCAGAAAAAAAATGGCAAAAGATATTACACATGATTTATGGAAGAGAAAATCTGAATGACTGATAAAAATAAGAAAGAATACTCAACATCACTGATAATCAGAAAAATTCAAATTAGAACTAGATATAGATTTTAACACTTGTCAAGCCTGCAAGATTTAAAGTTTAATAACTTTTTTTTTAAACCAGTGTTGAATATAACATTTAAATTGCTATTAGGAGTGTAAATTGTTAAAATCACTTTGGGAAGCAATTCGATTCTATTTAATTAAAGTTTTGAGAATGTGCACTCTTTGAAATCCAGTCATTATGCTTTTAGAAATCTACATTGTGAAAATCTTTTCCACAGGGGGACAAGGGGACATATTCATGAATGTTCACTGCAGTACTCTTAGCATTATGAGACAATGTACAAATAATGCAGCCATCTATCAACAGAAGGATGAAAAATAAATGCTTCTTTATTCAGCAAAAGCGTGTATCAGCTAAAATCAATAAACCAACTCCATGTACACAGACATAAATACTTTTTAAAAAAAACCTATGGGAAAAAAAATGGCTTGCAGATTATTTAGTGTATGACAGGCAAACTCATTCCTTCCAAAAGTATAAGTGAGAGATTAAATGCATAGTTACAGATAAGTAGATTTCTTTATTGTTCCAATTAATTAAAAGGAGTTCCATCAGTCAAAATGAGAATGGGAAGACAATGCTAGAGACTCATTTATCAGGAGTAGATGTGACATTTCCTTCTTGGGAAATAGAAGAGTGAATTCCTCAGGGAAATTGTCACTTTTTGCTAGGTGGTTTTGAGTTCCCATTTGAGTTTTATGGCACAATTCAAATGTAGCCCAGTCAACAGGGTTCTATGATTTTCACCAGTCAAATCCAGCTGTTGATGTGAAGATGAAGAGAAGGTAAAGTTTGTGTATATTGGGATCTAAAATTTTCCAGGCAAGGTGATAGCATAGGGAGTGAGGTACAACAATAGTTTATAAACTGGATGAAATCTAAGCTAGAAAGGAGGAAAAAAAAATGACATAAATAGTTGAAAAATGGAACAGCCATAATTGTTGATAGAACAGATATTTTTTGCTTTGATTGTACTGGTGTAAAGGAGCAGAAACAGTATATTTGGTTAAAAGACTTACATGTGTGAAGTTGGGATTTCAGATATGATGTGGTTAGCAAGAAGGACAATGTCTAGGACATGTGAGGTAACTAAAGTGGAATTAAGAAATAGATTAGTGGAAGTGCAGATTCCGAAAACCTAGGAGTCCAGGGAACTGGACAGATTATCACTGTAAATTTAGACCTTGTCAAGAATAATTCGAAAAATATTAGTATGAGACAAGATGGTAAACTAGGTGAAAGAATGAGAATTCAAGCATGAAGAGGAATAAGAAATGTTAATAGACATCAGCGTCAAAGAGAACTAGGAGATAGTAAAGTCTAATAGCACGACTTGAATGAAGCTTTGGTTTTTGATACATAACAAATGGTCTGGTGGGTAAAATGAAATACAAAGGAACTCCCCAGGTTGGTAGGTGCCCAATATGCTACAAGATATCAGTGGAGAAATAACTCCAGAAAGAATGAAGGGATGGAGCAAAAGTAAAAACAATATCCAGTTGTGGATGTGACTGGTGATAGAAGCAAGGTCAGATACTATAAAGAGCAATATTGCATAGGAACCTGGAATGTTAGGTCCATGAATCAAGGCAAAATGGAAGTTGTCAAATAGGAGATGGTAAGAGTGAACATTGACATTCTAGAAATCAGCAAATGAAAATAGACTAGTTGGGTGAATTTAACTCAGATGACCATTATATCTACTACTGTGGGCAGGAATTCCTTAGAAGAAATGGAGTAGCCATCATGGTCAACAAAAGATCTGAAATGCAATGCTTGGATGCAATCTCAAAAAAGACAGAATGATCTCTGTTCGTTTCCAAGGCAAACCATTCAATATCACGGTGATCCAAGCCTATGCCCTAGCCAGTAACACTGAAGAAGCTGAAGTTGAATGGTTCTATGAAGATCTACAAAACCTTTCAGAACTAACACCCAAAATAGATGTCCTTTTCATCATAGGGGACCGGAATGCAAAAGTAGGAAGTCAAGAAACACCTGGGGTAACAGGCAAATTTGGCCTTGGAATATGGAATGAAGCCTGACAAAGGCTAATAGAGTTTTGCCAAGAGAACACACTGGCCATAGCAAACACCCTCTTCCAACAACACAAAAGAAGAGTCTACACATGGACCAGATGGTCAACAAGGAAATCCCAAAGAAAGGCAATGTGAAAGAATGGTCAAACTACCGCACATTTGCACTCATCTCACATGCTAGTAAAGTAATGCTCAAAATTCTCCAAGCCAGGCTTCAGCAATACACGAATCGTGAACTTCCAGATGTTCAAGCTGGTTTTAGAAAAAGCAGGGAAACCAGAGATCAAATTGCCAACATCCGCTGGATCATCAAAAAAACAAAGTAATTAGCCTCCAATTAAAATAAATAAATGTAAATTTTAAAAAAGCAAGAGAGTTAAAGAAAAACATCTATTTCTGCTTTATTGACTATGCTAAAGCCTTTGACTGTATGGATCACAATAAACTGTGGAAAATTCTGAAAGAGATGGGAATACAAGACCACCTGACCTGCCATTTGAGAAACCTATATGCAGGTCAGGAAGCAACAGTTAGAACTGGACATGGAACAATGGACTGGTTCCAGATAGGAAAAGGAGTACGTCAAGGCAGTATATTGTCACCCTGCTTATTTAACTTCTATGCAGAGTACATCATGAGATATGCTGGGTTGAAAGAAGCACAAGTTGGAATCAACATGGCTGGGAGAAATATCAATAACCTCAGATATGCAGATGATACCACCCTTGTGGCAGACAGTGAAGAGGAACTCAAAAGCCTCTTGATGAAATTGAAAGAGGAGAGTGTAAAAGTTGGCTTAAAGTTCAACATTCAGAACACTAAGACCATGGCATCTGGTCCCATCACTTCATGGGAAATAGATGGGGAAACAGTGGAAACAGTGTCAGACTTTACTTTGGGGGGCTCCAAAATCACTGCAGATGGTGATTGCAGCCATGAAATTAAAAATGCTTACTCCTTTGGAGGAAAGTTATGATCAACCTAGATAGCATATTAAAGAGCAGAGATATTACTTAGCCAACCAAGGTCCATCTAGTCAAGGCTATGGTTTTTCCAGTGGTCATGTATGGATGTGAGATTTGGACTGAGAAGAAAGCTGAGCACCGAAAAATTGATGCTTTTGAACTGTGGTGTTGGAGAAGACTCTTGGGAGTCTTTTGGACTTCAAGGAGATCCAACCAGTCCATCCTAAAGGAGACCAGTCCTGGGTGTTCATTGGAAGGACTGATGCTGAGGCTGAAACTCCAGTACTTTGGCCACCTCATGCGAAGTGAGGTGGCCAAAGTGATGCTGATGCTGGGAGGGAACTCTGATGCTGGGAAGGATTGGGGGCAGGAGGAGGAGGAGACGACAGAGGATGAGCTGGCTGGATGGCATCACCAACTCGATGCACATGAGTTTGGGTGAACTCTGGGAGTTGGTGATGGACAGGGAGTCCTGGCGTGCTGCAACTCATGGAGTCACAAAGAGTCGGAGACGACTGAGAAATTGCCCTGAACTGAACTGATATCACTTTGGGCTTCCCAGGTTGCTCAATGGTAAAAAAAAAAAAAAAAAAAAAATCCACCTGCAATGCAGGAGACTCGAGTTTGATCCCTGAGTGAGCAAGATCCCCTGGAGGAGGAAATGACAACCCATTCCAGTATTCTTGCCAGGAAAATCTCATGGACACAGGATCCAGGAAGACTACTGTCCATAAGGTTGCAGAGAGTCAAACAAGTTAAGTGACTGAGCAGGTACTGTCTTCAGGCCTTACAGTACATGGAGTATTGAAAGAAAAACAATGAAAGCTTCCACTTTGAGCACTGCATTGGCTGTCATATCTTCAACAAAATAAGATGGCAGAGTTTGAAGTGGGATAGGGATGGAGATACTGATAGTGGAAGGTGATGCAAAGGGATCAAAGATTTGAAGGTAGGGAAAGGAGGAAAATTGGGTCCCTTTAGGGAATGCATAGAGCTGAATAGGGATGAGTTTCAGTGGTGATGGATATGTGGAATGCTTTTTACTGGTGACAAGAACTGCACAGTTATAATAGGATTTTCTTGATTATTCTATAGAAAAAGTGAATCATCACTTCAAATTAAGGCTTCCCTCATATGCTCTTCTTTTGATTAATATTAGCATAGTATAAGATTAAGTATGAAAACATTTAGCTACTTACAAAATAAATTTGATGAAATGGGAATACTTTTAATGTCCTTTAACATAATTTAATATATGTTAGCAAAGAGAAACAAATTATTAAATCCTAATAATAAGTCTATTCTATGCTTGAACACAGTAATTTATAGAATAAAATTATTTATTAAGCTATTGATTTTATTCACTTTCATGTATGGTACAAAAATCAAATAATTTAAAAAGTGCTTATTTTATTCTGATAGACCACTTAACATGATCTCTAGTTCACTTCAGTTCAGTCGCTCAGTAGTGTCCAACTCTTTCCAACCCCATTGACTACAGCATGCCAGGCTTCCCTGTTCATCACTAACTCCCGAAGTTTATTCAAACTCATGTCCATTGAGTCAGTGATGCCATCCAATCATCTCATCCTCTGTCGTCCCCTTCTCCCACCTTCAATCTTCCCCAGCAGCAGAGTCTTTTCCGATGAGTAAGTTCTTCGCATCAGGTGGCCAAAGTATTGGAGTTTCAGCTTCAGCATCATTCCTTCCAATGAATATTCAGGACTGATTTCCTTTAAGATGGACTTGTTGGCTCTCCTTGCAGTCCAAGGGACTCTCAAGAGTCTTCTCCAACACCACGGTTCAAAATCATCAATTCTTCAGCACTCAGCTTTCTTTATAGTCCAACTCTCACATCCATGCATGACTACTGGAAAAAACCATATCTTTGACTAGACGGACATTTGTTGGCAAAGTAACATCTCTGCTTTTCAATATACTGTCGAGGTTAGTCATAACTTTTCTTCCAAGGAGCAAGCAGCTTTTAATTTCATGGCTGCAGTTACAATCTGCAGTGATTTTGGAGCCCCACAAATTAAAGTCTGTCACTATTTCCCCATCTATTTCCCATGAAGTGATGGGACCAGATGCCATGTTTTGATCTTCTGAATGTTGAGCTTTAAGCCAACTTTTTCACTCTCCTTTTTCACTTTCATTAAAAGACTCTTTAGGTCTTCTTCACTTTCTACCATAAGGGTGGTGTCATCTGCATATCTGAGGTTATTGATATTTCTCCTGGCAATCTTGATTTCCTACTTGTGTTTTATCCAGCCTGGCATTTATCATGATGTACTCTGCATATAACTTAAATAAGCAGGGTGACAATATACAGCCTTGACGTACTCCTTTCCTGATTTGGAACCAGTCTGTTGTTCCATGTCCAGTTCTAACTCTTTCTTCCTGAACTGCATGCAGATTTTTCAAGATGCAGGTCAGCTGGTCTGGTATTCCCAACTTTTTAAGAATTTTGCAGAATTTCTTGTGGTTCACACAGTCAAAGGCTTTGGCACAGTCAATAAAGCAGAAGTAGATGTTTATCTTGAACTCTCTTGCTTTTTCAATGGTCCAATGCATGTTGGCAATTTGATCTCTGGTTCTCCTGCCTTTTCTAAAATTAGCTTGAACATCTGGAATTTCAAAGTTCATGTACTGTTGAAGCCTGGCTTGGATAATTTTGAGCATTACTTCACTAGTGTGTGAGATGAGTGCAATTCTGCAGCAGTTTGAGCATTCTTTGACATTGCCATGATCTCTATGCTCTTAACAAACTTTTAATCATACAATCAGTATTGTTAGGGCTTCCCAAGTGGCATTAGTGGTAAAAAAACCTGCATGCCAATGCAGGAGATGTGAAAGACACAGGTTCAATCCCTGGGTCAGGAAGATCTCCTGGAAGATCACATGGAAACCTACTCCAATATTCTTGCTTGAAGAATCCCATGGACAGAGGAGCCTGGCAGGCTACAGTCCAGGGAGTTGCAAAGAGTCAGACAGGACTGAAAAGACTTAGCCTGCACACATGCACAGGATTGTTAACTGTAGACACAATATTGCACAGCAGATCTCTAGAACTTATTCATCTTGCATAAATGAAATTTATGCACTTTGAACATCTCCCCATGTCATTGTCCACAGCCCCTGATGGCCACCATTCCAAACTGTGCTTCTTTGAATTGACTATTTTAGATAGCTTATAAAAATATAATCATGCAATATTTGCTTTACTGTAACTGACATTTCACTTAGCATAATGTCTTTCAGGTAGATACAGGTAGCTATATATGGCAAGATTTCCCTCTAAAGTTTTTAAATTTAATATTATTTGGAAATGCCTTAAGAGGTTCTCAATTTCTCCAAAATAACATTATGGTTTGCAGTGGACATTAATCTTAAAGTCAGATAAGCTGAGAATGTAATACATGTTCTTGCATCTATTAATGATAGGCTCCTTTGAAGATCACTAAACTAGTTCTTCATTAATAAATGAGAAATATATAATTGTTAGGATTAAATGAGTCATGTAGAATCCCTGGTCCTATTTGGTGAATAAGATGTTGGTCACTCTAAATATCCTGGAAGTTAAACAAGTAGTACCTAATTAGGGTAGTATAAAGAGATTAGACGTTAAGGTTATTTAAAGGGAGGACCAGGATTATATTATTGACTTCAGTCTCCACTTTATTCTGATTAGATAGATAGATGTTTTCATTTAGAAAACATTATGCATTCAGTTTCTACTTAATAAACTTAAATGTCTCAGCTAGTGAAAATAAAACAATGACCAGGAGAAAATATTATTCTCCTAGCAATATGTAAGGAATTTCTCTTAGGGAAAGATGATCTTATCCACTTTGATGAGAAAATTCCCATTTAAGCCTGCTTGAGTTAGAAGCTGAGCTGTATGTGGATTCACCTGCCATAGATATAAGAGACTGGCAGAGGAAGGAGTGTTACTAACTCGTACCAAGTCCAAAGGAAAAAGGAAATTGAGACTACTTTAATTGTAGTCAAAGGCTTGAACTTGGTAAATTGTGATATTGCTCCTGCCCCTTAAAACTCTTCAAGAAAGTTACAAACTAATAAAAAATAGATGTAAGAAGGCCCCCTCCTTTTTCTTTGACTAAAGTAGGGAAAGATGAATATGTGGCCAAGGAGAGTCATTGCCTCTTTTTTTCTAGAGCAGAGAGAGGGACTTGAGGAGAGAAGTTACCAAAGATCTAAAGTATTGGGAGGGAGACTCTAAAATATATTTGCCCAAATCTTAAAGGCCAGAGACTCCCTCTGTTAAGAGAGATGACAGTAGTACCCTAAGTCTCAATTTTGGCCTCTAAACAGAGAGCTTTTTGAGATACTGCACTGCACTTCCTTCTGTTCAACTGTCTTTTGGAGGACTCTCATAGTTGTTCTTTTTTACTTCAGTTAGTGATTATAAACAGTGAATTTCCCCTAGGCATACTCTCTCCACTACAGGAGTAATTGACCTGTGCAACCAGTCTGGGGACTCATTGAGGCTTCGAATTTCTTTAAAAGTGTTTTTATAGCAAGACAGCGTCTTAGAACCCCTCCTAATTCACTTGTACATATCACTTGCCTCTGGGAGTAGCTATTATTCAATATTTTTTTTTTAGTCACAAAAGCTTCTTATAAATTTCATCTTATAAACTACATAAAAGAATAAACAAAGCTACATTCTGATTAAGTTCATAAAACACTAGGGAGCTGATATTGAATAAAAATAACACATGTATGTTATGCTTTACTGCCGAGAACTGTTTTCATATGCTTTATCTTATTTTGTAACAATCCTGTTAGCCTCACAGGTGCTTTTATCTTTATTTTCCAAGTGAAAAGACAGGTTCAAAATGCAATGCAATGCAATGGGTGTGGAGAAAAGGGAACCCTCTTACACTGTTGGTGGGAATGCAAACTAGTACAGCCACTATGGAGAACAGTGTGGAGATTCCTTAAAAAACTGGAAATAGAACTGCCTTATGATCCAGCAATCCCACTGCTGGGCATACACACTGAGGAAACCAGAAGGGAAAGAGACACGTGTACCCCAATGTTCATCACAGCACTGTTTATAATAGCCAGGACATGGAAGCAACCTAGATGTCCATCAGCAGATGAATGGATAAGAAAGAGGTGGTACATACACACAATGGAGTATTACTCAGCCATTAAAAAGAATACATTTGAATCAGTTTTAATGAGGTGGATGAAAATGGAGCCTATTATACAGAGTGAAGTAAGCCGGAAGGAAAAACATAAATACAGTATACTAACGCATATATATGGAATTTAGAAAGATGGTAACAATAACCCAGTGTACGAGACAGCAAAAGAGACACTGATGTATAAAACAGTCTTATGGACTCTGTGGGAGAGGGAGAGGGTGGGAAGATTTGGGAGAATGACATTGAAACATGTAAAATATCATGTAAGAAACGAGTTACCAGTCCAGGTTCGATGCACGATACTGGATGCTTGGGGCTAGTGCACTGGGACGACCCAGAGGGATGGTATGGGGAGGGAGGAGGGAGGAGGGTTCGGGATGGGGAGCACATGTATACCTGTGGTGGATTCATTTCGATATTTGGCAAAACTAATACAATTATGTAAAGTTTGGAAATAAAATTAATTAAAAAAAAATGCAATGGGCTTGCCCAGTATTACTACTGAGGACTGAGTGAAAATAAGACTCATCCATGAAACTGTTTCCAAAGCTAAGGTTTTGGAGACAATGCAATGAGTTCTCTCTATGTGCACACAAATGCCATATATAAACTGTAATGGTCATTTCTGTCAATTAGTCAGATTCAGTCTACCTCTTGTCTTACTTTTCTTTGTTTGATAAGTATTTAAGTAGAGTAATAATGTTTAACTATGAAATGATGCCTATTTTTTCTTCTGGCCAGTGTCCCTTTTGATATTTTTAAAGTAATTTTAGGTTTAAAACCATGTAATGATCTTGTCCTAGGTTGCACAGTTGAGAAAGATAAAGAGGAAGAGGTAAACTAATAACAGATTCTAAAAAATAAAAAAATAAAATAAAATAAATTTTAAGGGTAGGTTCTTGACTTTTGGTTATTTTGAGCAGCAATAAATTTGCAAAGGAAAATTTGGTTATGAACCAAATGGTGCTTGATTTATAAACAAAAATTCTAGAGTAAAACAGAATATAAATATAGATACAGGAGTTCAAAAAGAATAGCAATGCCCAGCCTCCATTTGGCCAAATGTGTATTTTTTTTTTTTTACTTCTATTAAGGTATAGAAAATCAATATTGACAATTTTGCTAAGAACGTATTTTTATTTTGTTAACTTGTATTAGGTATGAGTTATTTGAAGTCACTCTACTAAGGTGTAAGCCATCTCGAATACCTAGTTGTAAAAACTGAATATGAAATATTAAGTCATGTTCACTGTGTTCATCACTTCATGTCCATTAACTCAAGACTCACAGTAATATAAGATAGACAGCATTATTGTCTGAAGTTTAAAATAAGAATAACTGGCATTTAATATTTCATGTCCAGAGTTGGACATGACTGACTGAAGTGACTTATCACACCAGGACACATACAGAAATATAAATGGAAAGAGAGGAAGTATAATTTTCATATCTATGTTATTTTATTTTCTTATGAGCTGTAAGATGGACCTATATAGTTTACATAGCTGTAGTTCATTTGTTTTTATTGCTAGATAGTGTTTCTTGTATAAACATCACACAATTTATTCATTTGTTGTGTTATTGATAAGTAATGTCCTCATTCTTTTTAAGTTTTTCATTATTATTATTATTGCTGTAAACGTGCATACATTTTTTAAGAACAAACCTAGGAGTTAATATCACTTTTTAATGTTGGTCATGTGCTCAGTGTTTAGTGGTATATGTTTGGGGTTTAAATTTTTATTTTTCTAATTATTATTAAAGTTGAGCACTTTTTCATAGGACAGTTGGAAATCTTCTTATAAAATGTCTTTTCAAGTTATTTGGAAATTTTGGGACAAGTTTCTTATTTTTAATAATAAATTATATAATCTAATTCAAGTACTTTCCTTGATATATTTTTTTAAAAGTAAATATTCCCAAAGAGTTCAGAAACACTTTGCTAATGTTTAGCAAATATTTTGTTATGCTGTTAAAGTAAAATTACTCCTATTGGGCTAAAATTTTAGATTACATCAACTCTAATCAGTTTGGAAAGGATCGCATCATTTTAATATTGAGTCATCTAATAAATAAATAAATCACAAAAAGTTTATGAATTAATTTTAATCTTTCAACTATGAGTGTATGTCATGCTACTTTTTGTTGATGCTTAGATATTGATAAAAATCTTGGTAGTGGCCATACTAAATCACTAGCATTGCTTGATTGACAAAAGCGTAGTCTGATTTTTAGTCATACAGAAATTCAGTAATTCAGTCTTTACTATGTTCTTATTTTTAAATTAATATAGCTTTTGTTAAAATAATCTCTATCGGCCAAAAATCTGATATATATTTTATTTAAGTATATCATCTCTATGACTTTAATGTGATCCTTGCAAATAATTTTGAATCTTCATTCGATAACTTAGGCAATGCTGTATCTTCTTTATTTCCCAAAGGGAAAAGTAATTTTCTCACTAAAAATAATTTATCCTTTTTAAAATTTTACACTTAATAAGTGTTATTATATGATACTTTATATTTCTTTGGTACACAATTTAAAGTTTAAAAATTAGCAATAAAAGTAAAAATGTTATCTGAAATTAAATGACATGGAACAGGATTTAAAAGATTTTTTTAAATTATATTTTATTTTACAAGAAAGATACTCATCTTGGAGTTGCTTTGCAAATATTGGTCATACTTATAAAAATGAAATTCTCATAACTTTTGATAGGCTTTAGACAAAAGAACTTTGTATTATTTCAGTTGAGCAGTTACATATTACACACTGAGCAAAACACTATCAGATACTGTGAAGGAACTAGAGAGGTAAAACATAAAGGTCTGCTGTAATAGGCTTTTACTGAGATGACAAGAAATTAGGTAATTAAGAAAAGCTAATAAGGAGTCTCCCTTATGTGATATAAATTACTTGCAATTTTTCAATCTGCTTTTTCTTTCACCATTTGCTATTTAGATGAAATGGCAACTGGTAACACTTATTACCATATAGTTGTATCATATTCTTCTCCAGAACTATACTCCAAATCAAAAAATTATAAAGTAAGCATCTGTCACTATTAACAAATGTTTCATTTCTAATAATGACATCTTAAACATCTAAATAGTTAATGAATCCTTAATTAACAATGATTTGTATTGCTTTCATATGGTTTAGAAGTGCATTTGGAAATACTATATAGATGGAATTAGATCTTTTAAAAAACTAATGACTGTCTCTCTAATTATAAATCTTAGAAATGATCCTAAGGATGTAATAAAACATGTGATCAAATATTTATGCTAAGTAATAATCATGGGAATGAAATTTATTTTAGTAAATACTGGCAATGCTCTGTAAGTCAATTATATATCAATACACTCTTGATTGGTCTATTATCTAGAAAATTCAACCAATACTAGAATATTGTGCAATTTTTAAGTTGATGGTTTGAAAGATAACTTATATATGAAATGTTTATGACGTAATTTTGAGTGTAAAAGCTATGAAAAAATGCATATACATTACTGTATTGCAGTTTGTGTGTTAGTGGGATGTGTGCATGTGTGCTTGCATGCTTGCTTCTGTGTGGTATGAGAGACACAGAGATAAAGCTGTCAAAAAATAAGTATAGTCTACTTACTCCTTTGGGGTTTATTAAGATGTGCCACTTGGATTCAGTACCCAGAATATCAGCTCACTCTTGCAGGAAAGAAAAACTAAAATGGCAAGATAAAACAATCGGTGATAAACTTGGTTGATTACAGCAATGACAGACA
This sequence comes from Bos mutus, assembly GCF_027580195.1. Lineage (NCBI taxonomy): Eukaryota > Metazoa > Chordata > Mammalia > Artiodactyla > Bovidae > Bos > Bos mutus. Next base: position 68,036,032 of record NC_091631.1, on the reverse strand, counting down.
ATTGGCTTTATTTTCTTGGTTGAACATCCTGTGATGTACAGAAGAAAGAATAAGGATATTAGATCAGCTTAAGTCAGTCTTTTCTCTAGTTTGTTTCTTTGACAGGGAGGCACAGGTTTCTTGTGGGTTAACTCAGCACCTCAGAAAGTGTTTGAATAAGACTAGACTTTTTGCCTTAACTCAGAGACCTCAGTAGCAAAAGTTATGGAGTGTGGCCCAAGGAGAAAAGGAATTCAAATAAATCACCCATGTCAGAGAAATATGGTATTCAGAAGACACTTGTATGACCCTCTGAAGGATTAGATGTTCTTTTTTTTTTTTTCTCCTACACAGGTTCACATAAAGTTAGTTTATTAATGACTACAATTTGAAGCCAGCCATTTTGATCCAGTATTTAAATAACAAGCTGTTTAATATTAAAGCAGAAGATACTGCCACAATGTGACAGAAATACAGCTTTACCCATAAACCTTTCACACAATTATACATTAAATGCTATTTTTATTTAAGCAAGGCACCCCTACTTGTTCTAAAATATGGGATGTGCTACCCCACTGAAAAAGCAAATGAGGAGACAAGATTTTTTTCCTACCTAGAGCTGGTTTAAATTCAAGTGAAGCCATTAATGTCCTTACAAGTCAGGACTGTTATGACATGTCACTTCACAGTTCTTAGACTTAGATGTTCTTTTAACATGTTTGTATTCATTTCTGAGCCTTTCTTTAATTTCTGACCCAAGAAGAGGTTCATGGTTCACCTTTGTAACTCTCCTGCAGCAGTCATGGAATCCATACATTTTCTCAACAAGTCCTACTTATTTTGAAATGAATGGTATTTAGAAACCAATATTAAGATGGAGGGATTCTAGATATCTTAGTTTTTTAAAGCTACTATACTAAAAATAGGGAAGATCCCTTGGAGGAGGAAATTGTAACCCACTCTAGTATTCCTGCTTGGAACCTGGTGGACTATATATCATGGGGCAAAGAATTGGACACAACTGAGCTTGCACTCACATATGACAACAATAGCAAAAATACCATAGACTGGGTAGTTTAAACAAAAAGAGAAATTTTTTCTCACAGTTCTGGATCCTGGGAAGTACAAGATTACGGTGCCAACAGAATCTGTGTCTGATAAGGTTCTGCTTCATGGTTCATAGATGGCCAGCTTCTTACTGTAACCTCACATGGTGGCTCCCAGGGACCTGTGTTAATGGGCATTAATCCTGTTCATGAGGATGCCACCCTTATGAGCTAGTTACCGCCTAAAGCATGGGTCCCCAAACCCTGAGCGATAGACTGGTAGCTGTCCATGGCCTGTTAGAAACTGGTTGCACAGCAAGAGTTGAGTAGCCAGTGGGTGAGTTAAGCTTCATCTGTATTTACAGCTGTTTCCTATCACTTGTCTGAGCTCCACCTCCTATCACATCAGTGGTGATATTAGATTTTCATAGGATTGTGAACTCCACTACCAGCTGCACTTGAGAGGAATCTAGGTTGTGAACTTCTTATGAAAATCATTCTGAAGCCATTCCCCTGTTCTCCTAGGCCTTAGTTGGTGGACAGTTGTCTTCAAAAAAATTTGTTTCTGGTGTCAAAAATGTTGGGGATCACTGTCCTGAAGGTCTCACTTCCAGATTCCATTGTACTGCGATTAGGTTTCAGCACACAAATTTGGTGGTAGACAAGCAGTCTACAGTACTAGGTATGCTGGTTTGTTATCATTATGTCTTGGTGTTTTCAACAGACAAAGCTAGGGATTGTGTTTCTATAGGTAATAAAGTATAATATATATTTAATATATACCATGCATATGATAATTTTGACATTGGGTTTCTCAGGTGGTGCTAGTGGTAAACAACCTCCCTGCCAGTGCAGGAGTTCTAAGAGATGTGAGTTTAATTCCTGGGTTAGGAAGATCCCCTGGAGGAGTGCATGGCAACCCACTCCATTACTCTTGCCTGGAAATCCCCATGGACAGAGGAGCCTGGCATACTAGTCTATGTGGTGGCAAAGAGTTGGACATGATTAGCACACACACACAATTTGGATATTTGAGGTTTTATTTTATATATATATATATAAAAAATTTGGAATTTGAGGTTTTATTATAAATTCATAATTTATAGATTTATATTGAAATCTCAAATTCCATCCCAATACCAAAAGGCTTTCCCTTGTAATTCTCCCATTACACTTTGTATCTCTTTCTCCCTTATTTGCTTCCTTGGTGGCTCAGATGTTAAAGAATTTGCCTGCAATGCAGTATACACAGGTTTGATCCCTAAGTTGAGAAGATCCTCTGAAGAAGGAAATGGATGCCCACTCCAGTGTTCGTGCCAGGAGAATCCCATGGACAGAGAAGCCTGGTGGGCAATAGTTCATAGGGTCGCAAAGAGATGGACACAACTAACACTTTCACTTTTCTCCCATGTTTAGAATTCTGGCTGTCAGCTCTACCAGTGTATTTACTCATTTACTCAGTACCACAATATATATGAAAGTTATGAAATTGATAAATACATACATTTAAAATTTTTGAAACTACTAAGTAATGTTCAAATTTCATTGTAGCTCTTTCAAACTTCTACAAGCAGTGTATGTATTTACTTGGATTATTGAAAATTATTTGATTAGCTATACTTTTTCCTTCTCAGGTATTTGTCATTAATTTGGTACAGGCACACCTTGGAGACATTGCAGATTCAGTTCCAGTCTACTGCAACAAATGAAAGTTGTAGTAAAGCAAGTCACATACATTTTTTGATTTCCTAGTATATAAAAAAGTTGTTTATACATCAATCCATTAAATATGAAATAACAATATATGTTTAAAAGAATGTACATAATTAAAAATCTTATTGCTAAAAATGTTAACTAACATCTGAGTCTTCAAGGAGTTAAAACATTTTGTTGGAGGAAGGTCTTGTCTTGATGTTGATGACTGCTATCTGATCAGAGTGGTGTTGCTGAAGTTGGGGTGGTTCTGGCAATTTCTTAAAATTAGACAGAGTTGTCACAGTGATTGATCCTTCCTTTTACAGAGGATTTTTTCTGTAATATGCAATGCTGTTTGATAGCATTTTACCCACAGTGGAATTTCTTTCAGAATTGGAGTCATCTCTTCAAACTTTGTCACTTCTTTATCAATTAAATGTATGTAGTATTCTCAATCCTGTTGTCATTTCAATGATCTTCACAGAATCTTCACCAGCAGTAGTTTTCATCTCAAAAAATCACTTTATTTCCTCATGCATATGAAGCACATTCTCATCCCTTCAAGTATTTCTTATGAGATTGTGCAACTCACACACCTTTTGGATTTATTTCTTATCCCACTTCTCGTGCTATTTCCACTGAATCTGCAGTTACTTTCTCCACTGAAGTTTTGAACCCCTCCAAATCATCAAGATTGGAATCAACTTCTTCAAAGCTCATTTTAATATTTATATTTGACCTCTTCCTCTGAATCACAAATATTTTTAAGGGTATCTAGGATGATGAATCTTTACCATTTAATTTAATTTGTCCGGATCTATTAGATAAATCACTATATCTGTGGCAGCTATAGCCTTATGAAATGTAACCCTTGAAATTAAAACTTTGAAATTTGATCTTAATTCTTGATCCATGAGTTGCAAATGAATTTATGTCAGTGGGCATGAAAGGAACATGAATCTTATTGCACATCTCCATCAGAATTCTTGGTTTACCAGGTACACTGTCAATGAACAGTATTACTTTGAAAGGATTTTTATTATTATTTTTTTATTAGTTCTTTACAGTGGGCTTAAACTATTCAGTAAGCCATGTTGTGAACAGATGTGTTGTAATCCAGGCTTTGCTTTTCCATTTGCAGAGCATAGGAGAGTAAATCTAGCATAATTCTTAAGGATCATAAGATTTTCTAGATGGTAAAAGAGCATCAGCCTCATCTTTAAGTCATCAATTACATCAGGCCCTAAAAAGAGTGTCACTCTGTTCTGTGAAATGTTTAAGCCAGGCACTGACTTCTCTTTACTAGCTATGAGCGTCTTAGATGGCATCCTCTTTCAATATAAATCTGCTTTGTCTGCACTAAAAATCTGCTGTTTAGTATGCATGCTATGCTAAATCTCTTCAGTCATGTCCGACTCTGTGCGATCCCATAGATGGCAGCCCACCAGGCTCCCCTGTCCCTGGGATTCTCCAGGCAAGAACACTGGAGTGGGTTGCCATTTCCTTCTCTGCTGTTTAGTATAGCAACTTCATTTATTATTTTATCTAGATCTTCTGGATAACTTGCTGCAGTTCTACATCAGCACTTGCTGCTTCACATTGCACAAGATATTATGGAAATAACTTTTTTCCTTAAACCTCATGAATAAACATCTTCTAGCTTCAAACTTTTCTTCTGTACCTTCCTCACATCTCTCAGCCTTCACAGAATTGAAGAAAGTTAGTGCCTTGCTCTGGATTCACTTTTGGTTTAAGGAAATGTTTTGATGGATTTGATCCTACATCCAGACCACTAAAATGTCTCCATTTCAACAATCCATTTCCTTGTCTTACCATTCACATGTGTACACTGGGGTAGCACTTTTAATTTTACTCAAGAATTCTTCTTTTGTATTCACACCTTGGCTAATTTTTAGGCACAAGATGCTTACCCAGGCCTATCTCAACTTTCTGCAAGCCTTTCTCACTAAGCTTAATCAAGTCTACCTTTGTAGCCCTTTTTGACCTTCTTCATCCAATTCCCCTTCCTTCACCCTCTGTCTCTGGTAATGAAAAATCTGATCTCTTTTTCCATGAGTTTGTTTGTATGCCTTGTTGTTTGTCTTGAAGTATAATTGACCTACCACACTGTATTAGTTCTTATTATACAACATGAAGATCCGAGCTGTACCAGAGAATGAGGAGCTTATTGAAGCAATGTGGATTCTTAAGAAGACTTCTCAAAGTGGAAAGCTGAAGAATGACTGAGTAAGCATCACTGATTCTACCCCCTTGGGCATCACTGATACAGAAGCTTAGCAGAGCACCTGGTATTTTCTTGTTGGATCAAAGAGAAAGATTCTCAACCATGCCTGAAATAGAAACAAATCACAGAGACACTGAATTGTTTTCCCCACCCTCTGGTGTTCAAGGAATGACAGAACCTGATAGAACAGCTTTTAAAAAGACAGACGTCATCCCTGAGCTTAAAGAGAGGAAAGAAATACTCAATAAAGTGTTGTGATCCCTTGAAAGGACAACACTGCAGGATCCAGGCCTAAAATGTGTGATTGAAGATCCAGAAGATGAAGAAGGTAGACTATTTATGTTGGATCCCTATAAAATGTTTACCACTGATTCCTTTGAGGAAGAATAACTCAGTATTTTAAAGCATCTTAATGTCAATCCACAGATATTAAAATATAATTTGGAACTAGCTTATGGAAACTTTAAATCTGAAGAAATCTTGAGAGCTGTGCTTCCTGAAGATCAAGATGTGACCTCAGGGTTTAGCAGAGTTGGGCACACTGCCCACCTGAAACTTTGAGTTCACCAACCACCTTACAAGCATTTAATTGGCCAAGTTATGATTGGCAAAAATCCAGGAATCACATCAGCAGTAAATAAAATCAATAATATTGATAATACTGGAGAGGAGAATATGGTGACCAAGGTTTGAGAAAACAATTACACCTATGAATTTGATTTTTCAAAAGTCTACTGGAATCCTTGTCTCTCCACAGAACGCAACATATTACAGAACTTCTCAAATCTGGGGATGTCCTATTTGATGTTTTTGCTAGGACTGGGCCGTTGGCCATTCCAGCAGCAAAGAAAAACTTCACTGTGTTTGCTAGTGATGTCAATCCTGAATCCTATAAATGGCTACTGCACAATTGTAAATTAGTTAAAATGGACCAAATGGTAAAAGTCTTTAAGTTGGATGGGAAAAATTTCCTGCAAGGACCAATTAGAGAAGAGTTAATACAGCAGCTGGGTCCACTGTCAAAAGGAAGAAAACACTCTGTGTGCATTGTCATGAACTTGACAGCAAAGGCTATTGAGTTTCTCACCACTTTTAAAGCACTCTGAGATGGCAGCCATGTGGCAGTGAGCTCCTTCCTATTGTGCACTGTTACAGCTTTAGCTAATCCAGATAAGGAGGTTCAGCAACAAGCTGAAACTGTATTAGGCATCTCCTAGGAAGCATGCAGTTCAGTTCACTTAGTAAAAAATGTGGCCCCTAATAACAAAGCGTTATGCATCACTTTTCAGATTCCTGCTGCTATACTTTACAAGAACGAGATTGTAAATCAGGACAATCATAAAGATCCACCTTTTAAATGCACAAATTGCTTCAGTCACTTAATTGGAAATAGTTTTTCCATCTCCCCACTAGACCTTTGTGATAGGGAACTATTAAACACTTTTATTTTACCCTCGCTGGCTTCCCATACATACAGCATGGTGTTATTTTCTATGCACTGTCTAAATGACCACCAACATAAGCCTAGTTATGTTATGTCACCACAAAGATATTATTACTTCATTCTGGACTATATTCTCCACATTATTGTTTTATACTTGTGACTTATTTGTTTTGCAGTGGAAATCGATACCTCTTAATGTCCCTTGCTTATTTCTTTCCTCGCTCCCACCAAGCACCATGGTAACCACATGTTTTTTTCTCTGTATCTACAACTGCTTCTATTTTGTTATGTCTCTTCAGTTTTTTGTCATTTAGATTGCACATTCATTTCCTCAGTTTAGTTCAGTTGCTCAGTCGTGTCACTCTTTGTGACCCCATGAACAGCAGCATGCCAGGCCTCCTTGTCCTTCACCAACTCCTGGAGTCCACCCAAACCCATGTCCATTGAGTTGGTGATGCCATCCAACCATCTTATCCTCTGTCATCCCCTTCTCCTGCCCTCAATCTTTCCCAACATCAGGGTCTTTTCAAATGAGTCAGCTCTCTGCATCAGGTGGCCAAAGTATTGGAGTTTCAGCTTTTAGCATCATTCCTTCCAATGAACACCCAGGAATGATCTCCTTTAGGATGGACTGGTTGGATCTCCTTGCAGTCCAAGGGACTCTCAAGAGTCTTCTCCAACACCATAGTTCATTTCCTCCTTTAGCTAAATAACTAAGAGGGTGATTGCTGGACTATATTGTAAGAGTATGCTTTGTTTTGTGCATGAGCTCTTTGTGACCCCATGGGCTGTGTAGCCCACCAGACTCTTCTGTCCATGGAATTTTCCAGGCAAGAATGGTGGAGTGGGTTGCCATTTCCTCCTCCAGGGGATCTTCTCAACCCAAGGATTGAACTCGAGTCTCTTGCATTGGCAGGTGAATTCTTTATCACCCTGCCACCTGTGAAGCCCATGTTTAGTTATGTAAGAAAATTCTAAAATATTATCCAAAGTGGATGTACCATTTTTGTATTCCTACCAGCAATGGATGAACATTTCTATTCTTCTTCACATTGCTTTCTTACTTAGCAATATATTCAGACAACCACCCCATATTAGCTTTTAGCAATTATTTTTCTTATCTATTTTAACAGGCTCATAATAGTTCACTGTATGTATGTACCATAGTTTACATTTATTTAGTTAAACTAGTGTTTGTGTGCATTTGTGTGCTTGTGTGAGTCCTGCATGGATACTTCCAAAGTGGGGCTTCCCTGATGGCTCAAACTGTAAAGGATCTACCTGCAATGCAGGGGACCTGGGTTTGATTCCTGGCTAAACCTAAAGCCAGGAAGTAGATCATAAAGACATTTATTTTGATATAGGATGAACCTGTTCACACACTCAAAGGCAACTTGAATCATGAAGTCATTCTAAGGATGTTTGTATATTTCCATTGGGTCTGACTCTATATTGCATCCTCTCCTATTGGAATATCTATAAGATCTGATACTATTCCTTATTCCATTTCAGTTCTTATTGGCCATTTTTACTCTAAGTAACTTATAATATTCTATATATAATTGAACATTGATGTTTCTGTAGATAATTCTGTTTCACAGAAATTATGTTGCTATTTTTCCTTTATATTTGTTGTTGGCAGAGCCTTTGGTCCTTGTATTGATTTATAGTGCTTAGCTGATGGCAAACAATTGGTTAGACTGCCCTGATATGCACAGCTTGCATTATCTCTGTAATTTGGAGCCCTTAGCATTAAGGCGATCATGTTCTTCCTTAAATTTTCTCTGTTTCTCTCTTTTTGCTATGCAAATGATAATCTCTATAATTTTAACCAGAAAAAGCTTTTAAATTATATTTGAGTGCTATCTGTTATCTTACAGAGTTTCCCTGGTGGCTCAGATGGTAAAGAATCTGCTAGCCATGAGGGAGATCTGGGTTCAGTCGCTTGGTTGGGAAGATCCCCTGGAAAATGAAATGGCAATCCAGTCCAATATTCTTGCCTGGAGAATACCATGGACAGATGAAGCTGGTGGGTTACCTTACATAAGAATTATTTTTGTACACTTTGGAAGGTGAGTTTAAGGTAGCGTAAGTCCTTCTCTTTTTATTTTGTATCTGAACAAGTCTGTGTTAGTTGCTCAGTCATGTCCAACTCTTTGTGATCCCATGGACTATAGCCCACCTGGCTCTTCTGTTTGGTTTATCTTATTTGTTGCTGCCTTTTCGTGTATTGGGATAAAGGAATCTATGTGCAAAATAGCCACTTCTTTGAAGTTAAATAATATTGGAAATATTAAATAATGTTATTTTTACTTATAGTATATTAGATAGAATGGGATACCAAAATATATGAAGTCATATTTTCTTCCTGTCTTTTTACTTTTGTAGAAGATAGTAAGATAAGGTGGCAAGAATACACAGATCTTCACAGCCCAGATTATCATCACAGTGGTGTGGTCACTCAACTAGAGCCAGACATCCTGGAATGCAAAGTCAAGTGGGTCTCAGGAAGCATCACTATGAACAAAAATAGTGGACGTGATAGAATTCCAGTTGAGCTATTTCAAATCCTAAAAGATGATGCTGTGAAAGTGCTGCACTCAGTATGTCAGCAAATTTGGAAAACCCATCAATGGCCACAGGACTGGAAAAGGTCAGTTTTCATTCCAATCCCAAAGAAAGGCAATGCCAAAGAATGCTTAAACTGCAGCACAATTGCACTCATCTCACACGCTAGTAAAATAATACTCAAAATTCTCACAGGCAGGCTTCAACAGTACATGAACCATGAAATTCCAGATGTTCAAGTTGTATTTAGAAAAGGCAGAGGGACCAGAAATCAAATTGCCAACATTTATTGGATCTTCGAAAAAGCAAGAGAGTTCCAGAAAAATATCAACTTCTGCTTTATTTCCCAAATTGGGAAAGAAGTACGTCAAGGTTGTATATTGTCACCATGCTTATATGCTGAATATATCATGAGAAACACTAGGCTGGATGAAGCACAAGTTGGAATCAAGATTACTGGGAGAAATATCAATAACCTCACATATGCAGATGACACCACCCTAATGGCAGAAAGCAGAGGAACTAAAGAGCCTCTTGATGAAAATGAAAGAGGAGCGTGAAAAATTTGGCTTAAAACTCAACATTCAGAAAAGTAAGATCATGGCATCTGGTCCCATCACTTCAAGGCAAATAGATGGGGAACCAGTGGAAACAGTGTCAGACTTTATTTTGGGGGGCTCCAAAATCACTGCAGATGATGAGTGCAGCTATAAAATTAAAAGACACTTGCTCCTTGGGAGAAAAGTTATGACCAACATAGACAGCATATTAAAAAGCAAGGACATTATTTTGCCACCAAAGGTCCATCTAGTCAAAGCTATGGTTTTTCCAGTATTCATGTATGGATGTGAGAGTTGGACTATAAAGAAAGCTGAGCACTGAAAAATTGCTGCTTTTGATCTGTGGTATTGGAGAAGACTCTTGAGAGGAGATCCAACTTAGTCCATCTTAAAGGAAATCAGTGATGAATATTCATTGAAAGTACTGATTCTGAAGCTGAAACTACAATACTTTGGCCACCTGATGTGAATAACTGACTCATTTGAAAAGACCCTGATACTGGGAAAGACTGAAGGCAGAGGAGAAGGGGACAACAGAAGATGAGATGATTGGATGATATCACCAACTCAATGGACATGAGTTTCGGTAAACTCCTGAATTTGGTGATGGACAGGGAGGCCTGGCGTGCTGCAGTCCATGGGGTCACAGAGTCGGACACGACTGAGCGACTGAACTGAATTGAACTAAACTGATGTGTTCTTTAAGTGTTTATTCTTCAAAATATATACAATTTATAAGATACCATGTAAGATGTCTCTATTAGGTAATTCTTATATATATTTTGAACATCCATGTTAGAGTCATATTTTCAACATTAAATGAAAGAAATTTGCAGCATTCTGTTTCTTAGATAGATTTGAATTTACAATATAACAAATCATAGTTTAATATCTGTCTCAATGAATTTACAGACTTTGAAAGTACAACAGAATTTTTATTTGACATTATAACGTAGAAGAGCACATGAATTATTTGCCTGTTTGTTTTTTTTATATACCTCCCATAAGATGTGGAAATTTTACTTCAGCGGAAATTTACTGTATGATGAAAATGTATTCTCTCTGATCAAGTACAGAGAATCAAGCCCAAGGCAGCTTGCTTCAATTTTCATTTATTTTCCTTATATTGTCATTCATAGTAGGAAAAAAAAAAACTATAAACAAAGGACCATTAAATAAAAACACATTTCATTGAAAATATGTACTTGAAATGGATTATCTGATCTACGACTTGAAAGTCTGCATATTATTACATGACTAGTCTCCGAAATCTCGATAAGTAACTTTTCCACTAAATGCATACAGAAATATAAAGTCTTTAAAGAAAATAGAGGATACTACCTGAGTCAGAAAAAAAATAGTTCAGTGAAGCTTGAATATTCTCCTTCTGACCAGGACACTAAGGTAATTTTTGTCAAAACATGATCAGTTTTCTCTCAAGGAACATTACTTTAAATTGCCAAAACTTTACCACCAAAAATGAATTCATTACTTCACTTATGTATTTATCACAAGACATGCATTTAACACCCAGGATGTACAGAACTCCAGTGAATGTATACCAGGTCCGTCTTGGCAAAAACAATATGGGAAAGCTTCTATCAATCCCTTGTACCTACAGTATATTATCCAGATATAGTGGGGATGATGATGGTAGTAGAAGATTATAGTTTGCAGCAGTGATAGAACAATCATAAAATTCCTCTGAAACTGTGTAAAATAAAAGAGTAGTGTACAATGGCAAACTGAACTTTGGATATGTAACCAGGTTGAATTGGGGTTTAACACCTCAATCTTTAAATTACTGTGTACCCTTGAGACATTCATATACTTCTCTCAGATTAAATTTCTTTGTATGTAATGTCAAATAAGCACATTTCTACTCCAAAACAAATTAGACAATGAAGATTAGAGATTCTGACATTCCTTTTGTTTCCATTCTGGTGACACTGCTATCACATGTTCATAGTCGTTATCATCACTAATCTCAGCCACTTAATTTTTCTGTCTTCGCATTGACGTACACCACACACTTCCTACTTGATTAAAGACCCTTTTATTTTTATAATATGAATTCATAACTCATCACACACATATATATATTTGTATATACATGTATGTGTATATATGTTAAATCAGGGGACCACAACCTCTGAGATCTAATGCCTCATAATGTGAGGTGGAATTGATGGAATAATAATAGAAATAAAGTGTAAAATAAATGCAATGTGCTTTAATTATCCAAATATCATCCCCTTACCCTGATCCACAGAAAAATTATCTTCTACAAAATCTGGTGCCAAAATGTATGGGGACTGCTGTGTTAAATCATCAATTAAGACACATCACCACATACCTGTGAAAACATTTCACATTCTACATGTAGTTTTCAATTTTACAGTATTTGTATCTATAACCTCTCATCATTTAAAATTTAAAACCAGTAAAATTTCCATGGACCAAAATAACTAGATCAAACTTAATTGTATTTATGTACATAATTATCCAACTAAAGATTTCAAAAATATAATTTAATCTTCAAAATGACTCCCACCATCAAATCACCATTATGGCCCACTGACACAATTCAAGTGCCAATCTAAAATTCTAATTCTTTTACATTTTTCACAATATTTTCAATAATTCTTAATTTTGAGCTATTTAATTATTATTCTATTTAGAATACCCTTTCTTTTTAGTCAGTTTGTGAATATTCCTACAAAATTTTAATTTACATAAATCAAACACAATGCTGTGTGCTTAGATGCTCAGTTGTGTCTGACTCTTTATGATCCTTCAGACTATAGCCCATCAGGCTCCTCTGTGGAAGGGATTTTTCAGACAAGAATACTGGAGTGGGTTGCCATTTCAAACACTCTATAGGCCATCCAACACTGTAGATACATATCTGACAATATTTCTTGCTTACCTTCAATGTGCTATATATGATGCTGAATTATAGACTGCTTTAGTGGAGATTATGTAGCAAGGGTTAGTGCATCAAGTCAAACTCTGAACCATTTATATTCTAATATCTTTTAGTCTAAATAAGACGACGATTATTATCTTAGGACAAGAGAGAACAGCATAGAGATTCCCTACACTTTAGGAAACTGCATCTTGGAACCATAAAAGTAGATTGAACTCAATTTATGTCATATATATATTGCCTTCTATATCTTTTTAGTTTTAATTTCAAACAAAATTCTATGAACATATTAATGGTCAGTCAATTCTATAATGTTTGTGATGAAAAATAACAGCTTCTCTGCTGCATCTTTTTTTTAATATAACTTCATTCTCATCAGAGCAAACCAAACTTTAATCTCTTTCAAGTAATCATTTTAGAATTTATATGCATACCTCTAAGAAACATGTTAATGTTGGCTCTCTAGAGTTTTTAGTTTTAGGCATGAAAGCATGAACTAATCACTTCTGGTGGGTAATTTGCTATCCTTCCACAGGCACATTCCTCTTCCAACCTTATTCATCAACTTACATACTCTTCTCATTCACCTATTCTTGAAACTTGGTCATGTTGTAATTTTGGTGAGAACACCATTCATTGTTTACTTTGATATGATGCTCCAAATCCTAGTCAAATCTGAGCTATTTTTTAAAAACCATAATTAACTTTCCTTCTTACGCAACTCTGTTTTCCTGGAAGTCAGTCATTTGTGTGATTTTTGCTACCTTTATATTACATGCAATCTTCATTAAAAAAAAAAAAAAAACTAACTCTAACCAGTTATCTAAATATTCTCTGGAAGTTTAGACATACCGCATAAGTCCACTAGTTAATATCCCTAAGAGAGTCCTTTCCAGAGCCCATTTTCCTACACGAATCAAATTAGGCTGCCTTCTCCATCTGTTGTACCATCGGTCCTCCTTTGCTATAATCTAAACAATTCCTCTACCTATCTTGATTTTTGCATCTTTTGTTTCTGTGTCATATGTATTTTTTTTCTCACTTATTGATAGAGTACAATCCTCCAAAAGCTATCTTTCTTTTCTTTCAAAATCTGGTGTATATTGACACTACTTTTGGTCAGAAATAGAATTCCTGGCTGTAAATCTTTTCCTCAGAATTTTGAAGGATGTGTCCCATAAAATTTCTTTTCCAGTCTTGCAATGAAAATGAAGTCATTCTTGGTACTGAGTTATATGTAGGTTTGTTTCATGTCCCCATTTGCCTGAGACAGTCTCCTTCTATGTCTGCTTTTACAATGTAATTATTAATAGTACCCCCATTTGATGTTAAAAAGGTTATGGTTCATATAATAAGTTTTATATTTATATTAGCACTTTTACTGATCTGCAAAATCATTCTCATTTTATCTTTGTCCTATATTTTTGACAGTTTTGTGATGATACAGTCTGTTTTCATTCATTGTCAGTGTTGTCTTTCCCTCTTAAGAAACGCTCTTACATATTTCAAGGATAATTTTTTTCTCTAGGTTTTATTTTCTATTCATGAAATTCTCTTATTCTTAATAAGATTTGTCTTCTAATTTTTCTACTTTCTCTTCAGCTTCTGTTTTTTGTTTTAAGTTATTTTCTTGGAGATAACACCAACTTCATTTTCACACTTTTCCTGAATCCTCTCTTCATCATGTTTTTTAATGTTCAAGAGCAAAGAGCTCTTATTTCTGTTTCCTTAATTTGTATACTATACTTGTTCAATGGTTGCAATAACTTATTTATTTTACTGAATTGAGCCTGTAATTAAAAATTTTTGAGGATACTTTTAAACCTTCATAATTGGCTTCCTGAAAGTTGCACATTTTTCTGTTTGTTTTTTTTTTTTTAATAATCCCTTTTAATGTAAAAGATTTTTCTTGATTTTCAGTCACTAACCTTTGATTGATTCCCTGAATTCAATTATTGAAGACTAAAAACTTATTACAAGTTCTAAATGTTTGAGGGTAATATATAGACTGGAACCTTCCTGACAGGGTGATTTTCCTGGCCCTTAACTTTACAAAATTCCAATGCCAGGTTTTCATTATGTTATTGTAAGACATTGAGTATAGTTCCCTATGCTATATTTTTCATACTTCCTGTTTGCCTATTTTATATATAGTAGTATGTATATGTTAATCCTAAACTCTTAATTTATCTTCCTCCCCTCTTTGGTAACTATAAATTTGTTTTCTACATCTGTGAATCTATTTATGCTTTGTAAAAAAGTTCATTTGTATCATTTTTTTTTAATTCTACAAATAAGTGATGTATATTTATATTTGTTTTTCTCTGATCTACTTCATTTAATGTGATAATATCTAGGTCCATCCATGTTGTTGAAAATGGCATTATTTCTTTTTTATGGTTCAGTCATATTCTTCTGTATAAATATACAACATCTTTATCCATTCATCTATCAATAGATGTTTAGATTGCTTCCATGTCTTGGCTTATTGCAAATAGTGCTGCTATGAACATTTAGGTGCATGTATCTTTTTGAATTAGTGTTTCCTCTGGATATATGCCCAAAAGTGGGACTAGCTGATTCATATGGTAACCCTATTTTCAGTTTATTAAAGAATCTCCATAATGACTGCAAAAATTTACATCTCCAGCAATAGTGTAGGGGGCATGATTCTTTTTCTTCACATCCTCTCTAGCATTTATCATGTAGATATTTTGATGATGCTCATTCTGACTGGTGTGAGGGAATACCTCATTGTAGTTTTGATATGCATTTCGCTAATAATCAGCAACATTGAGCATCTTTTCATGTACCTGCTATCCATCTATATGTCTTCTTTGGAGAAATATCTATTTATGCCTTTGCTCAATTTTTGATTGGGCTGTTTTTATTGATATTGAGTTTCATGTGCTTTCTGTACATTTTGGAAATTAATCCATTGTCAGTAGCTTTCTTTGAAAATATAGTCTCCCAATCCAAAGTTGTCCTTTCATTTTCTTTATGGTTTCCTTTGCTGTGCAAATGCTTTTAAGATTAATTACGTCCATTTTTTTTTTCTTGGTTGCTATTATCCTTTTTAATTTGCTTGCTTTTACTTTTTATTTTATATTGGAGTGTAGTTGATTAAAAATGTAGTTTCAGGTTTACAGGAAATTGATTCACTTATACATATAATTGCATCTATTTTTATTTAATTATTTTCCCTTGCATGTTGTTACATAATACTGAGCAGAATTCCCTATGCTATACAGTAGGTCCTTGTTGATTATTCATTTTAAATCTAGCAGGGCATACATGTCAATCCCAAATTCCCTAACTATTCCATCCCCCCACCTTTCACAACTGGTAATCCTAAATTCATCCTCTAAATTTGTGAGTCTGTTTCTGTTTTGTAAATAGGTTCATTTGTACTTTTTAAGATCCTTTATGTAAGCAGTCGGAGAAGGCAATGGCACCCCACTCCAGCACTCTTGCCTGGAAAATCCCATGGACAGAGGAGCCTGGAAGGCCTCAGTCCATGGGGTCGCTAGGAGTTGGACACGACTGCGCAACTTCACTTTCACTTTTCACTTTCATGCACTGGAGAAGGAAATGGCAACCCACTCCAGTGTTCTTGCCTGGAGAATTCCAGGGATGGGAGAACCTGGTGGGCTGCCATCTATGGGGTCGCACAGAGTTGGACACGACTGAAGTGACTTAGCAGCAGCAGCAGCATGTAAGCAGTATTTTTGTTTATATTTCCATTACCTTGTATTTTTGTTTTAATTTCCATTACCTAGTATTTTTGTTTTAATTTCCATTATCTTGGAGATGGATCCAAAAAATATTGCTGTAATTTATGTCAGTGTTCTGCCTATGTTTTCCTCTAGGGCTTTTATAATAACTGGTTTCATACTTACATATTTAATCAATTTTGAGTTTATTTTTGTATATGGCGTTAGACTAATTTCATTGTTTTATATATAACTATCCAGTTTTCCCAACACCACTTATTGAGGAAACTTTTTCTCCATTGTACATTCTTGCTCCGTTTGCTGTAAATTAACTGAGAATAAGTGTATGAGTTTATTTCTGGGCATTCTTCTATCCTGTTCCATTACTTATATTCCTGTTTTTGTACAAGTACCATACCATTTTGATTACTGTTACTTTGTAGTATTGACTGAGGTCTTGAATACCCATTCTGCTGATGATAAAAAATCTAATTCTCATGATTCCTAGTAAATTCAATTAATTTAGAGTTTTCTCAATCAATTGTAAAAGTAATTACAATTCCTTTTTTCTTTCTGGTCTTGGACGCATGAAGATATTTGTTAATAATCACAATTTCAAGAACTCTGTAAACCTGGAAACTACTAGTACCACGTTTCTGGCACTATTAACTACACAGAAAACTGGTACACTAGCCTGCTGCTGCTGCTGCTGCTGCTGCTAAGTCGCTTCAGTCATGTCCAACCTTGTGCGACCCCATAGACAGCAGCCCACCAGGCTCCTCCGTCCATGGGATTTTCCAGGCAAGAGTACTGGAGTGGAGTGCCATTGCCTTCTCCACTAGCCTAAATGAGACTATATGTCTGTGCTGTGCTGTGCTGTGCTGTGCTGTATCACTCAGTCATGTCCGACTCTTTGCAACCCCATGAACTGTAGCCCATCAGTCTCCTCCAGGCAAGAATACTGGAGTGGGTTGCCATGCCCTTCTCCAGGGGATCTTCCCAACCCAGGGATTGAACCCAGGTCTCCTGCATTGCAGGCAGATTCTTTACCAGCTCAGCTACCTGGGAAGCCTGACTATATTTCTAAAACTGTATATAGTACTTACAATATATGTTTTTTACGTCATGCTTAGATGAGATGAGAATATTGGTAGAATTCCTTCAACATTTACCAATTCCCCATTTGGTAAGCACATAATCTACTTGATATCAGAATCTGTTATCTACAGTGTTCCTAATTATTTTACTCTGTTAAATACCTATAGACCAGATATTTTTATTTAGCTAAGAGAAGGAAGAGGGAATTAATACAGATTCTTTTAATAGGCAATTGTTGCAGTATATTATTTAAATTGAAAGCCAAGATTAAACACATTTTATTCCAACCGTTCTGCCTCCTTATTATGTCTCCAAGATGAGGATTAATTTAAATAGGATAGAGTTTGTAAAAATATGCAATATAAGTATATAATACAATATATAATATAAAAATATATACAATATATATAATGCAAAAATATTATAAATTTACTTAAACAAAATTATAGCTAACTGCTTTTAAGCTTCAATTGCCATATTCAACACACTTACACAATAATTTGGATATGATTGATATAAATTTATGTGAAATAATTTTAATTTAATTTAACATCACTGGCAATATTATGTCATTACTTTTTTATTTTCTATTACCAAAATTTAGTAAATAATCTTATTATGCAAATTGTATACATGATTCTTATGGAACTCTCCAAGGGTTTTATTAGCACAAATTTCTAGATGTAAAGCTACTGAATTAAAAGTGAAGAATATACAATTTTCTTCTTGAGATGACAAAATGATTTCAAGACAGGTGTAAGTAATTTACATTGTAAACAATTTAAGAGGGTACTATTTTTTTTAACAACTCACAAAAACTTGTAAAAGTAAGGAAAAGAATCTCATCAATTTGAATACTGTCCTTACTTCAGGAAATATGCTAATCACTGTGATAGAAACAAATTAGATATAGTGGTTGGAGGTTGAAAAATACAAAGCCCACAGAAACCCTTGTCCATGTGAGTGAGGCATAATATGAACCAAATCAGAACAGACCACTCCAATCACAGTATAATAACAAAGCAAACAAATAAATGTAGGTGTATTATTCTTTGGATATTTGCTCATGAGATTTAGTGATAAGGACAGAGATTTTGGTACAGGTTGTTGCCTATAGACTGAATTTGGTAGATGAGGTTGTGTCTGATCTAACTGATATTTAAGAAACTTAATCTTTGCCAGCTTAACAATATAATAATGGCAGATGAGATTGATTTTTAATTATCAGCAATCCATCTAAGTGAGGTAAGAGCAGGCACTCTATGATGTATCTGAGGCAATTTTAAAATGTCATGAGGAGTGTCTCGAGCAGAATGTCATAAAAAGAGCTTTAATAACTCTGAGTCTATCTTATTTTCCTTATGTTTTTTCCATCAGTCCAATAATAAAAGATGATCAATTCCAGGACAACAATGCCAACAATTAAATACAGAAAATAATTGATTCCTAAGCAAGGGTATAACCTGGCATGGTCTTATTAGGGTATATCTGCAAAACCTGGATTCTGACTAGTAGCAAAAATACCTAAGAAAAATCTAAAATACTATGTGCCAAGTGCTGATTTAAGTGCTTTACATGTGATTAATTCTATTAACTTTAAAGGTAGCCCTGTGAGGTATGTGTAAGTACCACATTTGTTTTATATATGATGAAAATAATCAGGGAGAGTTAAGTAACTTGCCTAAATTCAAAGATCTGTTGAAAATCTAAAAAGACTAGATTATTTGCTCAAAGTAACCTCTTATATTGGCTTAGTGTGGTGATATTGATAAAACAGAATATTGAACACCAAACAGTTTTATAGATATATCTATAATTTCCCACTTAGATTAGCCTGTGTATTTCTCACTAGAATAATGACTACACTTTCTAGTAATATCTATTGACATAGTCATATTAGCATACAGGTATGCAAAATTATCTGTCTGGACAGACTGTACCTTCACAAACAAATGTAGCTTTAACAAGTAATATTCATTTGCTAGAGACTGAACCAAGACTTCGCAGTTCAACTCTCACATCCATACATGACCAACTCTCACAACCATAGCCTTGACTAGACAGACCTTTGTTGGCAAAGTAATGTCTCTGTTTTCGAATATGCTATCTAGGTTGGTCATAACTTTTCTTCCAAGGAGTAAGCGCCTTTTAATTTCATGGCTTCAGTCACCATCTGCAGTGATTTTGGAGCCCCAAAAAATAAAGTCTGACACTGTTTCTACTGTTTCCCCATCTATTTCCCATGAAGTGATGGGACCAGATGCCATGATCTTTGTGTTCTGATGTTGAGCTTTAAGCCAGTTTTTTCACTCTCCACGTTCACTTTCATCAAGAAACTTTTTAGTTCTTCTTCACTTTCTGCAGTAAGAGTGGTGTCATCTGCATATCTGAGGTTATTGATATTTCTCCCAGCAATCTCAATTCCAGCTTGTGCTTCATCCAGCCCAGCGTTTCTCATCATGTACTCTGCATGTAAATTAAATAAGCAGGGTCACAATATATAGCCTTGATGTACTCCTTTTCCTATTTGGAACCAGTCTGTTGTTCCATGTCCAGTTCTAACTGTTGCTTCCTGACCTGCATACACATTTCTCAAGAGGCAGGTCAGGTGGTCTCGTATTCCCATCTCTTTCAGAACTTCTTTCAGAACTTTGCACAGTTTATTGTGATCCACACAGTCAAAGGCTTTGGCATAGTCAATAAAGCAGAAATAGATGTTTTTCTGGAACTCTTTTGCTTTTTCTATGATCCAGTGGATGTTGGCAATTTGATCTCTGGTTCCTCTGCCTTTTCTAAAACTAGCTTGAACACCAGGAAGTTCACAGTTCACGTGTTGCTGAAGCCTGGCTTGGAGACTTTTGAGCATTATTTTACTAGCGTGTGACATGAGTGCAATTGTGCGGTAGTTTGAGCATTCTTTGGCATTGCCTTTCTTTGGGATTGGAATGAAAACTGACCTTTTCCAGTCGTGTGGCCACTGCTGAGTTTTCCAAATTTGCTGGCATATTGAGTGCAGTACTTTCACAGCATCATCTTTCAGGATTTGAAATAGCTTAACTGGAATTCCATCACTTCCACTAGCTTTGTTCGTAGTGATGCTTTCTAAGGCCCACTTGACTTCACATTCCAGGGTGTCTGGCTCTAGGTGAGTGATCACACCATCGTGATTATCTGGGTCAGGAAGCTCTTTTTTATACAGTTTTTCTGTGTATTCCTGCCACCTCTTCTTAATATCTTCTGCTTCTCTTAGTTCCATATCATTTCTGTCCTTTATCATGCATGAAATGTTCCCTTGGTATCTCTAATTTCTTGAAGAGATCACTAGTCTTTCCCATTCTGTTGTTTTCCTCTATTTCTTTGCCTTGATCACTGAGGAAGGCTTTCTTATCTCTTCTTGCTATTCTTTGGAACTCTGCGTTCAGATGCTTATGTCTTTCCTTTTCTCCTTTGCTTTTCACTTCTCTTCTTTTCACAGCATTGGTAAGGCCTCCTCATACAGCCATTTTGCTTTTTTGCATTTCTTTTCCATGGGGATGGTCTTGATCCCTGTCACGAACCTCAGTCCGTAGCCCATCAGGCACTCTATCTATCAGGTCCAGTCCCTTAAATCTATTTCTCACTTCCACTGTATAATCATAAGGGATTTGATTTAGGTCATACCTGAGTGGTCTAGAGGTTTTCCCTACTTTCTTCAATTTAAGTCTGAAATTGGCAATAAGGATTTCATGATCTGAGCCACAGTCAGCTCCTTGTCCTGTTTTTGTTGACTGTATAGAGATTCTCCATCTTTGACTGCAAAGAATATAATCAGTCTGATTTCGGTGTTGTCCATATGGTGATGTCCATGTGTAGAGTCTTCTCTTGTGTTGTTGGAAGATGGTGTTTGCTATGACCAGTGCTTTTTCTTGGCAAAAGTCTATTAGTCTTTGCCCTGCTTCATTCTGTATTCCCAGGCCAAATTTCCCTGTTACTCTAGGTGTTTCTTGACTGCCTACTTTTGCATTCCAGTCCCCTATAATGAAAAGGACATCTTTTTCGGTGTTAGTTCTAAAAGGTCTTGTAGGTCTTCATAGAACCATTCAACTTCAGCTTCTTCAGCGTTACTGCTTGGGGCATAGACTTGGATTACTGTGATATTGAATGGTTTGCCTTGGAAACGAACAGAGATCATTCTGTCGTTTTTGAAATTGCATCCAAGTACTGCATTTTGGACTCTTTTGTTGACCATGATGGCTACTCCATTTCTTCTAAGGGATTCCTGCCCACAATAGTAGACATAATGCTCATCTGAGTTAAATTCACCCATTCCAATCCATTTCAGTTCACTGATTCCTAGAATGTTGACGTTCACTCTTGCTGTCTCCTGTTTGACCACTTCTAATTTGCCTTGATTCATGGACCTGAAATTCCAGGTTCCTATGCAATATTGCTCTTTACAGCATCAGACCTTCCTTCTATCACCAGTCACATCCACAGCTGGGTATTCTTTTTGCTTTGGCTCCATCCCTTAATTCTTTCTGAAGTTATTTCTCCACTTATCTCCAGTAGCATATTGGGCAACTACTGACCTGGGGAATTCCTCTTTCTGTATCCTATCATTTTTCTTTTTCATTCTGTTCATGGGGTTCTCAAGGCAAGAATACTGAAGTGGTTTGTCATTCTCTTCTCCAGTGGACCACATTCTGTCAGCCCTCTCCATCACCACCCGCCCATCTTGGGTGGCCCCATGGGCATGGCTTAGTTTCATTGAGTTAGACAAGGCTGTGGTCCTAGTGTGATTAGATTGACTAGTTTTCTGTGATTATGGTTTCAGTGTGTCTGCCCTCTGATGCCCTCTTGCAACACCTATCATCTTACTTGCGTTTCTCTTACCTTGGACATGGGGTATCTCTTCACAGCTGCTCCAGCAAAGCACAGCCACTGCTCCTTACCTTTGACGAGGGGTATTTCCTCACAGCCGCCCTTCCTGACCTTGAACATGGAATAGCTCCTCTAGGCCCGCCTGCTAAAGTTAGAAAAAATTCCTAAGCATTTATGCCTGTAAAATTGAATATCTAAGTATTTTTTTAAAATATGCATTTCCTGTTAAGCAAAAACTAACATTGTTTTACCAGACCCTGTGCAAGGAAATTTAGAGCCCATTTCTAATGATATCCATGCAACAGTTTCACAGGGTAGATATTATTATCCTCATGGTACAGTTGAAGAAAATGAAACACAGAGAGTAATGTGCCATGATTCAAATAGTAATAGTGGGCAAAATCCTTATCCCATGTTACATTAACCCAAGTTGAAAGTATTTGTTTAAAAATACTGTGATTTAATTATTCTACTTAGTAGTATATGTAGCACATACTACGTAGTAGTCTTCATGCATAAATTATTGTGTGTATCAGTCACTCAGCCATGTCTGACTGCGACGACATGGACTGTAGTTTGTCAAGCTCCTCTGTCCACGGGATTTTCCAGGCAAGAATACTGGTATGGGTTTCTGTCCCCTTCTCCAGGCGATCTTCCTGAGTCAGGGATCGAACCCAGCAATTCCCCATTGCAGGCAGATTGTTTACAGTCTGAGCCACCAGAACAGCTCTATAAGTGAATACCCCTTAATAATTTATTTTTACTCTACTTGATGTGACAATCGTCTTGACAAATGTTATGCTATGTACCTTATATTTATTTCAAATAAAATAACAGGTATTGGGAAGAAAATGACTTTTAGATTAGTGATGAAGTGTAAATTTTAAATAAAGGTAGGATAAGGCATTTTTAGCTTGATAAAATCTTATAATGTGGTATAATTAATGTAATTTTTTATTATGGTTTCATTTCAGTGTTTTCATGACATGTAAATAGTTTAGCTATCACTCTATACAGATGTTCATGAATTATTGATCTAGTCTCTGTTTAACCAAAATTGTTTTTCTCCAATTTTTCTTAAATGGCATTTATTATGTAGAAATACAAAGAACTCAATTATTTATGAATTAGAATGATGCTTTCAAAATATACCAACATTCTTTAAAAAAATTTCAAGCAATGTTCAGTTCCATGAACATTATTTCACTTCTAAAATTATATATTATTCATCTTTATTTGACATAGTTTGTAGGTTAAAACAACACAATGACTATGGAACAAGGAAGATTTGACCACTGAATGAAATGAATTATACTCAGGTTATCAGGTAAAAATGTATCAGGCCTATCTTCCAGTTCATTTGTATATAAAACCTAGGGTACAGTGCAATGAATCAGTATAATGGAGATTACTATTGGTTAAAGCAAAATATGCAAATATTAAAATTGGATTCATAAAATGTTAACTTTGAGCCTGAGCCATAAACCTATTTTGGGAATGCAAAAATTGGTTTTCCTGTAAACTTTTGTTCCACACGAAGTCCTCAAGAATATTCAAGGACAAAAATGTTTCTCTTTAATTTAAAGGGCTATTTGTATATGCATGTGAAATACTTCATGCAGCTTTTCTGCCTAATTCAATCCCTCAGTATGCTGCAAAGTCAGTTTGAAAATCTTTGTTTCTTCATATCACACTGAAGGTTGCTTTCAAACAAAATGTCCTGCAAAGAAAATTTGAGTATGTAGGAGAAAATAAAAACACTGATTAGTTGGTTGGATAAGAAATAAGTGTGACATACTGTTCTTTCTTCTTATGTAGATGGAAAAAGATGAATCTATGATGTTTCTTTTCCTTTCAGAGCAATGCCATGTACTATCAACAAATACCAGCATGTGTATTGCTGCTCAAAAACACATTTAGTGAAGGATCACAAATTCCCTCCTATTTATGGATGTGATAAAAATAACTTCTAAGTAATAGCTCAGTGAAGAGAATCAGGAAGTATTAGGTCTGAGCCTTTGATTTGAAAAACATTAAATGATGAAAACAGAGTAGAGGGGAATGAAGATCCACATAATTATAGAGAAAGGAGAAGGGAAGCATGTAAGGAGTGAGGAACAGAATACACATTATAGCTGGTTCTCTTTTTAAGGAAGAGAGTTTATCGCCTTTATGAACACTTTTTGGTAAACTATCTTTTATTACACACCTATTATCCAAAATATGATTTATGATAATCTTCATGTTAAATCCTTCTAACAAAAATGTTTATCACATAGAAGCACTGATAACTAAAAATTAAGTAATTTGCTCCAGATTACAGTATCTGGATGCAAACATACTTCCTAAACAATCTTTTTGCATTATATCAGTAAATCTAGTTTTGGACTCTGTGTTTCCTGAGACATAGATACATTCACTTATTCTTCAGTCCTGTGTTTGCATATTAAAATTTATGGCTTTCAATGTCCTATCAAGTCTCAGGTTAAATGCTATATTGTCAATGGAATACTCCCTGATAGTTTGCGATTGAAAGAATTCTTTTACTTCAGAACTCATGACTCAGATAAGTTTCTCATTGCACTGCACCTTGTACTACAGTTAATTTTGCAAATATCTGTACTAAATTGTAACTTATTTGAGGGTTGTACTTATCTCTCATATTTCAATTCTCTACATTTCTACAACTGTCAGATACACCATAATTACTGAGGAACTAACTCATTCTAGAATGAAAGGACAAAAGAATTGACAATGTAACAAATAAACCAGTTAACAAATTGCCTTTCAAATATTTGATCTGATCACAACATCTTTAAAATTCAAAGTGAGATTTGATTTTTTATGGAATTTCAGATTTTCAAGATTTTTGATAGCTTTGGTTTTGTATAGAATGTGCATATCTGAATAAAATATTTCCCTGGTACTATCGAATATTTTTCAACATACTTAATCATCAAATAATGAAATTGCTTATATTTGTTAGTATTAAAGAAGAATTTACAATTCTTATTTAATTACAATCTTAACAAAAAGTTTCTGAATGGTAAGCAAAAGTGGCATTTGCCTACAGAATCATTATTTATATTGATTTAAAAGTAATTAGCCTCTAATTAAAATAAATAAATTTAAATTAAAAAAGACAAAGAATGGTAAAAAAAATAAATAAATTGCTATATAGAAAAAAAGTAGCAAATGTAATAGACAATAAAATTACTGGAGTCGTCAAGTAAGTTTCATACAAACATTGTAAATATTTCAGCTCAACTTAATTTTAAAACTTTAGTATTCTAATAGTAATATGGAAACAGTTTCTGTCTCAGATCCAGAGATTTTTAAGTGCTTATGTATAAAATGTATTAATAATGACATACATTAAGAAACATTTGACTACAATGAATACATTTTAATTTATAAGCAAATTATATTCCACTATATGAAAACAAAGAAAAGTTTATTATTTATAAAATCAACCTTTTTTTTATTATTATTTTTTTTTTTTTTTTTTTTTTTTTTTAAACTTTACATATTTGTATTAGTTTTGCCAAATATAAAAAAAAAAAAAAAAAAAATAAATAAAATCAACCTTTCTTCTTGTTTGCCACCACAGAACATAAAAATCTTGTATCTGGACATGCTTCTCATAGAGTTCTCATGGCAAGAATACTGGAGCAGTTTGCCATTTCCTCCTCCACTGAAAAATGTTTCATCAGAACTGTTTACTATGACCCGTTTGTCTTGGGTGGCCCTGCACAGCATGGCTCAAAGGTTTTGAGTTACGCAAGCCCTTTTGCCATGACAAGGGTATGACCTGTGAAGGGGATTGTTGTGCTGAAGGGACTTGCATAATTCAGTGAAGTGCTGAGCCATGCCATGCAGAGCCACCCAAGATAGGCAGGTCAAAGTGTAGAGTTATGAAAAAACTTGATCCACTGGAGGAGGAAATAGCAAGCCACTTCTGTATTTTTGCCTTAAGTACCCCATGACCAGTATGTAAAGGCAAAAAGATATGATACTGGAAGATGAGATCCAGAGGTCAAAAGTTATCCAGTATGCTACTGGGGAAGAGTGGAGGGCAACTACTAATAGCTCCAAAAAGAAAGGAGTGTCTAGGCCAAAGTATAAATGATGCTTTGTTCTGGATGTATCCGATGGTGAAAGTAAAGTCGGAGGCTATAAAGAACACTATTGCATAGAAACCTGGAATATTGGTCCATGAATCAAGGTAAAGTGGATATGGTCAAGCAGACGATGGTAAGATTGAACACTGATATCTTAGGAATCAGTGGACCAAAATGGACATGAATGGGCAAATTTAATTCAGATGACTATTATATCTACTCCTGTGGGCAAGAATCCCTTAGAAGAAATGGAGTAGCCCTCATAGTCAATGAAAGTGTCTGAAATGCAGTACTTGGTTGCAACCTCAAAAAATACAGGGTCTGGTTTCATTTCCAAGGCAAACCATTCAACATCACAGTGATCCAACTCATACTGCAACCAACGATGCTGCAGAAGGTGAAATTGGTGGGTTTTATGAAGACCTACAACACCTTCTAGAACAACATAAAAAGGAATGACATTTTCATCCTAGGGGACTGGAATGCAAATGTAGAGGGTAGAGAGATACCCTGAGTAATAGGTAAGTTGAGCCTTGGAGTGCAAAATGAAGCATGAAAAAAGCTAAAAAAGTTTTGTCAAGAGAACACAATGGTCATAGCAAGCACCCTTTTCAAACAACATGAGAAACAACTTTACACATGAACATCAGCAAATGGTCAATACTGAAATCAGATTGATTATATTCTTTGCAGCCAAAGATGGAGAAGCTCTATACAGTCAACAAAAATAAGACTTGGAGCTGACTGTGGCTTAGATCATTAGTCCCTTATTGCAAAATTCAGGTTTAAATAGAAAAGAGGAGGGAAAGCCACTAGGCCATTCAGGAATGTTCATCCTGTGTGTGCTAAGTTGCTTCAGTTCTGTCTGACCCTTTGCAACCCTATGAACCATAGCCCACCAAGCTCCTCACTACATAGGATTATCCAGGCAAGAATACCGGAAGGGATTGCTATGCCCTCCTCAAGGGGTTCTTCCAACCCGGGGATTGAACCCATGTCTCCTATGTTAGCCAGAGGGTTCTTTACCATTACTGCCACCTGGGAAGCATGACCTAAATCAAATCCCTTATGATTATAGTGGAGATTATGAATAGAATCAAGAATTAGATCTGGTAGAGAGAGTGCCTGAATAACTATAGAATGATGTTTGTAACAATGTACAGGAGGCAGTGATCAAAACTTAACCAAAGAAAGAGAAATTCAAGAAGGCAAAGATGTTGAGGAAAGAAACAAAAGGCAAGGGATAAAGAGAAAGACATATCCAACTGAATGTAGAGTTCCGGAGACTAGAAAGGAGAGATAAGAAAGCCTTCTTAAAGAACAGTGAAAAGAAATAAAGGAAAACAATTAGAGGAAAACAATGGAATGGGAAAGACCAGACATCTCTTCAAGAAAATTGGAGATATCAGGGGAACATTTCATGCAAGGATGGGCACGATAAAGGACAGAAATGATAAGGATCTAACAGAAGCAGAAAAGATTAAGAAGTGGCAAGAATACACAGAAGAACTATACAAAGAACCATCATAATGATCAGGATAATTACGAGGTGTGGTCACTCACCTAAAGCCAGACATCCTGGAGTGTGAAGTCAAATGGGACTTAGGAAGCAATACTATGAACAATGCTAGGGGAGCTGATGGAATTCCAGCTGAACTATTTCAAATCCTAAAATATGATGCTGTTAAAGTGCTATACTCAAAATGTCAGCAAATTTGGGAAAATTGCAGTGGCAATAGGACTAGAAAAGGCCAGTTTCATCCTCCCAAAGAAGGGCAATAACAAAGAATGTTCAAACTACTGTATAATTTGCTCACTTTACACACTAGCAAGGTTATGCTCAAAATCCCTTAACCTAGGCTTTAGCAAAATGGAGATCTTCCAGATGTACAAGCTGGCTTTAGAAAAGGCAGAGAAACCAGAGACTGAATTGCCAACATCCATTGGATAATACAAAAAAACAAAGGAATTCCAGAAAAAAACATCAATGTCTGCATCATTGACTACACTAACACTTTGTGAGGATCTCAACAAAATGTAGAAAATTCATAAATAGATGGGAATACCAGACCACCTAACCTGTCTCCTGAGAAACCTCTATGCAGGTCAAGAATCAACGGTTAGAAATGGGTTTGATTCAACTGACTGGTTCCAAATTGGGAAAGGAGTATGACAAGACTGTATACTGTCATCCCACTTATTTAACTTATATGCAGACTACATCATGTAAAATGTCAGGCTGGATGAATCACAAACTGGAATCAAGGTTCTCAAGAGAAATATCAACATCCTTAGATATGTAGATAATAACATTCTAAGGGCATAAAGTGAAAAGGAACTAAAGAGCCTCTTGATGAGGGTGAAAGAGGAAAGTGAAAAAGCCTGCTTGAAGCTCAACATTCAAAAACTAGGATTATGGCATCTGGTGCCATCACTTCATAGCAAATAGAAAAGGAAAAAATTGGAATTAGTGGAAGATTTTTATTTTCTAGGGATCCAAAGTCATATCAGACAGTGATTCAGCCATGAAATTAAAAGATGCTTGCTCCTTGGAAGCAAGCTATGTCTAACCTACTGGTTGTTCAGTCACCAAGTCCTGTCCAACTCTTTATGACCCCATGCACTGCAGCATGACAGGCTTCCCTGTCCTCCATCATCTCCCAGAGCTTGCTCAGATTTATGTCCTTTGAGTCAGTAATGTTATTGAACTATCTCATCCTATGCCACCCTCTTGTCCTCCTGCTCTCAATCTTTCCCAGCATCAGGTTGGTTGCTTAGTTGCTCAGTTGCTTAGCCCACCAGACTCCTCTCTTCATGGAATTCTCCAGGCAAGAATACTGGAGTGGGTAGCCCTTCTCTTCTCCAGGAAATCTTCCCAACCCAGGGATTGAGCCCAGGACTCCTGCATTACAGACAGATTCTTTACCATCTGAGCCACAAGGCAAGTCCTGACATACCTAGACAGTGTATTAGAAAGCAGAAACAGCACTTCACTGACAAAGGGCAGTATAGTCAAAGCTATGGTTTTTTTTTCCAGTAGTCATGTACAGATGTGAGAGTTCGATGATAAAGATGACTCAGTGCTGAAGACATCATGCTTTCAAACTGTCATGCTGGAGAAGACTCTTGAGAGCCCCTTGGACTCTCAAGGGAAGCAAGGGGATCAAAATAGTCAATCCTGAAGGAAATCAGTCCTGAATATTGGCAGGACTGATGCTGAAGCTCCAATATTTTGGCCACATGATGCAAAGAGCTGACTCATTGAAAAAGACCCTGCTGCTGGGAAAGATTGAGGGCAAAAGAGGGAGGGGATGGCAGAGGGTGAGATGGTTAGATGGCATCACTGTTGAGCAAACTCTGGGAGATATTGAAAGACAGAGGAAGCTGGTGTGCTGTAGTCCATGGGTTTGCAAAGTGTCAGACATGACCTAGCAACTGAACAAAAACTATACTCCTGTATTAGGGTGACTTAAATGTTAAAGTAATGAGACTAGAATGCTGTAAGTTTCCAGAGATAAACAGATGCATACCACCCTTCAGCAGTAAAATACCTTTGAGAATAAATAATCTTGTGCAGTTTCAAAGTCAATGGTACAAGTTCAGTTCTATACACAAAAGTTTCACTTAATTCTTGTCATTGTTTGATTTTAGTTAGCACTCTTTCCACAGAGTCCATTACAGACAGTGTTAATACTTTTCATCAACATTCAAGTGAAAACCATTTCATTGACTTTACTTTGCATAATTGTGGAATGCTAAGATTTTCAAGGACTTCTCCTTATAAACTAAGGAGAAAACAAAAGGTTTACAAAACATGCAAATATTCTGGACATACTCTCTTTTCTAAAATACTGGTTTTTGAGCTGTTATGGGCTGAACTATATCTCTCAAAAATGGGATGACCCAGAAGGATGGTACGGGGAGGGAGGAAGGTGGAGGGTTCAGGATGGGGAACACTTATGTACCTGTGATGGATTCATGTTGATATATGGCAAAACCAATAAAATAGTGTAAAGTAAAAATTTTAAATAAAAAAAAATAGGAAAAAAAATCACACCTTGAAGCCTTTACTCCTGGCGCCCCCAAATGTGACTGTATTTAAAGATAAGGCATTTAAAGAGTAATTCGATTAAAACAAAGCTCTTAGGCTTAGAAATGGCAAATGACTAGTGTCTTATAAGAGGAGATTAGAAGACAGACAATATATAGAGTCGTATGTGAAGATACAAAAAGATAACCATCTACAAAACCAGGAGAAAGGTCTTAGAAGAAGTCAACCATGCCAACACCATGTTCTCAGATTCCTAACCTCCAGAATGATGAGAAAATAAATTTCTATTTTGTTGCTCAGTCTGTTGTTCTTTGCCATGTAAACATTCTCAACTTCTAAGAACTGATTACAGATCTTAGATCTTCTTGGTTTCCTTCTGCCTTTTGTATTCAGCCCATATACATATACGAGGGACATCTTATTTCTACAAACAAAAGGTGAATAATTTTCCATATTTTAATTTCCTTAAATTTGCAAAAAAAAACATCATGTTCCAACAACTCAAAGTCTTGGTTCTGAAAATCCAAAAAGATATAAATAGTTGGGAGATGGTATTATAGAATCACTCTATCTGATTCAAATTCACCTTCAGTACTCACACTTCTTGACTTTAGGCTTTGTCTTTGTTAATCTTTAAAACAAGAATAATAATGGTGTATATCTTAAAATGTTATAGTAAGGATTAAATTAGATTAATAAATATAAAGCATACTGAACTGTGTACAAAAATAGAGTAGCTATAAAATTTATTGTCAAACCAGGATTCTTTGAGAGTGATAAAGGATGCTTCTCATAATCATGCCAGTGCATAGTCAGAAATTGGTATTATCTGGACACATGTAAACATAGGAAACATGAAGAAATATTTGCAGTTTTTATGGTTGGTAACTGATAAGCAAAATGTTACAATAGATACAGTTAAGACCCTATAGCTCCTGGCATAAATGTAGGTTTCATTCACTTTAATTAACTTCATGACTCCTCTCACCACTTTTTTTCTATGATCATGTTCATTCCAAGATTTTAAGAAGTATATACTGTGGACTGCTTTCCTAAGTACAGTAGTTTAGTCACTCACTTATGTCTGACTTGCAACCCCATGGACTGTAGCCCCCCAGACTCTTCTGTCCATGAGATTTAGCAGGCAAGAATAGTGAAGTGGGTTGCCATTTCCTTCTCCAGGGGATCTTCCCAACCCAGGGATTGAAACCAAGTCTCCTGCATTGCAGGCAGATTCTTTACTAACTGAGCTACCAGGAAGGTCCTGAAAAGCCTAAATCGAGTTTGGAATCAATGATATACTCACATCAAACATAAGTGGGACATAGTCATATGTTTAAGGATAGACATTTGATCCCCCAATTGCTGCCCTGTGAATAGGTTCATCAGCATCATCTATCTAGATTCAATATATATGCATAAATACATGACAGTTGTTTTACTTTTTCTGACTTACTTCACTCTGTATAATATGCTGTGTTCATCCATCCATTGAAACATATACATAACTATATGCAAAATTAGATAGCCAGTGGGAATTTGCTATATGATGCAAGGAGCTCAAATCTGGTGCTGTGACAACCTAGAGGAATGGGATGGGGTGAGAGGTGGGAGGAGATTCAGCAAAGAGGGGACATATGTATACCTATGGCTGACTCATGTTCATGTACAGCAGAAAGCAACACAATATTGTAAAGCAATTATCCTCCAATTAAAATTAAATAAATTAAAAAAATAAGTCTGATCCTCACTACATTTCAGATTCTTATCAGATTTCTCTCTCTCAAGGAAACAAAATGGTATATAAACCTGTCCTGCAATGGGTATCAGGCCCATAAACATGTGTTGACTCAGGGTTGGTTTGCAAGATCAGCCTTGTATACAAAGAAGATGGTAATTAGTGCTTGTGAAAGGTTGTTTCTAAAGTATGACAATTTGCCCCATTTTACTTGAGTGGTTTATCTTGTGTGATTTGCTTGCTCTTTTAGTCAAGGAATTCCTAAACCACTCAGATTAAGACTGTTTTAACAATAAGTAACTGTAACTAGTATATACTGTGAAAATGTATGCACTGTGTAAGAGGAATTTCAATATCTCAAGATAGGCAGGCTTTTAACTACTATGACATATAAGGCCAGCTGCACATAATACACTCTAAAAATAAACCCACAGTAGACCTAGGGATTTTTTTGTTTCTTTTTGGTATGTTACTTTGCAATTTTACTTATCCCTACACAAGGCTTCCCAATTAAAAAAAAAAAAAATGTAAGAAACTAAATGTAAGAAATAATGCCTCTTAAAATACTTTTTAGATGTTCACAAAGGCATGATAAATGCACAAAGAATTAACAATTCACTTTACTGTCTATTCATTACATTAATGGTTTGAGGATATGAAAAGATTCAAGCTCATGAAGGTTATGCCTCAATGTTTAGACAATTTGTACTTGCCAGAGCTGACATAAATGTAGATAAATACTTTTTTTTTTTTTGACAGATCTGGATTTGCTTCAGAAATTATCTGTCAGAAGGTTGGGATGGGTCAGGTTAAAAAAAATATTTATTCTTAAAACTAACATCCATAACAAAATTAGACTCCATCATTCTCAATTTTAGTGTCTGATAAAATGAACCTATAAGACCTTTTCTATATTTGCAACTAATAGCCCTACAATTTAATCTTCCTTAAATAGCCTTATTCTCATTTTTTCATAGGCATAGAATGTGTCTGCTTAGAAATTGCAAATTTAGAAAAACAGTATTTCATGCTGTGAGGTTTTTATTTTATGTAACTGCATTTGACATGTTCCCAATAATTCAGATTTAGGAAAATGGTTTTGGGGAAAAAAAGAAGTTCATTTGGGGAGCATCTTAGCTCTTATAGGATATCCTTAAAATAATTATCTCTAGCTTCAAATATCTATGTATTAGCAATCAATTATTATCTTTATATTGTATTGTCTTTTATTAATATTGAAAACCCAAAAGACACTCAATCATGTAGTTTATATTGTTTGCGCCTGTATGTTATTAAGAAAAACGGGGCACAAATGATTTGTAGTGAAAGTTATGGATAATAATGTGAAGGATAATAAAGGATAATGGATCCAAAGATTTATGTTGACCCTAAACTTTTCTTCTGAGTTCATCCTTACTTTTCTAAAACTGCAATCTATTTTGGTGATGAGACATGATAATTGATGAATCATGGTATTGGGCATCTTGCTCATCTTTGATTCCTCTTTTTCATCCCTGCTAGTAACTAATTTAGTAATTCTGTGCTTAGGCAGTTTGGGGAAAAGGAGGGGCTATTTCACTAGCTTCCTACGTTTCCACTCTTCCCGTTTCCCATAGCTGGTAGTAGATTGAATGGCTCCTTCTACAGTTAGATAAAAATATAAACTCTAAATATATTTTAAAATTTTTAAAAGTTTCAATAAGAACAGCAACTTCTCAGGAGTCCTACAGTTCTCTGAAAGCTATTATTTCTCTTACTATTAAAAAAAAAAAAAAATCAATGTGGACACATAAAACCCAGCTCAGGTGGCAACACCTGTATATTTTCCCCAAACCCTGTCTCCCTTTTACAACCATTTGACTCATCTTCTACCTTCTGACACCTGTGATTAAAGAATTTAAGGGCTATAATTTTCCTACAGGTAATGATTAATCCTAACTATATTCTGTGGCTTTAAACCACTCAAGAAAATACAACTCTTAAAAAGCTATTAAACTATCAGAATTTTTAAAAAGTCATCAATAATGTTAGGCTGCAGAGCAAATGTAAAGCTATAGCCATAGTCATGTTACATACTAGAAATTTGGTGGCTGTATTTGCAGTTTTCTCACTGGCAGGAAAAGGACCTATTCTGGTAATCAATACCCTTGCTCCACTCAACAGAGTAAAGTGGACCTGTAGATTATAGATTCCAAACATCTGATAAATCACTCCTCTCATGGAGGGATAAAATATAGTAGATGACATAGAAAGTGGAAATGTTATTCCAAATTTCATTCCCACTAGGCATAAGAATGCCATCACAAAAATATAAAGAATGGGGAAATTCCTGAAACAGAGCAGGAACTTATGGCCCTTGCCCTCCATGGCCTCATCCTTCCTTTTGTCTATGGAAAAACTTTAGTCAAACTGTTTTGTTTAATAAGAGAAGTGAGAAGATGCAGATTTTAAGAAAAGCAGTCCAACACAACTAAACAGTAATAGTTTAGTCATTAAACAAAGTCAAGGACCTTTAGTTCAAGCACTATAGATAATATTCTGAGCCATATCTTATGAGCTGTCTTCTAGATATAGAAACCCGTACCAGGTGGAAGAAGTTAACTATATGATTACCAGGATGTAGCCGTGACATAAGCTGCCACAATTCCAACTGGGCTCAAAGAAATGGGAACAAACTGACCTTGGAACTAAAGATTAACTGTACTTAAAATGATCAAGATGAAGCTGCTCAGACCACTAATGACTGATTTCAAGATACTATCAGTGTTGACTGTGCTGTTTCTCCATGTAGTTCTTGGCTTGCATCTATAAAAGCTCTTGCCCACTGATTGTCAGTTGTGAGGGAAGTCTCCCCCCACTCCCTATTGCTGCTGTTTAGTCACTCAGTCACGTCTGACTCCTTGCAGCCCCGTGGACTGTAGCCTGCCAGGCTCTTCTACCCACGTAATTCTCCAAGCAAGAATACTGTAGTGGGTTGCTGTTTCCTTCTCCTGGGGGTCTTCTCAACCCAGGAATTGAACCTGGGTCTCCTGCATTGCAGGCTGATTCTTTACTGACTGAGTTACCAGGGAAGCCCACCTCTCACCACTCCCCATTGCAAATTCAATAGAGATTTCAAAATAAGGCAACTTTCCTTTCCATCAAACTTGCCACGTTATTGGCTTTCAAGTGACTAGTAGCCAGACTCCCCTCTCAGCAATAAGTTTACTTTGCAACTCTAACATACACCCTTCTGGGTGATATCCCATGGGTTTCCTTTGGTTCATTCACTTTGAATTCTGGCACCCTCCTACATTTGATTCTTGTCACCTCTCGCTTTCACTGTTCACCATCATGTGTGTTAGTACCACATCATTCTCTATCCTTGATTCCTTCAAATACATAAGGCCTGAGCATCTAAATGTCCCTAACAAGTGGAGCGGGCATATGCACATGTGTTTTATAATTTTGAGTTTGGGCATAATTTGCAGGGACTGGTACAAAATGAAAATGCAGAGCTCTTTGTTCAGAAAACAGAAGAATAGTGCCTTTAAAGTCACTAAAACATTAAACTTTTTCTTCTTTTCATGGTTTTTCTCTGTATTTGACATGCTGTTTTTAATTTGTATTTAATATTATTCTACATAAAGATAAATTAAATTGTTAAATTATACTATAATTTTACCGTGTATCTCTATATCAAACAGTTCCAGTTTTAAATGCAAATATAATTGTGTTCAATTAACACGTCAATTAACCTGACAATTCATATTTTGTAGCTCATACATGCATATGTATTTTGTTCTTTCTGGAATGATGGAAATGTTGCAGAAAACTAATTCAAGTGTTTTACTTGATACACTCACATTCTACCAACACTCTCAACTGTTAGCTTATTAATGAGTAAAGAAAAAATCAAAAAAGAAGGAATCAATGTATTGCTTTATCTTTCCCATACTTTCTGTATTGTCATTTTCAGTGTATATGATTGACTAATACAGGGAAGTAATATGAGTAAGAAAATAGGAGAGAGTTCCTAAGTTATTTATGTTTTTTTTTAGAGCGGAATTGTCTTTGTTCTGTATTCAAAGTAACAATCATGCCTAGTTCCTCAGTCATGTCCAACTCTCTGTGGCCCCATGGACTGTAGCCTACCAGGCTCCTCTGTCCATGGAATTTTCTAGGCAAGGATACTGGATCAACTGCCATTTCCTACTCCAGGGGATCATCACGACCCAAGAACTGAACCTATGTCTCTTGTGTGTCCTGTATTGGCAGGTGGATTATTTTTCACTAGCACTGTCTGTTCTGGTTCAAATAGAAAACATAGTTTCTTGGGGTAATCAGTCATTGTTGTAACATTCTTACTCTGTACTGATGGAGTTCATGACAGACTGCACCCAAATATGCCACTTTGGCATATTCAGTTCAGTTCAGTTCAGTCGTTCAGTCATGTCTGACTCTTTGAGACCCCATGAATCACAGCACCCCAGGCCTCCCTGTCCTTCACCAACTCCTGGAGTTCACTCAAACTCAGGACCATCGAGTCGGTGATGCCATCCAGCCATCTCATCCTCTGTCATCCACTTCTCCTCCTGCCCCCAATCCCTCCCAGCATCAGAGTCTTTTCCAATGAGTCAACTCTTCACATGAGGTGGCCAAAGTACCGGAGTTTCACCTTTAGCATCATTCCTTCCAAAGAAATCCCAGGGCTGATCTCCTTCAGAATGGACTGGCTGAAGCTCCTTGCAGTCCAAGGGACTCTCAAGAGTCTTCTCCAACACCACAGTCCAAAAGCATCAATTCTTTGGCACTCAGCCTTCTTCACAGTCCAACTCTCACATCCATACACGACCACAGGAAAAATCATAGCCTTGACTAAATGGACCTTTGTTGGCAAAGTAATATCTCTGCCTTTCAATATGCTATCTAGGTTGGTCATAACTTTCCTTCCAGGGAATAAGTGTCTTTTAATTTCATGGCTGGAGTCACCATCTGCTGTGATTTTGAAGCCCAAAACAATAAAGTCTAACACTGTTTCCACTGTTTCCCCATCTATTTCCCAGGGAGTGATGGGACCAGATGCCATGATCTTCGTTTTCTGAATGTTGAGCTTTAAGCCAACTTTTTCACTCTCCTCTTTCACTTTCATCAACAGGCTCTTTAGTTCCTCTTCACTTTCTGCCATAAGGGTGGTGTCATCTGCATATCTGAGGTTATTGATATTTCTCCCAGCAATTTTGATTCCAGACTGTGCTTCTCCAGCCCAGCGTTTTTTATGATGTACTCTGCATATAAGTTAAATAAGCAGGGTGACAATATATAGCCTTGACATACTCCTTTTCCTATTTGCAAGTTTGAATTAAATTTACCTGTGGAAAAACTTGTACAAGAAGGACATTCTGATCTTTCTCTATGTCCCCCTGAAAGGAAGAAGTAAATCTCCTGTGTAAAAGGTATGC
Source organism: Bos mutus (assembly GCF_027580195.1). NCBI lineage: Eukaryota > Metazoa > Chordata > Mammalia > Artiodactyla > Bovidae > Bos > Bos mutus. Next base: position 67,998,544 of record NC_091631.1, on the reverse strand, counting down.
ATAGACAGAGAGAAACTTTTATTGCCAGAAAAAGGGAATTTGGGGCTGAGAAATCTACATATACAAACTCTGCTCAGTTTCCTCACTAATTAAGGCCCAGCATAAGTATCTTTATCCTGTCAATTCGTCACAAGTATGTTTCTTTGTCTAAAAGCTGTAAAAGCTGCTTTGGCCATTTCTTTGGGCCTCATATTTTTATGAAGCTCCCATATCTACATAATTAATGTTTTATCCTGTTAGTCTGTCTCATGTCAATGTAATTCTTAGACATGCTGGAAGAACCTAGAAGGGTAGGGGAAAACTTACCCCTCCCCACTTGTCCTTATTTGGAGACTCTCTGCACTCCAAGGCATTATGGAACCCTTAGAATTCTGTGCTCATGTGGCATAGTGAATGTTTCATGCAAATGAGACAGCAAGGAATGGCAAAGGTACATAGGCGGGTAGTTTCCCTGCTCACATATGTCCTATTGTCCCACTAGCAAACCACTAGTTCAAAAATTATTAAGAATTTCAGGACACTGAAAGCACATCATCAAACCAAGAATACAGACCTTCAAAGGGACCCTGATGGAATGAATAGATGGGACATTCATGAAATCAGCATTGGTGGTCTCTCTGGGTTTCTTCCCATCCATTAATTCCCTTGTAAAACAGATATATTACTGACCCCTCAAAACTGGGATGCCACCTCCTAATACATGTGTGTGTTTAGTTGTTTCAGTCGTGTCCGACTCTGTGCGACCCCATAGATGGCAGCCCACCAGGCTCCCCCGTCCCTGGGATTCTCCAGGCAAGAACACTGGAGTGGGTTGCCATTTCCTTCTCCAATGCATGGAAGTGAAAAGTTAAAGTGAAGTCGCTCAATCATGTCCAACTCTTAGCGACTCCATGGACTGCAGCCTATTAGGCTTCTCTGTCCATGGGATTTTCCAGGCAAGAGTACTGGAGTGGGGTGCCATTGCCTTCTCTGACCTCCTAATATAGATGCCTATTACTCTTTCCTCTATAAGTCACCTTTTCAATATGACTCTTAACTTCAGAATCTTCTACTTATTCCTCTTTTTTTCCTGTGCTTTCATGTCTAGTGAATCAAGAACTGTATTTATTGGTGTAGATTTATTTCTAACATTAGAAAACTACCTGAGAGTAGTTTAAGAAAAGTGGGATTATTGGATTATATATCTGAGAAGAACTGATGGAACACACAGAATAAAGAAAGAGTTGCAAAAAACAGGACCGTAAAAACTAAAACTGTGGCCTTAATATCATCAGGTATTTGCTACTCAAACTGTGTCTTAATTCCTTTCATTTCAATTAACAGTTTAAACTCAAATGAGTTTAGGTTTAAGAATCACATGGAGTGTCTCACACATGGTAAGTATTCAATTAAAAATATTATCATCATTTATAATTGCTATTTGCATTGTAACGTAGGAAGTTAGGCATGAGCAATAAGGGGTGGCCTGGCTGAAAAGAATGCAAGCTGATCTCTAAGCCCCATCCCAGACATCCACAGAGTCTTTCCCAATTCCAGCACATGCCTCAAGCACACAGTAGATACAAACTAACCACAGGGGCTTCTCCAAGTAAGCTTAATCAGGTAGGAGTCTATTAAAGGTTCATATCACTTCATGGGAAATAGATGGGGAAACAGTGGAAACAGTGTCAGACTTTATTTTTTGGGGCTCCAAAATCACTGCAGATGGTGACTGCAGCCATGAAATTAAAAGACGCTTACTCCTTGGAAGGAAAGTTATGACCAACCTAGATAGCATATTCAAAAGCAGAGACATTACTTTGCCAACAAAGGTCCATCTAGTCAAGGCTATGGTTTTTCCTGTGGTCATGTATGGATGTGAGAGTTAGACTGTGAAGAAAGCTGAGCGCCAAAGAATTAATGCTTTTGAACTGTGGTGTTGGAGAAGACTCTTGAGAGTCCCTTGGACTGCAAGGAGGTCCAACCAGTCCATTCTGAAGGAGATCAGCCCTGTTATTTCTTTGGAAGGAGGGATGCTAAAGCTGAAACTCCAGTACTTTGGCCACCTCATGCGAAGAGTTGACTCATTGGAAAAGACTCTGATGCTGGGAGGGATTGGTGGCAGGACGAGAACGGGACGGCAGAGGATGAGATGGCGGATGGCATCACTGACTCGATGGACGTGAGTCTGAGTGAAGTCCGGGAGTTGGTGAAGGACAGGGAGGCCTGGAGTGCTGTGATTCATGGGGTCTCAGAGTTGGACACGACTGAGAGACTGAACTGAACTGAACTGAAATACTCTAACACACACACACATAATTATAACAAACTGAGTCTGATTTATGGGAAGACACACAACAGAGCCTGCTGTATGTAACTTGCATTTATCAATCAGCCTTGAGCATATGCAGATTTGCATTCCCTTTCATTGATTGGTGATGGCTACAAGCCCTATTTTGCACAGGGCACAACCAAAAGGAAGACACAGAAAATATAAAAAGGGGGAAGCCAAGAGGTAGGAGGAGGATGACTCCTTTGGGGTGTGGGTCTAATAAAATATCTGTCTGCTTGAGTGAACTGAACTGTAACTTGTCTGTTGTTTTAAACCCTTTAGACAAGAACCGAGGAAGAAAAATTAAACTGACCTGACAGTATTATTGTTCTTACTTTCATGCAAGAATAGGGGAGGCTTCCACCATCCATTCCAGTTTGGCCTTTCTGGAGAGAAAGATTATCACTTAAGTAATATCAAGGTTAAAAGAAAGGTGAAACTGTTGGTAAAGAGGGACAGTTTGCTTCCCAATGTCTCATGGATCAAGATGGGAACTCACATAAAATAAAATAAAATAAAATAAGTTGCTCTTTACTTAAAAAAGAGCAAATCAAAAACAATGGCTGTGCCATTTTATGATGCTCCTGATTGCACTGGCACAAACAACTTTGCTTTTCCATTTTCTCTGCTACTTCCCTAGTTTGGGAATTTAATCATTTTCATAAATAATGTTCTGGGATTATATTTTATTAGTCTACCTCCATTGTATACCAGTTATAATCTATCAAATAGAAGTTGCTTTATGAATATTCTTGTATGTTCTGATTCATCACTATAATACTCAAGTATGACTAATAACTCCACATTATCTAAATCCTAATATGTAAACTCTGAACATTTTCTAATTCTGACTCTACTCTTTTATATTTCAGCCAAAATACTTCACCTTCCATTTACACTGAGTCATGCCCCAACATGCCTTATAAATTCTTGATCTCTTATTTTTGTTCAAATTGATCTATTGACTTCAAATACACTGATTGTCAATATCTTTCTAAGTCCAAATTAGTTTGTGTGAAAGTAATTTTAAGTATAAAATACAATTATCACCATTATTATCATCCATTCTTCAAAATTTAGTTCATATGCTAAAATTCACTGATAAAGCCTTTACCAATTTATCAACTCAAAAATAATCTCTTACATTTTTATGTTTTCACAGTGATATTTATTTTTTGTATGATATGGCTTTTTATTCATATTTTGGATTAATATAATATTTTGTACATAGTATAACCTAAAAGAATATGTTCTTTCTTTTCACATAATCTTCAAAAGCAAAAATTGAATTGATTTTTTCTGAAACATATAATAAAAATATCACATGATTTCCAAACTAATAATTTTTATTTTTCCTGTTTTTTTCCTTATGTAAGGAAACATTTATTTGAAATTTATAATTCTTTAGTTTCAACTTTTCCCTTTCTAAAGTTCAAATAAAAAATGTTTGCTAAATTAAATCAGTACACATATCTTATCCTTATAATTTTGTTTGAATATTTGTATCTATCAATTTTTTACTCAGTTGTGATCAAATCTTTGCAACCCCATAGACTATACCATCCATGGGATTCTCCAGGCTAGAATACTAGAGTGGGTAGCCATCCCCTTCCCCAAGAAATGAATATATGCATAAAGGTATATCTGGATTCATGTTCAGCAAATATCATGAATTAATCCCTAGGTCTTGGGATTTTAGGTGACATATCTATTTGTCTTTGTATATGTGATATGAGTGAATCTTTCTTGTAAAAAATATTATTGTAAAGTGGAAAATCAAGTATATGAAGATAAATATAATGAGATTAATTTTAATTAATCTTTTTAAGGAAAGTCACCCTCTATGGTCCTTTTTGTTATGTCCTAGAACAGACCTCGTAGAGTGAATTAAATCAGCCACCTGTTAGTATTATCGGAAAACCATTTGTTTATATATTTTTGCTTCCTTGTACAGCAGCATTACAATGGTAGAAGTGAACAGTTGAGATAGAGCCTTTATGGATCACAAAGCATTGATAGCTAGCCTTTTATAAGAAACAAAGTTTGCCAATTCCAGAGTCTGGTAAAACATTTAGTAAGTTGTCAATAAACATGAAATTGATTTTAGTAAATCCATATGTAGTTATTGCAAGTCTATTTTAAACTAGACTGTCAACATACTATTTTCTAAAATTTTTATGGAAGGATATTTTAATTTTCTATGAACTTTGAAATAGGCTTTCTTTGGAATCCTACAGGGTCTGGTTTTCTACAGTCTGACAAAAAGTTGAATACATTTCTTGAATTTCATGTTACATACTCTATTGTGTCAATGTTTTTTTCTATTGGGTTTATTTTCAAGCAAGATTATAGAACAGGTTAGAAATCTATACAGTAATATAATCATTCACAATATTGCATGAGAAATGCATAGTACACAGTTCTTTCACTGACGTTGGGATCAAAAATGGTGAATGTGACTCATTTTGTAATTAAAATGCCAAAATAAATTAATGTTTACTTTATTCATGAGCAATCACAATACTCCATAATTAGAGATACCTAAATCAAAATTATTTCATCTTTATATTGTAGTTGATTATGTGTTTTTTAAAATCCAAGAATATCCAAAATTCTTTAAAGATGAAGCAGTGATCTTTCCCCAAAAGTTATAAAGTTATTTAAGTAGACTTAGAAAAGTGACCTTCCAAAATCTTGATTTTTTTTCTACTACATATATATTATAATTCAGCTATTATTTATCACCATAATAAAACATCAGTTATTGATTTTCATCCTATCTAAAGTTGGCAAAATATTAATTTTTGCCAGATATTTTGTTTTGGAATTTTCTTTCTCAGTCTTACATATACAACTTAGTTTTTCTCAGAATACATCAGCAGTTCATAGACTGGAAAATAGAGATAACACAACATTTTTAAATTTCCAGAAAATATAGCCAATTGTTATGAATATTTTAGAAAGTCTCATCAACTTTTTAAATTTCCAGAAAATATAGCCAATTGTTATGAATATTTTAGAAAGTCTCATCAACTTCTTTGAAGAATCTGCAATGTACAAAATGTTTAGGAACTCTCCGTGATGATCACTACATGGTAAAACACCCCAAATCAGTCATTAGCCTAAATAGCTCTTTTGATGCACCCAATGATCTGTATGCTTCTCTGCGGGATTGTTCCACAGGTACTGAGACTTAGCCGTCAGTAACAGAACTCATCTTTACTTCCTTGACTTGTTCTTTCTCTCTTGTCTTTTAGCTGCAAGAAAGATGTTAGGACTCATCCAGTTTCTATATGTCTGAATTCAAGAGACTCAAGACTTTGCAAATAAAATCAATCACAATGCCCTCTCAGTTGTACCTCACTAAGTATGTCTCAGGTTTCATTTCAAATTTATTTGCAGGGCTTACAAAACTTCAGATTCAGGGCTTTACTCACCACTCCCAACCTGAGCTGCCAGCATACCCTACCCTCTACTTCTTTATTTTATTTTATTATTTTTTTTTCTTATTGGAGGATAATTGCTTTACAACATTATGTTGGTTTCTGCCATACAACAAAGTGAATCAGCCAAAAGTATACATATGTCCCCTCCCTCTTGAACCTCCATTGAAACATATACATTGCTATATGTAAAATTTATCAGTAATGGAAAGTTGCTGTGTAACACCCTCTGCCTGTCTGCCTCTCTGTGTGTGCAGGTGTTGTTATGAAAGAAACATCTTCATGAGAGAAAACTGATTCATTTAAATGAAAGAACCATTTTCAGTGTTCTTTCATTCACGTCTGACTCTTTGCAACCCCATGGATAGTAGCCTGCCTGGCTCCTCTATCCCCGGGATTCTCCAGGCAAGAATACTTTTTTTTTTTTTTTTTTACTGGAAAACAAACAATTTATTGTCAAATTATGAGATAGTATGTGCATATTTCATATAAATGATTCAAGATAAATCCTAATCATTCAGAGCATGAATGCTAATATTAACATTGTGTTGTTAAAAATTTGAGATCATGAAAAATAATCCTTTATCTAACATAGACAAATACTATCTCCACATTATGTAGAATTTAGAGGTGATATATTATGACATTCATTCTAAAGGTGCACGTGGTATTAAGTGCATCATTAGAGACACAATGATATCTGAATATCTGGTTTAATTTAGTTATAAATCAATCATAGATAGAAATAACAAATAGGCAATAACAAAAATAATTTTATATCAGCATTATTCAACAGATGATGTTATTACTTTTAATGATAAAGTATCAGTCATACATAAAACACCAAAACTGTGTGCCTTTGGGAACTATTATTTAAATTCAATTTAAATATTAAATTTTTTTTCCCTTAGTTTCTTCAAGCTTTCTTATTTGAGAAGATAATCACGAATAAACTGATTGTTCATATGAGTTCTTACTTTGATTATGATTTAGATAAAATTTTTGACTTGTACGATCTGTGCTCTGTACAACTTTTATATTCTAAGAAAGTGAATTTAGAAGAATTTTTTTCTTTTTTAATTACAATTACAATGTGACTTTCCAAAAAACTAAGTTAGAGCTTGAGAAAATAAACTCACAATTTAGGTAAAAGTAAAACATATCAGCACTGATCCATAAGAATAACTAAGAACTACCTTAAGCTATGAAATATTAGCCAGAGAAAATACCTTCTTTCTTTTTTTTTTTTATTTATTTTTTTTTTTTTTATTTTTTTTTTTTAATTTTGACTTGGTCTATTTTAACCACAACATTGCAATTTCACAACTTTGAAAGAAAAACTTTTAATCTAGTAGAAATTCCTTTCTTCTTTTTCATAGTTTATCTCTGTCTCTATCTCTTCCATTTTCATTTTTATTTTTATTTTTCACCATGAGGTACTTTAGTTATTTTCAGTATTCATCCCACTTGCATAATATCTAAGACAGAACTATGTCATACCATATTCTTTTTTTTTTTTCTGAAAAATTTCACAATATAATGTTGATAGTTTACCATGAAGAAATCAAGAAAAGAGAACAGTCTCTAATGTTTATCCATGTATTGACTGTTCGTAGTGCTCTTCACTCCTTCCTGTATTTCCCAGTTTCGTTTTGATACCATCATCATTCATAAAGGACTTTATCATTTTTTATAGCTCGTGCATGCTTCCTTAGCTTTCATTTCTCTGAAGGTGTTTTCACTCCCATTTCAAAAGATACTTTCAATGAATATCTATTACAGAATTGACAGCTTTAATTTTTCAGCACTTTATTTATTTTTATTTGATAAATTTAATGCCTTTTATTGCCATACCTCATTTTACTGTGCTTTGCTTTAGTGAGCTTTATAGATACATGTTTTTGTTTTTGTTTTTTTCCTTGTTAATTTTCTGTTTAGTTGATCTATCCATAAGTGTGAGTGGGGTATTAAAGTCTCCCACTATTATTGTGTTATTGTTAATTTCTCCTTTCATACTTGTTAGGATTTGTCTTACATACTGTCTGGTGCTCCCATGTTGGGTGGATATGTATTTATAATTGTTATATCTTCTTCTTGGATTGATCCTTTGATCATTATGTAGTGACCTTCTTTGTCTCTTTTCACAGCCTTTGTTTTAAAGTCTAATTTATCTGATACCTCCTGCTTTCTTTTGGTCCCAATTTGCATGGAAAATCTTTTTCCAGCCCTTCACTTTCAGTCTGTATGTGTCCCCTGTTTTGAGGTGGGTCTCTTGTAGACAACATATGTAGGGGTCTTGTTTTTGTATCCATTCAGCCAGTCTTTGTCTTTTGGTTGGGGCATTCAACCCATTTACGTTTAAGGTAATTACTAATAAATATGATCCTGTTGCCATTTACTTTATTGTTTTGGGTTCGAGTTTATACACCAATTTTGTGTTTCCTGTCTAGAGAATATCCTTTAGTATTTGTTGGAGAGCTGGTTTGGTGGTGCAGAATTCTCTCAGCTTTTGCTTGTCTGAAAAGCTTTTGATTTCTCCTTCATACTTGAATGAGATCCTTGCTGGGTACAATAATCTGGGCTGTAGGTTATTTTCTTTCATCATTTTGAGTATGTCTTGCCATTCCCTCCTGGCTTGAAGAGTTTCTATTGAAAGATCAGCTGTTATCCTTATGGGAATCCCTTGTGTGTTATTTGTTGTTTTTCCCTTGCTGCTTTTAATATTTGTTCTTTGTGTTTGATCTTTGTTAATTTGATTAATATGTGTCTTGGGGTGTTTCTCCTTGGGTTTATCCTGTTTGGGACTCTCTGGGTTTCTTGGACTTGGGTGATTATTTCCTTCCCCATTTTAGGAAGTTTTTTCAACTATTATCTCCTCAAGTATTTTCTCATGGTCTTTCTTTTTGTCTTCTTCTTCTGGAACCCCCTATGATTCAAATGTTGTAGCGTTTAATATTGTCCTGGAGGTCTCTGAGATTGTCCTCATTTCTTTTAATTCGTTTTTCTTTTATCCTCTCTGATTCATTTATTTCTACCATTCTATCTTCTAATTCACTAATCCTATCTTCTGCCTCTGTTATTCTACTATTTGTTGGCTCCAGAGTGTTTTTAATTTCATTTATTGCATTATTCATTATATATTGACTCTTTTTATTTCTTCTAGGTCCTTGTTAAACCTTTCTTGCATCTTCTCAATCCTTGTCTCCAGGCTATTTATCTGTGATTCCATTTTAATTTCAAGATTTTGGATCAATTTCACTATCATTATTTGGAATTCTTTATCAGGTAGATTCCCTATCTCTTCCTCTTTTGTTTGGTTTGGTGGGCATTTATCCTGTTCCTTTATCTGCTGGGTATTCCTCTGTCTCTTCATCTTGTTTAAATTGCTGAGTTTGGGAGTCCTTTCTGTATTCTGGCAGTTTGTGGAGTTCTCTTTACTGTGGCGTTTCCTCGCTGTGTGTGGGTATGTAGAGGTGGCTTGTCAAGGTTTCCTGGTTAGGGAAGCTTGTGTTTTGTTCTGGTGGGTGGAGCTGTATTTCTTCTCTTTGTTCAGTCGCTATGGGGAGGGAGGGAGGGATGCTGCAAACAAATGACACTGGCGTGCGCCGCAGTGCCTCAGCCACACTGGGTCTGCCCGCGCCACGGCGCGTGTAGCCTCCTGCCCACACTGCTCAGGCTCTGGGTTGTTCCGCCGGGAACAATCCGAGACTGGCCCTGGGTGCATGCACCTCCCAGGTCCGAGCCGCTCAGGTTCAGGCACTCAGGTAGTCCTCAGAGGCGCAGACTCAGTTGGGGCTGCGTTTTGTGCTCTTCCCAGGTCCGAGCAGCTCAGGTGATGAGGTGTTTGGCGAGCCAATGCTGCGACTTATCGCCTCCCCACCACTTGGTTATCTGGGTGTAAAACGGCGCACCTTCTCAGGCAGATGTTGACCATCCAGACCCCAATAAGTTTTAGTTAGCAAAGCCAGTTTTATAGATAATGTCTCTCTGGGGCTGAGATTGCCCCCTTCCGGCTCTGGCTGCCTGTCACCGGAGGGGGAAGGTTTGCAAAGCTACCTCTGTTTAGTCCTTTTTTTCCGCGCGGGCTGGCGGTGTCTTAGGTTAGGGCTGGCTTTTTCGCATGGTAGATATCCCACAGTCTGGTTTGCTAGCCCAAATTATTTCGCTCAGATAGTGCTCAGGGTATTCGGGCCCAGATTCTTACTCTCAGTGATGCAGCCCACGCCGCGCCTCCCTGCCCAGCCCCCGCTTAATAGCGGATGCAGGCGTCTGCGCTGCTTCTCCCGCTGGAGGAGTTACCGTAGGGCTCGCAAATCTGCGAGTTTTAATTGTTTATTTATTTTTTTCCCTGTTATGTTGCCCTCTGTGCTTCCAAAGCTCGGCACGGATTCGCAGTGAGAAGGTTTCCTGGTGTTTGGAAACTTCTCTCTTTTAAGACTCCTTCCCGGGACGGAACTCCGTCCCTCCCTTTTGTCTCTTTTATTGTCTTTAATATTTTTTCCTACCTCCTTTCGAGGAGTTGGGTTGCTTTTCTGGGTGCCTGATGTCCTCTGCGGCATTCAGAAGTTGTTTTGTGGAATTTACTCGACGTTTAAATGCTCTTTTGATGAATTTGTGGGGAGAAAGTGTTTTCCCGTCCTACTCCTCCGCCATCTTGGCGCCTTCCCAGGCAAGAATACTTGAGTGGATTGCCCTGCCCTTTTCTAGGAGACCTTTCCTGACCGAGGGATTGAAGCTGCATCTCTTATATCTGGCAAGTGAGTACTTTACCACTAGTGCCCCTTGGAAAATCCATAACATACTCTACTTCTCACTTTCAAGCTATCTTAAGTTTTAAAAAAGTACCCCTGAAAAGTTTTCATGATTCTTTAAGATTTGGCTGACTTTCCATCCTAATTGTTCATTTTTTAGACTCTATTATTACTACTGTAATGTCCACACTCATTTTCAAGTATATCTACTCAGTAATGTGCTAGGAAATATTTAAGAACTGGCTCTCTGGAAAGCAAAAGACTAAGAAATGCAGTATTTCATAGATCTCCTTGATGAATCTGATTTCATCAAGATTACTGATTTGAATTTAACTGGTTTGCACAATTCTTAAAAATTTGACAATCGGCTATGATAAAGGCCAGATTCAACACTATGTATACTTATTATATGTCTAGCACCTTGCATAATGACAGAGCATAGTGAAGACACATTAAATGGATATTTTTAATTTCAGATAAAAAGAGAAAAGTGACGGGTGTTCACAAATGGTCCTTCCATGAATGTCTAATGGAAGGTCCTTCCATGAATGTCATTCTTTAAAAAATGCTAGAAAGAAAAAAAAGCAATTTTTAAAAAAGCTAGTTAGGAGGAAAATAAGACAACCAATAAGAATGCCAAAAAAGAAAGGGCATAAAAGAGAGGGAGGTACACAGGAGGGAGGGAAAAAGGAAGGAAAGGAGTTATTGATGTGATTGTGTTTAAATCTATGATCTTATATTTATTTTATATTTTCTTATCTTTTTTGGTCATTTCACTGCCTTTTATAAAGCCGTATTTGTTTTTCTTTAAGTTTTTTTAGTTTTTCATTTTATCATTTTTATTGAAATATTGCTTATTCCTCTTTTAATTTTTTTTTTTTTTAGAATTTTTTCCAAGAATTTATACATATATTTTTAACAACACAGTTTGCTTGGACTCATTCCATGTCATGTATAGTGGCCTACAATACACTTCCATTTCCACCTCTTATCTACTGCATCACTTTATTGCATATTTTACAACTACATATATTATAAAGCAAATACAATATATTTGCATAAATAAATAACAGCTTCAGTAAAAAAAAAAGCATCTTTTAAATAAGTTGAGAAATTTAACAAAATCGGCTTCTATTGTTTGCCATTTTCAATGTTCTTCATTCTAGCAGATGTCAATGTCTTTACAATTATTTCCCCTCAGCCCAAAGCACTTTAGCATTTTACTAAAGTGTGCCAGTGGTCAATTCTATCATTATGTATAACTCTAAATGTCAAATTGTTTTTCAATTTTTAAGGAGTTTTCTTTTGCTCAATAAAAATATTCTGGCCTCTTTTCTGGTAAAATTTAGTCATTTTAAAAATCTTTATACTTTTCAGTATATAGTGTCCCCACCCATACTATTTTTACACCTGTGGCGGATTCATGTTGATGTATGGCAAAACCAATACAATACTGTAAAGTAATTAGCCTTCAGTAGAACAGTCTTTTGGACTCTGTGGGAGAGGGAGAGGGTTGGATGATTTGGGAGAATGGCATTGAAACATGTATAATATCATATATGAAATGAGTCGCCAGTCCAGGTTCGATGCACGATACTGGATGCTTGGGGCTGGTGCACTGGGACGACCCGGAGGGATGGTATGGGGAGGGAGGAGAGAGGAGGGTTCAGGATGGGGAACACGTGTATACCTGTGGCTGATTCATGTTGATATATGGCAAAACCAATACAATATTGTAAAGTTAAAAATAAAAATAAAAATAAATAAAATAAATAAATTTATATTAAAAAAATATAATTAAAGAGATTTGTGCATATATTCCACCCCCTCAAAAAAAAAAAAAAATTTCTTTTTACTTTTGCTTTTAACAGGTTTACACTTACATAGGCTTTGTTTATTTTGTCTTCATCCTGCTTGGGGTTTACTGAATTGATATTTGTCATATTATGAAAAATATTATATTTTAAATTTAGTAAGAATTCTATTTTTAGAACAGTTTTAGATTCACAGAAAAATCGGATAGAAATTACAGAGTTCCTGAATAAATACTCTTCCCAAACATACACATCGTCCCCACTATCAAATCCTGAACTGCCATGGTATATTTGTTACAATCAATGAATATACACAGATACCTCGTTATCACCCAAAGTCTATAATTTATGTTTAGGGTTTGCTCTTGGTGTAGCATATTGTATGGGTTTGACAAATGCATAAGGACATGTATCATGATTATCATATCTTTCAGAATATTTTCACAACCTTAAAAATCTGAACTCTGCTCCTTCATCGCTCCTTCCGAACAGCTACAGGAACCATAGATCTTTTTATTGTCTCAATAGTTTTTCCTTTTCTAGAATGTCACATAGTTGGAATAATACAATATGTAGACCTTTCAGATTGACTTCTTTTACTTAGTAATATCCGTTTAAGTTTCTTCAATGTTTGTTTGTGGCTAGATAGCTCATTTTTCTCTAGCACTGAATAATATTCCACTATTTAGATGTACCACATTTTTATTTATCCATTCAACTACTGAGGGACATCTCAGCTGTTTCCAAGTTTTGGAAATTATAAATAAAGCAATTGTAAACATTCATAATCAAATTTTTGTGTGTATCTGAATTATATGATTATCATGATACATATCATTATGTGGTTGTCAACACCCTTACAATGTACAATGTTTTCAATCTGTTTTATTTCCTTTTTTCTTCTTACTACATTAGCTATGAATTGAATACAATGTTGCAAAACAGAAGTAAGAGGGAGCATTTTTGTTATGTTCCTGATCTTAGAAGGACAGATTTGAATGCCTAACCATTAAGAATATTTGCTGTATGTTTTATATAAATGTGTTTTTATCAAGTGTGGAATGTCTCCTCTATTCCTAGTTTGCTGAGTTTCTATCATAAATAGGTGTTGTGCCAAGTTGCTTCATTCATGTCTCTTTGTGACCCTATGAACTGTAGCCCACCAGGCCCCTCTGTCCATGGGATTCTCAAGGCAAGAATACTGGAGTGGGTTGCCATGTCCTCCTAAAGGGGATCTTCCTGACTCAGGAATCAAACCCTGTCTCCTGCAGGTCCTGCACTGCAGGTGGATTCTTTAACACTGAGCCACCAGGGAAGCCCAAATAGATGTTGGATTTTGTCAAAAGTTTTATCTTCATCTATTGATATAGTTGGAGCTTTCTAGGTGGTGCTACTGGTAAAGAATCTGCCTACCAATGCAGGAGACACAGGAGATGCAAGTCCTACCCTGGGGTCAGAAATATCCCCTAGAACAGGAAATGGAAACCCACTCCAGTATTCTTTCCTGGGAGAATTCCATGGACAGAGGAGCCTACTGGGCTATAGTCCTTAAGGTCAGAGTTGAACACTACTAGGCATATACAATATATTGATATAGGCACATATTTTTTCCTTTAGAGTATTGAGGCGAGGATAACATGAATCAATTTTTGAATGTTGAATGAACCAGGCATATCTGGGATAAATTCCACCTGGTTGTGATCTACAATTCTTTTATCATTGTTGAATTTGATTTGTTAATCTTCTGTTTAGAATGTTTGCATCTATGTTCATGTGTGCTATTGATCTATATGTTCCTTTCTTGTAATGTTTTCATCTGGTTTTGGTATTAGTGTAATTCTGGCTTCATAGAATGAGTCAGGAAATATTCCCTCTGATTTTATTTTCTGAGAGAGTTTATAGAAAACTGCATAATTACTTTCTTAAATACTTGGTAGAATTCACAAATGAACCCATCTAAGAATGACACTTTCTGTTTGGAAAGGTTATTAACTATTCATTCAATTATTTGCGAGATAGACCTATCTCTTTCCTCTTCATTGAGTTTTGGCAAATTGTGTCTTTAAAGGATTTGGTCCATTTTATCTAGGTTATTAATTTATAGGAATAAAGTTGTTCATAGTATTTATTATTCCTTTAAGTATGTAGGATCTGTAGTGGTGTCCCCCTTCATTTCTGGTATTAGTAATTTTGTCCTTTCTCTTTTGTTGTTAGTCCAGTACTCTTGCCTGGAAAATCCCATGGATGGAGGAGCCTGGTGGGCTGCCATCTATGGGGGTCACATAGAGTCGGACACAACTGAAGTGACTTAGCAGCAGCAGCAGTAGCAGCAGCAGTTGCAGTTTAAGTTTTCCTACTTTGGCACTAGTTCCCATAGAAGTTTCCTCTATTCCCTGCTTCTCAACAATCCTAAGTTATGATTCTCTGTATCTTGCTCTATTTCCCTGCCTATTTGGGGAACAGTAGTTTTCCCTAGAAACTCACTTGTCTCTCAAGTCTAAGAAGTATTGTTGGTTTTCAATCGATTTACCTTTTTACTTTTTAGGATGGAGTAGTGTCTTCTAAGCTCCTTATGTACCAGGCAGAAAAAGAGTTATTATTTTTCTAATATTCTGTCTGTAACTTTCTCTCACCTATCCTCAGATTTCAATTATGTGTAGGTTATATATAGTAATATCGTTCCACAGGCCATTTGCAAATTTGAGGTTTCTTTTCTTTCTTTTGTATTAATGATCATCCTTCCTTGTTGTTATATCATTTATATTTGCCATATCTAACATTTTATTAAATGATCTATTATAATATTTTAGGAATGTTTCTGGTTAACAGCAAAATAGTGGATTTCAGTTTCTACTCCACTAAACTTCCTTTTACTTATTTATATATTAATTAAATTTATTTAATTGATGGTAATTTTTGCATTTGTTCTGATTTGTTATTATGGAGAAATAGATTTTTTATTTTAATCCACAGACAATTCTAATAAAGGTGCTAAACCAGTTCAGAGAAAAATTGTGGGATAAAGACCTTAAGCTGGATATCTATGGACACTGATGCTTGGAGAATTGCTAGACATTAACTCTGCATTTTCCTTCTAAATGAAGTTGTGGTCTTCTGAGTTTTGAGTTTGGCTTAAGAATAGTGGAAGACGCTGATGTCTGTACATTTTCTTCTCTGGACACATATTTTAGTAGAACTTGTTTCTGAAGATATACAGAGGAATAATACATATCAGATGAGATCAGATCAGATCAGTCGCTCAGACGTGTCCGACTCTTTTCGACCCTATGAATCGCAGCACACCAGGCCTCCCTGTCCATCACCAACTCCCTGAGTTCACTCAGACTCACGTCCATCGAGTCAGTGATGCCATCCAGCCATCTCATCCTCTGTCGTCCCCTTCTCCTCCTGCCCCCAACCCCTCCCAGCATCAGAGTCGTTTCCAATGAGTCAACTCTTCACATGAGGTGGCCAAAATACTGGAGTTTCAGCTTTTAGCATCATTCCTTCCAAAGAAATCCCAGGGCTGATCTCCTTCAGAATGGACTGGCTGAAGCTCCTTGCAGTCCAAGGGACTCTCAAGAGTCTTCTCCAACACCACAGTTCAAAAGCATCAGTTCTTCGGCACTCAGCCTTCTTCACAGTCCAACTCTCACATCCATACATGACCACAGGAAAAACCATAGCCTTGACTAGATGAACCTTTGTTGGCAAAGTAATGTCTCTGCTTTTGAATATGCTATCTAGGTTGGTCATAACTTTCCTTCCAAGGAGTAAGCGTCTTTTAATTTCATGGCTGCAGTCACCATCTGTAGTGATTTTGGAGCCCCCAAAATAAAGTCTGACACTGTTTCCACTGTTTCCCCATCTATTTCCCATGAAGTGGTGGGACCGGATGCCATGATCTTCGTTTTCTGAATGTTAAGCTTTAAGCCAACTTTTTCACTCTCCACTTTTACTTTCATCAAGAGGCTTTTGAGTTCCTCTTCACTTTCTGCCTGGACCCTCTTTTCAAGACAGATACTTATTTTCCTGAAAAGTCCAAAGTTAGGAGCTTTTAATGCTCTACACTGGAGTAGGTAGCCTTTCCCTTCTCCAGGGGATCTTCCAAACCCAGGGATTGAATCCAGGTCTCCTGCATTTCAGGCAGATTCTTTACCAGCTCAGCCACAAGGAAAGCCCAAGAATACTGGAGAGGGAAGCCTATCCCTTCTGCAGCAGATCTTCCCAACCCAGGAATTGAACTGGGTCCTGCATTGCATGCAGATTCTTTACCAAGTGAGCTATCAGGAAGTCCACTACACTATCCAGCTTCTCTCATTTTCTGATGTTAACATTTTTTGTCCGAAATAGCAAGCAAGTAATTTAATATGATCTTTCTTTCTTTGGCAGTCAACCATATTTTAGGCATTTTGATGGCAGCCAATTCCCTACCCTCTACTCCTTGTCCTTTTAATGATTCTAGTTAAGAAAATATGTTTTTATTTACTGCAAAGAGAAGTGTCATTTATCTGTCCAAAATTTCCATGTGTTTTTTTTTGAAAATGATACATACTTCCAGTTATAAGATAAATAGGTACTAGGGGTACAATTTAAAATATGATAAATATAATTAACACAGTTGTATGCTATGTATGAAAGTTATTTAGAAAGGACATGCTAGAGTAAATTTTTTATTTCTTTAATTTTGTACCTGTATTGCATCTTAATGAGGTGATAAATGTTCACTTAACACACTGTGATCATCTCATGATGTCTTAAGTCAAATAATTATGCTGTACATCTTAATCTTATACTGTTGTATGTCAATTATACATAAATAAAAATGGAAGAAGCAAAATTAAAATAATATCTTATATAAGTTATTAATTATATTATGCATTCAAGTTAGTTTCTAGGTTTGAAATAGTGGAGGAATAAATTGTATTCCAGAGTAAAACCTTTAAAAAAAATCAGAATACAAAGTATGAAGACATATGCTTCAGTTCAGTCCCTCAGTCACCTCCAACTCTTTGTGACCCCATGCACTGCAGCACACCAGGCTTCCCTGTCCATCACCAACTCCAGGAGCTTGCTCAAACTCAAGTCCATCAAGTTGGTGATGCCATCCAACCATCTCATCCTCTGTTGTCCCTTTCTCCTCCTGCCTTCAGCCTTTCCCAGCATCAGTGTCTTTTCCAGTGTCAGTCTTCATATCAGGTGGCTAAAGTATTGGAGTTTCAGCTTCAGCATCAGTTCTTCAAATGAATACTCAGGATTGATTTCCTTTAGGATTGACTGGTTGTGTATCTTGCAGTCCAAAGTGCTCTCAAGAGTCTTCTCAAATACCACAGTTTAAAAACATCAATTCTTTGGTGCTCAGCTTTCTTTATAGTTCAACTCTCACATCCATACATGACTGCTGGAAAAGCCATAGCTTTGAGTAGATGGACGTTTGTCAGCAAAGTAACGTCTTTGATTTTTAATATGCTGTCTGGGTTGGTCATAAATTTTCTTCCAAGGAGCAAGTGTCTTTTAATTTCATGGCTGAAGTCATCATCTGGAGTGATTTTTGAGCCCCCTCAAAATAAAGTCTTTCACTTTTTCCATGGTTTCCCCATCTATTTGCCATGAAGTGATGGGACCAGATGCCATGATCTTAGTTTTCTGAATGTTGTTTTAAGCCAACTTCTTTCACTTTCATCAAGAGGCTCTTTAGTTCCTCTTTGACTTCTACCATTAAGGTGGTGTCATCTGCATATCTGAGATTACTGATATTTCTTCTGGCAATCGTGATTCCAGCTTGTGATTCATCCATCCTGGCAGTTCACATGATGTACTCTGCATAAAAGTTAAATAAGCAGGGTGACAATATATAGCCTTGATGTACTCCTTTCCTGATTTGGAACCATTCTGTTGTTTCATGTCCAGTTCTAACTGTTTTTTCTTGACCTGTATACAAATTTCTCAAGAGGCAGGTTAGGTGGTTTGGTATTCCCATGTCTTTCAGAATTTCCCACAGTTTATTGTGATACACACAGTCAAAGGTTTTGGTGTAATCAATAAAGCAGAAGTAGATATTTTTCTGAAACTCTCTTGCTTTTTTGATGAACCATCAGATGTTGGCAATTTAATCTCTGTTTCCTCTCCCTTTTCTAAATCCACCTTGGACATTTGGAAGTTCATGGTTCATGTACTGTTGAAGCCTGGCTTGGAGAATCTTAAGCATTACTTGCTAGCATGTGAGGTGAGTGCAGTTGTGTGGTAGTTTGAACACTCTTTGCCATTGCCTTTCTTTGGGATTGGAATGAAAACTGACTTTTTCCAGTCTTATGGCCACTGCTGAGTATTCCAAATTTGTTGGCATATTGAGTGCAGCAGCATTTTCACAGCATCATCCTTTAAGATTTGAAATAACTCAACTGGAACTCCATCACCTCCACTAGCTTTGTTCATAGTGTTGCTTCCTAAGGCCCACTTGCTTACAAAAAGCGTAAGACTTGAACTCTCTGGTAACGATACACTAAATTTTTTTTTGTCAATGCATTTCTCAGCTGCCAAAATATAGACTGAAATTAAAATGTACCCATATGTTGGCAAGGGATATCCTGCTCTGCTCAGCCAGTTATTGTTAGGTTGCAGTTTAAGGTACAACATTGACCTGTGGTAATCAACTATGCTGTGGTTCAGTCAGAGATCTCAGAACTCTGAAGAAGGAAAAGAGAAAGAGTAAGAAATGAAATGCACCTGTTTCTCTGTGCATATTAAAGTGTAAAAGAAAGAGAGGAAGACCTGAAAACTTGTTCTATCATAAATATGAGCTGCTATTATACATGAAGTATTTTCCATGAAGTAAGTTTTGAAACCTTGGTAATATTGGAGAGGTTTTAACAGTTGTTTTAATGTTTCAGGGAAGTTATGGTGTAGATGTAACTCTGTGACCTGATACAAGTTTTAGGTGGTAAAATTGTTGTGCACTTAAATTGAAAGGACAGTTTGAAATAATAAAGTAGTCAGTGTTATTCCCCCAGAGAATTCAGACGTGGTTACTCTGTTGTGAAATTTGGAGACACAATTTATGCAACAGACATCTAGATGTGATTCTATTTATAGAAAAAAAAATAAAAAAGATTGTATGTGTTTTACAAATTGTTTATTATCTTATATTAAAAAGACCTTTTGACAGGTGTGTGCTCTTTTATCCTTGGCCAGCATGTGTCATTTCAATTTTATATGTATATCAGTTATGTGAATCCACTGGTAATATGTGTAATTGCCAAACATGGTAAGGTTTTATCTTATAAAAATGATCAGATAAAATAATCCCTGAAAGAAACTAAGGAAAGTAGCAGAATGTTTAACCTGATAACTGATGTTACATGATTGATGTTAAATATTTATTCTTTTAATCAATGAACTAAACATCAAATGATAAAAAATAATAAAATTCAAATTAGCAACAGTAATGTTTTGACAAAAAAACACTGGTTTACTGAAAATATATCACCAGTATCAAATGCATGGGAAATAGGAATTTTTGGTTTCTGTTTTTACTTGGATAGTCTTATGTTGGCATGATGGATCATATTTGGACCTTGTTACCTTGCATAGTCTTTTGAATTCAACTTAAATATATTACAGTGAGCTGTATTATGGTTCCATTCTACAACTTTTTTCCTTTATTCAGATTGTCTAATGACATATTGTGCTCGATGCCATTTTGTTTCATCTGGTGATGTTATAATTATAAAAACAAAGACAAATGTTTGCACTAAAATCTAATATCTATACGTTGTTATATCACTGGTCATGGAGAGAGAATACACTCATTATTTTTCTTTAAAATTTCATTAAAAATACGTAATTATACACACACAAATACACATATTCACACTTATTTTTTTTAATTTATTTATTTTAATTGGAGGCTATAGCTTTACAATATTATAGTGGTTTTTGGCATACATTGACATGAATCAGCCATGGGTCTACATGTGTTTCCCATCCTGAACCCCCACTCTCACTTCCCTCCTCATCCTATCCCTTAGGGTCATCCCAGTGCACCAGCCCTGAGGACCCTGTCTCATGCATCAAACCTGGACTAGCGATCTCTTTCACATATGATAATATACATGTTTCAATGCTATTCTCTCAAATCATCCCACCCTCGCCTTCTTCCACAGAATCCAAAAGACTGTTGTATATATGTGTGTCTCTTTTGCTGTCTTGCATATAGGGTCATCATTACTATCTTTCTAAATTCCATATATATGTGTTATTATACTGTATTGGTGATTTTCTTTCTGACTTACTTCACTCTGTATAATAGGCTCCAGTTTCATCTGCCTCATTAGAACTGATTCAAATGTATTCTTTTTAATGGCTGAGTAATATTCCATTGTGTATACGTACCACAGCTGTCTTATCCATTTGTCTGCTGAAGGACATCTAGGTTGCTTCCATGTCCTGGCTACTATAAACAGTGCTGTGATGAACATTGGGGTGCAGGTGTCTCTTTCAATTCTGGTTTCCTCAGTGTGTATGCCCAGCAATGGGATTTCTGGGTAATTTGACAGTTCTATTTCCATTTTTTTAAGGAATCTCCACACTTCTGTCCATAGTGGCAGTACTAATTTGTATTCCCACCAACAGTGTAAGAGGATTCCCTTTTCTCCACACCCTCTCCAGCATTTATTGTTTGTAGACTTTTGGATAGTAGCCATTCTGACTGGCGTGAGATTTTACCTCATTGTGGTTTTGATTTGCATTTCTCTGATAATGAGTGATGCTGAGCATCTTTTCATGTGTTTGTTAGCCATCTGTATGTCTTCTTTGGAAAATGTCTGTTTAGTTCTTTGGCCCATTTTTTGATTGGGTCATTTATTTTTCTGGAATTGAGCTGTAGGAGCTGCTTGTATATTTTTAGATTAATTCTTTGTCAGTTGCTTTGTTTGCTATTATTTGCTCCCATTCTGAAGACTGTCTTTTCACCTTACTTATAGTCAGCTTCGTTGTGCAAAAGCTTTTACATTTAATTAGGTCACATTTGTTTATTTTTGCTTTTATTTCCATTGCTTTGGGAGGTGGGTCATAAATCCTACTGTGATTTATGTCAGAGAGTTTTGCATGTTTTCCTCTAGGAGTATTATAGTTTCTGGTCTTACCTTTAGATCTTTAATCCATTTTGAGTTTATTTTTGTGTATGGTGTTAGAAAGTGTTCTAGTTTCTTTCTTTCACAGGTGGTTGACCAGTTTTCCCAGCACCACTTGTTAAAGAGATTGTCTTTTCTCCATTGTATATTCTTGCCTCCTTTTTCAAAGATAAGGTGTCCATAGGTGTGTGGATTTATCTCTGGGCTTTCTATTCTGTTCCATTGATCTATATTCCTGTCTTTGTACCAGTAACATACTGTCTTGATGATTGTAGCTTTGTAGTAGAGCCTGAAGTCAGGCAGGTTGATTCCTCCAGGTCCATTCTTGTTTCTCAAGATTGCTTTGGCTATTCGAGTTTTTTTCTATTTCCACACAAATTGTGAAATTATTTGTTCTAGCTCTGTGAAGAATACCATTGGCAGCTTGATAGGGATTGTGTTGAATCTATTGATTGCTTTGGGTAGTATACTCATTTTCACTATATTGATTCTTCTGATCTATGAACATGGTATATTTCTCCATCTATTAGTGTGCTCTTTGATTTCTTTCATCAGTGTTTTATAGTTTTCTATATATAGGTCTTTTGTAACTTTAGGTAGATTTGTTCCTAAGTATTTTATTCTTTTGGTTGCAATGGTGAATAGAATTGTTTCCTTAATTTCTCTTTCTGTTTTCTCATTGTTCGTGTATAGGAATGCACAGGATATCTCTGTTTTAATTTTATATCCTACAATTTTACTATATTCATTGACCAGCTCTAGTAATTTTCTGGTGAAGTCTTTACGGTTTTCTGTGGAGAGGATCATGTCATCTGAAACAGTGAGAGTTTTACTTCTTTTCCAATCTGGATTCCTTTTATTTCTTTTTCTCCTCTGATTGCTGTGGCTAAGACTTCCAAAACTATGTTGAATAGTAGTGGTGAGACTGGGCACCCTTGTCTTGTTCCTGACTTTAGGGGAAATGCTTTCAATTTTTCACATTGAGGATAATGTTTGCTGTGGGTTTGTCATATATAATTTTTATTATGTTGAGGTATGTTCCTTCTATTCCTGCTTTCTGGAAGGTTTTTTATCATAAATGGATGTTGAATTTTGTCAAAGATTTTCTCTGCCTCTATTGAGATAATCATATGGATTTTATGTTTCAATTTGTTAATGTGGTGTATTACATTGACTGATTTGCAAATATTAGAGAATCCTTGCATCCCTGGAATAAAGCCCACTTTGTCATGATGTATGATCTTTTTAATATGTTGTTGGATTCTGATTGCTAGAATTTTGTTAAGGATTTTTGCATCTATGTTCATCAGTGATATTGGCCTGTAGTTTTCTTTTTTTGTGGCATCTTTGTCAGGTTTTGGTATTAGGGTGATGGTGGCGTCATAGAATGAGTCTGGAAGTTTATCTTCCTCTGCAATTTTCTGGAAGAGTTTGAGTAGGATAGGTGTTAGCTCTTCTCTAAATTTTTGGTAGAATTCAGCTGTGAAGCCAACTGGTCCTGGGTTTTTGTTTGCTGGAAGACTTCTGATTAAAGTTTTGATTTCTGTGCTTGTGATGGCTCTGTTAAGATTTTCTATTTCTTCCTGGTTCAGTTTTGGAAAGTTATACTTTTCTAAGAACTTGTCCGTTTCTTCCAAGTTGTCCATGTTATTGGCATATAGTTGTTGATAATATTATCTATGATCCTTTGTATTTCTGTGTGTCTGTTGTGATTTCTCCATTTTCATTTCTAATTTTGTTGACGTGTTTCTTCTCCCTTTGTTCTGGATGAGTCTGGCTAATGGTTTGTCTATTTTATTAATCTTCTCAAAGAACCAGCTTTTGGCTTTGTTGATTTTTGCTATGGTCTCTTTTGCTTCTTTTGCATTTTTTCTGCCCTAGTTTTTATGACTTCTTTCCTTCTCCTAACCCTCAGGTTCTTAATTTCTTCCTTTTCTAGTTGCTTTAGGTGTAGAGTTAGGTTATTTATTTGACTTTTTTCTTGTTTCTTGAAGTAAGCTTGTATTGCTATGAACCTTCCCCTTAGCATTGCTTTTACTGAGTCCCATAGGTTTAGGGTTGCTGTTTTCATTTTCATTCGTTTCTATGTGTATTTCTTTTCTTCTTCTTTTTTTTTAATTTCTTCTGCGATTTGTTGGTTATTCAGAAGTGTGTTGTTTAGTCTCCATATGTTGGAATTTTTAATAGTTCTTTTTTTTTTTTTTTTTTCTCTATAATTGACATCTATTCTTAGTGCATTGTGATCAGAAAAGATGCTTGGGTTGATTTCAATTTTTTTGAATTTACCAAGGCTAGATTTATGGCCCAGGATGTCGTCTATCCTGGAGAATGTTTTGTGTGCACTTGAGAAAATAATGAAATTCATTGTTTTGGGGTGAAACATCCTATATGTATCAATTAAGTCTAACTGGTCCATTGACATTTAAAGTGTGTGTTTCCTTGCTATTTTTCTGTTTAGTTGATCTATCCATAGTTGTGACTGGGGTATTAAAGTCTCCCATTATTAGTGTGTTACTGTTAATTTCTCCTTTCATACTTATTAGCATTTGCCTTACATATTGCCATGCTCCTATGTTGGGTGCATATGTATTTGTAATTGTTGTATCTTCTTGTTGGACTGACCCTTTGGTTATTATGTAGTGTCCTTTTTTGTCTCTTTTCACAGCCTTTATGTCAAACTCTATTTTATCTGATATGAGTATTGCTACTCGTGCTTTCTTTTGATCTTCATTTGCATGAAATATATTTTTCCAGCCCTTCAATTTCAGTCTGCATGTGTCCCTTGTTTTGAAGTGGGCCTCTTGTAGACAGTATATATAGGGGTCTTGTTTTTGTATTCATTCAGCCAGTCTTTGTCTTTTGGTTGGGGGCATTCAACCCATTTACATTTAAGGTAATTATTGATAAGTATGATCCCATTGCCATTTACTTTGTTGTTTTGTGTTCGAGTTTATACACCTTTTCTGTGTTTCCTGTCTAGAGAAGATCCTTTAGCATTTGTTGAAAAGCTGGTTTGGTGGTGCTGAATTCTCAAGCTTTTTTTTTTTTTTTTTAAACTTTACAAAATTGTATTAGTTTTGCCAAATATCAAAATGAATCCACCACAGGTATACATGTGTTCCCCATCCTGAACCCTCCTCCCTCCTCCCTCCCCATACCATCCCTCTGGGTCATCCCAGTGCACTAGCCCCAAGCATGTTGTCTACAAGAATTCTCGAGCTTTTGCTTGTCTGTACAGCTTCTGATTTCTTCTTCATATTTGTATTAGATCCTTGCTGGGTACAGTAATCGGAGTTGTAGGTTTTTCTCTTTCATCACTTTAAGTATGTCCTGCCATTCCCTTCTGGCCTGAAGAGTTTCTACTGAAAGATCAGCTGTTATCCTTTTGGGAATCCCTTCGTGTGCTATTTGTTATTTTCCCCTTGCTAATTTTAATATTTGTTCTTTGTGTTTGAACTTTGTTAATTTGATTAATATGTGTCTTGGGGTGTTTAGCCTTGAGTTTATTCTGTTTTGGACTCTCTGGGTTTCTTGTACTTGGGTGGCTATTTCCTTCCCCATTTTAGGAAATTTTTCAACTTTATCTCCTCAAATATTTTCTCATGGTCTTTCTTTTTGCCTTCTTCTTCTGGGGCTCCTATGATTTGAATTTTGGGGTGTTTAACATTGTCCCAGAGGTTTCTGAGGTTGTCCTTATTTCTTTTAATTATTTTTTTTCTTTTTTCCTCTCACTGCATTTATTTCCACCATTCTATCTTCCACCTCACTTATCCTATCTTCTGCTTCAATTATTCTACTGTTAGTTCCCTCCAGAGTGTTTTTGATCTCATTTATTGAATTTTAATTATTGAGAGACTCTTTTTTATTTCTTCTAGGTCCTTGTTAAACATTTGTTGCATCTTCTCAATCCTTGTCTCCAGGCTATTTAACTGTAACTCTATTTTGTTTTCAAGATTTTGGATCATTTTTACTATCATTATTCAGAATTCTTTTTCGGGTAGACTCCCTATCTCCTCCTCTTTTGTTTGGTTTGGTGGGCATTTATCATGGTCCTTTACCTGCTGAGTATTTCTCTGCCTTTTCATCTTGTTTAGATTGCTGTGTTTGGGGTGGCCTTTCTATTCTGGCAGTTTGTGGGTCCTGTTTATTGTGGAGGTTCCTCCCTGTGGGTGGGGTTGGATGAGTGGCTTGTCAAGGTTTCCTGGTTAGGAAAGATTGCGTCAGTATTCTGGTGGGTGGAGCTTGATTTCTTCTCTCTGAAGTGCTATGAAGTGTCCAGTAGTGAGTTTTGAGATATTTACTGGTTTGGTGTGGCTTTGGGCAGCCTGCATATTAAAGCTCAGGGCTATGTTCCTGTGTTGCTGGAGTATTAGCGTGGTATGTCTTGCTCTGGGACTTGTTGGCTCTTGGGTAGAGGTTGATTTCAGTGTAGGTGTGGAGGCTTTTGGATGAGTTCTTATGGATTAATGTTCCCTGGAGTCAAGAGTTCTCTGGTGTTTTCAGGATTTGGGCTTAAGCCTCCTGCCTCTGTTCGCAGTCTTATTCTTACAGTAGCCTCACGACCTCCATCCATACAGCACCAATGACAAAACCTCTAAGTTAATGGAGAAAAGATTCTCCACAGTGAGGGATACCCAGAAAGGTTTGCTGAGTTACATGGAGAAGAGAAAGGGGAAGAGGGAGATAGAGGTGATCAGGAGGAGAAGAGGGGGAATCAAAGGGGGAGAAAGCCATCTAACCAGTAATCAAATCCCTATGTGCTCTCCACAGACTGGAATACCCAAGGAGATTCACAGAGTTGGATAGAGAAGAGAAGGGGGAGAGAGGAGATAGAGGTGACCTAGGGGAGAAAATGGAGAGTCAAAAGTGGGAGAGGGCATTCAAGCCAGTAATCACACTCCTAAGTAAAAATGGGTACTGAAGATTGGATTCTTAAAGGTACAAAATTGATAACAAATACCAAAAAGGAAAGATTAAAAATCTAGAGTAGAGGTTAGACTCTCAAAAATACAATATTAAAAAAAGTCACAAAAATTATAAAATATATGTATAAAGTTTGCTTTAATAATAGTTTTTTTTATTCTGCAAGGTAATGGTTATAAAAATGAAGATTAAAGAGTAATAAAAGACTTAAAGATGAACAAATTTAAAAATTAAAAAAATGATAATAGTAAAAATATATCTAGGAATTTCTCTGGAGCTGTTGTAGGCAGTGTGGGGTAAGTTCAATTTCAGATAGTTCCTTGTTCCAGCTTATACTTCTCAAGGTTTATAGGCCCCTTCTAATGTAGTTAGTGCTAACTACAGGGTTTTAATCTGTTGCACCTGTCACTTCCAAAGCAGTTCCCTCTGTTTATTTTGGCTTCTGTTGCAAGTCTCTTAAGTGTCTAATTTCTGGCCTGACACAAGGGGTTGAAGGTGGTCACTTATTTAGGCTCACTTGTTCAGTCGTGCTGTGGGGAGGGAAGAACACTGCAAACAAATATCACTGGCGTGTGTGGGGAGTGCTCACAGTGTCTTGGCCACACTGGGTTTGCCTCTGCTCACAGTGTATGTGCTTTCCCAGTCTACATTGCTCAGGATCCAGGTTGCTCTGCAGGGGGACTGACTAAAGCACGCCCTGGGTTGTCTGCATTTCCCAGGTCTAAGGCACTCAAGTTCATGTTCTCAGGTACTCCACAAAGGCGCAGACTCGGTTGGGCCTGCGTTTTGTGCCCTTCCCAGGTCCGAGCAGCTCAGGCGACCAGGTGCTTGGTGAGTGCACTCTTCCCAGGTGTGGTGGGGGTGGGCGGGGGGGGGGGAGTGCGTCTTATCATCTCCCTGGTTCCAGCTGCTCAGTTTCCTGGGTGTGCAACGGGAGCACTGTCTCAGGTGTGCCATGTGTCACCTCTGGAGAACTGATCTCTGGTTGAGACCCTCCCGGTGGATGTCAACCATCCAGGATCCCAGGAAGATTTGGTTAGCAACTGGGATCCTGCTCGCAGTTTGGTAGATGATACCATCTCTGGGGCCGAGATTGCCCCTTTCTGGCTATGGCTGCCTCCAGCGGGAGATGGGCCAGTTCGCAGCTGGCTAGCTTACCTCTGGTATTCACTCAGTCCTTTGTTCTGAGATCGGGCCCTGCAGTGCCCTAGTTTAGGGCTTTTTGTGGGATAGTTCTCTCTTTTTTTTCTCTCTGGCCATCCCACTGTTTAGGTTGCTATCTCATGTTATCTCATGTTAGCTCCCTCAGATTGTCCTCGGGGGATTCAGGCAGGGTCCTTACCCTAAGCAATGCAGCCCACATTTCCCTGTTCAGACCCCGCTTGTTGGTGGCGGATGCAAGTGTCTAGGCTACTTCTCTGCTGGAAGTTGCCGTTAGGCATGTAAGCTGTGGGTTTTATTTATTTATTTATGTATTTATTTTTCTTCCTGGTTATGTTGCCCTCTGAGATTCCAAAACTCCCCATAGACCTGCCAGTGAGACGATTTCCTGGTGTTTGGAAACTTCTCCTCTTTCATGACTCCCTCCCCAAGACAGGACTCCATCCCTAACTCTTTTGTCTCTCTTTTTATCTTTTATATTTTGTCCTACCTCCTTTTGAAGACAATGGGCTGCCTTTCTGGGTGCCTGGTGTCCTCTTCCTATTTTCAGAAGTTGTTTTGTGGAATTTGCTCAGAGTTCAAATGATCTTTCCATGAATTTGTAGGGGAGAAAATGGTCTCCCCGTCCTATTCCTCCACCATCTTAGGACCACCCCTAACAATTCTTTAGTGCTGAAAAATTTATCTATGTCTATATCTCTGAGACATAAAAAACGAAGAATATCAGAAACCAATATTGTACAACCAATCATGGCATAAACTGGAAACAATCCATTAGGCAAAATACTGGTTTAGGCTAATATTAGGTCAAAAACTTCAATGCCAGCAATGATCCCTGGTCTTAAACACCTTTAAATCAAGGGAAAATCCAACTCTGACTTTTTAGTGTCTTAATGTGGGATTGACAGAACATAAATATTTATATTCATTTAATCTCTAGATCAAACTAAGATGAATGTTTTGAAAAATTAAATAGTAAAGATTAATAAAATTGAATGAACTTGTCAAAAAAATCTATACGTGAATTGTTTCTTTTTCTGACAGGAGAATGGAGGTAGGGTTGGAACTCAAGAGGGCAGCACCAGCATTATATTCCTTTCAGACATGGGCAACAGATGTCATTAAAGTGATCTCATTATCATTTTACTTTTTTTTTGGCAATTGGATAATGTGTAAGGTAATTTTCATAAATGCTGGAAAACATTTTCATATTTTACACAGTTGTTCATGGTATAAAACATACAGCTGGTTGGCTGCAGGAAATATAAATTTTTCTTGACCATTTTTCTGCATTTTTCAAATGAAGAAAAAAATGTTCTCTATAAATAATTTTTTGGAAAAAAATCTAATTCTAAAAAGATTATCTTTACTGCAAACCATTGTTTAACTCAACATCAGGAAATGATTAACACTATAGAAAAGTAAATGGAAGGCATTATAGTATGAAAAAGGAAAAATTCTTAAAGTAAATGAAATTTACTGTAAAATTAAATATGACATGTGTGGCTATTTTTATACTGAATTTTTGTACTCCATTGTAATCCAAGCTTATGATATGGAAAATACTTGTTATTTTATTTACTTGGTTGGTTAATATTTATTGCAAAAGATAACTAGGATTTTTGGTACCCAAACATATCATAGTTTCATAATAAATTTAATTATCAAAAATCAAAATACTAGCATATACAAATCATATTTGTGCATATTATGAAAGATAGTTGTGCAATGATTATTTTCATGGGTTATTTAAAATATTTTCTCTCTAATAAATAATATGATGCTCAAGATAACTCTATTCCACCTCAAGAGACATAATTAAGCCTTTTATAGATCTTATTTCACATAACTGAAGGATATAGAGAAATATATTTTATTTAAATGTTTAAAGATTAATAAAGAAAATATTGGCTTAATAATAGGAAATGCAATATGGTTGAATGAATGGCACAAAAATTCCCACATAATTTTTCTTTCAATAAAAAAATTCAGAATTTTCACCCTCAAGTTGAAACAATACATACTATTTAAATTCTATTTTAATTTTCCCTGCTTTCTCTGACTAAGGATTAATTAATAACTGGACAACTGGTGAGGTGAGTGATACTGGATGCAGTGTGGGGCTTATGAAAATAATGAAGAAATTAGGATTATCCTTAAGATATCTCACTCAAATGATAACAGATTAGTCAATAAAAATAAATCCAACAATAGAATATACAGATTTGAGGAGTAAAAAAGGATATACAAATATTGGACATATTTGGTGAGGTAACTATAGAATTATTATGTGAAGATGTGTGCTAACAGTTGGCTGTCTCAGTCTGAAGTTTTAGATACAACAGGAATCATGGTGACTGAGAGCAAATAAAATGAGCCAATACAATTAAAGTAAATTAAGAGCTCTGATGAAATGTTATGTGATCCTAACAATGAAAGCATTTCATCAGGAACATCTGCTGAATCTTTTGAAGATTCAGGATCTTAAATTATTCCTCAGATCTACTTTGGCGATGAGACTCAATAATTTACTTTATTTTTTTCTTATATAGGCATTGCAATTGATATGATGGATAATAAATCTTGAGATCCATTGATTTAACTGAATAATAAAAGAAAATAACACAGCAGCCAGCATGATATAAATGTCAAAAAGAATGCCAAGAAAATAAGATCACAAACAGCAGGAGAGGAGATCAAGGAGAAATGGTCCATAGGTTTAATGCTGCACAGAGGTCAAATAACAAAAAATGTGAAATATTTCTACTAGATTTACAATCCAGTAGAGGTTAGTAATATTATCCCAAACAGTATGAGCAAAATACTAAGGAAAAAAAGAAAGAAAACTGAAGACCGAGGAGCAAGACTATGGAGATTTTGTTATGAAACAACAAATTTTGTCTTGAAGAAAATTTTTAAGTAATGTAATATAGAGAGAAAAAAGTAAAATAAACTTCTGGCTTTTTATTTTTTAAGGGTGAAGACGCTTATTCCAATAAACCAAAAACTATATATTTTTCTAGTCAATATAACATCAAACAGACAATCTTTTCATCAATTCACCACTTTTATAACTCATAATTCCACACTGTAGCTCCTGGTTCATAATAGTATATCCAAGTTAACTTGTAATTTTTTTTCATTTTAGGGGCAGAGGCAATAAAAGATGTTGGAAATTGCATTTTATTGAAAAAAAATTAGAAGAGATTCAATTTTTAAAAATACTGACAAATGGTTAAGCCATCAGCATCTGCAATTTACCACAAGTCTAGTGGAAACCATGTTGAATTCCTTGATGTGTGATTAAGTACTTATAAGTAGTTCAATACACACATCCTGTGAGCAAGGTAAGTCTCAGAAAAGTAGCTACAATATAAAAGTATGTCCAGTTGTCACTTATTAATGAGGCCAACAATCCCCTGTACACATGAGTCTTTTATGAAATGTTCTACTGAATGCTTTATGTTATTGAATTTTTTCCTCAATACAGACGATTTGGGAATAAGCAAATAAAAGTTGATGTTGTCTTTGAGTAATAATTTTTTCTGGTCCTGGTTTCCCTCTGCCACTATATTTTTATTGTGTTTGGGCATTGAGGGTGGAAATAATTAAAAGGATTTTCATTTTCTATGTTCACTGTGTCTAGAAAGAATCAAATCAATGTTTTAAAAAAAGTTTTCCTGAGTTGATACTTGTTGAAGGAGGAGGGGAGGGAGGATGGGTCCTACAAAGAAGGATCCTTTGTAGAAAGGATTTTTGTATCTGTTTTAATAATAATAATAATAATAATAATAATAAAAAAACCATTGTTTTAAACATTTGATACTCATACTTGAGTTTGCAAACATAGGCAATGTCATTCAAACCTGAGAAAAATGCTTTATGTGGGATCTTCACAGAAATTAATTGAACGCTTGGCTGCAATCATTGCTATACAACATTTTCACATAGATGGGTTTAGGGAAACTAAGCTGTTTTTTTTCCCCTGCAGTCCACTGTGTATCTCAACACTCCCTAAAGATTTTGGAAAAGTATCTGTTTGCCATGTGAGATTCTGATGGCAATACAGGTGCCTTATGCTTCAGATGTTAATAGAAAAATGCTTATACTTGCCATTTTATTACAGTTAGTTGCAATGGTGGTATCCATAACTCACCCTCATTGGACAATGCTAATCTTAGCCATGTACTAAGTATTTTATTGTAGTATTTAATTTAAATTTTGTACAAAATTTAATCTTTGGTTTTACTAATGAAGGAACTGAAGAAAAAATATGTTAAATTACTTGCCCAAGATACACAACAAAATGTGGACAATTTTAAACAGATGAGAATACCAGACCACTTTACCTGTCTCCTGTGAAACCTGTATGCAGGTCAAGAAACAACAGTTAGAACTGGACATGAAAAAGCAGACTGGTTCAAAATTGGCAAAGGAGTACTTCAAGGCTATATATTGTCACTCTGCATATTTAACTTATATGCAGAGTACATCATGCAAAATGCCAGGCTGGATGAATTACAGGCTAGAATCAAAAGGCCAGGAGAAATAACAACAACTTCAGATATGCAGATGATACCACTCTAATGGCAGAAAGCAGAGAGGAACTAAAGAGCCTCTTGATGAAGGTGAAAGAGGAGACTGAAAAAGCTGACTTAAAACTCAACATTTAAAAAACTAAGATCCTGGCATCTGGTCCCATCCATCACTTCATGGCAAATAGATTGTGCAGAAGTGGAAGTTGTGGTAGATTTTATTTTCTTTGGCTAAAAAAATCACTGTGAACCATGACTACAGCCATGAATTTAAAAGACTTCTGTTCTTTGGAGGGAAAGCTATGACAAACCTAGACAGTGTATTAAAAGGCAGAAACATTTTGCTGACAAAAATCCGCATAGTCAAAGCTATCGTTTTTCTAGTAGTCATGCATAGATTGACAGTTGGACCATATAGAAGGCTGGGAGTTGAAGAATTGATGCTTTCAAGTTATGGTGCTGGAGAAGACTATTGAGAGTCTCTTGGATAGCAAGGAGATCAAGCTCATCAATCCAGGAAAAAAAGAGAAAAATTAATCCTGAATATTCATTGGAAGGATTAATGCTGAAGCTGAAGCTGCAATATTTTGGATATCTGATGCAAAGACCTGATTCATTGGAAAAAATCCTAATGCTGGGAAAGACTGAGGACAGTGAGAAAAGGGAGCAACA
This sequence comes from Bos mutus, assembly GCF_027580195.1. Lineage (NCBI taxonomy): Eukaryota > Metazoa > Chordata > Mammalia > Artiodactyla > Bovidae > Bos > Bos mutus. The sequence goes on along the minus strand of NC_091631.1, from coordinate 67,965,803 downwards.
GAAGATGAGATAATTAGATAGCATCACTGGACCCCATAGATATGAAGCTTAGCAAGTTCTGAGAGATAGTGTAGAACAGGGAAGCTTGGCATACTGCAGTCCATGGGGTTGCAAAAAGTCAGACATGACTGAGCAACTGAACAACAACAACATACAAAGCAGAAGCATCTTAGTAATTCTCAAGCCATAATTAATATATATATATATATATATATGCTAATCCGTTTAAATAGTCAAAGCTAATAACCAAAAAATATTTTTGATAAAAAAATAAAATAATGATTGCATATGGCTACAGTTTCCTTGAGAAAGTTATGAATAACAATAAGAGGTTATGTCAATACCTACAGTTTAGAACACAAATTAATAGATATAGAGATTTCATAGTGAGATAAAGGAAATAACAGACTCCCACATAAATTCTCTGACATCTTGGATGAAAGTCCATGTTCTAAATTATCAGTTCACATGTCATTAAAATAAAGGAACAAGAACTCAGTGAGGAATTAAAATATTCCAAGTCACAAAAAACAAAGCATCTTAGTAGAATTTTTTTTTTTTTTTTTCTGACTCATCACTTGCCTGCATATGACAGCTGTGGAGATTACTTTGGGTTAAGAAAGAAATATTTTTGGTTTTGGTCTTTACCTGTCTTCTCTCTTTCCTCCTGTTTCCATGGAAAGGGGTAGAGTAATTACCCTAAATGTGTCCTTATTTAGTGTTGGTGCAAAAACTAATAAGTTACCAGATGACAAAACAGGGTTTTTTGTTTGTTTGTTTCTTTGGTATCTTCAGAAGTAAAAGTTCAACTCAAGGGTTTTATTTGGGAGATGGACTAAAACTCCTATCTAGGAATGGAAAATGAGACAAGGAAAGGCAACTGATAAAAGGGTATGTTACCAAGTCACCTATAACTGTGGGTATCTGGAGATTAATCCTTCTGGGAAACCTCCAGAAACATAGCACAGAACACTTGGCTGAGATTTATCTCACCTGAAGCATGAGAGAACTGAGACATTTATAAGCCAACTTTCATCCGTCATCGGTTAGAGATTGTTATGGGTGAGAGAGAGAGTGATATAAATAAGGCAGTATCTCTGCCTTCTTTCCTTAGAGAGGATTTGTTCTGAGGAAGGCAGTGGTTCTTGCAGACAAATGCCTTTATGAATTTTATTTACCAAAGCTTAAAACCATTGGAGAGATTATGATTGGTATCCTGAGCACCTGACAAAGCAAAGTCCAGGATCAAGAGAAAGTCTTCAGCATACAGTTGGTCAACAGGCACACAAAAAGAGGCTCAACATCATTAATTATTAGAGGCATGCAAATCAAAACCCTAATGAGGTATCACCTCACATTAGTCAGAATGACCATCATCAAAAAGTCAACAAATAATAAACATCAGTAAGGATGTGGAGAAAAGGAAACCCTAATACACTGTTGGTGGAAATAAAAATTGGCAGCCATTATGATTGTTGAAGAAGGAGAGCATAGAGATTCCTTAAAACTAAATTTACCATGTGATCCAGCAATCTCATTCTTGAGCACACATCTGAAACAGATGAAACATGCAATTCAAAAAGATATGTGCACCCCTGTGTTCATAACAGCACTAAGACATGGAAGGATTGTAAGTGTCCATCAACTGAAACACATGAATGGATAAAGAAGATATGGTACATGTATAAAATGGGATTTTATTCAGCCACAAAAAAGACTAAAATACTGCCATTAGCAGCAACATGGATGAACCCAGAATTTATCATACTGAGTGAAGTAAGCCAAACAAAGACAAATATCATATGATATCACTTAAATTTTGAATATGGAAAAACAATACATATGAACATTTTATAAAATAGAAACAGACTCATAGACATAGAAAACAAATGTATCATTACCAAAGGAGAAAGAGATTGGGGAAAACCTAGGAGTTTGGGACTACCAAATACATTCCACTATATATAAAACAGAAGAACAATAAGGATTTATGGTATAGCACCAGGAACTATATTCAATATCTTGTAATAATGTATAATGGCAAAGTATATTACAATTACATATATGTATTCAGTTCAGTCCAGTTCAGTCGCTCAGTGATGTCTGACTCTTTGCTACCCCATGAATTGCAGCACGCCAGGCCTCCTTGTCCATCACCAACTCCTGGAGTTCACTCAGACTCACGTCCATTGAGTCGGTGATGTCATCCAGCCATCTCATCTTCTGTTGTCACCTTCTCCTCCTGCCCCCAATCCCTCCCAGCATCAGAGTCTTTTCCAATGAGTCAACTCTTCACATGAGGTGGCCAAAGTACTGGAGTTTCAGCTTTAGTATCATTCCTTCCAATGAACAATCAGAACTGACTTCCTTTAGAATTGACTGGTTGGATCTCCTTGCAGTCCAAGGGACTCTCAAGAGTCTTCTCCAACATCACAGTTCAAAAGCATCAATTCTTTGGCACTCAGCCTTCTTCACAGTCCAACTCTCACATGCATACATGACCACTGGAAAAACCATAGCCTTGACTAGATGGACCTTGGTTGGCAAAGTAATGTCTCTGCTTTTGAATATGCTATCTATGTTGGTCATAACTTTCCTTCCAAGGAGTAAGCGTCTTTTAATTGTATATTTGTATATAAATGTATAACTGAGTCACTTTGCTGTGCGCTTCAAAGTAACACGATATTTAAAATCAACCAAACTGCAAGTTAAATAAAAAGAAAGTCTTCAGACAAAGAAACGCTAAAGCTAGAAGTTCAAAGTTAAGGATTAGAGGATATAGGACAGGATACAAACAGTGTCTTCTACAATTTATGTTAAAATTTCACATGCAACACAGCAGTTTATAGTGTCATTTGTCTTTTTTTTAAATTAAGAAATATAGCATATTTATAATTTGGGAGATCATCAATTAGTTGTTTCCTTCATCCCTCTTTTTCCCCCTTTTCTAACTCTGCCTTCAAGAAATTGAATGCAGTTAGCCTAATTTTTGTCACTTGATTCAGCATTTCTTAAATTTTTAGTTCTGTTCAGTTCCTAACATAAATTAAGTCAATTTCTGTGGTCATGGGCAACTGATAATCCAGTTAAAAATGCATTGTAATTAGAAAGCTGTATATTTTTTAGTGAAGTTCCCATTCTCCTGTTTCCTTTCTTTTTTTAATCTTTTTTTTAAATTTAAATTTATTTATTTTCATTAGAGGCTAATTACTTTACAATATTGTATTGGTTTTGCCATACATCAACATGAATCCACCACGGGTGTACACATGGTCCCAATCCTGAACCCCCCTCCCACCTCCCTCCCCATACCATCCCTCTGGGTCATCCCAGTACACCAGCCCCAAGCATCCTGTATTCCTTTTGTTTTATTTGTGGCCCCACCATGCGGCATGTGGGAATCTTAGTTCCCAGATCAGGGGTCAAACTCATGCCCCTGCAGTGAAAACACAAAGTCTTAACCACTGGACTGCCAGGGAAATCCCCATTCTCCTATATTTCTAATTTAATTAATATATCAAGATGATACATAGGAAATTAAATTACAACTACAATTACATTAAGAAAATTCAGAGAGCCTGTTTTTTATATTAAGAAAATTTCCTTTTGAATATATCCTTGCTTTCACCTCTTTTCTTTAAAATGTTATCATGAAATGTTTTGTATACCAGAAAACACTTGTTGCAGTGTTGGTGGCAAGGGGGTCAGTGAACACAAAAACACTTTGAGATACATTATACAGGTGTCTTTTCTAACATACTGTAAAAATGTTGAAGACTGTCATTGGAAATGCAGTTGATCAAGCACTGACATCGGACCCCTTTGTCTTTGATTCCAGATAGTCAAATCATTTATGAAGAGTAGGATATTTATGTGACAGTACATAGGTAAAAGGTTTGTCTTTACTGATGTTTATAAAACAGTGTAGCTATGATGTTTATAAAACAGTGTAGCTATAGCTGTGTCTGCTTAGATATTGAATATACACCACATTCTGCATTTAAAAGACAGTTGGGTAAGGCAAGTGGTTATTGGCCCTTCTAACTGGACAATTTGCTAGTCAAAATCATTTTCATGAAAAAAAAAGTAATAGGAAAATACTTTCATACAAATATGTTTTATTTTTTATTTGATCATGGTTTTCTGATGAAAAAAATCCCAAATCTAAAGCGTGTACTCATTTCTCTATGTGTGGGTGTATATGTGTGTGTGTCTACATCTTCTGTCATAGAGCTGCATTCAGAGTAAGAAACCAGAAATTGTTAGTAATACTTATAAAAGATACTTTGTTCTTCTGTGCTGGGTGCTTTACTGCCAAAATGTGGATGTGAAGAAATATATATCTGTCCTTTTTCATAAAGATTAGTAGGAAAAAAAAAAAGAGTTGCTGTTGGTTTACTTTTCGTGAAACCATGTCTGGACACGGCAAAGGTGGCAAAGGTCTGGGGAAAGGCGGCGCTAAGTGCCACCATAAGGATTTTTTTTTCTTTAAAAAAAAAAAAAAAAAGAATAAATTCCTACACAAAAATGAAGAAAATTTGACCAGTTGTTATTGTCCTTCATCTATTGTAAATTTAAACTACATAGGCAAAGCTGAAATGCCAGGATTTTAGTTTATTTTTTAGGGGGAAGATCTAGGCTTGAAGCTAAACGCTGGCAGAGACTGTACCCAAATACTCCACACATATTCCAAGGGGGAAAGTTCAGTCTTTTATTTATATTTCCCATATATTTACTAACTTTTGTATTTAGAAAAATTTCTCTTTGATAATAAAATCACCTCAGAGTGCAAGTCTGGATTAATGGTATTTAATTAAAAGTTTTACTTTAATTTAATTAAGTTACCTGTGTTTAATAAAGTCCATTTTAAATATTTGAGAATAAGTTCTCCAAACAGAGCTCCACATACTGAATGAAGAAGCTTTGCACCAATAGCGGCTCTGGTATGAAGTGCAACAGTCAGTAAATGAGTTTTTTCAATATTAATTCAGAAATGACTATGCTTCTAGGACAGTGCAATCCCTATACAGTGTAGGCACTTAAAGATCAAATGAATAAATGATGAAACACTTTTGTTTTTTGGTTAATTTTGTGGAAATGTTTTTTCTTTAGTTTATGTCTGATCAGTTGTTGGAAAATATCATTTAGTTTTAAGGTTTTTACATTATATACCTCAATAAAAATACCCAACTGAACTATTCAAACTGCACTGTTTCTAGTTCTGAATTTTTCTGACATATTAATAAAGGAGCTATTGTGAATATAATTTGGAGTTAGAGAGACTCAGTAGAAATGAAAGGAAGGAGAAATATTTGTAAAAGGCAGAAAACTGTTTGGGAGAATAGCTTGAAGATCAGATTTTGAATTTGACACGGTTTGTGTTCCTGGAGGCCTATCTCTATCTCTACAGCTATCTCTGTCCTGGAGAAGGAAATGGTAACCCACTCCAATATTCTTGCCTGGAGAATTCCTTGGACAGAGGATCCTGGCAGGCTACAGGCCATGGGATTACAAAGAATTGGACATGACTGAGCTACTAACACACACACACACACACAGCTATTGTCACATCTATCTATATTTTTTTTAAATCATAACACACTCTGAGAAGTGAAAGAGTTGTTTTGCTTTATTTTCCTCTAAATATTTTTCAGTTTTTTTCTTCCATATTTAAGCACTTGTCTTCTGTGCCTTAGGGAAGATTTATGTTTTGGCAGAAGGCAGAGGTGCCTGTAGGCACTTGCCTTCCTGGCTTTTGCTTACAAATGTTTAAATCATTGAGGAGATTATGATTTGATTTGTGTCCACAAGTCTAGAGAAACAGATTTTGAGGAAAAGAGAGCGAAATGACTATAAAAGAAAAACTGTTTAAATTGCAATTTATACCAGAATAAAAATATTCCCTGGGAGTCGAGATCAGATATTTTGGGAGAGAGAGGTAGGGATAGAAATCTAGGACTTTAAGGCTTCTAGTTATATCCACTATCTGATGCCTCAAACTACCACATGAAGAGGAGGTGGAATTGAAGGGACCTGTCTTAAAATTCTACTATTCCAGGGTAAGTGATAAAGATATCCTACAGAAATTTAATGAAGTAATGGTTCCAACTCTCAGACCTTTTCAGAATGAAAGGCTCACTACACTAGGAAAAGTACCCCCAAATGGCAGAAGATCTGGCTGCCATCAAAGGGAATGAATGTTGGGGTGGGTATACAACCAGAATGGTACTAACTATAACCCTATACCCACATGCATATGTGACTGCTTTAGTAGCCACATAATTTCCTTCCTTGATTTGTTGCCTACACTTAACTATGTCAACCAATTCCTCTCTCATCTCCTTTCCTTATTAGTTAACATAAGAAGTTCTATTGTTGATCATTCTTTTATTGGAGTAGAACTGCTTTACAGTGCCATGTTAGTTTCTGCCATAGAGCAGACTGAATCACTGGTATGTGTACATATACCCCCTCTTTTTCACATTTTCTTCCAGTGTAGGTCACCACAGAGCACTAGGTAGAGTTCACTGTGCTATACAATAAGGTCTACTCAGCATCTATTCTATAGGTATTAGTGCACATATGTCAATCCCAATCTCCTAATTCATCCCACTTCCCTTTTCCCCCCTGGTATCCATAAATTTGCTTTCTACATCTGTGTCTATATTTTTGATTTGCAAATAAGCTCATCTATACCATTTTTCTAGATTTTACATATAAGTGTAGATGCTTCAGTCATCCCTAACTCTTTGTGACCCTATGGGCTGTAGCCCGCCAGGCTCCTCTGTCCAAGGGATTCAACAAGCAAGAATTTTTTTCTTTTTTTCTCTTTCTGACTTACTTCACTTGTATTTAGGTGTATCCACTTCCCTGAAATAGCACTATTTCATTCCTTTTGGTGGCTGAATTATATTGTTTATATGTACCATATCTTCTTTATCCATTCCTTTATTGATTGACATTTAGGTTGCTTCCATGTCCTGACGATTGTAAATAGTGCTGCAGTGAAAATTGGGATGCATGTATCTTTCTGAATTATGGTTTCCTCTAATTATTAGAGAAATGTCAATCAAAACTACAGTGAGGCATCATCTCACACTAGTTAGAATGACCATCATCAAAAAACCGACAAATAATAAATGATAGAGAGGGTGTGGAGAGAGTGGAACCCTCCTATACTGTTGGTAAATTGATACAGCCACTATGGAGAACATTATGGAGTTTCCTCAAAAAACTAAAAATAGAACCACCATATGACCTAGGTGTACTCATTTTTTCAAAAGGTAGAAGCATTATGTTGGCCAAAGATATAATGTTGCCTTTCTAGAAATCAACATTGAGGACTAATATATAAGAAGTCTGTATACATTTAAAATGTACAATTTGATCCATTTTTGCCGGGGTCCAGCCCCGGCTGATCCAGGGTATTCGAAGCAGGGATGGCATTGGCGACCTATTTATTTAAATATTTTATCAAAGATATAAAGAGTAATAGGATGAGGATAGCTCAGTAGGAAAATTCAGTGGAGAAAAGAGGCTGAGTAGCTTGGTTTACGCAGGAGACCAATAAAACTTCAAGACAAGAAGCTTGCACCACTTACGTAGGCTGCAGGCGTCCTTCCATTCTCCCGAAGGAAAGGAGACACTGAGGCCTCCCCGGTTGGATCTTAGAAGCCCAGGCATAATTAGTAAGCATGGTGAGTTCCGCGCTCCAGATGGAGACTCAGCCAGAGTGGGAGAGAGAGTGACATGGGGAGACCAGTATTTCGAGAAACTGATCCCAATTCTTTATTTTCCATGGTCTACTTTTATACACCGAGATGTTATGCAAAAGTCATGCGGGGTCAGCAGTCCTGACTTTTATCCAAGTCAGGTGCTTCATACAAATGTATACAGAGGTCTTAGGGGTGTTACATCATCTTCTGGCCAGGGGGCCTGCTGACAGTTTATGACCCTCTCCTTGTGACAACAGTCAGTCAACCAGGACACTTATTTCTCCAGGGGTGATTATTCTTAAAACAGACACCACCCAAATAAAGTTACATTCCTATAGGGTGAGGGTATAGTGGGTTTTAGTTAAGGAAAGAATTTACTTAGCCTAAGGTCTAATGTGATTAATATCAAAGGTTAATACTTATTTCTTCTATATACTCATTAACGTGTGTAAAGGCAGGGGATGTGGAGACTTAGCAACAAACATTGGCTCAACAAATGAAAAACCCTTCACCAATACAATTTCTAATCAGCCCATTATACTTATACTAATAGTTTTCTAACTTTTCTAAGAAACCTGTTTTTAGAAGGTTTAAAGCATCTCGTGCCTCTCACGGTTGTGAGGCTGTGAGCGATCACATGTGGCCGGACAAGCCTGTCAGGCAGGCCAGAGAACCTTCAGAGGAGTTTGTAGGTTAAAACACTCTTGTCACACCCAGGAGTTTTTATTAACTGGAGCTCTAGGTTAACTCCTTCTCTGAAAGACGTGGGGGACAGCCCCCCGTAAAGTCAGAGGTGTAGGTGAGAGCACAAAGTAGTAAAGTAGGCAGGCTCTGGTTATGGGGGTAGATGCTTGAGGAGTTCCAGGGGGACTCCTGAGGCTCGATCCTGCCTTTGCGTATGTCGACCCTCCTTCCTCATGACCTTTGCCACAGGCGGAGTACCTCACTCTGGCCCCCAACACATTTTGACAATTTTATACACTCATTAAACTAAAGTGGATATGTATAATTTCCCTGAATATTTTTCTTTAACTGAACATTTAATACTAGGGTCTTTGCCCAATTTTCAAATTCTGGGTTTCATCATCAGTAAAATGAAGGCAATTGCTACCTCTCCTGGTTACTGAGAGGGTTAGAAACAGTATGTATTAGGTGCTTATCATGGGAACTAACACTGAAAAGGACTCAAGATCCAGAAATTTCTTTTCCTTCTGCTAGTCATAAATTTATATAATCAGACCCACTAAGCAATATTTTTTAGACGTTTAATCATGACAAAAGTAGTTTTCATGCCCCTGTGTAGTCCATCTTTCAATCTGTTTACATCAGGGGCAACCGTTAGTCTGCTTTGTGTTGGTATACTTTAATGTGCATTTTTAATAATCTTGTATGTGTATAAGTGTTATACTATCCCTACCCCAAATAATACAGATTGCACATTTCCTCATCTTTTAGTGGGGGCACAAATGAACCATTATTCATATATTTTATCAACTATAGTTTATAGCTTACTTTGGGCTTCCCTGGTGCCTCAGACAGTAAAGAATCTGCTTGCAATGCAGGAGACCTGGGTTCGATTCCTGGGTCAGGAATTTCCCCTGGAGAAGGGAATGACTACCCACTCTAGTGTTCTTGCCTGGAGAATTCCATGGATAGAGGAACCTGGTGGGCTACAGTCCATAGGGGTCTCAAAGAGGTGAACTTAACTCAGCAACTAAGCATATGTCGTTTAAGGTTCACTCTTTGTGTTCTACAGCTATGTGCATTTTGATAAATGTGTTATGTCATGTATCTAGCAATATAGGATCATACAGAGTAATTTACCCTGTGTTTCATCTATTCATCTCTCCCTCTCCTGTGAACCCTTCCCTCCCAGCGCCTCACTAGCACGTACCATTGTACCATCTCTATAGATTTGCTTCCTTTTCGATGTCATGTCATCAGAATTATACAGTGTGTAGCCTTTTCAGCAGAGAAGGCAATGGCAACCCACTCCAGTACTCTTGGGTGGAAAATCCCATGAACTGAGGAGCCTGGTAGGCTGCAGTCCATGGGGTCGCTAGGAGTCAGACACGACTGAGTGATTTCACTTTCACTTTTCACTTTCATGCATTGGAGAAGGAAATGGCAACCCATTTAGTGTTCTTGCCTGGAGAATCCAAAGGACTGGAGAGCCGGGTAGGCTGCCGTCTATCAGGTCGCACAGAGTCGGACACGACTGAAGCGACTTAGCAGCAGCGGCAGCAGCAGCCTTTTTAGACTGTCTTCTTTAAATTAATAGTATATACTTATGGTTCTTTCATGTCTTAGAGTTTAGTAGCTCACGTCTTTTTAGAACTGAAGAATGTTTGTCTTAGGTTTGATCCCTGGGTTGAAAAGATCCCCTGGAAAAGGGAAAGGCTACTCCACTCCAGTATTCTGGCCTGGAGAATTCCATGGGCTGTATAGTCCACGGGGTCACAAAGAGTCAGATGCAACTGAGTGACTTTCACTTTCAGATATACCATAGTTTACTTACCATTCATGGTCTGAAGAACATCTTGGTTGCTTTCAAATTTTGGTGATTTATAAATTATTATTAAGTAAAAAGTCCATAGGTTTTAAAATAGAGTTAGTATAAACAGTCATATCCAGGTTGTTGTGTAGACAAAACTTTTCAGTTTCTTTGGGTAAATACCAAGGAGTGCTGTTGCTGGATTGTGTGCAATGTTATTTTGGTTTTATTGTAAATTGCTGAACTATCTTCCAAAGTGACTATTGTGTTTTGCATTCCCACTAGCAATGAATGAGAGCTCTTGTTGCTCTATCTTGGCTAGGGTGTCTTTTAAAAAAATTATCTATTCTAATGCAGTTGTATTTCATTATCCTAATTTGCAATTTTCTTAAGACATATGATGTTGAGCATATTTTCATATCCTTATTTTACATCTGTGTATCTTATTTGGTGAGATGACTATTCAAATGTTTTGTTTATCTTCTTGACTGAGTTTCTTATTTTGTTATCACTGAGTTTTAAGAGTTCTTTGTGTATTTGGATTTAAGTCCCCTATCTGATATGTGTTTTGAAAATATTTTCTCCAAATCTGGCTTGTCTTTCAATCCTCTTTGTATTTTCTTTCACATAGTAGTGCTATTTAATTTTCATCAAGTCTAACATTAGTTTTTTCTTTAATAGATCATGCTTTGTTGTTGTATCTAAAATTCATTTAAAGAAACTATCTAAGATAATTATGTTATAAATGGAGGAGATGAAGGGACATAAAGGAAGAATGGTTTCTACACTTGATTATAACTAATAAAGTGTTAACAGTAGTAGACTATGATAAGTAATGCTTATATGATATAGAGCAACCCTTAAAAACTATATAAAGAAACATACTAAAAAACACAAGAGATAAATTGAATTCTAAAAAAAAGTTCAAGTAACCCTCAGAGAGTCAGGTAAAAGAAGACAGAAAAAATATAAAGCTAAGAGAACAGAGGAAAAATTTAAAAAGCAGACTTAAGCTCTAGTACATTAATAATTATGTTAGATTTAAATAGCTTAAATGTACCATTTAAAAGGCAAGAGATTGTCAGAGTGAAACCATGTGAAGTTTAATCAAAAGAAAGCAGTAGTGGCTATGTTAATGCCAGGTAAATTATGCTTCAGACCAAAAAAAAAAAAAAAAATTCCTAAAGAGAGGTACATTTTATAATGATAAATTTCACTTAGAAGGTATGGCAATCTCAAAATCTATGTTCCAAACAATAGAACTATAAAATACATGAAGTAAAAATTGATAAAGCTGAAATGAGATATAGACAAATCCATAAGTACAGTTGGAAACTTCAGCAATCTTCTCACAAAAATTGGCATAACAATTAGAAAACCAGTAATTATATAGAAGAACTCAATAGCACCGTAAACCAACAAGATCTAATTGACATTTATAGAATACTCAACCCAACAGCTTTCTTCAGGAGTAAAAAGCCAGATAAAAGGATTTTCCACTCTTGTCCATCAATAGGAAATCTGGTTAGATTTTACTGGTCAGCAGAATTATACAAAATTGGAAAGGCAGTGCTATGGGCTGTATATTGGTGTCTCTGAAACTTCGTATTATGAGGCTTTAACACCAAATGTGGAGATAGAAACCTTGGGAGGCAATTAGGGTTGATAATGATGTGGTTCTTGTTATGGGATTGTTGGATATGTAAGAAGAAAAAGATAAATTTCTCTGTCTGCGGATGTAAGGACACATAGAGAAGCAAGCCAGGGAGGGCTCTCATAAGGAACTTAAATGACCAGCACACTGATTTTTAATTTCCCACCCCCCAAAACTATGAAAAATAAATGTCTTTGGCTTACGGCACCTGATCTATGTGCGTGCTCAGTCACTCAGTCATGTCTGACTCTTTGCAAACCCACGGACTGTAGCTTGCCAGATTCCTCTGTTCATGGGATTCTCCAGCCAAGAACAGTGAAGTGGATTGCCATTTTCTACTCTAGTTCAATCTATAAACTTTTGTTACAACAGTCCAATCAGACCACAAAATGTAGAGCTTGAGAACTCGAGAAAAAATTACATACTGGAAGCTATGTTCCAAAACAAACTTAAACATTAATGCTCTTGAACCTTAAGCACGTCAGTTCTTGTGGTAACATCCCTGACTCTCTGCTTTATCAAGCTTCCCCAAAACTGTTTTGTCTTCCTTGGTTCTCTCAGTCTTCCCATTGGTTGTTCGAGTTTCTTTTCACCCATATTATATTTTTCTTACTCAAAGTAGCTATGGGATTTAAATTTTCCTTACTTGTTGATACAGTTCCACACATTAAAGATATCTGAGAAACTCATTATCTTGTGTAAAGTAGGCAACTTCCTAAATAATGGACATATTGTAGTGATGAAGAAGAAACGTAAGTCACTTCGGTGTCCAGACTCACACTTGGATGTCAGTGGAATGATGCACTTAATCATCACATTGTTGGGGCTGGACATGAGAAGAAAGAGGCATTTTGGGTCTACTATGATTCATTAATACAATGTTTACATATTGGAAAGGCTAATTTACAAATTTGTTTACAAATGTCTAACTTATGAATTACTTTTTGGAACATGTTCTTTTGATAATATTGAAATAGTCCTTTAAATTACTATATAACCCTTTGTAATAGACTAAGTAATATATTATGGACAGTTGAGTGAACATAATACAAATAAGTCTTTTGGACACTCAAGTCTATTTGCTATCAGATTAGTCTCCTTAAATTAGTTCTAATTATGGTATTGTTCAGCCTTCCAAACCTTAATTGGGTTCCATTTTACACACACACACACGCACACACATCATACACAACAATGCCCAAGTACTTACCATGATTAATAAGATGCTCTGTAATGATGATTGATCTAATGGTTTACCATTTTTACATTTGTACCTCTTTTCATGTTCTCCTAGTTGAAAGAATGACTAGCAATTCTCCTAACACCTTTTACTCTTCTCTAACTTTGGGCTCAATCATTCTGTCCTTTAGTATGAAATAATTATGTCTTAATTCTATGTGTGAAAATTTCACTTGTTATTTTTATTCTAGCTTAAAAGTGATCATATTTCCCCTATCTTCTCTAACGTATGTTATCTTTCTTTCCTCTGAATTCTTACAGTTATTTATCTCTGCCTCAGAGAGCAATTCCTTGTTTGTATCTTTAATTTTATTTCTTTATATGGTTAAGGGGATGTTAAATTTGATGCCTTCCTGCTATCCAGGCTCAACTAAGATTCTACAGTTGATATCAAATTGAGATGGTGTATCATATATGCACAAATTTCCACTAGTTGACACCTAAATTTATCTATCTTCTTTTCCCCATCACTAATCACAAGAAGATCAATCAGAGAACTTGAAAGTGGTAAATTTTCTTGAGAAGCTGTTAAGGATTTATTCATAATGTCTCCTTTACCTATCATGGTGAAAAACATAAAATGCAGGGAGATCCATACCAGGTCTGACTCCTGGTTTTATGTTTGAAGAATTTTGCTAGTTCTGGTGACTAGAATTGTACATAGGAAAAGAACTATTGAAAGAACCTGACATATACCCTGCACTTTTTTTTTTTTTGCTTCTGACACTTGATCATTAAAGAAATATGAAGGAGAGAGACTGGCTTGATCTACCTTGATTGGAGGGTGAATAGAGAAGGCTACAACAAAAAAAGTTGTATTTTTTTTTTTTTTTTACTGTTGATGGGTTTCTCCTGAATCAAGCAGGATTTCAGAAAGTAGCCAGATTTGAGTGGGCTTCAAAGGACCTCACTCAAGAGGTCTTCCTTCAAGGAAAGACATCTTCAGTGTTATTCCCGAGGAACATAACCAATAATAGACATGTATCAAGATAGATAGATTAGACATTGGCTCATATGATTATGGAGACTGAACAAGTTCCAGTACTTGCCAAGTGAGGTCATCAATAACCTCAAGCCCTAGGAGAGGTAGTGGTGCAGTTCCAGTCTGAGAATCTGAATCCAAAGGCCTGTGATCAGAAAAGTTAACAGCATAATTCCAGTGTAAAAGCTGACAAGTCCAAGCCCCAAGAAGAATCAATATTTCAATTCCAGTATGAAAGCAAGACAAAGTCAAAATCCTAGTCCACAAATCATTAGGCAGGAATAACTATCTCTTACTTGGGAAAAAGTCAGCCCTTTTGTGATGTTGAGCCTTCAACTGATTGAATGAGGTCCACCCCCACCAGAGAGGGTACTCTGTTTTACTCAGTTTACTGATTCAAAAGTTAATCTCAATATAAACCACCCACACAGAAGCATCCAGATCAATGTTTGACCAAGCAACTAATTATCCCACAGCCTGGTCAAGCTGGGAGATATAATTAATAAGCACACTCAGTAAGCAGAGATAAAAGCTTACATCTGGATGCTGATTCTGACTGGTTAAAGGATGAGATGTGGAGCATGTCTCACATTCGTCAGGTCAGAGAGATCTCTTAGGAAACCCACAAGTATGCAATAGGTCAAAAGGCAAGCATTCACACATCTAACACATTCAGAGCACACCAGCACTAAGTCAAGTTTAGAGTCAAGTAAAAATTGCTTTCCTTAATTCCGAAATGCTCGCTCCTGCAGTTGTGAAAGAACCAGAGGCAGTCTTGTTCTGTTGATTTTCAATATGACTGAGACCCTAGTTGGAAGGAAGTAGGCTTTGAATCAGAGAAGAAAAGGCAACATTACTATCGAGTGGATTTGTTGTTTTAGTCACTGAATAATCAGATAGTTGAATTATCAAATGAACTCTTTAGAGCTATGAAAGGTCCTTTATTTCCTGCTTTTTATTCAATTTAATGCAATGTATCAAAGAATCATGGTATATATTAGTATTTTCTTCTATTATATGCTTCTTAATAATAAAATTCATGATAACTCTATGTTCATTTTATAATAGGTAAATTATATATATACTAGAAATACAGAAGCTTTAGTATAAGAAGAGGCTTATAGAAGACAAAAAAGAATAACAATTCCAAACTTTTGCAGTTTTAAGTTTCTCTTACTATCCTGATGGATACTCCCACCTTAGAAGATAAATTGTTATAGCTTGCTCCTGTTTACCTTGGTTATTAAGACCATATAATGATAGCCAAGAGAGAATTACCTCATGCTCTTAAATGAAGCTTGTGATTATCTTTTACTGAATACTGGGCATTTATCAAGGCATTGGAGGTACAACATTAACTCCTGATTTTAAGAATAATGTTTGGGAGTTGATTATATAGGGAAATAAGTATAGTAATCAAATAAAGCCTAATTAGTAACTAAATAGCACAATATACTGTAAGTGCTGTTACAAAACTGTGTAACAAACCACTCTAAAACTTAGTGGATAAAACACTTATTTTGCTGATAAATGTACAATCTGGACAGAGTTTGTTAATAACAGCTCTTTGGCTCCACTGGACTCACCTGAAGGTATCTGGGCCAGGAACACTCAAGTTGCTGGGACTAGAAAAATGGGAGCCTTTCAGTTATCTTTTTTTATCTCTGTGTGCTCTGTACATAATTTCTCAGCATCGCCATTTAAGTAATGACAAACTTCCTCTGCATAAACTTGAGACTCCTAAGGTAAATGTCAGCTCATCACCCTTTATGATTCTGCCTCAGAATTCATGCAATATCACTTCCCAATAATCTATAGCTTCCTGGGTATGCAAGATGATAGACCTCACTTTACAAAGGATGAGTGTTAATGTTACATCCTAAGAATAAAATATCGACTGGGGCTTTGCATGTGGAAAATGCATTCAGCCACAGGTGGACAGAAGAGTAGGACCTGTTTCAGACTGCAGAAGTCAAGAAAGTCTCCCAGGAGTGGGAGTCAGAAATCCAGTATGGGTACCACCTGGATCTCCCTCGCTTGAGTCTCTGTCTACCCATCAAGCCATTCTTCACACTACATTTTACACAAATAAAATGCAAATTGGATGTCATCCCCATGCCAAACACCAGGCACTTATTTCCCAGTTCCAGAACCTATACCAGCACTCTCATATAGAGCTTATTGTGATAGTCTCTCTGCTGCTCCTGCTGCTGCTAAGTCGCTTCAGTCATGTCCAACTCTGTGCGACCACATAGACAGCAACCCACCAGGCTCCCCCATCCCTGGGATTCTCCAGGCAAGAATACTGGAGCAGGTGCCATTTCCTTCTCCAACACATGAAAGTGAAAAGTGAAAGTGAAGTCGTCCAGTTTTGTCTGACTCTTAGCAACCCCTTGGACTGAAGCCTACCAGGCTCCTCCCTCCATGGGATTTTCCAGGCAAGAATACTGGAGTGGGTTGCCATTGCCTTCTCTGGTAGTCTCTCTGCTGTACTTTATAGTAGCAACTAGCTTGATTCTGCCTATGGAAGATTTAAAATGTGACTATTACAACTGAATACTTAATTTCATTTAATATAAATTAATTTTAATTATTTAAATGCTATATGTGGCCACTTTTAACATTTTGAATAGCACAGGCATTTTGAGATAAATTCAAAGTCCTTAAATTTATATTTTAAAATCCTTGTAATGCCACAATGCTATTATTCTATTTTAAAGGCAAGAAAACTGAGATTAATGAGAAATGTTTTCCATTTAGGATGGTAGAATATGCCCTGTAATCTGAAATGTTATTTAACCTAGGTCAATGCAAATACTGAGAACTTCTATGTGCAACATTCAGCATTAAGTCGAGAAAACACTTTCACTGGGATCTGCTTTACTGGCATTCTTTTCTGTAATGTGACATTTTACAACTTCACACTCTTTAAGAGATTGACTAACCATGGAAAATAAAATCAAGGTGTGCTCTAATCCTCCTTGAAGTATTGATGATATCTAAATGTGGGTAATTGAGTTACTCTTATAAGACTTTTTAAGTGATCGTATTGTTCATACTCCAGAGCTTTTTTGCATAACTTGCTATACCTGTGTTGTTGGTCTTGGGGGCAAAGCAATTTTAAGCATTGTTAGTTCTCTTTAGAGTATCTCCCCTTAAACAAGGTAGTGAAATTGTCTCTTTAACGGACCTTTAAAAATACAGTGATTTACAGATCCGTAATATTGGCCAAACAGAATTTTTTTTGACATGAACTTATTTAGCCAAATATTTTTGACAGAACACTAAAGAAAGAAAGAAAGTGAAGTCTCTCAGTCTTGTCCAACTCTTTTCAACCCCATGGACTGTAGCCTACCAGGATCCTCTGTCCATGGGATTCTCCAGGCAAGGATACTGGAGTGGGTAGCCATTCCCTTCTCCAGGGCATCTTCTTAATCCACAGATAGAACCCCAGTCTCCTGCATTGTGGGCAGATGCTTTACCATCTGAGCCACCAGGAAAGCTCTGAAAGACAATAACATTTACCTCAGTACCTTAAATTAACAAAACTGAAGATACCAAGTTGATAAAAAGTGATATGTTAGGAACGGACCTGAAAGAGACCTGAGTGGTTGCTTTTACATGCTTATAAAATCTCCTTTTTGGTCTATATAATCTGATCCATAAATTAGTCATTTTATTTTCAACTCATGATTTCCTTTTGCATTTTCTAGGTAAAAATAAATAAATAAATAAACTTGGCAGGCAAGATGAAAAAAAGGGCAATTAAAATTCTCTTTATTTTGAGTTGTAATTCACAGTTTCTATTGATTAGTAAAGACCAATATTTGAAAGGTTGACTATTTTGATGTTTGTTTGTTATACATAGGATAAGAACAACTTTCCCCCATGTGCAGTCAACCTATGAATGCAAAACACCCATTTTTACAGGAGAGATACATCCTTCAAAGGTCATAAATCTAAATATCCCCATCTAAATTTCCCTGCATTTCCTTTTCACCGAAAATTTCCTTGTAGGATGAAAGTGATCTGACTGTGGAGATCAGAACAGTACTTCAGCAAACTGGGTCCTCCAAGTGCCAGGGTTCACTGGAGCACATAGCTGGGAAGCAGAATATGAAGTGAGACAGAATTCCCTGGCAGGTGATGGTATTGGTGTCTAGGACTGAGTATTGGCTTTGCCTGCTACATTCAGCCTAAAATAAAAGGAAAGAGAAAATGTAAGTGAAACATACTCCAGGCAGATGAAGTTGGAGGACTACATATTATTCAATTCTGTATTTATCCCACTTTTTTTTTTAGTTCATGAGACTGAGAAAATATTGTATTGAATGACACAAATAAATATTTGATTCATCTCTGCCAGAAAGTCAGTGAATTTTCTCACACGAGTCATTTCACCTGGAGCTTTCTATTCTGGATTTGTAATTAATGCTTAAATTACTGGCTTGTCTCAAGAAATAAATCAGTCATGCAAGTAAAATCACTGCTGCTGCTGCTGCTAAGTAGCTTCAGTCGTGTCCGACTCTGTGAGACCCCATGGACTGAAGCCTACCAGGCTCCTCCATCCATGGGATTCTCCAGGCAAAAGTACTGGAGTGGGTTGCCATTGCCTTCTCCTAAGTAAAATCACTAGTTACCCTAAATTGGTTGGTTGCTTAGTCGCTCAGTTGCTTAACCCACCAGGCTCTTTTGTCCATGAAATTTCCCAGGGAAGAATACTGGAGTGAGTTGCCATTTCCTACTCCATGGGGTCTTCATGACCCAGTGATTGAAACCACCTCTTTTGAGAATCTTGCATCAGTAGGTGGGTTCTTACCACTGCACCACCTACTCCAACATCTCAAACTTTAGTGTGCATCAGAATCACCTGGAGAACGTGTGAGCTCAGTCTTTCAAGCATTGTATGAACACAAAGACAGCCAGCAACTTCAACTGATTTCCTTCTTTCTAATAGGAAAAGTAACACAACATAGGTTTTAGTAAACAGGTTTCATTAGGAATAAAACAAAAATAGTTTCAGTTCAGTTCAGTTCAGTTGCTCAGTCGTGTCCGACTGTTTGCAACCCCATGAATCACAGCACGCCAGACCTCCTTGTCCATCACCAACTCCCGGAGTTCACTCAGACTCACGTCCATCGAGTCAGTGATGCCATCCAGCCACCTCTGTTGTCCCCTTCTCCTCCTACCCCTAAACCCTCCCAGCATCAGAGTCTTTTCCAAAGAGTCAACTCTGCATGAGGTGGCCAAAGTACTGGAGTTTCAGCTTTAGCATCATTCCTTCCAAAGAAATCCCAGGGCTGATCTCCTTCAGAATGGACTGGTTGGATCTCATTGCATTTAGGTAAGTATATTTAGTTTTTCTAAATTGGGGCACAGAAAATAATACTGTATTGTTTTAGTGCAAGTAGTTATATAACCATTCTTATATCATTTGATAAAAAATAATGATATGAGTTTATATTATACAACTTCAGATTATTAAAAAGGAAACAAAGATTGTTTTCTTTAAGAAATCTTCAGAAATAAATGACCTATTTCTAGACTTTAAAATGAATCATTGCAGTAGGGCAAACAGTGTTTCCTCCAAATTCATGCGTATCCTAAATCTGAGAGTGAACCATATTTAAAAATCATCTTTGCAGGTGTAACTAAGAATTGAAACAAAATCATACAGTGTTAGAGAGGGCCCAGAATCCAGTGAAAATGTCCATATAAGAGACATAAAAGGACACAGATACAGAGAAGAGGGCAATGGATGCAGAGTTTAGAGTATCTACAGGCCAAGAGTTGCCCAGGTTTGACAACAATCACCAAAATCCAGCAGAAAGTCAAGGGGCAATTCCTCTTGCAGAGCCTCTAGAAGAATCAATCACCTGTCACCACCTTAATTTTGGATTTCTGGTCTATTGAATTGTGAGAGAATAAATTTGTGTTAAGACACCAAGTTTTTGATAAATGGTTACAGCAGCCCTAGGGAATTAATACATCATAGTAGATATGAAAACAGACATATGAGAAGTTTAAAGTGTTCACCCTATATTTTATCAAGTAGTTTGTTACATGCAAAAATTCCCCAAAATGTTTTTGAATCACATTGAAAACAGGCAGTGGTTTTACTGGTCATTATCTGGTCCCTAAAAGACTTCTTGGGCTTCCCAGTTGGCTGAATGGTTAAAAAAAAAAAAAATCTACCTGCCAGTGTAGGAGACTCAGGTTTGATCCCTGGATTGGGAAGATGCCCAGGAGAAGGAAACAGCAACCTACCCCAATATTCTTGCCTGGGAAATCCCATGGACAGAGGAGCCTGGTGGGCTACAAGCAATGGGGTTACAGTCAGACATGACTTGGCAACTAAACAGCAGCAGTAGCAGAAGACTTTCTAGTTCTCTGCATTGTTTCCACTGTCACTTATTATGACATCTTGCGACTTTTTGGTTGACACTTATTTTCCACTTTGACCTTCAGGTCCTCCTTATGCTATTTGCTCTGCCACTACTCTTCCAATAACAAGGTTATATAGCAATTGTCTACACACAGAGAACTTTCTATCTCAGACAGCAAGCAATAGCACTGGGTAATTCTTGTGGTTTCTGTCTGTCCAAGCATGGAAACAAATCTGCATGCAGACTTTCAAGGGCTGAGTAGTTTGTTAAAGAACAACCAACCAATAAAACTATACATGCATACACACATACTTGTCTGCACTCCTACATTCGGAAAAACAGTTTTCACCGTATGCCTGTTTTAACTTTATTGTTATGATACTCTGTTTTCAAAAGTCCAATTACTTCCTTAGCACAGATGCGCCACCAGCAAGAGATTTAAAAAAGAGGAGGCTTTAACATATGCTAATTGACATGGTGCTGGTTCAATTTGGGCTACAGAATAGGCAATATTACAATTCTCAACTGCTCTACTAAACAGCAATTACTGAGCATTTTAAGGTCATATCAAAACTGTCCTTCCTGGTGGACTGTCAATGCAGAGTCAAATCTGTATCCATAAGAAAAGCGCAACTTATGCTATTTTAATTAGTTTATAAATAATTCATAAAAGAATATGCCTGCTTACCCAGACCTGAGTATTGAATTTCAGCAGCTTTAGATTTACCATTTGCCTTTTCCCTCCAAGATTTTTTTTTTTTTTTTTTCATGCCTTTAAGGAATGAATGACTTTAAAGAGTTTAGTGTATTCCCATTTAATTGTTTGACTATGAGTCAGAGCAACTAATGTACTGATGTTTCTCTGAATTTGTTTTAACAAAAAAGGAACTTGATTAGAGAATCATTGATATAGCAGAGGCTGCATTAATTTTTCTGGACATATGTATATTATTATTCCATATTTAAAAACTTAAAGATTTCAGTTTATCCATAAAGCAGTATGTGTGTCAATTTTGCTCCTAAATATGTATGTGTGTGTGTATACTATATATGTCTACATATATACAGTATACACATAATGGCACTCAAGTTGCCTATAATCTAGTGCAGAAATTACAAAATATCATTTGTGAGTCAAATACAACATACACCTGTTAGTTTTAACTTTACAATGTTTTTCTTTGGTTTTTAAACTTCCATTATGATTTTTTCAAAATTTAAAAATTGAACGTTTTCATATAATAATTTAGAATACAGACTTATCTTGATAAATAAAAATATACTATACAAAGAAGCTTACTGTAAGTCACAATTATCAAATGTTTAATAATATTTTGCTCATATTATTATCTATGAGACTAATTGCTATTACTTGTAACAATAATTGGAGAGCAAGTACACGTGTGATGAATTTTTAATGTTTCAACTTGTCCAAGTTGAACTTTGTTTCCTAGAATCCTCTTCCCTGTATTTTCCAGAACTATGGATGGAGATTCATGACACTGTACAGGAGGCAGTGATCAAGACATTCCCAAGAAAAAGAAATGCAAAAAGGCAAAATGGTTTTCTGAGGAGACATTACAAATAGCTGAGAAAAAAAGAGAAGAAAAAAGCAAAGGAGAAAAGGAAATGTATACTCATGGGAAAACAGAGTTCCAAAGAATAGCAAGGAGAGATAAGAAAGCCTTCCTCAGTGATCAATGCAAAGAAATAGAGAAAAACAACAGAATGGGAAAGACTAGAGATCTCTTCAAGAAAATTAGAGATACCAAGGGAACATTTGATGCAAAGATGGGCTCAATAAAGGACAGAAATGGTATGGACCTAACAGAAGCAGAAGGTATTAAGAAGAGGTGGCAAGACTACACAGAAGAACTATACAAAAAAAAAAAAAAAGATATTCATGACCCAGATAACCACAATAGTGTGATCACTCACCTAGAGCCAGACATCCTGGAATGCCAAGTCAAGAGGGTCTTAGGAAGCATGAATGTGAGCAAAGCTAGTGGAGTTGATGGAATTCCAGTTGAGCTATTTCAAATCCTAAAAGATGATGCTGTGAAAGTACTGTACTCTCTGCCAAGAAATCTGGAAAACTCAGCAGTGGCCACAGGACTGGAAAAAGTCAGTTGTCATTTCAATCCCAAAGAAAAGCAATGCCAAAGAATGTTCAAAGTACCACACAATTGCACTCATCTCACACGCTCACAAAGTAATGCTCAAAATTCTCCAATCCAGGCTTCAACAGTATATGAACTGAGAACTTCCAGATGTTCAAGTTGTATTTAGAAAAGGCAGAGGAACCAGAGATCAAATTGCCAACATCCATTGGATCATCAAAAAAACAAAAGAGTTCCAGAAAAACGTCTACTTCTGCTTTATTGAATAAGCCAAAACCTTTGACTGTGTGGATCACAATAAACTGTGGAAAATTCTTAAAGAGATGGGAATACCAGACCACCTGACCTGTCACCTAAAAAATCTATATGCAGGTCAAGAAACAACAGTTAGAACCAAACATGGAACAACAGGCTGGTTCCAAATTGGGAAGAGTTTGTCAAAGGTGTATATTGTCACCCTGCTTAGGGTATATCATGCAAAATGCCAGACTGGATGAAGCAGAAACTGGACTCAAGATTGCCAGGAGAAATACGCAGATGGCACCATCCTTATGGCAAAAGTGAAGAGCTAAAGAGCCTCTTGATGAAAGTGAAAGAGGAGAGTGAAAAAATTAGCTTAAAACTCAACATTCAAAACACGAAGATCATAGCATCCAGTCCCATCACTTCATGGCAAATAGATGGGGAGAGAATGGAAAGAGTGAGAGACTTTATTTTCTTGGACTCCAAAATAGTGCAGATTGTGACTGTAGCCATGAAATTAAAATTTGCTTACTCCTTGGAAGAAAAGCTCTGACCAACTTAGACATATTCAAAGACAGAAATATTACTTTGCCAACAAAGATCCATCAAGTCAAAGCTATGTTTTTTCCAAACATGAAAAATATCATGAAAAAATCATGTATGGATGTGAGAATTGGACCATGAAGACAGCTGAGAACCAAAGAATTGACGGTTTTCAACTGTGATGTTGGAGAAAACTCTTGAGAGTCCCTTGAACTGTGGAGATCAAACCAGTCGATCCTAAAGGAAATCATTCCTGAATATTCATTGGAAGAACTGATGCTGATGCTGAAGTTCCAATGTTTTGGACATCTGATGCAAAGAAGTACCTCATTGGAAAAGACCATGATGCTGGGAAAGATGAAGGCAGGAGGAGATGGGGGTGATAGAGGATGAGATGGTTGGATGGCATCACTGATTCGATGGACATGAATCTGAGAAAACTCAGGAAGTTGATGATGGACAGGGAAGCCTGGCGTGCCACAGTCCATGGAGTTACAAAGAGTCAGACATGACTGAGTGACTGAACTGAACTTAACTGAGATACTTAAAAGATATATAAGATGCTAAAAGGAAATACTTATAAGATATTTGTATGATACTAAGCTATTTCAATTGTCTGCAGAATTGCTAACTCAAATTTGTTCTTTTAAAACGCGCAGCAGTCCATGAACTGTTACTGGATCATGTTGAAATAGTATAATACATATTTATTCTAATAATTATACTTTGAAAATTTGAATACTTGTATATTAGCTATCTTTTGTAAATTGTTATTCTAGGCGCAATATTTTTGCGCAAATACAAAGTATGTCTCTTCTGCAAGTGTATATCTGATTGCAATAGACTGAACTGGGTTCAAACAAACAACCAAATGAACTGGGTTTTCATCACAGAGACCCTGGCAAGCAGTGATCTAAGTGGCTTTCACGTTCTCTTATAGGCATAGGGATTGTTAACTCTGCTCTGGTAGCAAAGTTAGAATTTATAGTAAATCATGATAATTGAAGGTAGTATGTTAAAAAAGTGGCATCTGAGTAGTGGCAGTCTGTCTTTCTTGACTGATAATAAAATCCTTCATGGAACTATCATGATTTGCATTTGGTAATACTTGAAGAGGCACCTATGACAATCAGGCAGCTCTCTCTCTCTCTCTATATATATATATATAGAAAATATTATATATATATAATATTTAATATATATTATATATTTATATAAATTTATGTATATTTATATATAAATTTAGGAGAAGGCAATGGAACCCCACTCTAGTATTCTTGCCTGGAAAATCCCATGGACAGAGGAACCTGGTAAGCTACAGTCCATGGGGTCACTACAAGTCGGACACGACTGAATGCCTTCCCTTTCTCTTTTCACTTCATGCATTGGAGGAGGGAATGGCAACCCACTCCAGTATTCTTGCCTGGAGAATCCCAGGGACGGGGAAGCCTGTTGGGCTGCCGTCTATGGGGTCGCACAGAGTTGGACACGACTGAAACGACTTAGCAGCAACAACAGCAGCATATATAAGTTTATATATATATATATATATATATTTAATTTTTATATATGTACATTTAATATTTACATACATTTAATATTGTGTGTGTGTGTGTGTATATATATATATATATATATATTATATTTACTTCATGTTGTGCTAGTGTTAAAAAATCTTCCTGCCAATGAAGTTTGTGACATGGGTTTGATCCCAGGGTTGGGAATATCCTAGAGAAGGAAATGGCAACCCACTCCAGTACTCTTGCCTAGAAAATTCCATGGACATAAGAGCCTGGGAGGCTACAATTCATGGAGTAGCAAAGAGTCAGGCATGACTGAGCTCTCACACACAAAGAGGCACCTATGACAATCAGGCAGCTTTCTCTCTCTCTCTCTCTCTCTATATATATATATATATATTTTTTTTTTTTTCTTTTCCACAGTCACTGTATCCATTGCTTTCAGTATGGCTTCTTTCTCATTTTCATTTTGAATACATGAATTATTTTGATAAATGACAGAGTATAGTTAAGTTTTATTATGTAATACTTTCAGCATAAGTCTATGTAGCTATGATAATAATGTCATCTCATTGCAATCAGCTAAATTCACTCAAATCTATAAAAGATGGTAATGAGTATTTATGCTATAGTCAGTTATAATTCTTCAATAGCAGATTTAGAAATAATAACAGTTATGAAGCTATTTCCTGGCTTAAGGACATGTCTACCATAGATATGGGAGGGAGGAATTGGAGTAGACATGCTTAATATTTGTTTTCTCTCATATCCATATTGCTTCTGTGATAAGAAGCTTCAGTCATGTTTGACTCTTTGTAACCCTATGGTTTGTAGCCCACCAGACTCCATGGGATTCTTCAGACTAGAATACTGAAGTGGATTGCCATGCTCTCCTCCAGAGATCTCCCCAACCCAGGGATTGAACCCATGTCTCTTATGTTTCTTGCACTGGCAATTGGGTTCTTTAGCACTAATGCGACCTAGGAGGTCTACTATCCATGGTGATTTATTTAAAAAAAAAAAAAATCTGCAACTTTTTTTTACTGTCTAACCCCGAGCAATCTTCTGAAATTTTTCTAAACAATCCTCTTTCATATTTTCTCTAAACCATCTGTTTTCAGTATCTACATTCAGTAAAAGCTGACTGGTCAAAATATTTATCATGATTTATGGTTATTTTATCATTTGAAAAGCAAAGGAATCATCCAAATTTTCTTGTGAAGTCCTTTGAATCTGTAAGTTCTCATGTTGTTTTAATAATTCATTTTTCCAAAGCATTTATGGTCAGTCTAAAAACTGATAGACATTTCTATAATGAAATTACAGACAAGTAAGACAAGGATGTGACCTTTCAGTATATTTGAATACAGTCAAAAGCAGATTAGATGCTTCTGAGACAAATAGTTTGATTTTAAATTTGGAGAAGCTAATAATATAGAGTATTTTAATGGAACTTGCCACTTGGTGAAATATTGTGATCATTAGTTACTTTTTTCATGTCAACATTCTTAGCTTTAGATCTCCCTCCTCCACTTATGGAACAGTCAGTCACATAGATTTGGCTCTAACTTCTACAGGAGTGAACATAGAACTAAAGCTGGGGCATCCAACAACCTCCAGTGAAAATTTTATGAAGGGATTAGAAAAAGGTTAAATATATATATATAAAGAATTCTCTCAATGCCCCCTCCCTCCCCCTTTTTTTTTTTTTTTTTTGCATTGCTATATTTGAGGATAATATGTTCCTACATTCATAGAGAGATTATATATTCAAGAATAAAGTGAACAGAGAAGATATCAAAGTTAAGAAAAGGGAAAGACTATTTTCATTGATCTTTTGGATTTAGCCATACTCAAGGTGTTGAATTTTTAATTAGGCTGCAAGCAAATAAATTTCCTATTTTACTCAAGTTTTGTATTCTTGTTGTTTGCAAAGAAAATATTGTAACATAGTAGATATCCCAGAGTATCAACTTATTTTCTTCAGAGTTAAAACAGTGGTTAATATCATTTAAAGTATAATAAGCCCTAAAATACTAGGGCGACATGTCTGGGAGTGAAAAGATGCATGGACGTGCCAAAGAGAGCCCTTCTGGGACTGGCCCCTTCAGCCTCAGCTCAGAACCAAGGCTCAGGGACATGTAAGCGGTACTTGCTCAGCCTGAGCTGGGGAGATCGCCCCTATTCCCTCCTCTCAGGGAGGGTCTCTCCATGTGGTCAGGAAAAAAAGGCTAGTAGCTGTGTTCAGGTTCTAGCTCGGGGGTTGACCCCAGGTGAAACTTCTAACCTTCTCTGCAAAATGGGCTTAACTATACACATTGGAGAAGGGAATGGCCAACCACTTCAGTATTCTTGCCTTGAGACCCCATGAACAGTATGAAAAGGGAAAAAGATACGACACTGAAAGATGAACTCCCCAGCTTGGTAGTTGCCCAATATGCTTCTGGAGATCAGTGGAGAAATAACTCTAGAAAGAATGAACAGATGGAGCCAAAGCAAAACAACACCCAGATGTGGAAAGGAGTAAAGTCCTTCCCCAAAGGGATGCAGTAAAGAGGAATATTGCATAAAAACCAGGTCCATGAATCAAGGCAAATTGGAAGTGGTCAAACAGGAGATGGCAAGACTGAACACTGACAATTTAGGAATCAGCAAAATAAAATGAAAAGAGAAGCTGTGAAAAGAAGAGAAGCTAAAGGTAAAGGAGAAAAGGAAAGATTTGAATGCATTCCATTTGAATGCAGAGTTACAAGGAGTAGCAAGGAGAGATAAGAAAGCCTTCTCAGTGATCAATGCAAAGAAATACAAGAAAACAATAAAATGGGAAAGCAGATGTCTTCAAGAAAATTAGAGATATCAAGGGAAGGTTTCATGGAAAGATGGGAAAAATAAAGGACAGAAATGGTATGGACCTAACAGAAGCAGAAGATATTCAGAAGAGATGGAAAGAATACACAGAAAAATTATACAAAACAGATCTTCATGACCCAGATAACCACGATGGTGTGATCACTCACCTACAGCCAGACATCCTGGAATACGAAGTCAAGTGGGCCTTAGAAATTAACTATGAACAAAGCTAGTGGAGGTGATGGAATTCCAGGTAAGCTATTTCAAATCCTAAAAGATGATGCTCTGAAAGTGTCACACTCAATATGCCAGCAATCTGGAAAACTCAGAAGTGGCCACAGGACTGGAAAAGTTGTTTTCATTCCAATCACAAAGAAAGGCAACGCCAAAGAATGCTCAAACTACTGCACAATTGCACTCATCTCACATGCTAGTAAACTAATGCCCAAAATTCTCAGAGCCAGGCTTCAACAGAATGTGAACTTCCAGATGTTCAAGCTGGTTTTAGAAAAGGCAGAGGAACCAGAGATCAAATTTCCAACATTCCCTTGATCATTGAAAAAGCAAAAGAGTTCCAAAAAACGTCTATTTCTGCTTTATTGACTATGCCAAAGCCTTTGACTGTGTGGATCACAATAAACTGTGGACAATTCTGAAAGAGATGGGAATCCCAAACCGCTTGACTTGCCTCTTGAGAAACCCAATACAGGTCAGGAAGCAACAGTTAGAACTTGACATGGAACAACAGTCTGGTTCCAAATAGGAAAAGGAGTACGTCAAGGCTGTATATTGTCACCCTGCTTATTTAACTTATATGCAGAGTACATCATGAGAAATGCTGGGCTGGATGAAGCACAAGCTGGAATTAAGATTATCTGGAGAAATATCAATAACATCAGATATGCAGATGACACCACTCTTATGGCAGAAAGAGAAGAAAACTAAAGAGCCTCTTGATGAAAGTGAAAGAGGAGAGTGAAAAAGTTGGCTAAAAGCTCAACATTCAGAAAATTCATGTCATCTGGTCCCTTCACTTTATGGTGAATAGATGGGGAAACAATGGAAAGAGTGAGAGTTTATTTTTTTGGGCTCCAAAATCACTGCAGGTGGTGACTTCAGCTGTAAAATTAGAAGATGCTTGCTCCTTTGAAGAAAAGTTATGACCAACCTAGATAGCATATTAATATGCAGAGACATTACTTTGCCAACAAAGTTCTGTATAGTCAAAGTTATTATTTTTTCC
Organism: Bos mutus; assembly: GCF_027580195.1. Classification (NCBI taxonomy): domain Eukaryota; kingdom Metazoa; phylum Chordata; class Mammalia; order Artiodactyla; family Bovidae; genus Bos; species Bos mutus. The sequence continues at coordinate 67,936,814 of NC_091631.1, read as the reverse complement.
TATAGTCATGTATGGATGTGAGAGTTGGACTATAGAGAAAGCTGAGTGCTGAAGAATTGGTGCTTTTGAACTGTGGTGTTGGAGAAAACTGTTGAGAGTCCCTTGGACTGCAGGGAGGTCCAACCAGCCAATTCTAAAGGAAATCAGTCCTGAGTGTTAATTATAAGGACTGATGCTGAAGCTGAAACTCCAATACTCTGGCCACATGATGTGAAGAACTGACTCATTGGAAAAGACACTGATGCTGGGAAATATTGAAGGCAGGAGGAGAAGGGTATGACAGAGGGTGAGATGTTTGGATGACATCAGTGTCTCAGTGGATATGACATTGAATAAACTCCAGGTGTTGGTGATGGACAGGGAGGCCTGGCATACTGCAGTCCATTAGGTTGCAGAGAGTCAGACATGACTGAGCAATTGAACTGAACTGAACAGAAGCCCTAAATGAGAAACTTTTGGAATTCTTAAATATATTTATATGCATTCACATATTTTTAATATAGTTGATTTCTTTCTTTCATAGCATCATGATCAGAAAAGATGCTTGAAATGATTTCAGCTTCTTAAAATTTTTGAGCCTTGTTTTATGGCTTGGCATATGATCAATCTTACAGAATGTTCCAAGTGCACTTGAAAAGAATATATATTTTACTCTTTTGGATGAGACGCTGTCTCTCATATATATATATATTCATTTGATTTAATTTGATGATTAAAGATAGTGCTTTCTTATCAATTTTTCCTCTGAAAGTTTTGTCCTTTGACATATGTAGGTTGTCAAAGTCCTCTATTAACATTGTGTCACTGTCAGTTTCTCTTTTTATATCTGGTAATGCTTTCTTTTTGGTATTTAGGGCTCCTATGTTGGATGCGTCTATATATACAATTGTTATATATTTTTGATTCAATCTCTGATAATAATATAATGTTTTTCTTTTTTTCTTATTGTAGTCTTTGTGTCAAAGTCAATTTTGTCTAATAAACATATTGCTACTCTGGTTTACTTTTTTATTCCCAATCATGTTGAGTCTTTTTCCATCTTGCCAAATTCACATTACCACTTCAATTGTTTAAAAAAATATATATATATCAAAATTCAACATCCATTCATGATAGAAACTTCAAAACGTGGAAGATAAGAAACTATATCTCAATATAATAATGACCATATATGATAAACCCACTGGTGTTTCACACTAAAAGTGAAAATCTGAAAGTATTTCCTCTAAGACCAGAAACAAGACAAAGATGCCAGTTTCAACAATCAGATAATAAAAAATAAGCTAAATAAACCCAAATTGGAAATGCAGCAATAAAACTGATACTTTCGCCAATGACATGATACGATACATAGAAGATCCTCAGTTCAGTTCAGTTCAGTTGCTCAGTCGCATCCGATTCTTCATGACTCCATGAATCACAGTACTCCAGGCCTCCTTGTCCATCACCAAGTCCTAGATTCACTCAAACTCATGTTCTTAGAGTTGGTGATGCCATCCAGCCATCTCATTCTCTGTCATCCCCTTCTCCTCCTGTGCCCAATGATTCCCAGCATCAGGAACTCTTCCAATGAGTCAACACTTCACATGAGGTGGCCAAAATATTGGAGTTTCAGCTTTAGCAACATTCCTTCCAAAGAACACCCAGGACTGATCTCCTTTAGAACGGACTGGTTGGATCTCCTTGCAATCCAAGGGACTCTCAAGAGTCTTCTCCAACACCACAGTTCAAAAGCATCAATTCTTTGGTGCTCAGCTTTCTTCACAGTCCAACTCTCAAATCCATACATGACCACTGGAAAAACCATAGCCTTGACTAGACGGACCTTTGTTGGCAAAGTAATGTCTCTGCTTTTTAATATGCTGTCTAGGTTGGTCATAACTTTGCTTTCAAGGAGTAAGCATCTTTTAATTTCATGGCTGAAATCAACATCTGCAGTGATTTTGGAGCCCCGAAAATAAAGTCTGACACTGTTTCCACTGTTTCCTCACCTGCAGCCAAAGATGGAGAAGCTCTATACAGTCAGCAAAAACAAGACCAGGAGGTGACTGGCTCAGATCATGAACTCCTTATTGCCAAATACAGACTTAAATTGAAGAAAGTAAGGAAAACTACTAGACCATTCAGGTATGACCTAAATCAAATCTTTATGATTATACAGTGAAAGTCAGAAATAGATTTAAGGGACTAGATGTGATAGACAGAGTGCCTGATGAACTATGGACGGAGGTTCCTGACATTGTACAGGAGACAGGGATCAAGATCCTCCCCATGGAAAATAAATGCAAAACAGCAAAATGGCTGTATGAGGAGGCCTTACAAATACCTGTGAAAAGAAGAGAAGTGAAAAGCAAAGGAGAAAAGGAAAGATATAAGCATCTGAATGCAGAGTTCCAAAGAATAGCAAGAAGAGATAAGAAAGCCTTCCTCAGCAATCAATGCAAAAAATACAGGAAAACAACAGAATGGGAAAAACTAGAGATCTCTTCAAGAAAATTAGAGATACCAAGGGAAGATTTCTTGCAAAGATGGGCTCAATAAAGGACAGAAATGGTATGAACCTTACAGAAACAGAAGATATTCAGAAGAGGTGGCAAGAATAGTCAGAGGAACTGTACAAAAAAGATCTTCATGACCAAGATAATCATGATGGTGTGATCACTCACCTAGAGACATACATCCTGGAATGTGAAGTCAAGTGGGCCTTAGAAAGCATCACTATGAACAAAGCTAATAGAGGTGATGGAATTCCAGTTGAGCTATTTCAAATCCTGAAAGATGATGCTGTGAAAGTGTTGCACTCAATATGCCAGCAAATTTGGAAAACTCAGCAGTGACCACAGGACTGGAAAAGGTCAGTTTTCATTCCAATTGCAAAGAAAGGCAATGCCAAAGAATGCTCAAACTACTGCACAATTGCACTCATCTCCCACGCTAGTAAAGTAATGCTCAAAATTCACCAAGCCAGGCTTCAGCAATATGTGAACTGTGAACTTCCAAATGTTCAAGCTCATTTTAGAAAAGACAGAGGAACCAGAGATCAAATTGCCAACATCCACTGGATCATGCAAAAAGCAAGAGAGTTCCAGAAAAAGCATCTATTTCTGCTTTATTGACTATGCCTTTGACTGTGTGGCTCACAATAAACTGTGGAAAATTCTGAAAGAGATGGGAATACCAGACCACCTGACCTGCCTCTTGAGAAACCTATATGCAGGTCAGGAAGCAGCAGTTAGAACTGGTCATGGAACAACAGACTGGTTCCAAATAGGAAAAGCAGTACGTCAAGGCTGTATATTGTCACCCTGCTTATTTAATTTATATGAAGAGTACATCATGAGAAATGCTGGGCTGGAGGAAACACAAGCTGGAATCAAGATTGCTGGGAAAAAATATCAGTAACCTCAGATATGCAGATGATACCACCCTTATGGCAGAAAGTGAAGAGGAACTAAAAAGCCTGTTGATGAAAGTGAAACAGGAGAGTGAAAAAGTTGACTTAAAGCTCAACATTCAGAAAACTAAGATCATGGCATCAGGTCCCATCACTTCATGGGAAGGTCCTCAAGATGCTACCCAAAAATTACTATTGTTCATCAATAAATTCAGTAATGTTGTGTGATACAAAATTAATCATAGAAATCTGTTGCATTTCTATAGTGTTACAACAACCTATCCTAAAAAGAATGTAAGAAAACAACCTCACTTACAGTCATATCATGTGTTGTAAAATACTAAGGGATAAATCTGACTAAAGAAGTAAAAGACCTGTGCTTGGGACACTATAAGACACTCTTGAAAGAAATTGAAGATGACACAAACAGATGGAAAGATACAATCCATTCTAACACTGGAAGAATTAATATTGTTAAAATGTCAGTAATACCTAAGGCAATCTACGGATTCATGGTAATCTCTATCAAAATGCCATTGGCATTTTTCACAGAATTTGAAAAAAAAACTTTTAAATTTTTTGTGGAAACACATAGAAACTCAGAATAGTCAAAACAATCTTGAGAAAGAATAAAACTGAGGGTACTTACTCCCTAACTTCAAAGTATACTATGATGCAACAGTCCTCAAAACAGTATGGTACCAGAACCAAACAAAAGAGACACTTATAGCCATAGAACAAACAGAGCCCAGAAATTAACTGGCACTTATATGGGCAATTAATAAATGACAAAGGAAGCAGATATATACAATGAGGAAAGAGAGCTTCTTCAATAAATTGTGTTGTGACAGCTGGATGATTGTATGTGAAACAATAAAATTGGACTACTCTCTTACACCATGTGCAAAAATATATTAAAAATGAATTTAAAGGTCAATTGATCTAAGATGGTCACTGTAGAAGGAGAAACCACCCCAACTCTTACTTGCTCACCTATAGAAGAGAAAGCATAATCTAACCAGGATGTTGCTAACCCAGAACACTGCTGTTGCTGCTAAGTTGCTTCAGTCATGTCCAACTCTGTGTGACCCAATAGATGGCAGCCCACTAGGCTCCTCTGTCCCTGGGATTCTCCAGGCAAGAACACTGGAGTGGGTTGCCATTTCCTTCTCCAATGCATGAAAGTGAAAAGTGAAAGTGAAGCCACTCAGTTGTACCTGACTCTTAGTAACCCCATGGACTGCAGCCTACCAGGCTCCTTCATCCATGGGATTTTCCAGGCAAGAGTACTGGAGTGGGGTGCCATTGCCTTCTCCAGAACACTATAAAACTATATTAAGCATCCTTTACAGAACAGATGGGCACTCTGCTATTTTTTTTTCTTTTCTTTCTTCCTTTTTTTTTTTTTTTTAGGAAGCATAGACAAGAAAAGTTTAGGTCTCCCTCAGGAGATTGTGATTGGTTATCATTCCCATGCAGACACAGCTACTAAGAGTGGCTCCACCACTAAAAATAGGTTTTTTGTTTAAGAAGACACATTCTGAGTATTTTCATAAGAGACTGCCTCAAGCAATCAAGATATGGAATCTGAACCAAAGTCTCTTCAAAAGCAGAGTCAGTCATGTCAGTTGCTCAGTCTTGTGCAACTCTTTGTGACCCCATAGAGTGTAGCTTGGCAGGCTTCCCTGTCCATCAACAACTCCCAGAGCTTGCTCAAACTCATGTCCACTGAGTCAGTGATGCCATCCAACCATCTCTTCCTCTGTCATCCCCTTTTCCTCCTGCCTTCAATCTTTACCAGCATCAGGGTCTTTCCTAATCAGTCAGCTTTTTGCATCAGGTGGTCAAAGTATTTGGAGCTTCATCAGTCCTTCCTGTGAATATTCAGGACTGATTTCCCTTAGGATTGACTGGTTTGATCTCCTTGCAGGCAAAGGGACCCTCAAGAGTCTTCTCCAACACCACAGTTTAAAAGCATCAATTCTTCAGCACTCAGTTTTATTTATGGTTCAAATCTCACATCATACATGCTGCTGCTCCTGTCTTTTCAGTCGTGTCTGACTCTGTGCAACCCCATAGACGGTAGCCCACCAGGCTCCACCATCCCTGGTATTCTCCAGGCAAGAACACTGGAGTGCAATGCCACTGCCTTCTTCAATGCATAAAAGTGAAAAGTGAAAGCAAAGTCACTCAGTCATGTCCGACTCTTAGCGACCCCATGGACTGCAGCCTACCAGGCTCCTCCATCCATGGGATTCTCCAGGCAAGAGTACTGGAGTGGGGTGCCATTGCCTTCTCCCCACATCATACATGAGATCAGTCCTGGGATTTCTTTGGAAGGAATGATGCTAAAGCTGAAACTCCAGTACTTTGGCCACCTCATGCGAAGAGTTGACTCATTGGAAAAGACTCTGATGCTGGGAGGGATTGGGGGCAGAAGGAGAAGGGGACGACAGAGGATGAGATGGCTGGATGGCATCACTGACTCGATGGACGTGAGTCTGAGTGAACTCTGGGAGTTGGTGATGAACAAGGAGGCCTGGCGTGCTGCGATTCATGAGGTCGCAAAGAGTCGGACACGACTGAGTGACTGAACTGAACTGAACTGAACTGGAAAAATCATATCTTTGATTATATGAACCTTTGTCAGCAAAGTAATATCTCTGCTTTTTAATATGGTGCCCAGGTTGGCCTTAGCTTTTTTCCAAGGAGCAAGTGTCTTTTAATTTCATGGATTCAGTCACCATTTGCCAAGATTTTTCAGCCCAAGAAAATAAAGTCTGTCACTGTTTCCATTGTTTCACCATGAATTTGCCAAGAAATGATGGGACTGAATGTCATGATTTTAGATTTTTGACTGTTGGGTTTTATGTCAGCATTTTCACTCTCCTCTATCTCTTTCATCAAGAGGTTCTTTAGTTCCTCTTCACTTTGTGTTGTAAAGGTGGTGTCATCTGCATATCTGAGGTTATTGATATTTGAGGATGAAGTCAAATGGGCCTTAGAAAGGATCAGTATTAACAAAGCTAGTGGAGGTGATGGAATTCCAGTTGAGTTATTTCAGATCCTAAAAGATGATTCTGTGAAAGTGCTGTACTCAATATGCCAGCAAATTTGGAAAAGTCAGCAGTGGCCACAGGACTGGAAAAGGTCAGTTTTTATTCCAATCTTAAAGAAAACCAATGCCAAAGAATGTTCAAACTACCATACACTGGCACTCATCTCATATGCTAGCAAAGTAATGCTCAATTTTTCAAAACAGTCTCTAAGAGTACATGAACCAAGAACTTACAGATGTTCAAGCTGGATTTATAAAAGGCAGAGGAATCAGAGATGAAATTGTCAACATCTGTTGGATCATAGAAAAAGCAAGAGCATTCCAGAAAAAAACATCCACTTCTGCTTTATTCACTATGCCAAAGTCTTTGACTGTGTGGATCACAACAAACTGTTGAAAATTCTTCAAGAGATGGGAATATCAGACTATCTTACCTGCCTCCTTAGAAATCTGTATGCAGATCAAGAAGCAACAGTTAGAACCAGACATGGAACAACAAACTGGTTCTAATTTGGGAAAGGAGAACATCTAGGGTGTATATTTTAACCCTGCTATTTAATTTATATGAAGAGTATATCATGTGAAATGCCAGGCTGGATGAAGCACAAGCTGGATTCAAGATTGCGGGGAGAAATATCTTCAACAGCAGAGTGTACAGCATTTAAATTTGATTTCCATCTAAATGTTTCTGTGATCAGATCAGATCAGATCAGATCTGTCGCTCAGCCATGTCCAACTCTTTGCGACCCCATGAATCGCAGCACACCAGGCCTCCCTGTCCATCACCAACTCCCGGAGTTCATTCAGACTCACGTCCATCAAGTCAGTGATCCAGCCATCCATCCTCTGTCATCCACTTCTTCTCCTGCCCCCAATCCCTTCCAGCATCAGGGTCTTTTCCAATGATAGGTCTCATTTTCCTTTTTCTTACACTTCTGAATTCATATATACATATACATTCATTTTGGCTAAAATGTCCATTTTTCCCAATCAAAATATTACAGTACGTATCATCCCTGGAAACCATAAATGTGTTCCTGTGCCACTCTGTAATAGCTTAATAGAATTAACCATTACAAACACATTTGACTCATCTACAGTATTTAAAAAAAAAAAAAAGAATTTGCATTTCTATACATTATGAGGGAAATATTCTGTTTATGTTACATTTTATGAAGAGTATAGTTTGCCAGGTTGAAAGAGTATGATGCAAACAGTTTTCTAACAATTTTCTTTCTTTTTACAATATTGCCTGTCCTGTTCTCTTGCTGATGTCTATTAGATTTTAATTTATTTATTTCTCTTCTTGATAATATTTGCTATTCTGGTTTCAGTTTTTCATTTGTTTTGCTTTAGTTTTTCTTTTTTTCCTCATATAACATTGGTAAAAGTTTCAGGAATATGACACAAAGGGAATAAACATTAACTTTGTGCATTTTTGGTAATTTTTTTTTGCTTCTTTGTAAATACAAAGTTTTGCTAAAAATGTATGCATTTCATTCAAATCCATGGTCTTTGTATGATTTCCTAACCATAATTTTGCATTATAAAATATATAACATAATTAGTGTGTCTTTTTTGTATATTTATGTTGTATTTTAACACTTTATAATACTTAGGCTACCTTGCTTTGGTTAAAAAATTAAACTATCACAATTAAGAAAGTGATCTTGTTCATATTAGGAGTGTGCAAAACTAAATAAAATGTGTACAGTGAATTGTCTTTTTAAAAAAAGTAATTAAAGAGTTCAGTGTAAAATCTTTGCATTTGAGACCCAAAACCACAGAACTTCCAGAAAATATAGGAAGTAAGCTCTTAGACATTGACCTTAGTAATATTTTTTCGCCTATGTCTCCTTAGGCAAGAGAAACAAAGCCAAGAATGAAGAAAAAAGATTACATCAAACTAAAAGAGCCCCTAAACAATGAAGGAAACTATACAAAAGGAAAAGGTCACCTAACCAGTGGGAGAAAATATTTGCAAATGATATATCTGATAAGGGGTTAACATCCAAAATTTAAAAACTCATCCAATTCAACATAAAATGCAAAGATGTTCAGCATCATTCATCATCAGGGAAGAGTGAATCAAAATCACAAAAAGATATAACCTCACACCTAAATAGTATAGTTATTTTCAAAAACAAGAGCAATAACAAGTATTGGTGAGGATATGGAGAAAAACAATCTCTTGTACACTGTTGGTGGGAATGTAAATTGGTACAGCTATTATGGAAAACAATACATGGAGATTCCTCAAAAAATTAAAAATAGAACTACCATTTGATCCAGCAGTTCTAGTCGTGGGAATTCATCCAAAGAATAAAAAACACTAAATATAAAAAATATATGCACCACTATATTCATGGCATCTTTAGTTACAATTGCTGAGGATTGGAAGCAACCCAGGAAATAAGTCAAGTGCTCATAATTAGATGAATAGATATGGAAGAGGTGGTATGTATATGCAGTGGAATAATACTTAACCATATAAAAGAATAAAATCTTGCCATTTGCAAAAACTTGGATGAATCTAGAAGGTATTATGCTAAGTGAAATAAGTCAGGCAGAGAAATATAAGTGCTGTGTGAATTTCCTTATATGTGGAATAAAACAAACAAAACACTTGAACAAACAGAACAGAACAGAAATAGACTTACAGATACAGAGAAGAAACAAGTGGTTGCCAGAGGGGTGGTGAGTGGCATGAAAACGGTAAGAGAGAAAAACTTCCCACTGCAAAATAGATGTCACAATTATGAAATGTATAGTGTGGCAGATATACTCAATAAGCATGCAATATTTTCATATAATGATATGTAGCTAGATTTCTAGAAGTATCAAATCATTATGTTCTGTAACAGGAACTACCTTAATATAGTAGGTCAATTACACTTCAAAAACAAATATATAAAATCATAGAAAAAGAGATCAGATTTGTGGTTACCAGAGGCAGAGAGTTGAGAGGAAATTGGAGGAGGCAAGCAAACAGTAAAACTTTCTGGTTATATGATAATAAACTACTAAGGACATAGTTTATGAAATGACAAATATAACTGACCCCACTTTATGTTGTATGTGAAAGTTGTTTGGACAGTAAATCTTAAGATTTTTAATACCAAGAAAATACTTCTCTTTCTATTTGATTGTTGTTTCTATATGAGACAGTGGATATTCACTAAGGTTATTGTGACAGTCATTTCATGATGTATGTAAGTCAAATCATTAGGCTATACACCTTAAACTTAAATAGTGCTGTATGTCAGTCATATCTCAATAAAATTAGAAGAAAAAACAAGGAAAACAAAATAAATTTGTACATGCATGTAGATAAAACATACCCCATACAATTTGAATATTCACAGAAACCAGGTGGAATTTCATGGAATCTGGACTAATCACCAATTCCCTAGAGACAAAAATAGATTTTAAGCAGCACGAAGAATATGATTTCTGATCAGAGAATTTTCATTGAAAGGATACAAAAGGGTAGAAAAAGAAAAAAAAAAAAAAAAAAAAAACCTGTACACTGGTTGTATAGACTTTATAGCTAGTAAAGTTCTGGAGGGCCGTCTCCCCAAGTTCTTATCATGTCCCCAAGGAAACAATCCCTTTTGGGATCATGTTGGTGCCAGAATGGAACTTTATATAGAATATTCAGACTATGGACAAGTATACCTCAGGGATATCCCTGAGGTACACTCTGGGTGAGTTAAAACCTCTACTCAAAGATCTATGACTTTACAATCTGACACTCTTAGATTGGGAGATACTAGTTCTAAGAACAAAACCAAGAAACTTCCTCCATTATGTTTGCATATTTACTTTGCTTCAGCATCTGCCCTCATTTTATAGAAAGCATTTAGAAGGGCAATTTCACCTTGGGAGTAATCATACATTTTATTTGGTATTCTAGGGAGTAAATTAAATTTAGGAGCTGTCCCAATCTTTGCTGTCTACAGAGCTTACCTTACTTATTTTCATTCTAATATCATTTCCCTGCCTCATCCAAAGACCACAACTTAAAGCTGACATTTTCCTTATCAAAAAGGTCAGCTTCAAGGTTCATGCTTTTCGTTCTTGTTCTTTGTTTTTAAATTGATGCTGCCAGTGCAGTGACCATACTTATTGGCTGCCCTTGACTCACAGTCTTCCTTTGATCTCTGCAACATGCTACTTTTCTGTCTCCTAATTTCTCTTCCTCTACTACCCTCTTGGATCTGTGCCTAGAACAACTCTTTTGTACATAGACTTGATTTTATGCTCTCGATAATGCTTGCTCATGTTGTGCTTGTAATTTAAACTGCCTAGGAGCTCAATATGACGTGTACACTTTTCTAAGCAGGAAATTCCTACCTTTATTGGAAAAGCAGTCTTATAGTCCATCATGGTGGGCACTGCCCTGCTAAGAAAATAATAGTCTGATATCTAAACACTGTTTGGCTAGCTCTATGTTTGCCAGTACATTTGCCTCATTCTTATTACAAAAAAAAAAAAAAAATACATATCCTGTATAGTCTTCTCACTCTATCAAGAGAAGCAATAATAATGCTACTGAATGAAGGCACCTAAAGACTCCTTACATAATAAAAATTTAAAAAGGAGTGAACTGGACAGTTAGTTTCTATGAGGAATAATATAGATCAGTATTGTCCAGACCATTTGGCATGTGAGTTTTGAAATTTCCATGACCTTCATTTTCCTTCAATTTAACTTTACTGTGGCTGAGACTTTTACATCAGCTAGCATGATAATTCAGATCAAGAACTATGGAATAACTAATCTTTACGGATTTGAGGAAGTCTTAGTTCCTTTTCCTCCAAAGCATGCAATTAAGTTCATAATTTTTTCAGAATCAATTCACACTCACATAAACACACTCAAGTAGAAACACTCAAATATCTCTCTCCACACAATACACTATTAGTTGTTTCATTATTTTATAGATTCTCAAAAATATTAATTTGAAACTATTGTTTAGCTTTTATCACCAAAGAGTTGTCTCTTATGGGTTACAGTTCACAATGTCTCACAGTATCAAAATAGGCATTCTAGAGAAATAGAAAACCCTTAATAGCAGAGTTAACATGAAGAGATTCAAAAGAACAGGTCCACACTCTCTTATTATTTCACACAAAAATGTCTGCATCTGATATTGCTGAGCCTGCAGTATCAGTCTGCATTTCAATGAAAGAAATTTGCCCCTTGTTTTTTTTTCTTATTATGATGCAACATGACAGTGCAAATCTGTCAATAGTGTAATACAATGTTTGGTGTCTGTATGACTGATCCTCCTCATACCACCAGTTGTCTCACTGTTGGCAATGCTTGTTGAACCCAGGGTAGGTGAAGCACGAGCTAAGAGGCTGAAAGAAGAGTCAAAGAGCCATAGGTACTGCAGACAATTTATTCTTTCCTGATTGGCACAGTAGCCATAACACAGCCTCTCTCCTGGCTGACACAGCAGCCATAGCAACAACCATAACAAAGCCGTAACATAGCCTCATATAACACAGCCGTGATGTCACTCCAATGTAGCTCCAATGCAGCAGCAACCAGGGCTTTCATGGTGAAACTCATACAGGTGTATTGCACAAAGTAGCCTGTGACCAAGCAAGTACATTGTGACACACATGTGAAGTGCTGTAAGTGATCTCAGCTGTTACATAGCCATGAAAAGTCATTGTTTACAGAGCATGGTGCAAGAGGGCATGAGAGCCTGGGATTAGAGAGCCTGACTGGAGCCATTTTGTTAATTTCCCCACAGTGTCAGTTGGGATTTTACAGGCCAGGTCCCAAACACTAGAGACCTGAGGGTCCATGGGGTTTGCAATAAGTTCTGCTGAGGAGTCTTGTGGGTGGAAATGAAGAACACTGAGTATCAGAGAAGCCAAGCTTATATATAGCATTTTCTGCTGCTAGGAAGAAAAGATTTCTGCTCCCCTACAAGAGTGTCTGTGAAACTCAAAAGACTTCCAAAAATCATTCTCAAACAGTTCTTTTTGTTTTTCCACAACTTCCTGAGCAAAGCATACTATTAATTAATTATTGTGATGAGCCCACACTCTACCATTATGAATGGTCTTTTCTGTAGAAAGAGGTTAGAATCAAGGCATAACAAGGAAACCTTTGATTCTATTGGTAACACCTTGGGTAGCATTCAAGATAACTAACATTAAAGTAGCTGTTCATTTTAAATTTTCATTATGTAAAGAGGATCCATGTATACCAATTATAACTCATCTGAGCTTATATTTGAGTTGATAATACTTTTTCACACTGAGCTTTCTAGGCAGAATTGAAGTTTCAAATACTAATCTTTCTATATACAAGGATGTCTGGTATTAATTCATTCACTCCAAATTTACCAGATGCTCCTGATCAGATATGTGCCTGACACTGTGAGTTGGAAAACAAAAGAATAAACATGTCCTGTGTTATGTATTATGAGAATTCTAAACATCCTGAAATATTCTCAAGTCTACATTCTGGTTTCAGCATTTTGAAGATAATTCACATTTTGAATCAGATCCATCACAAAATTGCATTTAATTTTTATTTTTATTCAAGTGACTGACTTCAATAAAAAGTTTATTTTATAGCTGAATATAAACCAAAGTAATGTTACTGAATAGTACTTTTATGATTCTGGCTTTTACTCAAATCAAGCATATTTCAGTTTAATACAATGTTTGAAGAATTATATTGAGATTTTGTTTAAAAAGGCTTTCATGAATTTTCATTGTAATACTTGTGACTATGTAAATATAAAACTCTGACAATATTAAAATGTTCAACTAGGGGATTAACATATATAAAGCAATAAATTCTGAACAAAAATATTTCATGCAAGGAAAACTAAGTGCATCGGAAGCTATGAATAAAGCATAATGATATTCAACTATTGATTGACAGTTATAGAAAATTTTATATATCTACTGTGAATGAAACTTTTATGATGACATCAGAATATCTTTTCACGTTTCATCTGTAAACATGGTGTGAAATTAAAGCTGTGTCTGAAAGCTACGTGTAACTACTTAGTTTTTCAGTAGTGCAGTGGTAGAATGACACTATTAAATTGGTGGTAGAATAGTCAATCTACAGTCAGGGGAATGATTTATGGAGGGAAGGAGCAAAAAGGATTGTACTGGTCCAAACACTCTCCTTTTCTCCTATTCAACAGGTGATTTGTTAAAATGTATCTTTTGTCATTACTCTACAAACATAAGACAATATTACTTCTAACATTGGTATGGTAGTTTAGGTTTTGTAGGCCATGATGTTTCTATCCCAACTATTCAAGAAATTGTATTAACTCAAATAGGCACCCTTCCCAAGGACCATAGTTTTTCAAGCCTTGTTCTAGTAACCCCTTTTAGTCAAAAGCTACTGGATAACTACTGTGATGTAAAGCTCCTTCTGTCCTGATACACACAATGTGCTTACAGAAGATATGTGGTGTTCATCATCAGATGTCAACTATTTCAGTTCTGTAATGCTAGTGATACTTACACAGTTCCCAAGTTATCAATTTGTTCTATTTTAGCACTTAATTTTTGAGTTTGTTAGTTTTAAATGGAGGAACGAAATTGTTAAAAATATGATACATCAAATAGATGAAAATTATTGAGCTAATAAATGCATAATAACAAAGAAATAGGTCATTTTTAAAAAATAATTGAGATTTAAAATCAATTACAAAAATAAAAATACAAAACTATAGTAACAAAAGGGTTTAATCTGTGTGAAAAATGTCAAAGCAAATAGATAAAAACTGTATTGTAGTAATAAAATTAATTAGAGGTTATTGAATCTTCTCTAATATTATTGTTATATTACTTATTAAATAAAATATTCTAAAATTAAAGATACATTGCTTGCTTTAAGCCAAGGAAACTTTTAATAATAATAAAAAAAAAAAAACTTAGCAAATAGAACTTTTTTGTTTTGTGTAGAGGATAATAAATAGAAATTGCAAAAAAGACTTGTCATTATCATGAAATAGGATTATAAATGACTTACTGATCCTGAGATTTGGTACAGATTAGAAACTAATACAAATATTTTCTACTTACAAGGTTTGAAAATACTTTGACTAGCTCTCTGTCCTTTATATCTATCTTCACTTATGGAAGGGATATTAGAGAATTGTCTCTGCTTTGTGTTTAGGTCTTATGCTAATCCTATTTGTTTATAAACTTTGTTGCCTTAGTAGCTGTTATAATAGACAAATAAGGGTAATCAATATTTAGATAGTATATGATGTATTGTACTTCCTCAGACAATAAAAATACACAGGCAAGAAGATACATCTACTATGTGAATCTCAGCTTCCTTCATACCACTTTCTCTGCAAGGCTTTTAAACAGTTCCTGGTAAGTATTTTTTAAGGTGAGACACTAAAATTTTAAGAAAATGACCTGGAGTTTATGGGACAGATGGATTAATGCAGAAAATAACTAGGGGAAAGGAAATCTTGACCTCCTTTAACAGTAAAGACATACAACAACTAAGATATGGCTGAACACCCAATCAATAGTAAAGAAAGGATTGTGTGTGTAAGCACTAGATAATAATGTAAGACATGGAGATAAGAAATGAATTAGAACACTAACATTCATTCTCTTGCCAAGTTTACAATTTTAAGTAAAAATTCTCACAAGTTTAACACAAAGGAAAATCACTATAATATATGGGAAATTTTTATGTTGGTGCAAAAGAAATTGTGGTTTTGCCTTGTTGAAATGCACTGTTTGATATTGGAACACATTCTTAAATCAATGTAGCTCTGTTATACGTAATTTTAATACAGATTTCTCACTTTATTTATTTATTTTTTGCTAATGGAATTGCTTGCTGCTTATTTTATGTGTATTTCAGACTAGAGAAATGATGTTAGACAAAAAGCAAATTCTAGTCATTTTCTCATTTGAGTTCAAAATGGATCATAAAGTAGTGGACACAACCTGCAACATTCGGTCCAGGAACTGCTAATGAACATACAGTGCAGTGATGGTTCAAGATGTTTTGCAAAGGAGATAACAGCATTGAAAATGAAGAGTGCAGAAGCTAGCCATTGGAAGTTGATAAGGACCAAGTGAGAGGATCATCGAAGCTGATCCTCTTACAACTACACAAGAAGTTGCTAAAACACTCAACATTGACCATTCTATGGTCATTGGGCATTTGAAGCTCACTGGGAAGGTGAAAAAACCTCGCTAAGTGGGTGCTTTATGAAGTAAAGTGAAGTGAAGTGAAAATCACTCAGTCATGTCCAACTCTCTGCGACCCCATGGACTATATAGTCCATGGAATTCTCTAGGCTGGAATACAGGCGTGGGTAGCCTTTCCCTTCTCCAGGGGGTCTTCCCAACCCAGGGATCGAACCCAGGTCTCCCGCATTGCAAGCGGATTCTTTACCAGCAGAGCCACAAGGGAAGCCCATGAGCTGACCGCAAATCAAAAAAAGTGTCTTTTTAAAGTGTTTGGTCTTCTCTTATTCTATGTGAGAACAATGAACAATTTCTCAATTGCGTTGTGACACACAATGAAAAGCGGATTTTATACAGCAACCAGTGATGATCAGCTCACAAAAAGTTCCAAAACATTTCTCAAAGCCAAATTTGCACCAAAAAAAAAAAAAAAGGTGTAGCCACTGTTTGGGGGTCTGCTGCCAGTTTGATCCACCACACCTTTCTGAATCCCAGGAAAACCATTATATCTGAGAAGTATCTTTAACAAATTGATGAGGGTATGCATGAAAACTGCAATATCTGCAGCCAGTATTAGTCAACAGAAAGGGCCCAATTCTTTTCCATGACAATACCCAACTGCACATCACACAACCAATGCTTCAAAGGATGAACAAATTGGGCTACAAAATTTTGTCTCACTGCCATGTTCACCTGACCTCTAGCCAAGGGACTATCACTTCTTCCAGCATCTCAACAAAATTCTGCAGGGAGAATGCACCCACAAACAGCAGGAGGTAGAAAAAGCTTTCCAAGTGTTCCCTGAATCCCAAAGTATGGATTTTTATGCTACCGGATAAACAAACTTATTTCTCATTGGCAAAAATATATTGATTTGCAATGGTTCCTATTTTGGCTAATATAAAGATGTATTTGAGTCTTAAAATTTGCGGTCTGAAACCACAATTACTTTTCACCAACTTAATAGTTAAAACGTCACGTTTTTCAATCATTGAAATATGGATGTTTTCTTCTTTTCTCTTCTTTTAATACTGAGCATATGTTTTTAGAAGTGGATAATACACTTTAAAAAATTCACTATGACTCCTCATCTTTTTTGTCTTCTGAAATCAGTACACCTATTTTTTTCTACATACACTGTTTAAATAAAATTTAAATACCTAAATAGATTTTATGTGGAGTAAAATTGTTTTGTTTTTTTATTTAAACATTATTTTTGTAGCTTTAAAAATTCTTCCACTTGCATATTTATTATTTTGGTAGGACAACACAATGTATAAGAACATTTAGGTGTATCCCTAGTTCTTCAATAAAGGACAGAAATGGTATGAACCTAACAGAAACAGAAGATATTAAGAAGAGGTGGCAAGAATACACAGAAGAACTGTACAAAAAAACCTTGATGACCTAGATAATCACGATGATGTGATCACTGACCTAGAGCTAGATATCCTGGAATGTGAAGTCTAGTGGGCCTTAGAAAGCATCACTACAAACAAAGCTAGTGGAGGTGATGGAATTCCAGGTGAGCTATTTCAAATCCTGAAGGATGATGCTGTGAAAGTGCTGCACTCAATATGCCAGTAAGTTTGAAACTCAGCAGTGGGCACAGGACTGGAAAAGGTCAGTTTTCATTCCAATCCCAAAGAAAGGCAATGCCAGAGAATGCTCAAACTACCACACAATTGCACTCAACTCACATGCTAGTAAAGTAATGCTCAAAATTCTCCAAGCCAGGCTTCAGCAATATGTGAACTGTGAACTTCCTGATGTTCAAGCTAGTTTTAGAAAAGGCAGAGGAACCAGAGATCAAATTGCCAACATCCGCTGGATCATGGAAAAAGCAAGAGAGTTCCAGAAAAACATCTATTTCTGCTTTACTGACTATGCCAAAGACTTTGACTGTGTGGATCACAATAAACTGTGGAAAATTCTGAAAGAGATGGGAATACCAGACCACCTGACATGCCTCTTGAGAAACGTGTATGCAGGTCAGGAAGCAACAGTTAGAACTGGACATGGAACAACAGACTGGTTCCAAATAGGAAAAGGAGTTTGTCAAGGCTGTATATTGTCACCCTATTTATTTAACTTATATGCAAAACATCATGAGAAACGCTGGACTAGGAGAAACACAAGCTGGAATCAACATTGCTGGGAGAAATATCAATAACCTCAGATATGCAGATGACACCACCCTTATGGCAGAAAGTGAAGAGGAACTAAAAAGCCTCTTGATGAAAGTGGAGAGTGAAAAAGTTGGCTTAAAGCTCAACATTCAGAAAACAAAGATCATGGTATCCAGTCCCATCACTTCATGGGAAATAGATGGGGAAACAGTGGAAACAGTGTCAGACTTTATTTTTTTGGGCTCCAAAATCACTGCAGATGGTGACTGCAGCCATGAAATTAAAAGACGCTTACTCCTTGGAAGGAAAGTTATGACCAACCTAGATAGCATATTCAAAAGCAGAGACATTACTTTGCCAACAAAGTTTCGTCTAGTCAAGGCTATGGTTTTTCCTGTGGTCATGTATGGATGTGAGAGTTGGACTGTGAAGAAGGCTGAGGACCGAAGAATTGATGCTTTTGAACTGTGGTGTTGGAGAAGACTCTTGAGAGTCCCTTGGACTGCAAGGAGATCCAACCAGTCCATTCTGAAGGAGATCAGCCCTGGGATTTCTTTAGAGGGAATGATGCTACAGCTGAAACTCCAGTACTTCGGCCACCTGATGTGAAGAAGTGTATTTGTCCTTTGACAAGTTTTTTTTGTTTGTTTTTTTCTTTTACTGTTTTGTGCATCTATTTTTACATCTTTGAAACGTGTAGTGATAGTCTCATTTCTATACTACAGTGAGAATTAAGTGGATTAGTCTAAGTTAGATGCTAAGCATAATTTGATTTTTTGTCTCTTGTTTTTGATCTTTATTCTCCTCTCCCAGAAAAGGTTCAAGTCCACTTTTGTAGCTCTTGCCCCTGGTGACCAGTAGAGTGTAGTTATGAAGACCATGGACCTTGGAGAAGATGAGCCAGGACTTCAATGCAAGCTTTGCTCCTTACTTGATTTGTGATCAAGAGTAAATCACCAAGTGTCAGAGTTGCTGTGGAAATTAGATAAAAATAATGGTTATAAACTATTCAGTCTGGTCCTTGGTACATAATAATATTCAATATTTAGTAAATATTATGGGCATATCCAAAGCAATGCTTCATAGTCAGCTATTCTTTCTAATTCATCATATCATCATATACAGAGCTGTTATCAGTCAGCTCTTTGCACTGACTTTATTTTTTACATCCTCCCTCCCATCCTGGCCCATTTAATTCAGGCTTTCCAGGATCTTACAATAAGGAATCATTTCTCTTCCTATTTGTCTGATCAAGTTCTCCTCTGCATCACAAATAAACCACAAGTTCTTAGCTTTCCAGCACCTATCCTATCTCTGTTCATGTCTGTCTGTCTCCAGAATCCCATAATTTCCTGTTTTGATATCATATCACAAGTAGATATGTTTTTCTTGAATTTTTTCTTCCATACTTTTTTTCCTTCATTAGTTTTCACTCTGTTGTATTTTTGGATCAGCTCCTATGTGTCAATTATTTGACAATCTTTCCTATTCCAATAACAGTTGGAAAGATTTCTCTCAGAAGTACCCTTTTAAGCACATTACATGGATGGATGTAATAAAGCATTATTTCCTCAGTCATGATTTATGCCACCTTTCTTAATAGTTAGCCTTTCATGGCTTAAATTCAGCTTTAAAATATTTTTGTATTTAGATGTTTTTATAGGCTGCATTTTGTTCAAAATTGGAAAAGGATTATAATAAGACTGTTTATTGTTACCCTGTTTATTTAATTCATATGCAGAGGACATCAAGCAAAATGCTGAGTGGGATTACTTACAAGCTGCTGTCAAGATTGCCAGGAGACATATCAACAACCTCAGATATGCAGATGATACCATTTGGTTGGCAGAAAGTTAAGAGGAACTAAAGAGCCTCTTGATGAGGGTAAAAGAAGAGAGTGAAAAAGCTGGCTTTCATTTTGATATTTGGCAAAACTAATACAATTATGTAAAGTTTAAAAATAAAATAAAATTAAAAAAAAACTCAACATTAAAAAAACTAAGGTCATGATTTCCAATCCTATCACTACAAGACAAATGGAAGCAGTGGCAGATTACCTTTTCTTGAGTTCTACAATCACTGCAGATGGTGACTGCAGCCATGAAATTAGAAGATTGCTTCTTGGCAGGAAAGCTATGATAAACCTAGACAGCATATTAAAAATAATAATAATAATAAAAACATCTCTTTGCAAACTTCCATATAGAATGGTCTTTCCCGTAGTCATGTACAGATGTGAGAGCTGGACCATAAAGAAGACAGAGCACTGAAGAATTGATGATTTCAAACTGTGGTGCTGGCAAAGACTCTTGAGAGCCCCTTGGACAGCAAGGTGATCAAACCAGTCAATCTTAAAGAAAATCAACCCTGAATATTCATCGGAAGGACTGATACTGAAACTGAAACTCCAATACTTTGGCCACCTGATATGAAGAGCTGACTCATTGGAAAAGACCCTGATGCTGAGAGAGATTGGAGGCAGAAGAAGAGTTTGACAGAGGATAAAACAGTTGGATAGCATCACTAATTCGATGGACATTAACTTGGGGAAACTCTGGGAGATGGTGAGGGACAGAGAAACCTGGCATGCTGCAGTCCATGGGGTCACAGAGTCGGACATGACTTGGCGACTGAACAACAACAACAGCAACATAGACTGGGTTGTGTTTTCCCTCCAAATTCACCTGTTGAAATCCTACTACCTGGTACCTCTAAATTTGATTATATTCGGAGATAGGACCTTTAAAATAGTAATTATTGTAAGATGAATCATGTGGATGGTCCTTATTCTAAAATGACTGGTGGTCCTATAAGCAAAAGATATTAGAACCCAGACACAAACATAAAAAGGACCATATGAAGACAAAGAAAACTGCACATCTGCACACCAAGAATAAGAGATCTCAAAAGAAACCAACACTGATGGTTCCTTGATCTTGAATATCAAGCCTCTGGATTTGTGGGGAAAAAAATTCAATTGTTTAAGTCACTCAATCTCTAGTATATATTATAGAAGCCCTTGCAAACTGATTTTGTAATAACTTTGCATAAAATGAATAAGCTATTTTTCCCTAGAGAAAACATTTACCTCTGCAGAATAATGGTAATCATTACCTGCTCCCAGTAAGTGAGCAGTGTACTTGGTTCCATAAAAAAAAAAAAAAAAGCAATATACAGAATAATATTAATTGTTGCTGCTTTCAATTCCATTAGCAATTGTGTTAGATGAAGGCTTCTTGGTTCATGATTCCTCCCTGCAAACCATGAAGCTATTTCCCAAATGGCCAAATTTGAATTAATCAGTATAGTTGATGTTGAAATAAATAAAATACAATCTTTTGGAAGCACTTTCAAAAATGTAAGCAATATTATAGTAATATAGCCAGTTCTGAATTTTCCAATAATTATATAAAACCTGTCAAAGATGAAACAGTAATAAAAAACTGAAATATACAAAATTTACAGAAATATGCAACAACAAAATTTAGAAAGCATTTTAGGATATGGGGCTATAACATTTCTTCAGCACTTAGATTTTTCCAAAAATCCTGGTCTACCCCTGGGTGCAAATCATCTGTTAGAGTACATAAAAAGCAAACATTTTTCAGGCTTTTTTTTTTTTTTTTTCAGTTTTTGTTTGTCCCTAGTAAAACTTAGGGTCATATTCTAGGAAAAGTAACGACTCTCTACCAGTAGGCTCTCCCACTAGCTGTGATCTTATCATTTATAGTTAGCCTTGTAACTGAAGAAGTTTTTCCAGTTTCAAAACTATCCTTTTGTAATTGTCATAATTATAAAAAATAATTTATTTACACTACAAATCTAGCATGTAATCTGACATGTTGCCTACTTAAACCTCTTTAATAGTTTTCATTGCTCATAAACTTTCTTACTCTGCTAGGCTTCTCTTACTGCAAATCTGACACCCAGCTTTTCTTCTCCTCTGGAGTTAGAGGAGGCTACACCCCACTCCAGTGGAAAATCCCATGGACTGAGGGCCTGGTGGGCTGTAGTCCATGGGGTCGCGAAGAGTCGGACACGACTGAGCGACTTCACTTTCACTTTTCACTTTCATGCATTGGAGAAGGAAATGGCAACCCACTCTAGTGTTTCTTGCCTGGAGAATCCCAGGGACCGTGGAGCCTCGTGGGCTGCCGTCTATGGGGTCGCACAGAGTCAGACATGACTGAAGCGACTTAGCAGCAGCAGCAGCAGAGCTTATATTTTAGAATAGACGTATTTTAAAGAAAAAGCAAATAATCTATAGACACCAAGAAAAAAAACAGATAAAATCTTATATAGTTTTGTTTCTATTCTGTTTACTTATTCTCAGAACACAACCACTGATAAAACATCTCATGTCCCATTCCACATCAATCCTCTCTGACTTTGCTAATATTATTTCCTCTGTATTCAATTCTCTTTGCTCCTTTCCTACATTTAATTTCTCTTCATCTTCTTATTTTTATAAGTAAACTAAAATATGAAACATATGACCACCTCATATGACCTCTTTTCCACAACTATCCCTTGTGGGGTTAGGAAACTGTCTTCTTCATTTTCTTTATTTATAACTTTTGTAACTTTTACCATGTGATACAGAAAATACCTATTTACTTAGCTGTCTCATTTAGCATACCTTTTTCTTCTTGAAGACAGTGACCAGTTGTTTGCATTTTTACTGTGTAGTATGCAGCAGGAGCATAACATATTTATCTAGTAGCTACTTAGTATACCTTCACTGAAATAAACTAAACATACACATTCTACTACATTTCTAAATTGTGTCTTTGCGGGTGTGTGCTAAGTTGCTTCAGTTCAATTCAGCCACCCAATTGTGTCCAACTCCTTGCCACTGACCCTAGGGATCATATCCTGCCAGACTTCTCTGTCCATGGGTTTCTCCAGGTAAGAACACTGGAGTGGGTTGTCATTCTATCCTCTGGGGGAACTTCCTGAGACAGGGGTTGAAGTTGCATCTCTTTTGTCTCCTAAATTGGCAGGCAAATTCTTTACCACTACCACCACTTGGGAAGCCTCAAAATTATGTCTTTATTATATTTATAATATGGCATTATATATAATAATACAATTAACTTAATTCTCTATGGAATATCAATGATCATATAAGGTAAGATTTCATATTTTCAAATACACATTCATTTAACTCAAATGTAGTCATTTTCACAGTGAAAATTGGCAGGAGTTTAATAGAAAATAGCCAGAACTTTGTAGTTTGTGGCATGGAGCTTGAGAGGGAACTATTTCTTGTTTGTAGAAATACAGATAATTTAGGTCACTAGGCTGTCCTTACTTAGGTTGGAACTGGGCCAAGGTGTAAGCTAACCATCCTACTCTCTAGAAAAATGTGCCCTGTGATGCTTAATGACCACAACTAGTTAGGACTTCAGCTTTATGTCTCATTCAGTAAGATCTCTTGTCTCTCAAGACAGTAAAATGAAGAGTGAATCATAAGGAAATCAATAGTGTTATATTCAAACAAGACTATTTAGAACAAAACACTTTCCATTTTCTCATTAGCCATGGAGCCAAAGGGGAAAGTGGGGAGGATCTGCATTCATTTAAAATTACACACAGATGGAACTCTTGGTTCCACTGCCTAGTGAAGGCTCCAAAGTGCACACAATTAAATGTATTTTATTAAAACTAGCTTTAAAAATGCATGTTGTTTCCTTCCATTTATTCAATAATTGATTAATTACAGCCTGCTTTACTTCTCTTAGTGACATTTCCTAGCTTCATTTATCCTTTATGTTTTTGAAGTTTGGCTCACTTTGGGAATTGTATTTTAACTTAACTTTTAAAAGAACTGAGGATATTTGATTTCCTCTTTTAAAAAAAGTGGGAGGAGAACAAGATGGTGGAGGAGTAGGTGGATGTGGAGTACATCTCTCTTCACAGATACATCAGGAATACACCTTCAGACACAGAAGTGCATGCAGAGCACCAGCTGAGAGCAGACCGAGTACCTGACAGGAAGAAAAAAATATATATAGAACCATGCAAAACTCGGTAGGATAAAGAGGTGAAAACAGCAGTGTTAGTAGGACTGGACCTGCCTTCGGACAGTGGGGGAACTGAAGCAGGGGTCCAATCCCCACATCGGGCTACTGTCTGAGTGAGAGGAGAAACATTTTAGGCTGAGAGTGAAACAGCTGATCTGTGGCAGCGTAAATGGAATGAGAATCAGACAGTCCTTGCTGCAGCCATACATACCCCAGACAGGGAAGCAGATCCCCTGGAAGGTGCAACAGTTGGGAGCTGGAGTTTAGGGATTGTGGAGCAATCCCAGGGCAAGGGCTGCTGTTGACTGTGAAGAGATGGATTGAGGGGATGTGAGGG
The DNA here is from genome assembly GCF_027580195.1 of Bos mutus. Classification (NCBI taxonomy): domain Eukaryota; kingdom Metazoa; phylum Chordata; class Mammalia; order Artiodactyla; family Bovidae; genus Bos; species Bos mutus. The sequence continues at coordinate 67,912,655 of NC_091631.1, read as the reverse complement.
AGAAGATTGTGGTGGGAAATGCTGGTGGAGGAAAGCCAGGCAGCCAAGGAGGGAAGGTGATACTGCTGAGTCAGGAGGGGGTGGTGCCATCACCATAGCCTCTCTCCCTCCATGCGTCAGTGTCAGCAGCTGAACAATAGAGAGGCTGGCCCATTAAATGCCTAACACTGAACTACAGAGTAGAACTCCAGCCAAGGAGCCCCTTTAAGTGCCTGACATGCCAATCCACGGAGTAGGACCCCAGGTGGGGAGCGGGGGGGCGGGGGGGGTGGGCCTCTATGTGCCTAATGCGTGAAACAACAGAGAAGGACCCCAGGCAAGGGAGCCCTCTAAGTGCCTGAGCAGACCTACTGAGAAAGACTAGCCAAAGAGGCCTTCTGATCACCAGCTACAAGAGGCTCTAAAAAAGACTCTGATAAGGCTATAACTCTTGCAGTGGAGGCAGTCCGTTTCTCTGCACACTTGGAGCTGCCAGGGTCCCTGCAGGCCAAGCAGCAGCACTACCTTCATGCTCAACTTTCACTGGAGCAGGGCTGCTACAGGCTAAAAAAGTCTTGCATCTATGTGCACAGGGTCACTCGGTCATGTCCAACTCTACACAACCCTGTAGACTGTGGCCTGCCAGACTTCTCTTTCAGGGAGGGGGGGGTTCTCCAGGCAAGAATTCTGGAGTATATTGGCCAATACTTGTTGCCATACCCTTCTAGAGCACTGTATTTCCTGCTGTCCTAGTCGCCAACTCCTCTGAGTTCCTGGTGCTGCCAGAACCCCTGAGACCCAAGCAGCTGCACTACCTCCACAGCTGGCCCTCACAGGGCCAAACCCAAATCCTCCAGGGCAGCCTCAGGAGCAAACCCTAGTGGACGACCCACATGTTGTGGTAGAAATAAAACCACAAGTGAAACCCATGGGCAGTGTGGCTAAGGAAGAAGACCCAAAACCTTCCCACCAGCAGTGCAAGCTACAATTACATCCACACGATCAACTAGGTAGACTCTGTGTGTATGAAAGATATTAAAGGCCATCAAGAGCTTTAACAAAAGAAAATTCACTAGTTCTGGACATTGGAGACAAGAACACACAGGAGTAGGACCAGATTAGAATCCGAACAGCCCCCACAGCAGGTCCAGAGATCAGCACAGTATTGGAGACCATCCTACGGAGGTGAGGGGGACTGTAACTCCCAAAGAGGAAAAGGACTCTGACAGCAGTGACACAAGAAAAGTATTTATTATTCTTATTTTTTGACTTGTTCTGTAGATTCTTTTGGATTATTTTTTTTTATTATTATTATTTTCCCCAGTCTGTTGTAGTTGTAGTTTTTATTGGCACTAAGAAGTCCAATTAAAATTTTGAGCTTTTTTTTTATTATTCACTTTTTTTTATTGTTCTTATAAACCTCTGCCTCTAGGTTAGGCTTTTGCAGCTCTGTGGAGTTTTCCTTTTTTTTTTTTTTCTTTTGTATTTTTTTAATTTTAATTTTTAATATTTTAAACCTATTATTATTTTTTCTACTTTTATTACTTTGTTCACTTTTCCTACTCTTCTTTTCCCCTTGCAGTTAATCTTTACTGTATATAAATCTTCTTCATCTACCTCTGTTTAACTCTGCATGTCTATTCTTTCTTTCTTTTCCTCTCAATATATTTGTTGTTCTGTTTTCATTGCTTTATTTCCCACTTGGTAACTTGCTTTAGTTTTGTTTTCCAGTTTGTGCTTTCATTAGTTTTGTTCTTAGCTGGTAAATATAATTTTTGATTTCCTTTGTTTGCTGGATCAATCTACCATACTTTATTTTAATTGGACTCTTTTGACTTTGCTCATAGGTGAATATGTGTATCTGTATATTCCATTATTTTAATTATTATTATCCCGATTTTGTAACTGCCATTTGTCTGGGGTTCATCTTTGGTTTCTCATTTTTGGATATTTGTTTTCACTTAATGCCATAACGAACTACTTGTGGAACCTTCGTTTCTGACTAGAGATCAAGCTCTGAGACTTGGAGTGGTTGCACTGACTCCAAGACCCTAGACTACCAGAGAAATAACCCTATGGAGTATCAAATAGTGAGAACTCACACAAAGGAAACCACCTGAATACAAGACCTGGCATCACTCAACCACTAGTAGCATCCTGTGCAAGATGTCTCATCTAAAAGACAAATAGAACAAAAATACAAACCCAATCATCAGCAGACAAGATTAGCCCTCACTCAGCCTTGCTCATCAGAGGAAAAACAAACAAACAAAAAAGGGCTCAGCACAAATCTCACCCTATAGGAAACTTATATAAACCATTGGACCAACCATAGGAAGGCAGAAACCAAAAGGAAGAAAGAATTCAAACTTCTTCAAGGAAAGAATTCAACTTTCCTTGAAGACTGGGAAAAGAAAACCTCAAACACAATAAATTGAAATAATAATAATGAAAAGGCAGGGAAATACTACACAAATGAAGCAACAAACTAGAAACACAGAAGTCCAAATAAATGAAGAGGAAATAGGCAAAAATAATGAAACAAATTTCAGAATAATGATAGTAAAGATGATCAAAAACCTTGAAAACAAAATGGAGAAAATGAAAAAAAATCATACATAAAGACCTAGAAGAATTAAAGAATAAACAAGCAGAGACAAACAACACAGTTACTGAAATTAAAAACACTCTACAGGAATCAATAGCAGAATATCTGAAGCAGAAGAACGAATCAGTTAACTGGAAGATAAAAATGGTGGAAATAACTTCTGAAGATCAGAATAAAGTAAAAAGGATTGAAAAGAACTGAGGATAGTCTCAGAGACCTTTGGGACAATATCAAATTCACCAACATTTGAATTATAGGTATCCCAGAAGAAGAAGAGAAAAAGAAAGGATATGAGAAATTTTTTGAAGAGGTTATAGTTGAAAATTTCTCCAACATGGAAAAGGAAATAGTCAATCAAGTTCACAAGGCACAAAGAGTCCCATACTGGATAAACTCAAGGAGAAACACACCAAGGCACATACTAATCAAACTAACAAAGAGTAAACACAAAGAAAGAATATTAAAAGTAGCAAGGGTGAAGCAACATGTACCATACAAGGGAAATCCCATACACTTAAGAGCTGATATTTCAGCAGAAACTCAGTAGGCCAGAAGGGAATGGCAGGATATATTTAAAGTACTTAAAGGGAAAAATTTACAACCAAGATTACTGTACTCAGCAAGGATGTCATTCAAAATTGATGGATAAATAAAAAGCTTTTCAGACAAGTGAAAGTTAAGAGAATTCAGTACCAAAACCAGCTTTGGAAGAAATGTTTAAAGGACTTACAGAGTCAAGAAATACAAGAGAAGAAAAAAGAGCTAAAAATCAACCACAAACAATGAAGAAAATGGCAATAGGAACATATATATCAATAATTACTTTAAATGTAAATAGATTAAATGCTCCAACCAAAAGACACAGATTGCCTGGATGGATACAAAAATAGGACCCACATATATACTCTCTATAAGAAACTGACTTCAGATCCAAAGATGCATATAGGCTGAAAGTGAGAGGATGGGAAAATGTATTGCATGCAAATGGGAAGCAAAGGAAAGATGGAGTAGCAATCTTCATATCAGACAAAATAGCCCTGAAAATAAAGAAGATTAAAAGAGATTAGAAAGGGCACAACATAATGATCAAGGGATAATTCCAAGAGGAAGACCTAACAATTGTAAATATCTATGCACCCAACATAGGAGCACCTCAATACATAAGACAAACACTGATATATAAAAGAAGAAATTAACAGTAACACAATAACAGTAGGAGACTATAACACCACACTCACACCAATGGACAGGTCATCAAAACAGTAAATTAATAAAGAAAACAAGTCTTAAATGATATATTAGATGAGATGGATCTCATTGATATCTTCAGGACATTCCATCCAAATGCCAAAGAATACACTTTCTTCTCAAGTGCACATGGAACATTCTCCAGGATAGACCACACCTTGAGTCATAAATCAAACCTCAGTAAATACAGGAAAATTGAAATTGTATCAGGTATATTTCCCACTGCAGTGCTATGAGACTAGATATCAATTACAAGAGAAAAACTGTAAGAAACACAAACACATGGAGATTAAACAACACGTTTCTAAATAACTAATACATTACTGAAGAAATCAAAAGGGAAACCAAAACATTTCTAGAAACAAATGACAATGAAAACACGACAAATCAAACCCTATGGGATGCAGCAAACGCAGTTCTAAGAGAGAAGTTTATAGCAATACAATCCTACCTCAAGAAACAAGAAAACCATTGAATAGACAACCTAACTTTACATCAAAAACAACTGGAAAAAGAAGAACAAAAAAGCCCCCAAATTAGTAGAAGGACAGAAATCATAAAGATCCAAGCAGAAATAAATGAAAAAGAAATGAAAGAATCAATAATAAAGATTAATAAAACTAAAAGCTGGTTCTTTGACAAGATAAACAAAATTGACAAACCTTTAGCCAGACTCATCAAGAACAAAAGAGAGAAGAATCAAATCAACAAAATTAGAAATGAAAAAGGAGAGGTTACAACAGATAATGTGGAAATATAAAGGATTATAAGAGACTATTTTGAGCAACTATATGGCAGTTAAATCAATAACCTGGAAGAAATGGATGCATACTTAGAAAAGTTCAATCTTCCAAGACTGAACCAGGAAGAAATAGAAATCATGAATAAGTCAATTACAAACACTGAAATTGAAGCTGTGATAAGAAAAATCTCCCAAAAAACAAAAACCCATAAACAGATGGCTTCACAGGAGAATTCTATCAAACATTTAGAGAACAGCTAATGCCTATCCTTTTAAAATTCTTTCAAAAAATTGCAGAGGAAGGAACACTTCCAAACTCATTCTACAAGGCCACCATTACCCTGACACCAAAACCAGACAACGACATCACAAAAAAGAAAACTACAGGCCAGTATCACTGATGAACATAGATGCAAAAATCCTCAACACAATTTTAGCAAACAGAATTCAGCAACACATCAAAAATCTCATACACCATGATCAATCTGGGTTTATTCCAGGGATGCAAGGATATTTCAATATATGCAAATTGATCAATGTGATACATCATATTAACAAACTGGAAGATAAAAACCATATTATAATCTCAATGGATGCACAAAAAGCCTTTGACAAAACCCAGCACCCATTTATGATTAAAATTCTTCAAAAAAATGGGCAAAGTAGAAACCTACCTTAGCATAGTAAATGCCATATATGATAAGCCAAGAGCAAACATTGTTCTCAATGGAGAAAAATAGAAAACTTTCCACCAAAGATCAGGAAAAAACATGGGTGTCCACTTTAGCCACTATTATTCAACATAGTTCTATAAGTCCTAGCTACAGCAATCAAAAAAGAAAAAGAAATAAAAAGAATCCTGATCAGAAAAGAAGTAAAGCTCTCACTGTTTGCAGGTGACATGATACTGTACATAGAAAATCCAGAAAGATAATATCAGAAAATTACTAGAGCTAATCAGTCAATTTAGCAAATTTCAGTTCAGTTCAGTTTATTCACTCAGTCATGTCTGACTCTTTGCGACCCCATGGACTGCAGTACATCAGGCCTCCCTGATTTTTGCTTTTGTTCAAAAGCAAAAGTTGCAGGATACAAAATCAACACAGAGAAATCACTTAGATTTATAGAACTTGAATTTATAAAACTTGGATTTATACTAACAAAGGTCCGTCTAGTCAAGGCTATGGTTTTTCCAGTTGTCATGTATGGATGTGAAAGTTGGACTGTGAAGAAAGCTGGGCACTGAAGAACTGATGCTTTGGAACTGTGATACTGGAGAAGACTCTTGAGAGTCCCTTGGACTGCAAGGAGATCCAACCAGTCCATTCTGAAGGAGATCAGCCCTGGGATTTCTTTGGAAGGAATGATGCTAAAGCGGAAACTCCAGTACTTTGGCCACCTCATGCAAAGAGTTGACTCATTGGGAAAGGCTCTGATGCTGAGAGGGATTGGGGGCTGGAGGAGAAGGGGACAACAGAGGATGAGATGGCTGGATGGCATCACGGACTCAATGGACATGAGTTTGGTTGAACTCTGGGAGTTGGTGATGGACATGGAGGCCTGGCATGCTGCAATTCATGGATTCGCAAAGAGTCGGACATGACTGAGTGACTGAACTGAACTGAACTGAACTATGAAAAATCAGAAAGAGAAATTAAGAAACCAATTCCATTCACCATTACATCAAACAGAATTAAATATCTAGGAACAAATTTAGCTAAGGAGACAAAAGAACTGTACACAGAAAATTATAAGACACCGATGAAAGAAATCAAATACAACATAAACATATGGAGATATATTCCATGTTCCTGGGTAGGAAGAATCAATACTGTGAAAAGGACTATATTACCAAATGCAGTCTACTGATTCAATGTGTTCCCTATCAAATTACCAATGACATTTTTCACAGAACTAGAATAAAACATCTCACAATTCATATGTAAACACAAAAGACCCAAATAGCCAAAGCAGTTTTGAGAAAGAAGAATGAGACTGGAGGAATCAACCTTCCTGACTTCAAATTATACTTCAAAGCTACAGTCATCAAGACAGTATGATGCTGGCACAAAAACAGAAATATAGACTAATGGAACAAAATAGAAGACCCAGAAATAAACCTATGCATCTATGGGTACTTTATTTTATCAAAGCAGGCATGACTATATAGTGGAGCAAAGAGAGCCTCTTCAATAAATGGTGCTACGTGTAAAGAATGAAATTAGAACACTTCCTAATACAATACACAAAGATAAACTCAAAATAAATTAAAGACCTAAATTTAAGACCTGAAACTATAAAACTCCTAGAGGAAAACATAGGCAGAACACTCGATGACATAAATCAAAGCAAAATCCTCTATGACTCATCTCCTAGAGTAATGGGAATAAAAACAAAAGTAAACAAGTGAGACCTGATTACATTTAAAAGCTTTTGCACAGCAAAGGAAACTATAGTCAAGGTGCAAAACAACCCTCAGAATGGGAGAAAACAATAGCAAATGAAACAACTGACAATTAATTCCCAAGTTGATTGTGTATACAAGCAGCTCACACAACTCAATACTAGATAAACAATCAACCCAATCAGAAAGCGGGAAAAAGATCTAAACAGACATTTCTCCAAAGAAGATGCAGTGATGGCTAACAAACACATGAAAAAATGTTTAACCTCACTCATTATTAGAGAAATGCAAATCAAAACTACAATGAGATATCACCTCACATTGATCAGAATGGCCATCAAAAAAAGTCTACAAACAATAAATGCTGGAGAGGCTGTGGATAAAAGGTAATGCTCCTTCACTGTTGGTGGGAATGTAAATTTATACAGCCACTATGGAAGACTGTATGGGAATTCCTTAAAAAACTGGGAATAAAATTTCCATATGACCCAGCAATCCCACTCCTAGGTGTTTGCCCTGAGGAAACCAAAATTGAAAGAGACACATGTGTCCCATTGTTCATTGCAGCACTATTTAGAACTAGTATAGCTAGAACATGGAAGCATGTTCTATCTTCCATGTTCTATAGCTAGAATATGGAAGCAACCTAGATATCCATCAACAGATGAATGGCTGCAGAAGTTGTGGTACATATACACAATAGAATATTACTCAACCATAAAAAGAAATGCATTTGAGTCAGTTCTAATGAGTTGGATGAACATAGAACCTATTATACAGAGTGAAGTAACTCAGAAAGAGAAAGATATCGTGTTCTAACACATATATACGCAATTCAGAAACATGGTACTAAAGAATTAATTTACAGGAAACAATGGAGAAACATAGAATCAACTTGTGGACAACGAGGAGAGGGTAAGATGTATGGAAAGAGTAACATGGAAACTTACACTACCATATGTAAAATGGATAGCCAATGGGAATTTGCTGTTTAAGTCAGGAAACCCAAACAGGAGCTCTGTGTCAATGTGGAAAGGTGGGATTGGGGGGAGATGGGAGGGAGGTTCAAAAGGGAGGGGATATATGCATACCTATGACTGACTCATGTTGAAGTTTGACAGAAAACAACAAAATTCTGTAAAGCAATTATCCTTCAATAAAAAATAAATTAATTAAAAAAATACATGTTTTAACTTTCTATAGTCACTAGTTGGTCTATATTACTTACCAGTTTTTGTGCTTCTCAACATAAAGCAAAGGTCATATGACTGGAAATGCAAGATGGTTGTTTCTAAGACCTTAGGAATTTGTTCATATTCTACTTCAGTGTTATGAAACAGAAATATAATGTGAGTCATATATATTATTTTAAGTTTTTTAGTAGCCACATTATTTCAGGGAGGAAATCAATTCTGACTCCATCTGGAAACTGTTTCTTTGACTTGCTTTTATTACTATAATCATACTCAAAGGTTTGCCTGAAGAACCCTGCTTGTCTGCTAGACTATAAACTAATGTGCCTTTGTTCACCTCTTGAAGAGATAGTTTGTCCCTGCCTACCTGTGAATAGAAGAGATGAACACACCCCTTTTGAAGCCTGGACACTCCCTTGGAGAAGTTTTGCAAGGCCAAAGACCCTTTCACTTTTCTTCCCCACTGCAGCTCCCTCTCTATTCTGCCTTTTGTCTTTAGTTCCGCATTGCTTCCTTCTCTCTGATCTATAAAAGAACTTGGCATCCAGATCCCCAAAAGAGGGCTATTTTGAGGCTCTAGCCTGCCGTTTTCTTGGTCTACTGGCTCCCCTGTTAAACTCTCTTCCTTGCCTTAACACCTCATCTCTCAGATTCATTGGTCTATTGTGTGGCAAGCAGAGTGCGCGAGTATGGATTCAATAATAATATTAAACAGAATAAAATAAATTATACAGTTAATTTTAGTGCTATATCTTATTTAACCTAGTGTGAAATAAAATTCATAATTTATGGGGAGACAAGAAAGATTTAAACATAAAGATGTTCTGTCACTTGACTCCCACTCCCCACCCTACTGTGCATTGTGTATCTGCATTATGCATCAATTAAACCTCCTTCATTGGCATAAATACCTGCTCAACAGTAAAGAGACTCTCCTAGTAGTCACAAGCCAACTCCTTAAGAGATAGCATTTCTTCTTTATCTCCTAAGGAGCCATGATAACACTTAGATCTGGATTGTGTAAACTGTCAATAATACATCATGTAATGTATAACCCTCTGTCTAAAAAAAAAAATGAAAACTTACATAACTGCATTGACTTTTAACGGTGGACCAGTTCTCAAAGTGTTCTGTGATGATCTTCTCAGGTTATAGTCCTCAAATTTGGCATGAATAAACGTTTCCATTTCTTTCTTAGAAGGATTGATTAATTTTTCATCATCTGGTGACATTAGGATAGGAAAATATTAGCATTTTTCAACATGCAATCAACATAAATATTATTAATGAGTTATTTTACATTTTTTCTTAGTAATAAGTGTTTGAAATCTGGTGTGTATCTTACCCTTAGAGCACATCTTTCTTTACAATAGCCTCATTTTAAGTGTTTAAGTGGGGACCATAGTGGATATCTCTATGTGATCCGACTGCAGCACCACAATAATAATAAATCCTCTTGGAAGTTGCCTCATTGCATTTCACCATGTCCAAATATTAAAATCTTGAACATTTCTCTCTCGCCATAGCTACCACCACACACAAAAACAAACAAACAAACAAAAAACTACGATTTATTTTACTTCAGAATGTCTGCAGATTGTACTGGATGTGGTAGGTTTATGATAAGTGCTTAGAGAGCAATTAACATTTGAATTAAGCCACATGAAGATAACAACAGGCGATTACCCATTTTAACAGCTCCTAAGCAGTGTTAATTGCTGGCTCTAGACCACAAGCTGAGCAATTTTCTGTATATTGTACAAACAGAACAAAACAAAATAGAACTTAAAAAAGTAAGAATTATCCCCATTATAATTACGTACAGAGCCTAGGAGTATAACATATCTTTATCACCTATGCCATTTATGAAATTGACCAGCAACATATTATTTGTGGGAGAAATGATATATCTGTATGATTGCTCATTTTTATGTTCAAGTAATAAATAATCAAAATAATGTGTATATAATTAGAAGTTTTCTAAGCATTTAATAATTTCACAAGACTGTCAATGGATAGGAGTTTTTTATATTTACATTGATTAAGAGATGTATTTAAAGATTAGTTGCAGGAAGCTAGGAAATATGAATCATAGTTAAAATGGTTTATTAAGAACTGTCCAAAGAAGTGTAGCTTATTAGATCATTAGAGTATACCAACTGAAGTAAGTTGTATCAATATTTATTGACATTGTAGCTTTTAGCTTTAGTTCCTGAAATGATGGCTAAAAAGATATCATTTGTTTCCATTTTGAATCAATGGGACAGTGAAACAATAAATTGATCACATGGAGAAATTAAAGGTGTTTGGTTATTTAAAATGGTAAACATAATAATTATAGTTTATTCTTATCAATGCATATTGTTAAAATGAAGATTTTAATTTAATATAGACTTTTATGGTCTAGTTTAGGATATAAATTCATTCATTATTCTGGCTACAGCTACTGGCATAGAGTCCCCTTGATTTCTCATTCTGTGCTACCATCTGTTGATCAGTTTGGCTTTAAGACGTGAGCTTCATAGGTCTATAATGTGTTGTGTATATTTTTAAGGGAGCTAATTGGGTAGCTACATTTGCTGCCTGATGCTTGTTACAATTTTATCTTTTTCTACCAGGTCACTTCCCAAATATAGTCAGGCTGTTGCAGGAAGGGGGACCCCTGACAGGGCCCAAAACTGGGCTCTTGTCTAACATTCGGAAATGAATTGTCCGAGGAGACACATGTGCTGACAAAGCAAGAGATTTTATTGGGAAAGGGCACCCGGGTGGAGAGCAGTAGGGTAAGGGAACTCAGGAGAAATGCTCTGCTGCGTGGCTCACAGTCTTGACTTTTATGGTGATGGGATTAGTTTCTGGACTGTTTTTGACCAATCATTTTAATTCAGAGTCTTTTCTGGTGGCACACCCATCGCTCAGCCAAGATGGATGTTAGTAAGAGGGATTCTGGGAAGTGGATGGACACGAGGTGTCTCCTTTCAACTTTTCTTGAACTCTTCTGGTTGGTGGTGGCTTATTAGTTCAGTATTTCTTATCAGGATCTCCTGTCATAAAACAACTCATGTAAATGGTTACTGTGGTGCCTGGCCAGGGTGGGCGGTTTCAATCAGTGTGCTTCCCCTAACAACTCTCCCCTGAGAGACTTCATACTCAGATACTTTTTGGGAACTGGGGCAGAGGTCTCTTCTGTAACTTCTTCCTCCTGTGTATAGACTTCTGCCTAGCAGAGCAGAAATCTCTCTCTACCAGATCTAAGTCAAGGTATTTTTTTGCCTGAAACCAGCATTCACCCTTGTAATAATAGCAATTTAGTTTGAAACTGTTGGCCCCTCTCAGAGATGAAATAGACAGGGGCCAAACAGGAGAACTAACAGGATGGTCATTTCTGGTCCCAAGAAACAGAAGGAAACACTTTGGGTGAGGGTTGCAGGGTTTGTGACCCCTTTTGATTGGTTGGTGGTGAAGCAACAGAGCTGTGCTCCAAGAATCTTGTGTTCAATGTGAAGTTACCGTCTTCCACCTGGGTGGGGGCTCCAGTTCTGTAGACGAACTCAAAGACATTGTTATGCATATTTCTTTGAGTAGAAACCAGGACTTTGTCTGGAGGCTGTACCAACCTTTGATTGTTTATCCTGTTTCTATATCCCCTCCCTTCCCTGATTAGCAATTGTTTGAATCCACCCTTTGGAACTCAGGGAAGGTCAAGGAGGCTGAATGAAGCCTATATCCTACAGGCAAAAAATAGAGAGCACAGAACAGATCTCTACTCCAGAGCCCCACAGAGTTCTACTCAGTTTAAATTTAGGGAACTAGGCAACCATGACAGTGATAACATCCTGTCAAAATGGAGCATAGGACTGCCTCAGCTTGGAGAAGAGACACTGAATTGGAAGTATTCCTGAGTTCCAAGTGCTAGATCTGAGCCTTGTATGATTAAAATCTCAATCCTTTGGTCTGCCATTATGGTGTAACAGACCCAATTGGCAGTAGTTGGAGGAGTGATAACTGGAATTCAGTAGACAAAATAAATCTCATTTTTGTTGTTGTTGTTGTTGTTTAGAAGAATAGGCCTGAAACCAAGTCTGGACCTGGCACTTCAGGGCAATTTGTAGCCAGGTAGCCAGTTGCCTAGTTTTATAAAAAGTAAGGTTGTAGTTACTAGCTTCCAGTAGACATTGTTTAGAGAATGGTGGCACCCAAGCCTGACATGACTCAGAAAACTCAAGTGTTTAGCAATACAAGGTCTAATCTGAAAGTATACCCATAGCATCACCTAGTTACTTCCCAGGATATCTGAACCATAGCTACTCTATTTTGACTTTTAATTGTAAACTTTTTCTTAATAGCCAAAGCAGATTTCACCATTAATGACATCAGTGTTTTTCTAGGTATGAGAAGATGCAAGAATTGGGACTCGTAAAATCTTTTCTTGAAAAGATCTAACTATCTGAAGGTCTGTTCTGCCAGTTTTTCCCAGAGCACAGAGTGCATCACTCCTGATTTTCACCCTGAACTCTTCAGGGACTTTGAAAGTTGGCAGTTGCAGCGGCCATGATTTAATCTTTGTAGATGTAGATGGCAAATGTCAGTCTTCAGTGGGCAGAGCCCCTTTTCACTCATAAACTTGACCATGATTTTGAGAGGGGCATTTCATGACAATTTTATCCCATGGTGCTGAGAATGCCCATTCTCAGGCTTGGCAAAGATTTTGTTGACAGACCATTCAATGTGCTGTTAATGGACTAGGACCTAAAACAGTATCCAAAATTCTCTGAACCACCTGTCTTTCTAGCCTCTTGGTCCAGGAAAATATTTTCTCTTGTTGCTTCTTCTCATATCTAGAGTTACACTGTTACCATCTTCAATTTCATATGGGACTATATATTATTTTATTAGAGGCCTCAGACACACATTTGACACTGTAAGAAACAGCAATTTTGTAAAACAAGTGAAATACAAATAACATAGCCAGCAGTATTAGAAAAGTCACAAGTAAGACTTAAGTTAAGAGCTTCTATTAGATATAGCCCAGTATATCTCAGGTCATCTGACTTAGTCTACCCTGTAGAATCTTTATCTTCCAGGGAAATTATATATTGGCACCACCATCTATAAGGCACATAGCCAGTTTTTAAGTGTTACTAGACTGATTATATTTAGTTTGATTTAATTGTTTCCAACACAGAGGAGACTTTAAACCTAAATTACCATAGCCTGGTGTTATCTATATAAATTTATCCCATAATTGTGGAAAAGTTTTTCCTCGTTTGCTGAAACTTATTTTGTTGTTCTGATTGAGCTTGAGTAATAGAAAAAAGCTCAAATTTATGGCCAGAGTCAGAGAAGGCATTATTAATTGGCCTGGTGAGGGGATCTCATTTAGTAATATCACAGTGACCTGAATATGACTATATATTTTTTAAGTTATTTTTTTCAGGGCCAACCAGTTAGACTCTTGTAGTAGAGAAATTTACCAAGGTAACCCAGAACTAGACACAGGTAATTGGCCACAAACCCAACAATTGGATTGATTTCTAAAACTAGCATAGGATCAGGTCTCTGATAGAAAGGCATTTGATTTATATGCAAAGTCAAGAAAACATCATAAATGATCATATGAATCAGGTCCAGCATCTTGGGCAAGCTGTCTACCTCTGATGTTGTTGTCTTCTCATCCTGGTGCAATGTAGTTTCTCCTGATAAAAAAGTCCTTTCACCCAGGTTGGAGACAGTCCCTTAAATTATGTCTTTTTTTCAGTCCTGGTTGCAGGTCATGAGGTGTGTGATCTTCATCTAAAGACAGATTACTGAGATAAGCTTCAGAAACAAACTTAGGGTGTTCTTTAAGAATTCAATTAAATTTTACATTAATATCGCATAACAGCAAAGAACTATCTAAGAAATGAATCTTACTACATGTGGACCTTTATTAACAAACTGGGATTTAACATTTATTGAAGCATCTTTTTCTCCCTAAAATTACCCTCATTTTTTTAATATAACCAAATTAAGGCCAGTTTGTTTGCAAAATAGGTCTGTTCTCACTATTTTTGGTCTGATGATTTATATAACCATAATTGATCATAGATTTTTATTTTGCTGAAACATGTATAGAGTCTCAGACTGAACTTTTAAAATAAAACACAGCTGGGAAACTCAAACCAAAGGCTAGTCACAGATTTTGCCTAACAAATTTAAATGAATTCTTCCCTTTTTAAGGCCTCAAAAATTACTTGAGATTTTTGTACCTGTTAGGGAGACAACCTCCCTAATTCATTTGATAAACTTATTGGAAACCTAAGAGTTTCCAATTTATGGAAGAGTTAGAGAGAAAATATAATTGTTTTGTTTATAATATATAATTTTACCAAAGTATTGTCATAATTAGTTTGAGAGGAAGGTTTTCCCTACTTTCGGAAAACATAAGATTTAAAAACCATAAAATTTATATAACTTTTATATAAAGTGAATAACTTTATATTCACTGGTTTTTTTCAGTCCTTTTGTTAACTTTTATGAAGTCATCAGGTTTTCCATTAGAATACCAGGACATATCAGAATGTTAAGAACACCATATAACTTTTAGGATATCTGTATTAGTAATTCTACCATACATTATAACATGAGTGGATTTATTACTCATTTGATAGTCTTGAATGTGTGGATCACAATAAACTGGAGAATTCTTCAAGAGATGGGAATACCAGACCACCTGACATGCCTCCTGAGCAATTTATATGCAGGTCAAAAAGCAACAGTTAGAACTGGATATGGAACAACAGACTGGTTCCAAATAGGAAAAGCAGTACGTCAAGGCTGTATATTGTCACCCTGCTTATTTAACTTATATATAGAGTACATCATGAGAAACACTGGACTGGAAGAAACACAGGCTGGAAACAAGATTGCCGGGAGAAATATCAATAACCTCAGATATGCAGATGACACCACCGTTATGGCAGAAAGTGAAGAGGAACTCAAAATCCTCTTGATGAAAGTGGAGAGTGAAAAAGTTGGCTTAAAGCTCAACATTCAGAAAACGAAGATCATGGCATCTGGTCCCATCACTTCATGGGAAACAGATGGGGAAACAGTGGAAACAGTGTCAGACTTTATTTTTGGGGGCTCCAAAATCACTGCAGATGGTGATTGCAGCCATGAAAAAAAGAGGCTTATTCCTTGGAAGGAAAGTTATGACCAACCTAGATAGCATATTCAAAAGCAGAGACATTACTTGCCAACAAAGGTTCTTCTAATCAAGGCTATTGTTTTTCCTGTGGTCATGTATGGATGTGAGAGTTGGACTGTGAAGAAGGCTGAGCGCTGAAGAATTGATGCTTTTGAACTGTGGTGTTGGAGAAGACTCTTGAGAGTCCCTTGGACTCCAAGGAGATCCAACCAGTCCAGTCTGAAGGAGATCAGCCCTGGGATTTCTTTGGAGGGAATGATGTTAAAGCTGAAACTCCAGTACTTTGGCCACCTCATGCGAACAGTTGACTCATTGGAAAAGACTCTGATGCTGGGAGGGATTGGGAGCAGGAGGAGAAGGGGACGACAGAGGATGAGATGGCTGGATGGCATCACTGACTCAATGGATGTGAGTCTGAGTGAACTCCGGGAGTTGGTGATGGACAGTTAGGCCTGGCATGCTGTGATTCATGGGGTCGCAAAGAGTCCAACACGACTGAGCGACTGAACTGAACTGAACTGAATAGGACTTCCCTGGTGGCCCAGATGGTAAAGCCTCTGCCTCCAATGCGGGAGACCTGGGTTCGATCCTTGGGTCAGGAAGATCCCCTGGAGAGGGAAATAGCAACCCAATCCAGTATTCTTGCCTGGAAAATCCCATGGATGGAGGAGCCTCGTGGGCTGCAGTCCATGGGGTTGCTAAGAGTCGGACACGACTGGGCGACTTCACTTTCACTTTTCACTTTCATGCATTGGAGGAGAAAAATGGCAACCCACTCCAGTGTTCTTGCCTGGAGAATCCCAGGGATGGTGGGGACTGGTGGGCTGCCATCTATGGGGTTGCAAAGAGTCGAACATGACTGAACGACTTCACTTTCATGTAATTTAACCAACCAAGTAAACACAGTTTAATATCTCTTTTGAGGATGTTTCAGGGGCCCTCTGAAACATGCCAAAGTAAGCTAGAAGTCAAAAGATATTTAAAAGAATTTGATTTAGGAAGTTTTATAAAAAAGATCAATTAAAAGGGTTTAGAACATTTGGTCAAATTTAGTCAAAGTTGATTGTATCATTTAGCTTGTTGATATGTCACAATGGATGTAAATACCAAGGCTCAAGGTCTAGTGAAAGTCAGCTCCGCCATCTTGGATCTAATTGGCTCTAACCAGTTTTCTTATGGCTTTGTCATTCCTAAAAAATCTATTTATCTAACTAATTGTAATCCAATTTTAGAAAATCCCGATCATGCATGACTCTTTTTTGGTATTTTTATACTTTTTTTTTTTTTTTTTTAATGAAAACACACTTCCTATGAACAAAGCTAGTGGAGGTGATAGAATTTCAGTTGAGCTATTTCATTTCCTGAAAGATGATGCTGTGAAAGTGCTGCACTCAATATGCCAGCACATTTGGAAAACTCAACAGTGGCCACAGGACTGGAAAAAGTCAGTTTTCATTCCAACCCCCCAAAAAAGCAATGCCAAAGAATGCTCAAACTACCACATAATTGCAGTCATCTCACATGCTAGTAAAGTAATGCTCAAAATTCTCCAAGCCAGGCTTCAGCAATAGGTGAACCATGAACTTCCAGATGTCCAAGCTGGTCTTAGAAAAGGCAGAGGAACCAGAGATCAAATTGCCAACACCCGCTGGATCATGGAAAAAGCAAGAGAGTTCCAGAAAAACATCTATTTCTGCTTTATTGACTATGCCAAAGCCGTTGACTGTGTGGATCACAATAAACTGTGGAAAATTCTGAAAGAGATGGGAATACCAGACCACCTGACCTGCCTCTTGAGAAACGTGTATGCAGGTCAGGAAGCAACAGTTAGAACTGGACATGGAACAACAGACTGGTTCCAAATAGGAAAAGGAGTTTGTCAAGGCTGTATATTGTCACCCTGCTTATTTAACTTATATGCAGAGTACATCATGAGAAACGCTGGGCTGGAAGAAGCACAAGCTGGGATCAAGATTGCCGGGAGAAATATCAATAAGCTCAGATATGCAGATGATACCATCCTTATAGCAGAAAGTAAAGAGGAATTAAAAAGCCTTTTGATGAAGGTGAAAGAGGAGAGTGAAAAAGTTGGCTTAAAGCTCAACATTCAGAAAACGAAGATCATGGCATCTGGTCCCATCGCTTCATGGAAAATAGATGAGGAAACAGTGGAAACAGTGTCAGACTTTATTTTTGGGGGCTCCAAAATCACTGCAGATGGTGATTGCAGCCATGAAATTAAAAGATGCTTACCCCTTGGAAGGAAAGTTATGACCAACCTAGACAGCATATTGAAAAGCAGAGACATTACTTTGTCACCAAAGGTCCGTCTAGTCAAGGCTATGGTTTTTCCAGTGGTCATGTATGGATGTGAGATTTGGACTGTGAAGAAAGCTGAGTGCTGAAGAATTGATGCTTTTGAACTGTGGAGTTGGAGAAGACTCTTGAGAGTCCCTTGGACTTCAAGAAAATCCAAGCAGTCCATTCTAAAGGATATGAGTTCTGGGTGTTCATTGAAAGGACTGATGCTAAAGCTGAAACTCCAAAACTTTGGCCACCTCATGTGAAGAGTTGACTCATTGGAAAAGACCCTGATGCTGGGAGGGATTGGGGGCAGGAGGAGAAGGGGATGACAGAGGATGAGATGGCTGGATGGCATCACTGACTCGATGGACATGAGTTTGCGTGAACTCCAGTAGTTGGTGATGGACAGGGAGGCCTGGCTTGCTGCGATTCATGGGTTTGCAAAGAGTCGGACACAATTGAGGGACTGAACTGAACTGATCTGAACTTTACTTTAGCAACCAAGAACTGACTTTTATATTAGCATTTTATAGATTGGTGAGCATAAATACCAGTGATAATTTCTAAAATCCTTGTTTTCTTAGAACATTTTAGGATGGCACCAAACATTATTTCCTTTTAATCCCAAATCTCTTTGTTTCTCTGTAAAAGGAAATTAGTGTTTAGTAGTAAATATTTCAAAATCTTATTTTATTTGGAAATGACCTAACTATTTAGTAGACTTCTAACACTTAGCACACTTGGCACAACCCTTAGAAATTTAAGTTGTGCCAATCTGGAGAGACTATTTTAGACAGATACTTTTAAAGAATAATTATTTTTAATATAGTTTATATATAAGCCTCTATCTCATTTACTTTTTTTTTTAGATATTTCTTCATTCGAGGTAATTTTCTTATTGACAAACTTGTAACAGATATAATATTTGTTACCTAAACCTGGGTACAATGAAAATATTTTACTTAATGTTAATTACTCTAAGACATGTTTATATTAGATAGGTCAACAAACAAACATTAATATCAAGCATTTAATACTGAACATTTCCCAGTTCACATGAACCTGGAATTTATTGTTTAATTTAGAATTATTTGATTTGTAAGCACTTATCTTTTTATAAGCCAATTAAATAGAGCTCATTTACAAATTAACCTCAAAAATATTACCCAGAGACAAAGACATGCCAAACATATAGTGTAAAATCTAGCTTAATTTTCTAAATTTAGTCATCAATTAGATATTACAAAATAAAATTTACTAGTTTATAAAAAAAGCAATTGAAATAAATAAAATTTTTAAGCTCTTTTTCCCCTTTTCCCTCAGTCTCAGGAGTTAGAGATGGTCTAGATAAGTGTTCTTGAAAGCCCTGGTCTCAAGGCACAGGGAAAGAAAATCAAGGTGTAATAAAACTGCGGCAGATCAGATCAGATCAGATCAGTCGCTCAGTCGTGTCTGACTCTTTGCGACCCCATGAAGCGCACCACACCAGGCCTCCCTGTCCATCATCAACTCCCGGAGTTCACTCAGACTCACATCCATTGAGTCAGTGATGCCATCCAGCCATCTCATCCTCTGTCATCCCCTTCTCCTCCTGCCCCCAATCCCTCCCAGCATCAGAGTCTTTTCCAATGAGTCAACTCTTCACATGAGGTGGCCAAAGTACTGGAGTTTCAGCTTTAGCATCATTCCCTCCAAAGAAATCCCAGGGCTGATCTCCTTCAGAATGTACTGGTTGGATCTCCTTGCAGTCCAAGGGACTCTCAACAGTCTTCTCCAACACCACAGTTCAAAAGCATCAATTCTTCTGCACTTAGCCCTCTTCACAGTCCAACTCTCACATCCATACATGACCCCAGGAAAAACCATAGCCTTAACTAGATGAACCTTTGTTGGCAAAGTAATATCTCTGCTTTTGAATATGCTATCTAGGTTGGTCATAACTTTCCTTCCAAGGAGTAAGTGTCTTTGAATTTCATGGCTGCAGTCACCATCTGTAGTGATTGGCAGGTCTAAACCAAATGGTAGTCAGACAAAGCAAAATGCTATCAAAAACCACAACACAGAACACAGAGTTAAAACATACACATATAAACCTGGCAGTCCTCATCAGACACTCCCTTAAATACAATAATACAGTCTCTCAGAAAACCTCTTATAGAGACACAGAACTTCAAATCCAAGTACTAACACAGTAAAGGAAAATATCACAGGTCTTCAAAGATTTCAAAGGGAGGAAAGGAAGCCAGGTTGAAAGAAGGAGGGGGAGGAGGCAGGAGATGGGGCAAAAGGGATGGCCTTACAGATGTCTCCTGCCACCTGAAGATACCCAGGCATTATGCGACTTTACCCTGGGCCTCCAGAGAAGGGAGGACTGGAACTCGGCCCTACCAGAAATCAGACCAGACCAGAACCAGAATTTGAGTTCTCTGCCAAGAGGAGGTGATCAGTCTCCAATCCTCAGCTCAGTCTGAGGGCCTTCGACCAGATTCCTGCATCCAGGACCAGGGGACTAGAAAAAAGAGGAAGGATAGGAAGGGTTAAGGAGAGGAAACAGAGAGGGAAGGGGAGAGAAGTCAATAAAGTCTTTTGTCCCTTACCGTTTGGGGCACTCTGGCCAGTTGTCTGCATCAGGAGGAGACCAGGGACAAAAGGGTCCCAGTTGCGGCCACTGGGTCTGGTCCATTGGCAGGCAAGCTGGCCCCTGAGTACCCCGAGTGGTCAGGATGTCAGTCTCAGTGAAGAAGAATCCCACCAGAGTCTCCATTTGTTGCAGGAAGGAGAACCCCTTCCAGGGCCTGAAACTGGGCTCTTGTCTAACATTCAGAAATGAATTGTCTGAGGAGACACATGTGCTGACAAAGCAAGAGATTTTATTGGGAAAGGGCATCAGGATGGAGAGCAGTAGGGTAAGGGAACCCAAGAGAACTGCTCTTCTGTGTGGCTCTCAGTCTCAGGTTTTATGGTAATGGGATTAGTTTCTGGGTTGTCTTTGGCCAATTATTCTAATTCAGAGTCTTTCCTGGTGGTGCACGCATACATCAGCCAAGATGGATGCTAGTGAGAGGGATTCTGGGAAGTGGACGGACATGCAGTGTCTCCTTTCGACCTTTCCCGAACTCTTCTGGTTGGTGGTGGCTTATTAGTTCAGTATTTCTTATCAGGATCTCCTGTCATAAAACAACTCATGTAAATGGTTACTATGGTGCCTGGTCAGGGTGTGCAGTTTCAATCAGTGTGTTTCCCCTAACAAGGCTATTAACTATTACTAAGATGGCTGCAATTTTCTCCTCAACTTGACCATATTTCAGGCTTGCATCTTCCCTATTAGAAGCATCTGACCAGTCTCCTTTCTTGGAACATTTATTTTAAAGCAATTATAAGTTCTTTCTCTGCCTCTTTGAGATGTAAATCTCCCAAACTCCGCCAGTATTATAATCTAGACATGTCTTTCTCAAGAATTAGGGGCCACTTTTTTGAAATAGAAGAATAAGAAAGACAAGGTTTCAATATATCAGTCTCTGTGAGATGATTGATATCAAATTTGATAAGCACCAATTAGCAAACACAGAAGGACTAATTATATTGACTAATCTCACCACTAATGCCCTTCAGTACTTTTCCATTAACTCATCCCAGTGCTTCAAAACTCCTCTGCTTTTTGTTTCAGTGAACTTGGATTTAATTTCAACCTCTCTCCCCTGCCACAATAGTCTTAAAGACTAATGAAACCATTTTGGATAAAATTTTCCTTCCTGTTTAATTTCATTTTGCTTGATTCCTCAGTGTAACTTTTTTTTTTTTTTTGACTCTTTCAAAAGCTCCATATCTGGAATAGGAAAAGAAAGCCTTGTAAATTTACTTTATATAATTAAATCTTACACTTAAGGCAGTCTAAAATGACCACCACTTAATCTAGTATTGCATAGTTCACAAAATGTTTTGTATGAAATTATAGAAACATGGAGAAAGGTATGGAAAGAAATGTCATCTGGTTGCCTTGGTTACATCAGAAAAAAGAAGCTGCTGAGTGTGAATGGGAGAGAAGGGAGACTTAACTCCTTTTGTGTCTTACTTTGTATTCTTTTGTATTTTAATTTTTTTTGTTGTTGTTGTTAATCTTGTAATTAAAATATATACACCAAAGTAAAATGCAATTCCAAAACAAGAAGAAAGCAAATTTGCAAACAATATTACTGTGGCTGTTGATTTCTTAGGGGAAATGATGGTTATTTATAAAAAATAATTTTAAGATATATTTAAAAAGAAATTGTGAAGGTATGTATTAAAATTGCTTCTCTGGTGGCCCAACACTAAAGAATCCACATGCAATGCAGAAGACATAGGTTCAATCCTTGGGTTAGGAAGATGCTCTGAAGAAGGAAATGGCAACCCACTCCAGCATCTGCTTGGGGAATCCCCTGGACAGAGAAGCCTGGTAAGCTACTGGGTCACAAAGAGTTGGACACGACCGAGTTACTGAACACAGCACAGCAGCATAATTAAAAATAGAATTCTCTCCCAACCCAGATATTTCTCAAAGGTAGAAGAGAAAGGAAACAATGTTATTATTAAGTACATTGAACTAGAGTGTAATGCACATCAGTTGCAATCTACTAAAAGACTGCAAACATAGAAAGAAATCTCAAGCATATACATAGTCAAGCAGGTACAATTCACTAGGCATATGTTCTCAAAATAAAGAATTACTAGTCCTCAAGTAAGAGGACTTAACACTACTATTTGTCATAGATAATTTATCCTCCACTAACTTGGTAATTGATTTAACCATCAGTACTAATCAGTTGGGTTTATACAAAGGAAAAATAAACTTCTGATATCTTTATGAAAGGAGGTACTTTTACAGACTAAAGTCTAAAGCCTGCTGAACTGAGACTCTTACGCTTCAACAGAAAATGGGAAATAGGGGCACTATCTTCCCTGGGTAGGTGAAATAGCCACTTTTCAGGTTCTTGAGAAAGACATTCTTGTGTCAGAAAGCTGGCAAAAGGATTTAGCTTTTAGAAAAATGTATGTACTTCACCTTGCTTATAGTTTCCTTTGTTGTGCAGAAGCTTCTAAGTTTAATTAGGTCCCATTTGTTTATTTTTGATTTTATTTCCAATATACTGGGAGGTGGGTCATAGAGGATCCTGTTGTGATGTATGTTGGAGACTGTTTTCCCTATGTTCTTCTCTAGGAGTTTTGTAGTTTCTGGTCTTAAGTTTAGATCTTTAATCCATTTTAAGTTTATTTTTGTGTATGGCATTAGAAAGTGTTCTAGTTTCATTCTTTTACAAGTGGTTGATCAGTTTTACCAGTACTACTTGTTAAAGAGAGAAAGTAATGGCAAATGAAGCAACTGACAAACAACTAATCTCAAAAATATGCAAGCAACTCCTACACCTCAATTCCAGAAAAATAAATGACCCAATCAAAAAATGGGCCAAAGAACTAAACAGACATTTCTCCAAAGAAGACATACAGATGGCTAACAAACACATGAAAAGATGCTCAACATCACTCATTATCAGAGAAATGCAAATCAAAACCACAATGAGGAACCATTTCACTCCAGTCAGAATGGCTGCGATCCAAAAGCCTACAAGCAATAAATGCTGGGGAGGGTGTGGAGAAAAGGAAATCCTCTTACACTGTTGGTGGGAATGCAAACTAGTACAGCCACTATGGAGAACAGTGTGGAGATTCCTTAAAAAACTGGAAATAGAACTGCCTTATGATCCAGCAATTCCACTGCTGGGCATACACACTGAGGAAATCAGAATTGAAAGAGACACGTGTACCCCAATGTTCATCACAGCACTGTTTATAATAGCCAGGACATGGAAGCAACCTAGATGTCCATCAGCAGATGAATGGATAAGAAATAGGTGGTACATATACACCATGGAGTATTACTCAGCCATTAAAAAGAATACACTTGAATCAGTTCTAATGAGGTGGATGAAACTGGAGCCTATTATACACAGTGAAGTAAGCCAGAAAGAAAAACACCAATACAGTATACTAACACATATATATGGAATTTAGAAAGATGGTAACAATAACCCTGTATACGAGACAGCAAAAGAGACATTGATGTGTAGAACAGTCTTTTGGACTCTGTGGGAGAGGGAGAGGGTGGGATGATTTGGGAGAATGGCATTGAAACATAAAAAATATCATATATGAAATGAGGCGCCAGTCCAGATTCGATGCACGATACTGGATGCTTGGGGCTGGTACACTGGGACGACCCAGAGGGATGTTATGGGGAGGGAGGAGGGAGGAGGGTTCAGGATGGGCAACACGTGTATATCTGTGGTGGATTTATGTTGATAAATGGCAAAACCAATACAATATTGTAAAGTTAAAAAATAAAATTTAAAAAAGAAACAAAAAAATTAAAAAAATGTATGGAACAAAGTGCAATAGAAAAAAAAAGAAAAATGTATGTACATTTAAAAGAGACAGAGAAATAATTTATAATTACAAGTTTTCAAAAGTAAAATATTCTTTTAAAAGGACAGGAAAATTCCTTTCCTTTTTTTCACCAAGGACTATTGTCTCTTGTTTTTAATTTGTATTTCCCTTGGCAATTTCACTATGTTTCTTAAATGAAACAAATAAACAAAGGAAAAGTACTATAAAAAAGCTTGAGTCATCTATTTACTAATTGAAGGCAAAATCAACAGAAAGGTCATTACTACCTGACTCTTAAAGTATATATACAAGGTATCAGTGTTATGGACTGAATGTTTTGGCCCCCACTAAAAATTAATGTAGTGCAGCCCTAACCCACAATGTGATGGTAGTAGGAGTTGAAGCCTTTGGGAAGTAATTAGGATGGTGTCTGCATAAATGGAATTTGTACCCTTATAAGACCAGCAGAGACATTACTTTGCCAGCAAAGGTCCGTCTAGTCAAGGCTATGGTTCTTCCAGTGATCATGTATGGATGTGAGAGTTGGACTGTGAAGAAGGCTGAGTGCTGAAGAATTGATGCTTTTGAACTGTGGTGTTGGAGAAGACTCTTGAGAGTCCCTTGAACTTCAAGGAGATCCAACCAGTCCATTCTGAAGGAGATCAGCCCTGGGATTTCTTTGGAAGGAATGATGCTAAAGCTGAAACTCCAGTACTTTGGCCACCTCATGCCAAGAGTTGACTCATTGGAAAAGACTCTGATGCTGGGAGGGATTGGGGCAGGAGGAGAATGGGACGACAGAGGATGAGATGGCTAGATGGCATCACTGACTCAATGGATGTGAGTCTGAGTGAACTCCGGGAGTTGGTGATGGACAGGGAGGCTTGGTGTGCTGTGATTTATGGGGTCACAATGAGTCGGGCACGACTGAGTGACTGAACTGACTGACTGAACTGAAGACCAAACATGAGAAAGCTTATTTGCTCTCTCTCTTTCTTCCACATAAGGATAAAAGGAAAAGGCAGCTATTTGGAAACCAGAAACGGGAACGACCCTCACCAGACATGGAATGTTCTGGCACCTTGATCTCAGACTTCCCAGATTCCAGAACTGTCAAAAATAAACTTCTGTTGTTTAAGTCACCTGATCTATGGTATTTTTTATAACAGCCCAAACTAATACAATCAAGTCAACTCATAAGGCAGTCCTCCACTAATCTATTCATTTTCAGTTTAAGTAAAAATAATTTGTTTCCCTATTTAGTCTATAGTATCTGTTAAGGGTTTTCTAGATAATAAAACATATATCTATAAGGAATAAAATAAAAATCATTAATCAAATATTGTCAACATTTTAGGTAAATTTTCCAGTAGTATTTTGTTTAATACATGTTAATATACTTGAAATCATAACGTGGAAATCATAATGTGCATGTTTGTATGTGTGTATATATATATATATATGTATACACACATAATGTGTTACACACAAACACACTTTATATGTATGTTCAGTTGTTCAGTTACTAAGTTGTGTCCAACTCTTTTGTGATTCCATGGATTGTACTCCACTAGTTTCCTCAGTCCTTGCGATTTCCCTGGCAAGTAAATACTGGAGTGAGTTGCCCTTTCCTTCTCCAGGGGTTCTTCCCAACCCAGGGATCCAACCTGCATCTCCTGCATTGGCAGGCACATTCTTTACCACTGGAGTCATCAGGGAAGCTTCATATACATATACACAAACACACATGTATACATATAGTTAATAGGCTTTTAAACTTAGTGCTATATGTGTTTTAAGTGTGCAATTAACTGTAAAATTCTTCAGTATAGATGATATATTATTTTTCTAAGCTATGTTCTAGGAGTTGTTAGTTTGTTAATCAGTAATTCACACACCAGGAGGAGTCAACTAGCATTTATCAAAGGTACCAAGTCACAGAGGCTGTTGCAATGAGTAATCTAGCTATCTCGATGCCCCATCTGTAGTAGCTGCTTCATATAATGGATGTTAGAACTAGGTTTTTATTGTTGAAATTAGCTAATTCACAAAATGAATGTTTAGAAGATAAACGGAGTATCTAAAATATTGTAGAGACCTTTCCACAACGCTGCACTAGCATGGTATAAAAATTCAGGGAGCATCTTAAAATGTAATGCTGGAAAGTCTCCTTAGGCTTGATCCCTAAATGGCCAGTATTCTGACCCTTTTTCTGGGGATTCCTGAGTCTATAGTCTTGATAGATGGCAGGATAAATACTGTAGCTAGAACATGGCCCATTTGTCTCAGGTGAACCTTTAACAGAGGATGTTTTGAGAACACAGAGAGATTATAGAAGATTCAGTGTCACACTTTTTCATTATGTTTGCTTATTTTAAGTCAGCATGTTTGGCAGAAAGGGTCAGAGATTTGCTGTTGTTATAACTTTCTTGTGGAATAATTCTGAAAAAGCAGCTACCCTTCACCCAGGGCTACTGGTGACTATTAATGATGCCAAAATCACATATAGTTCTCTAAGATAAATTCTTATGTGCCAGTTTGGAATGTAAATATCTCCATTATTTTCATTTGTTTTTAAACACTCTTAACTGAATCCTTTATAAAGTTATTCTACAATTAATCTAATCAGGATCATTTGATAGGCATGTAGGTGAGAAAACGTGGCAAAAAACATTTTTGTTCTTGAATCTTTGAACTTCTAATAATTTTACTGTTATATAATGCCAAAAGTAATATTACTTCCATAAAACATATGATTGTAGCTCTTTATCAACTGTCAAGTTGTTTTCCAAGAAATAAATAGTTTATAATTCTTCTATTTCTCTGAAAGTTAGAAAGTTACCTCAATTTTCTCCAAATCATCTTTTATTTTGAATGTATTGGGAAAGGAAAAAAGTCAAGCTCCTGACATTTCAAGACAAACTATCTTTACCAACCATCTTTCTCTTCTATATCCACTCTCAGTGCATATAACACACATATGGATAAGCAGTAACCTATGTGGAAAGAGGGGATTAGGGGCATCTTTTTAATCACTGGTGTGATCAGGGGATAAATTCTTATTCTTTCACTCAAGAGAAACTCAAACAAACATCTAGGATTTTTTAGCTTTGTGAAAAGGGCAATAGCTAGAGGAAAATATCAGGGTATTAAATTCACAGAAGCCAAGTTATCAATCAAACCCAGAGTAAGTGATGAACAGAACACACTAAAAGGGAAGAGACTACACCAAAAAGCATTACTTAACCCAAGTTGCAAGACGTGCAAGAGCTACTCCTGCATGTATTATGAATGATATTGTGGTTTATTCTGCCTAGGAAAATTTAGAATATTATAACCAATGAAATATTAAGATTTATTTGTGATCATGGCTGGTGGGAGTTAGTGACAGAATTAGAGGACTTTCCAGATAGGAGGTTTATTTCTCTCTCTCACTCTCTCCATGTGCATGTATTGGTATTTTGTTTATTTGGGGTGTCCTTTCTATGAATTACAGGGCTTCCCAGGTGGTGCAATGCTAAAGAATCTTCCTGCCAATGCAAGAGATGCAAGAGACCTGGGTTTGATTCCTGAGTCAGGAAGATGCCCTGAAGAAGGCAATGGCAAGCCACTCCAATATCCCTCCCTGGAAAATTCGATGGACAGAGGATCTTGAAGAACTACAGTCCATACAGTTGCAAAGAGTTGGACACGACTGAGCATGCACACACATGCACTCTGTGAATTAAAGCAGTATTTTATCATGCTTCCTCTAGCATAAACAATAAATTGTATATATATTTTTACATGGCTAATAGAGAACTGGATGTGAGAACTCAATATGAAAACTAGAGTGTAATTCCTTTTATGTCATTTGCACATTTTTACATCTTACAAGTAGTGTTTTTTAATCTTGTAATTAACAATATATAAAAATAAAAAATATTTAGCTAGTACTGCATAGTAATTATAATAATTATATAAATGAATAAAAGAAATTTAAAAGTAACATTGAATCAATATAACTTTTTAGTAATAATTTTTAGCTGAATTTGTGTTTATGTGTATGATGAATATCATGTGTGGGGTATTTAGAAACTCTTTGGTGTTCAGAGTAAAATCATACCATAAGTATCCTAAAACAGAACTGGTAACTTCTACTGAATTATAGTTGCTAGTTTTTTGGTTGTTATTATTTTATTTTAACAAAAGAATAAATTATCAGCTAAGAAAGGTAAAATCTGAACCAGATAAAAAAACTAAAGTGCTGGCTCAATTATTATGTGAACTGTGAACTTCCTGATGTTCAAGCTGGTTTTAGAAAAGGTAGAGGAACCAGAGATCAAATTGCCAACACACGCTGGATCATGGAAAAAGCAGGAGAGTTCCAGAAAAACATCTATTTCTGCTTTATTGACTATGCCAAAGCCTTTGACTGTGTGGATCACAATAAACTGTGGGAAATTCTGAAAGAGATGGGAATACCAGACCACCTGATCTGCCTCTTGAGAAATCTGTATGCAGGCCAGGAAGCAACAGTTAGAACTGGACATGGAACAACAGACTGGTTCCAAATAGGAAAAGGAATACGTCAAGGCTGTATATTGTCACCCTGTTTATTTAACTTATATGCAAAGTACATCATGAGAAATGCTGGACTAGAGGAAATACAAGCTGGAATCAAGATTGCCGGGAGAAATATCAATAACCTCAGATATGCAGATGACACCACCCTTATGGCAGAAAGTGAAGAGGAACTAAAAACCTCTTGATGAAAGTGAAAGAGGAGAGTGAAAAAGTTGGCTTAAAGCTCAACATTCAGAAAACGAAGATCATGGCATCTGGTCCCATCACTTCATGGGAAATAGATGAGGAAACAGTGGAAACAGTGTTAGAATTTATTTTTGGGGGGCTCCAAAATCATAGCAGATGGTGATTGCAGCCATGAAATTAAAAGACGCTTACTCCTTGGAAGGAAAGTTCTGACCAACCTAGATAACATATTGAAAAGCAGAGACATTACTTTGCCAACAAAGGTTCCTCTAGTCAAGGCTATGGTTTTTCCTGTGGTCGTGTATGGATGTGAGAGTTGGACTGTGAAGAAGGCTGAGCGCTGAAGAATTGATGCTTTTGAACTGTAGTGTTGGAGAAAACGCTTAAGAATCCCTTGGATTGCAAGGAGATCCAACCAGTCCATTCTGAAGGAAATCAGCCCTGGGATTTCTTTGGAAGGAATGACACTAAAGCTGAAGCTCCAGTACTTTGGCCACCTCATGCAAAGAGTTGACTCACTGGAAAAGACTCTGATGCTGGGAAGGATTGGGGGCAGGAGGAGAAGGGGACTACAGAGGATGGATGGCATCACTGACTCGATGGACGTGACTCTGGGTGAACTCCGAGAGTTGGTGATGGACAGCGAGGCCTGGCATGCTTCGATTCTTGGGTCGCAAAGAGTCAGACATGACTGAGTGACTGAACTGAACTGAACTGAATCAAGCTTCATTTTTTCAAACTCCTCACCTATGAATTAATAATCAATACATAGAAAATGTATCTGTGTGATATAAGTTCTTGAATGCCTCCTTATTTCTATATGTCAAATCAATTCATTCCTTTAATCTCACTTTTTTTCCCCAGCAGGTATAGTCTCTGATTCTGAAGAAATTCGTGGAAACTGAGTAAGTAAGTACTAACATTATATCACAATTTCTGAAACTGCAATATAGCCATTTATTTTTTCTTTTTAAACTTAATATATGGTTTTTCCAGTGGTCATGTATGGATGTGAGAGTTGGACTGTGAAGAAAGCAGAGCACCAAAGAATTGATGCTTTTGAACTGCGGTGTTGGAGAAGACACTTGAGAGTCCCTTGGACTGCAAGGAGATCCAACCAGTCCATTCTAAAGGAAATTAGTCCTCGGTGTTCTTTGGAAGGACTGATGCTAAAGCTGAAACTCCAATACTTTGGCCACCTCATGCAAAGAGTTGACTCATTGGAAAAGACTCTGATGCTGGGAGGGATCGGGGGCCGGAGGAGAAGGGGACAACAGAGGATGAGATGGCTGGATGGCATCATCGACTTGATGACATGAGTTTGGGTGAACTCCGGGAGTTGGTGATGGACAGCGAGGCCTGGTATTCTGCTAATTCATGAGGTTGCAAAGAATCGGACACAACTGAGCGACTGAACTGAACTGAACTGATATGGTCTGAAAAACTTAGTTAAATATGCAGATGTATTCAGAATGAAGACAATAGACAAGTATAAGAGGAGGAGCTCATTTGTATGTAATTGATTTTGTAAAGAAGTAAGAGAGCATGTATTTCTCCTCATTATAAAAAATTTCAATACCCTGAAAAATAGCCTTGTTACAAGAAATTAAATTAAGGAATGAAAAACACAATATCATAATTGGTAAAGCAATTGTTTGGCTATCTGATATGCATGAAAATTTTTCTAAGAGTCAAATGCAACCCCTCAGACTAATAAGAAAGAATCTGATCAAAGCCTTATCATATGCACAATATTCTGTGCTATCATTTTCTCTTCAAGCAACTATCATAATAATATTAAATGAGCATATTTTAAAAGGCAGACTTCTAAACCATTGACATGTTATCATTATTTATTTGTAAAATATGTCTCCAAAATGGTATAATTCTTTTGCACTGAAACCGAGAAAGGAAAACTTCCTTAAAGAACTTTAAAGAACAATTTTATATAAATCAGTAAGTTCTTTAGCTAGAAGACTAGACAAGTTATAGAACTTTAAAGTTTAAGAAGTTTAAAATCTAATGTTAAAGAGAATGAATGTCATATCATATATCTACATAGCCAATGAAATTTGTTAACATTTTGAATCTTCACCCTGATACAGTCACAAAGAATACCCTAAGATACATTTGAGTCATTGTATTGCAGAAATTTCCCTAGGGCTTCCCTCATAGCTCAGTAGGTAAAAAGTCTGTCTGCAGTGCAAGAGACCTGGGTTCCATTCCTGGGTGAGGAAGATCCCTTGGAGAATGAAACGGCAATCCACTCCAGTATTCTTGCCTGGAGAATTCCATGGAGAGAGGAGCCTGGCAGGCTACCATCTATACCGTCAGAAGAGTCAGACACAACTGAGCAACTAAGTGCGTACACTGAGGAAATTAAGTCATAGAAATGTAAAGCAATTAGGTTAATTTAATTTTTTTATGACTTTATTGAATTTGTTACAAAACTGACTCTATATTATGTTTTGCTTTTTTGACCATGAGGCATTGGGATCTTAGCAGCCCAGCCAGGGATCGAACCTGCACTCCCTGCATCAAAAGATGAAGTCTTAACTCCTGGACAGCCAGGGGAGCCCTTATAACATCTTAAGAGAAAGAATCATAAGTCACTTTTCAGAATGCTAATATAGTTTAAATAATATTGCTTAAAAATGAAAGTTTCAAATGTCAAGTGATAAAAGCTAACTTTAAAATATATAGCATGTTAATTCACTTTCCAAAAAAGTTAGTTAATTTTGCACTCATACTCATTTTACACATCAGATCAGATCAGGTCAGATCAGTCACTCAGTCGTGTCTGACTTTTTGCGACCCCATGAATCCCAGCACGCCAGGCATCCCTGTCCATCACCAACTCCCGGAGTGCACTCAGACTCACTTCCATCAAGTCAGTAATTCCATCCAGCCATCTCATCCTCTGTCGTCCCCTTCTCCTCTTGCCCCCAATCCCTCCCAGCATCAGAGTCTTTTCCAATGAGTCAACTCTTCGCATGAGGTGGCCAAAGTACTGGAGTTTCAGCTTTAGCATCATTCCTTTCAAAGAAATCCCAGGGCTGAGCTCCTTCAGAATGGACTGGTTGGATCTCCTTGCAGTCCAAGGGACTCTCAAGAGTCTTCTCCAACACCGCAGTTCAAAAGCATCAATTCTTGGCACTCAGCCGTCTTCACAGTCCAACTCTCACATCCATACATGACCACAGGAAAAACCATAATCTTGACTAGACGAACCTTTGTTGGCAAAGTAATGTCTCTGCTTTTGAATATGCTATCTAGGTTGGTCATAACTTTCCTCCCAAGGAGCAAGCGTCTTTTAATTTCATGGCTGCAGTCACCATCTGTAGTGATTTTGGAGCCCAGAAAAATAAAGTCTGACACTGTTTCCACTGTTTCCCCATCTATTTCCCGTGAAGTGATGGGACCAGATGCCATGATCTTCGTTTTTTGAATGTTGAGCTTTAAGCCAACTTTTTCACTCTCCACCTTCACCTTCATCAAGAGGCTTTTTAGTTTCTCTTCACTTTCTGCCATAAAGGTGGTGTCATCTGCATATCTGAGGTTATTGATATTTCTCCCAGCAATCTTGATTCCAGCTTGTGTTTCTTCCAGTCCAGCATTTCTCATGATGTACTCTGCATATAAGTTAAATAAACAGGGTGACAATATACAGCCTTGACGAACTCCTTTTCCTATTTGGAACAAGTCTGTTGTTCCATGTCCAGTTCTAACTGTTACTTCCTGACCTGCATACAAATTTCTCAAGAGGCAGATCAGGTGGTCTGGTATTCCCATCTCTTTCAGAATTTCCCACAGTTTATTGTGATCCACACAGTCAACGGCTTTGGCATAGTCAATAAAGCAGAAACAGATGTTTTTCTGGAACTCTCTTGCTTTTTCCATGATCCAGCGGGTGTTGGGAAT
Organism: Bos mutus; assembly: GCF_027580195.1. Classification (NCBI taxonomy): domain Eukaryota; kingdom Metazoa; phylum Chordata; class Mammalia; order Artiodactyla; family Bovidae; genus Bos; species Bos mutus. The sequence continues at coordinate 67,879,895 of NC_091631.1, read as the reverse complement.
TTGATCTCTGGTTCCTCTGCCTTTTCTAAAACCAGCTTGAACATCAGAAAGTTGATGGTTCACCTATTGCTGAAGCCTGGCTTGGAGAATTTTGAGCATTACTTTACTAGTGTGTGAGATGAGTGCAATTGTGCGGTAGTTTGAGCATTCTTTGGCATTGCCTTTCTTTGGGATTGGAATGAAAACTGACCTTTTCCAGTCCTGTGGCCACTGCTGAGTTTTCCAAATTTGCTGGCATATTGAGTGCAGCACTTTCACAGCATCATCTTTCAGGATTTGGAATAGCTCAACTGGAATTCCATCACCTCCACTATCTTTGTTCGTAGTGATGCTTTCTAAAGCCCACTTGACTTCACATTCCAGGATGTCTGGCACTAGGTGAGTGATCACATCATCGTGATTATCTGGGTCGTGAAGATCTTACAACTTGTATGCCTTTGCTATATTGGCAAATCAGTAATATGTGTAGGAAATTATTGCATTACGAGAGAGCATCCTCTTTTTTGTCCAAAAATTATCAGCTAGAAAAATTCCACAACTTTGAGCATAATTGCCTTTGTAAGGGACAAACATACAGTACAACATTAGGATACCAAAAAAGGAACAACATTGGTCTGGAAATGCTTGTCGTTAATCACAGATGTAGAAGAAAATGAATTACTGTAATTGCAATTATGATAGGAAAAAACAAGTGGCCCTTTAATTTGATGCTCCAGTTATTGGTGAAGCTCAAGAGTTATAAAAAAGGATACTCTTTGAATTGAATACTTATGAGCTTATTAAATTAATCAAGAATGTGCATCATCCATAAAAGTACTCTCAGTAAGAAAGTGAATCTTGAATAGTCGAGTAAGATTAAAAATTGAAGGAAGCCAGAAGGAAATGAAGAGAATGCATTAGATCTTGATACAATAAAATTCTGTTTTGAGATAATGATTTTGATAGGATAGCATTGCATTATTTTCTATTGGTACTGTAGAAGAACCTTTATAAATGCATGCTGTATTACACTTAGTCATGCAGTCATGTCCTACTGTCTGCGATTCCATAAACTGTAGCCTGCCAGGCTCCTCTGTCCATGATGATTCCCCAGGCAAGAATGCTGGAAAGGGATACCATGCCCTCCTCCAGGGGATCTAACCAACCCAGGGATCAATCCAGGTATCCCACGTTGCAAACAGATTATGTACCATCTGAGTCACCAATGAAACTCAAGAATACTGGAGTGGGTAGCCTATCCCTTCTCCAGGTAATCTTCCCAACCCAGGATTTGAACCAGGCTCTCCTGCATTGCAGGCGGAATTTTTACCAGCTAAACCAGAGTCCCTTGGACTGCAAGGAGATCCAACCAGTCCATTCTGAAGGAGATCATCCCTGGTATTTCTTTGGAAGGAATGATGCTAAAGCTGAAACTCCAGTACTTTGGTCACCTCATGTGAAGATTTGACTCATTGGAAAAGACTCTGATGCTGGGAGGGATTGGGGCAGGAGGAGAAGGGGACGACAGAGGATGAGATGGCTGGATGGCATCACTGACTCGATGGAAGTGAGTCTGAGTGCACTCCGGGAGTTGGTGATGGACAGGGAGGCCTGTCGTGCTGCGATTCATGGGGTCGCAAAGAGTCAGACACGACTGAGTGACTGAACTGAACTGAAACCAGGGAAGCCCTAAAAAACACGTATTTTATTGGTTTCAGTTTTAAACTGAACTCCCCAAAGATTCCTGGATATTTAGTATTTATAAGAACTTCTTGATGAAATAGCTACATGTGCAGATCCTTATTCCTAATTTCAGAGATACTTAATTAGTTCCCCTAATGTAGATATAGGAATCTGCATTTCAATGAGCAGACAGGGGGTTCTGATGCAGGTGGCTCATCCACTTAGATTAGAAATTCTGCTAACATAACTAACATGTAATTAGCATTACTGAATACAATGAAAATATAAATTTTGATTATATGAAATATTGAAATAACAAAACATGAGAGATTAAAAAGTACATGTGAAAGGAAAAATAAATAATGTCCTTATTTTCAAAGCAAAGAGTGATCAAAATCATTGAAGGAGATGAATTAAATAGACATACTGATGTTATATGGGCTTCCTTAGAGGCATAGACAGGAGAAGGCAATGGCACCCCACTCTAGTACTCTTGCATGGAAAATCCCATGGACAGAGGAGCCTGGTAGGCTGCAGTCCATGGGGTCCCAAAGAGTCGGACATGACTGAGTGACTTCTCTTTTACTTTTCACTTTCATGCATTGGAGAAGGAAATGGCCACCCACTCCAGTGTTCTTGCCTGGAGAATCCCAGGGATGGGGTGGGGGTGGGGCGGGGCAGTGCCTGGTGGGCTGCCGTCTATGGGGTCACACAGAGTCGGACACGACTGAAGCGACTTAGCAGCAGTAGCAGCAGCAGCAGAGGTGTAAACAGCTTAAAAAAAAAAAAAAATCTTCCTGCAATGCAGGAGATATAGGTTTGATCCCTATGTTGGTAGGATACCTTGAAGAAACCAATGGCAAACCACTCCAATATTCTTGCCAGGAGAACTCCTTGTACAGAGGAGCCTGGTGGACTACAGTCCATGAGGTCACAAAGAGTTTGACATGACTCAGTGACTTTGAGAGAGAAACAGGCATTTTATTTAAAGTTATATTATTTAATGTTTAGTTATTACCAAAATAATCAAAACACTATTTAGTTCTGGAGGAGGCAGAAATGGGTGGTGATAGAGTAACAAAACATTTATTTTATACTTTTTGTAGTTTTTTTTTTTTTTTTCCAAGTGAGTATTACTACTGGAAAAGGTTAGTTTTCATTCCAATCCCAAAGAAAGGCAATGCCAAAGAATGTTCAAACTACTGCACAATTGCACTCATCTCACAAGCTAGTAAAGTAATGCTTGAAATTCTCCAAGCCAGGTTTCAACAATAGAGGAACCAGAGATCAAATTGCCAACATCCACTGGATCATCGAAAAAGCAAGAGAATTCCAGAAAAGCATCTATTTCTGCTTTATTGACTATGCCAAAGCCTTTGAGTGTGTGGACCACAATAAACTGTGGAAAATTCTGAAAGAGATGGGAATCCCAGACCACCTGATATGCCTCTTGAGAAATGTGTATGCAAGTCAGGAAGCAACAATTAGAACTGGACATGGAATAACAGACTGGTTCCAAATAGGAAAAGGAGTACGTCAAGGCTGTATATTGTCACCCTGCTTACTTAACTTATATGTAGAGTACATCATGAGAAATGCGGGGCTGGATGATGCACAAGTGGGAATCAATATTGTCAGCAGAAATATCAATAACCTCAGATATGCAGATGATACCACCCTTATGGCAGAAAGTAAAGAAGAACTAAAGAGCCACTTGATGAAGGTGAAAAAGGAGAGTGAAAAAGTTGGCTTAAAGCTCAACATTCAGAAAATGAAGATCATGGCATCTGGTCCCATCACTTCATGGTGAATAGATAGGGAAACAATAGAAACAATAAGACATTTTACTTTCTTGGGCTCCAAAATCACTGTAGATGTTGACAGCAGTCATGGAATTAAAAAACGTTTACTCCTTGAAAGGAAAGTTATGGCCAACCTAGACAGCATATTAAAAAGCAGAGATATTACTTTGCCAACAAAGGTTCATTCTAGTCAAAATATATGGTTTTTCCAGTATTCATGTTTTTCCAGTATGTATGTGGGAGTTGGACTATAAAGAAAGCTGAATGCCTAAGTATTGATGCTTTTGAACTGTGGTGTTGAAGACTCTCGAGAGTTCCTTGGACTGCAAGGAGATCCAACCCATCCATCCTAAAGGAAATCAGTCCTGAAATATTCATTGGAAGGATTGATGTTAAAGCTGAAACCCCAATACTTTGGCTACCTGATGCGAAGAGCTGACTCATTGGAAAAGACCCTGATGCTGGGAGAGATTGAAGGAGGGAGGAGAAGGGGATGACAGAGGATGAGATGGCTGGATGGCCTCACCAACTCAATGGACATGCGTCTGAGTAAACTCTGGGAGTTGGTGATGGACAGGGAGGCCCGGCATGCTGCTGTCCATGTGGTTGCAAATAGTAAGACACAACTGAGGAACTGAATTAAAAACTGAAATAGGAAGTACTTGCAATCAATTGCCATATCCAACCTTTGCCACTCAATGAGCTTGAATTACAGCAGTATGTTCATTCTTCCAGGTATTCCCCTCTCTTCTTCCAGTGAGGTTAGAAAGACTGGTGAGGATAACATTGCTTTGAGGAGTTCCTTGAGAACTTGCTTTACTCAGGACATCTATACCTGGATGCTCCAATAAATATTTTGTGTTGTTTGTACTTATTGCTTGTATAATTGTTTTAGAACCTTATGCTTTACTTGGCATAGCTTCCTTTTAAAGCACACATTCAAATGAAATTTATAATTGTCTCATTCCTAAGAATAAATTTAATTCTGATATCTAAAAAAAACTCCATGACATTTGTAAAATACATAACTATATCAGCTCTATATGACTGTCTATATGACTAGAATTTGCAGGTGGAGTTTCAAAAAGTCTAGAATGTTTTGTGGCCCCTGTTTGAAACAAATGCACTTTGTTATATATAATTTAGATTAACTTATGGCTTCATTTTAGGTCTATCTCTTATTTTTCTACCTTTACTTTCCCCTACTTTGCATGTGTTTGTTGCTGTTGAAGGGGAAAATAGTGTTTATTTTCGCTTTGCATCTTTTTGAGCACGTATTGTCTCTGCCCCTTCTAAATTATAGGATTGTGGAAAATATACATGATTTATTGATGTAAACATTGATCTCTTCATCTTTACAAATGAATTGTTATCAGTATCCAGCTCATACGTTTTTTGAGAAGACTAAATGAAGTAATGTCAGTATAGCAAATAACATATGGCCTGGCATGTAGCAATTATTAACCATTATTGCTATGCTAACATTCCTTAAACCTTTTCTAGATAAGAAATCAATCTGCTTATTTATGTATATGTGTCTATATACATATTTATGCATATTTTACATGCATAATATTCATATATATGCATATAATCATATTAATGTATACTATTTGAATCACAGACATATTGACCATGGCATGTAAATAGTCTCTTTACATCTTTATTTTCTACTTTATTATAAATTCAACCTACCTGGTTTTAAGAGACAACCCAATACCTTGGCATCCAGCAGAGAACATACATTTGGAATAATGCTTCCAGCTTGCTATAAATGCCTGTCTATGAATACAACCTGATGCAACTATAAAAAGTGCTTTGTAGAGAAATATAGGAAAAAGAACAAGTAATGGAAAATATAAGTATATTCTAATAAATTTCTAAGAAAAAGGAAATGTGTGCATAAAATACTATTAAACTGAAGGCTGGTACATGATATGTCAAAATGTATTCCAAGTTCTCATCTGAGGTCCAAATAGCACTCTATTCTTACAAATTCCTTTTACATGAAGTGTCTCCTTTCCCACACAGTTCAGTGAAACCACTTTTCTTTTGTGGAAATAAAACATACTGTCTTGGAAAGCACATTCATATTATCATTTATTTTGACTAGTTGCTATTCAAATGAAAGTCTCCACAAAGTACACTCCCCTTCCTGTCTTATCATGTTCTTTTACATTTTATTTTTCTTCCTTGCTGCTTTATTTTCCTTCCCCTCTTCTAAGCTTCATGCATTTTCTAAATCTCACTAGGGGAATATATGTGTTCACAGCTGTGTCTTTTAAACTATGCTCTAATTTTTTTTTTTTCTTCATAACTACTTCTTTAGTCTTTGGAGAAAAAAGTAAATAGCCAAAAGTAAGAGAGGCCAAGTTTATTTCCAATGTTATTTACAGTCCTGAAATATTTTCAGTTTATGAATTACAGACTTTGATAAAAATTTATGCTTTCTTTATTAGAAAGAAATGGAATAAGAAAATGACTTCATTTGCAAGTATATGTTCAACAATCAGAGTCTCAGATAATCAGGTTGCTTCAGATTTCATGCTTATCTGTTTACCACATACCCCATAGAAGTTATTGCACTCTGTGTGATAGAGAAAGGGAATCCATTAGCCAGCAAAGAGACAGGGTGATTAGAGCGCATCAGCTGAATGATATCCATCATGTATCTCTAATTTCTACAGTCTCCTTCCTAATGCCATCAAGTCAATGGTAAAATTCCTTGATGCTAATTTATATTGTCTAGCCCTGAAATGTTTTGAGAGAAATCTGGCACCAAAGAACTGCTTGCAGACAAATAGCCAAGAGATCAAATGTGTGTGTGTGTGTTGTTGTTTTGTTTTGTTTTTTCCTTTGATGCTGTTTGTTGGCAACTATGGTTTAAAACTCTAAGCAAGTGAAAAAAACATCATTCTGAAATTGTTCTTGAAGGTATTTTCCTCTGAGAGCAGATGAAAATGACTTATCTTAAAATTAAGAAAGAGGCATAATTATGAACACTGGCAGGAGAGAATTGGATTCTTCTTACATTGGGTATTTATATTTCTCCATATATTTCCAGATATAGAACTCCAATTCTGAATAAAATTGTGCGTTGTTTAATGATTTGTTTCATAGTCAATGAAAATATAATTTCTGTAACAATGTAAGGAAATGATACCTAAACAAGACATTTATGTAGTCTCTTTGTCACGTGAATTTATTTTCATTTAACATATACTCTACAGCTACTGCTGCAAAATACTTAAATAACTTATTCAAATAAGGGACTTAGTTAAATTTCAAAAACTTACTTTAATATTTAGTCTTTAATTCAACCTCCACTGATATCCCAGAATGAAACTCACATATTAACTTTGATATAAAGAGTTTTAAAAGTAAAATAATATGTGCAACAATAATATTTCACCTGTTCCAAAATCAGTTATCTAAGGACCAAACCTATTTTGGAGCTATATTTTGATAGGTGTGAAAAGAGTGAAGACATACTGACAGCTCTTTATTTTACCTTAATAGTAAAATATTATAGCAGGAGACAAAAACTAAAGCTTTATTGAAGAATATTATCTAACTCTGTATATTTCAATCAATTATAATGTGATTATTACTATGTGACAGAGTGACATGACATAAAGTTTTTAAAAAATATTTATTATTTTCATTGCATTTTTTAAAGCCACTACTGATTATAAAGCATACAAAAACAAAGATTTTTGTCTAACATATTCTCCCTGGGTCTTCAATATCTAGCAACAGATATATGTCTTTTTTTACCTGATAAAACATAGGAAGACTAGATAGATGTTTCTTTGGGGCATACTTACACTAAAATATTATCTGGAGTTTATCTCAAAATTAAATTTAACTTGCTTTTTGTATTCTATTTCCAAAATTGTTTCTATGAGCTGAGTAAATAGATAAATATCTTTAGCAAATAAAATTTAATAAAAACTTTCTAAAGTTCAGGAAGATTGTATTAAAGAAAGATGAATGAACATATAGTTCATTCTCATAAAACTTCCAGTTATTGCAATTATATATATGAAATGATTTGTGCCTAACAAATAAGCATTATGCTCTAAAGTCCAAATGAACACATTTCTCCAAAGGCACACATGTAAGGTTTCCAGACTATTCTCTAAAATAAATTTCCACAATGTTACTAAGCGATTGGGTTGATTTTTGCGTTTAAAAGTGCTATGAATAAGAAGAAGAGGAACTGAGTGTCAAGAGGGGAAAGACACATCACTATTTCCCACTTGTTTTTTGTGTTTAGCTTCTTCCTGTTAATTGAATATCTGAATTTAAATCTTTTTGTTAATTCGGTGACTCTCATTTGTAATGAATGGTTTCTTTGTGTATTGGGAAATTTTTAACAAAGGCATTTCTTTCAGTTAAGTTCAGTCCAGTTTAGTCTCTGAGTCGTGTCCAACTCTTTGCGACCCTATGAACTGCAGCAGGCCAGGTCTCCCTGTCCATCACCAACTCCTGGAGTCCGCCCAAAGCCATGTTCATTGTGTCGGATATGCTAACCAACCATTTCATCTTCTGTCGTCCCCTTCTCCTCTGGCCCTCAATTTTTCCCAGCTTCAGGGTCTTTTCAAATGAGTCACCTCTCAACATCAGGTGGCCAAAGTATTGGAGTTTCAGCTTCAACATCAGTCCTTCCAATGAACACCCAGGACTGATCTCCTTCAGAATGGACTGGTTGGATCTCCTTGCAGTCCAAGGACTCTCAAGAGTCTTCTCCAACACCACAGTTCAAAAGCATCAATTCTTGGCGCTCAGCTTTCTTCACAGTCCAACTCTCACATCCATACATGACTACTGGAAAAACCATAGTCTTGACAGGACTGACCTTTGTTGACAAAGTAATGTCTCTGCTTTTCAATATGCTATCTAGGTTGGTCATGATTTTCCTTCTAAGGAGTAAGTGTCTTTAAATATCATGGCTGCAATCACCATCTGCAGTGATTTTGGAGCCCAGAAAAATAAAGTCTGACACTGTTTCCCCTTCTATTTCCCATGAAGTAATGGGCCCTGATGCCATGATCTTAGTTTTCTGAATGTTGAGCTTTAACCCAACTTTTTCACTCTCCTCTTCCACTTTCATCAAAAGTTTTTTAGCTCCTCTTCACTTTCTGCCATAAGGGTGGTGTCATCTGCATATCTGAGGTTATTGATATTTCCGCTGGCAATCTTGATTCCAACTTGGCTTCCTCCAAGCCCAGCGTTTCTCATGATGTACTCTGTATATAAGTTAAATAAGCAAAGTGACAAAATACAACCTTGATGTACTCCTTTTCCTTTTTGGAATCAGTCTGTTGTTCCATATCCAGTTCTAACTGTTGCTTCCTGACCTGTATTCAGGTTTCACAAGAGGCATGTCAGGTGGTCTGGTATTCCCATCTCTTTCAGAATTTCCCACAGTTTATTGTAATTCACACAGTCAAAGAATACGTAAAAGAAAAAAAAAAGACTATTTATGTTTTATTTACATATTTTTACTTCTCATTTAAAATAATTTCACATTTACAAAAATGTAGCAAGTGTTGACAAACCTATATGCAGGTCAGGAAGCAACAGTTAGAACTGGACATGGAACAACAGACTGGTTCCAAGTAGGAAAAGAAGTACATCAAGGCTGTGTATTGTCATCCTGCTTATTTAACTTATATGCAGAGTACATCATGAGAAACGCTGGACTAGGAGAAACAAGCTGGAATCAACATTGCTGGCAGAAATATCAATAACCTCAAATATGCAGATGACATCACCCTTATGGCAGAAAGTGAAGAAAACTAAAAAGCCTCTTGATGAAAGTGAAAGAGGAGAGTGAAAAAGTTGGCTTAAAGCTCAACATTCAGAAAACGAAGATCATGGCATCTGGTCCCATCACTTCATGGGAAATAGATGGGGAAATGGTGGAAACAGTGTCAGACTTTATTTTTTTGAGCTCCAAAATCACTGCAGATGGTGACTGCAGCCATGAAATTAAAAGATGCTTACGCCTTGGAAGGAAAGTTATGACCAACCTATATAGCATATTCAAAAGCAGAGACATTACTTTGCCAACAAAGGTCCATCTAGTCAAGGCTATGTTTTTTCCAGTAGTCATGTATGGATGTGAGAGTTGGACTGTGAAGACGGCTGATTGCCGAAGAATTGATGCTTTTGAACTGTGGTGTTGGAGAAGACTCTTGAGAGTCCCTTGGATGGCTAGGAGATCCAACCAGTCCATTTTGAAGGAGATCAGTCCTGGGTGTTCTTTGGAAGGACTGAAGCTAAAGTTGAAACTCCAGTACTTTGGCCACCTCATGTGAAGAGTTGACTCATTGGAAAAGACTCTGATGCTAGGAGGGATTGGGGGCAGGAGGAGAAGGGGACAACAGAGGATGAGATGGCTGGATGACATCACCGACTCAATGGATATGAGTTTGAGCAAACTCCAGGAGACAGTGAAGGACAGGGAAGCCTCGTATTGAGGTTATGGCATTGAACCCAACATATATAATATAGTGTGAAGTTTTCACATGAAGACTTTGGCTAATGCAGTTGGTATAAAGGGGTCAAATTTAAATACATTTTGAAGGTAGAACCGACAAGTTTTATTGATAGATTATCTTTGGAGGAATTTGTACCAAAAGAGAATCATAGAATTCCATCTTAGGTCTTCTGCCTAGCTCCCCAAGGAAACAAGTTGCCATTTCTGGAATAGAGAAGATTGTAGGAGAATCACTTTTGTGTACAATATCATGCTTGTGCAAGCTTTGTGCAAGGTAAAACACTTAGATATCCAAATGAAGCCGTCTTCAATTAATAGATGAATTTCAAGGAAAAAGTCAGGTCTGGAGGCATAAATTTTGGAACTATCAAAGTATTGCTATTTAAAGCCAAGAGCCAGAATGAGAGCATATTGCCTTTTAAATTCTCACCCAATTCATCACTTCTTATATTAGACTTTCTCTATGCCAAATTGTGTTAGATGCTCCACCTATTTTTTTTTTTTTTTTTTTTAAGGACAGCATATTGCAATGCCATAGCATTCTTATGTGCCAAATGTTGTGTGTGGTAAGAATTTACATCATGTTACTGTATTTGGTGTGAGCTTTATTTCTGTATTGCCTTTCACAGAATAAGGCATGCAAATATGTATAAAATTAATGAATGAAGGAATTTTGAAGTAATTTAAAAGATGTGAGATAAAAAGTTGATTCTAAGAAATAAGTGTGTAATTAGTGTAATGAAATTATGAAAATCTCATCACTGAAAGTAACCACTGTATGTGTATACCTGTGTGCTCAGCTATGTCCAACTCTTTGTGACCCATAGACTGTAGCCTGACAGACTCCTCTGTCCATATAGTTTTCCAGGCAAGAATACTTTAGTGGACTGCCATTTCCTTCTCCAAGGGATCTTCCCAACCCAAGGGTCAGTCTTGTGTCTCGTGTCTCCTGCATCAGCAGGCAGGTTCTTTACCAGTTGAGCCACTGAGGAAGCCCAAAAGTATCCAAGTAACATGTAAAATAGTCAATTTCTGTCAAGAACCTGGTAAATGGCAATCTTGTGCATGATGGACAGTAGCTCTGAGAAATCTAGCAACTCTAAAATCTTAACTTCTATGAATCAAATGGATTTATTAATGACACAAGGAAATAAGTGAATAACGCAAATGTAGGAAGAACCACTAAAATAAAAGATAGTGATGTTAAGGTATCATCTTCTTGTCTAGCTGTCTTTCTATGAAAAGGCATCAATAAAATGTTACTACTTTGGCAATTTCATCAAATTCCAAGTCCCATCACTCAGCCAGATCCTTGAGGATTTAAAGATGCTTATTTATGCATAGAGAGTTCACAAAAGACTTGATATTGTATTAATTTACAATGAAAAATAGAACTGTCATGGGTATAAGATAGGGAAATAAGTCTGAACAGTTTTCTCTGTAGGAAAGCCAAATGGAGAATGAATTTAGCAAAAAATGATATCTTGTTGAGCAGGAACAAGAAAGTATCACAAGAGGAAATAAAGTTTATCATTTGAATGTTTCAGTGCTTGTTAAGGCTTGGATGTTCTAATGCCAGTCTTCTCAAAAAGATGAATTTCCTCTCAACACTCTTTCCTATAGGGGTGTTAAGAACGTTGCCTCTGTGGCTGTTATTTTCTATGTTCCATTTCTTCCTGATGCTATTCTGATTAACTTGTTTTTTTATAAATACATAATGACTTCATTTTAACCTTGCTCTTCTTATGAAACATGCCCTTTGCTCAAATAGTATTTTTTATGAAATATAGTTAGTGTACAATATTGTGCTAGTGTTAAGTGCACAAAAAATGATGCAGAGAAAGAGAGAAAAAGTATAAATATATATCTGTCTCTTCTTGATATATGATAAGCTGACTTTAGAGTCTAGTTTTTCAGGGAAAAATGAGTTAAAGCAGCTGGCCGGCTGTACATTAATTTTTTCTGCCAAGAAGACACTCCTAGAGGCAAAAAAAGAAGACAAGGAAGCATGCTTAATTTCCTTTTCTGCTGGACCTCTTTACAGAAAGGAGGGAGAGACTTCACCTCTGAAATGATCTCAGCATCAGTCCTGGTTAAGGATGTTCTATAACAAATAGAGATTAGGATCTTCAAGGCATGACTGGAGAATATTACCAAAACAACACAGCTACCTAGAATTAAAAATGAAGATGTTTTATAAATTAAATACTTCTCATTATGTAAAAATATCTGCAAACTTAACTCTAACTCCTCATCTGTCTGAGACAGAGGTGCATGCTGTACACAGCAACAAGAACAACACATACAAGACTTGAAAGAATAAATATTGCTAGAACACTGTGGTTATTAATAAAACATAAAATACTTTCTATGTCACCTTTCTATATCATATTACCTAGTGAAACTGTTCAGGTTTATTGGAACTTCTTTAGTCATAGGATTAGTTAGTCATAGGATTAGTCATAGGATGTGTTAGTCATAGTGTTAGTCATAGGATTAGTGGTGCCATTCATATATATATATATATATATATATATATATATATATATATATATATATAATTCAGATATATATATATAATACACACACAATTCTGTACAGTTATAACTCTTAAAGATACTACATAGTGGCAATAATGATCTCCCTTTTCTTTCCTCTATGTATTAAAGATGAAGGAGTAAGATTTATCTTATATCACCTTATCTAACTTGTTTTAGGCTTAGGTTGTCAAATCAGCCTTGGAGCCTCCCTCAGTGTCACAGTTTTCTGAGCTTATAATTTATGGTATCCTTGAAACTGCTTAGTAAATCTTGTTAGTGGGTAAGGTCTCTGAATTGTGTATGGCTGATTTGACAACCTAAGCCCACAAGTTAGATAAGATGATAGAAGAGAAATCTTATTCCTTCATCTTTAATACATAGAGGAAAGAAAGGGGAGATCATTATAGCCACTATGTAATATCTCTAATAGTTATAACTGTACAGAGTTATGTGTGTGTGTGTGTATATATATATATATATATATATATAGTGATGTAGTGAAGTCGCTCAGTAGTGTCCGACTCTTTGCGACTCCATGGACTGTAGCCTAACAGGCTCCTTTCTCTATGGGATTTTCCAGGCAATAGTCCTGGAGTGGATTGCCATTTCCTTCTCCAGGGGATCTTCCCAACCCAGGGATCAAACCTGGATCTCCCGCATTGTACACAGACGCTTTACCATCTGAGCCACCAGGGAAGTCTATATATATGACATATATACATATATGTCATGTATATATATGACACCACTAATCGTGTGATGAACACAAAGAAGTTCAAGTAAATCTGAATGGTTTCACTAAGTAATATGATATAGAAAGGTGACATAGAAAGTATTTTATGTTTTTATTAATAACCACAGTGTTCTAGCAATATTCATTCTTGAAGCCTTGTATGTCTTGAATCAGATTGATTATATTCTTTGCAGCCAAAGATGGAGAAGCTCTGTACAGTCAGCAAAAACAAGACCAGGAGCTGACTGTGGCTCAGACCATGAACTCCTTATTGCCAAATTCAGACTTAAATTGAAGAAAGTAGGGAAAACCACTAGACATTCAGGAATGACTTAAATCAAATCCCTTATGATTATAGAGTGGAAGTGAGAAATAGATTTAAGGGCCTAGATCTAATAGATAGAGTGCCTGATGAACTATGGACGGACGTTCGTGAAATTGTACAGGAGACAGGGATCAAGACCATTCCCATGGAAAAGAAATGCAAAAAAGCAAAATGTCTGTCTGGGGAGGCCTTACAAATAGCTGTGAAAAGAAGATAAGCAAAAAGCAAAGGAGAAAAGGAAAGATATAAGCATCTGAATGCAGAGTTCCAAAGAATAGCAAGAAGAGATAAGAAAGCCTTCTTCAGCAATCAATGCAAAGAAGTAGAGGAAAACAACAGAATGGGAAAGACTAGGGATCTCTTCAAGATAATGAGAGATACCAAGGGAACATTTCATGCAAAGATGGGCTCGATGGACCTAACAGAAGAAGAAGATATTAAGAAGAGATGGCAAGAATACACAGAACTGTACAAAAAAGATCTTCATGACCCAGATAATCACCATGGTGTGATCACTCACCTAGTGCCAGACATCCTGGAATGTGAAGTCAAGTGGACCTTAGAAAGCATCACTATGAACAAAGCTAGTGGAGGTGATGGAATTCCAGGTGAGCTATTTCAAATCCTGAAAGATGATGCTGTGAAAGTGCTGCACTCAATATGCCAGCAAATTTGGAAAACTCAACAGTGGCCACAGGACTGGAAAAGGTCAGTTTTCATTCCAATCCCAAAGAAAGGCAATGCCAAAGAATGCTCAAACTACCCCACAATTGCACTCATCTCACACGCTAGTAAAGTAATGCTCAAAATTCTCCAAGACAGGCTTCAGCAATATGTGAACCGTGAACTTCCAGATGTTCAAGCTAGTTTTAGAAAAGGCAGAGGAACCAGAGATCAAATTGCCAACATCCGCTGGATCATGGAAAAAGCAAGAGAGTTCCAGAAAAACATCTATTTCTGCTTTATTGACTATGCCAAAGCCTTTGACTGTGTGGATCACAATAAACTGTGGAAAATTCTGAAAGAGATGGGAATACCAGACCACCTGATCTGCCTCTTGAGAAATGTGTATGCAAGTCAAGAACTGGACATGGAACAACAGACTTGTTCCAAATAGGAAAAGGAGTTTGTCAAGGCTGTATATTGTCACCCTGTTTATTTAACTTATATGCAGAATACATCATGAGAAATGCTGGACTGGAAGAAGCACAAGCTGGAATCATGATTGCCGGGAGAAATATCAATAACCTCAGATATGCAGATGACACCACCCCAATAGCAGAAAGTGAAGAGGAACTCAAAAGCCTCTTGATGAAAGTGAAAGTGGAGAGTGAAAAAGTTGGCTTAAAGCTCGACATTCAGGAAACGAAGATCATGGCATCTGGTCTCATCACTTCATGGGAAATAGATGGGGAAACAGTGGAAACAGTGTCAGACTTTATTTTTCTGGGCTCCAAAATCACTGCAGATTGTGACTGCAGCCATGAAATCAAAAGACGCTTACTCCTTGGAAGGAAAGTTATGACCAACCTAGATAGCATAGACATAGTAATGTCTCTTCAAAAGCAGAGACATTACTTTGCCAACAAAGGTTCCTCTAGTCAAGGCTATGGTTTTTCCTGTGGTCGTGTATGGATGTGAGAGTTGGACTGTGAAGAACGCTGAGCGCAGAAGAATTGATGCTTTTGAACTGTGGTGTTGGAGAAGACTCTTGAGAGTCCCTTGGACTGCAGGAAGATCCAACCAGTCCATTCTGAAGGAGTTCAGCCCTGGGATTTCTTTGGAAGGAATGATGCTAAAGTCGAAACTCCAGTACTTTGGCCACCTCATGCGAAGAGTTGACTCATTGAAAAGACTCTGATGCTGGGAGGGATTGTGGGCAAGAGGAGAAGGGGACGACAGAGGATGAGATTACTGGATGCCATCACTGACTTGATGGACGTGAGTCTGAATGAACTCCGGGAGTTTTTTGGACAGTGAGGCCTGGTGTGCTGCGATTCATGGGGTCGCAAAGAGTCGGACATGACTGAGCGACTGATCTGATCTGATGTCTTGAGTGCCAGATCAATAATATTTGTAAGAATATGGTCTTATTTACCTATAAGGAGATGTATTGTAGAACTACATAGCATTTAAACTTGATATAATACAAAGCTCATCCATCCTCCTTAATTTACAGCTCAGAAGTCAATACCTTTGCAATTTAGTTACATTGTCCAGTATAACACAACCATTAGCGCTAGGGATAGATCTATATCCTAGATTTCTGACTTTTACTATTATTTCCACTATGCTGTGTGCTCAGCCATGTCTCTTTGCCACCCTATGGACCATAAACCACCAGACACTTCTGTCCATGGAATTTTTCCAGGCAAGAATACTGAAGTGGGTTACCATTCCCTATTCCAAAAGATCTTCCCGATGCAGGGATCGAGACCATGTCTCATGCATTGGCAGGCAGAGTCCTTCAAAGCATAAAGCTCTGAATTCACGTTTGTCAACATGGTGTTGGAGAAGACTCTTGAGAGTCTCTTGGACTGCAAGGAGATCCAACACAGTCCATTCTAAAGGACATCAGCCCTGGGTGTTCATTGGAAGTAATGATGCTAAAGCCGAAACTCCAGTACCTTGGCCACCTCATTCGAAGAGTTGACTCATTGGAAAAGACTCTGATGCTGGGAGGGATTGGGGGCAGGAGGAAGAGGGGATGACAGAGGATGAGATGTCTGGATGGCATCACCTACTCCGTGGACATGAGTTTGAAAGCACCCCGGGAGTTGGTGATAGACAGGGAGGCCTGGCATGCTGTGATTCATGGGGTCGCAAAGAGTCAGACACAACTGAGCGACTGAACTGAACTGAACCTCATAATTATGAAGGGTGGGTCTATGAGGAAATTGTAAAATATGTAAAGGATTTTTATGATGTTTTGCTTTCATTTCCTTTCTTTTTTCTTATTTTCTCTTTGAGAAACAATGTTTGCTGACTCTCTCACCCCTCTAGACATGTTACTGTGTGATTTGTATCTAGAAACCAAAATACATTTTGTCAGTTTTCTATGTCTAAGCAATTTTCTTGAACAGTATAATTAATTTGTAAGAACACATCAGCCAACTGTAAAGTTTGCAATTTCAAATTGCAATTTGAAAACTTGTTAAAATACAAGATTTACCATAAAAGTAAAAATGATAACAATAGCAACCAAAGCAATTGAAATCTAACATGTAATAAATTACAGCTAAGTTATTAGGAAAATTATAATTAATGATGTGTCAAGAACTTTCAATATGAGATCATTCTGCAATGTGTTCATAAGTTGAACATAAAATGATTAATTCTGGTAAGTATAGTTGTTTTTAAGAAGAAAACATAGACATTTTCTATGGATGTACAAAATAGAAATTATCTCCAAAAAGTGGTTTATTTCTTTACTAGCAATAAGGTTCTTTCTTCAATATATATAGTATACTGTTATATATTCAATAGGTCTAGATATTTTAATGAGTTAAATTTTAACCTAATTTTAATTCTCTCAATTAGCTATTCATTTCTATATTCAATTTTAAGCCTAATATCATATAAAGTTATATTTGAGCCAAGTCATATAGTGTCAGCTGGTGTATATGTAACAAGCCTAGCTCATTTAAAATATTAATAAACTTTATACATACATATATATGTGTGTGTGTATATGTGTATGTGTCTGACATGGGGCAAATGATATAGAAAATAAGTCCTAACATACTAATATGAAAACAAAAGACTCCCCTAAAAATGTGCAAAAGACTCAAAAGTCACCTCACAAAAGAAGATATAGGAATAACCAACACATTAAAAAAATTATCAGTGTCACTGGTATCAGGAAAATAAACACTGAAACTACATTTTGATACCATGTGAAACCAACTATAAGAAATAAATAATAAGAAAGACTGACATCACTAAATAACAGTAAGAATGTAGACCATATATTACTGGTGGGAACATAAGTGATATAATTCCACTTATGTAAAGTTTAAGAACAGGAAACATTATCCTCTGAACTAGAAATTAGAAGAGTTGCAGTCATTTCAGAGAGTGAAGGTGATAATTTGGTTGGATAGTATATTGGAGACTTTTTTGAATAAGGGAAGTGATTATAACAAATGTGATCCAAGTGTGGTTTACATGAATGAATGCATTTAGCAAGACTCACTGAATTTTTTGCTTAAAATCTATGCACTTAATATAAATTATACTTCACACTTATGAATACTTGTTCACCTTATATCTTCCAAACTAAACTGCATTTTCATGAAGACCAGACTTATACCCCATTGCCTAGTATAACACCTTAGGCTAGTGGACAAATGTTTATTGAATCAATGGATGAGTTTGATGGACTAATCTTGATGAATAAAGACAGTAAGAGGTTGATTATGATGTGGTTTTGGTTTGAAAAAAAAATTGATGGATATCAGGATTAATCAAATACATTTGATTTGAGAAATAGTAGAGGAAAATTTTGGAGAAGGCAATGGCAACCCAATCCAGTACTCTTGCCTGGAAAATCCAATGGACGGAGGAGCCTGGTAGGCTGCAGTCCATGGGGTCGCTAAGAGTGGGGCACGACTGAGCGACTTCACTTTCACTTTTCACTTTCATGCATTGGAGAAGGAAATGGCAACCCACTCCAGTATTCTTTCCTGGAGAATCCCAGGGACAGAGGAGCCTAGTGGGTTGCCATCTATGGGGTCTCACAGAGTCGGACACAGCTGAAGCAACTTAGCAGCAGTAGCAAGGAAAATTTTAATCTTCAAAATTATTTTGAAGACAGAAATTTAACTTTTAATATGCTGAATTTAGATAAATGTATAACATAAAATATCACACAGAATAAGTATCTTAATTTCTATTATTTATTCCATAATAATCCAGAAAACAAGTAAATATTTCAATCCAGCTCGAGTATTCAGAGTTGCATTCTTTTAGCACAAAGGCATTTACTGAGAATAAACATGGAAGTATCTGCCAAACATTGGGCAAAAGTCTAACATCATTATTCTTACCCAGTGCAGTTTTAACAAAGAATTATTAAATATATAGACAAATAAGGATGTGAGAGTTGGACAATAAAAAAGGCTGAGAGCCAAAGAATTAATGCCTTTGAACTGTGGTGCTAAAAAAGACTCTTGAGAGTCCCTTGGATGATAAGGAGATCAAGCAGTCAATCCTAAAGCAAATCAATCCTGAATATCCATTGGAAGGACTGTTGCTTAAACTGAAGTTTCAATACTTTCACCACCTGATGCAAAGAAGGGACTCATTGGAAAAGACCATGATGCTGGGAAAGATTGTAGGCAGGAGGAGAAGCAGACAACAGAGGATGAGCTGGTTGGATGACATCACCAACTTAATGGATATTAGTTTGAGCAAACTCCAGGAGATGGTTAAGGACAGGCAAGCCTGGTGTGTTGTACTCCATGTGGTCACAAAGAGTCAGACATAACTGAGTGACTGAATAATATTTGGACAAATGAGTCTAGAAGATGATCAAATTGAAAATCAGTTATTGATTGAGAAGAGTTAAGAGTTCTCTTTTTTTATCTTTTTTAATTTTAAGTTTGTTATTTTAATTGAAGGATAATTGCTTTACAAGATTGTGTTGATTTCTGCCAAACATCAACATGAATCGGTCATAGAGTTCTCTTTTAAAATAAAAAATTAAAAAAAATAAAGATAAAAAAGAACGCACAAAATTCGCAATAAGTAAAGTAATTCTTCTCATTAAAATTAACTCACACTACTAAACATTCACTAAACTTTCAGATTACTTATTGGAATAAGTAAATAATAAATAATAAGATTACTTAGTGCTCAATAATTTACAATAATGGTACTATATGTTGTGTGTACTGTGCTTAGTTGCTTGGTTGGTCCTATTCTTTGCAACCTCATGGACTGTAGGCCATCAGGCCCCTCTGTCCATGGGGATTCTCCAGGCAAGAATATTGGAGTGGGTTGCCAAATGATACATAACTCATGCCTCTAGCATTGGGGTTAACTCCATTATTCAATCCACCAGAATTATGGATAGATATAAAAAAAAATGAGAAAGTCTCTTTCAAGGCTTTTGGAAAATAGAAACAAAGCAAAACTATTCTCTTTATGGATAAGAACAAAATAACACATTTCCCAAGTTGGTGATGACAACCAATTTATTACTCTAAAGTAAATTAATCTTATTACAAGGTTAACCCACAGAAAATGTAAGAAAGGAGTACTAAATAAAATATGGCTTTCTGATGCTTCTGCTTACACACAGAATCAACCAATCTGTGAGTATGTCTTACCTGTGGAATTATAATTGGAGGTAGAAATTCTCCTTATTGGTTAACAAGCATGTCAGAGTTTCTGCCAGAAATGTCCTAACTGATCCAGTTAACATAATTCTCATCTTACTAAAAGGAAAATAGATATTCACTCTTTAATGACAATGAAATAATGCTACTATGGGAAAAACCAAGTACAAGTGTTTTTATTTACCTTCAATCTTGTTGAGATAACCCCTCCCAAGTTGTCAGGGTTCAGTTAGCTTCCTTAAAGACCTGTCCCACAAAAAAACACCTAATCATGGGACAAAGACAATCTTGCATTGAACGACTGAATGTATGCCCATTACACCATACCTTCCAGCTGATTTTCTGAAATTTGACTTTAACTGCTTGTTTACATCTTTCCCCAGAACTAACAGTTAAAACCCAATTTTGATTTAATATCCCAGCTAAAGTCAGTCACATCAGAAGTGTAAAGGCCCTGACTGTTAATTTTCACAGATACTTATCCTCATAGTACTCTGTACAACTCCCAGATGTGACCACATCAATGCCATTTTTGCCCATAACAAACATTTCCTCTTTGTCATCAGCCATATTTCTCATAAAAAATCTCTATATCTGTATACATTTTTACAAAGTTCCTTTAATAGTCTTGCTTTAATTGAAACACATCTGTCCCCTTAAAATACTATGTGCTCTATATCCCTCACGATCACAGGCTATTTCAATTATTGCCTCTTCATGCGGGCTAAGTCACTTCAGTTCTTTCAGTCTTTGCGACCTATGGACTGTGGTATGTCAGGCTTCTCTGTTCATGGGATCCTCCAGGCAAGAATATTGCAGGGGGTTGCCATGCCCTCCCCTGAGTCAGGGATCGAATCCCAGTCTCCTGTGTCTCCTGCATTGCAGGTGGACTCTTTACTCCGGAGCCACTGGGGAGCCTCTTCATATCCCCATGTATTTTGTGTCCTAGATTTGAAGATATTATTCTTCCTGCAATTATATTGCTTTTTTCCAAAATATTTTTCTTTACTCTTTCAAAACCCTAAGACACTTTAAGCACACACTGTCAAATTAAATACAGTTGCATTTTCTAGGAGTCATCTTTTCTGCAAACAAACGTGTGTGATTCTCAGAATTTCTGTAATAATTTGCTAGCCCATATTAGTAAATGTTATATCATTTGCATGTGTGTATGCATGCTAAGTCGCTTCAGTCCTGACTAACTCTTTGGGGCCCCAGTGGACTGTAGCCCACCAGACTCCTCTCTTCATAGAATCTTCCAAGATAGAATACTGGAGTGGGTTTCCATGTCCACCTCCAGGGGACCTTCCCAACCCATGAATCAAACCTGCATCTTCTGAGGTTCCTGACTTGCAGGTGCATCCTTTACTGCTGAGCCACTGGGGAAGCACTGTTATGTCATATAGTGAGAACTACAAATGACATCTGGAGAAGGCAATGGCACCCCACTCCAGGACTCTTGCCTGGAAAATCCCATGGACAGGGGAGCCTGGTAGGCTGCAGTCCATGGGGTCACTAAGAGTCGGATACTACTGAGTGACTTCACTTTCACTTTTCACTTTCATGCATTGGAAAAGGAAACGGCAACCCACTCCAGTGTCCTTGCCTGGAGAATCCCAGGGACAGCAGAGCCTGGTGGGCTGCTGTCTATAGGGTCACACAGAGTCGGACACGACTAAAGTGACTTAGCAGCAGCAGTAGCAGTAGCATAAATGACATCTACATATATATTTAAATATAAAATACTGCAGGACACAACTAGTAATAACTGGAAAAGTATCATAGATACTTCAAATACTAGCTTTAAAGATGACCTTGAAGATCATTTATTTTAAACATCTAGTGAATAATAATAATTCATACACTTGAACACATTTAAGACCAGTATATTTGCATATTTTAAAACATATATAAATGTTCTTTTTTCAAATACAATTTAAACAAAGTTAAATGTGTTTATTTAGCTCACAATTTTAACATTTAATGTCCCTTGAAAAATACCACAATGTCGATACTTTAGGAAGGGATTTTCAAAATTATTTGACTAGGGAATTCTTAATTTTCAGAGAAAATTTCCATGGGACTGTTGGATATTTATTAACAGATGCTTATCTAGTCTTACCCCTTCATAAAAAATGTGCATGATGAAGACTAGAAGATGAGGTTCTTTGAGGAACTATTCAGTTCAGTTCAGTTCAGTTGCTCAGTCACATCTGACTCTTTGCTACCCCATGAACCACAGTATGCCAGGCCTCCCTGTCCATCACCAACTCCTGGAGTCCACTCAAATAGATGTCCATTGAGTCGGTGATGCCATCCAACCATCTCATCCTCTGTCGTCCCTTTCATCTCCTGCCCTCAATCTTTCCCAACATCAAGGTCTTTTCCAATGAGTCAGCTCAGGTGGCCAAAGTATTGGAGTTTCAGCTTCAACATCAGTCCCTACGATGAACACCCAGGACTGATCTCCTTTAGGATGGACTGGTTGGATCTCCTTGAAGTCCAAGGGACTCTCAAGAGTCTTCTCCAACACCACAGTTCAGAAGCATCAATTTTTCATCGCTCAGCTTTCTTTATAGTCCAACTCTCACATCCATACATGACTACTGGAAAATCCATAGCCTTGACTAGATGGACCTTTGTTGGCAAAGTAATGTCTCTGGTTTTTAATATGCTGTCTAGGTTGGTCATAACTTTCTTCCAAGGAGCAAATGTCTTTTAATTTCATGGCTGCAATCACCATGTGCAGTGATTTTGGAGCCCCCAAAAATAAAGTCTGACACTGTTTCCCCATCTATTTCCCATGAAATGATGGGACCAGATGCCCTGATCTTAGTTTTTTGAATGTTGAGCTTTAAGCCAACTTTTTCACTCTCCTCTTTCACCTTCATCAAGAGGCTCTTTAGTTCCTCTTCACTTTCTGCCATAAGGGTGGTGTCATCTGCATATCTGATGTTATTGGTATTTCTCCTGATAATCTTGATTCCAGCTTGTGCTTCCTCCAGCCCAGAATTTCTCATGATGTACTCTGCATATAAGTTAAATAAGCAGGGTGACAATATACAGCCTTGACATACTCCTTTTCCTATTGGGAACCAGTCTGTTGTTCCATGTCCAGTTCTAAGTGTTGCTTCCTGACCTGTATACAGGTTTCTCAAGAGGCAGATCAGGTGGTCTGGTATTCCCATCTCTTTTAGAATTTTTTTTTATATATTTTTACCATGTATATTTATTAGATTAAAAAGTATCTATAGTAGAATCATAATAGATAAAGCAAAGGCTTTTTTCACAATTCTCAAACACACTTCATACAATAATATTACACAATAAGGAACACACTTAATACAATCATAATATTTCAGTGTATTTTCTTAATTTTTTAGATATCTTAATATGTTTTACTAGTTTGGAGTTAGTATTCCTAGGGACTTTCTGTATTAATTTATTGCTCAAGGACTATAATATACATCTATTATCTTTGAAAACATACTCAACATCACTAATCATCAGTGAAATGCACTTCAAAACCACAGTAAGATATCACCTCATACCTCTCAAAATGGCTATTATCAAAAAAAGAAAAAGAAAAAATCAGATTAAAAAAATTGCCGGCAAGGATTTAGAGAATAGAAAATACTTGTGTAGTATTGGTGGGAGTGTAACTTGGCATAGCCAGCATGGAAAAAACTACAGAGCTTCCCCAAAAAATGAAAAATTGAACTACCAGGTGACCCAGAAATCCCACCTCTGGGTATGTATTTGAAGGACACTGAAACACTATCTTGAAGCTCTGTCTGTACCTCAGTATTAGTCATAACATAATTAACAATAACCAAGACATGGATAAATAGATAAGTAAATTCTTAAGTGAAAATGGCCTATGGTTTTCTTTTATTGGACTAAAAATCTTTGAAATGTATTCCAAATAAATTGAAATGTACTGAAATAAAAATCTGGCAGTCTTCATCAGGCATGGAGATTAAGATTATATGTGCTTCCTAAAAAGAGACGCTCTGAAGTAATTTAAGTAACAACGAAATTATTTGGCGTTTAAAGATTATGTGAAATCTCTTTATGAAAACATTTGACTTAATGATTCTTTGTGTGTTAGTTTTTATGCAATAATTCTTTAGCCTTTTCATTTCTTTTATAATAATTAGCTTGTTTAGACTTTCTGTCTCTATTAGGATCAATTTTGGAAGCTTCTCTTTGCCTGAAAACATACCCATTTCTTCTAAGTTTTCATGTTTACCTGCACAGAGTTGCACAAAGTCCTTTTTTCTTAAAAATTGTTCTCTCTGTTTCTATGTGATTTTCCTCTTATTTTTGGTTTTTCTCTTTTTAAATAGTAACTTAGCTAATGGTTTATCCCCTTTAATGCAATTTCTCTCTTGTAATTGTGTGTGCTTGCATGCTCAGTCTCTTCAATTGCATCCGACTTATTACAACTCTGGATTGTAACCTGCCAGGCTCCTCGGTCCATGGGATTATCCCAGGATGGGTTGCCATTTCCTCCCCCAGGGTATCTTCCCAACCCAGAGATTGAAACTGTGTTTCCTGCATGCTCCTGCATTGGCTGGCAGATTCTTTACCACTTGAGCCATTTCTCCTTTTTCAAAGCTTTAAAGTTAACTAATGGTTTATGTATTTTGTTGTATTTTTCAAATAACCTGCTTTTGGATTTATTGTGCTGGCTGTGCTTAGTCACTTAGTCGTGTTCAACTCTTTGTGAAACCATGGACTGCAGCCCGCCAGGCTCCTCTGTCCATGGAATTCTCCAGGCAAGAATACTAGAGTGTGTTGCCATGCCCTCTTCCAGGGGATCTTCCCAACCTAGGGATCGAACCCTGGTCTCCCACATTGCAGGCAGATTCTTTACCATCTGAGCCTCCAGGGAAGCCCTTGGATCTATTAGTTCTACTCTTTTCTGTTTTCCAAATCATTATTTTGTAATTTTATATTTATTAATTTATTTTGTTTTAAATTTATTTATTTTAATTGGAGGCTAATTACTTTACAATATTGTATTGGTTTTGTCATACATCAACATGAATCCCCCATGGGTGTACACATGCTCTCTTTCGAATTTTCCACAGTTTATTCTGATCCACACAGTCAAAGGCTTTCACATAGTCAATAAAGCAGAAATAGAGGTTTTTCTGGAACTCTCTTGCTTTTTCAATGATCCAGAGGATGTTGGCAATTTGATTTCTGGTTCCTCTGCCTTTTCTAAAAACAGCTTGAACATCTGGAAGTTCACGGTTCATGTATTGCTGAAGCCTGGCCTAGAGAATTTTGAGCATTATTTTACTAGCATGGGAGATGAGTGCAATTGTGCAGTAGATTGAGCGTTCTTTGGCATTGCCTTTCTTTGGGATTGGAATGAAAACTGACCTTTTCCAGTCCTGTGGCCACTGTTGAGTTTTCCAAATTTGCTGACATATAGAGTGCAGCACTTTATAGAGTGCAGCACATATAGAGTGAGGAACAATTGTTACAGTATATAAGTAACTATGCTCAAGTAAATATTAGATATGATACATTTTTGAATTTGTGTAGCATTTTAGAGTGCCCAAAATAAGGTTTAATAATTTACCACTAAATCTACAGAAAGGTCATTAAATTTATTATTATTTCCATTACAAATATGTTGCTATTAACTCCATACTAGTTTCAAAGTAGTAAAATGACTTACCTAAAGTACTAGCTCTAACAAATAGCAAAAGTTCCAGGAATTGAAATTATTGTGTCTTATTGATTTTATTACAATGAATGGCTTTTTCTGAGAGAGAGATAGAGACAGAGAGGGGGATTTCTTTTCTGTATGAAAAAAAATGGTTTATAAAATCTAAAACGATTTCAGAAGAAAATAATGTGTTAGCTGCTCAGTCATGTCTGATTTTGTGTGACCCCATAGATTATAGCCCACCAGGCTTCTATGTCCATGGAATTCTCAAAGCAAGACTACAGGAGAGGGTTGCCTTGAAGGGAATTCAATTCCCTTCTCCATTGGGTCTTCCTGACTCTGAGATGGAACCTGTGTCTTCTGCATTGCAGGTGGATTCTTTACTGTCTGAGCCACCACTGCAAATTGGGCTTCCCAGATAGCACTAGTAGTAAAGAACCTGCCTGCCAAGCAGGAGACATGAGATATGGGTTTGATCCCTGAATCAGGAAAATCCCCACAAGGAGGGCATGACTTCTGCTCAAAGATGCAGAGAGCAGGAAATAGGGTTGCTACTTAGGGAAAATATAACTAGACAGACATCAACTTTATGATTTGTTGAGTATATCAAAGAATAGAGGTCACAAGGCCTTAATTTGGCCTAAAGTCTATGGAGAGACAGGTGACTGTGTGGCGTGGGTGTGGTGTAGGAGCCATGAGCATACACTTGTATGATACAACTAGATATAAAAGAGTTCAACTAGAATAGCTCATTAGTTGGTGAGTTGATGAACACAATGTGCAGGATGGCAGAACTGCATGAAGACTTTAATGCATTGAGGGCTATCTGAGCAAGAAAAAGTTAGTCTTGGCTCAAGTTCTAACTAATAAAACATAACTTCACTTAAGGCTTAGCAAAAGGAAAGATTTACTTGTTTCCAGACGTTAGAAACTATCTCCATTTCTGTTGACCTATATGAATTATCTTCCTTCAATAAAATATTACGAAATGTATGAAAGACCAAAAAAAACAAAACTTCCAAGAGACAATGCAATCATCAGAATGAAAATAAGAGATAAAACAAATATTGAAATTATTTGAAAATGAATTGTAAATAACTATGATTAGTATGTTAAGTTCCTAAAGGAAAAGTGTCAGCATGCAATATTAGATGGGTGATCTCAGAAAATATATGGACCCATGTGAAAATCAAGTTGGAATATTAGGGGAAAAAAAAACTTAGTAAAAAGGATTTTCAGTACTTTCATCACCACCCTTGACATAGATGAAAAGAACTAGGGAACACAAGAATTCAGTTCAGTTCAGTTGCTCAGTCATGTCCAACTCTTTGTGACCCCATGAATCGCATTTCGCCAGGCCTCTCTGTCCATCACCAACTCCTGGAGTTCACCCAAACTTATGTCCATTGAGTCAGTGATGCCATCCAGCCATCTCATCCTCCATCATCCCCTTCTCCTCCTGCCCCCAATCCCTCCCAGCATCAGGGTCTTTTCAAGTGAGTCAGCTCTTCGCATGAGGTGGCCAAAGTATTGGAGTTTCAGCTTTAACATCAGTCCTTCCAATGAACACCCAGGACTGGTCTCCTTTAGGATGGACTGATTGGATCTCCTTGCAGTCCAAGGGACTCTTAAGAGTCTTCTCCAACACCACAGTTCAGAAGCATCAATTCTTCAGTGCTCAGCTTTCTTCACAGTCCAATTCTAACATCCATACATGACCACTGGAAAAACCATAGCCTTGATTAGACAGAACTTTGTTGGAACAGTAATATCTCTGCTTTTTAATGTGCTATCTAGATTGGTCATAACTTTCCTTCCAAGGAGTAAGTGTCTTTTAATTTCATGGCTGCAATCACCATGTGCAGTGATTTTGGAGCCCCCAAAAATAAAATCTGACACTGTTTCCACTGTTTCTCCATCTATTTCCCATGAAGTGATGGGACCAGATGCCATGATCTTATTTTTATGAATGTTGAGCTTTAAGCCAACTTTTTACTCTCCTCTTTCACTTTCATCAAGAGGCTTTTTAGTTCTTCTTCACTTTCTTCCATAACGGTGGTGCCATCTGCATATCCGAGGTTATTGATATTTCTCCCGATAATCTTGATTCCAGCTTGTGCTTCATCCAGCCCAGTTTCCCATGATGTACTCTGCATTAAGGGAACACTATAGATAAGCATAAAATATCCAGAATGAAATAAGAGAATGAAGAGTGAAGTAAGCAACACAGAATATCTGAGAGCAGTGGTACAATATTGAATATTCTAAAACATGTATAATTAGAATCTCAGAAGGACACAAAATAGAAGTAGAGATTGAAGAAAAAGTATCTGAGACTTTCAAAAATTAATGACTGACACAAAATCACAAGTCCACAAATTTCTGAGAGCACTAAGAAAAAAAAAAAAAAAAACAGCAATACAACAACAAAGATAACAACAAAAACAAAATGAAGTCAAACTGTTAAAAAAAGTCAAATATGTAATAGCCTATATGGGGAAAGAATCTGAAAAAGAAAAAAATATATATATATGTGAAATTATTTGTTGGTCGCTTGTGTCCAACTTTGCTACCCCATGGACTATAGTCCACAAGGCTTGTCTATCCATGGCATTCTCCAGGCAAGAATACTGGAGTGGATTGCCATTCCCTTCTCCAGGGGATCTTGCCAATCTAGGAATTTAACCCAAGTCTCCTGCATTGTGGGTTGATTCTTTACTGTCTAAGCTACCAGGGAAGCTTGTATATGTAAATATATGTATATGTAAAACTTAATAACTTTATTGTACATCTGAAACTAATACAACAATATAAATCAACTATACTCCAATAAAATAGAAAAAAAAAAGATAAGCAGAATAGTTTTGAAGAAAGCTTGAAAAAAAAAAAAACACATTATATTCACAGGATAAAAGATAAGCTTATAAACAGCTTCTCATCAGAAACCCTGAAGTCTAAAGACAATAGTGACATCTTTAAAGTGTTGAGAAAAACAGCAACGACAATTGCAACAGCAACTCAGAATTTCATACTCAACCAAAATTCCATACTTTCATAAATGGAGAAGCCAAAACTCCTTATACAATTAAAAACTGAGAGAATCGTTACTAGCATACCTGATTAGGCATATGATTAGAAATTTAATAAATTGGTTACTTAGATACCAAGATACTGATAAGTCAATAGTGAAGCAATCTATGTTTTAGCAATAATGTGGCTATCATTTCAGGGCTCAAGAGACAAGAGCAGATCATGGCTCTTAATAAAGAATAAAGAAGCTCTGTTGTCCAGCAGGAACCAAAAGCACGTGGCATTTTAGAGAAGCCACAGTCACACGTACAGATGCTTCCTGAAATAGCATCTCCCTCTGGGAATTTAATTGGCTAACTCAAACTGGCAGAGAGTCAATTCCCTCTGGGAATTCAATAAGCAAGATAGGGTAAATTAGCCTAGAAAATACAGACTGCAACATTCAACTCTCAAAGATAAAAAATAAAGAGTGAGAATTGCATCTGAGAGGAAAGAGGAAAATGACCTATTCCGTTCACATTTAAAATATTTTTCTGCATCCATTTCAGCACAGTACTCAAACTCCTAAACAAACATCATGTCTCTGCCTAATATTGCATAACTATATTTCCTAAAACATAACTACTCTTCCTCTCTCTCTAAAGTCTCATCAGCTACTAGATTAATTTCAATAATTTGGGATCTCCAGGTATTATGAAAACTTCCTTATCAAATCCACATATACTTCTTACAGTCTTGTGACACACAGACTAAATTGAAAATTTAAACATCCTTCATACTCTTCAAGCATAATAACAGGACAAAAGAAGGGAGACAGACATAATTAGCCAATATATACAGGCTAATGTAGTATACAGGCATATATGATCTCTTTCTCTGTCCTTGTTTCTCTCAAGCACACACACACACACACACACACCTGCTAAATTCCTTATCGCTTCATTTCTATTATTTCCCTTAAAACTGTAAGTAACACTTCCTTTTTCTTTTTTTAGTATATAACTTTATTTATTTGTTTGTTTATTTTTGGCTGTGCCAGTCTTTGCAGTGGGCGTGGGCCAGTCTCTAGTTGTGGTGTGTGGTCTTCTCATTGTGACAGCTTCTCTTATTGCAAACATGTGTTCTAGCGCTCATAGGCTTTGGTAGTTTTGGTTCCTGGGCTCTAAGGCACAGGCTTATTAGTGTGGTGTGAAGGCTTAGTTTCTCCCAGACACGTCGGATCTTCCAGGACCAGGGATCGAATCCATGTCTCCTGCATTGGCAGGTGAATTCTGCACCACTTAGCCACCAGGGAAGCCCTGTCGTTTCCTTTTTCTACCATTTATGCCTCCTTGGTGGAGAAGGCAATGGCAACCCACTCCAGTATTCTTGCCTAGAGTATTCCATGGACAGAGGAGCCTGGTGGGCTGCTGTCCTTAGGGTTGCACAGAGTCCGACACGACTGAAGCGATGTAGCATGCATGCATGCCTCCTTGGCCCTCAGACAGCACCTCAGTTGATCATGATTTTCTTTCAAACTCATTTTAAGTTCAATTCACTCCTGAGAGGTCTACAATATTTAGTTGTCCTGACTTTATCGAGTTGTACTTCTTAATGTTTGATTTTAGACATGGCAGTAATCAGGAGAATCCCAGTGACTCTTCTAGGTTCCACAAATAGATCCACAATTACATTATGGTAACAAAAACCTCAGTTATCCCTGAAAATTTATTAGTCATCCGAGCCAATACACACCTTGTTTTTGACTTATTGAGCACCAGTGAAATAGCATAAGCACCTAAGAAATCTAGGCTAACAGGAAGAATTTATGGAATCATTCAAAAGCAGTAAATGTTTCTATGTGTAGGAGACTTTGTTAAAAATGCTGTTGACAGTTTACATAGTGATTCTCACTTTTAGAATATTAACCTTGATATTTCCTAACTTTGAATTCCCTATTGTTAAACCTTTAGTGTTTGTCTAATACAACCTTTATTTTGAAGTCAGTTAAAACAGATAAAATTGTGTAAACCACTAACTATATTTCTTTCAATAAAAGATAATAAACTATACACTATAGATTTAGGTGAACCCTTTTAGCTGTGAGAAGTTTGGCTTATAAACTTCAACTGGTCTCTCTTATTGACAGCTATTCCTGATTAGGTTAGCTTTAACTGTTGGCATTAACTGCAGCTCTTTTAATTAAGTCTGCTTGAAAGTCACAGGAAAGAATATACTGAAATCCATCAGAAACAAGATACTTCAATAATAGCTAAACAAATGCCATAATTTTTTTTAGAAACCACCCAAACTGTCAAAGTATGATAATCTTTTCTTCCTAGAATGTAATGTTTACAAAGAATAAAATTCAATATGATAGCATTTAGTGACTTATTAAAATGTCACATTTTAGTTAAAAAAAAAAACAGAATTAGAGAAAGCAAGATTATTGAGATTGATATGCTTCCCATAATAGCTGGGGAACATGGATTTTCCATTAGGTGAATTAGATTTTAAATGCCTTAGAGGGAGAGAATTACAGTTAGTAAATATAAAATCAAAGAAAATACCTGTGATATAAATAATTTCTTAGTTTTTTAGTAAACTATTTTTCATGAGATTTTCTTGAAAAAGAATAACCTATAGTCTATGTCCTAATTGAAATATGATTCAGTTACTGCAGATCAACCTTAAAGTTGCTTTATTATCCTTCTTGACTATTCCTGCATGTCTAGGGAATGCAAATGAGAATGAGTGGCCTTTAATTAGGAGATAAAAGGGTGCATTTCCTAAAACAAAAGCATGTGGCAGGATTATTGACTCCATTTTGCCACCAGCTCAGGACATTGGCTGATGGTATTGATTGCTGAAATACTAACAATAATGGGACCATAAAAAATGCAATTGTCTATTGCTATCATGCCAGTATCAAGCAGTACTAAAACAGACTAGTTGCCTTCCATCATTTGAAAACTACAACAATCAAATATGTTCCATCAGTGATTTATAGTATAGCAGCACTCCATTTCTGAGGCTTTTCCTACTTTATTCTTAAATTTAAAACATATTTAATATTAGATTGATGGCAATTCATATGAAACATAAGCTTCAAGTACAAACTACTCAGAATTTTGCTGCTACCAGAAAGAATGAAAATATTAGTTTTAAATATCACTGCTTGATATAATGTAATAATAATCTATTGTTCTCTGCTGCTAGTCATAGATTCCAGTAAGGGAGCAAGCTATAAAATGCAAACTTCTTCCCCCTGCTCTCAGATATTCATGAATTTCATTTTATTTCATAAATTTTATAAAGTAGAAGAGAATGGAGATATAAAAACAGACAGATCTTGCAAAACTAACAGCATTATACTGAAATTCAAAAAAAGAAAAAGAATTCTAGACTAAGTAAGAAGGGTGAAAGAGGAAAGTAGAAAAAGCTGTCTTAAAACTCAGCATTCAAAACACTGAGTTTGTGGCATCCAGTCCCATTGCTTCATGGCAAATAGATGGGGAAAATGTGGAAACAGTGATGGATTTTATTTTCTTGGGTTCCAAAATCACTGTGGACAGTGACTGAAGCCATGTAATTAAAAGATGTTTGCTCCTTGGAAGAAAAGCTATGGCAAGACTAGGCAGCATTTTAAAAAGCAGAGACATTACTTTGCCAACTAAGGTCCATATAATCAAAGCTATGGTTTTACTGGCAGTCATGTATGGATGTGAGAGTTGGAACATAAAGGAAGTTGAGCACGGAAGAATTGATACTTTTGAATTATGGTGTTGGAGAAGACATTTGAGAGTCTCTTGAAATGCAAGGAGATCAGTCAATCCTAAAGGAAATCAACCATGAATATTCATTGGAAGGACTGATGCTGAAGCTGAAACTCCAATACTTTGGCCACCTGATGCGAAGAACTGACTCATTGGAAAAGACCATGATGATGGGAAACATTGAAGGCAGAAGGAGGAGGAGGTGACAGAGGATGAGATGGTTGGATGGCATAATTCACTCAATGCACATGAGTTTGAGCAAACTCCAGGAGATAGTGAAGGACAAGGAAGCCTGGCATGCTGCAGCCCATGGTATCACAAAGTCGAACACAACTTAGCAACTGAATGACAATAAAGAACTTAGAACTTTTCCTATACCTATACATGTCTTATGTAATGCCTTATTCATATACCACAATTTTTGTATTGTAAAAGAAGTTTCTTTAAAAAAATTCTGGGGGATTGTGCTATATTTAGTCACTCAGTTGTGCCGGACCCTTTGTGACCCCATGGACTATAACCTACCAGGCTCCTCTGTCCATGGAATTCTCCAGGCAAGAATAATGTAGTGGGTTGCCATGCTCTCCGCCAGGGGATCTTCCCACGAGGGTAAAATCCAGGTGTCTCTCATTGAAGGTGGATTATTTACTGTCTGAGCCACCAAAGAAGCCCAAGAATAGTTGGGTATCCTATCCCTTCTCCAGGGGATTTCTGGACACAGGAGTCAAACCAGATCTCCTGCACTGCAGGTGGATTCTTTACTAGCAGAGCTACCAGGGAAGCCCTTTCATATTCTGCTGCTGCTGCTGCTGCTAAGTCGCTTCGGTCGTGTCTGACTCTGTACGACCCCATAGACGGCAGCCCACTAGGCTCCCCCTTCCCTGGGATTCTTCAGGCAAGAACACTGGAGTGGGTTGCCATTTCCCTCTCCAGTGCATGAAAGTGAAAAGTGAAAGTGAAGTCGTTCAGTCGTGTCGGACTCTTCGCGACCCCATGGACTGCAGCCTACCAGGCTCCTCCCTCCATGGGATTTTCCAGGCAAGCGTACTGGAGTGGGGTGCCATCAGCTTCTCCGTTTCATATTCTAGTCATTAGTAAAAAGAAAATAGATGCTGTATTTATTTATTTTTATTTTTAAGTGGAGGATAATTCCTTTACAATGTTGTCCTGGCTTCTGCTGTACAACAATGTGAAGCAGCTGTAAGTGTACATATATCTCCTCCCTCCTGAGCTTCCTTCCCACCCCACCTCCCATCTCACCCCTCTAGATCATCACAGAGGCCCTTTTTATATACATACATTTAGTTGGGATTCCTCTGTGTCACTCACCAGCTTTTAATTTATTAACCTTGGGAAAGTTACATTTTCTTAGCTTTAGTTTACTAAATCTGTAATAAGGAGATTTAATTATTTGTGTATTATGTTAATAAGAAATAAAATTGTTTGGATCTTCTAGGCATTAAATGAATATGTTTTCCTTGTATACTTCCTCTACCCCTTTAGAGTTCTTCCTAGCTTATCCTATGATACTATCCTATGATTCTAAAAAAAAGGATATTAAATAAAGTTAATGTTACTTTGATTATTTAATTCAACAATATTTGCAATGGTATAATCATGTTTGAACTGAACTGAATCATCGTATTTGCTTATTTGAGATATTCCAGACAAGCCGTGTGCAAATTATGCCAGGGAAGTAACACTAACATTAAAAAAAAGAATTTTGTGATTGAGGGTTTCAAAATTAGTTTTATTTGAAATAAATGTATATCAGTTCAGTTCAATTCAGTCACTCAGTCGTGTCCGACTCTTGGTGACTCCATGAACTGCAGCATGCCAGGCCTCCCTGTCCATCACCAACTACCTGAGTTGACCCAAACCCATGTCCACTGAGTCAATGATGCCATCCAACCATCTCATCCTCTGTCATCCCTTTCTCCTCCTGCCCTCAATCTTTCCCAGCATCAGGGTCTTTTCCAATAATTCAGCTCTTCCTATCAGGTGGCCAAAGTATTGGAGTTTCAGCTTCAACATCAGTCCTTCCAGTGAACACCCAGGACTGAGCTCCTTTAGCATGGACTGATTGGATCTCCTTGCAGCCCAAGGGACTCTCAAGAGTCTTCTCCAACACCACAGTTCAAAAGTGTCATTCTTCTGTGTTCAGCTTTCTTTACAGTCCAACTCTCACATCCATAAATGACCACTGGAAAAACCATAGCCTTGACTATATGGACCTTTGTTGGCAAAGTAATATCTCTGCTTTTTAATGTGCTATCTAGGTTGGTCATAACTTTCCTTCCAAGGAGTAAGTGTCTTTTAATTTCATGGCTGCAATCACCATCTGCAGTGATTTTGGAGCTCAGAAAAATAAAGTCAGCCACTGTTTCCCCATCTATTTCCCATGAAGTGATGGGACCAGATGCCATGATCTTCTTTTTCTGAATGTTGGGCTTTAAGCCAACTTTTTCACTCTCCTCTTTCACATTCATCAAGAGGCTTTTCAGTTCTTCTTCACTTTCTGACATAAGGGTGATGTCGTCTGCATATCTGAGGTTACTGATATTTCTCCCAGCAATGTTAATTCCAGCTTATGCTTCTTCCAGTCCAGTGTTTCTCTGATGTACTCTGCATATAAGATAAATAAACAGGGTGATGATATACAGCCTTGACGTACTCCTTCTCCTATTTGGAACCAGTCTGTTGTTCCATGTCCAGTTCTAACTGCTGCTTCCTGACCTGCATACGCGTTTCTCAAGAGGCATGTCAGGTGGTCTGGTATTCCCATCTCTTTCAGAATTTTCCACAATTTTCTGTGTCAAAGTCTTTGGCATAGTCAATAAAGCAGAAATAGATGTTTTTCTGGAACTCTTTTGCTTTTTCCATGATCCAGCAGATGTTAGCAATTTGATCTCTGGTTCCTCTGCCTTTTCTAAAACCAGCTTGAACATCTGGAAGTTCACGGTTCATGTATTACTGAAGCCTGGCTTGGAGAATTTTGAGAACACTTTTCTAGCATTTGAGATGAGTGCAATTGTACAGTAGTTTGAGCATTTTTTGGCATTGCCTTTCTTTGGGATTGGAATGAAAACTGACCTTTTCCAGTCCTGTGGCCACTGCTGAGTTTTCCAAATTTGCTGGCATATTGAGTGCAGCACTTTCACAGCATCATCTTTCAGGATTTGAAATAGCTCAACTGGAATTCCATCACCTCCATTAGCCTTGTTCATAGTGATGCTTTCTAAGGCCCACTTGAGTTCACATTCCAGGATGTCTGGCTTTAGGTGAGTGATCACACCATTGTGATTATTTGGGTCATGTAGATCTTTTTTGTACAGTTCTTCTATGTATTCGTGCCACCTCTTTTTAATATCTTCTGCTTCTATTAAGATATTACAAGCAATACACTTTTATCTAACAAATAAATTTCTTTATTAAATAAATATTTGTCTGTTATACTTCCTCAGAGTGTCATAAGT
Organism: Bos mutus; assembly: GCF_027580195.1. NCBI lineage: Eukaryota > Metazoa > Chordata > Mammalia > Artiodactyla > Bovidae > Bos > Bos mutus. The sequence goes on along the minus strand of NC_091631.1, from coordinate 67,844,037 downwards.
TTTTTTATTCTAAGAACTTTTATTCTAAGAACCAATTACAGAACTTCATGTTATCTACTAAAAATGTTTTCATTTTCAGTGAAAACTTTATGTTTACTCTCAAGCGTGGTTTAAAAATAAATCAACCTTAGAGCTTATTTCATTTGTCCTTTCTGATGTAGTAAAAATACACAATTTCAGCTCTTATATACCTCCATATTCTGTGACCTATGACTTGAAGCTTTGGGGATAGAAGGCTCCTACTCAGTGGATGAGGGAACATTGAACTTTATTCAAAGGACAGAGTTAAGAAAATAGAACAAATTGAGATAAGGGGCAAGGTTAATCTCAGTCTAACTTCCTTCAGTATATGTTTTATTTTTAAAAGAAATGTTTAAAGACTTGATCTGCAATGCCCTCAACAATATACCATTGGTTAAGAAAACTTTTCACTTTTTGCAAGTGAATGAGTGTTTATTCACTGCCTAAAGCTAATCTCCATTTCACACCCCAAGGATTTGATGACAAATTTAAATTACTACCATTATTTTCATTTTTCCAATAACATAGAAATCATATGAGATTTGTATGGTCATAAATAGGATTATGATGAAGTACTATTGTGATATTAAGAGGTGCCTCAAGTGTATATCCGTAGGGAAGTGAACAGATAATCATAACCAAGCAAACACTGGGTCTTCCGTGATAGCTCAAGTGGTAAAGAATCTGCCTGAAATGCAAGAGACTAAGGAGACTCGGGTTCATTTCCTGAGTTGGGAAAATCCCCTGGAGGAGGAAATGGCAACCCACTCTAGTGTTCTTGACTGGAAAATTCCATGGACAGAAGAGCCTGATGGGCTACAGTCCATGGGGTCTCAGAGTCGGACAGGACTGAGCACACACACAGAGAGAAACAAACATTTACAAAAAAAAAAAAAAATGAGAAAGAGAAAGTTTCGCACAATTACAGAATGAGTTTCTAGTGTTTCTGTTAGAATCTAGAATTTGTTCCTCTTACTGAATAATTGTTCTTACATTTTCCCAATAATAGCGAAATTATGCCTGTCTTAATAGTTAGAGTTTGACTAGGGAGGAACAAAATGAGTTTTTCAGATTCCCTGCAATTCTCGGAGAATGTCAAGATTTTGGCCAACAACAAAGAGACAATATATTGAAGAGAATTCTAAGCTCAAAATATAGTTTTGCCACATTTTAGTTGTCTTGGGAAGCTATTTTTAAATTTTTATTTCAAGAATCTTTATTACTTAAATTAAGATAATAGTAAAACTACATTCTTTAAAAATTGAATGAGTTGATATATGTAAATTGGCTATTGCCAAGTCTGATGCAAGTGTTTGTTAACTAGAATAAAACAAAAGCATGGAATTGTTGATAGAAACCCACTTTGCTGTGGTGTGGCTGGACCCAGCCAGAAAGTCGCATGATTGCTAAAGTATTCATCTCAGTCTTTCTCCTTCCCTTCTCTCCTTGCCTCTCCTCTTCCCCCTACTTTCCCCATGCCCTAACTTATTTAGTCATATACATATGTTATAAAGTGTGATATGAAGGGCTTATCATTGCTATTAAGGGTGAACATACTAGAGTTATATAATTCACCTTAGTAAGATTTTTATTGTCAATATTTTCCAACTCCTGGAGATATATCTGTACAAATACATAGCTGTGTAGCACTACCTGCTGGTTTGAGGTTCTCATAGGCTGGTGTTTTTATTTCCATTTCTCCTGTTGGTGGTGGTGTTTAGTTGACAGTCGTGTCTGACTCTTTGCAGCCACATGGACTGTAGCCCACCATTCTCCTCTGTCCATGGGATTTTCCAGGCAAGAATGCCAGAGTGGATTGCCATTTCCTACTTCAGCAGATCTCTCCAACACAGGGATCAAACCCATGTCTCTTGCATCTCCTGCATTAGCAGGCAGATTCTTTACCACTGTGCCACCAGGGAAGCCAATTATCTCTTTATAGATTCACTAATGATTAGATATCTACTTGGGCACCACATGTAGTATGAGGTCACTAAATTTAAAAGTATATCAAAGTATCCCACTGCTGGGCATACACACTGAGGAAACCAGAAGGGAAAGAGACACGTGTACCCCAATGTTCATCGCAGCACTGTTTATAATAGCCAGGACATGGAAGCAACCTAGATGTCCATCAGCAGATGAATGGATAAGAAAGAGGTGGTACATATACACAATGGAGTATTACTCAGCCATTAAAAAGAAAACATTTGAATCAGTTCTAATGAGGTGGATGAAACTGGAGCCTATTATACAGAGTGAAGTAAGCCAGAAGGAAAAACACCAATACAGTATAATAACGCATATATATGGAATTTAGAAAGATGGTAACAATAACCCTGTGTACGAGACAGCAAAAGAGACACTGATGTATAGAACAGTCTTATGGACTCTATGGGAGAGGGAGAGGGTGGGAAGATTTGGGAGAATGGCACTGAAACATGTAAAATATCATGTATGAAACGAGATGCCAGTCCAGGTTTGATGCACGATACTGGATGCTTGGGGCTGGTACACTGGGACGACCCAGAGGGATGGTATGGGGAGGGAGGAGGGAGGAGGGTTCAAGATGGGGAACACATGTATACCTGTGGCGGATTCATTTTGATATTTGGCAAAACTAATAGAATTATGTAAAGTTTAAAAATAAAATAAAATTTAAAAAAATTAAAAAACAGACTAAAAAAAAAAAAAGAAGTATATCACTGTAAGCAAAAGGGTTTATGTGCAAACATGTTAGGGTTTTAAAACATTTTTAAAGGTATATAAAGTGTTTGCAATCACTGTCCTCATCTCCTAAGCAGATAAAAAGGTGAAGTTTCCAAAGGCAGAACTGGTTCTAAATTTGTAACAAACAAGTTAAAATAAATAAATAAATAATGGAAACCTAAGAGGTTATTTGAATCTATTCATGAGTTAAACTCACTTATAAGCAGAAAACATTATTTAAATTACAAATGTCCCAAACTGGTTAGAAAATATTTAGAAATAACCACATTTTTCCAGCACCTGCAAGCTAATATTAATTGTTAGTAAAGACTTTAGTCAGAGCTTTCCATCTTGTGAATAAATGAATAGATGAAGTTATCCTGATCCAAGTAGATCTATCTTACCCAGGCAAGATCAATAAATAAGTATATGGTATAGCAAAGAATAGTTATCAGCTATTGACTCAGAGCAAAACTGAGCCCTCTAACTCTGTACATTATTAGTACAAAAGAGTCATGTAGCTCTTATTTGTGTAGCTATGCCCTAAGGGCCTTGTGATTTTTATACTCAAAGATTTTAATGATAAAGGTATTTTTGAAAGAAAACAAACAATAATATTGTTCTCCTGCTAATTTGTTTATTAGCTTTAAAATTTGGTTTATCTCCGGGTTGGTATTTAGTCCAGTGTTAGTAGTTTTATTGAATAAAAATCAAATATTTTGTAAGCTAATTCTTCACTATAATACTGCTTGGGGGTCTATCCTGTTAAGACCCTAAATGATAAGATGACATTATGAATATGAACATTATATATAAATGTGAATATATTGTATTTCCCAGGTGGCTAAATGGTAAAAAATTTGCCTGCCAATGCAGGAGATGTAGGTTCGATCCTTGGGTCAGGAAGATCACATGGAGAAGGAAAAGGCAACCCACTCCAGTATTCTTTCCTGGGAAATCCCATAGACAGAGGAGCCTGGTGGGCTACAATTCATGGGGTCACAAAAGAGTTGGACATGACATAGTGACCAAACAACAACATCAACATAAACATGTTAACATTAGGTTTAAAACTAAACAATATTGAATATTGAACTAGATTGGAATGTGTTAAATTCTAAGAGCCAGACTGTAGCCAATAGCTATATATTATTGTAACTTCCTTTATTTTCTGTGTCATCTCTGTTTGTAAATTCTCCAGGCGGTTGATTCTATGGCCTCTGTTTGAAAGGCACTTCCTTTCTTGGTTGCAGTTTAGAGATTTATTGAGCAAATAATTTTTGCTTTCTGCCACAGAGCTTCTAAAACTGAATCTTTGCCATTTTCTCACTTTAGGGGGAACACAATTTTCTATGGTTATACATTTTAAATGCTAAGGAAGCAATAAACAAAACCCCTTATTTTTAATCTTTTTTTTTTTTTTTTCCCCACTCTTCCTTATGCAGTTCATTAATGAGAAACTTAGACTCATTCCCATGTCCTCTGTGGTAATATTCATTGCAAACATCATTACGGATGTGAGGTCTCTCCCTTAATTAAGAACTAAAAGGCTTCATTTCCTAAAACAAAAGCATGTGGCAGGTTTTATTGATCTGGTTTATGTCGCCAGCTGAACACATTAGCAGAGATTATTGATTACTCTAGTGGTAATGAGCTTGATTCCTTGTCAGGTGATAGTCCACATTCCTTGAGAGCATTTTCTTGAAATGGGCTAACGTGCAAGTGCATGTTCACTGTGATGTATGATTCAGTAGAGTTTTAAAGCTTTATTGCCAATGAATCATTCTTTAAAAATATAACAGCAGTCATTAAAAAGGTTATTTTCATGCCATTATCTTTTTATAATCTCTTCTGAATGCTAATGATTCACTTATGAATAGATGGTAAGCCAAAACAAGGGTAGCATTAAAGGGATGCAATCACACATGGCTTGTACTGCTTTTAATAAGTTTTCAGGTAACCATCTTCATTATCATTTGACGACCAGGATGTGCAACTTAACTAGTTCAACTTCATCATGATAAACAGTCATGATCTCTACCCAGTGTTTGAATAAGAACTGATGAAAATAGCTTCAAGGATTGATGACCAACAAAAAACGATAACTGGAAGAGTTTGAGCAGGAAAGGTGTTAGCTCTTCTCTAAATTTTTGGTAGAATTCAGCTGTGAAGCCATCTGGACCTGGGCTTTTGTTTGCTGGAAGATTTTTGATTACAGTTTCAATTTCCATGCTTGTGATGGGTCTGTTAAGATTTTCTATTTCTTCCTGGTCAAGTTTTGGAAAGTTGTACTTTTCTAAGAATTTGTCCATTTCTTCCACATTGTCCATTTTATTGGCATATAATTGTTGATAGTAGTCTCTTATGATCCTTTGTATTTCTGTGTTGTCTGTTGTGATCTCTCCATTTTCATTTCTAATTTTATTGATTTGATTTTTCTCCTTTTGTTTCTTGATGAGTCTGGCTAATGGTTTGTCAATTTTATTTATCCTTTCAAAGAACCAGCTTTTGGTTTTGTTGATTTTTGCTATGGTCTCTTTTGTTTCTTTTGCATTTATTTCTGCTCTAATTTTTAAGATTTCTTTCCTTCTACTAATCCTGGGGTTCTTCATTTCTTCCTTTTCTAGTTGCTTTAGGTGTAGAGTTAGGTTATTTATTTGACTTTTTTCTTGTTTCTTGAGGTGTGCCTGTATTGCTATGAACTTTCCCCTTAGGACTGCTTTTAAAGTGTCCCACAGGTTTTGGGTTGTTGTGTTTTCATTTTCATTCGTTTCTATGCAAATTTTGATTTCTTTTTTGATTTCTTCTGTGATTTGTTGGTTATTCAGCAGCATGTTGTTCAACCTCCATATGTTGGAATTTTTAATCATTTTTCTCCTGTAACTGACATCTAATCTTACTGCATTGTGGTCAGAAAAGATGCTTGGAATGATTTCTGTTTTTTTGAATTTACCAAGGCTAGATTTATGGCCCAGGATGTGATCTATCCTGGAGAAGGTTCCATGTGCGCTTGAGAAAAAGGTGAAATTCATTGTTTTGGGATGAAATGTCCTATAGATATCAATTAGGTCTAACTGGTCTATTGTATCATTTAAAGTTTGTGTTTCCTTGTTAATTTTCTGTTTAGTTGATCTATCCATAGGTGTGAGTGGGGTATTAAAGTCTCCCACTATTATTGTGTTATTGTTAATTTCTCCTTTCATACTTGTTAGCATTTGTCTTACATACTACGGCGCTCCCGTGATGGGTGCATATATATTTATAATTGTTATATCTTCTTCTTGGATTGATCCTTTGATCATTAGGTAGTGACCTTATTTGTCTCTTTTCACAGCCTTTGTTTTAAAGTCTATTTTATCTGATATGAGTATTGCTACTCCTGCTTTCTTTTGGTCCCTATTTGCATAGAAAATCTTTTTCCAGCCCTTCACTTTCAGTCTGTATGTGTCCCCTGTTTTGAGGTGGGTCTCTTGTAGACAACATACGTAGGGGTCTTGTTTTTGTATCCATTCAGCCAGTCTTTGTCTTTTGGTTGGGGCATTCAACCCATTTATGTTTAAGGTAATTACTGATAAGTATGATCTCGTTGCCATTTACTTTATTGTTTTGGGTTCGAACTTATACACCATTTTTGTGTTTCCTGTCTAGAGAATATCCTTTAGTATTTGTTGGAGAGCTGGTTTGGGTTGCAGAGGAAGGTAAACTTCCAAACTCATTCTATGAGGCCACCATCACCCTAATACCAAAACCTGACAAAGATCCCACAAAAAAGAAAACTACAGGCCAATATCACTGATGAACATAGATGCAAAAATCCTTAACAAAATTCTAGCAATCAGAATCCAACAACACATTAAAAAGATCATACACCATGACCAAGTGGGCTTTATCCCAGGGATGCAAGGATTCTTCAATATCCGCAAATCAATCAATGTAATACACCACATTAACAAATTGAAAAACAAAAACCATATGATTATCTCAATAGATGCAGAGAAAGCCTTTGACAAAATTCAACATCCATTTATGATAAGAACTCTCCAGAAAGCAGGAATAGAAGGAACATACCTCAACATAATAAAAGCTATATATGACAAACCCACAGCAAACATTATCCTCAATGGTGAAAAATTGAAAGCATTTCCTTTAAAGTCAGGAACCAGACAAGGGTGCCCACTTTCACCATTACTATTCAACATAGTTTTGGAAGTTTTGGCCACAGCAATCAGAGCAGAAAAGAAATAAAAGGAATCAAATTGGAAAAGAAGAAGTAAAACTCTCACTATTTGCAGATGACATGATCCTCTACATAGAAAACCCTAGAGACTCCACCAGAAAATTACTAGAACTAATCAATGACTATAGTAAAGTTGCAGGATATAAAATCAACACACAGAAATCCCTTGCATTCCTATACACTAATAATGAGAAAACAGAAAGAGAAATTAAGAAAACAATTCCATTCACCATTGCAACGGAAAGAATAAAATACTTAGGAATATATCTACCTAAAGAAACTAAAGACCTATATATAGAAAAGTATAAAACACTGGTGAAAGAAATCAAAGAGGACACTAAGAGATGGAGAAATATACCATGTTCATGGATTGGAAGAATCAATATAGTGAAAATGAGTATACTACCCAAAGCAATTTATAGATTCAATGCAGTCCCTATCAAGCTACCAACAGTATTCTTCACAGAGCTAGAACACATAATTTCACAATTTGTATGGAAATACCAAAAACCTCCAATAGCCAAAGTGATCCTGAGAAAGAAGAATGGAACTGGAGGAATCAACCTACCTGACTTCAGGCTCTACTACAAAGCCACAGTTATCAAGACAGTATGGTACTTGCACAAAGACAGAAATATAGATCAATGGAACAAAATAGAAAGCCCAGAGATAAATCCATGCACATATGGACACCTTATCTTTGACAAAGGAGGCAAGAATATACAATGGATTAAAGACAATCTCTTTAACAAGTGGTGCTGGGAACTCTGGTCAACCACTTGTAAAAGAATGAAACTAGAACACTTTCTAACACCATACACAAAAATCAACTCAAAATGGATTAAAGATCTAAACATAAGACCAGAAACTATAAAACTCCTAGAGGAGAACATAGGCAAAACACTCTCTGACATACATCACAGCAGGATCCTCTATGACCCACCTCCCAGAATATTGGAAATAAAAGCAAAAATAAACAAATGGGACCTAATTAAACTTAAAAGCTTCTGCACATCAAAGGAAACTATCAGCAAGGTGAAAAGACAGCCTTCAGAATGGGAGAAAATAATAGCAAATGAAGCAACTGACAAACAACTAATCTCAAAAATACAAGCAACTATACAAGAAAAATAAATGACCAAAAAAATGGGCCAAAGAACTAAATAGACATTTCTCCAAAGAAGACATACAGATGGCTAACAAACACATGAAAAGATGCTCAACATCACTCATTATCAGAGAAATGCAAATCAAGACCACTATGAGGTACCATTTCACACCAGTCAGAATGGCTGCGATCCAAAAGTCTACAAATAATAAATGTTGGAGAGGGTGTGTGGAGAAAGGGAACCCTCTTACACTGTTGGTGGGAATGCAAACTAGTACAGCCACTATGGAGAACAGTGTGGAGATTCCTTAAAAAAACTGGAAATAGAACTGCCTTATGATCCAGCAATTCCACTGCTGGGCATACACACTGAGGAAACCAGAAGGGAAAGAGACACGTGTACCCCAATGTTCATCGCAGCACTGTTTATAATAGCCAGGACATGGAAGCAACCTAGATGTCCATCAGCAGATGAATGGATAAGAAAGAGGTGGTACATATACACAATGGAGTTTTACTCAGCCATTAAAAAGAAAACATTTGAATCAGTTCTAATGAAGTGGATGAAACTGGAGCCTATTATACAGAGTGAAGTAAGCCAGAAGGAAAAACACCAATACAGTACACTAATGCATATATATGGAATTTAGAAAGATGATAACAATAACCCTGTGTACGAGACAGCAAAAGAGACACTGATGTATAGAACAGTCTTATGGACTCTGTGGGAGAGGGAGAGGGTGGGAAGATTTGGGAGAATGGCACTGAAACATGTAAAATATCATGTATGAAATGAGATGCCAGTCCAGGTTCAATGCACGATACTGGATGCTTGGGGCTAGTGCACTGGGACGACCCAGAGGGATGGTATGGGGAGGGAGGAGGGAGGAGGGTTCAGGATGGGGAGCACATGTATACCTGTGATGGATTCATTTTGATATTTGGCAAAACTAATAGAATTATGTAAAGTTTAAAAATAAAATAAAATTAAAAAAAAAAGATAACTGGATAGTAAATATGAGTGATGCGTTCTAAGAAAAATGATGTAACTTCTTCATTAAGCACAAAAGGTTCAGACAAAACTTTCAAAGATCTATCGTACTTCATGATTTCTCTTGAGAAACCTATATGCAGATCAGGAAGCAACAGTTAGAACTGGACATGGAACAACAGTCTGGTTCCAAATAGGAAAAGGAGTACATCAAGGATGCATATTGTCACCCTGCTTATTTAACTTATATGCAGAGTACATCATGAGAAATGCTGGGCTGGAAGAAGCACAAGCTGGAATCAAGATCGCCAGGAGAAATATCAATAACATCAGATATGCAGATGACACCACCCTTATGGCAGAAAGTGAACAGGAACTCAAAAGCCTCTTGAGGAAAGTAAAAGTGGAGAGTTAAAAAGTTGGCTTAAAGCTCAACATTCAGAAAATGAAGATCATGGCATCCGGTCCCATCACTTCATGGGAAATAAACGGGGAAACAGTGGACACAGTGTCAGACTTTATTTTTTGGGCTCCAAAATCACTGCAGATGGTGACTGCAGCCATGAAATTAAAAGATGCTTACTCCTTGGAAGAAAAGTTATGACCAACCTATATAGCATATTCAAAAGCAGAGACATTACTTTGCCACAAAGGTCCATCTAGTCAAGGCTATGGTTTTTCCAGTGGTCATGTACAGATGTGAGAGTTGGACTGTGAAGAAAGCTGAGTACTGAAGAATCGATGCTTTTGAACTGTGGTGTTGGAGAAGACTCTTGAGAGTCCCTTGGACTGCAAGGAGATCCAACCAGTCCATTCTGAAGGAGATCAGCCCTGAGATTTCTTTGGAAGGAATGATGGTAAAGCTGAAACTCCAGTACTTTGGCCACCTCATGCGAAATGTTGACTCATTGGAAAAAATTCTGATGCTGGGAGGAATGGGGGCAGGAGGATAAAGGGATGACAGAGGATGAGATGTCTGGATGGCATCACTGACTCAATGGACGTGAGTCTGCGTGAACTCCGGGAGTTGGTGATGGACAGGGAGGCCTGGCGTGCTGTGATTCATGGGGTCGCAAAGAGTCAGACACGACTAAGTGACTGAACTGAACTGAAAAGACCTATTAATGAATTCAGTGACCAATGCAAAGATATAGAGGAAAACAAAAGAATGGTAAGGAGTAGAGATCTCAAGAAAACTATAGATAACAAGATAATATTTCATGCAAAGATGGGAACAAAAAAGAACAGAAATGCTATGGATCTAACAGAAGCAGAAGATATTAAGAAGAAGTGGTAAGAATATACAGAAGAACTATACAGAAAACATCTTATGACCCAGATAATCATGACTATGTGGTCAGTCACCTAAAGCCAGACTTCCTGGACTATGAAGTCACATGGGCCTTAGGAAACATCACTACTAACTCAACTAGTGGAGGTGATGCAATCCCAGTTGAGCTATTTCAAATTCTAAAAGATGATGCTGTGAAAGTGCTGCACTCAATATGCCAGCATATTTGGAAAACTCAGCAGTGGCCATAGGACTGGGAAAAGTCAGTTTTCATTCCAATCCCAAAGAGAATCAAGCCAAAGAATGCTTGAACTACAACACAATTGCACTCATCTCATGTGCTAGCAAAGTAATGCCCAAAATTCTCCAAGCAAGGCTTCAACAGTACATGAACCATGAAATTCCAGATCTTCAAGTTGGATTTAGAAAAGACAGAGAAACTAGAGATAAATTTGCCAACATCTTTTGGATCATCGAAAAGGCAACAGAGTTCCAGAAACATTTCTGCTTTATTGACTACACCAAAGCCTTTGACTCTGTGGATCACAACAAACTGTAGAAAATTATTCAAGAGATGGGAATACTAGACCACCTTACTTGCCTGCTGAGAAATCTATATGCAGGTCAAGAAGCAACAGTTAGAACCGGACATGGAAATTGTTTCAAATTGGGAAAGGATATGTGAAGGCTGTATATTGTCATCCTGCTTATGTAACTTATATGCAGAGTACATTGTGTGAAATGCTTGGCTGGATGAAGCATAAACTGTAATCAGGATTGCAGGGAGAAATATCAATAAACTCAGATACGCAGATGATATCACCCTTAGGGCAGAATGTGAAGAACTAAAGAGCCTCTTGACAAAAGTGAAAGAGGAGATGAAAAAGCTGGCTTAAAACTCAACATTCAAGAAATGAAGGGCATGTCATCCAGTCCCATAATGTTATGGCAAATAAATAGATGGAGAAACAATGGAAACAGTCAGAGACTTTATTTTTGGGGGCTCCAAAATCACTGCAGATAGTTACTGCAGCCATGAAATTAAAAGACACTTGCTCCTTGGAAGAAAAGTTATGACCAACCTACACAGCTTATTAAGAAGCAGAGACATTACTTTGAGGACAAAGGTCTGTTTAGTCAAAGCTATAGTTTTTCCAGTAATTATGTATGGATGCAAGAGTTGGACCATAAAGAAAGCTGAGTGCCGAAGAGTTGATGCTTTTGAACTGTGGGGTTAGAGAGGACTCTTGAGAGTCCCTTTGACTGTAAGGAGATCCAACCAGTCCATCCTAAAGGAAATCAGTCCTGAATATTCACTGGAAGGACTGATGCTGAAGCTGAAACTCCAATATTTGGCCACCTGATGTGAATAATTGACTCATTTGAAAAGACCCTGATGCTGGGGAAGATTGAAGGTGAGAGGAGAAGGGGACAACAGAGGATGAGACACTATAATGGTATCACCGACTCAACAGACATGAGTTTGAGTAAACTCCGGGAGCTGGTGATGGACAGGGAGGCCTGGCCTGCTGCAGTCCATGGGGTCGCAAAGAGTTGGGCATGACTGTGCTATTGAATTGAAAAGATCTACTTATTAATGCATTAGAGTGGAACATTGCCAAATGGGAGGAATAATAGCAATGAGAGGTTTATTATTCTTCTGACAGGACAACATAAAGGTGATAGTTGGACTTTGATTTACATATATATATATCAGCTAAGTCACTTCAGTCGTGTCCGACTCTGTGTGACCCCGTAGACGGCAGCCCACCAGGCTCCCCCATCCCTGGGATTCTCCAGGCAAGAACACTGGGGTGGGTTGCCATTTCCTTCTCCAATGCATGAAAGTGAAAAGTGAAAGTGAAGTCGCCCAGTCATGTCCGACCCTCAGCGACCCCATGGACTGCAGCCTACCAGGCTCCTCTGTCCATGGGATTTTCCAGGCAAGAGTACTGGAGTGGGTTGCCATTGCCTTCTCTGATATATAAACACACACACACTCAATCAAAAGAACCTGGCTTATCTTAAAAAAAGAATTAGAAAAGTCTTAGGGAAATCATTAGAATACTTGAGGTTTGTGTCTGCTAGCTTCACTACAGATAAATTTAAAACAACCTAAGTGATAAAATTCAGACCTGTTAAATGGAAGGAAGAGATCCTCATGAAAATACTGTGCAGTGGTTTATAAGAATTAGAGTCAATGAGAATCCTAGAGATGTTATTTGGAGCCTTAAATTCTCATGTTGATTTTGGATTAAAGGAAAAGTATTTAATTTCAAACCTTTAATCCTTTTATAGTCTACTGAGAAATTTTTCTTCTTGACTTTGTTGCAAAGTCATCTGGGCCCACTACCAGAAAACCAGAAAAAGACATTATCTACCTTTCCCCACTGACTGTTTCTGCAACACCTGATTGAAGGGACAAAATTTTTCTGACCTTTGAATCAATCTAATCCCCAATCTCATGAGTCCCTGAAAATTTTATCCACAATACATTGATGGCTTATGTGGCTTCCATCTCTGGTATATCTTATATTATGTGTACCCTCATAGAATGATATGTAAAGTTAATGGAGATGCAAACACAATGGACTAAAATAATATGTTATTTGTAATTTAGAATCAAGTTCACCTTTGAAGCTGGATAAAATTGAATTTTGTTCATTTGAAATCAGCAGCAGGTTTCCAAAGCCAGGTTTATCAACATAGCTACAGAATTTCATTATCAAATTCTTATCCAGATAAAACATAGTTCTTTTGAAACTTTGTTTACCTGTTTCATTTATACGATATTTTATATTGATTAGACTGTTATGTTAAAAGACAAATATTCACCCTCAATTTTGTTTTTTCCTGAATAACTTAATAATTGTTAGGTAGTAATAGTGAAAATAGTCTTCCCTAGTAGTTCAGCTGATGTAGAATCTGCCTGCAGTGCAAAGGACCCAGGTTGGATTCCTGGATTGGAAAGATCCCCTGGAGAAGAGATAGGTTACCCTCTCCAGTATTCTTGGGATTCCCTGGTGGCTCAGATGGTAAAGAATCTGCCTGTAGTGCAAAAGATCTGGGTTCAATCCCTGGGTTGGGAACATTTCTTGGAGGAGGGCATGGCAGCCCACTGCAGTATTTCTGCCTGGAGAATTCCCATGGACACAGGAGCCTGGAAGGCTATAATCCATGGGGTCAGAAAGAGTCGGACATGACTAGTGATTAAGCACAGTACAGCACATGAGTGAGAATATCTTGCATAGTATCATAAGTTGTCTACTACTACTACTACTAAGTCGTTTCCAGTTGTGTCTGACTCTGTGCGACCCCATAGACGGCAGCTCACCAGGCTCCCCTGTCCCTGGGATTCTCCAGGCAAGAACACTGGAGTGGGTTGCCATTTCCTTCTCCAATGCATGAAAGTGAAAAGTGAAAGTGAAGTCGCTCAGTCGTGTCCAACTCTTAGCGACCCCATGGACTGCAGCCCACCAGGCTCCTCCGTCCATGGGATTTTCCAGGCACACCTTATAACAAAAGTTCTATACTCTTCAACATTGGTAAATATAACATGTATATTATATAAATTTTTTATTTTCTAATAGCATGATTTTTAGTAGAGATGATCCAATTCTTGAAAATAAAGTATGAAAACTTTATAAATAATTTCAATGAACATCTACAGATTAAAGTATAAATCCTCCTCACAAAATCTTAGTGTCTCCTTGCCCTACTGTCCTTCACAGTATTTATGCCTGTGCTAGCGCACGTGTGCATGCACAAACACATACACACAGACACACACACACACACACAACAAAACAGTAGCTGGGGAGTAACATGTTTTTCTTCCCAAGACATTTTCTTCTCTCCTGTTTGCTCTTCCTGGAACATCCTCTATTTCATCTTTACTTGGCAAAATTGCTCCCATGGCTAACTGTCCCAAACTGAAATTTCTCTGACTTAATGGAATAATAATGATAAAGCTTTCATTGCTCTGTTAAGCTAACAATTGTTTTTTGACCTTATCACATTAATCTCACATTTGAATTTACATAGAGCATCCATCACCTTCTCAGACCTGAATATTCTGCCAATGTAAAAATATATAAAGGGGAATATTAGGCTATTTGAGAGACACAGGATAATACAGATTAGCCACACAAATGCTTGTGTTGAATTTTTAGACCTAGAGAATAACTGAAAACATTTTTAAAAATGCATTTTTTTCTTATATCACTTTAGAAGGAATGATATGATAAGAGCAGAGATGACATTTTTGTTTAAAAATATGTGTTGATTTATTTCATATAAGCTTTGATTATAATTTCCCTTGGGTATTTTCAGTTTGATATTCTTATGTTTTGAAGAAATTCTCAGTTGATTCAAAAGACTCTGAAAAATGTGATTTGATTCTCAGTATATGTCATATATTAGCTCATATATTGTTATAGTCATATAACATAATTAGTTAATGATCAAAATACATGACAGCAACATGCAGTTGCATGAAATATTATCACAGTATAAGATATTTACACATATTGTTATATCTTTCAAACAGTCATTTAAAGAATACTTATGGATAACATATATAAGAAAAAAATATAATTAGGAAAATAGGATTCAAGATTATAATTGCACTGGTGAAAGTATGGAGAATGGAGACATTGATGCCAAAACCTCAATATTTGTGAACTGGTACCAAATTGAATTTTGGAGACAGAGTTTTGGGTGAAGTAGAAAAGCTGTATTGCTTTGCCAGGCAAAGGGGGACGCAGCAGGCTCCAGCCCTCAAAAACTGTGTTCCCACCTGGGAGGGTTTGGTAAGAAGTTTTATAGCAACAATTCAGTAATAGGGTTGCTGAAAAGATTAAAGTATGTGCAGAAACTCCACTCCTTTAATCTTAAATTTAGGCAATCTCTTGATGAACTTCTGTGTTCCCTTTAATCTGGCCCCAGGTCAGTTCAGTCCAGTTGCTCAGTCATATCCGACTCTGCAACCTAATGGTGTACTCTGCAGTACACCAGGCCTCCCTGTCCATTACCAACTCCCTAAGTCCCCCTAAACTGATGTTCATTGAGTTGGTGATGTTGTCCAAACATCTCATCCTGTCATCCCCTTCTACTCCCACCTTAACTCTTTACTAGCATCAGAGTTTTTTTCCAATGAGTCAGTTCCTTGATTCAGGTGGCCAAACTATTGGAGTTTCAGCTTCAACATCAGTCCTTCCAATGAACACCCAGGACTGATCTCCTTTAGGATGGATTGGTTGGATCTCCTTGCAATTCAAGGGATTCTCAAGAGTGTTCTCCAGCACCACAGTTCAAAAACATCAATTCTTTGGCACTCAGCTTTCTTTATATTCCAAATCTCACATCCATACATGACTACTGGAAAAACCATAGCTTTGACTACAGGGACCTATGTTGGCAAAGCAATGTCTCTGCTTTTTAATATGCTGTATAGGTTGGTCATGGAGAAGGCAATGGCACCCCACTCCAGTACTCTTGCCTGGAAAATCCCATGGACGGAGGAGTCTGGTGGGCTGCAGTCCAAGGGGTCGCTAAGAGTCGAACATGACTGAGCGACTTCACTTTCACTTTTCACTTTCATGCATTGGAGAAGGAAATGGCAGTCCACTCCAGTGTTCTTGCATGGAGAATCCCAGGGACAGGGGAGCCTGGTGGGCTGCCGTCTATGGGGTCGCACAGAGTCGGACATGACTGAAGAGACTTAGCTGCAGCATAGGTTGGTCATGCCTTTCCTTCCAAGAAGTAAGCGTCTTTTAATTTTATGGCTGTGGTCACCACCTGAAGTGATTTTGGAGCTCAAAAAATAAAGTTTGTCACTGTTTCCACTGTTTCCCCATCTATTTGCCATGAAGTGATGAGACCAGATGCCATGATCTTAGTTTTCTGAATGTTGAGTTTTAAGCTGATTTTTTCAACTCTCGTTTTTAACTGTGATCAAAAGGCTCTTTAGTTCTTCACTTTTTGCCATAAGGGTGGTGTCATCTGCATATCTGAGGTTATTGATATTCCTTCCGGCAATCTTGATTCCAGCTTTTGCTTCATCCAGCCCAGCGTTTCTCATGATGTACTCTGCATATAAGTTAAATAAGCAGAGTGACAATATACAGCCTTGATGTACTCCTTACCCTATTTGGAACCAGTCTGTTGTTCCATGTCCAGTTCTAACTATTTCTTCCTGACCTGCATACAGAGTTCTCAAGAGGTAGGTCAGGTGGTCTGGTATTCTCATCTCTTTAAGAATTTTCCACAGTTTGTCATGATGTATGCCGTCAAAGGCTTTGGCATAGTCAATAAAGCAGATGTTTTTTGGAACTCTCTTGGTTTTTCAATGAGCCAACAGATGTTGGCAATTTGATCTCTGGTTCCTCTGCCTTTTCTAAATCCAGCTTGAACATCTGGAATTTCACAGTTCATGGACTGCTGAAGCCTGCCTTGGAGAATTTTGAACATTACTTTACTAGCGTGTGAGATGAGTGCAGTTGTGCGGTAGTTTAAGCATTCTTTGGCATTGCCTTTCTTTTGGATTGAAATGCAAACTGGCCTTTTCCAGTCCTGTGGCCACTGCTGAGTTTTCCAAGTTTGATGGCATATTTTAGGATTTGAAATAGCTCACTCAGCTGGAATTCTATCACCTCTGCTAGCTTTGTTCATAGTGATGCTTTCTAAGGCCCACTTGACTTCACATTCCAGGATGTCTGGCTCTAAATGAGTGATCACACCATCGTGATTATCTGGGTCATGAAGTTCTTTTCTGTATAATTCTTCTGTGTATTCTTGCCACCTCTTCTTAATATCTTCTGCTTCCATTAGGTCCATACCATTTCTGTCCTTTATTGAGCCCATCTTTACAAGAAATCTTCCCTTGGTATCTCTGATTTTCTTGAAGAGATCTCTAGTCCTTCTCATTCTACTGTTTTCCTCTATTTCTTTGCATTGGTCACTGAGGAAGGCTTTCTTATCTCTCCTTGCTATTCTTTGGAACTCTGCATTCAAATGGGTATATTTTTCCTTTTCTCCTTTGCCCATTACTTCAAGCCAAATAGATGGAGAAACAGTGGAAACAGTGGCAAACCTTTATTTTGGGGGGGCTCCAAAATCACTGCAGATTGTGACTGCAGCCATGAAATTAAAAGATGCTTACTTCTTAGAAGAAAAATTATGACCAACCTAGACAGAATATTAAAAAGCAGAAACATCACTTTGTCAACAATGGTACATCTCCTCAAGGCTATGGTTTTTCCAGTAGTCATGTATGTATGTGAGAGTTGGACTATAAAGAAAGCTGAGCGCCAAAGAATTGATGCCTTTGAACTGTGGTGCTGGAGAAGATTCTTGAGAGTCCCTTGCACTGCAAGCAGATTCAACCAGTCCATCCTAAAGGAAACCAGTCATGAGTGTTCATTGAAAGGATTGATGTTGAATCTGAAACTCCAATATTTTGGCCACCTGATGTGAAGAGCTGACTCATTTGAAAAGGCCCTGATGCTGGGAAAGATTGAAGGCTGGAGGAGAAGGGGACATCAGAGAATGAGATGGTTGGATGGCATCAACGACTTCATGTTTACTCCAGTTTGAGTAAACTCTGGGAATTGGTGATGGACAGGGAAGCCTGGTGTGCTGTGGTCCATGGGGTCAGGAAGAGTTGGACATGACTGAGTGACTTAACTGAACTGAACTGAACTGAATTCGCCTTTAGTTTGGCTTTCCCTCAGACAGATACCAGCATAGCCTGTATGGATGTTCACTAGGGAAGAGAAAGATGCCTAAAGGCTAGGAATGTTTAAGGTAGAATTTTGAATATGTATGCATGCAAGCTTAGTCACTCAGTCATGTCTGACTCTTTGTGAATCCATGGTTTGTAGCCCTCCAGGCTCCTCTGCCCATGGGTTTCTCCAGGCAAGAAATACTGGAGTGGGTTGCCATTCCTTTCTCCAGGGCATCTGCCCAACCCAGGGATTGAACCCGGGTCTCCTGAATTGCAGGCAGTTACTTTATTGCCTGAGCCACCAGAGACACCCCGGGAATATGTATAAAAGGTCTATAAACCTTCACTGTGGCCTCTACTTTGTCTCAGTACTTAAGTAGACAACAGAAGATGATCCCTTTATGGGACTAGTTGCGTTTAATGACCAAATTGCCTTATTAAAACACATGTACCAGGAGGAGATGAGAGAATTAGAAGTAGACTATCAACTCTTTGTGGAGAAGGAAATGGCAACCCACTCCAGTACTCTTGCCTAGAAAATTCCATGGATGGAGGAACCTCATAGGTTACAGTCCATGGGATCGCAGAGAGTCAGACACGACTGAGCACTTTGAGTAGCTTCTTCTATAAAAGTTTGTTGGTGACAAACTTCCATCAGTCTGGAATGCTGAACACATGATCTATATCAATTGCATTGGCTTTATCAGTATGGCAGAAAGAAAAACACAGTACAGATCAGCACAGGAAATGCCACAGATGGCACCAATACTCATCAGTAGCCAGATGTACTCAATCTGTCAGAATTAACAGGAGGCCATGACCCATAGGAGGTGTCCCAAGTGGCACAGTGATAATGAATCCACCTGCCAATGCAGGAGATACAAGAGAGGCTGGTTCGATCCCTGAGATGGGAAGATTCCCTGGAAAAGGACATGGCAACCCACTCCAATATTCTTGCCTGGAGAATCCCATGGACAGAGGAATCTGTTGGGCTACAGTCCATAGGGTCATAAAGCATCAGACAGGACTATGTGGCTAAATACACAGCACACACGCTCCAAATGATGTTTCTTTTCCTCCTTTGTAGCTTTAGGTGTGAATTACAAATTTGTCATGTAAGTATAGCCTCTGCATCAGAAACAGAGTCTGTGTGTTTTATTCTGGTCTTCTTTGGTTTGGTTTGGGTATGTTTTAGTGCCTAGTCTATGACGTGAGCACTTTGCCATGTCTGGTGTGGTGAATTTAGGCAGCAATCTGGTAGTCAAGCAATACAGACACTGTTAAGAGTCCAGTGCAACTCAACTTGATGTCACCAGTGAACAGGTTCTTTTTGTGGACAGCTATATACGTCATCCAGAGAAGGCAATGGCACCCCACTCCAGTACTCTTGCCTGGAAAAATCCCATGGATTGAGGAGCCTGGAAGGCTGCAGTCCATGGGGTCACCAAGAGTCAGACACAACTGAGTGACTTTACTTTCACTTTTCACTTTCATGCGTTGGAGAAAGAAATGGCAACCCACTCCAGTGTTCTTGCCTCGAGAATCCCGGGGATGGGGGGAGCTTGGTGTGCTGCCGTCTATGGGGTCGCACAGAGTCGGACACGACTGAAGCGACTTAGCAGCAGCATCATATACGTCACCCAGACAGTTCAATCAGCCACCATGATTTGATTCCATGGTTCATGTCCTTGAAGAGACATTGCCTCTTTAATCTGCAACAGTCCCAGAGTTTCAGTTTCGTCCAGCCACTGAATGGAGCTACCATGCCCACTTTCAGTTCATGAGTTTAATCAACTCACTTTTTTTTTTTCTCTCTTTTGCAAGCATGCATTAATTTCTTAATTGGAGGATAATTTCTTCAAAATGTTGTGTCAACTGCATTTCTTCTCAAATTATGTCTATGGATTGTTTCTAGGTAGGAAACTTTAAACACTGAATAGTATATTTGCCTGTGAATGTGTTAGTTCCTCAGTCATGTCTGATTCTTTGCAACTCCAGAGACTATAGCCCACCAGATTCTTATGTCCATGGATTTCTTCAGGCAAGGATACTGGAGTGGGTTGCCATTCCCTTCTCCAGGAGATCTTCTTGACCCAGGGATTGAACCCAGATTTCCAATTGCAAACAAATTTTTTACCTCTGAGCCATCAGGGAAGTCCCATATTTGCCTGTAGATACTACAAATTCACATTTCTCTCCTGTCTCAGTAGTAAAGAATCCACCTGCCAAACAGGAGACATGGGTTCAATCCCTGGGTCAGGAAGATCCCCTGGAGAAGGAAATGGCTACCCACTACAATTTTCTTGCCTGAGAAATCCCATGAGAGAGAAGCCTGTTTGGCTGCTGTTTATGGGGTCACAAAAGAGTCAGAGGTGACTTAGCAATTAAGCAAAAACAACTTACAAGTCTTTTGCAAAATACAAGTGTTTTCTAGGGAGACCATAGTTGATACATACGATAGTCAGTTACACAAGTTTTTCCATGAATATCCAAATTCAAATGTTTGTTAAAATATTTGTATTAAAAAAAAAAAAAAAAAAACTTCCTTGGTATAACAGATTAATAGTTGCCAGTTAGCTCTCTGTTATAGTAGGAAATCTGAGTTTACTTATTAGGCATTAGCAACTTACCTACTATGGAGTTTATAATTCTATATCCCTGAAAGTTATGGCTGAACTGATTTCATCTCACAAGTGTCTAAACCAGTAATTAGGAGTGAAAAAAAAAAAATTATATATATATATATATATATATTTTTCACTTTGTAGGAGTGAAAGTCTAAATGACTTGTGCATGCTAAGTTAATTCCATAAATGGCCACTTCAACAAAAGTAGTTTCAAAAGTAATATGTTATTTTATGAAAAGATCTATCTAGAATGGCAAACAATTTCTTTATAAAAATAAAGATATCTATTCTCTTTCACTGATATATCTTAGAACCCTAGAAGTATAAACAAGGCAAGATAATAGAATGAGGCTAATTTTATGAAATTAAAGTAGGATAAATATGTTGATTAGGCAGTTGAGAAAAAATTCAGTACAGGTCAGGTATGCAAATTAGGAGTTTAAAAAGTTAATCAGTGATATCTGTACTTGAAGTCTACTGAATAGAATCCAAATCTGGGAGAAAAAGGCCCAGTGCATTTTCTCTAATTAAGAATACTGGAGTAAGTAATCTGTTCCTTCTCCAGTGGATCTTCCTGATCCAGGAGTTGAACTGGGGTCTCCTGCATTGCACGTCAATTCTTTACCAGTTAAGCTACTAGGGAAGCCCCAATTATTCAGCTACTTATATATTTTTGCATACTTAAATTATATTTTTATACATGTAATTTGTTATAATGCTACAAGACTATTCAGGCATATCATATGTAGAAAACTATATAATTTACCTAATCACATGTAATTTGGTAAATTTTAAGCTTCCTATGATCAGTATTGTAATTTATTGCTAATGTTTAAATTTTATTTGTTAATTTCATAGATCTTATGGGCTTCAAAATCACTGCAGATGATGACTACAGCCATGAAATTAAAAGATACTTTTACTGTGGAAGAAAAACTATGACAAACTTAGATAGCATATTAGCATGTTAAAAATTAGAGAGGTTACTTTGCCAACAAAGGTTCATATAATCAAAGTTATTGTTTTTTCAGTAGCCATGTACAGATGTAAGAGTTGGACCATAAAGAAGGCTGAGCCAAGCAACTGATGCTTTCAAACTGTGGTTCTAGAGAATCAAAGCAGTTAATCCTAAAAGAAATCAACCTGAATACTCTTTGGAAGGACTGATTGATGTCAAAACTGAAACTCTAATACTTTGGCCACCTGATGTGAAGAGCTGATTCATTGGAAAAGACCCTGATACTGGGAAAGAATGAGGGCAGGAGTAGAAGGGGGCAACAGAGGATGTGAGGGTTGGATGGCATCATTGATTCAATGCACACTAGTTTGAGCAAACTCCAGCAGATAGTGAAGGACAGGGAAACCCAGCATGCTGCAGTCCAGGGGTCTCAAAGAGTCAGACACAACTTGAGTGACTGAACAGCAACATATTTATAGGGAAAAAATCTGAACATTTTTATATAATTTCAATCTTCAAAGCATAGCTATTCAAAAGAATACCACCAAGACATTATTCACTATACTTTTATTGTTTGTGTAAAATGGTTCTCTCATTCTTCAAGCAAGCACTGAGAATTTCAAATATGATTTTGAGAATCAAAAGAATAAAATCAACTTGAAGTATATGAGGTTGTTTTTATTCACAACATTCTATTTTACAGTCTGCACTCTGCATATAAAATCCAAGTCAGGTAAAAACAGAGCAAACCTCAATTGAGGCATTTTGAATCTTTTCATGGGGTCACCTTTTAAATAAATCCTATCAGTATTCTGCAAAGATACACATACATAGGACTATGCATCTAAAGTAGAAGGAATGCAAAAGGGACTGAATTCTCAGAAGAGACTTATCTGCACACATATTCATCACCAAAATAGCCAGCTAACTGAAAATAGGGCTGCAGACGTTACATGTAACCCTGGACAGCTGTAGCTCTGAGTGGGTCCAAGAGGAATGAGATCCACACAGCCATCTGTTCCCAGATATTTCTGACATTCTAGAATCGATTTGCTACTAACACAAGTCAATTACAGACATTTGTTTTTAACAGGGCACACAAAAAGAGGAGACAAGATAACATTGAACTGCTAACTTTTTGCTTTGATGGCTCATCCTGGGAATAGGAATGAATTTAAGAAAGGTGAATATGCCCTTCTTTTGGTAAAGTTATATGAGTAACCCTCACATCTCACAAATTATTCCTCTGTCAAAGAGAGACATAGACATAGATAGTTGAGAAGGCAGAGGACCACTGTTCCATTTTCACAGCTAATTGAACATCAGGAATATTGATATTTGTCAAATCTGTATTAACACTGACCACGAAGGAAATTATTTTCTTAGATTCTATAAAGCTGTGTTTATAATTACAATAATTTGAAGCACAGATGCATGGTTTGCTACTTTCACCTGGGGAATCTCAAAATGCTTGCAACATGTTAACATTTTTAAAGGTTGACTGCATCTGAATTCACATTAAAAGATAATTGTGCTGGAAAGAGCTATTACAAAAATTAGACATCTTCATCAATGTGTTAATCATGTCAGTATATATGTATGGTGATGAAATTGAAACAATCTTTACTACTGAACAATCCAGTTTTCATAACCCACACTGAGTCCTATTTTCATAGAACCTACATATTCTTGCCTTAAGAGAAAGGTTTTCAGCATTTGAAAATGAAAATAATCACTCTTCTATTAAAACTATGTAGCATCATAGTTCATTGAGTATCAAAATGGCATTAGTAATGGCAGCAGTATGCTATAAATTATTGGCAAATTCTTTTAAGGGTGATTTGACTGTGGCATGTCCCCATCTACTCCATTTCTCTAGATTTTATCTGTACCACCTAAGAACATGTGGCTAATGAATTTAATTTACATATGGAAGAATATTTCTCACATATATGCATCTACTGCATGCTAAGTTGCTTCAGTTATGTCAGACTCTACGTGACCCAGTGGACTGTAGCCCGCCAGGCTCCTCTGTCCATGAGATTCTCCAGGCAAGAATACTGGAGTGGGTTGCCATGCCCTCCTCCAGGGGATCTTCTTTACCCAGGGATCAAATCCTCATCTCTTATGTCTTCTGCATTAGCAGGTGTGTTCTTTACCACTTGTGCCAGCTGAAGTGATTTAGCATGTACACACACATATGTATGTGTGTGGAGATATATATATATATAATCTCTATTTTAGAAACAAATTGACAAAAAGAAATTTGTCACCATTTTTAAAATCTCTAATGTAAAAGATTGATAAAATTAACACTTAGTAAAATGCTTATGAAGATTCAAGCAATAAAGTGATACATAATTTTGTATTACTTTATATAATGATACATAAAGTATCACATAAATAAAGTGATACTTCTAAGACTAATTCATAAATTTAGCATACCGTCAGACCAAGTATTCAATTCTGGAAATAGAGAAGTGCTTCTGCACTTCCAAGTGGCACCTGAAAATGTAGAGGGACAGGGTTCCTGTATTGCCCTAGGGAGATAGTGGAAGGTAGGGAGCCCTCAGAGTCTGAGAAGGGTGTGACAGCTCCTCGTGTACACCCTTGCTTGCTCTCAAGCTGTAATTTCCTTTGGAATCTGGCAAGGATGATTCTTCCCTGAGGGAAATGCATTGACCTTAACAGACAAGGGAGGCAAGCAACTACGACTTTATTATTAGATGTACTTTTCAGAAGCTGATTTTTTTAAAAAGTTTCAGAAAGTGGTGTTTAAATTACTATAGCTGCAGGGCACCTGTAATTTATGTGCTAACCATGTATGTATGTTTTATGAAGCTATTTAATCTGCAATTCACTTTTTTTAAAAAGGCAATCACCATAGCAACTGACATCAGAAAGTTTTGTGCTGGCTTTGACATACAGAGTACCCAGAAGATAATACCACTTATATCCTATGAAGCTTGATTAAGCTAGGAATGCCTGGTTTCAGGAAAGTGAGAATTAACTCACTATTTTAGTCTTTTTTTTTTTTTTCTCATCACTTGGCAAATGATGAGGGTGGTGAAGTTAAAGCAAATTAAAAACTACTAAATGTTGGCTACAAAACTCCTATTGGCAGAGAAGGCTATTCCTTAAAGAGACCTTAGCAGTTATAAAAGAAAGTCTAATATAAGAGGTCAGAATTTTACTTTCAGTTATGAGGTATTCTCTGTAAAGAAACTAATTATTTATCTTCATGAGCACATAAATGTAATTTCACATAAAAGTTCAAAGAAGCTATGGAGACTAATTGCATTTTTTTTTCAGTAGCATGGTAAGGGTATGTCCATTAGAAACCATTTTCATCTCAGAGCAAGACAAAATAGTGAAAAAATTTTTAAAAAACTAAATGAAAATTTACCAACAATAAAGATTTGGAGAATTGCTATATTTTAATATCAGAATACATAATATTGTCTTTTGCTTGTAATGAAATTAATAGATGGCATTTAAAAATAGTATGTTAAACATGTTTACCATGAAGATTGTTAAAAACAAATATATTTCAATAAATGTATCCTCATCTTTAAAGCTTTATAAAATTTTTTCTTTAATTTTTATTCTGAAAGTATGTTTTAATGTTGGATTTTCCTTTTTAGATCCTGATTATTTAAATGTATTTCTGAAGTTATTTCAATCAAATCATCAAATGTAAAATAGTGACACTCTGGGTCATAGTTAATAAGAAAATAATAATTATATTATCATATTCAGTTATTTTAATATTTATTGAACATATTTTATTATATGTGCATGACTTCCAGGTACTACAGAGATAAGTTTTCAAATTATTTGTGGGATCCTTGCCTTTAATAAGTGTGCATTATAAAATAAAGATCTAAAGAGCCTCTTGATGAGGGTGAAGGAGGAGAGTGAAAGAGTCAGCTTAAAGCTAAATACTTAAATCTAAGATCATAGCATCTGGCCCCATTACTTCATGGCAAACAGAGGGTGGAAATGTGGAAGTAGTGGCAGATTTCCTCCTCTTAGGCTCTAAAAACACTGCAGATGGTGATTGCAGCCATGAAATCGTAATATATTTGCTTCTTGGCAGGAAAGCTATGACAAACCTAGGTAGTGTTGAAAAGCAGAGACATTGCCGAAAAAGGTCCATATATGGTCAAGGCCATGTTCTTCCCAGTGGTCATGTATGGTTCTGGACTGTAAAGAAGATAGAGCACCAAAGAATTGATGCCTTTGAATTGTGCTGGAGAAGACTTCTGAGAGTCCCTTGGAGAGCAAGAAGATCAAACCAGTCAATTTTAAGAGAAATCAACTCTGAATACTCATCGAAAGTACACATATATACTTCAATAATACATATATACTTCAAGTACATATGTATAGATATGTGTATATATGTATATATGATTGAATGTATACATATATACTTCAAGAAAACAGAAGTAGAGGTAAGAGTATATATATATATTTGTATGACTGATTTGTGTTGTAGGGCAGAAACCAACACAACATTGCAGAATTATCCTCCAATTAAAAAAAAATACTAATGAAAAAGACACAAATAAAAGGAAAAAAGATTTTAAGAGCTAAATTATTTGATACATGCAATAAGTAATCATCTAATCATTTTCAGATCTACTCATGCAATCTCTAAGAAGAGCTGCTACAATCTTTTGTTTTTATCTTTATATTTTATATGAAAGAAAATAACCACACATTTTATCATTTCCCCAAAGCTGAAATATATTCATGGGAAATTGCCTTTTAAATTCACATAGATGATGGGAATTAAGGAGTAAATTTAATCTTGAATTAATTTCCTCTGTGGTGGAGCACAACTTTTCTTCCTTGCCTTTGGAAGTCAGCCTGTGGATTCTATTGCCATAAAAGGCCTCATCTAAAAAGACAATCTCCCAGCAAACTCCATCTTAGTCATGTGACCCTGCTCTTACTTTTCCGGTTGCACACTTGACTCCTGAGACACTCAGAGTCTCTCCTAACGCACAAAATTTTAATTTCTCTTACACTTTTTGAAAATTTGCTTTACTTGTCTCCTGATTAACTTCTTTTTGTTCCTCAGGATCTGAACGTTGGGATATTTTACATATTTGTTTATTTATTTATTTGTTTGTAGGTCTGATATTTCCTTGGTTTCTTCCAATCCTCATTTGTAGTCTCATGTCCACATCCTGCTGCTAGCCATTTATTGAAGGGGCTATATTTTTTCCAATTATTACCCTCTAGCTCTATTCACTTGCTTTCTTAAAGAGCCTTCATCTATCATTTTACTCAACTCTTTCCAGGCAAGAGTACTGTAGTGGGTTGCCATTGCCTTCTCCCCTTTCTAGAATAGGGAATCTTAATCTGTGATCTAATGACCCTTCATGTGTGAAAAGAATTCTAAAAGTTGGTAAACAGATAAAATGCATGTAAATTTTTTCATGTGTAAACATTTACAGATTTGTTTCCTGGGGAGAGTTTTACAGCATTTATCAATTGTTTTAAAGGGTCAACAAAGGACTCCAAAAGTTTGCTGCTGCTGCTGCTGCTAAGTGGCTTCAGTCGTGGCTGACTCTGTGCGACCTCATAGACGGCAGCCCACCAGGCTTCCCCGTCCCTGGGATTCTCCAGGCAAGAACACTGGAGTGGGTTGCCATTTCCTTCTCCAATTCAGGAAAGTGGAAAGTGAAAAGTGTAAGGAAAGTTGCTCAGTCGTGTCCGACTCTTCGTGACCCCATGGACTGCAGCCCACCAGGCTTCTCCATCCATGGGATTTTCCAGGCAAGAGTGCTGGAGTGGGGTGCCATTGCCTTCTCTGAAAGTTCGACTATTGCTATTTATATTTCCAATGCACACACCCATCTTATTACATGTTCAAAGAGACCCTGAATCTTCTACTGGCTTCTTTCTATTTCTTCTTCTCTTAAGTAGTATATTGAGCTTATTTCTTTTTTCAAAACTAATTTATTGGGAGGAGCTAAGATGGCGGAGGAGTAGGACGGGGAGAACACTTTCTCCCCCACAAATTCATCAAAAGAACATTTAAACGCTGAGTAAATTCCACAAAACAACTTCTGAATGCCGGCAGAGGACATCAGGCACCCAGAAAAGCAACCCAAGTCTTCGAAAGGAGGTAGGGAAAAATATAAAAGACAAAAAAAGGGACAAAAGAGGGAGGGATGGAGTTCCGTCCCGGGAAGGGAGTCTTAAAAAGAGAGAAGTTTCCAAACACCAGGAAACCTTCTCACTGCTGAATCTGTGCCAAGCCTTGGAAGCACAGAGGGCAACATAACAGGGAGGAAAAATAAATAATTAAAACCCGCACAATGCGAGCCCTACGGTAACTCCCCAGCGGAGAAGCAGCGCAGACACCTGCATACGCCATTAGCAAGCGGGGGCTGGGCAGGGAGGTGCAGCGCGGGCTGCATCACAAGAATCTGGCCTGAATACCCCGAACACTATCTGAGCGAAATAATTTGGGCTAGCAAACCAGACTGTGGGTTATCTACCACGCGAAAAGCCAGCCCTAACCTATGACACCACCAGGCCTGCGCACGGAATAAAGGAATGAACAGAGACAGCCGGCGGCAGACCATCCCCCTCCGGTGATAGGCAGCCAGAGCCGGAAGGGGACAATCGCAGCCCCAGAGAGACATTATCTATAAAACTGTAAGCAGGCTTCTTTGCTAACTAAAACTTCTTGGGGGTCTGGACGGTCAACATCTGCCTGAGAAGGTGTGCTGGTGCACAACTAGATAACCGAACGGCGGGGAGGCGATAAGTCGCAGAAATCGCGCGTGCAAAACACCTCATCACCTGAGCTGCTCGGATCTGGGAAGGGCACAAAATGCAGGCCCAACTGAGAGTCTGTGCCTCTGAGGACTACCCAAGTGCTTGAACCTGAGCGGCTTGGACCTGGGAAGTACAGGCAGCCCAGGGCGGGCCGCGGATGGTTCGCGGTGGAGCAACCTAGAGCCTGAGCAGCATGGGCAGAGAGGCTACACACACCGTGAACTGGGGGCAGACCCAGTGTGGCTGAGGCACTGCGAGCACACGCCAGTGTTATTTGTTTGCAGCATCCCTCCCTACCTCCCCTCAGTGCGACTGAACAAGTGAGCCTATAAAAAAAAAAAAAAAAATTAAGTCCTCTATTATTCCTTTAATTTCCACTTTTATAACCGATTACTTTGCAAAAAAAAAAAAAAAAAGACCTTATTTTTTTAAAGCAAACTTCATATATATATTTTTCTTTTTAATAATTTTTGACCTTTTTTTTTCTTTTTCCTTCTTTTCTTTAACATTGTATTTTTGAAATTCCAAACTCTACTCTAGATTTTTAATTTTAGCTTTTTAGTATTTGTTATCAATTTTGTACCTATAGTTTTTTTTTTTTTGTTTTTGTTTTTATATAATTTCTGTGACCCTTTTTTTCTTTTTTTCTTTTTCTTTTTCTCTGTTTCTTTCTCTTCTTCTTTTAAATAACACTGTATATCTGAAATTCCAAACTCTATTCTAGATTTTTAATTTATGCTTTTTTGGTATTTGTTATCAATTTTGTACCTGTATTTTTTTTTATAATTTATGCGACCTTGTTTGTTTGTTTTTGTTTGTTTTTTCTCTCTCTTTCTTTTTCTTCTTCTTTTTTTAACATTGTATTTTTGAAATTCCAAACTCTACTCTAGATTTTTAACGTTTGCTTTTTGGTATTAGTTATCAATTTTGTACCTATATTTTCTGTATAATTTTTGCGACCTTGTTTGTTTTTGTTTGTTCGTTTTTTCTCTCTTTCTTTTCCTTCTTCTTTTCTTTAACATTGTATTTTTGAAATTCCAAACTCTACTCTAGATTTTAAATTTTTGCTTTTATGTATTTCATACCAATTTTGTATCTTTAAGAACCCAATCTTCAGTACACATTTTTCACTAGGGAGCAAGATTACTGGCTTAACTGCTCTCTCTCCCTTTGGACTCTCCTTTTTCTCCACCAGGTCGCCTGTGTCTCCTCCCTAACCCCTCTCTACTCTACCCAACTCTGTGAATATCTGTGTGTTCCAGATGGTGGAGAACACTTAAGGAACTGATTACTGGCTGGATCTGTCCCTCCTTTTCATTTCCCCCATTTATCCTCCTGGCCACCTCTGCCACCTTCTTCCTTCTTCTCTTCTCTGTATAACTCTGTGAACAACTCTGAGCGGTCCAGTTGTGGAGTGCACATAAGGAAGAGATTACTGAATAGCCCACTGTCTCCTCTATTGACTCCACCTCATCTCATTCGGGTCACCTCTAACTCCCTCCTCACTCTTCTCTTCTCCATATAACGCTGTAAACCTCTCTGGGCGTAACAAGTTTCAGGGCAAGACATACCAAGCAAATTCCCCAGCAGGAAGGAACACAGCCCTGAGCTCCAAGATATAGGCAGCCCAAAGTCACCCCAAAAACATAGACATCCCATAACTCATTACTGGACATTTCATTGAACTCCAGAGAGAAGAAATACAGCTCCACTCACCAGAACACCGACACAAGCTTCCCGAACCAAGAAACCTTGACAAGCCACCTTACAAACCCACAAAGAGCGAGGAAACACCACAATAAAGAGAACTCCACAAACTGCCAGAATACAGAAAGGACACCCCAAACTCAGCAATTTAAACGAGATGAAGAGACAGAGGAATACCCAGCAGACAAAGGAACAGGATAAAAGCCCACCACATCAAACAAAAGAGGAAGAGATAGGGAATCTACCTGATAAAGAATTCCAAATAATGATAGTGAAATTGATCCAAAATCTTGAAATCAAAATGGAATCACAGATAAATAGCTTGGAGATAAAGATTGAGAAGATGCAAGAAAGGTTTAACAAGGACCTAGAAGAAATAAAAAAGAGTCAATATAAAATGAATAATGCAATAAATGAAATTAAAAACACTCTGGAGGCAAAAAATAGTAGAATAACAGAGGCAGAAGATAGGATTAGTGAATTAGAAGATAGAATGGTAGAAATAAATGAATCAGAGAGGATAAAAGAAAAAAGAATTAAAAGAAATGAGGACAATCTCAGAGACCTCCAGGACAATATTAAATGCTACAACATTCGAATCATAGGGGTCCCAGAAGAAGAAGACAAAAAGAAAGACCATGAGAAAATACTTGAGGAGATAATAGTTGAAAACTTCCCTAAAATGGGGAAGGAAATAATCACCCAAGTCCAAGAAACCCAGAGAGTCCCAAAGAGGATAAACCCAAGGCAAAACACCCCAAGACACATATTAATCAAATTAACAAAGATCAAACACAAAGAACAAATATTGAAATCAGCAAGGGAAAAACAACAAATAACACACAAGGGAATTCCCATTAGGATAACAGCTGATCTTTCAATAGAAACTCTTCAAGCCAGGAGGGAATGGCAAGACATACTTAAAGTGATGAAAGAAAATAACCTACAGCCCAGATTATTGTACCCAGCAAGGATCTCATTCAAATATGAAGGAGAAATCAAAAGCTTCTCAGA
This sequence comes from Bos mutus, assembly GCF_027580195.1. Classification (NCBI taxonomy): domain Eukaryota; kingdom Metazoa; phylum Chordata; class Mammalia; order Artiodactyla; family Bovidae; genus Bos; species Bos mutus. The sequence goes on along the minus strand of NC_091631.1, from coordinate 67,812,847 downwards.
CAAGCAAAAGCTGAGAGAATTCAGCACCACCAAACCAGCTCTCCAACAAATACTAAAGGATATTCTCTAGACAAGAAACACAAAAACAGTGTATAAACTCGAACCCAAAACAATAAAGTAAATGGCAACGGGATCATACTTATCAGTAATTACCTTAAATGTAAATGGGTTGAATGCCCCAACCAATAGACAAAGACTGGCTAAATGGATACAAAAAAAAGACCCCTACATATGTTGTCTACAAGAGACCCACCTCAAAACAGGGGACACATACAGACTGAAAGTGAAGGGCTGGAAAAAGATTTTCCATGCAAATAGGGACCAAAAGAAAGCAAGAGTAGCAATACTCATATCAGATAAAATAGACTTTAAAACAAAGGCTGTGAAAAGAGACAAAGAAGGTCACTACATAATGATCAAAGGATCAATCCAAGAAGAAGATATAACAATTATAAATATATATGAACCCAACATGGGAGTGCCGCAGTATGTAAGACAAATGCTAACAAGTATGAAAGGAGAAATTAACAATAACACAATAATAGTGGGAGACTTTAATACCCCACTCACACCTATGGATAGATCAACTAAACAGAAAATTAACAAGGAAACACAAACGTTAAACGACACAATAGACCAGTTAGACCTAATTGATATCTATAGGACATTTCATCCCAAAACAATGAATTTCACCTTTTTCTCAAGCGCACATGGAACCTTCTCCAGGATGGATCACATCCTGGGCCATAAATCTAGCCTTGGTAAATTCAAAAAAACAGAAATCATTCCAAGCATCTTTTCTGACCACAATGCAGTAGGATTAGATCTCAATTACAGGAGAAAAACTATTAAAAATGCCAACATATGGAGGCTGAACAACATGCTGCTGAAAAACCAACAAATCACAGAAGAAATCAAAAAAGAAATCAAAATTTGCATAGAAACTAATGAACATGAAAACACAACAACTCAAAACCTGTGGGACACTTTAAAAGCAGTCCTAAGGGGAAAGTTCATAGCAATACAGGCATACCTCAAGAAACAAGAAAAAAGTCAAATAAATAACCTAATCCTACACCTAAAGCAACTAGAAAAGGAAGAAATGAAGAACTCCAGGGTTAGTAGAAGGAAAGAAATCTTAAAAATTAGGGCAGAAATAAATGCAAAAGAAACAAAAGAGACCATAGCAAAAATCAACAAAGCCAAAAGCTGGTTCTTTGAAAGGATAAATAAAATTGACAAACCATTAGCCAGACTCATCAAGAAACAAAGGGAGAAAAATCAAATCAACAAAATTAGAAACGAAAATGGAGAGATCACAACAGACAACACAGAAATACAAAGGATCATAAGAGACTACTATCAACAATTATATGCCAATAAAATGGACAACGTGGAAGAAATGGACAAATTCTTAGAAAAGTACAACTTTCCAAAACTCGACCAGGAAGAAATAGAAAATCTTAACAGACCCATCACAAGCATGGAAATTGAAACTGTAATCAAAAATCTTCCAGCAAACAAAAGCCCAGGTCCAGATGGCTTCACAGCGGAATTCTACCAAAAATTTAGAGAAGAGCTAACACCTATCCTGCTCAAACTCTTCCAGAAAATTGCAGAGGAAGGTGAACTTCCAAACTCATTCTATGAGGCCACCATCACCCTAATACCAAAACCTGACAAAGATCCCACAAAAAAAAGAAAACTACAGGCCAATATCACTGATGAACATAGATGCAAAAATCCTTAACAAAATTCTAGCAATCAGAATCCAACAATACATTAAAAAGATCATACACCATGACCAAGTGGGCTTTATCCCAGGGATGCAAGGATTCTTCAATATCCGCAAGTCAGTCAATGTAATACACCACATTAACAAATTGAAAAACAAAAACCATATGATTATCTCAATAGATGCAGAGAAAGCCTTTGACAAAATTCAACATCCATTTATGATAAGAACTCTCCCAGAAAGCAGGAATAGAAGGAACATACCTCAACATAATAAAAGCTATATATGACAAACCCACAGCAAACATTATCCTCAATGGTGAAAAATTGAAAGAATTTCCTCTAAAGTCAGGAACCAGACAAGGGTGCCCACTTTCACCATTACTATTCAACATAGTTTTGGAAGTTTTGGCCACAGCAATCAGAGCAGAAAAAGAAATAAAAGGAATCCAAATTGGAAAAGAAGAAGTAAAACTCTCACTGTTTGCAGATGACATGATCCTTTACATAGAAAACCCTAAAGACTCCACCAGAAAATTACTAGAACTAATCAATGATTATAGTAAAGTTGCAGGGTATAAAATCAACACACAGAAATCCCTTGCATTCCTATACACTAATAATAAGAAAACTGAAAGAGAAATTAAGGAAACAATTCCATTCACCATTGCAACGGAAAAAATAGAATACTTAGGAATATATCTACCTAAAGAAACTAAAGACCTATATATAGAAAAGTACAAAACACTGGTGAAAGAAATCAAAGAGGACACTAATAGATGGAGAAATATACCATGTTCATGGATTGGAAGAATCAATATAGTGAAAATGAGTATACTACCCAAAGCAATTTATAGATTCAATGCAATCCCTATCAAGCTACCAACGGTATTCTTCACAGAGCTAGAACACATAATTTCACAATTTGTATGGAAATACAAAAAACCTCGAATAGCCAAAGTGATCTTGAGAAAGAAGAATGGAACTGGAGGAATCAACCTACCTGACTTCATGCTCTATTACAAAGCCACAGTTATCAAGACAGTATGGTACTGGCACAAAGACAGAAATATAGATCAATGGAACAAAATAGAAAGCCCAGAGATCAATCCACACACATATGGACATCTTATCTTTGACAAAGGAGGCAAGAATATACAATGGATTAAAGACAATCTCTTTAACAAGTGGTGCTGGGAACTCTGGTCAACCACTTGTAAAAGAATGAAACTAAAACACTTTCTAACACCTTACACAAAAATAAACTCAAAATGGATCAAAGATCTAAATGTAAGACCAGAAACTATAAAACTCCTAGAAGAGAACATAGGCAAAACACTCTCCGACATACATCACAGCAGGATCCTCTATGACCCACCTCTGAGAATATTGGAAATAAAAGCAAAAATAAACAAATGGGACCTAATTAAACTTAAAAGCTTGTGCACAACAAAGGAAACTATTAGCAAGGTGAAAAGACAGCCTTCAGAATGGGAGAAAATAATAGCAAATGAAGCAACTGACAAACAACTAATCTCAAAAATATACAAGCAACTCCTACAGCTCACCTCCAGAAAAATAAATGACCCAATCAAAAAATGGGCCAAAGAACTAAATAGACATTTCTCCAAAGAAGACATACAGATGGCTAACAAACACACGAAAAGATGCTCAACATCACTCATTATCAGAGAAATGCAAATCAAAACCACTATGAGGTACCATTTCACGCCAGTCAGAATGGCTGCAATCCAAAAGTCTACAAGCAATAAATGCTGCAGAGGGTGTGGAGAAAAGGGAACCCTCTTACACTGTTGGTGGGAATGCAAACTAGTACAGCCACTATGGAGAACAGTGTGGAGATTCCTTAAAAAACTGGAAATAGAACTGCCTTATGATCCAGCAATACCACTGCTGGGCATACCCACTGAGGAAACCAGAAGGGAAAGAGACACATGTACCCCAATGTTCATCGCAGCACTGTTTATAATAGCCAGGACATGGAAGCAACCTAGATGCCCATCAGCAGATGAATGGATAAGAAAGCTGTGGTACATATACACAATGGAGTATTACTCAGCCGTTAAAAAGAATACATTTGAATCAGTTCTAATGAGATGGATGAAACTGGAACCTATTATACAGAGTGAAGTAAGCCAGAAAGAAAAACACCAATACAGTATACTAAGGCATATATATGGAATTTAGAAAGATGGTAACAATAACCCTGTGTACGAGACAGCAAAAGAGACACCGATGTATAGATCAGTCTTATGGACTCTGTGCGAGAGGGAGAGGGTGGGGAGATTTGGGAGAATAGCATTGAAACATGTATAATATCATGCATGAAATGAGTCACCATTCCAGGTTCGATGCATGGTACTGGATGCTTGGGGCTGGTGCACTGGGACGACCCAGAGGGAGGGTAGGGGAGGGAGGAGGGAGGAGGGTTCAGGATGGGGAACGCGGGTATACCTGTGGCGGATTCATTTCGATATTTGACAAAACTAATACAATATTGTAAAGTTTAAAAATAAAATAAAATTAAAAAAAAACTAATTTATTTGTAAATGAAATAAAGATGAAAAAATTTAATGATTAAAAATATAATTCCTAAAGAAGATAGAAAAATCATAAACAATTAGACACTTAACAACGAAGAAACAAAGATACATAAAGCAAAAATCACAATAAATACAAGGGGAAATATATAATCATATTGAGACACATTAATATTTCTCTGAGAATATTTTATCAAGTGCAGGGAAAAAGATTAGGAGCATCATTATTGATGTCATTAATAATTTAAATAGAATAGATTTATACTTATATTAATCTTATATCCTTCACAGATGTAGTTAAAATTTTGTATCTCATACATTGTAATAAATTTCCATAGAACATTTAGAAAAACTAGCAAAAAGATAATCATTACTAAATTTCAAAAAATAAAACTCTTTTTTTGTGTGTGATTCAGTTGTACATATACACATATATTATTTTTGAAATTATTTTCCAGTATAGATTATCACAAGATATTGACTATAGTTCCCTGTGCTATACAGTAAACTTTTGTTGCTTGTTGCATATCTATTTTTTGTTAGAAATGTAGCAGTCTATTCATACTAAATCAAACAAGTCAAATCAAAATGTCATAAATTTTTTAGTTAAGCAAAGATTCATAAATTTTCTAAAAATATGTATCGTACATAATTTTTATATATAATATATACAAAAGCTTTTCTACTATGCTTGATAAAGGCTTGAGAAAGAACATCAAAAATTACAAAAGAGATGGAGAAACTGGAAAAACATACACTTAATGAAATGGGAACACTGAATATGAGATAGAAAAATTGAAACAAGCTAGATAAAAAATCCTTATATCCTCCAGTTTTTTAAAATATGGCTGCACATTAGAAACATATCTGGAGCTCTGATTAAAAAAAGAAGCAATACCTGGGAATTTGTATTTTCTTGAAAATTCAAAGATAATCTGATATGCATTTGGATTTAAAAAAATTATTACAGATTTTTTTATTTAATAGTAGCTTTGGTGATACAGAGTCATAGTTCCATAATCACAATAGTAAAAATATAAATTTTCACAATCCGTATCCAAACAAAAAATAAAAGATAATTACAGTTGCAAGCAATAATGGAAGCATTATTAATATAACAATATAGAATAATTACATACAATTTGAGGGGTCAAGCAGAGTGATGTGCTAAGTGGAAGTGCATATGTGCATGCGCTTTAATTCATCCAGCCATTCTATGTCTTTTGGTTGGTGCATTTAATCCATTTGTATATAAGGTAATCCTACTACCATTTTCTTAATTGCCGCTGCTGCTGCTAAGTCACTTCAGTCGTGTCCGACTCTGTGCAACCCCATAGACGTCAGCCCACCAGGCTCCCCCATCCCTGGGATTCTCCAGGCAAGAACACTGTAGTGGGTTGCCATTTCCTTCTCCAATTCAGGCAAGTGAAAAGTGAAAGTGAAGTTGCTCAGTCGTGTCCAAGTCTTAGCGACCCCATGGACCGCAGCCTACCAGACTCCTCCATCCATGGGATTTTCCAGGCAAGAGTACTGGAGTGGAGTGCCATTGCCTTCTCCATTTTCTTAATTATTTTAGGTCTATTTTCTATGTAAGTCTTTCCCTTCTCTTGTTTCCCACATAGAGAAGTTGCTTTAGCATTCGTTGTAAAGCTGGTTTGGTGGCGCTGAATTCTTTTAACTTTTGCTTTTCTGGAAAGCTTTTGATTTCTACATCAAATCTGAAGGAGGATCTTTCTGGGTAGAGTATTCATGGTTGTTGTTTCTTCCCTTTCATCACTTTAAATATATCATGTCATTCCATTCTTGCTTGTAACATTTCTGTTGAGAAATCAGCTAATTGTCTGATGGGAGTTCCTTGTATGTTGTCATTTTTAACTTTTTCTTTTAATATTTTCTGTCTTTAATTTTTTCAGTTTGATTACTATGTGTCTAGGTGTGTTCCCCCTTGGGTTTATCCTTCTTGGGATAACTATTGTACTCTATTGATTGACTATTTCCTTTTCCATGTTAGGGAATTTTTCAGCTATTATCACTTCAAATATTTTCTCAGGTCCTTTATCTCTTTTTTCTTTGTGGGACCCCTATAATGTGAATATTGGTGCATTTGATGCTGTCCCAGAGGTCTCTTAGGCTCCCTTCATTTCTTTTCATTCTTTTTTTCTGTATTCTGTTCTGCAGCAGTGATTTCCACCTTTCTGTCCTCCAGGTCATTTATCCGTTCTTCTGCCTCAGTTATTCTGCTATGTATTCCTTCTATTGAATTATTCATCTCTGTTTGTTTGTTCTCTAGTTCTGTAGGTCTTTAGTAAACATTTCTTTCATCTTCTCAGTTTTTGCCTTCATTGTTTTCCCAAGATCCTGAATCATTTTCTCTATCTTTATTCTGATTTTTTTTTTTTTTTTTTCTGCAAGGTTACCTATCTCCACTTCATTTAGTTGTTTTTCTGGGGTTTTATCTTGTCCTTACATCTGGGACATAACACTCTGCTTTTTCATGCTGGTTAACTTTCTGCACAGTGGCTTTTGTCTCAGTCTCTGTGGGACTGTGGTTCTTGGTTCTTCTGTCTGCCTTCTGATGGACTCTAAGAGGCTTGTGTAAACTTTCTGAAGGAAATGACTGGTGGTCTTGCTCTGGTGGGCAGGGCCTTGCTCAGTAAAGCTTCAATACAATTATCTGGACTGTGGGGTTGTGCTCCCCTCGGTAGTTTTTTGGCCTTAGGTGACCCAATCTTAGGGTCTACAGTCTCTATGATAGGGTTAATGGTGACCTCCAAGAGATTTTACACCAAGGGTTAATGACCTCTAGGACCACAGCTGCCAGCGCCCCTGTCCCTGTGGAGAGCCTCTGCCAACCCATGCCTCCATAGGAAACCCTCCAACACTAGCAGATTGTTTTGGCTCAGTCTCCTGTGGAGTCACTGCTCCTTTCCTCTGAGTCCTGGTGCACACAAGGTTTTGTTTGTGCCCTCCAAGACTGAAATCTGTTTTCCCCAGCCCTGTGGAAGTCTTATAATCAAATCCCACTGGCTTTCAATGTCATATTCCCTGGGGATTCCCAGTCCCTTTGTTGGATCCCCAGGCTGGGAAGCCTGATGTGGGGTTCTGAAACTTAACAAGAGTGGGAGAAGCTCTTTGGTATTATTTTTCTCCAGGTTGTGGGTCACCCACTTGGCAGGAATAGGATTTGATTTTTATCATGACTGTACCTCTCCTGCCATCTTCCTGTGGCTTCTTCTTTGTCTTTGGACATGGGAGAATCTTTTTTTGGTTCCAGCATTCTCCTGTTGGTTGTTCAACACCTAGTTATAATTTTGGTGCTCTTGTGGGAAGAAATGAGTGCCTGTCTTTCTACTCCTGAACTGGAAGACCTGAGCTTATTTCTTAACTCCTGTATTGCATTGCCTGCATTAGAGGAGCTACCTAATTTCACTGCTTTGCCTATATGTGAAAAAGGAATACTTCAACATTTCTAGCCCAGCACCAAATATTTAAATTAAAATAAAATAAAATTGATTATCTCCCCTCTAATACTGAATGCCTCATATCTGTAGGTGGCACCATAATTCTTTTGATCTACTAGGTGTAAAGCTTTGAAAATCTCTCTCTTTTGTTCTCTTTCTAGATATCCAGGTGGAATTGACCTCCTCCACTATTACATCACACAATATAAACCTTTTACTATCACCCTCTATTTTTCTGAAGCTAAAATTATTAATGTAGTTTTTTTTTTTGGTACATTTTCTTATTCTACAATTCATCACTAAACATTACCATCAGAAGAAAGCTTCTTAATGTGTTATACTTTGATTTCAATTTACAGAAAAATTCTGGTAGAAGCTACTTGTCCTGATGCCAAATCTCACAATTCTATACTTATCATTAAGAAGCTTCAGTATTTAGTTCTCATTACTGTTTCCAGACTTACATCTCCAGTGTTAAGCAAGCCAACTGTCTTTCCAAAAGAAACTGTTGTACAAATATGCCATGTACAATGTGCTGTGCTTAGTCACTCAGTCGTGTCTGACTGTTTGTGACCCCATTGACTGTGTCCTGCCAGGCTCCTCTATCCATGGGGATTCTCCAGATAAGAATACTAGACTGGATTGACATGCCCTCCTCCAGGGGATCTTCCCAACCCAGGCCCACCATGTACCATGTTCCTGCATTAGTGTTGCACCTAAAAGTGCCACTCTCATTTTTGTCAAATTATTTAAAAGTGGGTTTACAATAAGGCTGCAAGATAAAATAGTGAATATCCAGTTAAATGGAATTTTATAAGCATATAATAATTTGCTTATGAGATAATTATTTATGACAATTGATGAATAATTTTGGTACATGTATATCCTATGCAATATTTGGGATATACTTATACTAAAAAGCATCTGTTGTTTATCTGAATTCAAATTTTACTTGTTTTCTGTATTCTGATTTACTGAATCTGGCAGCTTTAGTTTTCTTTTAAGGGAAAAGCAATTATACAAAATTTAAAACTAAAGACTAATGATGTGAAAGTTAATCAATAGCTTATTTTTTTTCTTCCCATTTATAATCCAATAGAATATATTGTGAAAAATAATTTAGAAATATAAATTTTTAATTTTGTGGCTGATAATTCAAAACCAACTGTCTTTTTCTCATTGCAAAGAACCACAATTCCTCGACTGAGTTGGTGGCTGCTCTCTTTTCCTAATCAGGTTTATTTGGTTTTTCAACCTTTAACATATTATAAAATTTGATATGTACCAGGTAGTTTCTTAGCTGTTGGTGACATATCAGCAAATAAGACCAATGAAATATCTACTGTAAAGTGAAAAATATGATAATAGAAAGAGAATTCAATTTCAAACAGCAATAGATGTTATGAGGAAAACAAAGTGAGACTCTGTGGAGGCAGTCACAGTAAGTTAAGTAGAAGCTTGAATGACAGGAATGAGCTATCCAGGGAAATGGGTAAAAGAGGACCATTCCAGGCAAAGGGAACAGTTGAACCAAAACTCAAATGGAAGAACAAACTTGACATATCCAGGAAATCAAATAATTTTGTTACTTGACTTATAGGGCCGGGAAAGGTGAATGGTTACAGATAAGGAGAGAGAGGTGGGTAGAGGATAGATCTTGTACAGTCCCATTGGCCATGTTAAGGTTATTGGATTCAATATTCACTATCTTAAAGTTTTACCAAAAAAACAAAAAAGGCTGTTTTGAGTGACATGTGGAACATTAATTGTTGAGGGTGGGAGACAAGAACAAAGATTGAGCAGCCAGTCATGTAGGTCTTCTGCTAACACAAGAAGAAATATGGGTCCTGCCTACTAAGATATCAGAGCTGGATCTAGTGACACACAGATGAAATCAGTATTCATTTTCAGGTCAGAGCTGAAAGATTGTGTTAACAGAATGTTGAAGGCTAGAGAGGAATATAGGGTAACTTTTGAGTTTTTATCTGAATATCTGGATGAGCGCAAAACTAGAGGAAGAAGCATGATTTGCAGGACTGAAATGATTCACAAATTTGGGCTTGGGGTGGAATGCTTATTCATGGCTAGACTTCTAGATAAAATTTTATTTTATTATGGTAAGAGAAAAAGCCCTTGCTAAGGATTATAAACCCTTTCTGATCTGTTTCAGAGAGTATATAATGACTGACAACCTCTCCCAAGCACAAATGTTGTCCAGTCTCTCAGTCGTGTCCAACTTTGAAACCCCATTGACTGCAGCACACCAGGGTTCCCTGTCCTTCACCATCTCTTGGGGTTTGCTCAAATGCATGCCCATTGAGTCGGTGATCCCATCCAACGATCCTCTGTTGTCCCCTTCTCCTCTTGCCTTCATCTTTCCCAGCATCAGGGCCTTTTTCAATGAGTTGGTTCTTCTCATCAAGCGGCCAAAATATTGGAGATTCAGCTTCAACATCACTCCTTCCAGTCAATATTAAGTGTTGATGTCCTTTAGGATTAACTGGCTTGGTCTCCTTGCATTCCAAGAGACTCTCAAGAGTCTTCTCCAATACCACAGTTCAAAAGCATCAATTCTTTGGTGCTCAGACTTTTCTATGGTCCAGCTCTCACATCCTACATAACTACTGGAGAAACCATAGCTTTGACTAGATGGGCCTTTGTCAGCAAAGTGATGTGTCTGCTTTTAATACGCTGTCTAGGTTGGTCATACCTTTCCTTCCAAGGAGAAAGCATCTTTTGATTTCATGGCTGCAGTCACCATCTGCAGTGATTTTGGAGCCCAAGAAAATAAAGTCTCTCACTACTTCCATTGTTTTCCCATCTATTTGTCATGAAGTGATGGGACTAGATGCCAAGATCTTAGTTGTCAGCTTTTTCACTTTCCTCTTTCATTTTCATCATAGGCTCTTTAGTTCTTTTTCATTTTCTACAAATGGGTGGTGTCATCTGCATATATGAAAGTATTGCTATATCTCCTGGCAATCGTGATTCCAGCTGTGCTTCAACCACCCTGGCATTTCACATGATGTACTCTGGAATTTAAATAAGCAGTGTGACAATAACATGTACAAATAGAAAACTGCATGTCTATTTTTGGGGAGTAAATGTTTTAGAAATATTAATTTCAATTTAACATACATGCCAATATTTAAATTTCTCAAAGCTAAAGGCCAGGCTTATTATTAATCTTTACTGTAAATATAATTTTTATGACAACTGCCTAGTAGATGCTAATTAATAACTTTCCATTTTAATTGTCCTCTTTTTATGTATACTTGTAGCACATTAACTGAGATCACATCATTTCCTCAAAGAATCTTCTATTGTTTTTTAATCCATAGTCTTCCTCTCTAAACTCTGACTTTGAGACCAAAAATATTATTAAAATTAATTTTTATATTTAAAGATTTTTCCCAGTACATTATTGAACACATAAAACTGTTAGGTAGCTAGAATAGGAAACAGGAGTCCAAAATGGCAGTGGCTAAAAGACAAGGAAGGGAAAAGCCCACGAAAATAGAACAAAGGAAGGTCTGAGGACCGGAGTGAGGACTTCAAGTAGAACAAACAGCATGCCTGCTAGCCTAATTTGCATAGGGCAGGCCCAGGAGGAGGGGAAAAAATATAAAAAGAGAAGCCAAAGGGCTCTCTCTTTCTTTCCCGTTCACTGGGGTGTTCTTCTCTTCACGTCTTTGGGTTGCGTGCCCTCATGGTTCGAGGATGGATTTTCCTGCTATTATCTAAATAAAATAGAGCTGTAACACAGAGCTGTAACACTGATTTGTCTAAGAGCTAAAACACGGTCCGTTTGAGACTTGAGAGCTATAACACGGTCTGTCCAAGACCCGAGAGCTGTGACATGCCGAGGGCTTTAATGTCCATCACTCTAAATCTTTGTTGTGGACAAGACAGAACTGAAGAGCGTTCACTAGCCTGACAAAACATACTCATAAGCACATGTTAAATGAAAGAAATTCACATCTTGGGGATAGAAATCAAATTCAAAAATAATTGTAAAGCCACTTTATTTGGAATCAAGTGCATAATGTCTAAGGTCATAACAGAAACAAAAAATCAGCTTTTGAGACTGTATCACCTACTAGTATCAACATGTGAAACAGCAGGTACACTACATGTTGAGCATTAATCAGGTTAATCCTCAGAGCAAACACTTTAGCTCTCAAAATCTAAGGCTACTTTTTGGACTGTCATGTCATCTCTCTATATATACACCTTATAGTTCACATGAAGATCCTAGCCTTTCTGATTAAGTGAGCCAGGAAATTCTGTCAGCTAAGTCAATATCTCACTAGTGGAAAAACAGAAGATTGTAAATAACGGGAGCTATTTTCTATGATTGGTGAAATCTCATGGCAAAGCAAGCATGCTTTTCTCCAGGGTTAGGAAATTCAAGTTTTATCTTAGATATCTCATTTTCAACATTTCAAGGTTTATATGAGAATAAATATATGATTTCATAGCTTTTTAAGCAATTATATTTTAAGTTTCATGAGTAAAACTCAAACCAATCTGCATGAGATAAGGTCAGAATGTGTGCTGTACCCAACCTCCCAGGCCCTGTGAGGAAGAGGAATTTCTTCAGCGAGCCAGACCATTAGCAGTGATCACTCGAGGCTTATAGGGAGGAAGGAGAGTTTATTAAAAAAAAAAAAAAACAGACTTATGACATAGACATCAGAAGGGGATAAAAAGGAATACCCCCAAAGTTAACTTGAGCAGAATATTATATCCTTTTCAGTTACCTGCTGAGAATAAATAAAAAGAATATCTCAAAGTTGTAAAAGTTTTAACAGACCCCTTCCCAAGGCATACATAACATCTGTATGTATAACATCTGTACAAGATTAATCAGAAGGAATGAGTTCCTGTTAAGAAGGAAAACATGCCTTTGAGCAAGATATATTGTTGCCTTATAATCATTAACACAGTGACTGCTTGACTACTAAGAAAAAGAATGCATACCTCCTCCCTAAGGGGCCTTGGACTACTTATCAACCTGCCTGAGGTTAACTATATCAAAACTAACCAGAATAATTACAAACATTTGATCCTTCTACCTATGTTGTTGTCCAGTCACTAAATCCCCTCTGACTCCCTGTGACCCCATTTACTGCAGCACACAAGGCTTCCCTATCCTTCACTAACTCCTGGAGTTTGCTCAGATTCATGTCCATTGAGTCGGTGATTCCATCCATCCAACTCATCCTTCTACCTAAACTGTGCTGTGCTTAGTTGCTCACTCATATCAGACTCTTTGTCACCCCATGGATTGTAGCCCACCACCCCCTCTGTCATTGGGTGTTCTCCAAGCAAGAATACGGGAGTGGGTTGCCATGCCTTCCACCACCTTCTACGTATATTACCTATCTAATAGGTTCCCATGAGCTAATATTTATAAATACTTAGAACATTGCATGACACCTATTAAGTATCATATCCAAGTTTTAAATATAAATAAATAAATGCAATTATATAATAAGTGCAGAGGTATAGTTTCTGGGCTATTTGTGGTAAATCAGAGGTCTCACTGTGTCCTTTCACATCAGTAAGCCACATAACCAGTTTAATGGTGGGGGGCTTACTTATAATATTTGATATTATCTATAGTGACTACACTCCAGTACTCTTGCCTGGATAATCACATGGACGGAGGAGCCTGGTGGGCTGCAGTCCATGGGGTCGCTAGGAGTCGGACACGACTGAGCAAATTCACTTTATTTTTTCACTTTCATGCATTGGAGAAGGAAATGACAACCTCTCCAGTGTTCTTGCCTGGATAACCCCAGGATGGGGGAGCCTTGTGGGCTGCCATTTATGGGGTCGCATAGAGTCGGACATGACTGAAGTGACTTAGCAGCAGCAGCAGCAGCAGCATAGTGACTACTGCACAATTGTACTCATCTCACACACTAGTAAAGTAATGCTCAAAATTCTCCAAGCCAGGCTTCACCAATACGTGAACCGTGAACTGCCAGATGTTCAAGCTGGTTTCAGAAAAGGCAGAGGAACCACAGATCAAATTTCCAACATCTGCTGGATCAGCAAAAAAGCAACAGAGTTCCAGAAAAGCATCTTTTTTTCTGCTTTATTGACTATGCCAAAGCCTTTGACTGTGTGGATCACAATAAACTGTGGAAAATTCTGAAAGAGATGGGACTACCAGACGACCTGACCTGCCTCTTGAGAAACCTGTATGCAGGTCAGGAAGAAACAGTTAGAACTGGACATGGAACAACAGACTGGTTCCAAATAGGAAAAGGAGTACGTCAAGGCTGTATATTGTTACCCTACTTATTTAACTTATATGAAGAGTACATCACAAGAAACGCTGAACTGGAAGAAGCACAAGCTGGAATCAGCATTGCCGGGAAAATATCAATACCCTCAGACATGCAGATGACACCACCCTTATGGCATAAAGTGAAGAGGAACTAAAAAGCCTCTTGATGAAAGTGAAAGAGGACAGTGAAAAAGTTGGCTTAAAGCTCAACATTCAGAAAACTAAGATCATGGCAAGTGGTCCCATCACTTCATGGGAAATAGATGAGGAAACAGTGGAAACAGTGTCAGACTTTATGTTTTGGGCTCCAAAATCATTGCAGATGGTGATTGCAGCCGTGAAATTAAAAGACGCTTGCTCCTTGGAAGGAAAGTTATGACCAACCTAGATAGTATATTAAAAGCAGAAACATTACTTTGCCAACAAAAGTCTGTCTAGATGAGGCTATGGTTTTTCCAGTGGTCATGTATGGATGTGAGAGTTGGACTGTGAAGAAAGCTGAGGGCTGAAGAATTGATACTTTTGAACTGTGGTGTTGGAGAAGACTCTTGAGAGTCCCTTGGACTACAAGGAGAACCACCCAGTCCATTCTTTTTTTTTTTAATTTAATTTTATTTTTTAAACTTTACATAATTGTATTAGTTTTGCCAAATATCGAAATGAATCCGCCACAGGTATACATGTGTTCCCCATCCTGAACCCTCCTCCCTCCTCCCTCCCCATACCATCCCTCTGGGTCATCCCAGTGCACTAGCCCCAAGCATCCAGTATCATGCATCGAACCTGGACCACCCAGTCCATTCTAAAGGACATCAGTCCTGGGTGTTCAGTGGAAGGACTGATGCTAAAGCTGAAACTCCAATACTTTGGCCATCTCATGCGAAGAGTTGATTCATTGGAAAAGACTCTGATGCTGGGAGGGATTGAGGTCAGGAGGAGAAGGGGACAACAGAGGATCAGATGGCTGGATGGCATCACTGACTCGATGGATGTGAGTTTGAGTAGACTCTGGGAGTTGGTGATGGACAGGGAGCCTGGCGTGCTGCGATTCATGGGGTCACAAAGAATCGGACAGTACTGAGTGACTCAACTGACTCACTGACTGACTGACTGATAGTGTAAATAATACAACTCTGGATGATTTTGAGCTGTTAATGTGATGTCATTGTGTTTGGAGGAAGTGAGATAATCAGATTTCACGAGCTAGTATCATTTATATCATATATATTACTAAAAGCTGTGTGAAAGTTAATATTGTTTTTATCTGAAGTCAAAAATAGCAACCTAGAATACATTTATCTTTGTATATTTTCCAACATTTTATCCAAATCTGAATCTTCTTGTCTTATTACATATGCTATATTTATTCAGTTTTACTCATTGTTTTTCATTTAGCCTTCTTCAAGAATTGGCTTAGAACTAGGTGGGTGAATTCATGGCACAGACACCATCACTGCTCCCCATAGTATCACCGTATGCATCATATACACAATTATAACCTTTCCTGCTCAGACTTAAATTCATCATTCTTCTCAAGATAGAACTCCAAGAAGTCACTTTCAGTTAATTATATATTTTTTTCTCCAATTTTTTTTTATTTTTTAACTTTACAATATTGTATTGGTTTTGCCATATATCAATATGAATCTGCCACAAGTACACACGTGTTCCCCATCCTGAACCCTCCTCTCTCCTCCCTCCCCGCACCATCCCCCTGGGTTGTCCCAGTGCACCAGCCCCAAGCATCCAGTTAATTATATTTTAACAAATGATTACAACTACCTTATCAATCTCTTTGCTTCTAGTTCTGATCATCTATTCTTAATAGTAACAATGACCAACATTAGGGAATTTCTTCCATGTGTAAATCAATACTCTAAATAATTTGTATGTGATAATTCATTTAAACCTCCTGATACTTGAAATAAATTATTAATACAAATAATGAAATCAAGAAACAAAGAGATTACATTTCTCTAGGTTTATGTGTCTCAGAAATGTAAAGCCTGAAATCAAAGCCAGATATTTAGACTTTCTTATTTTACTTTCAAATCAAAATTCTCATCTTCTTCCGTAAAATATTTTTCTAGAGTTCTTTAACATCCCCATTTCCCCAAATATTTTGAAGTCCCTATCTTCATTGTCCTTTGTCAAATATATCTATTAAGATTATCAATTCATTTTCTTATAACTCTAACCAAAATTCAAAATTATATTCAATTTTTATATCAACCAATTCAAGACTATGCAATCATTCATCCTCATAATTCACTCAGAGTTTGAATTCTAAGCACCAAATTGAATTTTTCCTGAAATAATCATATGAATTCTGGACTGGCTGCTACTTCTTTTTGTGTTCTGCATGGTTGAGTTACTCTTATATTCTTTAGGAAATATATAAGTTAATTACTCATTATCTAACACCTAACTGATACTATTCTTTATTTCAAAGTGTTATGTGTGTTTTGGGATCTTCCCAGATGGCACTAGTGGTAAAGAACACATCTGCCAATGCAGGTTGATCCCTGGATTTGGAAGACCCTCTGGAGGAAGGCAATGCAACTAACTCCAGCATTTTTGCCTGGAGAATCTTATGGACAGAGGAGCCTGGCCGGCTACAGTCCATGGGATCACATAGAGTCAGACATGACTGAAGTGACTGAGCACGTACACATACATTTTTTCATTCCTATGTTTTTTAACATTCATTAGTTGGCCTTGTGTTTTCTTTATTATTTATTTAATTATATAAATATACACCTAGCAAGCTGTTTACATACAAATACATAAAACATGATTTAGCCCTTGAAGAATGCATGATACATGCAGGGAAGAAAAATTCCAAAAAAAAATTAAAGAGCAGTGAGAAGTGTTGTATTATTGGCACAGTACTTTCAGATAATATTCAATTATTTTTAGATTATGTATTTCAATTATTTGTTAGTATTCATGATTCTAAAATTTAAAAATGTTTTAAGCACAAAAATCACCTTAAATATTTTTATTTGAGTATAATGTACACCAAAGAAATGATAGAAATTGCATCTCTACTCTAGCCACATCCTTGAAATATTACCCACTGCTGGTCAAAACTTACTTATTATCTCTGGGATTTTTGTTGTTGTTTTTAAATGTTCTCTGTATGGATACCACTGGAATTCATTGTGATAGAAATAATTCATCTTAGGAAGTGAATTTTTTGAAGTGGCCTCCATTTTTTCTTAGCTGTTTCCCTCCCCCCACCCCCCCCACCCCCGCCGCCCCCATTTGAGGAAATCAACAGGGTTCTGATGAGTCCTAAAGAATCATCTGACAAAAGCAAAATGTCCACCACTGAGATGTCTGCCTCATTACAGGATTCTGATTCCATCACTTCTTTTCTTTGTCCATCATGAAGATGGGCTTCATATGCTTCATCTACTGCTGAGTGGTTAAAACATAAGTGTGTGTGTTCAGTTATGTTCGGCTCTTTGTGACCCCATGGACTGCACCCTGCCAGGCTCTTTGGTCCATGGAATTTTCCAAGCAGGATACTGGATCGAGTTACCATTTCCTACTCCAGAAGATCTTCCTGACACAGGGGTTGAACTCATGTCTCCTGTGTTTCCTTCATTGTCAGGCAGATTCTTTACCTCTGAGCCACCTGGAAATCCCTGCTTAAAACATAAATGAAGTTTTTTCATTTATTGGCTTATTTCCTACAAAGAATGTAGAAAATTATTATCTTAAATACTGTTATCTCAAATAATATTTTACTTTAAAAATTCACATCATTAACCACTAGAAGAAGAAAAGAGAAAAACTGACTCTTACTTTAGCTGGGGTATGTTACAGAGTATAAATTTAATCTAGGTTATGATGAATTTTGAAATAAAATATATACTGTGTCTTAACTCAATGTTATTTAGACATAGAAAATTCTATTTCTCTTTTATTCAGCTTATGAGTAGAAAATTATAACATACTCTGTAGAAAAATTTTAAGAAATAAACATCTACTTTTTCTTTCTTCATTCTCCAGGTATGTTGTTCAGGTGCTAAGTTGTGTCTGACTCTTTGTGACCCCATGAAATACACACAACAGGCTTTTCTATCCTTCACTATCTCCCAGAGTTTGTTCACACACAAGTCCATTGAGTCAGTGATGCTATCTTACTGTTTCGTCCCCTGTCTCCCCCTTTTCCTTTTGCCTTTCTCAGCTTCAGGGTCTGTTCCAATTAGTCGAATCTTTGCATCAGGTGGCCAAAGTTTTGGATTTCAGCTTTAACATCTGTCCTTCCAATCAATATTCAGGGTTGATTTCCTTTAGGATTGACTGGTTTGATCTTCTTGCAGTAAAAGTGACTATTAAACACAATGGAGTATTACTCAGCCATTAAAAAGAATACATTTGAATCAGTTCTAATGAGGTGGATGAAACTGGAACCTATTATACACAGTGAGGTAAGCCAGAAAGAAAAACACCAATACAGTATACTAACACATATATATGGAATTTAGAAAGATGGTAACAATAACCCTGTGTACGAGACAGCAAAAGAGACACTGATGTATAGATCAGTCTTATGGACTCCGTGGGAGAGGGAGATGGAGAAGGAGAGGGTGGGGAGATTTGGGAGAATGGCATTGAAACATGTATAATATCATGTATGAAACGAGTCACCAGTCCAGGTTCGATGCACGATACTGGATGCTTGGGGCTGGTGCACTGAGACGACCCAGAGGGATGGTATGGGGAGGGAGTAGGGAGGACGGTTCAGGATGGGGAGCACGAGTATACCTGTGGCGGATTCATTTTGATGTTTGGCAAAACTAATACAATATTGTAAAGTTTAAAATAAAAAAAAAAAAAGAGCCTTCTCCAGCACCACAATTCAAAAGCATCAATTATTTGGTGCTCAACCTTTTTTATGGTCCAAACTTCACATCCCCCCATACATGACTACTGGGAAAAACATAGCTTTGACTATATGAATCTTTGTTGGCAAAATGATGTCTCTGATTTTTAATGAACTGTCTAGGTTTGTCATAGCTTTCCTTCTACGGAGCAAGCCTCTTTTAATTTCATGGCTGCAATCTGTCTCCAGACTTTAGTGATTTTGGAGCCCAAGAAAATAAAGTCTGTCACTGTTTCTAGTTTTTCCCTTTATGTTTACATGAAGTGATGGGACTGGATGCCATTCTTAGTTTTTTGAATGTTGAGTTTTAAGCCAGCTTTTTCACTCTGCTTTCTCACCCTCTTCAAGAGGCTCTTTAGTTCCTCCTCACAGTCTGCCATTAGAGTGGTATCATCTGCATATTGGAGATTGTTGATATTTCTCTTGGATCTTGATTCCAGCTCATGATTCATCCAGTAATGTTTTATATAAGTAATGGAAGTTTTGAGCAAGTATATGATAATAAAATAATTTTACTTCTGTATTTCTGAAAATTTTATTTTGTCTTTGCTTAAATATATATGGGAAAGCTGGGAGGCTTCCAAGATGGTTCAGGGGTGAAGAATCCACCCCTTAATCGGGAAGATCACCTGGAGAAGGAAGTGACAACCCATTCCAGTATTCTTGCCTGAAAATTCCATGGACAGTGGAACCTGGCAGGTTACACTCCAAGAGGTTGCAAAAGAATCTGGACATGGCTAAACAAAAACAATAACACATATATATGGGTATGTTTTTAATTTATTCTTTATTTTATTACTGAGTACTCTACATTCCTGGGCTTCCCTGATGTCTCAGTTGGTAAAGAATCTGCCTACAGTGCAGGAGACATGTGTTCAATTCCTGGATTGGGAAGATCCTATGGAGGATGAAATGGCAACCCACTCCAATATTCTTGCCTGGGAGAGCCTATGGACAAAGGAGCCTGGCTGGCTACAGTTCAAAGTGTTGCAAAGATAACTGAGCAACATAGCCAAACATAACTGAGCAACAGAAACAGCTACATTTCTACATTATTTTTCTCTTCAAGACTTGAAATATGTTTCTTCACTGTATTTGATTTGCTTGGTTCTAAAAGACTTCTGTTACTACTCTTGTTTGAGTCTCTTTATATATAACATGACTTTTTCTTTAACTGCTTTTAATTTTCTCTTTAGCCTTGGTTGTAACCCATTTATTATGATACACATCAATGTAATATTGTTGATGTCTTTTCTTCTTAGGGCTTATTAAGCTTTTTAGAATGTGAAATATATTTTTTCTTAAATTTTAAACATTTTCAGATGATGTTGCTTAAAATAATTTTTCTCCCTTCTCCCCTTTCTGTCTTGTATTCCAATTATACATATATTAGGCTAAAAGCTAACTGAGGCTCCATTTAAATTTCTTAAGTCCTTATTCCTCAGATATGCAGATGACACCACCCTTATGGCAGAAAGTGAAGAGGAACTAAAAAGCCTCTTGATGAAAGTGAAAGTGGAGAGTGAAAAAGTTGGCTTAAAGCTCAACATTCAGAAAACTAAAGTCATGGCATCTGGTCCCATCACTTCATGGGAAATAGATGGGGAAACAGTGGAAACAGTGTTAGACTTTATTTTTTGGGGCTCCAAAATCACTGCAGATGGTGACTGCAGCCATGAAATTAAAAGACGCTTACTCCTTGGAAGGAAAGTTATGACCAACCTAGATAGCATATTAAAAGCAGAGACACTACTTTGCCAACAAAGGTCCGTCTAGTCAAGGCTATGGTTTTTCCTGTGGTCATGTATGGATGTGAGAGTTGGACTGTGAAGAAGGCTGAGCGCCGAAGATTTGATGCTTTTGAACTGTGGTGTTGGAGAAGACTCTTGAGAGTCCCTTGGACTGCAAGGAGATCCAACCAGTCCATTCTGAAGGAGATCAGCCCTGGGATTTCTTTGGAAGGAATGATGCTAAAGCTGAAACTCCAATACTTTGGCCACCTCATGCGAAGAGTTGATTCTTTGGAAAAGACTCTGATTCTGGGAGGGATTAGGGGCAGGAGGAGAAGGGGTCAACAGAGGATGAGATGGCTTGATGGCATTACTGACTCCATGGATGTGAGTCTGAGTGAACTCCGGGAGTTGGTGATGGACAGGGAGGCCTGGTGTGCTGCGATTCATGGGGTCGCAAAGAGTCAGACACGAATGAGCGACTGAACTGAACTGAAGTCCTTATTCATCTGTGTTATATTTTAAGTAGCTTCTGCTTCTATATTTGAAGCTCATTAAACTTCTCTTTTGTAATGTTTAACCTGATTTTTTAAATTGAAGCCTTTGTTTTTTAAATTTAAGATTTAAAAATCTATAGAATTCTTAATTCTCAAGTGAACATTTTTACACACATCATTCATATTTCCATTTTATATACTTAGCTTTTCTCTATATTCTTGAATACCTGGAATATATTGGTTGTCCAAAAATTCATTCAGTTTTTTTCTCTAAGATGACTATAGTTATCTACTCTAGTCATCAAGTTTTAACTTCATTTAAAACAATTTTGTTAGATTGCATTATGATAGCTGTCATAGCATGCATTAAAAAAAAATTGTGAAAATTGGTCAAATTTTCTGTATCCATTTAGTATTGAGGATGGAAGAAGAAAGGAACATTTTGGTACACTTTCCTTTATTAGTATATTTTTAATTAATTTATTTATTTTAATTGAAGGATAATTACTTTACCATATGTGGTGGTTTTTACCACCACATGCATTCACATGAATCAGCCATGGGTACACATGTGTCTGCCCATCCTGAACACCCCTTTCATGTCCGTCCTCACCCCATCCCTCTGGGTTGTCCCAGAGTACTGGCTTTGAGTGTCCGGCTTCATGCATCAAACTTGCACTGGTCATCTATTTTACATATGGTAATATAAATGTTTCAGTACTATTTTCTCAAATCATTCCATCCTCACCTTCTCTCAAATAATCCAAAAGTGTGTTCTTTACATCTTTGTCTTTTTTGCTGCCTTGCATATAGGATCGTCATTACTGTCTTTCTAAATTCCATACATATGTGCTAATATACTTTAATGGTGTTTCTCTTTCTGACTTACTTCACTCACCTCAATAGAACCGACTCAAATGTATTCTTGTAAACAGTGCTACAATAAACACTGGAGCACAGGTGTCTCTTTCAATTCTGGTTTCCTTGGTGTATATGCCCAGCAGTGGGATTGTTGTGTCATATGGGAGTTCTATTTCCAGTTTTTTTAAGGCATCTCCACACTGTTCTCCACAGTGACTGTATCAGTTTGCATTAACCAATAGTGTAGAAGGGTTCCCTTTCCTGTACCCTCTCCAGCATTTATTGTTTGTAGACTTTTTGATGGTGGCCATTCTGACCAGAGTGAGATGATGCTCATTGTGGTTTTGACTTGCATTTCTCTAATAATGAGTGATGTTGGCCATCTTTTCATGTGTTTACTAGTCATCTGCATGCATTCTTTGGAGAAATATCTGTTTAATTCTTTGTCCCATTTTTTTGATTGGGTTGTTTTTTTAGTTTTGAGCTTCATGAGCCACTTGTATATTTAGGAGATTAATTATTTGTCAGTTGCTTCATTTGTTATTGTTTTCTCCCATTCTGAAGGATGTCTTTTCACCTTACTTATAGTTTCCTTCATTGTGCAAAAGTTTTTAAACTTAATTAGGTCCAATTTGCTTATTTTTGGTTTTATTTCCATTACTCTGGGAGGTGGGTCATAGAAGATCTTGCTGTATTTTATGTCAAGAATGTACTGCCTAAGTTTTTCTCTAAGAATTTTATAGTTTCTGGTCTTACCTTTAGATCTTTAATCCATTCTGAGTTCATTTTTGTGTATGAAGTTTGAAGTGTTTTAGTTTAATTCTTTTACATGCAGTTGACCAGTTTTCCCAGCACCATTTGTTAAAGAGATTGTCTTTGCTCCATTGTATATTCTTGCCTCCTTTATCAAAGATAAGGTATCCATAGATGCATGGATTTATCTCTGGACCATGCTCTCTAGATGACTGTAGCTTTGTCATATAGTCTGATGCCAGGAAGGTTGATTCCTTCAGTTTCATTCTTTCTCAAGATTGCTTTGGCTATTTGAGGTCTTTTGTGTATCCATACAAACTGTGAAATTATTTGTCCTAGTTCTGTGAAAAATACCATTGGTAGCTTGATAGGGATTGTGTTGAATCTATAGATTGCTTTGGGTAGTATACAAATTTTCACTATATTGATTTTTCGAATCCACAAACATGGTACATTTTTACATCTATTTGATTTCTTGCATCAGTGCCTTATAGTTTTCTATACATAGATCTTCCAATTTTGATAAGTTTTGATGTCTTTTAATACCATTCTATCATCTTAGTTATTTCTGGATTAGTATTAATTGATTTTTTATTTTTTTGTTACAATTTGTATTTACCTATTTCTTTGCAAGAGTGATATATATGTGTGTGTGTGTGTATGTGTGTATGTATATATATATATATATATATATCTTACATTGTAACCACTGAAAATGTAATGTATTTTTATGCTGGACCTTATTGCATTATTTTTTAAAAATTGAGATTTTTTTTCTTGGATGTTGTTGAATACTTGGAAAGAGTCTGATTTCTTTTAAGGAAATTATTTAGGGTCTTTAAGACAGGTCCCTAGTAGTACTTGGTCTAGGGCTAATTTTTACCTGCTACTGAGATAATAACCTTCTGTATACTCTAATGACATGTGAATTACAAGTTTTTTCCACTTTGATTGTTAGTTCAGAACAAGAATTCTTCCTGACTTTATTTGAGCTTCAAGAATTGTTCTATTAATTCTTTCAGATGGCTCTGTACAGATGTTTACTTCTCACCACTCCATTGAAGGTTTGAATAGTACTCTCTAGACATCGCTATAGTTGTTTCCCTCTCTTTCTCCTAATCTCTCACTCTTGTGCTCTGCTGTACCATTCAAACTCTAGATGCTTTGTGCTTTCTAAGTCCCTACTGTGTTACTTCAATTAAGAAAGATGATAAAGCTCAGACTGATGATTGGCTAAAACCTGGAAATCCTCTCCGAGTGCTAAACTAGAGCAGTCCTAGGACATTCCACTTTGTTTTCCTTTCCTGTCCTGTGCTGCCTGTTCTCTGAGTTCTGAAAGCAGTTGTTCTATGTGTCTGTCCCATTTTTAAAGTTATTACATAAAACCTAACCTGAATTGGAGGTATTGGAATAATGTCTATAACAGAGCTTGAGTGCTATTTAATTTTGTGTATCTGTATACTGAGTTAACTAATTAGTGTGTGTGTGTATATATATATACTATGTACAGAGAAATCATTACATGTCTGAGTTAAAGCATAGACACTGCTCTCATATTGTTTGATATCTAAAAGTCAGTCTAAAAGACAGCCAATCAAAATGTTGCAATAATTTATCTCTCAAAGAATACAACTACTAAAAGGGACTAATGCGAGTCAAGAAATTAATTTTGTGTTACATTGAAATAACAACACTTCTGACAACTTTAACAACAACAACAACAATCAGTGGATTTTCTAAATAAATTTTATTTTTCATTTGAATCACAGTTCTATATGTCAGATGAATCTTTCAGATGTCTTTTCTGATCAGTTAACTGAAGGTGTAAAATTTCTCTATCATAGCATATCATCATTTCAGAATTACTCATTTCTAGCAGTATGAGTGAGAGAAAGTATCAGTCAAGATATCTGAGAAATAATAGGACCAAAGCTTGAATTAGTGCATTATATGTGGATATATCAATTATCTAAAGTATTTCACATGACCTGAACCTAACTGCAAAGGAGCCTGAGAAATAACTTTATATGTACCTAGAAAAAGTAATCAGAATTGGAAGTACTTAGTCGGTGTCTACTATGGGCCTATGAGGATGACTAGTGAGTTTCACCTTATTAGAATGGATATGCATACTGTATAGTAGGAGGAATGAGGCAATTTGGAGGAAAATGATTCAGAACTTTAAAATCCACACAGAAGACTTTTGGGATCTATAGAATAAGAAATATAAAACTATTTTAACTTCTTGAAAAATGGTTATCAAGATAGATTTGGAAAAATTCATGTTACAATATGTGAGACAACTAAAGAGGATACCTGAGTGAAGTCAGCAAAATTTTGAAAGTTCTATATGGTGGTACAAAATTACTAGGTCAGAAGATTATCAGTTAAAAGGTCATGAAAGTTGAGACTCAAAGAAACTTTCAGAGGAAAGAGACATAGAATTTGGTGATAAATAAGAAGTATGGGGAAAATAGAAGAAATACTTACAAAACAAACCCCAAATCAAAATTTTCAAGCCCAATAATCAAAATTCCCATGGAAAACATAGGCCATTTATACATTAGAATCTCTGAATTAACTTAACAAATTAGAAGACTGAACTAAGTTTTGCTGTAAAAAAAAAAAAGTAATGATGTTATACTTTTTGCATCAAGACATATTCATAGAAGAACAAAGCAATAAAAGAAGAAAAGGGTGTCATGGGTGAAATGAGTTTTCTCTTCCGTCACTAAAAAAAAAAACCAAAAAAAAAACAAAAACAACAACAACAACAAAACACACACACACAAAACAATTCCTTAGAACATTTAAGGATTCTGCATCAGTAGTTTATAAGATATTTTGGTGTACTGTTGCCATGCATTTAAATGTATCAAACTATAAAATAATTTAAACTGCACAAAGTTAGAACTTAAAACCTGTACATGACTAGTCATAGGAGTATTTAAAGAGAAGTGAAAATGTCAAGATCATAAATTAGCTTTTACTTCAGTGAAAGTCTTTACAAATGCAAAAATATAACTTTTGAACATGAGGGAAATTTTTCGGTTACCTACAATTAACAACTTTCAATGTCCTATCCTTAAAACTGCAAGTGGTTTATCTGAATACAATGTATATTATTATTAGCTGAAATATTTTTTTCCTGTTCTTCACAGCTACTAACCAACACACACACACACACACACACACACACACACACACAAACACAAGATTCATTTGCAGATAATCATATAAATCTTTACTTGAAAACATTTGTTTTTGATTAGTAATTCCTGTAATCAACTTGTAAGTAATAGCAGCCATTGTATTGAACATGACTTCATGCTTATCTCTATAAATGCATTTTACGTATGATATTTCCTCTCCTTTAATTGATACAGTTATGCTTTATTTTACCACTGAGTTGACTGATTTTGATGAAGATTAAGAAAAGTGTTTTGAACTTTAAGCATAGCTTTTAACATATCAGTTTCATCAAATTTCCCAAAGGAAGACTTAAAAGAGAAATAAAAAAGATTGAAATGATAATCTATTGTTTCCAAAAAGAATGGGTTCTTCAACAGGAAGAACTTAACTGAAAATATATTCATTCCCCTAAAAACAAGGTGAAAAAATATTCTCTTTAGCTGAGGGAAAACAAAGCATATAACATAGATCCAAGTTTTTTAATTGAGAGAAAAGATATAAAAGAGGCATGAGATTATTATTGGTCTTAGAGGCTTATTTCACTTATTCATCTCAATTTTGATCAGTACATTCAAGATGAGAAACAAAATAATGAGTAGTTAGTGAGGTCTTTGGTCCTATGGCTATGTGGATAATTTTAAGAATGATCAATGAACCAGATGGCTTTACACCTGTCATCAGGTACTCATGACCAAGGTAAAAGAGAGCTTTGGAAAGTGACTGAAAAAGGGAATATAAGAAAGTACATGGTAGTAAAGTTTATGGCTTAGTGTAGCATTAAAGAAACTAATTCCATATAATATTGATAAAGTTTTCAAAGTGCAGTGTGTTGGAGATGAAACTTAACTGGTGGAGAAAAATGTGCAGAATATAAAAAGATAAGTGTAACAGCAAACATTCAGCAGTAGTAATACGAACAGAAGTTACAGTTTTCTATATTGACATTTAGATTTTCTAAAGACTTTCTTTTTAATTTAATTCTCTTAGAGGAATCTTCATACAGAAAAGATAGCTATCTGAGTGAAAATAAATGCAGGACTAAAAATCAATGATTTCAATACAAATGTTGCAGTTTGACCAAGAACAGGGCTGAAGGTTAATCTTCCTATTATAGAAATACTTAAAACTTAAAAGATTGCTAGCTGAATAGAATCATATCATGTATGAAACGAGATGCCAGTCCAGGTTCAATGCACGATACTGGATGCTTGGAGCTAGTGCACTGGGACAACCCAGAGGGATGGTATGGGGAGGGAGGAGGGAGGAGGGTTCAGGATGGGGAGCACATGTATACCTGTGATGGATTCATTATGATATTTGGCAAAACTAATACAATTATGTAAAGTTTAAAAATAAAATAAAATTTAAGAATCATATCTGGGTAATGTATTTTATGATGAGTTACATACCTATGTTTGCTGACTCGCTTAAACACAGCACACATCCTCACACACATGCAAAACCATTTATTAATATTGTCATCAAAAGGCTGTCCATCAGGGATATAAAGATAAATAACATATAAACACCTGCTCTGACAACTCCTACCAATAACATTATCTTTTTTTAACTTAGTGCCAGAGCAGGGACAACTTAGGTTATATCTTGTAAACAACTAGCTTGAAAGCATTACTTTATAGAACTTGTGTCTGAACAGGTCTCCTGTATCTATCAGTCAGCCTATCTCATGAATCTGAATTAGATCCATGAAGAAATTTCTGTTTAATATACTTTATTAAAGTATACAAATTGAAGCCTTAAAAAATATCTTTCAGTGCCAACCCCGCCACCCCGACCTCCAGGGAAAAAGAGGGGGTGGAAATTGAGTTAATCACCAATGACCAATGATTTAATCAACCATAACTACATAATGGAGCCTCCATAAAACCCTACACAATAGCGTTTAGAGAGACTCCGGTTTGATGAATGTATTCATGTTTCAGGAAGGTGACATGTTCCAAATTCCGTGGAGACAGAAGTTCCTGCACCCTTTCTTATTTTGCCCCATGTACTTCCTTATCTTGCTGTTCATTTGCATCCTTTAATAATAAATCAGTAACAGTAAGTTAAAAAAAATAAGTTGAATTCTATGGGCTTCTTATGAGCATTCATTACTTAAACAAAATTTATGATTAAAATATATTTCTAAAAGTTGAAAAAATTCAAGGATACACAGAAGATCAGTGAAATTAAAAATGTCACTTTTGCATATATATATATTTGTGTGTGTGTGTGTGTGTGTGATATTTAACATTTTTAGAAACAGTTAAACTAAAAATGAATTTCAGCCACTGGAGTTAAAATTTGGATAAATTTGATTTGAGTGTAGGAACCAGTTTTCCAGTTCCAGATTGTTTCTTAGAGAGAATGACTTATAGATCCCTTAGTTTTTCAGTTTATCCTTGGTGCTAGTGATTTCTTCTTGACTGTTATAGTGAAAAGCTACTTAGCTTAATTTTATCCTATTGCATGACTTTTTAGAAGCACTAAGCAGCAGTTCTCTTACTCCTTTTTTATTTCTCCTTTCTAATACTTCTTTGTTAAAGTCTCTGACAAATCTAAATTTCTAATAGAAATATTATAAATGAGGGTCAGTTTAAAACTGAGGAAAATGTCAAGCATTCTTTACATTAGAAATTGTTCAATTGGATTTTCTAACCTGTTGAGGAGTGAAAGTAAAGAAAATAAGATTTGTGCATTCTGCCCTTTCTAGCACAGTAATTGGTGTTCCTGTAAAAAGATAACAGCAGGGAATCTTTCCTGCTGAGCAGCATCAGTCATACAGTGAGATGATGGGGAGGACCACATGCTATACAGGATGACGAAATGCATCAGGGTTTAAGGACAGAGTTAGGAAAAATACAAAATGGGAGTTGATCAATCATATGGAAGATAAAATGTCTCAGGCTGATTTTCAGTAGTATTCCTGTTCAAACAGAGACCAAATAAAAGAATTGTGTTGTTTTGCTGAGGGGGAAAACAATTCTTTTGTTTTACTTTACTTTTGTTTCTCAGAAGATAGAACAATTAATATCTTATAAGAGTCACCATTGGCTTGAAATGAAATTATTGCTCTTACTTATTTACATATGCCTAATGTTCCACACTTCTGTTTATAACTAATTGAATAATTAAAATTAATTCAGAATATAGTGGATAAATAAAGGAATAATTAACAATCAGAAGAAAACTGATTGGTGCCATTATTGGATAATTTAATATGACAGAGAAGGCTTTATTCCACAGTATTCATAATTTCTTTTTTTTTCCATAATGATAAGTTTTAACTTGGATGTAGCCAGAGAAATGAAAGGTTACATTACCAACCTCCACTACATTTATGTGAGGTTCTGAGACTGTTCTGGCCAATGGAATATTCATAGAGACAGGAAATATTAGCTTCTGGAAGCTTTACTTGAAATATTTGTCACATGCCCTTTACTCACTTTTTAACCTTGTTTTTAAAACATGTTATTGCTGGGGTCATGGATATGATAGGAAGTTATCCTTAAAGAGTAGTGAGAATAGGGTTAAATTGTTCCTATAAAGCTACATAAAGTATGGCTCCTTGAGGACGCCATGGATTCCCATGTCCACCCTTATCCTGATTTACCTCTAGCATCTGTTTATGGAAGGGAGAAAAAATATATTGGATCTCATTTCAAACACTTTTTTTCATCACTATAATTCAATATTGTTCTATGTGAAGCAGATCTGAGAACTTAGACATGGTGATTATTTTTAAGCTTTTAATTGAGTCTTGCAAATCAAGAAAAACTCAGACTGGAACCTATTTATCTGACAACAGAAGTGGAGGGCATTATAGATGTGTTAATATGTATGTGTCATGAGTCTGTCTCTCTGTAGTCTGAAATCTAAATTGAAGAAGAGAGTACAAATAATTTAGAATCTTGGAGAATTGAAAAGCTCATTGCATCTGGATTCCAAAGTGAAATACATATAAAAATGATGACTGATAACTATCGCCCCCAACTTTCCTTCAAGAAATTTTCACTGATATCTCTGTCAAACAGAAGGAGGTAAGTGTAGTAGCAAAGATAAGGTTAAAGCTGCTGTTTACCACTGATGCTAAAAGAAAAAGAAAGAAAGAAAATTAAAGTTTAAAAGCGGGTGCAGACAAGATCTCGGCTGTGGTTTTTCACAAATATACCTTCTAAGATTTGGCGGAAATTATATTGCCAAAGAAACCATAGGTCTGGTCAGTAAAAGCCTGTATTTAACCCTCTAATGCAACCCTTGCAGCTTCAATTTTGCTCTAACAGAAATAAAATGGTTAAAGGTGTAAGATTACAGAAATCCATACTCTTCAAATGTAACTTTGTTTTTGCTCATAGAGGTAAAATATACAGGGTAACTACTTAGAAAAGAGAGCAAGAATTATGGAAGACAATGAACAAGATTATTTGTCCCATAGAGTAGGACTAGAGAAGTCTGGATGAACTCATAAAATCAACTATACAAATAAAACACAGGTATTCCCATTTCTATACAATAAGATGTGATAGTTTTGCAGACAGTGCCAGTTGCCTATACTCATTTCTAGGTGGAAGTTTTTAATTGCACTTATTCTTTTCCTAGCACCACCATCACACACTATATACAATGGGTATGGTGGAAAGTAGATTCCTGTTATTTGGTTTGGAGGTCCTTGGACCATGAGAAACTACATTAATATCTAATAGAAAAAAAAATGTGTGGCACCCAAAAGTTCTGAG
This sequence comes from Bos mutus, assembly GCF_027580195.1. Classification (NCBI taxonomy): domain Eukaryota; kingdom Metazoa; phylum Chordata; class Mammalia; order Artiodactyla; family Bovidae; genus Bos; species Bos mutus. Next base: position 67,782,124 of record NC_091631.1, on the reverse strand, counting down.
CTTTGAGCTAGAGGTATAAACTGGATGAGACTTTATTGGGATATATATATATATTTTTTTTTTTTCCCTAAAGTAGTTAGTACGGTCTATATGTACAAAGAATGCTGCACATGAATATTGAAGCAACCAGAGAGTGAGATTCTGAAAGAAAGATGTACTCTTTATTATACCTGTTTGTCACATATTCCATATTAATAGGACTTCCTTGGTGGCTCAGTTGATAAAGAATCCACCTGCAATGCGGGAGTCTCAGGTTTGATCCCTGGGTCCAGAATCCCCTGGAGAAAGACATAGCAACCTACTCCAGTATTCTTGCCTAGGGAAATCCCATTGACAGATGAGCCTGGTGGGCTGAATTCATGAGGTTGCCAGAGTTCGATACGACTCAGCAACTAAGCCACCATCATATTAATAGAAAGCTCATCTCTCCGAGAACAGAAAAGAAATTTGTTTGTCTTGGCTAAGTGTCAGGTTTTATATTATGCAAAAATAATTATGTAACAACAGGCTTTAACTTAGGTTTCAGTTCAGTTCAGTTCAGTAGCTCAGTCATGTCCGACTCTTTGCGACCCCATGAATCGGAGCACACCAGGCCTCCCTGTCCATCACCAACTCCCAGAGCTCACTCAGACTCACGTCCATTGAGTCAGCCATCCAGCCATCTCATCCTCTGTCGTCCCCTTCTCCTCCTGCCCCTAATCCCTCCCAGCATCAGAGTCTTTTCCAATGAGTCAACTCTTCGCATGAGGTAGCCAAAGTACTGGAGTTTCAGCTTTACCATCATTCCTTCCAAAGAAATCCCAGGGCTGATCTCCTTCAGAATGGACTGGTTGGATCTCCTTGCAGTCCAAGGGACTCTCAAGAGTCTTCTCCAACACCACAGTTCAAAACCATCAATTCTTCAGCGCTCAGCCTTCTTCACAGTCCAACTCTCACATCCATACATGACCACAGGAAAAACTATAGCCTTGACTAGACAGACATTTGTTGGCAAAGTAATGTCTCTGCTTTTGAATATGCTATCTAGGTTGTTCATAACTTTCCAAGGAGTAAGCATCTTTTAATTTCATGGCTGCAGTCACCATCTGCAGTGATTTTGGAGCCCAGAAAAATAAAGTCTGACACTGTTTCCACTATTTCCCCATCTATTTCCCATGAAGTGATGGGACCAGATGCCATGATCTTTGTTTTCGGAATGTTGAGCTTTAAGCCAACTTTTCCACTCTCCACTTTCACTTTCATCAAGAGGCTTTTTAGTTCCTCTTCACTTTCTGCCATAAGGGTGGTGTCATCTGCATATCTAGGTTATTGATATTTGTCCCCGCAATCTTGATTCCAGCTTGTGTTTCTTCCAGTCCAGCATTTCTCATGATGTATCCTGCATATAAGTTAAATAAGCAGGGTGACAGTATATAGCCTTGATGTACTCCTTTTCCTATTTGGAACCAGTCTGTTGTTCCATGTGCAGTTCTAACTGTTGCTTTCTGACCTGCATACAAATTTCTCAAGAGGCAGGTCAGGTAGTCTGATATTCCCATCTCTTTCAAAAATTTCCATAGTTTATCGTGATCCACACAGTCAAAGGCTTTGGAATAGTCAATAAATCAGAAATAGATGTTTTTCTGGAACTCTCTTGCCTTTTCCACGATCCAGCAGATGTTGGCAATTTGATCTCTCGTTCCTCTGCCTTTTCTAAAACCAGCTTGAACATCAGGAAGTTCATGGTTCGCATATTGCTGAAGCCTGGCTTGGAGAATTTTGAGCATTACTTTACTAGCATGTGAGATGAGTGCAACTGTGTGGTAGTTTGAGCATTCTTTGGCAATGCCTTTCTTTGGGATTGGAATGAAAACTGACCTTTTCCAGTCCTGTGGCCACTGCTGAGTTTTCCAAATTTGCTGGCATATTGAGTGCAGCACTTTCACAGCATCATCTTTCAGGATTTGAAATAGCTCAACTGGAATTCCATCACCTCCACTAGCTTTGTTCGTAGTGATGCTTTCTAAGGCCCACTTGACTTCACATTCCAGGATGTCTGGTTCTAGGTCAGTGATCATACCATCATGATTTTCTGGGTCATGAAGTTTCAGGTGTAGTTAAACATCAACTGGTGCTTTGGTTTTGAGATTTCTTTTCCTCCTTTATTTATTTGCTCTGATTCTTGAACTACAGTCATAATGGTAGAGGTTCCAACTTGGAACATGAGAATTAAGATACACCCTGGAGATGATGGAAAGATATAATGAGCCTGAGTCCCTGAGACCAACATAGAACAGAGCCAGCATTCTGACAGAAATGAACACCTTCTAGATGTATACAAAAGTGGCAAATACACTCATGTATTATTGTAGCCACCATTACTTTAAATTGCCATTAAATCATAGCCACACACAATTTTAATAAACATAATAAAAGTAATCACCTAGTACTAAACCTTAAATGTTAGGCTTTGTACCAATTGTAGAATTCTCTTCTATATTCTATTACTACTCTACCATTGTATTTATATTTAGACATGCTTTTTTGATCAGATGTTTTTACTCTAATTACTTTTTTATAATTTGAAAATTTGTTTTAAAACTGGCCTGTATTATATCTAAGTCAAGGTATTATGAATATGTGAAATTTGCCTTATTATTTCCTGATTACTTTTTATGTGTGGCAGCTTTACCATAATGCTTTCTTTTTCATAGAACTGTAAATGCCAAATCTCAAACTAACTTCTCTATAAGAAAAGAGAGAGAAACCAAGAGTGAACAATAGTTAACTAAGGAACTGACTGATTTTTCCAGTAGTCATGTATGGATGTGAGAGTTGGACTATAAAGAAAGCTGAGTGTCAAAGAATTGTTGCTTTTGAACTGTAGTGTTGGAGAAGACTCTTGAGAGTCCCTTGGACTGCAAGGAGATCCAACCAGTCCATCTTAAAGGAGATCAGTCCTGAATATTCTTTGGAAGGACTGATGCTGAAGCTGAAACTCCAATATTTTGGCCACCTGATGTGAAGAGCTCTCTCATTGGAAAAGACCCTGATTCTGGGAAAGATTGAAGGTGGGAGGAGAAGGTTACAACAGAGGATGAGATGGTTGGATGGCATCATTGACTCAAAGGACATGAGTTTGAGTAAACTCTGAGAATTGGTGATGGGCAGGGAGGCCTGGTGTGCTGCAGTCCATGGGGTTGCAAAGAGTCATGACTGAGTGACTGAACTGAACTGAAGGAACTGACAGCTGAAACTTTCATCTCTTAGTGACAAGCTTAATAGTGACTCTCTATACCTTGTTTCTTTAAAACAATATCCACAACCTATTATGTATTATCAATGTCTTTAGTCACTAAAAGTAGTTACATAATTTTAAAGTAATAGAATAGCACCACAACTCTTGGCTCTCTAATTTACACAACCATCCAATTCACTTTTTATTTCAAAATAAAAATGCTAGACATCAAAAATACAAACATGACTAAACACAGATTATCCATAATATGTCATATAATCTAGTGGGAAACATAAATGTGAATAGGTAATTTTTATATAATAATATAAATGCAAAGATAGAGATACACACAGGAGATTCTGAGAATAGAAATGGTTACCCCATCTGGGGATGTTTAACTCCTCTATTTACCTCAGCCTTACCTCATTGGATTGATGACTAAGTTCTGGCAAATCTGTCACCTTTGTTGTTGTTGCTCAGTTGCTAAGTCATGTCCTACTCTTTTTGACCCCATGAATTGAAGCACACCAGGCATTTTCTGCCCTACACTATCTCCTGGATTTTGCTCAGACTCATGTCCATTGAGTCAGTGATGCTATCCAGATCAGATGCTAACCAACAATCTCACCCTCTATTTCCCCCTTCTCCTTTGCCCTTAATCTTGCCCAGCATCAGAGCCTTTTCCAATGAATTGGCTTTTTGCAACAGGTAGCCAAAGTATTGGAGCTTCAGCTTCAGCATCAGTCCTTCCAATGAATACTCAGGCTTGATTTCCTTTATGATAGACTAGTTTGATCTCCTTGCAGTCCAGGGGACTCTCAAATGTGTTTCCCAGCACCACAATACAAAAGCATAGATTCTTGGGGATTCAGCTTTCTTTAAGGTCCATCTCCCACATCCATAAATGACTACTGGAAAAACTATAGCTTTGACTATACAGATCTTTGTTGGCAAAGTGATGCCTCTGCTTTTTAATACACTAAATTCTTTATAGCTTTTATTCCAAGGAGCAAGAGTCTTTGATTTCATGGCTGAAGTCACTATCCACAGTGATTTTGGAGCCCAAGAAAATAAAACCTGTCACTGCTTCCATTGTTTCCCTTTCATTTTTTTTTTTTCCCATGAAGTGGTGGGACTGAATGTCAAGATTTTAGGTTTCTGAATGTTGAGTTTTAAGCCAGATGTTTTCCACTCTCCTCTTTCACCTTCATCAATAGGCTCTTTAGCCCGTCTTCACTTTCAGCCATTAGAGTGGTATTATCTGCATATAAGAAAGAAAGTAAAAATGAAAGTTGTTCAATCATGTCCAATTCTTTGCAACCCTGTGGACTATACAGTCCATGGAATTCTCCATGCCAGAATACTGAGGCGGGTAGCCTTTCCCTTCTCCAGAGGATCTTCCCAATACAGGGATCAAACCCAGGTCTCCTTCATTGCAAGCAGATTATTTACCAGCAGAGCCACAAGGGAAACCCAAGAATACTGGAGTAGGTAGCCTATACCTTCTCCAGCACATCTTCCCAACCCAGAAATCGAAATGGGGTCTCCTGCATTGCAGGCGTATTCTTTACCAACAGAGCTATCAGGGAACCCCCTCCATATCAGAAGTTGTAGATATTTCTCCTAGGAATCTTGATTCAAGTTTTGCTTCATCCAGCCTGGCATTTCACATGATGTACTCTACATAAAGGTTAAATAAGCAGGGTGACTATATACAGCCTTGGCGTGCCCCTTTCCCAACTAACTATTGCTTCTTGACCCACATACAGGTTTTTCAGAAGATAGTTACGTAATCTTGTACTCCTATCTCCTTAAGAATTTTCCACAGTTCATTGTGATCCACACAGTCAAAGGCTTTAGCATAGTCAATGAAGCAGAAGTAGATGTCTTTCTGGAATCCCCATGGTTTCTCCATGATCCAGTGAGCACTGGCAGTTTGATTTCTAGTTCCTCTGCCTTTTATAAATCCAGCTTGTACATCTGAAAGTTCTCCATTCATGTACTCTTGAAGACTAGATTGAAGGATCTTGAGCATAACCTTGCTAGTGTGTGAAATGAAAGCAATTGTACAGTAGTTTGAACATTCTTTGGCATTACCTTTCTTTGGAATTGTAATGAAATCTGACCTTTCCATCCTGCGGCTGCTGCTGAGTTTCCCAAATTTGCTCACACATTAAATACAGCACTTTAAAAGCATCATCTTTTAAGATTTTAAATGCTCAGGTGGAACTCCATCACTTCCACTAGATTTTTTTCCCCAGTAATACTTCCTAAGATCAACTTGACTTCACAATCCAGGATATCTGGCTCTAGGTGAGTGACCACAGCATTGTGTCTATCTGGATCATTAAAAACCATTTTTTTTTTTTTTTAACAGTTCTTCTTTAAAAAAAAAAAAGGTGGCATCTTGCCACCTTAAATCTCTTCTACTTCTGTTAGGTTCTTACCATTTCTGACCTTTATCATGCCCATCCTTGCCGGAAATGCTCCCTTGATATTTCCAATTTTCTCAAAATGAACTCTAGTCTTTCTCGTTTTATTTTCAACTTTTTATTTGCATTGTTCATTTAAGAAGGGCTTCTTATCTCCCTTGCTATTCTCTGGAGCTCTGAATTCAGTTGGGTACATCTTTCCCTTTCTCTCTTGCCTTTCATTGTTCTTTCCTCTCAGATAGTCACTTTGCTTTCTTGCATTTCTTTTTCTTTGGAATGGTTTTGGTCACTGCTTCCTGTACAATGTTATGTACTTCTGTCCAGGCACTCTGCCTACCAGATCTAACCACTTGAATATATTCATCATCTCCATTGTATAATCATAAGGGATTTGACTTAGGTATACCTGAGTGACCTACTGATTTTCCCTACTTTATTCAATTTAAATCTGAATTTTGTAATGGGGAGCTGATGATATGAGCCACAGTCGGCTCCTGGTCTTGGCTTCTCTGACACTATAGAGCTTTTCCATATTTGATTGCCAAAAACATAAGCAATCTGATTTCAGTATTGATCATCTGGTAATGTCCATATGTATAGTTGTCTCTTGGGTTCTTGGGAAAGGCTATTTTGTATAACCAGCATGTTTTCTTCACAAAACTCTGTTAGCCTTTGCCCATCTTCATTTTGAACTCTGAAGCCAAAGTCACCTGTTATTCCAGATATCTCTTGACTTCTTGCTTTTCCATTTCAATCCTCTGTAATAAAAAGAATATCTTTTATGTTGTTAGTTCTAGGAGGTGTTGTAGGTCATCATAGAGGTGGTGAACTTCAGCTGCTTTGGCATCTGTGGTTAGGGCATAGACTTGAATTACTGTGATGTTAAATGGTTTGCCTTGGAATTAAAGTGAGATCATTCTGTCTTTTTTGAAACTGTACCCAAGATCTGCATTTCAGACTCTTTTGTTGACTATCGGGACTACTCCATTTCTTCTAAGGGATTTTTGCCCACAGTAATAAATACAATGGTCATCTGAATTAAATTCATTCCCTTCTATTTTAGTTCACTGATTAAGATGTCAACATTAAATCTTACCATCTTCTGATTGACTACATCCAATTTACCTTGATTTATAGACTTAACCAGGCTTCCTTGGTGGCTCAGATAGTAAAGAATCCACCTGCAATGTAGGAGACCTAGGTTTGATCCCTGGGTTGGGAAAAATTCCCTGGAGAAGGGAATGGTAACACAATCCAGTACTCTTGCCTGGAGAATACCACGGACAGAGAAACCAGGTCGGCTACAGTCCATGGGATAGCAAAGAGTGAGACATAACTGAGATACTAACACACACAAACCACCACACACACACACCGATAACATTCCAGGTTCCTATGCAATATGTTCCTTACAACATCGGACTTTACTTTCACCAGTGGACACATCCAAGACTGAGGGTCATTTTTGCTTTGGCCTATCTGCTTCATTCATTTTGGAGCCAAAGGTAATTGCTCTTCCCCAGTAGCATATTGGATACCTTCCAACTTAGGGCCTAAGCTTCTGGTGTCACATCTTTTTGCCTTTACATACTTTACTTGGGATTCTCACGTCAAGAATACTGGAGTGATTTGCCATTTCCTCCTCCAGTAGACCTTGTTTCATCAGCACTCTTCACTATGAGCCATCTGTCTTAAGTGGCCCTGCATGGCATGGCTCATAGGTTCATTGAGTTATGCAAGCCCCTTCCCTATGACAATGCTGTGACCCATGAAGAGGATAATTCATTTATTCTGACACAAACTTAAAAGATACTTTTTAAAGTATATACCCAATATTTTAGTAATCATAATGCTTATTTTCTCTGACTATGGAGAACAACTACCTAACTATTAATATTTAAATAAAAATTCTGGACACTATTTACTTTTCATCATCATTTACTTTAAAATGTTACTCATAATTCTAGAAAAATATGAAATATAAACACTTGTAAAGAATAACTACTGTTTTAACTTGTCTATACAATACAGTAAGTTCTCTACACATGAATGAGTTCTGTTCTAAAATGAGTTCAATTTGTTCATAAGTTCACAGAGTTAGCCTGGTTACCCAACTAACACAATTGGTTATATAGTACTTTACTGAAATACATTTATAATACTTTTCACACAAAGAATACATAAAAAAAACAAACATAAAAATAAAATATTGTTAATCTTGAAGTTCAGTATCTTGAAAAATAAAGTAGTGCAGTACAACAGCTGGTATATAGAGGCTGGCAATGAGTGAACAGGCAAGTAGAGCTACTGACTAGAGGAGGGAGATAAAGTGGGAGATGGTAAAGCAATAAGAGATATCACCTATACCACTGCTTTTTTTACACTCACTCCTTGACATCTAAGGCTTGAAATAAAGATACTGTACTACTGTAGTTTATAGAGTACCATAAAGTACACAAAAGGGAAATTAATGCACTAACTTCTTGGTAGACTTTATACATAGCTATACTTTTGGATTCATAAATGTATTGAATATTTTATTCAAGGAATACTAACTATATTGTTGGTATTCCTCAGCTATTAAATATATAGTTATAATAAGGCAAAAATCTAACATTTTGTTTTACCAATTTTATACTGAGGTTAACTTCATTAAATAGAAAATCATAGATATATTTTAAAGGGGAATTTGAAAGTTATGTGGATGAACCTAGAGTCAATCATACAGAGTGAGGTAAGTCAAAGAGAGAAAAAACAAATATCATATATTGATGCATATATATGGAAGCTAGAAAAGTGTTACTGATAAACTTAATTTTAATTTCATGTCTAAAGTCACCATCTGCAGTGATTTTGGAGCCCAAGGAAATAAAGTTTGTCACTGTTTCCATTGCTTCCTCATCTATTTGCTGTGAAGTGATTGAACTGGATGCCATGATATTAGTTTTTTGAATGTTGAATTTTCAGCCAGCTTTTTCACACTCCTCTTTCACTTCATCAAGAGGTTTTTTACTTCTTTATTTTATGCCATATGCATATTGTTATCTGCATTTTTGAGGTTGTTGATATAAAGATTAAACACAATATATACTGAGAACTAATTTTGCAGTAGATATTGAATTAAGGATCTTATAAGCATTATCTCATTTATTTCTGGTTTATATTATGACCAATTTGAAGATAGACCAAGTTTTGTGCATAAAATCACAATGTGCATTATGAATATAGAAATATAAAATGCAAACCTCAGAGCATATACCGTAAAATGCTTATTTGTGTGATAATTTACCCACTCAGATGATCAGCATAAATAAATGCAAGATAGAGAATTGTAACCATATCTCACACTGACTTTATCCAATTTCCCCTGAAAGGTGAGTGGCAAAAATTACTAGATACAAGCATAATAAATTATATTTGGGTAACAGGAGGGTGGAGGATTGTTTAGGTGAACTAGAAGGCAATGGCACCCCATTCCAGTACTCTTGCCTGGAGAATCCATGGACGGAGGAGCCTGGTGGGCTGCAGTCCATGGGGTCGCTAAGAGTCAGACACGACTGAGCAACTTCACTTTCACTTTTCACTTTCATGCATTGGAGAAGGAAATGGAAACCCACTCCAGTGTTCTTGCCTGGAGAATCCCAGGGACGGGGAAGCCTGGTGAGCTGCCGTCTATGGGGTCTCATAGAGTTGGACGTGACTGAAGTGACTTAGCAGCAGCAGCAGATTATGTCTGACAACATATTTTATTTACTCTGCTACACATAGCTATTTCTATAATGTTGCTTTGCAATCAGTTAAAAAAAAAAAAAAAAGAAGTGTTACTGAAAGATAAAAACTGTACGATTATCTCAATAGATGCAGAGAAAGCCTTTGACAAAATTCATATCCATTTATGATGAAAAAACTCTCCAGAAAGCTGGCATAGAGGAACAAAGCTCAACATAAGAAAAACCATATACGACAAACTCACAGAAAACATTAGCCTCAATGATAAAAATTTGAAAGCATTTGCTTTAAAATCAGGAGCAAGACAAGGGTGCCCACTCTCACCATTAGTATTCAACATGGTTTTGGAAGTCCTAGCCACAGCAATCAGAGAAGAAAAAGAAACAAAAGAATCCATATGGGAAAAGAAGAAGTTAAACTCTCACTGCAGATGACATGATCCTTTCACATATAAAACCCTAAAGAGACAAACAGAAAATTACTAGAGCTAACCAATGAATACAATAACGTTGCAGGATATAAAATTAATACACATAAATCCTTTGCATTCCTATAGACTAACATTGAAAAAACAGAGAGAGAAATTAAGGAAACAATCTCATTCACCATTGCAATGAAAAAAATAAAATATTTAGTAATAAATTTACCTAAAGAAACAAAAGACCCATATATAGAAAATCATAAAACACTGATGAAATAAATCAAAGATTACACAAAGAAATGGAGAAATATACCATGTTTGTGAATTGGAAAAATCAATATAGTGACAATGAGTATACTACCCGAAACAATCTATAGATTCAACACAATCCCTATCAAGCTACCAATGGTATTTTTTCACAGAACTACAACAAGTAATTTCACAGTTTTTATGGAAACACAATAAACCTCAAATAGCCAAACCAATATTGAGGAAGAAAAATGGAACTGAAGAATCAACCTTCCTGACTTCAGACTATATGACAAAACTACAGTCATCAAGAGAGCATGGTACTGGCAAAGAAAAGAAAAATAGATCAATGGAACAAAATAGAAAGCCCAGAGATAAACCCACCCACCTATGGACACCTTATCTTTGACAAAGGAGGCAAGAATATACATGGAGAAAAAACAATCTCTTTAACATGTGGTGCTGGGAAAACTGGTCACCCACATGTAAAATAATGGAACTAGAACACTTCTAACACCATACACAAAAATAAACTCAGAATGGATTAAAGTTCTAAATGTAAGACCAGAAACTATAAAACTCTCAGAGGAAAACATAGGCAGAACATTCTCTGCCATAAATCACAGCAAGATCTTCTATGACCCACGTCCCAGAGTAATGGAAATAAAAACAAAAATAAACAAATGGGACCCAATTAAACTTAAAAGCTTTTGCACAATGAAGTAAAACTATGAGGAAGGTGAAAAAGCAACCTTCAGAATGGGATAAAATAATTGCAAATGAAGCAACTGACAAATAATTAATCTCCAAAATATACAAGCAGCTCATGCAGCTCAATACCAGAAAAACGAACAAGCCAATCAAAAAGTGGATCAAAGAACTAAACAGAAATCTCTCCAAAGAAGACATAGTGAAAGTGAAGTCGTTCAGTCGTGTCCAGCTCTTTGCTACCCCGTGGAGTATAGCCCACCAGGCTCCTCTGTCCATGGGATTTTCCAGGCAAGAATACTGGAGTGGGTTGCCATTTCCTTCTCCAAGGGATCTTCCCAACCCAGAGATCGAACCCAGCTCTCCTGCATTGCAGGCAGATGCTTTAACCTCTGAGTCACCATGGAAGCCCCAAAGAAGACTTACATGGCTAATAAACACATGAAAAGATGCTCAGCATCACTGATTATTAGAGAAATGCAAATCAAAATCACAATGAGGTATCATCTCACTCCACTCCAGAGTTTAAAGTCTACAAACAATAAATGCTGGAGAGGGTGTGCAGAAACAGGAACCCTCTTACACTGTTGGTGGGAATGCAGACAAGTATAGTCACTGTGGAGAACAGTGTGGAGATGCCTTAAAAAACTGAAAATAGAACTGCCATATGATCCAACAATCTCTCTGCTGAACTTACATACTGAGGAAAACAGAATTGAAAGAGACACCTGTACCCCAATGTTCATTGCAGCACTGTTTACAATAGCTAGGACATGGAAGCAACCTGGATGCCCATCTGGATGCCCATCAGCAGATGAATGGATAAGGAAGTTGTGGTACATATGCACAATGGGATGTTACTCATGTATTAAAAGAACACCTTTGAGTCAGTTCTAATGAGATGGATGAAACTGGAACCTATTATACAGAGTGAAGAAAGTCAGAAGGAGAAGCACTAATACAGTATATTAATGCATATATATGGAATTCAGAAAGAAAGTAACAACGATCCTATATTCAAGGCAGCAAAATAGACACAGATGTAAAGAACAGATTATTGGCCTATGTGGGAGAAGGCAAGGGTGAGATGATTTGAGAGAATAGCATTGAAACATGTATATTACCATATGTTAAATAGATGACCAGCACAAGTTTGATGCATGAAGCAGGGTACTCAAAGCTAGTGCTCTAGGAGAACCCAGAGGGATGGGGTGGGGAGGGAGGTAGGAGGGGGTTCAGGAATTGGGAGCCCATGTGCACCCGTGGCAGATCCATGTCGATGTGTGGCAGGGGCCACCACAGTGCTATGATGTGATTGTCCTCTAATTAAAATAAGTAAATTAAAAAAAAAATTTCTCAAAAGAAAGCGGCTGTAGATGGTAAAATAAATATTTCATTTGATTTAAAACAGCTGTGTTGATTAATAAGGTTTCTGATTTTATTTTTTGCTAGTAACATTTTGTCCACTCCTCCCATAAGTTAAAAAAAAAAAAAAATCTGTGAGAGGGCACCAGGTGTTCATCAAGACATCAGTATGTTCCTGGCTCATTTCATTTACTATTTCACAGCAAATGAAAGCTCAGGCAGTCCAGCCTCATTTTGCAAAAATTAAACAGGAAGAGCTGACTTTAATTGCTTTGCAAGTCTGCTATTGTTGAATGACTCGCATAGATGGGTTTGAAATTTATTGGCAAGCAGCTTGATTGTCAGAGCTTAATCTCCAGTTAACAGTTCTCTCTGTGTCTGTTCTGCATTCAGAGGGCCTCCCTCTGCTCAGATGAAAATGCACAGAAACCCCTGTTCTCTCAGTCTTTTCTAAGCAAAGAATGTCCCCAGTGCCAAGCCTATTTATATATAATAGAAATGGCATTAAAAATCACTAAATGCATTTAACCCAACACAATGTGTGCTTGTCTGTTCAGAATGATTTTTCAGTTACTTTTTACTCTATTTGCTGTAAGAAAAGAGCATTGATGCCCATATGTTCACACAGTCATATGGCAGAGATGAGATTGCAGGGAAAATGGCAACAGGCAGGAAAATGTTTTGGGCAAAACTGTTAAATACCTTGGGGAATATTCCATGGAAATGATATACCCAAGGATGAAAATCAGTACCCAGAACACTTTGAATACTCCACTCCAGATGAATTCTCCATCTATTTATTGTCAAATTGTCCTGATATATATGTATGAAGGACAGGGCAGCCTGGCATGCTGCAGTCCATGGGGTCACAAAGAGTCAGACACAGCTTAGCAACTGAACAACAACAAAAATACATACATGGATTCTCTAAAGAAAGTGAATACAAAGGAATATCTTGGAAATTATAAGGATCCAGAAAGTTTGTCTAAATCTAATCAGAATAATACAACAAACAACATCAAGAAACTTCACAGAGTAAGAGTCCTTAAGTATGAATGAAATGAATGGATTGGGAAGAAAAAGACTGATAGTCGCTGACAGTCTCTTGGGTAACAATTCTCTGTCAAATTGATACAGGTAATCAATCATTTCATTTTATATATCTCTTTCAAGCTTTCAAAGTAAGAATCAAATACATTTTTCGTACTTTAGTTACCCTTATGTTATGAACACTACCAATAATCCCTGAAATCTGCCATGGAAAATTTGGCTGACTCTAGAGTATTAAGGTATCTGGTCCAGTGTAAATTAAATAAAGGAAGCAGAAAACCAATTTAAAAAATTCACAACAATAAAAAGGGTTTGAGAAGGAACTAGCTGGATCTTTGATTATTCAGTCCACTACTCAAAATGTAGAGCATACAACTGGCCACATACTTAGGGTTTTATCCTTGAAGATCTCTTCTTTCTTTCTTTCCAAATAACCTTCCTTTATATGGTTCCTTCATGTTTGCTCACAACTATTTGCATCCTGCCTTGTCATTTCATATCTTAGCAATTCCTTCTCTCACCTGTTCCCTGGTAATTACTATTCACACACACTGCTTCTTGTTAGTAATAACTATGACTTTTAAGTTAAAATTCATAATTATATAATTTTGACAATCAATCAAAACTCAAGACCAAAGATGTGTATTTCAAAGTAGGTGATTTTAGAGAGCTAGCATTGTTTTATAAATATCATATTATACAAAAAGCAGTAGTACTTTCTAACTTTTAATGTTACTGAGGTTATTAGAAAAGAAGGAAAAGAGAGACAGACACCCAGGCAGGGAGGATTGGATGGAGACAAGAGGGACAAAGGCAGAAAGAGGAGAGAAAAAGGAAAAAAAAAAGAGAGAGAGAAGGAAAGAAAGAAAAAATAAAGGAAGGAAGGAAATGACATAGGCACATGACTATTTACTGTAGTATTATTTGTAATGTTAATGATTATTACAACCCAAATACACATAAACAAGCTACTGATTGAAAAGGCTATAGTAAAACACATTAATATGGTGTTAAATAACCATATTAATATGGTAACTAACAAGTAAAAATGAAACTTTATTTTTTAAAAAATCTTTCTTTACAAGTGAACTCCATATAATTTTGAGTGAAAAATGCTATGTTTAAAGAATATTTATGCTATATTTTCTTATATGACATTAATAAAGAAGGAACACATATGCATATATTTAAATCAAAAACTGAAAAATATGAAAAAGATGGGATTAGGAAAGAGGAAAGATGAATTAAAATAATATGAGTTTTATATAGTTTCAATTTTCTGATTTTGTATATATTTTACATACTTAGAGAACAAAAATTAAATTATAAAGAATAATAAAACAGGCAACTCTTAAAACTAAAATATTATTGAATGGGACATAAATAGCTGCATATCAAGTTGAAAGCCAAACCTAATTACTTCAAAATTTTTAGAAAACATTATATTTTTAATTGTATAAAATTTTAAAGGTTGCTTTCCACTTACAGTAACTACAACATACTGGCTATATCATACAATATTTTGACTGTATATGTGATAGCTTAAGAAAAAAGTTACAAATGTATTATTAACTGCATGTAGTAATTTTATTGCTAGCATATCAATATTTTTATTTTATATCTGTATTAGGCATATTGAAGGACAATGTAAATATTTACTTTAAGTATTGGTAAAAACCGATTATTATCAAAGATTGACTTTAGCCATAGTAATACTTGAATACCTCAGGAAATTGATGAAAACTATTGAAAAAAGTCAAATTTTCTGAGTTAGCTCTAAGGGCAAAGAAAGGAAAGGAAGGAAGATATATACTAGAAAATCCATAATATTTTAATTATAATTATTATAATACATTTAATATACATAAATAGTGTTAATAATTTGTAAGAAAAACAACAATCTGTGGTACTGAGGCCATACCTCTTCTTCCCTGTTCTTTCAGCCCACTGGGGTGGAGAATCCCCTCCAGATGGCTGCAGCAAATAACACATCCAGATCTCGCCCCTCAGTTTCCATCTGTGCAGCTCTCTTCCCAGAGAGAAGCAAGACTTCAGCATTTCTCATCATGCTCTCATTGGCCTGTTATTGAAGCCATGTTCCTGACAAGAATAAATGAGAGTTGTAGGCTACCTTCTAATTAACCCTCTCTCTTGGGATAGTGGTTCTTTGGAAGGAATGATGCTAAAGCTGAAACTCCAGTACTTTGGCCACCTCATGTGAAGAGTTGACTCATTGGGAAAGACTCTGATGCTGGGATGGAATGGGGGCAGGAGGAAAAGGGTATGCCAGAGGATGAGATGGCTGGATGGCATCACTGACTCGATGGACGTGAGTCTGAGTGAACTCCGGGAGTTGGTGATGGACAGGGAGGCCTGGTGTGCTCCGATTCATGGGGTCGCAGAGAGTCGGACACGACTGAGCAACTGAAGTGGACTGAACTGAACTGAACCTCTTTCCAAAGGAACTTATATCATTTGCAAAAGAATTTGGACATGCTTAAGCCTAATGTTGTTCTTAAGAACAGTGGAGTTTGTTGTGAAAAATAATTGGCAGATTTGCAGGTGTAATGAAGATCCATTCTAGAGTACAGACAGGCTAGTTTGTAGGACAGACCTGGGGAATAAGATAGATGAGAGGAAATCTCCTGGGGTTAGAACAAACATCTAATACTGATCTCAGGAACTATCTCTTCAGAAACTACAATTTGATTAGATTAATTTGTAGAAGAATTTATGTCCCAGGATATTGTCGAAAACAATAAAGCAATCTGCTGTTAATTAGTGAAGTTTAACAGCTGGGAATAATCAGAGAAAGAGTAGGAGTCACAGCATCACGGTCATCCCAGGGGGACTGTGGTATAGCTAAAGCCGCTCCTTCACGAAGAGCCATATCAGAGACTTAACTCCGGGGTTTGAAGTAGATCTCACTCATTTAAGCTATAAATACACAAAACAAAATAAAAAACAATAATGAGCCCTGGGGGTAGGGTACCAGACCAATTGTTGCTACAGTGTTCTCTATGAAGTAGCTGCTGCTGCTGCTAAGTCGAATCAGTTGTGTCTGTGTGCGATCCCATAGACGGCAGCCCACCAGGCTTCCCTGTCCCTGGGATTCTCCAGGCAAGAACACTGGAGTGGGTTGCCATTTCCTTCTCCAATGCATGAAAGTGAAAAGTGAAAGTGAAGTCACTCAGTCGCGTCCGACTCTTCGCGACCCCAAGGACTGGAGCCTACCAGGGTCCTCTGTCCATGGGATTTTCCAGGCAAGAGTACTGGAGTGAGTTGCCATTGCCTTCTCCGATGAAGTAGCTAGTTTCTATTAAAAAATTACAGAATAAGCAAAAAAGTAGAGAAGTATAACTCATACAATAGGAGCAAAGGGAAGTAAGAGAAACTGCCTATAACAGAGAGCACATTACATTTAAGAGATTTCAGTGTAGCCATTATAAACATGGTCATGAAGCAAAAGAAAATAAATAAATTTAAATTTAAAAAAAATAAAAAGTGAAAAATAGAGCTACTATATGACCCAACAATCCCACTCCTTGGCATCTATCTGGAGAAAACCATATTTTGAAAGGATGCATGTACCCTGCTGTTCATTTTAGCACTGCTTACAATACCAAGGACATGGAAACAACCTATATGTCCATCAGCAAAGGAATCAATACAGATGCAGTACATATATACAATGGAGTATTACTCAGCAATGAAAAGAAATGAAATAGTGCTATTTGCAGAAATGTGGGTGGACCTAGAGATTGTCATACAGAGTGAAGTAAGTCAGAAAGAGAAAAACAAATATAGAAAATCACAAGTAAAAACTGCACATAAAACACAATATCAAAAAACAAATGACCTGTTTAAAAATGGGCACAGCACCTGAATAGACTTTTTTTTTAAGATGTAAATTTGGCTAATAGGCACAAGAACGATGCTCAAGATTGCTAATTATCACAGAAATTCATTTTAAAACCAAAGTGATATTATCACCTCATACCTGTCAAAATGACTCTCATCAAAAAGTCTATATATAACAGATGTTGGTTAGGATGTGGAGAAAAGGGAACCCTAGTATCCTGTTGTTGGGAATCTAAATTCGTGTATCCAATATGGAATACAGTATTAAAGTTTCTCAAAAATTTAAAATAGATCTACTATATGATCCAGCTATCTATTTTTGGGTATATTTCTGAAAAAACAAAAACACTAATTAAAAAAACACATGCACTCCAAAGTTCCAATTCAGGGAAAAAAAAAAAAATTCTCCAATGTTTAAGCATTACCTAAAATAGCTAAGACATGGAAACTACCTGTGTCCATTATCACATAAATCAGTAAAAAAAAAAGTATGTGCTATATATATCTATACAATGGAATATTATTGTTGTTGTTTTAGTCACAAAATCATGTCTGACTCTTTTGCACCCTCATGGACTGTAGTCCGCCAGACTTCTCTGTCCATCGTACTTTTTAGGTGAGCATACTGGAGTGGGTTGCCATTTCTTCCTCTAGGGGATCTTCCTGACCCAGGGATTGAACTTGCATCTCCTGCATTAGCATGCGGATTCTTTATCATTGAGCCATTAGGGAAGTCCCACAATAGAATGTTAGCCATAAAAATGAATGAAATTTTGTCCTTTGTAACAATATGAATTGACTTAAAAGGGACTATGCTTACTGAAATAATTCAGAGAGAAAAAGACAAATACTCTAGGTTATCATTTGTATGCAGAATCTAAAAAATAAATAAAAACAAATTAATGCATATAACCAAATAGAAATTGATCCACAGAGAGACAGCACATACTAGTGGTTATCAATGAATCCAGGTAAGAGGGTAGGGGCAAGATATGCATATGTGATTAAGAGATACAAGCTATTATCTATAAAACAAGAAACAATGATATTTTATAATATAATAATATTATATTGTAATAACTTTAAAGAGATATAATAAAAAATACTAAACCATTATATCGTACACCTGAAAAATAATATAATATTTTAGATCAACTATAATTCAATAAAAATGTAAAGGAACTTATGATGGCAATGGTGCATAAAATAGCAAATATCAATAAAGTGATAGAAGTTATAAAAAAGAGATTCAAATGTGAATTGTGGAGTTGAAAAGTAAACTGAAAATTCATAAGGGGGACTCAACAGTCTCTTTGAACAGGCAGAAAAAATAATCAGCAAACTTGAAGATACACAGATAAGTTATACAATTTGAAAAATAGAAAAATAATTTTTAAAAAATGACCAAAGATTCAGAAAATTGTGGCATACCATTAAAAGCATCAACATGTATACAGTGGGATTAGTAGAAAAAGGATAAAGACAATAAAAATTTTGAATAAATTATACTAAAAACTTTTAAATTTGTAGAAATTTATTTAAAAAATAAATTGCACACCTAGAAAGTTAAGACTACAAGAAAGAAAATATTAAGATCCACAACCAGACACAGTGTAATAAAAATATTGGTAGTTAAAGACAAGGAAAAAAAAATCTTGAAAGTGAAAAGAGAAAGACACTATACCACCTAGAAGTGGATATCCAGCATGATTAGCAGTTAACTTCTTAGCAGAAAATTAAAAAGAAATGCCAGAAGGCAATGGGATGTTATATTAAAAGTACTCAGAGAAAGAAAAAAAAAAAAAAAGCCTATCAGGACTCCTATATCCAGCGAAGTCGTCTATCAAAACTGAAGTGGAATTAAATTTCTAAGTAAACAAACACTATAAAAAAATTTGCTAGCAGAGCTGCCATACAGGAAATATTAAAATAATTTCTTTCATATGAAGAAGAGTGTCTCCAAGCATTAAGTAAAAATTTTAATGCATATATATGGAATTTAGAAAGATGGTAACAATGACCGTACGTGCAAGATAGCAAAAGAGAGACAGATGTAAAGAACAGACTTTGGGACTCTAGGAGAAGGCGAGGGTGGGATCATTTGAGAGAATAGCATTGAATGTATATTACCATGTGTGAAATAGATCACCAGTCCAAGTTTGATGCATGAAACAAGGCACTCAAACTTGGTACACTGGGACAACCCAGAGGGATGGGATGGGGAGGGAGGTTTGGGATGGCTGACACATGTTCACCTGTGGCTGATTCATGTCAGTGTATTGCAAAAACCACCACAATATTACAAAGTAATTAGCCTCCAATTAAAATAAATAAATTAATTAAAAACAGACAAAGAAATCATATTTGTCTTTCTTTGCTTAATTGATTTTAAAAAGTAATTGTTTAAAATAATATGTAAAGAGTACTTTTTAAGCTTATATATATACATATATAGAAACATAAATTTGTATAATATATTTGCCAATAAAAACACAAAGGAGGTGGGTGGGAGCAAAGTGTAATGGGCAAAGGAAATTACTACAGTGGTAAATAAATAATTATAGTAACACATTTTCAGTTTTATAATGTTTATAAATTAATATGAATAACACTAATAATCCCCAATAAGGGATAAGAGAGTATAGAATTATACATAAGTAGCAAGAGAACAAATATATGACAGAGTTGCAGGATAAAAAATCAGTTGTCTTTCTATTCTGGAATCAAGAATCCAAAATAAAACCAAGAAAACAATTCTACTTACAGTATCAAAATGAATAAAATATTTAGAAATAAACAACATACCATGTTCATGGATTAGAAAAATTAACTTTGTTGATACTGTAATACACCCCAAACTTATCTCCAAATTCAACAGAATCTTGATGTGAATTCCAGTTGACTTCATAGACATTGACAACTGGGTTCTAAAATCAATAGAGAATTGTAAGAGACCGAGAACAATCAAAACAATTCTGAATAAGAAAAACAAAATAGGGAGACTCACATTTCTTGACTTCAAAATTTACAAAGAGGCATTAATCAAGGCAGAATATTATTGGCAAAGAAAAGATAACAATGGATTGGAACTGATAGTCCAAAATCAAACCTGTACATTTATAGCTGATTGATTTTCAACAAGTATTCAAAGACAATTCAACTTGGAGAGTACTATGTTTTCAATAGAATTATACTGGAACAACTTGTTGTTCACCCACAAAAGAGTCAAGTGAGAATAAACATTTTTTCTAAGGATACGTACAAATGGTCCGTAAGCAACTGGAAAAAAAATGCTCAGTGTTATTAAGAATTAGGGAAACTCAAATCAAGATCATAATTACAAGCCAATTCACACAAAAAAAGGATGGCTATAGTAAAAAAGTAAATACACACAATAAAATATTTGGCAACGGTGTGAAGAAATTGGAACTCTCATACAATTTTTTTCCAGGAAAGCACAAATGGTACAACCACTATTGAAAATAGTTCATCTGTCCTTTGAAATGTTGAAAATAGAGTCATCATATGACCCAGGATTTCTACCCCTAGAAAGTCATTGTATTGTTTTGGCTATTATGAATAATGTTATTATAATTAGCCATGTGAAAATTTTTGTCTGGATGCAAATTTTTATTTCTCTTTTAATATATCTAAAAGAGGAATTACTGGATTCTGTTTTTTAATCATTTTATTTTTCAAGAATATTTTATTTATATTTGATTTTCTGTTGTTTTTAATATTTTAAATGTTATACTAACTGTAATAAAATATTACAGTATATCATATACTCTGTGATTCTATATGCAAGGACTTACCAAACATACATAAAATAAAAAGTATGAGATACAGTCTATGAAAAATGTTTAATATTGCAAAATTCTTGCTCTGTATCAGTATACTATTATAGCCTTTGAAGGTAGATTTCTTTTTATAAACCTACACTTTTTTTAATAGATCTAAATATTAAGCTATAAAATCTAAAGCAATCACTAAAGTAGTAAAAAAAAAAAGTGCTATAACTAATAAGCTAACAGAACAGGTAATATGGAATCATTTAAAAAATTTCTCAGTAAGCTCAAAGTGGCATTAATTATACATAAGTAGCAAGAGAACAAATATATGAATATATATGACAGAGTTGTAGGATGAAAAATCAGTTGTATTTCTATTCTAAGCTCAGAAGGGATCTTCTCTGGTGGTGAAATGAGTCAGATTTCACCTGCCAATTCAGGGGATATGGGTTCAATATCTGGTCTGTGAAGATTCCACATGCCATGGAGCAACTAAGCCCATGCAGTACAACTACTTAGCCTGTACTTGAGCCTGCAAGTTGCAGCTACTGAGCCCATGTGCCACAATTACTGAAGTCTATGCTCCCTCTACTGAAGTCTGTGATGCATTTGAAAAGACCCTGATGCTGGGAAACATTGAAGGCAGGAGGAGAAGGGGACAGCAGAAAATGAGATGGTTGGATGGCATCACCAACTCAATGGACATGACATGGATTTGAGTAAGCTCTGGGAGACGGTGATGAACAAGGAAGCCTGGCGTGCTGCAGTCCATGGGGTAGCAAAGAGTTGGACACGACAGAGTGATTGAACTGAACCGATGCTCTCTAGGGCCTGCAGGCTCTAACTACCAACTCTGTATGCTGCAAATACTGAAGCTGATGCCTCTACAGCCTGTGCTCCACAACAATAGAAGCCATCTCAATGAGAAGCCTGTGCAGTGCTACTAGAGGTTAGCCCCTGCTCTCTGCAACTAGAGAAAGTCCATGTGCAGCAATGAAGATCCAATTCAATCAAAAGTAAATAAAATAAAATAATAAAAAAAATTAAACTCAGAAGGAAATAACCATATTTATTGTTGTTGTTCAGTTGCCAAGTCATGTCTGACTCTGCATGATTCCATGGTCTGCAGCATGCAAGTCTTCTTTGTCCCTGAATATGTCCTGGAGTTTGCCCAATTTCATGTTCATTGAATTGGTGATGCTAGCCAATCATCTCATCCTCTGTTTTCCTCTCCACCTTCTGCATTCAACCTTTCCCAGCATCGGGGTCTTTTCCAATGAGTCAGCTGTTCACATCAGGTGGCCAAAATATTGGAGCTTCAACTTCAGTATCAGTCCTTTCAAAGAGCATTCAGAGTTGATTTCCTTTAGGATTGACTGATTTGATCTCCTTGCTGTCCAAGGAACTCTCAAGAGTTTTCTCCAGTTCCACACTTCAAAGGCATCAGTTCTTTGCCACTCTGCCTTCTTTGTTTTCCAGCTCCCACATTAATACATCACTACTGGAAAGACCATAGCAGCTTTATACAGATCTTTGTGGGCAAAGTGATATCTCTGTTTTTTAAATACACTGTCTATGTTGGTCATAACTTTCCTGCAAAGAAGCAATTGTCTTCTAATTTCGTGGCTGTGGTTACCATCCACAGTGATTTTAAAGTCCAAGGAGAAGAAACCTGTCACTACTTCTACATTTTCCCCATCTATTTGTCATGAATTAATGGGGCTGGATGCCATCATCTTAGTTTTTTTTTTTTTTTTAAATATTGAGTTTTAAGCCAGTTTTTTTCACTCTGCTCCTTCACCCTCATCAAAAGGCTCTTTGGTTCCTCTTTCTCTCTGCCATTAGAATGGTATCATCCACATATCTGAGATTGTTTATATTTCTCCCAGCAATCTTGATTCCAGCTTGTAACTCATCCAGACTGGAATTTCTCATGATGTGCTCCATATATAAGTTAAATAAACAGGGTGAAAATAGCAGCCTTATTGTAGACCTTTCTCAATTCTGAATCAGTCAGATTCAGGGTTCCATACAGATTCCATTCAGATTCCATACAGGGTTCTAACTACTGCTTCTTGATCCACATACAGGTTTCTCAATCGACAGGTAAAATAATCTGGTATCCCCATCTCTTTAAGAGTTTTCCACAGTTTGTTATAATCCACATAGTCAAAAGCTTTAGGGTAATCAATAAAACAGAAGTAGTTGTTTTTCTGGAATTCCCTTGCTTTCTCTATGACCCAATGAATGTTGGCAATCGGACCTCTGGTTCTTCTGCTTTTTCTAAGTCAGCTTGAATATCTTGGTTCACAAAATGCTAAAGCCTAACTTGGAGGATTTTGAGCATAGCCTTACTAGACTATTCAAGCTGTGAATGCAATTGTCCAGTGGTTTGCACATTCCTTAGGACTGTCCTTCTTGGGAATTGAAGAGGATTGACTTTTCCAGTCCAGTGACCACTTACGGGTGGACAATACTTTGATACTTTGATAGTTTAATACTTTGATAGTATAATCTTTTAGGGTTTTAAATAGCTCTGCTGGAATCCCATCACATCCACTAGCTTTATTGACAGCAGTGCTTCCTAAAGCCCACCTAACTTCACCTTCCAGAATGTCACTCTGAGTGAGACTACACCATCATGGTTATCTGGATTATTAAGATCTTTTTTGTACAGTTTCTCTGTGTATTCTTTCCATATTTTCTTGATTTCTTTTGCTTCTATAGAATCTTTACTGTTAACAATGTTACTCATCTCTTTAAATGTATATTGTTTATACAATTCAATTAAAGACAGCTTTTGACTCGATTAAAAAAAAAAGATTCAACTCTATCTTACCACAAGAAACGTATTTCAAATGTAAAGACAAAAATAAATTAAAAATGAAAGTTTGAGAAAGGAAAAAGAAATATAACTGTATTAGGATTAATGTACCTACAACTAGAGCTACAAATTACAGGAAACAATAAATGATAGGACTGTAAGGAGAAATGAACATTTTAATAGCATTTATGGAGATTTCAATTCCTCTCTCTGTGTGTCAATAATTTAAATAAGAGGTAGACAAACACAGGTGTTTTGAGGAACATTATCAACCAATTTGATCGATTAACATTTATGGGTCACCTAATGATAGCAAAATGCACATTTTTCTCAGGTGAATATAGAGATTTACAGACCTTATTCTGAGTTATGTAAGATTATTCAATCGACCTAAGCAGTTTAGAATCAACACCATAAAACTCTAAAAAATTCCCCAGTATTTAGGGACTAAACAATATGTTACAAAATAACTCATGGATCAAAGAAGAAATTTTAAAAAGGAAAGTAGAAAGGTGCCTTTTTGTTGTTTTCTTTTCTTTTCCTGAAAGAAAACTAAAACTCAAAAACAAGAATCTTAAGATGTATCAATTCAGATATGAAATTGACTTGAAAATAGGGCAGACCAAAACAGGATGCACAACAGTTGTGTAAATTAAACTCTTACATGAGAATGTACATTTATATGGCCAGTAATTATTACTGGAAAGTTATGTAAGGATATTTTCATTTAAAGAGTTGAAATTTAAGTCCTTAGAAGCACACCTAACTTTTCATTATTTACATTTTACTGCTGCTGCTAAGTCACTTCAGTCGTTCCTTCTCTGTGTGACCCCACAGACGGCAGCCCACCAGGCTCCCTCGTCCCTGGGATTCTCCAGGCAAGAACCCTGGAGTGGGTTGCCATTTCCTTCTCCAATGCATGAAAGTGAAAAGTGAAAGTGAAGTTGCTCAGTTGTGTCCGACTCTTAGCGACCCCATGGATTGCAGCCTACCAGGCTCCTCCCTCCATGGGGTTTTCCAGGCAAGAGTACTGGAATGGGATGCTATTGCCTTCTCCGATTTACATTTTACAGTTGCACAAAAGTATATATACCTCATGAAAGTGAAAGTGAAGTCTCTCAGTCATGTCTGACTCTTTGTGACCCCATGGACTGTATGTAGCCCACTAGGCTCCTCCGTCCATGGGATTCTCCAGGCAAGAATGCTGGAGTGGGTTGCCATTTCCTTCTCTAGGGGATCTTCCCGACCCAGGGATCTAACCCAGGTCTCCTGTGTTGCAGACAGTTCCTTTAAACTCTGAGCCACCAGGGAAGCTTCATAGTGTGTGGAAGTTTATCACTTCCCTACTCAACAGTTTACACATGGTTGGATACTCTGATACTCATTTGATGTCTCGATTTTATCTTTCGATGAATTTGTTTTCAATGTATTTTTGATTTTTGAAGAAAAGTAAAATACAAGCTGCTGCTGCTAAGCTGCTAAGTCATTTCAGTCGTGTCCGACTCTGTATGACCCCATAGACAGCTGCCCACCAGGCTTCCCCGTCCCTGGGATTCTCCAAGCAAGAACACTGGAGTGGATTGCCATTTCCTTCTCCAATGCATGAAAGTGAAAAGTGAAAGTGAAGTCACTCAGTCGTGTTCCACTCTTAGCGACCCCATGGATTACAACCTACCAGGCTCCTCCATCCATGGAATTTTCCATGCAAGAGTACTGGAGTGGATTGCCATTGCCTCCTCCAAAATACAGGCTATTTACCTTGAAATTCTGGAAGTTAAAATGACATCATTTGGCATTATAAATCAATATAAACATTCATGCAAATTTAAAAATTCAAAAGAAAAACATGCTCAAATGATTTTAGGTATAAAGTCTGTTCAAATTTGGGCTTTTAAAATGTCTTTCTCAATAAACATGCACTTAAAAAAATATTGACTCATTCCAAACCTTTAGTGAAGTTGTGCAATAGGTGTTATTGCTTTTAACATATAATTGATGGTGCATAAACTGTGGAAAATTCTGGAAGAGATGGGAATACCAGACCACCTGACCTGCCTCTTGAGAAACTTATATGAAAGTCAGAAAGCAACAGTTAGAACTGGACATGAAACAACAGACTGGTTCCAAATAGGAAAAGGAGTACGTCAAGGCTATATATTGCTACCCTGCTTATTTAACTTCTATGCAGAATACATCATGAGAAACACTGGGCTGGAAGAAGCACAAGCTGGAATCAAAATTCCCGGGAGGAATATCAATAACCTCAGATATGCAGATGACACCACCCATATGGCAGAAAGTGAAGAGGAACTCAAAAGCCTTTTGATGAAAGTGAAAAAGGAGAGTGGAGAGTGAAAAAGTTGGCTTAAAGCTCAAGCTCAACATTCAGAAAACTAAGATCATGGCATCTTGTCCCATCACTTCATGGGAAATAGATAAGGAAACAATGGAAACAGTGTCAGACTTTATTTTGGGGGGCTCCAAAATCACTGGAAGGAATGATGCTAAAGCTGAAACTCCAGTACTTTGGCCACCTCATGTGAAGAGCTGACTCATTGGAAAAGACCCTGATGCTGGGAGGGATTGGGGGCAGGAGGAGAAGGGGACGACAGAGGATGAGATGACTGGATGGCATCACCGACTTGATGGACATGAGTTTGAGTGAACTCCGGGAGTTGGTGATGAACAGGGAGTCCTGGCGTGCTGTGATTCATGAGGTCGCAAAGAGTCAGACAGGACTGAGTGACTGAACTGAACTGAACTGATACACATATACCTCATATACTTCAAAGTAGCTAGAAACTAAAAATATATAAAAGCTACACACACAAAAAAGAGAAAGGATTCCAAACATAGCACTATAGATAATAATGAAATCACAAGGGAAGAGAGAACAATAAGAAGAAAGAAACAATAAATAACTCTAGCAACAAGCAGAAAGCAATTATCAAAGTGGTAATAAGTACATGCCTGTCAACAATTATTTACAATTTAAATAAATGACACGCTCCAATCAAAATGCAAATGTGGCTGAATGGATAAGCTAATATTCATAGGTATGCTGATTAATAGAGACTCATTTCAGATGTAAAGACACATGTGGACTGAAACTGAAGGGATGGAAAAAGGCATTCCATGCAAATGGAAATGAAAAGAAAGGGATGTGATGTACAACATGATTAATATAATAACCACTGATAAGTAGGTAAATCTAGGAATTATCTTCACAACAAAAATATTTCTTTTATTTTTATTTTGTGCCTATATGAACTGATGGATGTTCCCTAAATTTGTAGCAATCATATCATTATTTGTTAGTCAAATCATTACGTTATTCACCTTAAACAGTTGTATATGTCAATTGTATTTCACTAAAGCTGACTGCAAGAAGATCCAACCAGTCCATCCTAAAGGAGATCAGTCCTGGGTGTTCACTGGAAGGACTGATGTTAAAGCTGAAAGTCCAATACTTTGGCCACCTCGTGCGAAGAATTGACTCATTGGAAAAGACCCTCATGATGGAACAGATTGGGAGCAGGAGGAGAAGGGGACGACAGGGAATGAGATGGCTGGATGGCCTCACCGACTCGATGGACATGAGTTTGAGTGAACTCCAGGAGTTGGTGATGGACAGGGAGGACTGGCATTCTGTGATTCATGGGATCACAAAGAGTCAAACATGACTGAGTTACTGAACTGAACTGAACTGAAAGCTGGAAGGAAGAAAATAGACTAGTATAGGAAAAATTCCTCTATATGTCTTACAATCATGAAAACAAATGCCCTGAAGCTCAAAAGTGAGGATTTGGAAGAATGTTAATTTCAATAAGAAACTAGCAACAAAGGGAACGGCATTCAACTCTGGAATCAAGCAAGGCAATTTATTTAAGGGAAATGGTTAAAAATTAATTGCCATATATTTACTACCAATTGTGTGATCTTTGTTAATATTTGGGGGGATGTAAACTGAAAACAGTATGAATTACATATAACCCAGCAGCTCCAATTCTGGGTATGTCCAAAATAATAGAAAGTGGAGTATGGAAGAAGCATTTAATACTCATGTTTACTGAAACATTGTTTACAATAACACAAAACCGGAAACAACTCAAATATCCATTGATAATGAACAAACAAATGTGATCTATACTTTGTTGTTGTTGTTTACTCACTAGTTCAGTTCAATCTCAGTCATGTCTGACTGTTTGCGACTCCAAAGAATGCATCATGCCAAGCTTCCCTGTCCAACACCAACTTCTGGAACTTGTTCAAACTCATCTCCATCGAGTCAGTGATGCCATCCAGCCATCTCATCCCCTGTTGTCCCCTTCTCCTCCTGCCTTCAATCTTTCCCAGCATCAGGGTCTTTTCTAATGAATCAGTTATTCCCATCGGGTGGCCAAAATATTGAAGCTCAGCTTCAGCATCAGTCCTTCCAATGAATACTCAGGTCTGATTTCCTTTAGGATGGACTGGTTTGACCTCCTTGCAGTCCAAGGTACTTTCAAGAGTCTTCTCCAACACCAAAGTTCAAAAGCATCAATTCTTCATTGTCAGCTTTCTTTATGTTCCAACTCTCACAACCATACATGACTACTGGAGAAACCAGAGCTTTGACTGGATGTACCTTTGTCAGCAAGGTAATGTCTCTGCTTTTTAATATGCTGTCTAGATTGGTCATAGCTTTTCTTCCAAGAAGCAAGCATCTTTTAATTCCATGGCTGCAGTCACCATCTGCAGTGATTTTGGAGCCCAAGAAAATGAAGTCTGTCACTGTTTCCATTGTTTCCCCATCTATTTGCCATGAAGTGATGGCACTTTATGCCATGATCTTAGTTTTGTGAATGTTGAGCTTTAAGCCAGGTTTTTCACTCTCCTCTGTTTAGTCGCTAAGTTGTGTCCAAACCTTTTGCAACTTTATGGACTGTATCTTGCCAGGCTTCTCCTGTCCATGGAATTTCCCAGACAAGAATGCCAATGTGGGTTGCCATTTTCTTCTCCTGGATTCTTCCCAACCCAAGGATCAAACCTGCATCTCCTGCATTGACGGGAAGAGTCTTTACAGCTGAGCCACTGGTAGGCCTCCAATCTATATATACAAAGACACATTATTCATACTTAAAAAGAAAATACTGACATATGTTACAACATAGATGAATCTTTAGGACACTGTGCTAAGTAAAATAAGCCAGTCTTAAAAAGACCCAAAATTAAATGATTTAATTTTAAATGCTTGAATTCCTTTCAAGGTTCAGATAAAACATAATGTACAGATTATATACCTGAGAAGAAAGGATAAGATAAATTTTACAAGTTTTAGAGAAAAAAATGCTATATTAGAGGCTCATTTTTTTGATAAACTTCATAATGAATACATACTTCTATATTCAATCCTCTGTGCCTAAGTTCTTCATATAGGAATATAAATAACTATACTTAGATATTAAATTACTTATAGTACACAAATAAGAAGATAGGTTGAATGACATCATTGACACAATGGACATGCATTTAAGCAAACTCTGGGAGATACTGAAGGACAGGGAAGCCTGGTATGCTGCAGTCCATGGGGTCACAAAGGGTCAAACATGACTTGTTGACTGAACAAAAATTGTAATATATATATAAAGAACATTCCATTCAAAACCAACACAATACATATTTTTCACAAATACACATATAACATTCTCCAGGACAATTCACATGCTAGGACACAGCATAAGCTTTGTCAAAATTAAGAACATTTGAATCATATCAAGTATCTTTTTTGACTACAATGCTGTGAAGCTAGAAAAGAACAAGAAAAAAAAAAAAACTAGAAAAAACACAAACACATGAAAACTAAACAAATGCTACTAAACATCCAATGAATTGCTAAAGAAATCAAAGCAGAAATAAAACATTACTTGGAGAGAAATGAAAGGAAAACATGATGATCCAAAATCATTGTGATTCGGTAAAATCAGTTCTAAGACAAACATTTATAGCAATACAAGCTTACCTAAGGAAAGAAGGACAATATCAAATAATCCCTTTAAGTTTACACCTAAAAGAACTAGACTCATGAAGTGGGAGCATAAATTAATAAAATAAAAATAATAGAAAAGAACAATAAAACTAAGAGCTGACTTTTTGAAAAAAAAATTTTTTTTAATTCATAAACCTTTAAGCCAGACTCATTAAGAAAGAATGAGAGAGCAACTTAACAATATCAGAATTAAAAAGGAGAAACACTTTGCTTGGGGCTAGTGCACTGGGATGACCCAGAGGGATGGTGTGGGGAGGGAGGAGGGAGGAGGGTTCAGGATGAGGAGCACATGTATACCTGTGATGGATTCATTTTGATATTTGGCAAAACTAATACAATTATGTAAAGTTTAAAAATAAAATAAAATTTTAAAAAAATAAATAAAAATAAAAAGGAGAAACACTTCAAAAAAACGAAGATTAATGTGAGCAAATCTATGCCAATAAAATGTATAACCTAATAGACAAATTTCTACAAATGTTCAATTTCCCAAAACTAAACCAGGAAGAAATGGAAAATATGAACAAGCCAATTACCAGTAATGAAATTGAATAGGTAGCTTAAAAAGCTCCCAACAAATAGAAGTCTAGGACTATATGGCTTCATAAATGAATTCTACCAAATTATTTGAGAAGAATAAACATAAATCCTTCTCAGATTATTCTATAAAATTTCAGAGGAAGCAACACTTACAAAATCATTCTATGAATCCAACATCACCCTGATACAGAAACTAGGCAAAGATGTTACAAAAAAAGAAAATTATAGGCCAATTTTGGTGTTAGTCATAAAGAACCTGCCTGCCAACTACTGAAGCAACAGATCACATCATCCTCTGAGACTTTAGACGACTGTAAAGTTTCAGGAATCAAAATTGTTTGGTACTGACATAAAATACAGATATATAGATCAATTGAACAAAATAGATAACCCAGAAATAGCAAACCTATAGTCAATTAATCTATTACAAAGGAAGTGAAAAATAAAGTAGGAATATACAACAGAGACTAAATAATCTCTTCAATTAACAGTTCTGGGAAACCTGGACAGTTACATGTAAGAAAATAAAATTAAAACATTTTCTCATTCCATATACAAAAATAAAAAATCAATTTCCTAGAATATTTTGCCTGGAATTAAACATAGGCAGAATGACCTCTGATATAAATTATAAAAATGTCTTTTGGGATATGACTAAAGCAAAGGAAGTAAAAGCAAAAACAAACAAACAAGGCTTAATTAAACTTAAAAGCTTTGGGGGCAAGAGAAATCCTTGACAAAGCACAAAGACAACCTCCTGAGTGAGAGAAAGTATTTATAAATTATATGATCATCTGTGGTACTACTGATGGAGACACCAGTGGATGAAAGGAGAATTGGATGTGTATGTGTGTTTAGTCACTCAGTCTTGTCCTACTATTTGTGACCCTTGGACTGTAGCCCACCAGGCTCCTCTGTCCACTGGGATTCTCCAGGCAAGAATACAAGAGTGGGTTGCCATGCTTCCCTCCAGGGGATCTTGCCAAACCCAGGGATCAAACCCAGGTCTCCTGCATTAAGGGTGAATTCTTTACCATCTGAGCCACCAGGGAAGCCAGAGAATTGGATAAAGGTAGTCAAATGGTACAATCTTCCTATTATATGAAAAATAAGAATTAGAGGTACAATGTACAACATGGAAAATGTGATTAACACTGTTGTATGTTATATATGAAAGTTGTTGGGAGAGCAAAGCTGGAGAGTTCTCATCAGAATAAAAATATATATGTTCATATTTTTTAAATTTTGTATTTATATAATAGATATTCACTGACCTTATTATGGGAATCATTTCATGATACATATAAGTCAAATCATTATGCTGTATATCTTAAACTTATACAGGGTTGTACGTCAATTATATCTCAATAAAAACTGGATGAAAAAAATCCAAATACACAACACTGAATCATTTTGCAAGAAGTGCCTAGAAAATAAAAACTTCACATATTGTTCATACAGAATAATAAAATGTTGAAAACTAACTTCAAAGAGTAATAAACTAGGAAAGCTGTTTAATTCATTTCTGTTGTATAATACACTAATAAATTGACTAGCCATGAAGTAATGAAAAAGCAAAAGAAATAAAATTAAAGATTGGAAAAGAAGACAAACCAATCATTCAAAGATGATATGTAGGACTTAAGGGAAATCCAAATGGGTTTTCAGATAAACTACTATAATTAATACTCTAGACATATTTCCAGGTAAAATTTAATATAAAATCAATTTGATGTTAACTTACAGTAACAACTCAAAAAGGAAATAATTAAGTATCATAGAAGCATTATATACCTAGCAATAAATCTGGCCATAACAACCAAAAAGTAAGGCTTCTAATTCAAAACAGTAATTATTAAATAATATAGATAAAAGAAACATACAAATACATAAAGATAAATACAATGTGCATAGTTTTGAGGACTCAATATTCTTAAGAGGGTGATTCTCTTCAAATAAATATTTGGATTCAAAACAATGTTAGTAAAAATCATTAACGTTGTTGAGATATTGAAATTCAAAATTTATGAGTTATTTTTTTATTCTTATAAAATTCATATGGAAATCAAAAAGATAACAGCCAGAAACACCTTAAGAAGAACAAGGTGGGGACACCTCTCCATCAAATATCCAGATTTGTTTTAATTATATACAATAATTAACTTGGGGGAATATTGATACAATTAGTATAACAGAGACTATATATAGACTCAAGTTCATCCATAGGTGGCTATCTTAATCCACTTGATCTGAAATAACAAAAATGCCCCACATTGGGTTGCTTAATCTACAAATGTTTATTCCTCATAGTCTTCTCACTGTGTTCTCACATGATTGAAGGAGCCATGGATCTCTCTGAGGTGTGTTTGATAAGGATGCTAATTCCATTAACAAGAGTTCTACCCTCATGCTAATGGCCTCTCAAAGATCCCACTTTCAAGTTTCATCATCTTTGGGATTTAGTTTTAACATTTAAATTTTGTTGAGATGTGATAATTCAGTCTATAACAATTCCTTCAGTTTTGCCTTTTCCAGGATGTCATAAGAATGCATTCCTTCATATGCATGTAATTCTTTGGTCTACTTCTTTAACTTATCAAAATGTGTTTAATATTTATGCAAATTGTTGCAAGGAAAAATAGCTCACACCTTTTATTGCAAAACCATATTCTGTGGGGAACTATTGATATGAACAAAACTACGCACTTAAGAGGTGTCTTACAATGGAATGGAAGTGAAATTCCAAACTTTTAAAGATTTGGATATTTTATTTGTAAGAGGAAATTTTAAAACAATCAAATTCTGAGATTGTTTTCCTAAAATATTATTGGCTAAGGCAAGTGAAAAATAAGAAAGTCTTAAAATAATCTCTTTTTTAGATACAGCACAATCAAAATTTGGGCTTAACAGCTTTTATCCTACTATTCCTCTTCTGCCGTTCTTTGCTCTTCTATCTGTGCCTGAAACCTTTTTCCTGATTCACTACTCTAAACTCTTGTTCAGTCAGAAACCTCCAAAGTTAAACCATCTTCAAAGTTGAATTTTTAATACTTTTTGACAATATTCAGAAGTAAATCCCAATGCAGACCTGACCCCTGCTACTATGCTTTTTGATGACCTTAAGACAGAATATCAGAATGTGTTAGTTGCTCAGTTGTCTGCAACTCTTTGCAACTCCATGGACTGTAGCCCACCAGGCTCCTCTGTCCAGGGAGTTCTCAAGGCAAGTGAGTTGCCATTGCCTTCTCCAGGGGATCTTTCTGACCCAGGGATTGAACTCAGGTCTCCTGCATTGCAGGCAGATTATTTTTTACCATCTGAGAGACCAGGGAAGACCTAACAGATAGGGAAAACCTAACAGACCTAACAGGGATGACAGAAACACAATGAAATTAAAAAAAAAAAAGGGGGGGGGGGGAATCTGAAATGGAATAAAGTCCTTCTGTCAGATCTTTAATCTCTAATTGAGCATCTAGAAAACTATTGACACAAAAACATTATAAGACTCAGAATAAGTTGATATTTTTGTCAGTTAATACTCCTGCTTGTCATTAAGCATCAGAAGAAGTATCTTTCTGAGGACACATGAAGATATTATAAGAAGAATAGTCTTTGGAAAAGCAATTGTTACACATATCTGATGAGTAAAAAAAGAGGAGCAAAGCTTAATGAAGCTGCTTTAAGAGGAAAACAATTTCTGGATTTCTTCCTTTACTATCAAACATTTTAGGAGAATGTTCTCTGAATGCTAAAGCGAATCCTGTAGATTTGTATTGATACCAACAACATAATATCTGCAAACCCTTATGACCTCACAATCTACCCTTCATTGTCAATTTTGCAGGCTGTAGTTATTTCTAATAACTCATGAGCTATTCTCTAATCTCAAATCATAACTGTTACCCTTACATCCTGGGCTAAGGAACATTCTTTTTTTTTCCATTTTGACACCAGATTCATTAAAATAAGTAATGATCTACTATGTAAATAAAATTGTCAAATGAATATTCTCCATGATGTCCTTAAAAAAAAAAAATTCCAGGATTCTCCTTTTTGCAATCAGTTTACAGTTAACTTGGACATCGACTTATATATATATTTGTGTCTAAATCAAGACTAAATTAAAGATTTCCATGAAATGATAGATTCATTGTGACTAAAATTTCCATTAATATTGTAAGAATCAGTAGAGGGTGAATGTAACAAGTTTCAGATCAAGCCACAAATTCTACCTAAGTTGAATCATACTTTTTAAAACTGGCAGCTAAAGAAAGACTAAAATTAGTAATAGAAAATCTAATAGAGAAACAAGCAACCATGCTATGCACCAACCATAGTGAACTCATTCCTCCTGTCAAAAAACCCAATAAATAAGGATATTGCTTTGCTAAGGACTTTAGAGCCACAAGCAATATAACTATCCTCTACTTCCCTGTGGTATTCAGCCCGATGTCATTTTATCTTCACCACCTAAGGCCAAATATTCTAGTATTATAGAGTCCGTGTTCTGTTTCATTAGTCAGCTATTGGATTGAGATAGTTAAAATTTGAATTTCCTAGGCAAGCAACAAAATACCTGAGTTACTGTGCTATATATGTTTATTAAAGTGCTTTCCTACCCTTCACATGTCCATAGACACAAACATAAAGTGATATTTTCCTAAAGGAAATGGCAACACACTCCAGTGTTCTTCTCTGGAGAATCCCATGGACAGGGGTTCAAAGAGTCAGACTTGACTGAGGGACTGAGCACAGACTTTCCTAATTGGTATCTACATTTGCCCAATAAAGGGATGAATAACTTTGGTTATGTGATAAAGAAGAGATTAACTTCAAGTTTGATTACATCTCTCTGCTTATTGCTTTAGCTTAGAAGGGACTTTTCATTTCCAAATAAACATTAAAATTTAATTAAAACTAAGTGCATTAATTTTGGCAATTTATCTTGAAGAATAAAAACAGTTAGAATCAGATATGGAACAACAGACTGGTTCCAAATTGGAAAAGGAGTATCTTAAGGCTGTATATTGTCACCCTGCTTATTTAACTTATATGCAGAGTACATCATGCCAAATGCCGGGCTGGATAAAGCACAAGCCAGAATCAAGATTTCAGGGAGAAATATCAATAACCTCACATATGCAGATGACACCACCCTTATGGCAGAAAGTGAAGAACTAAAGAGCCTCTTGATGAAAGTGAAGGAGGAGAGTGAAAAAGCTGGCTTAAAACTCAACATTCAAAAAACTAAGATCATGGCATCCGGTCCCATCACTTCATGGCAAATGGATGGGGAAACAAAGGAAATAGTGAGAGACTGTATTTTCTTGGGCTCAAAAATCACTGCAGATGGTGATTGCAGCCATTAAATTAAAAGACACTTACTCCTTGGAAGGAAAGTTATGACCAACCTAGATAACATATTCAAAAGCAGAAACATTACTTTGCCAACAAAGGTCCGTCTATTCAAAGCAATGGTTTTTCCAGTAGTCATGTATGGATGTGACAAAGTGAAAGTTAGTCACACAGTCATGTCCAACTCTGTGTGATCCTATGGATTGTAGCCCACCAGACTCCTCTGTCCATGGGATTCTCCAGGCAAGAATTCTGGAGTGGGTTGCCATTTCCTTCTCCAGTGGATCTTCCCAATCCAGGGATCAAACTCAGGTTACCCAATTGCAGGCAGACTCTTTACCAACTGAGCCACCAGGGAGAGTTGGACTATAAAGAAAGCTAAGCACCAAAGAATTGATACTTTTGAACTGTGGTGTTGGAGAAGACTCTTGAGAGTCCCTTGGACAGCAGAGAGATCCAACCGGTCCATTCTACAGGAAATCACTCCTGAATATTCATTGGAAGGACTGATGCTGAAGCTGAAACTCCAATACTTTGGCCACCTGTTGTGAAGAGCTAACTCATTGGAAAAGACCCTGATGCTGGACAAGATTGAAGGCAAGAGGAGGAGGGGATGAGAGAGGATGAGATGGTTGGATGGCAACATCAACTTGGTGGACATGAGTTTGAGCAAGCTCTGGGAATTGGTGAAGGACAGGGAAGCCTGGCATGCTGCAGTCCATGGATTTGCAAAGAGTCATACACGAGTGAGTGACTGAACTGAACTGAATCCTAAAGAAATAAATTATTCACCTTTAAGATCAGCATTTATTTACATCTTTCTGGCATTGTTTACTAAGAATCAATTAAGATGTTCTCCCAAACACACTAGCTACTGAAGGCAATAGGTGTCTACTTTTCTGAAATAGTCACACTTCCATATGTCCTAAGTCATGTTAACAAATATTTTACTCAGGAGCTGAAATATTAATTGAGTGCTGTGATTTAACATTAGCTTATCACAACTCCCTTCTGTGTAACTTCCAAATTACCATAGACAACCAGGATTTATTTTGACATATATTTTCCCCAACTCAGAAAAAAAGTGATCACTAGATAGTTTGATTCCATTCAAATAAAGGCCTCAATTTAAGATTTAAAGCAATACTTTTGGATGGCCTATTTCTGTTCTTGAGCCTCATTATATCATGGTTTACAGGAGGCATAGAGAGTGGAAAAATCAAGCATGTCATGATTGACAAGGTAGATACTGAATGTTGGTATCACCCATGGAGTTTGTGAGACGGAGTCAATGTTTAAAAATCAGAGTAGCCTAGAAACATATTAGCTTTTTTATGTTTTTAATTTTTTAATTTATATTCTTGCTTACATCTGATTTTCAATACTATTAATAATATCCAAAAAACATAAAAACAAAAATTATGGTAATTAAATATCTGGAGGGTTGAGAATAGGATTTGTAGTCATAGGTTAATTGGGGAATCTCAGTTCCTGATTTGACTTAGACTGAAAATTCTTATGGTAATATTTTCCTAAATATTTAGGTATATTCCAGTGTTTAAGTATGCAATCTTCAAATCTTTAAATGCAATTTATTTCCTATTGCCCAATTAATTATTCCAACATAAAAATATTCTACGAAGTACAAAAAATATGCTATACATAGTATTTGAAACAGCCAACACTGGAATCCTGAAGTCTTTTCATGACTCTTCAGACCATGGTGTGAATTGAACTGTTCACTGACCCAGTCCAATTTCAGCTTGGGATAAAGAAGGACTATAAATGGAACTGAGAATTGAGTTGATATGTTCACAGATTTATTTAAGAATGTGGATCACCTATATCAACATGACATGATGTTGTCATATTTTCTAGCAAACTTTTGTATGAAAAAGATAAAACAATGAATAACTACTATTCTTTAAGGAAATTCTTACATATAGACTTATCAGACATAGTGGTCTACTGACTTGGAGAACTTGGCAACAATTTAACTACAGCAGACTCCTCAAGATTCACTTAAAGATAATCTTTTTATTGCATCTGCCAAATATATCTTAAACATTTATATATATATCACAAACTTTGTCCAATCCTAGTAAGTTCTCCACCTTGAAACTTTAATTCTTACAGGCCCAAATTTAAAAGTACTATAAATTTCCCACTTCTTTCTTCCCTTTTTGTGTTCATTAACATTATGGACCTCAATATTCTTATTTCTAAGGTGAGAGTCAGTGCAGACCTTTTCTGTTTCTTTTCATTATATTTCAAGGAATTTATTAATAGGGACAGGGATGTTCATAATCAGACACATAAAAAGATATAATGTGCTCAGTCATGTCCAACACTTTGGACCCCATGGACTGTGTTCCACCAGGTTTCTCTGCCCATGGAATTTTCCAGCTAGAATACTGGAGTCAGGTGCCATTTCCTTCACCACAGGATCTTTCCTACCCAGGGATCGAATTTGTATCTTCTTTCTCCTGCATTATGTATTTCACATACTATAAATATATATATATATATATATATATATATATATATATATATATTCCACCGATATCCTGTGTGTATTATAGATTCAGTTCCACTATTCTGATGGCTGATGCCTCAGATTACATTTCCATTTCATATTTAAATGAGTCTTATTTTTGTGGCATTCTGTTTAGTAGTTCTTAACCATGATATTTACAGGATTTATGTATCACTTTCTACATTCCTAATGTGAGTAAAACAGAAAGCTCAGATAGTAAACAAATATACACAATTCATTTCCTTTACTTCTCCTTTCCCAAGGGAAAATCTTTTGCTTAAAAAAATTTTTTTTAAACACTTTATAAAAACATAACAAAATTGACCTCACCTACAGACAATAATGGATATTGTAACTTGCACTAAATTCCCCACAGTCAGATCATGAAAAATGCTTTGGGACTCCTGATCTCTTGATATTAGAAACTTCTCAAGAGCACAAAATCTGTTTTGCTAGAAGCATTCTCTGAAAATACCTTTTAAGTGTTTTTTCCCTATAGACTCAGACTTCATTATTCTTTTCTCCAGGCAGTAAGAAATTTGAACATGTACTTTTTATCACATTGAGGTTGGGAATAATTTTCTTGAATATGTAAATATTGGCAAAAAAGGTAACTATCCTATCTAAATTGTACTTACTTTGTAAATCAGTCAACCAAATAAGCAACATTTTTGTTCACTATGCAGATATAGTTATAATGAGTCTTTTACTGGAAGAAAAATAAATAAATTTAAATAAGAATATCCCTCAAACAGGTAACACCCTGAGTTAGAAAGAATAGGAATATAAATTACTGTAGTTTTTAGACAAAGAAATATATAGTAATGAAACACCAACAGAATATGGCATTTTAAGATAAATGATAGTCAATTTGGAAAGTAGGTATAGAAATTCCAGAACTGTTGATTAAATAGGTCAATGAGACTTCATAAGAAAGTGGTAGAAAAATTAAACAGAATTTGAATAAACAAAGGGAAGTGCAAGCAGGAGATAACAGTATACACAGAACCACAGTTGTGGGCATGGTGGAGATAGCTTTGGAAGCAACGGATGACAGTATAAGGCAAAATAAGATATAAAAATTAACACTTTGATTTTTTCATTAGTGTAACATAGTACCTTGGTTAAGTCCCCAAAATGGTATTTTTATATTGTTTATCATAGCTTTGTGTAGACTTGCTTTAATATCGTGTTATTCCTATTACAAAATGAATAAATACTTTCTATGAAAAGATCAAGTGATACAGACACATATACAATAGAAAGCATAGCTTCCTGCATCTCATGGACAAGAGTTACCTACTATTAACTCTTTAGAGTATGCTATATTAATAGGATAGATTTTTTTTCTATACAGACTAGTTTATATGAGTGTTTTTGTTGCTTTCGTTAACATTAAATGTATTCTGAAATTATCTTTTTCACCACATCTTCGTATACATTGTTCCATTTTTGCCTTTAAACACACACGCATATATACTAAATTAGATCACATTGTTCTGTATTTTCCCTCATTAACAATATTTATAAACTTTTCCTTTATCATCTTTACTCAGCTACAAGACAACTGTTAACATTTTAAAACAGTTGTGAAAGTTGTGTTTATCCAATATCTCAATAATACCAGTAATGCAACTCTGAGCATTTATCTTTGCATACTTTTGTGAATAGTTCAATGAAATATATGTCTAGAAGTAGAAAAGCTATTGGGATTTTGGGAGATTAGGATTGATGTATATATACTGTGTGTATGTGTGCTAAGTCACTTCAGTGATGTCCAACTCTTTGTGACCCCATGGACTGTAGCCTGCCATGTTCCTTTGTCCATGGGATTCTCCAGGCAAGAATACTAGAGTGGGTTGCAGTTCCCTCCTCCAGGATATATACACTACCATGTTTAAAATAGGTAATTAGTGGGAACCTGCTGTATAGCACAGGGAGCTCAACTCTGTGTGTTTACATATATATATATATGTAAAGAACCCATCTGTTAATGCAGAAGACATAAGAGACACGGGTTTGATCCCTGT
The DNA here is from genome assembly GCF_027580195.1 of Bos mutus. Classification (NCBI taxonomy): domain Eukaryota; kingdom Metazoa; phylum Chordata; class Mammalia; order Artiodactyla; family Bovidae; genus Bos; species Bos mutus. Next base: position 67,741,988 of record NC_091631.1, on the reverse strand, counting down.
GTCAGAAAGATCCCTTGGAGGAGGGCATGGCAACCCACTCCAGTATTCTTGCCTGGAGAATCCAATGGGCAGAGCAGTCTTTTGGGATAGAGTCCATAGGGTCTCAAAGAGTCGGACATGACTGAAGCAACTTAATATGCATGCACACACATATACGTTTAATTTAAATTCAATTCCTATAAACAACATATGAGACGACTTGTTTCATGTCTCTGAAGAATATGTTGTAGCATTATTGTCTTTAACATGTGCTGGTTAATTACTTGCTACTTTGTATTAGATACTTATTATAGAAAAGACCCTATGTTAATTTTTAATATAAATTAATCCATAATACTCATAAAAGCTCTAAGATATGTCATCTTTCTTCAAATGAGGAAACTGAAGCAAAGGGATAGTAGAAATTGCTAAGTCACACAAGTGGTACGTGGCAGAACATGGATTCCAGCCCAATTTGTCTCTACAATCTTCCTTTTAACTATAATTCCACTATGGTACTGGCATGCAACCTCAGTTTTAATACAAATGAAAAGTACATAGCAAAATTAAATAATGAATCTAAGTTCACTCAGTAGATACAGAGCCAGAAATTTGCCTCTCCAGTAGTAATTGAATTAGTTAAAATATAATTTGCTTGCCTCCTTTGTCAAAGATAAGGTGTCCATAGGTGCATGGATTTATCTCTGGGCTTTCTATTTTGTTCCATTGATCTATAGTTCTGTCTTTGTGCCAGTACCATGCTGTCATGATGACTGTGGCTTTGTAGTAGAGCCTGAAGTCAGGCAGGTTGATTCCTCCAGTTCCATTCTTCTTTATCAAGATTGCTTTGGAGCCTATTATACAGAGCAAAGTAAGCCAGAAAGAAAAACACCAATACAGTATACTAACACATATATATGGAATTTAGAAAGATGGTAACAATAACCCTGTATACGAGACAGCAAAAGAGACACTGATGCATAGAACAGTCTTTTGGACTCTGTGGGAGAGGGAGAGGGTGGGATGATTTGGGAGAATGGCATTGAAACATGTATAATATCATATATGAAACGAGTCACCAGTCCAGGTTCAATGCACAATACTGGATGCTTGGGGCTGGTGCACTGGGACGACCCAGAGGGATGGTACGGGAGGGGAAGGGTTCAGGATAAGGAACACTTGTATACCTGTGGTGGATTCATGTTGATACATGACAAAACCAATACAATATTGTAAAGTTAAAAAATAAAAAATATATATAATTTACTACAGTCTAATTTTTTAATGACTTATGGTATAAAAGTCAAAACCATCTATCAAGACAATTTAAGAGAAACCTCACCAAAAAGTCATCAGTGATTCACAAATCTAGGAGCAATTTTTAATGTTACAGTTACTTTTATAAAGCTAACATAAAACATTTCACAATGCTAGAGATTTCTAAGTGCAGGTATGCCAATTATGAATGCATTGAATTATATTCTTATGGTTTGGGCCAGTTCAGTTACCTCAATTATTCATAGTTCTATTTCTGTGATCACGTTTTGAGAAGTGTGATACCAACATGTCACCACAGATTCATGCCCCACGAAAATATGCAAATGTGATTTTGAAAAATGCAAATAAGGATCCATAACCCATGCCCATCCATAAAGGAAGCTTGATTGTGTCTCTTTAGGCAACATTTTTACTTGTTTTTGTGCAACATTAGACAATATTTAAGAAACTGAGAATTGGTACTTAGGCTTCTAAGGAAGTGAACATGTTAAAAAGCAGAAGGTGACATTAAAAAAAAAAAAAAATAGGGCTGAGAAATGTGCCTGTCAAATAAGCATATGGCTGTCTAGCCACAGGATTTTCTGGTGTTGTTTTGGGGTGCACCCTTATATCCTTAACATAGCTTTCTTTAATTGTAAACATTAGCATAATTACTTCATACACACACACACATACACATATATGTGTATACATGTATATAGGAATAGAAAATCATATGTAGATAATATGTATGTGAATAATTTGTTGCTTTGCTTCTGAATGTTGGACATACTGATACATTGAGTATGCATTCCTAGATACTATATTTTATATATCAATATATAGTGATGCATGTGCCTATATATTTATAGATAAACCCATATGGATATATAAAAATAGAAATTGTGAAGTAATCAGTATATTACAGATGCTTGAAAATGGAATGTTGGTCTTTCATTTCCTGAGATCATTTTGCTCTCTGTATGAAACTTGCACATTTGTAGAGACATGGCATGAGAATACTGAGAAAATTTAAAACTTAAAATAACATTGATTTCCTTGAGCCTCTATGCATTTTGATATGCTTTTAGCATTTACACACAGAAAATCCATAAATTTAAAAATACTATGAAATGTGGAAAATAAAACACCACAATGTGAGGTTTTATGATTGCTAATATTCTTGGCAAGTATCTCACAGCAGGGTGTTGTAAAACAGTGAATATAAGCATCTGGGTCAAAACCTATAGCATAATTAATAGCAAACACTGGTGGAAACAAGGGTTTGATGAGCTTCCTACATTTCTTATTTAGATATATTTTACATGAAATTTTATGTATTTCTGTATCTGATGCTTCTGTGAACTCATCTGAAATCACTCAGGTGATTTCTGACTTCTGTATAAAAATAAAGGTATTCCTCATAGGTTAGAGAGATTATTGACTACTTTGCTCATTAGTCTAACCTAACAAACAAAAAAATGTAGTGAAGACTATTCTAATCTGGGATTGTAGGGCTGTGAAATTATGATAACTAAACTCATAAAGGCCTTTATTTTAATTATCTTTTTAATGTTTTTAAATGTATTATTATTATTATTATTTTTTTACTTTACAATATTGTATTGGTTTTGCCATACATCAACATGCATTTAGACAGACCATCCAATTATTTAATTGTTGTTTAGTCACTAAATCGTATCTGACTCTTATTTCCTACATCTTAAGGAAATATCTACTGTAAGGAGATAAGACTGAACCAAGGAAACAAATTACTTATTAATTATTTTCAATCCTAATCAGTTTCTGGTCTCATAAGACCTATCTTATTACTCACCTTATACAGTCATTAGAGACAGTACTAAGACCTGGTCACAGCGTATTCTTCCTTACTGCAGGAGATATAGTAAATTTAGCTATACCAGATCAATGGGGCTTCCCCAGTGGCTTAGCAGTAAAGAATTTGCCTGCAATGCAGGAGACATGGGTTCAGTCCCTGGGTCTGTAAGATCACCCCTGGGAAATCCCATAGACAGAAGAGCTGGGCAGGCTACAAAACATGGGGTGGCAAAGAGGTGGACACTATTGAAGCAACTGAGCATGCATGATTAATAGACTTCTGGAGGCCTTTTGGGGGCCTTTATATATATATATATATATATATATATATATATATTTCTCTTTTATATCTTTCACCCAGTTTCAGTAATTGTATTTGCTACACTAACTCTACAAATCTCTCTTTCCCTTCATTCTAAAGCTTTAATATATATTTTCAGCTTTAATGTACATATTTTTAATGTATATTTCATTATAGTCTGTTAAATATGACAACACATTTTTCAAAATCTGGAAATTTAGCGTTATTAAATGCTATGCCCTGATGTACATTCCGTACTATACATCTGCCTAATGCGATCAGTCCCTTCAGTCTTGTCCTACTCTTTGAAACCCCATGGACCATAGCCTGCCAGGCTCCTCTGTCCACTGGGATTTTCCTTGCAAGAATACTGGAGTGGGTTGCCATGCCTCCTTCAGGGGATCTTCCAGACCCAGGAGTTGAACCTGTGTCTCCTGCCTCTCTTGCACTGCAGGCAGATTCTTTACCACTGAGCCACTGGGGAAGCTCCTAATCTGCCTCAGCAAATTTAAGCTTGTATCAATATTATAAACAATATAAACAGAGATCTGTTAAATTTAGAAGGATCTGAGTTTTTATCTGTCAACTGTAGAAAAAGGCACAAAATGAAAGTTGTGAATTGTTTTATTGGGAGCAAAATGAAGACTATAGCCTGAGAGACAATGTCAGAAAATTCTGAGAGACTGCTCCCAAGAGTTAGGGGTAAGTTCGGCATTATGTATGATTTTAGTAGACAGACCTTGCAGTCAAGCACACATTTTGACAAAGGCTGGTTGCTACTTTAACAAGAAGGTTGTTAATAGTCAGGAGGAGCAGATTCATCATTAATGAGTTAAGCACTTTCTAGATATTAGAAAATGCTAGAATTTGGGCTCATAAAATCTTCTAAAAATATTTAACTGTCTGAAGTCCTGTTCTGTAAGTTTTTCTCAGATCGCAGAGTGACTCATTCCTGATCTCCACTGTGACCTCTTTTCAGGATGTGTTGAAGACCAGTGACTACAGTAGGTAGTGACTTAATCCTTGTAGAGGCAGATGGCAAGTGTCAATTTTTAGTTGTCATATCCTGTTTATAAGGTCACAAGTTAGCATGTTTCATGTATATATGTCTATGATAGCATATATATAAGTACAAGCTATAAGTGAAAGTCACTCAGTCGTGCCTGACTTTTTGCGACCCCATTGACTATACAGTCCATGGAATTCTCCAGGGAAGAATATTGGAGTGGGTAGCTGTTTCCTTCTCTAGGAGATCTTTCCAACCCAGGGACTGAACCTAGGTCTCCTGCATTGCAGACAGATTCTTTACCAGCTAAGCCACAAGGGAAGTCCAAGAATGCTGGAGTGGGCAGCCTATCCCTTCTCCTGCAGATCTTTCTGACCCAGGAATCAAACTGGGTTCTCCTGCATTGTAGGCAGATTTTTTACCAACTGAGCTACCAGGGAAATATATATGTATGTATACACACATTATGTAATGTATATATAAATATAGAGAGAGATATGTGTAAATATATATAATAAATCTGTGTATATATAATAAATGTATATATAGTGTGGATGTCTCTGCCTGTGTCCATATGTGTATTAAAGTGTCTAGCTTTGAGTCACAGATTTACTCATTGCAAAATCAGCAGCTAGTGCAACAGTTTGAATAAGTTGCCCAAGGCTCAAATGCAGCAGCATAAAAACATAGTGTAGAACAGGTTGTATCTGCACATGCAGTGAGATTTGTTGTAGAAGAGTGATCTCAAAATAAGACAATCTGACTACTCCTCCACTGCAAAGAGAGAAGTTTTATCATTATTCTGGAATCTATTTGGGGAAGGAGAGGACTCTGTCTTTACTCTGTAAGTTAATGAAGGCCTAAGTTAGTTGTTTATGGGGAGAAAATAAGTTTTAAAGTGAATATATCCATTGATATGTGTTAGTATACTGTATTGGTGTTTTTCTTTCTGGCTTACTTCACTCTGTATAATAGGCTCCAGTTTCAGAGACAGCAAAAGAAACACAGATGTATAGAACAATCTTTTGGACTCTGTGGGAGAGGGAGGGGGGATGATTTGGGAGAATGACATTAAAACATGTATAATATCATATAAGAAACGAATTGCCAGTCCAGGTTCAATGCAGGATACAGGAAACTTGGGGCTGGTGCACTGGGATTACCCAGAGGGATGGTATGGGGAGGGAGGTGGGAGGGGGGTTTCAGGATGGGGAACACGTGTACACCCATGGTGGATGCATGTTGATGTATGGCAAAACCAATACAATATTGTAAAGTAAAAAAAAAATAATAATAATAATAATTTTTTAAAAAGTGAATATATCATACCAGGTTCTAGATATTTATAAATGAATGCCTTACCTTTGAGAAAAAAAAGAAAAAGTATAACAACAGTGAGAACTTCAGAGTTTCTATATCCAGGACATGTGGGAATGGCAATGCCATTAGAAAAGTGACTAAGACACTTGTCTTGATAAGGCATTTTTGGGAACATTCTTATTTTTACTAAGTTTGGAGGCTTTGTGGTCTGATAATATTTATAGGGGGAATTCCTTCTCCCTCTGCCTTGTACCATTCTTTTGAGGAAACTGAGGTTTAATTGAAATTTAAACAAAAAGAATTACTGAACTTCTATAAAATTTAGAGGCCTGGATGACAAATACAACAGCAAGTTATGTTAATCAATGTTCTCAGTTCTGTAAACATTGCTATAAATCAACTAAATTAATAATGTGGCAGTTTGTTATTAAAATTCATTTTAAAGCATGTCAGCTGAAAAAAAAAAAGAAACATGATGACTTCACATGGAAATAACAAGTTAATCTAAATCGTAACTCATTGAGTTTGTTCAGTATTGGTTCCTAGTTGCTCTAAGATAGCTCTCCTTCATAGTGAAAAAAAAAAGTATTTTTTAATAGTAAACATACTACAGTCTCTCATAATACTCTTGCCTGGAAAATCCCATGGGCAGAGGAGCCTGGTAGGCTGCAGTCCACGGGGTCGCTAAGAGTCAGACACAGCTGAGCAACTTCACTTTCACTTTTCACCTTCATGCATTGGAGAAGGAAATGGCAACCCACTCCAGTGTTCTTGCCTGGAGAATCCCAGGGACGGGGGAGCCTGGTGGGCTGCCGTCTATGGGGTCGCACAGAGTCGGACACGACTGAAGCGACTTAGCAGCAGCAGCAGCAGCAGCAGCAGCAGAGTCTCTCATATCATTTCTAACTTTATATAAAAGGGGCTAAAAAACAAAAATGTAATTTTTTTTTTTCTGAATGTTGATTCAATGAGTCTTTAAGTGAGGAAAAAATACCCAAAGGTGAGACAGTAAAGACAAAAATAAAAGAAAGATACTGGAATTGTCTTTAGAAGATAGGCAAACATAAAGAGAGACTTGATGCCCTATAGATAATTAAAGCAGGAGAAAATCTGGAGGTTTTGAAGCAAGCTGACATGCATAGTGTCTTAGGTAACCTGAGGCAGATCAGCTCAATGATTGAAATAGGAAGGATTTATCTGGATTAGTAGGATAGACAGAAAAGTTTCCGAGGAAGGAAAAATGAATAAGACAGTACTAAGAGTAAACTAGGGGATGGTAGGATTGGTATTGTATGTTTTTGTGTATACAACTGTGTGCATGATTGCATGCTAGTCGCTTCAGTTGTATCCAACTTTTTCTTGATCCTATAGACTATATCCCATCAGGCTTCTCTGTCCATGGAATTCTCCAGGCAAGAATATTGGAGTGGGTTGCCATGCCCTCCTCCAGGGGATCTTCCCAACACAGGGATCAAACTCATGTCTCCTGCATTGTAGGTGAATTCTTTACCCACTGAACCACCTGAGAAATCCACATACGTGTGGGAGAGTTTAATTTGTATTGTGTATTTGATTTCTAGAGGTATCATAACAAAACACCACGAAGTATGCATGTCTTAAAACAGCAGAAATTTGTTGCCTCACCATTTGGGAGGCTTGAGGTCCAAAACTAAGACATCAGCAAGGCCATGCTCTCTCTAAAACCTATATGGAAAAACCCTTCCTTGCCTCTTTATAGTTTCTGATGGCTTGCCTGTAATGCTTTGCATTCCTGGCTCGTACTTGCACAACTTCCATCTATGCCTCTCCCGTTGCATGACATTCTCTCCTCATGTGTCTGTTTCTCTTCCATTCTGATTATCATGGCATCAGCTATATGGGGCTAAAGACCCACATTATGCATTATGACTTAAAATTAACTTATTTATATTTCAGCATTCGTATTTCTAAATAATATCACATTTGAGATCTAGAGATTAGAGCTTTAACATAACATTTTTGGGAACATAGTATAACCCATGGTATGTAGGAAAGAAGTATTCATTGATGAAGAGTTCCATGTGCTTCCAGATACCACCATCAAAGCATGCAAATGGTACTGTACTGATATTAGTTATTATATATATGGATTGGGGAACTATTTATTATCAATTATTGTTTTAAGATGACCTAATATCAGTTGTGGAGAAGGCAATGGCAACCCACTCCAGTACTCTTGCCTGGAAAATCCCATGGATGGAGGAGCCTCGTAGGCTGCAGTCCATGGGGTCGCTAAGAGTCAGGCCCGACTAAGGGACTTCACTTTCACTTTTCACTTTCATGCATTGGAGAAGGAAATGGCAACCCACTCCAGTATTCTTGCCTGGAGAATCCCAGGGACAGAGGAGCCTAGTGGGCTGCCGTCTAAGGGGTCGCACAGAGTCGGACACGACTGAAGCGACTTAGTAGCAGCAGCAGCAGCAGCAGCAATACCAGTTGTTGGAGAAGGAAATGGCAACCCACTCCAGGTTCTTGCTTGGAGAATCCCAGGGACAGAGGAGCCTAGTGGGCTGCCATCTAAAGGGTCGCACAGAGTCGGACATGACTGAAGTGACTTAGCAGCAGCAGCAGCAGCAGCAGCAATACCGGTTGTTGGAGAAGGAAATGGCAACCCACTCCAGGTTCTTGCTTGGAGAATCCCAGGGACAGAGGAGCCTAGTGGGCTGCCATCTAAAGGGTCGCACAGAGTCGGACATGACTGAAGTGACTTAGCAGCAGCAGCAACAGCAGCAATACTAGTTGTAGTAATTTTATTCTATGAAATATCTTAAATGCATTAGTATGCCAAGATATTCAATGCAACATGGTATGAGGTACAAAAAAAAAACAAATGTAAAACATTAAGTAAAACTATTAAATACACAATAGTGTTACTGACAAGAAAGATTTTGTAGTAATTAAAATGTAAGGAAAATAGTTATCATAAAGATTATGTCTAATGTTACAAAGTGAATTAAATAAAAATTATGTACACAATATAATTCTACAGTTGTTACTCTGTCGCTAACTAGTATCCAACCCTGTGTGACCCTATGGACTACAGCACTCCAGGCTCCCCTGTCCTTCAATATATCCTAGAGTTTGCTCAAATGCATGTCCATTGATTCAGAGAAGATATCTAACCACCTCATCTTCTACCACCCCCTTGCCATTTTGCCTTCAACCTTCCCCAATTTCACAGTCTTTTCTAATGAGTTGACTCTTCGCATCAGGTGGCCAAAGTATTGGAGCTTCAGCATCAGTCCTTCCAATGAATATTCAGGTTTGATTTCCTTTAGGATTGACTGGTTTAATCTCCTTGCAGTTCAAGGAATACTCAACAGTATTTTCAAGCACAGAAGCTCAAAAGTATTAATTCTTTGGCACTCAGACTTCTTTATGGTCCAACTCTCACATCCATACATGACTACTGGAAAAACATTAGTTTTAAGTACATGGACTTTTGTCAGTAAAATGAAGTGTCTGTTTTTTAATACGCTGCCTAGGTTTGTCATAACTTTCCTTCCAAGGAGCAAGTATCTTAATTTCAAGGCTGCAGTCACCATTCACAGTGATTTTGGAGTCCAAGAAAATAAAACCTGTCACTGCTTAATTTTTTCCCCCTGTATTTGCCATGAGGTGATGGGACTGGAAGCCATGATCTTAGTTTTTTGAATGTTGAGTTTTAAGCCAGCTTTTATACTCTCCTTTTTCACCCTCACCAAGAGGCTCTTTAGATCCTCTTCAGTTTCTGCCATTTAGAGTGGTATCATCTGCATATCTGAAGTTGTTGATATTTCTCCCTGAAATCTTGATTCCAGTGATTCATCCAGCCCCATATTTGGCATAATGTACTCTGCATATAAATTAAATACTCAGGGTGACAATATACAGTTTTATCTTACTCCTTTTCCAGTTCTGAACCAGTCTGTTGTTCCGTGTCTGATTCTAACTGTTGCTTCTTGACTTGTATACAAGTTTCTCAGGAGACCAGTAAGGTCAAGACCTTACCTCATCTCTATAAGAATTTTCCACAGTTTGTTGTGATCATACAATCAAAAGCTTTCTCATAGTCAGTGAAGCAGAAATATATATATATATTTTTTTCCTTTTTTCCTAGAATTCCCTTGCTCTCTAGAGATCCAGTGGATATTGACAACTTGATTTCTTGTTCTTCTGCCTTTTCTAAATCCAGCTTGTATATCTGAAAGTTCTCAGTTCACATACTGCTGAAGCATAGCCTGAAGGATTTTGAGCATTACTTTGGTAGCCTGTGAGATGAGTACAATTCTACTGTAGTCAAACATTCTTTGGCATGACCCTTCTTTGGGATTGGAATGAAAACTGATTTTTTCCAGTCCTGTGACCACTGCTGAGTTTTCCAAGTTTGCTGACAGACTGGGTGAAAATCGTTAGCAGTATCATTTCATCAGGGTTTTGAATGGCTCAGCTGGAATTCCATCACCTCCACTAGCTTTGTTTGTAGTAATTCTTTCACTGACTTCACATTCCTGGATGTCTGGCTCTAAGTGAGTGACCACACCATCATGGTTATCCCACTCAGTAAGACTGTTTTTGTATAGTTCTTCTGCATGTTCTTGCCACCTCTTCTTAAACTCTTTGCTGTGGTTAGTCCTTATGGTTTCTGCCCTTTATCATTCCCATTCATGCATGAAATGTTCCCTTGATATTTTCTTGAAGAGATATCTAGTCTTTCCTTTCCTATTGTTTTCCTCTGTTTCTTTGCATTGTTCATTTAAGACGTCCTTATTATCTCTCCTTGCTATTCTCTGGGATCCTGCAATCAGTTGGGAATATGTTTTCCTTTCTCACTTGCCTTTCACTTCTCTTCTTTCCTCAGCTATTCAGAACGCCTCCACAGATGACCACTTTTCCTTGTTGCATTTCTTTCTCTTTGGGATTATTTTGGTCAGTCTCCTGTAACATGTTATGAACCTTTGTCCATAGTTCTTCAGACACTCTGTCTATCAGATCTAATCCCTTTAATCTATTGGTCACTTCCACTGTATAATCATAAAGGATTTAATTTAGGTCATATCTGAATGGTATAATGGTTTTCCCTGCTTTCTTAAATTTAAGCCTGAATTTTGCAATAAGGAGCTGATGATCAGAGACACAGTCAGCTCTAGGTCTTTTTTTTTTTTTCATTAATTGTATAGAGTTTCTCCATCTTTAGTTGCAAAGAATATATCCAATGTTGTTTCAGTATTGATCATTTGGTGATGTCCATGTGTAGAGTCATCTCTTGTGGGAAATGAGTTTTTGCTATGACCAGTGTATTCTCTCTGCAAAACTCCATTAGCCTTTGCCCTGCTTTATTTTGTACCCCAAGGCCAAATTTGTCTGTTATTCCAGGTATCACTTCCAGGTATGTCTTCTTACTTTTTCTTTCCAATCCCCTGTGATGAAAAAGACATCTTTTCTTGCTGTTAGTGTTACTGAAAGGAATGTGTGTGGGGTCTGGGCACTTGTTGCTTAAAAGCTAATAAACAGGCCAAGTTGGTGGAAAGGAAAGTTTGTTTTATTTTAGATGCTGACAACTGAGGGTAGATGGTGGGTCAACTTTCTCCCACTTTCCCCAAAAAGTAGGGGATGAGAGCTTTTATAGACAAAGCTGGGTGGAGGAGTTATATGCAGAAACAGCACAGTCATCTGTGACAGTCGTCTTCAGATTGTTCATCAATGGTCTGACCAGCATCACCTTGATTGTTTTAAGTCCAAATAATCTTCAGTTTCAGCCATTCGTTCCTATTGCTTGTGTGGTCAGCTCAGAATTGTGGCATCTCATTTCTTGGGTACAGTCTGATCATCATGCAGTTAACTTCTCCACCTGATGTTTTGGAAGCTATAAGACAGCTCACAGGATATGGCTCAGAATATCTATAGCCCTTGAGAAAGAAGAGGTAAAAGTTTCTGACTATGCTTAATGACTACATCATTATTATCTAATCTCCTTTGACAGTTTTTCTTTGTTTTAGCATTTCTCACTTTTCTGGTTAAGCTTAATTTTTTACTAGAGCTTTCCACAGTCAAAAGGCAAACAGAGGATATGGTGGGAGGGCAAGAACCTCATAGTCCTGCTTCATTTCATTAGTTCTAGAAGGTCTTATAGATCTTCATAGAAACAGTCAACTTCAGCTTCTTCAGCATTAGTTGTTGGGGCATAGACCTTGATTACTGTGATGTTGAATGCTTTGCCTTGGAAAGGAACTGATATCATCCTGTCATTTTTGCAGTTGAACCCAAGTAGTGCATTTCAGACTCTTGTTGATTATGAGGTTACTCCATTTCTAGTAAGGGATTCTTGCCTACAGTAGTAAGATATAATGATCATCTGAATTAAATTCACCTATTCCCATTCATTTTAGTTCCTCAATTCCTCAGATGTTGAAGTTTAGTGTTGCCATCTACTGCTTGACCATATCCAATTTACCTTGATTAATGGAACTAACATTCCAGGTTCCTACCAATATTGTTTCTTACAGCATAGAGCTTTATTTTCACCTCCAGACATATCCACAACTGAGGGTTGTTTCTAATTTGGCATAGCCACTTTGTGCTTTCTGGAGCTATTAGTAATTGCCCTCTGCTCTTCCCCCAGTAACAGCTTCTGACCTGGGGGCTCATTTTCTATTGTTATATATTTTTGCCTTTTTGTGCTGTTCAGGAGTTTTCGTGGCAGGAATATTGAAGTGGTTTTCCATTCCCTTCTTTAAAGGACCACATTTTTTCAGAACTCTTCACTATGATCCGTCTGTCTAGGGTGGCCCTGCATGGCAAGGCTCAAAGCTTCATTGAGTTAAGTAAGTCCCTTTGCCATGTGATCCATGAAGAAGAATTCTACAGTTAAAATGGAACAGTGAATGCAAAAACTAGGTTAAAATGTTAGTACGTGCTTTGGAGGGATATGAAGTACTTGATACATTTCTGTAATTTTTCTCCATTGTATTGATTTTTGGCAAAAAGTATAAGGTGTTGATAAGAGAGAAAATGTAAAATTTTGGTAGTTAAAATAAAAATTTATTTTGGTTTTAGGAGTAAATCCATCTATCTTACCCACCTTGATTTTCTAAAGATAAGACTGAATCTATGTTGCAGGTCATCTTTTTTACAACTTTGATGAAGACTTGTCACTTAGCATGGAACAAAAAGTTGATTATAGGCACTATGCTTGAATAGGGTGAAGGTGTTTATTTAATGACAGTCACCTGGAACATAAATGGAAAACTTTCAGGAGCAATTATGACCAAATATGTCTGATGTGATTTTCTCCCAAAGAATAAAAACAGTAAAGGATTGTATTCCCTTTTACAAAATATATACTCGAGTGGTTCCGTCATTCTAATATACAAGACACTACATCAAACTGGGATTGCATGTATATACAGAGAACATATTTTTCTATAACTGAAATAAACAATAAAAAATACAAATCAAGCCTATATCAACCTACATCCTGCACATCTGGACATAATCTATTGAATTAAAAATTGTTAAAATATTCATGAACATAAAACAAATTAGTGCTAATAACAAAAGTGGCATCATTTGTCTCATTATTATCTAGTATGTAAATTTGTTTCCTAGGCACAACCGTTTTAATTCTCTAGATGTATCTTCAGGCACTTATTTCCATTTTTCTAAGTTATTTGCTTACATGCTTATTTCTTAATTTAGATTTTAGACATTAGTCATTGACTCCTTATTATGTATGATAATTAAGGGTATTGGCTCACTTTAATATCTTTTCCACACACACACACACAATTTTACCTCCCCACACTACATGAGTTATGCCATGTGCGTGCTAAGTCCCTTCAGTTATGTCCAACTCTTGGCGAGCCTATGGACTGTAGCCTGCCAGCTCCTCTGTCCATGGAATTTCCCAGGCAAGAATACTAGAGTGCATTGTCATTTCCTTCTCCAGGGGACTTTCCCAACCCAGCAATCAAACCCTTGTATCTTGCCTCCTACATTGGCAAGCAGGTTCTGTGTCACTAGCACCACCTGGAAAGCCTGAATTATGCTATATTTTTGGTAGATTAATATTTATATTATTATGGCTATGTAAATATCATTCTCATCTCAATTGAAGAGTATATTATGATAATCTTCTTATAAATTTCCCCACAAATTTATAGCTTTGTGTGTGTGTGAAGTCGCTCAGTCATGTCCGACTCTTTGCGACCCCACGGACTGTAGCCTACCAGGTTCCTCCATCCATGGGATTTTCCAGGCAAGAATACTGGAGTGGGTTGCCATTTCCTTCTCCAGGAGATCTTCCCGACCCAGGGATTGAACCCAGGTCTCCCACATTGTAGGCAGACGCTTTACCGTCTGAACCACCAGGGAAGCTAGCATTTTTAAATTTTGCTGATTTTCTTTACAAATTTACCAATTTTCTCCAAATGCTCTAATATCTGTTAATATTTTTCAAAACATTTAAGTATGTTAAATAATATTGAAGTCCATTGTTTCATAATGGCCTTCCTAATTTAGCTACCCATCATCCTGCCTAAAATGGATGAACTATGTCTAGGTGTGGTACTGACTGCATCCAGATCCCTTCTCAACTTGTGTCCTAAACAATAACCTCTGATTGTAAGATCTGCAATTTTCCTCTTTAAGGTTTTTATTTCCTTTTTACTTTGAAAAAAAAAAAGTCTGAGAAATAGTGTATGTCCAGTAATCTCTTTTCTTTTGACACTAGTTCTTCTTTAAGAGAAAAGTTCATTATCTCTAGAAATCATCATCACCATCATCACCATCTTTTGATGATTCATACTCTATTCTTCTCTTTCCCCATCTGGGAGACTCTATTGGCCAGATGTTAGATCTTTTCTTTTGATTCTCCACTTCTGTTTTATTTTTTTTATTTTCCATGATTTCAAATTTTTGCTCTAACCTACTTTATATTGTAGTCTTTGTATAATAGCTAGGATGAATGCTAGATTTGGAAACAAGCAACTCACATTTCAGCAGTTTAACACAATAGAGTTTTATTTTTTTATGCTAGCTAGGATATTCCTTGTTGACCAGTTCTCTTGGGTGACTGTTGTAAGTAGAAAACTAGGGAGAAAGTCATTATGCTTAACATCTCCACTGAGTTCTAGCTCCCCAAAGACTTAGATGTACCAAGAAGGTAATGGCATACAGTGTATTGTATGGACAGGTTGGACATTTCCTATATTGTTTCTACCATTGTGCAGAACATAGCCACATGTCTCCAACTTTAAGCAAGAGGGTTTGTGTAATGTGGTTTAGCTTAGTGCCTAAAAAGATAAGAGCTAGATGTCAGTAATATATACAATCTCTAAATCACAGTAATTGCTGCCCATGTAGACACATGTTTCTCAGTCAAACTAATCTGGAAGTCAAACTACTTTCACCAACCTGATGCATTGACAACAATAGCATTTATGAAATAGTATTTCTCTTTCTCTATACTCCTTAATACCATATAAAACATCCAGATTCCATTCAAATATAGGTCTAAGTATGCAATTGCTCTATGGATTCACAGGGGCTTTTTCAAACGTGTTCACAAGGAAGGTTTTCTCAGTTGCCACATTGTATCTAGTACAATTTATAGTGTTCTGTTCTAGTCTTACTCCATTCATTGATGCCTATTTCCTAAGACATTCTTAAGGTGTTTGTACCAATGTTTGGTTTTCTACTTCTGTATAACTGTGAAAAGAATGATTATACCACTTCATCAGAATGGCAATGTTTGTAGTTACAAGTAAAATATTAGCTACTAGCCAGACCCTGTACTTAATATTTTCATTCTCATAGTATCTCCCTGACTATAGAGAGCAACAGTTACAAGAAACAGGCATCCTTTACTACTTAAATATCTCTTCTTACCCTATTCCATCTGTTCATTTGCTTGCAGCAGAAACCAGCTCTGTACAATTTGATGCTGATGCTCTGGCCCCTGAAAATCTGTCCCTAAGTAACTGATCACTTGAATAAAAATGGCTCAATAATTGTCTATCAACTGGGAATTTGAAATTGAAGCAGGAACTGCTTAGTTTAGGTTTTGATTTATTTTTGAATTGATATATTTCAAAATTGACTTTTTTAAAAGACATTTTTCTGCCCATGTGAACTTATAAGTCAATAAGACCTCTAGAGTTGAAGAAAGCTGAAACTACACACAATATAAAGTTTGAGTGACTTACTGGCTTTTTCACAGGGCTCTAGGACTTGATTTCAGTCCACTTGAAACTTCAGGTATACTCCCATTTTTATGGTAGTGTCATCGTTGTGTCTGACTCTTGCAACCCCAAGGACTGTAGCCCACCAGGCTCCTCTTTCTATAGGATTTCCTAGGCAAGAATACTGGAGTGGGTCACCATTCCCTTCTCTGGGTAATCTTCCCAACCCAGGGATCAAACCCAAGTCTCCTTCAATGCAGGTGGATATTTTACTGCTGAGTCACCAGGGAAGCTCCCTCCCCCGATTCTC
This sequence comes from Bos mutus, assembly GCF_027580195.1. Lineage (NCBI taxonomy): Eukaryota > Metazoa > Chordata > Mammalia > Artiodactyla > Bovidae > Bos > Bos mutus. The sequence goes on along the minus strand of NC_091631.1, from coordinate 67,725,777 downwards.
ATGAGACAATTTCAAATACTTCTTCTTACTAACAAGTTCCTTTTTTATATACACAAGTTCTACCAGATTCAAATATTCATGATATGATCATAAATATAATTCCTGTTTTCAGAGATCTAAATGAAGGCAAAGGAAGGTGTGTTTAATTTTCAAAATTTACATAGCTTATGATTTGAGAGGCAATAGAAAGAGCTCAGTTATCTTGAATGCAAAGTTTGTGCTTTTTCTCTCAAATAATACTGCATCCAGAAATATTTGACTTTCACAAAATTCTTAAGACATGTGAGTTGAAGAAGGTACAAAGAATTTATTATAAATTAATGATAGTATAGGTATGAATATTTAGTTGAAATTTGAATATCAGTGGGTTAATATATATTTATCTTGATTAAGCCATGTAGTAAAGAACAGCAATGCCTGTAGGGAATATTGTCAATTAGAAAGTAACAAATTGTACTTCTCTGACACTTGAGTATTTTAGAAGTTTGCCCAAGAATATTTGTCATCTTTGTTAAATTTTGAAACTAAAGACAGCTGATTTTTAAAGAATTTAACACGTTAACAAACAGATGTCATAACATATCTTTTTAAAACATGTCATAGACAAGAATAATTATTCTTTCCTCATGGGTGAATCCACTATAAAATGACTATTATTGTAAGATAATATATAGATGGAGAAACACAATTAGAATTAACTATGAGTAATACAGAGAATGTTTTGTTCATGATATAGTAATCATTTCTTTAGAAGATACCTTCTGAAAGATAACAAATAACAAGGCTAATATAACATTGTCGAATGTCACAGAGCATCTTTAGCTAAAGTTGAAATCCTGTACCCAATTTTGGATGACATTAATTCTTATATTTGTTTTCCCAAGTTTATATGCATTTTTTTTAATGCAAAGAGATGACTAGGTTAAAAAAAAAAAAAGTATATGCCATGGTTCTGTTCTTTCTTCTGGACAAAGTAATACTGTGATCCTTTATGAAGAGAGAAGAGGTAGAGATAAAAACAGAAAAAAAAAAAATCATTTAGGAGACTCTGGGCACTACCATCTGCTGAAGTGAAAAATTATGTCACAGTTCTCATATAAAACAGCTTTGTGCTCAGTCGTATCCAACTCTTTGTGACCCTATGGACTGTAGCCCTCCAGTCTCCTCTGTCCATGGAATTGTCCAGGCAAGAATACTGAAGTGGGCTGCCATTTCCTTCTCCAGGGGATCTTCTGGACCCAGGGATCGAACCTGCATCTCTTACATCTGCTGCATTAGCAAGAAGATTCTTTACCTGGGAAGCCCATAAATATTTATTGATATAAGTTAGTCTTTCAACTTTAGATAACCACAGACAAAAAGTAACAGCTTTCTTAAAAGCCATCAGCACAACTGGTACTGCTCTACGAGGTTTTCAGACTAGAGAACTGAACAGATGTGTGACACAATGAAGATTCTAATGTCTGAAAGACTTTTAAGAAACCACCTGATAACTTAGCTCCCTCAAATATGCCTAAGGAGATAACATGAATATTGACTTTATTTTAAATAAATCTTCAAGCTTTATATATCTGGAGGCATTAGGGAAATGAGGTGAAATTGAAGGACAAGGCAACCAACTATTAGATTTAGTCACTTTTAAAATTTTGTCTTAGAAACTTCATTTCCTGGTAACACGTTGAACTGAGTACTTGCATGGACATCTCCCCCTCCTGCAATCCTCTCACTTTATGCAGGAAGATCTTCTTAAATATATTCATGAATTTGTACTAAAGTCAGTCATAGTCAAGTAAGCAGGCATTGAAGGTATTTGCCAAACCTTGTGAATTTCAATTTAAGTGTTTTCAGATATGTGTGTTTTGGGAGAGAGAACACAAAATCCATATAAGCTTATGTAAGGTATGGTAGTAGTTGTTTAGTCATTAAGTTGTGTCCAACTCTTGTGACCCCATGAGCTGTAGGCTGTTAGGCTCCTCTGTCCAAGGGATTTCCCAGGCAAGAATACTGGAGTGGGTTGCCACTTCCTTTTCCAGGAGATCGTCCCAAGCCAGGTATCAAACCTGTGTCTCCTGCATTGCAGATGGATTCCTTACTGACTGAATAATAAATACCTCCTTATAAAACTATATCCCAAATAAACTAGACAACTAGTACCAACACAAAAATATTTCTCTATATGGAGCTTATATTTTAGTGGAGGAGGGTATACAAGCAATAAATAAAATAATACACAGTTTATCTGAAAGTGATAAATGTTATAGAGGAAATATGAATCAGCAATAGGTGTAAGAATTATTATTAAATTGACATGTTAAAGAGCTTGGTCAGAAAGAGCTGGTGGACATTTGAACAAAGATCTGAGGTAGATAAGGAATGAATCATGGAGTATCTTGGAGATGTGTGTTACAGGCAAAGAGAATAAACAGTGCAAATGTGCAAGTGCTCTTGCATTTTAGAGAAAAAGCGAGGAGGCTTGTACGGCTGTAGAGTGATTAAAAGCATTAATAGGAGGAGATGTAACTGAAGGAGTAACAAGGGGAAAGATTGTACAAGACCTTTGATGTATGGTGACCATATGTCCAGGATTGTCCAATGCAATCTTCGTTCATACTTCTTGACTAGTATAATTATGACTTGGGACCCCTTTTCATTTTAAAAAATATCCCTGTTTGGATGATATATTATATGGTTACCTTATTTGTTAGGTATTATAAAGATTTTGGTTTCTCTCCTGGATAATACATAAAACCATCAAAGGATTTGATCTGGTAAATCACTTGATTTGACATATATTTTAAAAGGCTCACTCTTTTTTTAAAGAAAAAAAAATAGAGTGAAACAGAGAAAGAATGGATTTCATTAAACCAGTGAAGGCCATTGTGATTTTCTGGGCTAACAATGGGGGCTCAGATAGGGTTGATTTTAACCTGGATGAAAAGAAAAGACTGGCTGGATTCCAGGTATCTTTGAAGATAAAAATAATGGGATTTAGTAGTATATTGGATGCATATTAGAAAGAAAGAATAAAATCAAGATTACTTTAAGATTTTGCCTGGTGAACAGAACAAGTTATGCTGCATCAACTGAGACTGAGAGATGAGCCAAGTTTGGAAGAGGGATCAGAAGTTCAGCTCTGGACAAAACAAGCTTGCTATAAGTACAAATAAAAAGGTATGGAGCTTGTGGGGAGGATTAGCCTAGAAACATAAACTATAAGATATCATCCTCTGGTTAGTATTTGAACCATGAGATTAGATGAGATTCTCAAACAAGTGAAAATAGATAGAGAATATAAGTTAAACAAAGACTGAGATCTGGAGTAGGCCAAAATTCATCCCAGGTATGAAGAAGACTTAGTAGAAAAGGAAGTTAATATTTCAAAAGAGAGTGAGGCTAGGCATTGCTGCAACTACAGTAGGCATGACTACATGAGATTAGAATTAAGCCACCTCGCATTCCTTTATGTTAACAAGAGAAAGGTGGAGTAAAATATATAACAACAATGACACAGTCAACGTGTCTATGATTGGTATTAGAAACACAAAATCTACATTTGCTGTGGGATTATATATTTCATTTATTTCCTTCATTGCCTCTTTTTCTTTCTTCACTTCTGTTGGATAAATATTTTTCTGAATTTTATTTTAATAATTTTTAATCTTTCTTTCATGGATTTCATCCTTGGTATATGTGTATCCTAAATAAAAGTATTTAGCTGGGTGGGAATAGGGCTGATCTTTAGCTTGAGCATAATATAATCACCTTTACACAGTATCACATAAAACTGATGTAAATGTAGAACAAATTATTAATCAATATGTGCATCTTTCTGAGTCTTTTTTTTTATAATACATAACTCAGAATGTCATTTTTAAAATTATGCTATGAAGTATGATATAATTGTTTATTTTTATATGTATTTATTTCACTGTGATTGAGAAAAGAAAAATAATGAACTGGTAAACTATTTCACAAATGCTTAAAAAAACTGCCTACACTTTAACCCTGACTCCTTTGGCTGTATTTACATCTAAATTTAAAATCTGGCTAGCTTTTCACAGATCAAGTCGGGTAATTTCCTTAAAAAAAAAAAAAAATTCATTAAAAATAATGACATTGAAATACTTTTTGACTCATTTTTCAATCTTTCATTATATTCTGAGACATTTTGTCCAAAGTCAGGCTTCCTAGTCTTTATGGCAGGTTTCGCCATAAAAGTCACCTGAAACTTTTCAATTCAGACCTATGGACGGAGGTTCATGACATTGTACAGAAGACAGGGATCAAGACCATCCCCATGGAAAAGAAATGCAAAAAAGCAAAATGGCTGTCTGAAGAGGCCTTACAAATAGCTGTGAAAAGAAGAGAAGTGAAAAGCAAAGGAAAAAGGAAAGATATAAGTATCTGAATGCAGAGTTCCAAAGAATAGCAAGAAGAGATAAGAAAGCCTTCCTCAGCGATCAATGCAAGGAAATAGAGGAAAACAACAGAATGGGAAAGACTAGAGATTTCTTCAAGAAAATTAGAGATACCAAGGGAACATTTCACGCAAATATGGGCTTGATAAAGGACAGAAATGGTACGGACCTAACAAAAGCAGAAGATATTAAGAAGAGGTGGCAAGAATACACAGAAGAACTGTACAAAAAAGATCTTCACGACCCAGATAATCACGATGGTATGATCACTCACCTAGAGCCAGACATCCTGGAACGTGAGGTCAAGTGGGCCTTAGAAAGCGAGAGGGAGAGGGTGGGATGATTTGGGAGAATGGCATTGAAACATGTATAATATCATATATGAAATGAGTCTCCAGTCCAGGTTCAATGCACGATACTGGATGCTTGGGGCTGGTGCACTGGGATGACCCAGAGGAAAGGTACAGGGAGGGAGGAGGGAGGAGCATTCAGTTTGGGGAACACGTGTATACCTGTGGCAGATTCATGTTGATATACGGCAAAACCAATACAATATTGTAAAGTTAAAAAATAAAATAAATTAAAAAAATAAAAAAAAAAGAAAGCATCATTACGAACAAAGCTAGTGGAAGTGATGGAATACCAGTTGAGCTATTTCAAATCCTGAAAGATGATGCTGTGAAAGTGCTGCACTCAGTATGCCAGCAAATTTGGAAAACTCAGCAGTGGCCACAGGACTGGAAAAGGTCAGTTTTCATTCCAATCCCAAAGAAAGGCAATGTCACAGAATGCTCAAACTATCGCACAATTGCACTCATCTCACAGGCTAGTAAAGTAATGCTCAAAATTTTCCAAGCCAGGCTTCAGCAATATGTGAACCATGAACTTCCAGATATTCAAGCTGGTTTAGAAAAGGCAGAGGAACCAGAGATCAAATTGCCAACATCCACTGGATCATTGAAAAAGCAAGAGAGTTTTAGAAAAACATCTATTTCTGCTTTATTGACTATGCCAAAGCCTTTGACTGTGTGGATCACAATAAACTGTGGAAATTTTTGAAAGAGATGGGAATACCATACCACCTGACCTGCCTCTTCAGAAACCTATATGCAGGTCAGGAAGCAGCAGTTAGAACTGGACATGGAACAACAGACTGGTTCTAAATAGGAAAAGGAGTACGTCTAGGCTGTATATTTTCACCCTGCTTATTTAACTTATATGCAGAGTATGTCATGCCACATGCCAGGCTGCAAAAAGCACAAGCCGGAATCAAGATTGCTGGGAGAAATATCAATAACCTCAGATATGCAGATGACACCACCCTTATGGCAGGAAGTGAAGAGGAATTCAAAAGCCTCTTGATGAAAGTGAAAGTGGAGAGTGAAAAAGTTGGCTTAAAGCTCAACATTCAGAAAACGAAGATCATGGCATCTGGTCCCATCACTTCATAGGAACTAGATGGGGAAACAGTGGAAACAGTGTCAGACTTTATTTTTTTGAGCTCCAAAATCACTATAGAAGGTGATTGCAGCCATGAAATTAAAGGATGCTTACTTCTTGGAATAAAAGTTATGACCAACCTAGATAAATATTAAAACCAGAGACATCACTTTGCCAGCAAAGGTCCATATAGTGAAGGCTATGGTTTTTCCAGTGGTCACATATGGATGTGAGAGTTGGACTGTGAAGAAAGCTGAGCGCCAAAGAATTGATGCTTTTGAACTGTGGTGTTGGAGAAGACTCTTGAGAGTCCCTTGGACTGCAAGGAGATCCAACCACTCCATTCTGAAGGAGATCAGCCTTGGGATTTCTTTGGAAGGAATGATGCTAAAGCTGAAACTCCAGTACTTTGGCCACTTCATGCGAAGAGTTGACTCATTGGGAAAGACTCTGATGCTGGAGGGATTGGGGGCAGGAAGAGAAGTGGACGACAGAGGATGAGCTGGCTGGATGGCATAACTTACTCGATGGACGTGAGTTTGAGTGAACTCCGAGAGTTGGTGATAGACAGGGAGGCCTGGTGTGCTGTGATTCATGGAGTCGCAAAGAGTCGGACAGGACTGAGCAACTGAACTGAACTGAACTGAACTTAACCATAACTATTATCACCAAAGAGGCACAAGTGTATATATATATATATATATGTCACCTTTAGGACTTCCCTGATAGCTCAGTTGATAAAGAATCCACCTGCAATGCAGGAGACCCTGGTTCATTTCCTGGGTCAGGAAAATGTGCTGGAGAAGGGATAGTCTACCCACTCCCACTCCAGTATTCTTGGAGTTCCCTTGTGGCTCAGCTGGTAAAGAATCTGCCTGTAATGTGGGAGACCTCGGTTCGAACCCTGGGTTGTGAAGATCCCCTGGAGAAGGAAAAGGCCACCCACTCCAGTATTCTGGCCTGGAGAATTCCATGGACTATGTAGTCCATGGGGTTGCAAAGGGGGGCATGACTGAGTGACTTTCACTTCACTTAACTTCATATGTCATTTTTCAGTTACATTAATTAGTAATAAAAATTATAGATTTTTTTAACTTTACAATATTGTAGTGTAAAAATAAATGAATAAACAGGGTAACAAAAAATGATAGACTTTTAAAAATTTTAATTTTTTAATTCCAGTTTTGTTTGTTTGTTTCTAGGCTATCAAACAGTATAGGAAAGACATTGATGATCTGACACCCAAGATCAAGTGAAAACAGAGATTCAAGGATAAAACTATAAAATCAGTCATATACTACAGTGAGTAAAGAAGTAAGCAAGTGATTTAAAGAGGGATATGTAGCTAAAAAAATGTGATCTAATTTTTTTTTTTTTTTTCCAACAAAGACCATATCATTTATTTACAAAGGCCAGTGTAGGAATTGGGGGAGATAGGGAGGGAAAACCACACAGACATCCTCTCTGGATTGCTTGGGACCCTTTCCCACTTGGGAGAAAATTCAGTTCCTCTTGCCTCCGTAACCAGTCCTCCAAGCAGCTGGGCTAAGTAGCAGAGAGAGGAGGTGATCTGAGCCTCCCCTATGCTCCACTAGAGTAAAGTCCAATTCCAGATCAAAGTTATCATTGCTGCCCTCTCCTTCCCTTCCTCAAATAGAACTTTCTGGCCTGGAGGGAAACAGTGAAAACTCAAGGGCGATCTAATTTTTGAATGTTTGAATTAGCTTGTTAGGTGAAGCTTTTTTTTCTATTTTAATTTTTATCACAAATTATACATACAAATGTCATTGCACACATTTATAAATAAACTTACCCTTATAGTTCTGAAATATGTCTTTAATTGTAGTTTTCCACTGCAAAATATTATAGCCATAATTTTTTAAATTTTATTTTATTTTTAAACTTTACAAATTGTATTAGTTTTGCCAAATATCAAAATGAATCCACCACAGGTATACATGTGTTCCCCATATAGACAATGCTAACATGCTGATTTTTCCCTTTCATGTTATTTAATATTTTTCTGAAAATTTTTTTTTCATTTGACTTTTTGGTGAAGAGGAGCAAATATCAAACATTACCTCATTCATCAACTAAAACTTGACACATAATTTTAAGGAGAATTTATCCTAGTATTTTGGATCTGAGGAAAAAAAAAAGCAAAACAAAACTAGGTGGTCATGTCAGGCAAGACCCCCTAGACACCAAAACCAGCCTCTATAGCCCTGTCAGTAAGACATGAAATGATGGCATTCACTAAAGTGCATTATCTGATTAATTATGCTGAAAGCATCGTTAAATTAGATCTAGTCAAATAAAGCCAGACATGGAGTCATCCAATTTAGCTATTAAAAGGTTTTTAAGTACATTTACTAATATTATTTTGTTTGAGGAGCCAGTACTCCATTCAACTATTTTAAATATGAAATTTTAAAGTATGAAAATTTTCCATTCTTCTCTCAAAATGATAAAATGACCAATAATGGAGAAAAAAAAGTCTTCCAAAAGCAAAAACCATATAAACAGAAGCAACTGCCTTTGAAAATAAGGAACAAATGTGATTAAAGGGTGCCTTCCTTCTCAGAATTCTGAATGAGACAAATTCTGTCACATAGGTTTATTGATGGTATTTTGCTGAGTTTTTTAAATATATTATTCTCTTTTAATGCTTATTTTATTAACTATATTTAATCTCTACTTTAAATTCATGAACATAATGCTGTTAGTATAGCTAGGTAATCAAGAATGGCAACTGAGTTCACTAAAGATTATCTTATCTAGAAATGATTTTCTTTTCTTTTTTTTTTTTTTTTTTTTTTTTAAATTAATTTTATTTTATTTTTAAACTTTACATAATTGTATTAGTTTTGCCAAATATCAAAATGAATCCACCACAGGTATACATGTGTTCCCCATCCTGAACCCTCCTCCCTCCTCCCTCCCCATACCATCCCTCTGGGTCGTCCCAGTGCACTAGCCCCAAGCATCCAGTATCATGCATTGAACCTGGACTGGCATCTCGTTTCATACATGATATTTTACATGTTTCAATGCCATTCTCCCAAATTTCTTTTTAAAGAAAGTTATTAGTATTTAATTTTATATATGAGGGAAATATTTTGTGTCTAGATAGTGAGGTCTATGTAGAGTGTCTTGGGCTGTGAATATCTTAGCGACAGCTAAGTCAACCTTGGGCTTTCCTGGTAGTTCAGTTGGTAAAGAATCCACCCTCAATGCAGGAGACCTGGGTTTGATCCCTGGGCTGGGAAGATCCCCCGGAGGAGGGTATGGCAACCCATTCCAGTACTCTTGCCTGGAGAAACCCCATGGACAAGGGAGACTGGCGGGCTACAGTCCATGGGGTCTCAAAGAGTAAAACACGACTGGGTGATTAAGCACAGCAAAGTACAAGTCAATCTTAAGGACTGGCAATGCCAAAAGAAGCCCTGAGAGGCTAGAGTCTGGATACATGTAAATAGTGAGGATCATAGAACAAAGTGTGGTAGACATCAGGTGAGTGATAAAAAACAGACTTAGAGAAACTTGTGCAATACGGGAAAACAAAAAAAGAAGAAACATGGGAATCCAAAAAAATAAAAGGCCAGTGCAAAGTAACAGGACTGTAGTTAAAATGTACAAGGAATAATAAAATATTTTACATTAAATGATTTTTTAAAATCTTAGGGTCACTTAGGATGCTTTTGCATCCAAATGTCAGAAACTCTCCAAATTAAATGGTTTAAAAATAAGCCATAAGGCAGACACATATAAGCCCTTTTAAGAAAGCATCTACATTTTGTGTGTGTGTGTGTGTGTGTGTGTGTGTATGACCTTTTAGTGACCAATGGTAAGTGCCAGTGAATCAAGAGAAAAGTAGAAAGACATGCTAATTATTCTCACCTGTGCTTGTGCTAATGGCTTGGGTAAAGTGAAGCCAAGGGAAGTTTGGAATTTTCCTTGCCCCATAGTTTCCATAGGTTTTAATTATCTTTTGTTGGGAGGAACCAAAAATCCTGTTAATTGATCATATCTGTTTGAAACTTCATTAAGAAGACTATTGAAGCTACTGACTTATCTGATACTAAAAGAGCGATTAATATTATGTTAGAGAATTTTAGGGCTATACTGAGAAAATTTCTTTATAACTTGGCATACTTTTATCATCTTCCTGCCAACAACCTTACCTCAGTCAGCATACACAATACAGTGTTGTTACAGATACAGCTCCGGGAGTTGGTGATGGACAGGGAAGCCTGGCATGCTGCAGTCCACGGGGTCACAAAGGGTTGGACATGACTGAGTGACAGAACTGAACAGATACAAATGTTATCATTTTATGAGAAATTTTGATCAACCACATGGATATAGTATATTGATACTGAGGATGCCATTTTTAACACACTCTCAAAATACTATTAAAAATAAAATATTAAAAAGAGATTTATGAAAAAAAAAAAGAATGGGAATAAAAAATGAGCCTCCACACTTGTTATGATTTGCTGATCAAGACTGTAAACAGGGTTAAAGTCTTTGCTTTGTCTGTGTTGATTTCATCCTTGTCATAGTCAAAAATGGTTGCCTATGACAACTGGAGGGCATACTTTCATTTATCATGTTATTCAGGATAGAGAGAAGGGGGAAAAAAAAAAAGAACAGCATTCTCTTAAACAAGCCAAAAACCAAAACTATAGTAACCAAAATTCTTTCCTTCTGTCTGATAGGCCCCACTTAGTTCAGAGGACTAAACCTAGACGACTTACTTGTCTACATCATGCTATGCATGCATTGGCTTAGACTTAGAATCATCCCTCTGAATGTGGAGGTGATGGGGCTTATTAAAGAAAATCGAGGCTTTGGGAATACAAAGAAAGGGAGAAATGGTTGGATGGTCTGTAAGCTATGAAAAGTTGACTTGTTTGGTTGAGAATAAGGGCAAGTTCTTCCTAGAATTTGAAACAGAAAATGGTATGAAGGAGAGGAGGCATTTTGATGAATTGGTTAGTAGTGTTCTTTGAAATGTGGTCAACCTGAGAATGAAGGATGGCTCTGCCATTTCTCATTTTTGAGATCTTGAGGTATCATTTAGCCTTTCTATCATTTTTTCCTCATTTCTTAATAGGAATAACATTACCTACACCTTAGGGCATCAAAATATATAATGTATGTAAAACACTGAAATAAAATCATGTCTGGCCCATAGTAAACGAAAGGAACTATTTTTATTATTGATATTAACATTATTGTTCTTTAATATATTTTATTATTCTTTTTAATTTTTAGATTATCATTGCAAAAATGGAAATTCTGCTTAGGTAGGGAAGAAAAAAATTCTAAAATATAAATGCAGAGTTAAATAAGAAAATATATTAAAAAAAAAGAAAATTTGAAGAACAAGTCACAATTAAAACTAGCTCCTAAATATTTACTAGCAGTAGCAGTTTTTGGGAGAAGGCGAAGACACCCCACTCCAGTACTCTTGCCTGGAAAAGTCCATGGACGGAGGAGCCTGGTAGGCTGCCGTCCATGGGGTCACTAAGAGTCAGACACAACTGAAGTGACTTGGAAGCAATAGCAGCAGCAGCAGCAGTTTTTGAGGTGAGCATGATGAATAATGGATTTCTCATGAGTGAGTGTGGTAAAGAGAACAAAGTGATCAGGACAAAGATAAGCTGTGAAAGATCATTAGTGCATATCCGCTCCTTGTTACTGGGCACATGTAAGATGCTTTCTCTACATCGGGTAGATGTAGAATGCCACATCAGGTTTACTACATATTTAATATAACATCTATTATACAAAACTATTTCTCAAAATTTAACTTAGTTTTCTAACACCTACAAATTTTTTTTAATTTACCTTTGTAATTGCTTCACTGAAACAAACAAATAAAAAAGCAAATAGAAAGTTGAATATTAATAATTTTATTTTCCTCATAAAGACAATGTATTTGGAAATATTAATGAGGGTTCCTAATATCTGAGGAAACTAGTAATTATTTTGCAACTACTGTTGATTTCACAGAGAAGCATAAGCAGAATATGCACTTAATTATATGATGTAACTTGTTCTTGGCTCAGAGACTGGTCCTGAGGGGCAGAAAATCATGCTACAGTAATCAAAGATGCTGCCTAGTTAAAGAGTTTAAATTTTATAGCTAACGTTTCTCAGGACAAAGTTATCACAGCACACTTGAAATGGCAAAACAATAATTCTAATAACATTGGAATGATAGTTCCAGTGAAAATTAATGATATATGCCTAGAGATGTGTCTGAAGCCAAAGCCAAATTTACTTTGTAATCATTTTATAAGACAGAGAAAACCTGGAGTGAAAATAAATCAATGATTCCAAAGATAATTACAGATATCCAGCCTCATCACAATCCTTGCTTCTCCTTATTTCTGCTGCTGCTGCTAAGTCGCTTCAGTCGTGTCCGACTCTGTGCGACCCCAGAGACGGCAGCCCACCAGGCTTTGCCGTCCCTGGGATTCTCCAGGCAAGAACACTGGAGTGGGTTGCCATTTCCTTCTCCATTCCTTATTTCTAGTAATTACCAATTAGTAGTATTCAACAAGTTATAAGAGTGGAAAAGTTTAATTAAACTACACAGAAAAAATCTTATATTCCTAGGCAATTTATTTACTTGTAGTCCTATGCTAAGAGCTGTATATAGATCTACAGTTTATTTAATCAAAAAATCTTCCAAATGATACAAACACAAAAGCTCTGGTACAGAGCTCAATCTCCTACTGCTTTCAGTTAGCCTATGTTTTACTATTTTTCCAGTTCTTAACCCATTTTATATATAATGTCCATATGTCCACAGGATGTAGAGGATGCTTCTAAGAAAAGGCACAGTATAGAAATCATTTCATTTCCCCTATTTTAATGGGTGGAAAGATTCCAGTGCTGCAATAAACGTCAAAAGTTCTTCTACAAGCCAGGACCCAAAGAATGTATCACAGCTGGTAAAGGCTCTGAAGGCAATTGCTTGTGCTGGTTTCCTATTATTATAGCAGCAAAGTCTCTGCAAGGTCTTACCATCAAAAGCATTGATTTATTCTTGTCAAAAGCCTTCAGTCATCCTCTGGCTTTTAATTAAATCCCACTTACATTCTTCTTTACCTTGTCCACCTTCTGTTATACCTAAGATAAAGCTGGTGCTGAATCTAATCATCCTCAGTGGCTACATCGCTTTGGCCCTACTACAGAAAATAAGGGTGGGGAGTACTTGGCCACTGTAGATTTACACCACAGTTTATTGCTAAATATACAAATTAAAATTACTTAGGATGGGAATAGCTACAACAAGTCTTTTTTATGTTATAATTTTAAACTCTGCTTATTATATTTTAACTCTAAGTGGACTTAGAGTTATTTATTTAGAGAATTATTTCTCTAATAATTCTTAGAGAATTTATTTCTAAATTCTCCAAAGTAGAATATACAAGTGTATGTTAACATTATCACATGCCCTTGAACCACAGATGTCCCTAAAACCCTGAATTTTAATAAGATACTTCTAGTTACATACAATAAATATGATGAATAAATGGCTGAATCGTAGAAGAGTCTCATGGTTGAATATAGTCAGGAGTTTTTATACTGGTTTTGTCATTCACTATTAGTGTAACAAAAGCTATTTTAGGTAACATATCTAAGCTTTGCTCATATGTAAGTAGAAAAATAAAACCAATAATATGTATATTGTAGAGTTGCTGCAAAAATAAGAAAATATATGCAGTGTGTCTAATATTCAGTAAATGACCAGTAACAATGATTACCATTGTCACTATGATTATTAAACTTATAAACATGAGGTTTTAAATCTTGTGTATTTTTTCAGCAAATGTTTAGTTTCAGTTTCAGACTTGCTTTCTTCTAGTAAGTAATTTAGAGCTCATTTCTCTCTGCCATAATTTGACAGCAATCTAATCCTATAATCAACCCAATACCATTCTCACTCAAATATAAAAAGTAAAAGGTAAATGCAATGTAAAACATTGTGTGAATCAATTTTAAATAAAAATTGTATATTATTTGGTTATCTGCATCTCTAATACCATGGATACTTGGAATTACCTTTATATTTATCAATAAGGCTATATATTTCATGTCTCAAATATATTTAAATAATCATAACAGTTCACCATCTATTCTACACTAGACCCTTTATAACAATAGAATGATTAAACGTATTTTCAATGAATCTGGAGCTCAAAGATGTCATGTAAATTTAAAAAGATTGCCTATGTCATCTAGGAGTCTAAAGGGTTATTTCTCAGAAAAATCCCTAATACATTTTTGTTCTATTTGTGATGTGTCTATCTCAAGGCTTTAATAATTGAAAAATAAATAATTCCATAAAAGTTTTAAACATCATATACTAAATTATATTTCAAAGATAAAAACTTACATATCAAAGAGTGAAATATTTCAACGTAAATATTTTAATGAGAAGATCATAGTATTTGTTAATATCTATCTTTTACCAAAGTAGTCTGCAACTTGGAACATCTTGTTCACATATTTAGAATTATTTCTGATTTTGGCTATAATATGAGTCCTTATCATATAACAGATCCTAAATTTAATCAGAAGGCTGTCCGTAAATTTAATTCTATTTTTTCCCTAAATTACTCCTTTTTCTAGATTCCTACAGCATCTATGAAGTGAAAAACTCAGTTCAGTTCAGTTCAGTCACTCAGCCATGTCCAACTCTTTGCAACCCCATGGACTGCAACACACCAGGCCTCCCTGTCCATCACCAACTCCCGAAGTGTACTCAAAACTCATGTTCATTGAGTCGGTGATGCCATCCAACCATCTCATCCTCTGTTGTCCCCTTCTCTTCCTGCCTTCAAATTTTTCCCAGCATCAGGGTCTTTTCCAATGAGTCAGTTCTTCACATCAGGTGGCCAAAGTATTGGAGTTTCAGCTTCAACATCAGTCCTTTAAAGAATATTCAGGACTGATTTCCTTTAGGATGGACTGGTTGGATCTCCCTGCTGTCCCAGGGACTCTTAAGAGTCTTCCATTGAAGAGTTACAGAAGACTAATAGCAATGTTGAGGCTGAACAGTTACAAATGGGAATCTGAACTCTCTTCTCAGTCTTTTCAGTCCTACAAACTGTCTTACATAAAAGAATGGGACCACAGGTTTGCAGTGTGGCTAATTAGTACATCAGCTGTTGACTGTTATTCTTTCCAGTGATCATTCTTTGGAATAATAAAATGACCTGACAAAATAAAATCTTATGTAACACAGTCATTTGCAAATGTTAGCATTGCCTCTAAGTGTAAAAGGCTGGATTCTTGTCCCAGACTCTTTCATTTAGTTCTGCTGCTGCTGCTGCTGCTAAGTCACTTCAGTCATGTCCAACTCTGTACAACCCCAGAGATGGCAGCCCACCAGGTTCCCCCGTCCCTGGGATTTTCCAGGCAAGAACACTGGAGTGGGTTGCCGTTTCCTTCTCCAAAGCATGAAAGTGAAAAGTGAAAGTGAAGTCGCTCAGTCACGTCCGACTCTTAGCGACCTCATGGAGTGCAGTCTAATTCACACATAAATATTAGTGTTGCATTTGAGACACAAGCCCATGACTTCTTACTCCAACAAGAAAAATATGTGCATAGGATATTGCAGCTTACAAAGCAGAGCACCTAGCAATTGTGTGGCAAAATATACTGAGATTTAGTTTCTTTCATATAAATAAATTTAATAACACTTCTTAAAAGTTAATTTGATAATTTACATAATTATGAAAGAGTGGTTTTAACTATACATTTCTGTACACATTAAAAGAGTCCTTTTCTTGAAATATTTATGCAATGAATTTGTATTGACAAACATAAAATACACTGTGAAGTAAAAATCTCAAGTACCAAGGAAGGAAATGCCAAAGAAGCAGTTAGGAAACAATCTGAAATAGAATTAATTTTATTCTTCTCAAGTTCTTAAAATTATATCCTTTGCTTTTTATATGAATATCTGACATTCTGCTAGACATATTCAATTCATTCTGCTAAGCAATTCCTTTGAAGTCAGATTATGTATCCTCTATTTGAAACTCCATGCTTGGGTTAAGATGAAACACAGTTGCCTTTGAGAATAATATATATATACATTTATATTATGAAAGGAGCACAGTGCTAGATATTTTACTGTTGTTAAAGCTTTTTTCTCCTCACAGGAAAGTCCAGTGTAGCTGTCACACAAACTGATACTGTGCACTCTAAGTTTTGTGATAGACATAGACGAAGACAGAAATGTCAACAAGATAGTCCATTTCAAATTTAGTAATTTTGTGTTATTCGAAGCATGCATGGATTCTCAGTCACTCAATCGTGTCTGACTCTTTTGCGACCCTGTGGACTATAGCCCGCCAGGCTTCTCTGTCCATGGGATTTCCCAAGAAAGACTACTAGAGTGGGTTGCTGTTTCATCCTCCAGAGGATCTTCCTGACCTAGGGATCAGACCCAAGTCTCCTGTGTTGGCAGGAGGATTCTTTACCAGTGAGCCACCTGCTCACTTGTTATTTAAAAGGACAGGAGAAATTGTGACATGAACACATAGCTCATTACACACGAATGTCAGTCTAGCTATTCATGAGCAGGCTAAAATCTCTCTTTGCTTTCAGTTATCTCTATAACTTTACCATTATAATTTAAAAGATGTAAAACACCATTACAAAAGATATGACAAAACAAAAGAAAATCATCAAAAGTGCATACCAAAGGTGTTCAATAAAGTATATGCACAAATTTTTCTAACAATAAATTAAATTCTTAAATTTCTAGCTTACTTAGAAACTATAATGGCTGCCATGTAATAACCTCAGATTTAACAAATACTTAGAATTTTCCACATTACACTAAAAGTGTATATATATATATATACACACACTTACACACACACACACATATAAAAGCCATGAACTTAAAAATAAGTTATGAATGCTAAGGGTGAAATACAAATTTGTTCTTGTCACTCCAATCAGTGTTATTTCATACATTCAATAATCTATAATAAAGCATTCTTGTTATAGTCATCCCAACATCTTTGCTTTTATTTAATGTCATTAAATAATGTTTGGCTTAAGGAAGTGTTCCTTTGTTGAATGCAGTATCCTGAAATCCAGCCACAAAACACGATTTGAATTTTGATTATCATACCTTTTATTTTGAAAATAACATCTCTATTAATAAAATATACATCATAAATACACACTGAAAAAAATTATAAAGAACCATAACTACTTGCAGCCAAAGATGGAGAAGATCTACACGATCAGCAAAAACAATTCTGGGAGCTGACTGTGGCTCATATCATAAAATCCTTATTGCCAAATTCAGATTTACATTGAAGAAAGTAGGGAAAACCACTAGACCACTTAAGTATGACCCAAATCAAATCCCTTATGATTATACAATGGAAGTGACAAATAGATTCAAGGGATTAGATCTAATACACAAAATTACTGAAGAACTATGGATGGAGGTTCATGACATTGTACAGGAGGCAGTGATTACAACCATCCCCAAGAAAAAGAAATGCAGAAAGGGAAAACAGTTGTCTGAGGAGGCCTTGCAAATAGCTGAGAAAAAATAAAGAAGCTAAAAACAAAGGAGAAAAGGAAAGATATACTCATCTGAATACACAGTTCCAAAGAATGGCAACGGAGAGATAAGAAAGCTGTGCCCACAATGCTGGATGCTTTGGGCTGGTGCACTGGGACGGCCCAGAGGGAAGGGATGGGGAGGGAGGAGGGAAGAGGGTTCAGGATGGGGAGCACCGGTATACCTGTGGCGGATTCACTTCGATGTTGGGCAAAACTAATACAATATTGTAAAGTTTAAAAAAAAATAAAATTTAATAAAAAAAAAAAAAGCTGTGCCCAGTGATCAGTGCAAAAAATAGAGGAAAACAATAGAATGCGAAAGACTAGAGATCTCTTCAAGAAAATCAGAGATTCCAAGGGAATATTTCATGCAAAGATGGGCACAATAAAGGACAGAAATGGTATGGACCAAACAGAAGCAGAATACATTAAGAAGAGGTGGCAAGAATACAGTGGATAACCACACAAAAAATATCTTCATGATCCAGATAACCATGATGGTATGATCACTCACCTAGAGCCAAACATCCTGGGATGTGAAGTCAAGGAAGCATCACTACGGAAGCCTAAGGAGGCATCACTACAAACAAAGCTAGTGGAGGTGATGGCATTCCAGTCGAGCTTTTTCAAATCCTAAAAGATGATGCTTAAAAGTGCTGCACTCAATATGCCAGCATATTTGGAAACCTCAGCTGTGGCAACAAGACTGGAAAAAGTCAGTTTTCATTTCAACCCCAAAGAAAGGTAATGCCAAAGAATCTTCAATGTACAGCACAATTGCACTCATTTCACATGCTAGCAAAGTAATTCTCAATATTCTCCAAGCCAGGCTTCAACAGTACATGAACTGTGAACTTCCAGATGTTCAAGCTGGATTTAGAAAAGGCAGAGAAACCAGAGATCAAATTGCCAACATCCATTGGATTATAGGAAACACAAGAGACTTCCAGAAAAACAGCGACTTCTGCTTTATTGACTATGTAAAAGCCATTGACTGTATAGACCACAACAAACTGAAAAATTCTTCAAGAGATGGGAATACCAGACCACCTGAACTGCCTCCTGAGAAATCTGTATGCAGGTCAAGAAACAACAGTTAGAACCTGACATGGAACAACAGACTGGTTGCAAATTGGGAAAGGAGTATGTCAAGGCTGTATATTGTCACCCTGCTTATTTAACTTATATGCAGAGTACATCATGGAAAATGCTGGGCTGGATGAAGCACAATCTGGAATCAAGATTTGCAGGAAAAATATCAATAAAAATAGACACATAGAAGACACCACCCTTTTGCCAGAAAGTGAAGATCTAAACAGCCTCTTGATGACAGTGAAAGAGGAGAGTGAAAAGTTGGCTTAAAACTCAACATTCAAAAATCTAAGATCATGGCTGCTGCTGCTGCTGCTAAGTCGCTTCAGTCGTGTCCAATTCTGTGCGACCCCATAGACGGCAGCCCACCAGGCTCCCCCATCCCTGGGATTCTCCAGGCAAGAACACTGGAGTGGGAAGATCATGGCATTTGGTTGCAACTCTTCATGGCAAATAGATGGGGAAAAAATGGAAACAGTAGGAGAATTTATTTCCATGGGTTCGAAAATCACTGCTGATGATCACTGATGCCATGAAATTAAAAGATTCTTACAACTTCAAAGAAAAGTTATGACCAACCTAGATAGCATATTCAAAAGCAGAGACATTACTTTGCCCACAAAGGGTCTGTCTAGTCAAAGCTATGGCTTTTCCAGTAGTCATGTATGGATGTGAGAACTGGCCTATAAAGAAAGCTGAGCACTGAAGAATTGATGCTTTTGAACTCTGGTGTTGGAGAAGACTCTTGAGAGTCCCTTGGACTGCAAGGAGATCCAACCAGTTCATCCTAAAGGAAATCAGTCCTGAATGTTCATTGGAAAGACTGATACTGAAGCTGAAACTCCAATACTTTGGCCACCTGATGCAAAGAACTGATTCACTGGAAAAGACCCTGGTGCTGGGCAAGATTGAAGGCTGGAGGAGAAAGGGACCACAGAGGATGAGAGGGTTTGGATGGTATCACCAATTTGGTGTACATGAGTTTGAGCAAGCTTGGGTAGTTGTGAAGGACAGGGAAGCCTGGAGTGCTGCAGTCCATGGGGTCACAAAGTGTCAGACATGACTGAGAGACCAAACTGAACTGATAACTACTCTCTGACTTGGAAAGGGGTTTTTTGTTTGTTTGTTTTTAGAATTAAACAATATAGTTTAGTTTTGCCAGCTTTTGAAAATTTACACAGATGAAATCATACTATATGCTGTCTTTGTGGTTTCCTTAATAGTAGTTTGTTGTATTAATATATCACATTTTTAAAATCCCTTTCACTGCTTCCACTGGATTTTAGGGTTGTTTTCATTTTGAGGCTATTATAAATACATTTCAGGTATGTCATATATGCTCACTAGAAGTTGAAGTTTTATGGGGTAAACCTTAAGAGTAGAATAGCTGGGTCATAGGTTACACATTTCATTTTCTTCAGATGTCAAAAATGTGTGTATTATGTATTACAAAAGATATACAAATTCCATGAATTGTCCTGTGTATTAGTTCAGAAAATTTTGCTTTCTCATTATGACATGGTCAGTTGTATGACGTATGTTCTCTTACTTAACTAATACCATCTGTAAAGTTTTTATGAGTCTTTCATGGCTTGAATATTTGTGTGTGTGCGTGTGTCTTCTCACCATTTAATGTTTCCTATTCCCAGGAAAACACCAACACTACTGGCCTTTTCAATGTTTTATTATTAATAATATCTTTTCTGGTCCTGTTAATTTACATGCATTGAAAGGACAAAGTGTAAATAAGTAAATTTTTCTAAAACATTCATCAGTTTACCCATAAGATATATAAGGATGGAGAGAATACAAGATTATTTTTTGTTTTATTTTTATTGAGCAAAGTTGTTTATAATCTTCTAAAAATACTACATTCCAAAATAAAACCCTGTTAATTTTAATTAGTTTAAACATGTTATTATATCTTATAATCTACATGTACTGCAACATGTTTTATTTTAAGAATTGAGAGGGGAAACATTCCCTCAAAGTCCTAGTTCCAAAGTCACAAACAAAACTATGATTTTTCATTTATTTAGAGGTCTAAATGTAAAAGGATCAGATAAGTGAGTTTTAATAATAGATTATAAATGTTTTGAAAATACCATAGTCATATTTTTATTGATGGCTATGGTAGAAGTGAAGTGAAGTGAAAGTTGCTCAGTAATGTCCAACTCTTTATGACCCCATGGACGGAATAGTCCATGGAATTCTCGGCCAGAATACTGGAGTGGGTAGCCTTTCCTTTCTCCAGGTGATCTTCCAACCAAGGGATCAAACCCAGGTCTCCTGTACTGCAGGAGGATTCTTTACCAGCTGAGCCAGAAGGGAAGCCCAAGAATACTAGAGTGGGTAGCCTATCCCTTCTTCAGCTGATCTTCCCTACCCAGGAATTGAACCCAGGTCTCCTGCATCACAGGTGGATTCTTCACCAACTAAGTTATGAGGGAAACCCAAGGCTACAGTCAAAGAGAGTCAGCCTCACCTGAAGCCACATTACCCTGAAAGACAATCATCTTAATTTATGAAGGGCATTCTTAAGGAAATTTAACTATAGTCCATTAATCAAGGTCTACTCCAGAAAAATGAAAACCATGATAGATATTTTAATAAATAGGACTTACTATTTTAAAAAATACTTAATGGTGTATTAACTTCAAAGACTGAGCAATGAAGTATTACAGAAATTGTACTCACATAAAGTAGCTAAAGCTCTGTTCCTAAAGCTCTGGGAACCAAGAGAACAAAAGATTTTGGAGCAGAGGACCCAGAGGCCTGGGACTTAGATCTCTGAAGAACAGGTCCACACTGTCTTTGAGTATTTTGAGACTGAATGACAAATCACTTGGAATCAGGGCACAGATTTCTAATGAGGGGGCTTGGCTTAGCAGGTAACTTAGGGG
The DNA here is from genome assembly GCF_027580195.1 of Bos mutus. Classification (NCBI taxonomy): domain Eukaryota; kingdom Metazoa; phylum Chordata; class Mammalia; order Artiodactyla; family Bovidae; genus Bos; species Bos mutus. The sequence goes on along the minus strand of NC_091631.1, from coordinate 67,704,305 downwards.
GTCTAGTATGCCTGAATCTGGTCGTCTGAAAAAAAACAAACAAAAACCAAAACCAAATGCGGAAATTGGAACCTACAGCTGTTACTGAAATAAGCAGCCACTGCCTCCATGTACACTTATTGCTGCTGTGAAAACGATAGGAACAGGAAACAGAGAGAAAGAAACAAGTCTGTATTTCCTTTTTAAGCCTACTAATCTCTTTTCCCCAGAGAAGGCAATGGCATCCCACTCCAGCACTCTTGCCTGGAAAATCCCATGGACAGAGGAGCCTGGTGGGCTGCAGACCATGGGGTTGCGAAGAATTGGACACGACTGAGTGACTTCCCTTTCACTTTTCACTTTCCTGCATTGGAGAAGGAAATGGCAACCCACTCCAGTGTTCTTGCCTGGAGAATCCTAGGGACGGTGGAGCCTGGTGGGCTGCCGTCTACGGGGTCGCACAGAGTCAGACACGACTGAAGTGACTTAGCAGCAGCAGCAGCAATCTCTTTTCCTAGCACTTCCCAAATGTCATGGTATACCAGCAAACCGGCCTGCAAAGGTGGAAATGTGGTTTACCAGGTCTCTGCTCCAGCATCACAAAAATGCCCATAGAAGAGGGGCTCTGATGCTACAAGAGAACAGCTTAAAAATAGGTACACACAGAATTTTATAAAATCCCTCATCCCTTGACTACTAAAAAAAAAGTGTAATAATCAGCACCTGATGAATGCACTTTAATTTTCCAGAGGATAAAAAGATTATGTTCTCTTGTGTCTGTTTGCTATTGTCTCTGAGTTTTGCCTCTCATGGGCTTTCTTAGTGGCTCTGTGGGTAAAGAATCTGCCTGTGAAGCAGGAGACCTGGGTTCTATCCTTGGGTCAGAAAGATCTGCTAGAGGAGAGCACAGTGACCCACTCTAGTATTCTTGTCTGGAGAATCCCATGGATAGAGGAGTCTGGAAGGCTATTGTCCACAGGGTCACAAACAGTCGGACATACCTGAAGTGACTGAGCACATATGCATGCATTGCTTCTCCTTAATGACTAAAAGACACTGTTACACAGTACAAAAACAACGAATTAGATACGGAATTCAATATATTTTAGAATGATCTAAAAGAAAATATATTTTTATTTTACACACATAGTGTAGTCCCTGAAAGACAGCTATATGCTTGCACAGCAAAGGAAACCATAAGCAAGAAGAAAAGATGACCCTTAGAATGGAAGAAAACATTTGCAAACCAAGCAACTGAGAAGAATTAATCTCCAAAATATATAAAAGGCTCATACAGTTCAATATGAGAAAGCAAAAATAAAAAAATAAGTAGAAGACCTTAAATAAACATTTATCCAAACAATGTATGCAGTTGACCAAAAAACACATCAAAAGATGCTCAACACCACTAATTATTAGAGAAATATAAATCAAAATTACAATGAGGTATCACTTCACATTGGTGAAAATGTGAAATGGCCATAATTAAAAAGTCTACAAACAATAAATGCTGGAGAGGGTGCTGAGAAAAGTGACCCTCCTACATGGTTGCTGGGAATGTAAACTGGAGCAACTACCATGGAGAACAATATGGAGGTTCCTTAAAAATATTAAAATTAGAATTAACACATGATCCAGCAATCTCACTTCCTAGCATATTCCCAGAGAAAGCCATAATTCAAAAAGACACATGCACCCATTCTATTGCAGTATTATTTACAATAGGCAGGACAACTTAAAAAAAAAAAAAGTTCCTCAGTCATGTCCTACTCTTTGCAACCCCATGGACTACACAGTCCATGGAATTCTCCAGGCTAGAATACTGGAGTAGGTAGCCATTTCTCTTCTCCAGGAGATCTTCCCAACCCAGGGATTGAACCCAGGTCTTCCACATTACAGGCAGATTCTTTATCAGTTGAAAGACAAGGGATGTCACAAGGAAGCCACAAGGCAGGTCATGGAAGTAACATAAATGTTCATTGATAGAGGAATGGATAATTAAGATGTGGTATATATATATACAATGTAATATTATTCAGTCATAAAAAGGAATGAAATTTTGCCCTGTGCAAAGACGTGAATGGATATAGAGACTGTCATACATCGTGAATTAAGTCAGAAAGAGAAAAAATAAAAATATTATATAGTATAGCTTATATGTGTAATCTAGGAAAATGATATGGATGAACTTATTTTGCAAAGTAGAAATAGAGACACAGATATAGAGAACAAATATATGGATACCAGGGGGAAGAGGGATGAGATGAATTGGGAGATTGGGATGGATATATATATATATATACATATATATACACACAACAGCTTTGTATAAAATAGACAGCTAATGAGAACCTACTGTATAGCACAAGAAAGTCTACTCAGTCCTTTATGGTGACCTAAATGGGAAGGGAATCCAAGAAAGAGAGACTATATTTACATGTATAGCTGATTCACTTTGCTGTATAGCAGAAAATAACATAGCATTGTAAAGCAATAAAGTTAATTTTTAAAAAGAAAAATTATATATTTAATCATAAATATAGGTGGCTAAATATGAAAAAATAAGAAATATAACACAGAAACTTTCTTTTAATAAGATAGACTTCTTAAACTTGTGGTATAAATGTTGCCTCTATATTCATTCTATCATGATCATATTGGTATTATTTTCTTACTAGAATGATTAAGTTAATTCAAGTAGTAAAAGATCAGTGACTTATGCTGTCTTGTTTAATGCATCATCAAGGTGCCAGTTGTATTTAAACTGATCAATTCTATCCGCTGGGAGTCGTTTTATTGTGAAGTATAAAACTGCACAAATCGAAAGCATTATTCTTATACGAAAAAATTATTTTGAAGAGTTTGAAGATGATAACAAAATTTAGTACAACTTTGTCTTTAAGGAAGGTATGTAATGTCTAACAGGTACACTGTGATGCTTATAATTATTGGTAATGTTCTATTTCTAAAGCTTGGTTATGAAGACATGGGTTTTTATATTATTCTGTTACTCTCCACTACATTCATTCATTCAAATCTGATATATATGTGTAACAAGCTATAATAAGAATTTGAAATTATTATTGATTTTTTTTTTTTTTGCAAATTAAATGTGTATTTTCAGGAAATGAAGATAGTTAAATACATCATTTGGAATGAAAATATTAAAGCAGTGGCATGATTTGGACAAGTCTAATACTAGCAGCTCTTAAATAAATAAAATCATTTCTGATACAGAATTTAATTTTAGTATTAACTACCCCAAATTGGTTTCATGCATGCAGGGTGCGTGCAGGGCAATTTCGAGGAATAGGGTTATTGCAGAAACTTTAAAGCTTGTCCTAGAAATATCGAAGAAGATGAGTCTCTTCTATAGTTCCAGAATCACAACTAAAGTAGGATATTTAGGCAATGGTCTTGATCCAATATTGCTAAGTTTTTCTTCCTCACTTTATGAAAACACCTTTATTTGAAATATAAGACTTGAATGTCCTAGATCCTTGTTATTGTTAAAGTAATCACTGTGCTAATCTGACTCAAGCCACAGCTAAGCTTCTTGGTTTCCCTGAGGTTTTTCCTCTTCCCTTGGGTGACACAACTGATAGTCAGCAGCTAGCGGAGCAGATGTTGTTCCCCAACTAGTATATGGTTGTTTTCTTCTGAGAGCAAATGTTCCCATGTGTGTACCTCCATTTCTGATCAGTTCCTTTGTTATATAAACAACAGATTGTGTTGTTGTTTTCTTAGAATATAGACCTTCAAAAGATTTCCACATAAGCATGTATTTTCTAAAATTGTTGGTAATTAAGCTCTCCTTCATTATTCTCTAATGTTCTCATTCTATCCTTTAAATCTGACTCTAAATAATTATTTATTTGGACTTTTCAATGTTGTTTCAGAAAGAATTTTGTTTAATTGCATCATCCAATTTTTATTTTCATTTTAATTATTTTACCTTGCATATAAATATATTATTTAACTTTTTTCAAGTTCTCAGATGTTAACATATTTTATCTTGATTTTTACTGGGATGATAGAAAAACTTTGCAATAAAGTTTAATATTAAATTCAGTTCATTTATTTTCCCATGTGATAATCTGTGTTAATTTTTTCCCTTAATTCTGAAACTATAAATCCTATGTCCTAAGAATACTAGAAATTGAAATTCAAGGATTTCCTTTCTTCCTCTCCTAATTCAGAAGTGTATTGGAACACATTTGCTGAATCAATAATTTTTACTGCTGCTCCTAGACAAATAATAGCAAGCTACAACTCTCACACTCTGCCCCTGAAAATTAGAATAAAGAATAAAAAATAATTAATCTTAAATTCCCTGAAAACAAGTGGAAGTAGAAAGCATTCTATGTGTATGTGGTATTTCATGGTATTACATTAGCCATATCTCCACTCATCCAGAGACTGTGCAAAAATTATACACAAATTATTGAAGTATAGATTTAAAGTTAATCTTACTTTCCCTTACTTATTTTTAAAATAAAAGATTATATCCAGAGAAGAAATGATGCTTTTGCATGATCATGTACTAGTTACTAGCAGAACCAAATCAGTGTAACATAGACTTGATTAAAGTGATTATTTTACTTTTGTGTTTACTGTTAACACAATAAAAATTAGCTTTAAAGTCTCAATTTAAACCTTCTGTATGAAGTTCATTTTTTTTTTTCCTGATGGTTTGTTCAAAGAGTGGTTTCAGAATATAACCTGTAACCAGTGCCAAGCTTGGGATAATACAGCATAATCAAATATATTATGTTTGCATATGGGAGTGTGACGATGCAGATGCAGACATCTGTCTATCAATTATTAGGTGTTTCTGAGTCACTTCACGAGGTGGAGAATGCTGAATAGTTTCATGATGGGATTTTTAATGCACTAGAAGAGAAATGGGACCTTCCCTGTGGCTCAGCTGGTAAGAATATGCCTGCAATTCAGGAGACATAAGTTCATTCCATGGGTTGGGAAGATTCCCTGGAGGAGAAATGCAACTCACTCCAGTATTCTAGCCTGGAAAATCCTGTGGACAGAGGAGCCTGGTGGGCTATAGTCCATAGGGTCACAAAGAGTTGGACACTGAGCAAAAAAGAAACTGACTCTTCTTTTCACAAGAGACTCTGATATAGTTTTTGGTTTTCTGATGTCAATAGTTACTTGTTTCTTTAGAGCTAAATTTTGACTCCTTTGAAAATTGAACTATCCTTTCAAAAATTATGATGTTAAGGAAATAAATATTGGAGGTGGCCCTAAGATGGTGGAGGAATAGGACAGGAAGACCACTTTCTCCCCCACAAATTCATCAAAAGAACATTCGAACACTGAGTAAATTCCACAAAACAACTTCTGAATGCTGGCAGAGGACATCAGGCACCCAGAAAAGCAGCCCATTGTCTTTGAAAGGAGGTAGGAAAAAATATAAAAGACAAAAAGAGAGACAAAAGAGGTAGGGACAGAGCTCTGTCCAGGGAAGGGAGTCTTAAAAAAAGAGAGATTTCCAAACACCAGGAAACACTCTCACTGCCGAGTCTGTGGCCAGCCTTGGAACCACAGAGGGCAACAAAACTTGGAGGAAAAATAAATAAATAATTAAAACCCACAGATTACATTCCCTATGGTAACTCCCCCAGTGGAGAAGCAGCGTAGACACCTGCACCTGCCACTACCAAGTGCAGGCTGAGCAGGGAAGCATGGGCTGCATTGCTTAGAGTAAGGACCAGGCCTGAATGCCCTGAGGGCCATCTGAGGGAACCAACTTGGGCTAGCAAACCGGACTTTGGGATAGCTACCACGCGAAAAGCCGTAACCTAAGATACCACCAGGCAAAGGACTGAACAGAGCTAGCCGGCTGCAGACCATCCCCCTCTGGTGACAAGCAACCAGAGTGGAAGGGGGAAATTGCAGCCCCAGAGAGATATTATCTACCAAACTGCAAGCAGGCTTCATTGCTAATTAAGACTTCTTGGGATTCTGGACGGTCAACATCCACCTGAGAAGGTGCGCCAATTGTACATACAGAAAACTGAGCAGCAGGGATTGGGGAGGCAGTAAGTCACAGCGACTGTGCTTGCCAAACACCTCATCACCTGAGCTGCTTGGACCTGGGAAGGGCACAAAACATAGGCCCAACTGAGTCTGCACCTCTGAGGACTACCCAAGTGCCTGAACCTGAGTGGCTTAGACCTGGGAGGTACATGCAGCCCAGGGCCAGCCTCGGACGGTTCCAGTGGAGCAACCTAGAGCCTGAGCAGTGTGGGCAGGGAGGGCACACGTGCCGTGAGTGGGGGCAGGCCCAGTGTGGCTGAGACATTGCAAGCACACACCAGTGTTATTTGTTTGCAGCGTCCCTCCCTCCCCACAGCACGACTGAACAAGTGAGCCTAAACAAGCGTCCACCACTGCCCCCTTGTGTCAGGGTGGAAATCAGACACTGAAGAGACCAGCAAACAGAAGAAGCTAAAACAGAGGGAACCGCCTTGAAAGTGACAGGTACAATAGATTAAATCCCTGTAGTTAGTACCAACTACATAGGAAAGGGCCTATCTCTCTTGAGAAATATAAGCTGAACAAAGGAAATATCCAAATATGAACTGACCCCACACTACCCTCAACAACACCAGAGAAAGTCCTAGATATATTTTTACTATTATTTTTTAATTTTTTTTTCAATTTTTAAGTCCTCTATTACTCCTTTAATTTTCATTTTTATAACCTACTATTACTTTGCAAAAAAAAAAGAAGAGATCCTATTTTTTAAAGCAAACTTCATATATATATATTTTATAATTTTTGTGACTTTTTTTTTCTTTAATATTGTATTTTTGAAAATCCAACCTCTACTCTAGATTTTTAATCTTTGCTTTTTGGTATTTGTTATCAATTTTGTACCTTTAAGAACCCAATCTTCAGTACCCAGTTTTACCTGGGAGCGAGATTACTGGCTTGACTGCTCTATCCCCCGTTGGACTCTCCTATTTCTCCACCCAGTTGCCTCTATCTCCTCCCTCCCTCTTCTTTTCTCTACCCTATTCTGTGAATCTCGTTGTGTGTTCCAAATGGTGGAGAACACTTAGGGAACTGATTATTGGCTGGATCTGTCTCTCTCCTTTTGAATCCCCCCCTTTATCCTCCTGGCCACCTCTGTCTCATTCCTCCCTCTTCTCTTCTCTGTATAACTCTGTGAACATCTACAAGCCGTCCAGACTGTGGACTGCACATAAGGAAGTGATTACTGGCTAGCTTGCTATCTCCTCTTTTGATTCCACCTCATCTCATTCAGGTCACCTCTAACTCCCTCCTCCTTCTTCTCTTCTCCATATATCTCTGTTAACCTTTCTGGGTCTCCCTCACTGTGGAGAAACTTTTCATCTTTAACCTAGATGTTTTAACAATGGTGCTATATAGATGGAGAAGTATTGAGGCTACTGTAAAAATAAGACTGAAAACCAGAAGCAGGAGGCATAAGTCAAAATCCTGAGAACACCAGAGAACTTCTGACTCCAGGGAACATTAATCGACAGGAGCTCATCAAACACCTCCACACCTACACTGAAACTAAGCACCACCCAAGGGCCAGCAAGTTCCAGAGCAAGACATACCATGCAAATTCTCCAGTAACACAGGAACACAGCCCTGACATTCAATATACAAGCTGCCCAAAGTCACTCCAAACCTACTGACATCTCATTACTGGACACTTCATTGCACTCCAGAGAGAAGAAATCCAGCCTCACCCACCAGAACACCTACACAAGCTTCCCTAACCAGGAAACCTTGACAAGGCCCCCATACAACCCCACCCATAGTGAGGAAACTCCACAATAAAAAGAACTCCACAAACTGCTAGAATACAGAAAGGCCACCCCAAACACAGCAATATAAACAGGATGAAGACACAGAGGAATACCAAGCAGGTAAAGGAACAGGATAAATGCCCACCAAACTAAACAAAAGAGGAAGAGATAGGGAATCTACCTGATAAAGAATTCCGATAATGATAGTGAAAATGATCCAAACTCTTGAAATCAAAATGGAATCACAGATAAATAGCCTGGAGACAAGGATTGAGAAGATGCAAGAAAGTTTTAACAAGGACCTAGAAGAAATAAAAAAGAGTCAGTATATAATGAATAATGCAATAAATGAGATAAAAAACACTCTGGAGGGAACAAATAGTAGAATAACGGAGGCAGAAGATAGGATTAGTGAAGTAGAAGATAGAATGGTAGAATTAAATAAATAAGAGAGGAAAAAAGAAAAACGAATTAAAAGAAATGAGGACAATCTCAGAGACCTCCAGGACAATGTTAAATACCCCAACATTCAAATCATAGGAGTCCCAGAAGAAGAAGACAAAAAGAAAGACCATGAGAAAATACTTGAGGAGATAATAGTTGAAAACTTCCCTAAAATGGGGAAGGAAATAATCACCCAAGTCTAAGAAACCAAGAGAGTCCCAAACAGGATAAACTGAAGGCAAAACACCCCAAGACACATATGAATCAAATTAACAAAGATCAAACACAAAGAAAAAATATTAAAAGTAGCAAGGGAAAATCAAGAAATAACACACAAGGGGATTCCCATAAGGATAACAGCTGATCTTTCAATAGAAACTCTTCAGGCCAGGAGGGAATGGCAGGACATACTTAAAGTGATGAAAGAAAATAACCTACAGCCCAGATTACTCTACCCATCAAGGATCTCATTCACATATGAAGGAGAAATCAAAAGCTTTACAGACAAGCAAAAGCTGAGAGAATTCAGCACCACCAAACCAGCATGCCAACAAGTGCTAAAGGATCTTCTCTAGACAGGAAACACAAAAAGGGTGTATAAACTTGAACCCAAAACAATAAAGTAAATGGCAACAGGATCATACTTATCAATAATTACCTTAAACGTAAATGGGTTGAATGCTCCAACCAAAAGACAAAGACTGGCTGAATGGACACAAAAACAAGACCCCTATATATGTTGTCTACAAGAGACCCACCTCAAAACAGGGGACACATACGGACTGAAAGTGAAGGGCTGGAAAAAGATATTCCACACAAATAGAGACCAAAAGAAAGCAGGAGTAGCAATACTCATATCAGATAAAATAGAGTTTAAAACAAAGGCTGTGAAAAGAGACAAAAAAGGACACTACATAATGATCAAAGGATCAATCCAAGAAGAAGATATAACAATTATAAATATATATATATCCACCCAACATAGGAGCACCGCAATATGTAAGACAAATGCTAACAAGTATGAAAGGGGAAATTAACAATAACACAATAATAGTGGGAGACTTTTATACCCTACTCACACCTACGGATAGATCAACTGAACAGAAAATTAATAAGGAAACACAAACTTTAAATGATACAATAGACCAGTTAGACCTAAATTGATATCTATAGGACATTTCACCCCGAAACAATGAATTTCACCTTTTTCTCAAACACACACGGAAACTTCTTCAGGATAGATCATATCCTGAACCATAAATTTAGCCTTGGTAAATTAAAAAAATTGAAATCATTTCAAGCATCTTTTGTAACCACAATGAAGTAAGATTAGATGTCAATTACAGTAGAAAAACTATTAAAAATTCCAATATATGGAGGCTGAACAACACACTGCTGAATAACTGACAAATCACAGAAGAAATTAAAAACAAATCAAAATATGCATAGAAATGAATGAAAATGAAAACACAACAACATCAAACCTGTGGGACACTGTAAAAGCAGTGCTAAGGGAAAGGTTCATAACAATACAGCCATACCTCAAGAAACAAGAAAAAAGTCAAATAAATAACCTAACTCTACACCTAAAGCAACTAGAAAAGGAAGAAATGAAGAACCCCAGGATTAGTAGAAGGAATGAAATCTCAAAAATTAGGGCAGAAATAAATGCAAAGAAAACAAAAGAGACCATAGCTTTGGCTATTCGAGGTTTTTTGTATTTCCATACAAATTGTGAAATTATTTGTTTCAGCCCTGAAAAATACCGTTGTAGCTTGATAGGGATTGCATTGAATCTATAGATTGCATTGGGTAGTATACTCATTTTCACTATATTGATTCTTCCGATCCATGAACATGGTATATTTCTCCATCTGTTAGTGTCCTCTTAGATTTCTTTCACCAGTGTTTTATAGTTTTCTGTATATAAGTCTTTAATTTCTTTAGTTAGGTATATTCCTAAGTATTTTATTCTTTTCATTGCAATGGTGAATGGAATTGTTTCCTTAATTTCTCCTTCTATTTTCTCATTATTAGTGTATAGGAATTCAAGGGATTTCTGTGTGTTGGTTTTATATCCTGCAACTTTAATACATTCATTGATTAGCTCTAGTAATTTTCTGGTGGAGTCTTTAGGGTTTTCTATGTAGAGGATAATGTCATCTGCAAACAGTGAGAGTTTTACTTCTTCTTTTCCAATAAAGTCTACAAGCAATAAATGCTGGAGAGGATGTGGAGAAAAGGGAATCCTCTTACACTGTTGGTGGGAATGCAAACTAGTACAGCCACTATGGAGAATAGTGTGGAGATTCCTTTAAAAACTGGAAATAGAACTGCCATACGACCCAACAATCCTACTGCTGGGCATACACACCGAGGAAACCAGAATTGAAAGAGACACGTGTACCCCAATGTTCATCACAGCACTGTTTATAATAGCCAGGACATGGAAGCAACCTAGATGCCCATCAGCAGATGAATGGATAAGAAAGCTGTGGTACATATACACAATGGAGTATTATTCAGCCATTAGAAAGAATACATTTGAATCAGTTCTAATGAGGTGGATGAAACTGGAGCCTATTATACAGAGTGAAGTAAGCCAGAAAGAAAAACACCAATACAGTATACTAACACATATATATGGAATTTAGAAAGATGGTAATGATAACCCTGTAGGCGAGACAGCAAAAGAGACACTGATGTATAGAACAGTCTTTTGGACTCTGTGGGAGAGGGAGAGGGTGGGATGATTTGGGAGAATGGCAACAAAACATGTATAATATTATATATGAAATGAATCGCCAGTCCAGGTTTGATACAGGAAGCTTGGGGCTGGTGCACTGGGATGACCCAGAGGGATGGTATGGGGAGGGATGGGGGAGGGGAGTTTAGGATGGGGAACATGTGTACACCGTGGTAGATTCATGTTGATGTATGGCAAAACCAATACAATATTATAAAGTAATTAGTCTCTGATTAAAATAAATAAATTTATATTAAAAAAAGAAGAAGAAAGGAAGTAAATATTGATAATATTACATCTTCGTGGTATAAGTACCTTAGTTAGGAATGAGTTTTTGTAATTGGGGAATTGACTGACTTCAGTCCTTAAATAATCATAATAAGAAAATAAAATGTGTGTCTATGTGCCCAGAGAACGAATTTCAGTGTTTGATACAAATAGATTCCTTCATAGTTATCTGTTTTTGTTTGTGTGTGTGGCTTGTTTACTTATTTGTTTTATGTTTTCATCATAAAAACCAGAGCACTAAATTGCTAGGCAAGTTTATTTGGATCCAAGGGAGCTTGCATTCTCTTTGTCAGCCCTTAGGGCTGGGATATCCTATGTGTGGCTTGAACAGCTCACTTCCCATGTAATGTCTCTGCTAGTGTAATCTCACTTTTCCTGTGAGTCTCCTCCCAGAAGCGTGGGTCCTGATTGATCACTTCTTTCCCCCTGCTGTATGATTCTGAATGGATCTTTCTTATAACCTTGAATATGCAGGTGTCTTTCTGCTTATATACAGTTTTTTAATAGTTTTCAATAAGAACTGTTACATGTGCAGATGTATTTTTGATGTGTCCATGGCAGGAGGTGAGTTCCACACTCTCATACTCCACCATTTGGATTCAACCCTTAAAGTTTTATTTGGGTTATTTGTGTATGATTCAATGAATTTGTGGTGTGTTTTCTACAAAATATCAATCTTTCAGTTTTGTAATCCTACATGTAACATTGATGAATATTAGATGTGCATCTGGTCCGAATATATATATTTCTGCTATTGAGTAGAAAGTTGTATAAATATCATTCAAGTCTAGTATAGTCAATGGTGTTTTAATAGTATTTTCTATTCTCCTTGATTTTTTATGTGCTTATTATATCCACTGCTGGGAGAGTAGGGTTGACATTTGCAACTATAATTATAGATTTTTAAAACTTTTACTTCAGTCCTTTTTTGCTTACATATTTTGAAGCTGTTTTCTGATGCAAAAACATGCCATTTATCTTTGTTATCTTGATGAATTGACAATTTTATAATCGTGATTTTTTTTCTTAATATCTGGTCATATTCCTTCTCTGCAATTTGCTTCCTATGATGTTAACATAGTCATATGTTTTGTTATCAGTACTATTTACACAATATATACTTTTTCCACCATTTTATTTTTATTTTGTATGTCTGTAAACATAAAGTGTGATTCTTTAGGAGAGGATAGAGATATGCTTTCTTAAAATTATTATTTATTCTGGTGGTAGTGCCTTTTAACTTTGATAGCCTACTTAAAATCAATATTGCTCTGAGTAAGATTGAGTTGTATTCTACCATCTATCTGTCCTTGTCTATTATTTACTTTCTCTCATATCCTTTTTTATTTTTGATGAATAGAGTATAATTGGCATTCCATTTAGCATCCACTCTTGGTATTTTGACTACACTTCTTTGTTTTATTCATTTTTAGTTGTTCTAGGGCTTACAATATGCATCTTTAATTTATCACTCTCTATATTGATATATTACTTCACATATAACTTAAGAAAGTAAAAAAACATGCATTCTCTTTTTGTTTCCTCTTCTTTTAGATAACACATGGATATTCATGTATATACACATACATACATATCCATGTATTTTCTGTATACACAAATTTTCTTATTAAGTTTTATTTCACACTATCAGTAATTATTTATGCTCATAAAAACAAACCAAAAATTTTAAAAACCTTGTGTTTATACTCATCAGAAGATTTATTATTTTCTGGTTATTTCTTTCTTTCATAGCTCATTTTTCTGCCTAGTACAATTTCCTTGCATTTGTCTTTATTCCTTTACATTTACTTGGGAACAGGTCATAACGTGTATACTCAGATATTCAGTTGTGTCCCATTCTTTGTGACCCCAAGGACTGTAGCCCTCCAGCCTCCTCTGTCCATGGGATTTCCGAGGCAAGAATACTAGAGTGGGTTGCTATTTCCTTTTTCAGGGGATCTTCCCAATCCAGTGATTGAACCCATGTTTCCTGTGCCTCCTGCATTGGCAGGTGGTTTATTTCTTTCTTTCTTCCTTTTTATTTTTTTTAATTTAAATTTATTTATTTTAATTAGAAGCTAATATTGGTCAGCTGAGAATAAATTCATTCAGTTTAGTAGGTCAGAAATCGACTCTGTTTTGCTTTAATTATGGATAATATTTCCAATGGATAAAGGATTTTAGGATCATTTTTTTCCTCTGCATTTCTAAAAGGCTGTTCCATTGTCTTGAATTTTGCATAGTTTCTGAAAAGTGTGACATTCCCATTTTTTATTTCTCTGTATGTATTCATTTTTTTCCAGGTGTTTTAAATTTTGTTTCACTAATTTCAGCAATTTGATTAAGATATAATTTTGTGTGCCTGTGCTTATGACTAGCCTGCTTGGATTTAATTTAGCCTCTTGTATTCATGGTCTTCATCAAATCCATTATTTTATTACTCTTCTCTTTTGGGGGAACACTAATTACATGAGTTTCAATCAACTTTATGTTCCACAGCTTACTGAAGCTATCTTTTTTTTAATTTTAATTGCCTTTGTTTCGCCTATATTTTGCTCTGTCTTCACTTTGGACTGGTGCTACTGTTTTCAAATGTTCAAGACTCATTGGTCTTTTCGTCTTCATTGTTTAAACTTCTCTTCACTTATCCTGCTGAATCTAGGGTGCTGTAGACACAAAGTACTTCCACTTTAAGTAGCTAGTGGTAGAGCTTGCCATTTTGTTTGCTATTATGATGTTTCTGGTTGATTTCTGAGCTGTTTACAGACAGTCTTTGTTGTTGTTATTGTTTAGTCACTCAGTCATGTCTGACTCTTTTGTGACCCCATGGACAGAGTAGCCTGAAGAGCTACAGTCCATGGGATTTCCCAAGCAAAAGTACTGGAGTGGGTTTTCATTTCCTTTTTCAGGGGATCTTCCTGACCCAGGGATTGAACCTGTATCTCCTGCATTGCAGTCAGATTCTTTACCATTGAGCCACCCGTGTTTACCATTACTCAGCCTAGCTGAATGTTTTGCAAAGTATAATTTTAAAAATTTAAAATATTCCCTCCATAAATTGTTAGACATACCCCAAATTTGTCTTTCACTATGCATTTTAAAATTCAGAAACAAATTTCCCCTGTATTTCCATATGGTGAAATGAGTCTGCTTTTATTAGGAAAAAGAAAAAAAAAAAAAAAACAAAACAATTTCCATTATGTATCATGCACTAATCCAAAAAACTGAAACTATAAAATGAAGTACACATAATTGTAACAAAGTAATTAACTTGCATTTCACTTACAAAACTGAGATAAGAGAGTACTTGTAAAGTGACTGCCATATGATCAGATTTAGCAGAAAGCAACGCATAAATACAAATAAAATAAATTTCTATAACTACTCACATCCCTTCTTGATCATCTAATATTAGCAAAAATTATCAAGTAAATTGAAGTGAAGTGAAGTGAAGTGAAGTGAAGTTGTTCAGTCGTGTCCTTGCGACCCTGTGGACTATAGGCCACCAGGCTCCTCCATCCATGGAATTTCCCAGGCAAGAATACTCGAGTGGGTTGCCATTTCCTTCTCCAGGGGATCTTCCCAACCCAGGGATCGAACCCGGGTCTCCCACATTGCAGGCAGACTCTTTAACCTCTGAGCCACTAGGGAAACCCAACAAGTAAATTAAGATGACCCAAAAATATAGCATATAACTTGAAGAAGCAAATGTACATAACATTAAAATTCTACCAATACAATATTGTAAAGTAATTAGCCTCTAATTAAAATAAATAAATTTAAATTAAAAAAAATAAAATTTTGCTTTTAGTCAATGTTTCAGTACTCTATTTTACTTAGAAACTATCTATATGATAATTATCCATTAATTAACTCAATATTATATTATTACAAAGTTTTGGCTTTTAAGTTATTTAAACTCTTGGAAATGCTCAAATTTTTAAAGTATGACACATTTACATGCTGTAAAATCTTTGTCAGAAGTATGATTCAATATAGTTTATTAGAAATTTACCAGTTTCATATTTTGTAATGTTAAGGAAGTATGCTCTGCTATGCTGCTCTCTTGAATCCAACTCTTTGAGACCCATTAGAATGTAACCTGCCAGCTCCTCTCTTCATGGGCTTTTTCAGGCCAGTATACTGGAATGGGTTGTCATTTCCTCCTCCAGGGGATCTTTCTGACCCAAGGATCAAACCTGCATCTCCTGTGTCTCATCCATTGCAGATGGATTCTTTACTACTGAGCCACCAGGGGAAACCCTAAGCGATTAGCTTATTTTATCAGTAAACAAAAGCAATGTAAGATGTTTAAGAGGGTCAGATTAATTAAGCCAATAGTATAGTTTAGTTGGCTTTGTCAAATTAGTCCATTTTGTCATCTTGGTTGAATTCAAAAAACTGCTAAGGTATAATTTTCAACTGACAAAATCATGATTTTTTTCAAATATAAAATGCCATTTGTTAAATGTTGTTTTTTTTCAGTATTAATTAATAAGAAAAGAAGATGTTAAGGTGGATTCTAACAGCATTTAGGAGCTTAGGTTTTTATAGAAAATTTAATAATGGAAAGTTAAGATAAGACTGCTGGATTAATTTCAAAATTGACTAATATCTTGCTGAGTAATAACCTTTGACATTTAGAATTATCTTTTCTATTAGACATAGATTGTTTGCATTTTGGTCTGAAAAATTCTGTGAGTTAACATATGATTTCACTAAGTCTGAGAACTTTAATCAATAGTAAATAGTGAGTCAAAGAAAAGCAATTTCCCTGGAAGATTCTTAGATGGGCCTTCAGATCATATCAGATCAGATCAGTCACTCAGTTGTGTCCGACTCTTTGCGACCCCATGAATCGCAGTGTGCCAGGCCTCCCTGTCCATCACTAACTCCCAGAGTTCACTGAGACTCCTTAGGTCTATATAATATTACAAGTTCATCACTGAATATTTTGCCTTATTTCTATGTTTTGGATGATATTTCTAAGGCATTTCTCAAAATTTAGTGCTCTAAAGAAGCAGAACTATTATTTCTTTTTAAAGAAAATTATATGGTTTTGATAATGTTTTGAAAACAAAAGGGAAAAATAGAAAAGACACTAGTAGCCCATCTCTTATTTTCACATTCATGTTCCCAGGTAAATCATTTATGGCTGAACATTGTTTATCTTCAGATGGACATGGATGAAATCTAATATAGTGATGATATTTTCTACTTGCTGATGACACTTGGTAGATGTTTCCTTGATATTCATATTCAGAGAATTGGGGTAATAGGATTTGGTTTAAGAGTATGATTCAAACAAGGGTTACTATGGAAGGTTTAGACTGAGGTTTCCATAATCCTTCATCACAGACTGACACTACTCCCTAATCTATCCACTCCAAAATTCTTGCTGGAAGTGTCTGTTTTTTTTTTTTTTTTTTAACTTGGCTGCAATAAATTAGGATCATAAGAATGCTTTTCTTGGTAACCTATATAGAACAACATTAGTATATTTAAAATTCATGATATATTATAAGCCAAATTATACTTACTGTCTGAATCTTATATTTCTCAGTATGAGTTTCACTTCTCATTCAACTTAAGAAGAATTTATTTAACAATAGAAGAATTTCCAATAAGTAAGACTTACATCTCCTTTTCCAATAGCATATAAACACAATTTAAGAAATAATAATAAAAAAAGAAATAGCTTCGATAATGTTAAATATTGCTTTTTTAAATAAAATAGCTCCTCTGAAACTCCAGTACTTTGGCCACCTCATGTGAAGAGTTGACTCATTGGAAAAGACTCTGATTCTGGGAGAGATTGGGGGCAGGAGGAAAAGGGGACGACAGAGGATGAGATGGCTGGATGACATCAGCAACTCAATGGGCATGGGTTTGGGTGAACTCCGGGAGTTGGTGATGGACAGGGAGGCCTGGCTTGCTGTGATTCATGGGGTCCCAAAGAGTCGGACACGACTGACTGAACTGAACTGAACACTAATATGCTAGCAATGTAACCGAATAATGTTATTACTGAAATTGTAATAATATTCTCTTGTAGTAATACTCTTTATAATTTAAAAATCAAACACATTTTCAAATGTTATTCTTGCAAACATTTTATAAGATAGATTGTATAGATATTTAGCTTATAAGAATGCAATGGTAGGGGAAAATGTGAGCTTCAAATCCACAGATTCTGTTAAGTTGGAATCATTGCCAGTTTGTAAAACTGACAAGGTGTATCTATAATGCATTCAGATTAATTTTATAAAATTAAGAATCAGTCTAAAAATATTCAGAATCAGTCTAGAGTATTTTAGATTATTTTATGTTACATTTGACAATTCTACCATATTGCAGAAAATAAAATTTGTATTCTCATACAATTTTATTATTTTCATTATATTTTCCAACTAAAAACTGAGCAATAGAGTTCTAAATAAATATTAAGAGTGTATCATATTTTCAGTTTGGAGATGGGATTGGAATGGCTAAGAAGGGCAGTTATTTACCATAAAATAATATTAAAGTTTACTGAAAATTTCAATATAAATTTTGTTGAACTATTTCACTATAATTTAGGTTTCCACAATTCAGAATTCTCTGGAAGGGAATCAATAAGTTACAACCAGATGACTGGTTCTAACTATGATGTATTAATTTGCAAATTACTTTTTGCTGAAAAACAACTGTGTTCATTATTTTACATATTGATTTGGTTACTTTCTCACTACAATTATGAGAAACCATGTGACATGCAAAGGCAAACATATTTACTGCCTGGTCCTTTACTGAAATAATTTGTAGATAGCCTTTTTCAGAAGAAATCTTGTTGTTTGTTTGTTTTTGCATCTTTACTATTATATACATATCTTGGCCTTTACTGAAATAATTTGTAGATAGCCTTTTTCAGAAGAAAACATTGTTTTATCTTGCATCTTTACTATTATATGCTTAATATGAAGCAGCAGGAGGCAAAACTCATTTAAAAATAAAAAAAAAAAGCAATTTGAAATATAATATATACTTGCTGT
Source organism: Bos mutus (assembly GCF_027580195.1). Taxonomy (NCBI): domain Eukaryota; kingdom Metazoa; phylum Chordata; class Mammalia; order Artiodactyla; family Bovidae; genus Bos; species Bos mutus. The sequence continues at coordinate 67,686,012 of NC_091631.1, read as the reverse complement.
GAATCACATCTCAGTATTAGCACCAAACCTTGTAGAATATGCTTTCTCATCCCTCTACTATGTCATCAGAGTTTCTGATAATAAAATTATGTAAGTCCTAGAATAGTTGACATTTTTGCACAATATAGCTGGTGAATAGTTACATAATGCTAAAGGAGAAAGTTCTGGTTAACACACTTGCATGTGAAATACCTGACACTAATATACTCTGAGTGGATCACTTAGCCAGGTTAAGACTGGAGTTTGCTTATTGTTATGGTAGGGAGTGCAAATCAGATAAGAAATCTCATGTGATCCATAAGTAAGCAATAACAAAATTACTTCAATGTTATTTTTATTTTCTCAACAAAATTGTCCTCATAATGTCAACTTTCTAGGCATACAGAGACCAAATATGAGTAATCTCTGTAGGAAAAATCAGAAGCATACTTTTTTTACTCTTCAGGATTCTTCCAGGATGTAGATTGTGCCTATAATGGGAGAAATTGTGTATCAAGAATGCATAATTGGATAATATTATAAGATATTACTTAAAGTTGATTTATACATACAACTGTTCTTACAAAAAAAAATTCTGGAAATAAAATCAATGTTTACATTATGATGCAAAAACATACCATGAAAATTAAAAAATATAACTTTACCAGTAATAATGACAAAATCATGAAAAAAGCTTACAGAATAAATTTTGCAATCATTGAGAATAAGAGCCTCTAGAACTTTACAATTCAATTTCAGTAAGTGCTTATTTTCCATTTCTCTTTTACAAGACTAAAAAATAATTAAAATTGATAAATGACATAATTTCTTCCAAGTACATATCCTTACCCATTTATTATACTCTGGAAATTAAAGATCTTGGTGTTAATAAGCTATAATGATTTTTTTCTATCAACTTCACCTTAATGCTTTGGCTTCTCAATTACTGGTGAGGGAATTTGCCCAAGTTGACCTATAATTAGAGTTGATTATCATTGCCAGCTTATCATAGAATGTATACAAAGACACAATATATTTTTCATTGAAAGCAAAAGAAAAGGCTGAGAAAATTTTATGTTCTATACTATAAGTCATAACAATATCCACTATGAAAATGATGCCAGTAAAGGCCATGGTATAGTATGGATGTAATTTGTCTTTAGTAAGATAATACAGATATTTTCTTTCAGTATAGCTGACATGACTTATCACTGTGATTCCTTTCTGGTATATTATGATCAAATCTAAATGATGAGTGAAGTAGAAATCAGTCACCAGCGGATGATTGCATAATTATTATCTCTAGGTAGGCATTTTGACGTTAACTTGTGATTAGTATACAACCATAATTCATAACCAAGTGAAAGAAAGTAAGTCACCCTCACACTTCCTTGCATGCTGAGTTGCTTCAGTAGTGTCCAACTCTTTGATACTCCATTAACTGTAGACCACCAGGTTTCTCTGGTGGTCTCCAGGCAAGAGAGGAGACCAGGCAAGAAATACTGGAGTGGCTTGCCATGCTCTCTTCTAGGGAATCTTCCCAACTCAGGGATCGAATCTGCCTCTCTTACGTCTAGTGTATTAGCAAGCAGGTTCTTTACCACTAGAGCCATCAGGTTTCCATAATCATTCTCTAATTAGACCCTACTTTCAGATTTAATTAAAGGAGAAAGACATTATTACTATAAGATTTATTCTATTAGTTACTTACTGTTTCAATAATTTAAACCTAACCACACATAAATTTTAGTCCCATTTATAGTTTATCAAATAAATCATAATTGTGATTGTATACAGTCAGTCTTCTAGTGATCACTGTTCTGGAATGTTGTAGAAAAATATTTTAAAAGTTTTTAATAATACATTTATTAGTATTTAATATTTATGAATTGTTTCAAGAACCAGGTTTTCCTGCTAACATAGACATTTTAAATGAACAAATATAAGAGTCCGTTAAATAAGCGATTTAAAGGAAAGAAAAACAATGCGAAGAGTTGACTCTGATGCTGGGAGGCATTGAGGCCAGGAGGAGAAGGGGACAACAGAGAATGAGATGGCTGGATGGCATCACCGATTTGATGGACATGAGTTTGAGTGAACTCCTGGAGTTGGTGATGGACCGGTAGGCCTGGCGTGCTCCGACTCATGGGGTCTCAAAGAGTCAGACACGACTGAGTGACTGAACTAAACTAAACTGAAGGAAATAAATATATTTGCATTAAGGATATATTCCCAAGGCTTCCCAGGTAGATTCTTTACCACTCTGCCAATGCAGGAGATTCAAGAGATACGTGTTGGATCTCTGGGTCAATAAGATCCCTTGAAGTAGGTCAGGTATTTTGTAGAGTGTCCAGAATACAGATTTGTTTAAGGTTTCTGATTATACAGTGGAAGTGAGAAATAGATTTAAGGGCCTAGATCTGATAGAGTGCCTGATGAACTATGGAATGAGGTTCGTGACGTTGTACAGGAGGCAGGAATCAAGACCATCCCTATGGAAAAGAAAAGCAAAAAAGCAAAACGGCTGTCTGGGGAGGCCTTACAAATAGCTGTGAAAAGAAGAGAAGTGAAAAGCAAAGGAGAAAAGGAAAGAGATAAACATCTGAATGCAGAGTTCCAAAGAATAGCAAGAAGAGATAAGAAAGCCATCCTCAGTGATCAATGCAAAGAAATAGAGGAAAACAACAGAATGGGAAAGACTAGGGATCTCTTCAAGAAAATTAGACATACCAAGGGGATATTTCATGCAAAGATGGGCTCGATAAAGAACAGAAATGGTATGGACCTAACAGAAGCCGACGATATTAAGAAGAGATGGCAAGAATACACAGAAGAAATGTACAAAAAAGATCTTTACGACCCAGATAATCACGATGGTGTGATCACTGACCTAGAGCCAGACATCCTGGAATGTGAAGTCAAGTGGGCCTTAGAAAGCATAACTATGAACAAAGCTAGTGGAAGTGATGGAATTCCAGTTGAGCTATTTCAAATCCTGAAAGATGATGCTGTGAAAGTGCTGCACTCAATATGCCAGCAAATTTGGAAAACTCAGCAGTGGCCACAGGACTGGAAAAGGTCAGTTTTCATTCCTATCCCAAAAAAAAAGGCAATGCCAAAAAATGCTCAAACTACTGCACAATTGCACTCATCTCACATGCTAGTAAAGTAATGCTCAAAATTCTCCAAGCCAGGATTCAGCAATACATGAACCATGAAATTCCTGATGTTCAAGCTGGTTTTAGAAAAGGCAGAGGAAGCAGAGATCAAATTGCCAACATCCGTTGGATCATGGAAAAAGCAAGAGAGTTCCAGAAAAACATCTATTTCTGCTTTATTGACTATGCCAAAGCCTTTGACTGTGTGCATCACAATAAACTGTTGAAAATTCTGAAAGAGATGGGAATACCAGACCGCCTGATCTGCCTCTTGAGAAATACATATGCAGGTCAGGAAGCAACAGTTAGAAATGGACGTGGAACAACAGACTGGTTCCAAATAGGAAAAGGAGTATGTCAAGGTTGTATATTATCACCCTGCTTATTTAACTTATATGCAGAGTACATGATGAGAAATGCTGTACTGGAAGAAGCACAAGCTGGAATCAAGATTGCTGGGAGAAATATCAATAACCTCAAATATGCAGATGACACCGCCCTTATGGCAGAAAGTGAAGAGGAACTAAAAAGCCTCTTGATGAAAGTGAAAGTGGAAAGTGAAAAAGTTGGCTGGAAGCTCAACATTCAGAAAACGAAGATCATGGCATCTGGTCCCATCACTTCATGGAAAATAGATGGGGAAACAGTGGAAACAGTGTCAGACTTTAATTTTGGGGCTCCAAAATCACTGCAGATGGTGACTGCAGCCATGAAATTAAAAGACGCTTACTCCTTTGAAGGAAAGTTATGACCAACCTAGATAGCATATTCAAAAGCAGAGACATTACTTTGCCAACGTAGGTCCGTCTAGTCAAGGCTATGGTTTTTCCTGTGGTCATGTATGGATGTGAGAGTTGGACTCTGAAGAAGGCTGAGCACAGAAGAATTGATGCTTTTGAACTGTGGTGTTGGAGAAGACTCTTGAGAGTCCCTTGGACTGCAAGGAGATCCAACCAGTCCATTCTGAAGGAGATCAGCCCTGGGATTTCTTTGGAAGGAATGATGCTAAAGCTGAAAGTCCAGTACTTTGGCCACCTCATGCGAAGAGTGGACTCATTGGAAAAGACTCTAATGGGGCAGGAGGAGAAGGGGATGACAGAGGATGAGATGGCTGGATGGCATCACTGACTCGATGGACGTGAGTCTGGGTGAAGTCCGGGAGTTGGTGATGGACAGGGAGGCCTGGCGTGCTGTGATTCATTGGGTCCCAAAGAGTCGGACACGACTGAGCGACTGAACTGAACTGAACTGATGAATTTTTGAAAGGAATGCTCCAGAATATAAGTGCTCCTCATATCAAGAGGTGCATGAAAGCAACACGTTTTACTTCTGGCAATTTTAATATGGATCACTTAGTTAAAGAAGTGTCTGCAAGATTTCTCCACTCAAATACAATTATTTTCTTTTCATATTGGGTTTTCTAAGATGAGTCACTAAGTTCAGATCCAGCTTATAGTCAGTAACAGGGAAATTCCATTCTACCTCTTGCAAGAAAGAATGTAAAACTTATTGGCACATACTAAAACAAAACAGTAATTGACAAGTATTTGGTGAATATTTATTTTTAATTAATTTTTACTGAAGCAGAGTTGCCTTACAATGTTTTGTTAGTTTGTACTCTACAGCAAAATGAATCAGCCATGTTGTTGCTGCTGTTCAGTCACTAGGTTTTGTCCAAGTCTTTGACCCCATACACTGCAGCACGCCAGGCTCCTCTGTCCTCCACTGTCTCCTGGAGTTTGCTCAATTCAGGTCCATTGAGTTAGTGCTGCTGTGTAACCATCTCATGACTTTATACTCCTTTTTCCTTTTGCTTCCAATCATCCCCAGCATCAAGGTCTTTTCCAAAGAGCTGGCTCTTCCTGTCAGGTGGCCAAAATATTGTAGCTTCAGCATCAGTCCTTCCAATGAATATTCAGAATTGATTTCCTTTAGGATTGACTGGTTTGATCTCCCTGCAGTCCAAGTGACTCTCAAGAGACTTCCCCAGCACCACAACACAAAAGCATAAATCCTTAGGCATTCAGCCTTCTTTATGGTCCAGCTCTCACATCCACAGATGACTACTGGAAAAACAATAGCTTTGACTAAATGAATGTTTGTTGGCAAAATGATGTCTCTGTTTTCTAATACACTGTCTAGGTTTGTCACAGCTCTCCTTCTAAGGAACATGTGTCTTTTAATTTCATGGCTACAGTAATCATCCACTTCCTTGGTGGCTCATATGGTAAAGAATCTGCTGGCAATACAGGAGACCTAAGTTTGATTCCCTGGGTTGGGAAGATCTCCTGGAGAAGATAATGGCTACTCACTCAAGTATTCTTGCCTGGAGAATTCTATAAACAGAGGAGTCTGGTGGGTGACAGTCCATGGGGGTCTCAAAGTGTTAGATGTGACTGACACTTTGATCAGGTTTGTCATAGATTTCCTTCCAAGGAACAATCATCTTTTGATGTCATGGCTATAGTTACCATCTGCAGAGATTTTGGAGCCTAAGGAAAGAAAATCCGTCACTGCTTCCACTTTAACCCCTTCTATTTGCCATGAAGTGATGGGACCAGAGGCCATGATCTTAGTTGTTTTATTGCTGAGTTTCAAGCCAACCTTTTCAATCTATTCTTTCATCTTCATCAAAAGGGTCTTTAGTTCCTCTATGCTTTCTCCTATTAGAGTGGTGTCATCTGCATAATCAGTGATTATTGATAATTCTCTCAGCAATCTTGATTCCAGCTTGTGATTATTCCAGCCTGACATTATGTACTCTGCATGTAAGTTAAATAAGTAGGGTGAGAATATACAGCCTTGACATACTCTTTTCCAATTTTGAACCAGCCATTTGTTCCATGTCTGATTCTAACTGTTGCTACTTAACATTCATACAGGTTTCTTAGAAGACAGAAAATGTAGTCTGGTATTCCCTTTCTAAGAATTTTCACAATTTGTTGTGATCCATACAGTCAAGGGCTTTAGTGTAGTCAGGGAAACAGAAGTAGATGCTTTTCTGAAATTGCTTGCTTTCTCTATGATCCAACAGATATTGGCAATTTGATCTCTAGTTACTCTGACTTTTCTAAACCCAGTTTACACAATCGTAAGTTCTTGATTCATATACTGCAGAAGCCTAACTTGAAGGATTTTGAGCATAACACTGTTAGCATGTAAAATGAATACAGTTGTATGGTAATTTGAATATTCTTTGGCATTGCCCTTCTTTGGGATTTAAATGAAAATGGACATTTTCAAGTCCTGTGGCAACTGCTGAGTTTTCCAAATTTGTTGATATATTTAGTGCATCACTTTAACAGAGTCATCTTTAAGATTTTAAATAACTCAGCTGGAATTATATCATTTCCACTAGCTTTGTAGTCCTAAGGATCACTTGACTTCACACTCCAGGATTGCCAGTTCTAGGTGAGTGACCACAGCATTGAGGATCTGGGTCATTAAAACTTTTTTTTTTTTTTTTTTGATAGTTCTGTGTATTCTTATCACCTCTTCTTAGTTTCTTCTGCTTCTATTAGGTCTTTACTATTTCTGAATCAGCCATCAGTTCAGTTCAGTCGCTCAGTCGTGTCCGACTCTTTGCGACCCCATGAATCGCAGCATACCAGGCCTCCCTGTCCATCACGAACTCCCAGAGTTCACTCAGACTCACGTCCATCGAGTCCGTGATGCCATCCAGCCATCTCATCCATATACATACATGCCTCCCTTTTAGATTTAGTAGGGTCTCCTGTGTTATACAGTGGGTTCACATTAGTTATATGTTTCATACATAGTATTAATAATGTATATGTTTCAATACCAATCTCCCAATTCCTTTCACTTTTCCTTTTCACCCTTGGTCTCCATATGTCTTTTCTCAATGTCTGTCTATTTTGGCTTTGCAAATAAGATTATGCCTACTATTTTTCTAGATTTGGCTTCACTGGTGGCTCAGATGATAAAAGTGCCTGCCTGCTATTCGGGAGACCTGGGTTAGATCCTTGGGTCGGGAAGATCCCCTGGAGAAAGAAATGGCAACCCATTCCAGTGCTCTTGCCTGGAAAATTCCATGGATGGGGGAGCCTGGTAGGCTATACTCCATGGGGTTGCAAAGAGCTGGACACGACTGAGCCACTTCACTCTCACTTTCTTTCTAGATTCTACATATACCCTAAATTCTACATACATTTGTTTTTCTCTGACTTCACTGTGTGTGACATCCTCTAGATTTATCTATATCTCTACAAATCACCCAATTTCATTACTTTTATGGCAGACTACTATCCACTGTATGTTTGTACATCTTCTTTATCCATTTAAATTACTTCCATGTTCTGGCTATTGCAAATACTGCTGCTATGAACATGGACATATATCTTTTCAATTATAGTTTTCCACATATATACCCCAGAGAAGTCAATGGCACCCTACTCCAGTACTCTTGCCTGGAAAATCCCATAGATGCAGGAGCCTGGTAGGCTGCAGACCATGGGGTCACTAAGGGGCAGACACGACTGAGCGACTTCACTTTCACTTTTTACTTTCATGCATTGGAGAAGGAAATGGCAACCCACTCCAGTGTTCTTGCGTGGAGAATCCCAGGGACGGGGGAGCCTGGTGGGCTGCCGTCTATGGGGTCACACAGAGTCAGACATGACTGAAGTGACTTAGCAGCAGAGCAGGTATATACCCAAGAATGGGATTGCTGGCTCATATGGTAATTCTATTTTTAGTTTTGTAAGAAATGGTCACACTCTTCTCAATAGTGACTGCATAAATTTATACTCCCACCAACAGTGCATTAGGGTTTCCTTTTCCTCACACTCTCTGAAGCATTTAATATTTGTATATATTTTGATGATGACCATTCTGAGGTCTTCTCTGGTGGCTGAGATGGTAAAAAATCTGCCTGCGATATAGGAGACCCTGGTTCAATCCCTGGGTCTGGAAGATACTCCAGAGAAGGGAATGGCAACCCACTCCAGTATTCTTGCCTGGAGAAGTCCATCGACGGAGGAACCTGGTGGGCTACAGTCCCCATGGTGTCGCAAAGAGCTGGACATGAGTGAGTGACTAAAACATTCTGACATAAATTGCATCAAGAACTTTTTTACCCACCTCATAAAATAAAAATAAGACCCAATGTAACTGAAAAGCTTTTGCACAGCAAAGGAAACCAGAAACAAGACAGAAAGACAAGCTTCAGGATGAGAGAAAATATTTGCAAAGGAAGCAACTGACAAATCTCTAAAATATGCAAGAAGCTTATTATCAAACCAAACAACCAAATCAAAAAATGGACCTAAGCGGACATTTCTCCAATGAAAATATATAGATAGCCAACAAACACATGAAAAGATACTCAACATCACTAATTATTAGAGAAATGCAAATCAAAACTATAATGACATATCACCTCACACCAGTCAGAATGTGAAATCTGAACAGCTACGTGTGTTCCTCTAAGGCTTTTATAATGTCTGACCTTGCATTTAGATGTTTAACCCAGTTTCTGTTGATTTTTGTAGATGGTGTGAAAGTGAAAGTTGCCCAGTCATGTCCAACTCTTTGCGACCCTGTGGAACTATACAGTCCATGGAATTCTCCAGGCTAGAATACTGGAGTGGGTAGCCTTTCCTTTCTCCAGCGCATCTTCCCAACCCAGGGATAGAACCCAGGTCTCCCTCATTGCAGGCTAATTCTTTATCAGCTGAGCTACCAGTGAAGCCAGGAAGTGTTCTAATTTCCATCTTTTACATGTAGCTGTCCAGATTTCCCAACACCGCTTATTAAAGAGGCTGCTCTTTCTGAAGTCTAAGAATCTGATTCCCCTAGCTCCATATTTCTTTCTAAAGATTGTTTTGGCTGTTTGGGGTCATTGGTGTTTCCATAGGAATTGTAATTTTTTTCCTATAATTCTGTAAAAATTGCCATTGACAATTTGATCGGGATTGCATTGAATCTGTAGATTGCTTTGTATATCATAGTAATTTTCACAATATCGATTATTCCAATCTGAGAACATGGTATGTCTCTCCATCTGTTTGTGTTATCTTTGATTTCTTTCATCAATATTTTACAGTTTTCTGCATACAGGTCTTTTGCCTCCTTAGATAGGTTTATTCCTAGGCATTTTATTCTTTTTGTTGCAATTATAAATGTGATCATTTCCTTAGTTTCTTTCTGATAATTCATTGTTAGTGTATAGAAATGCAGCAGATTTATGTGTATTTGCTTTGTATCCTGAAACTTCACTAAATTCATTGATCAGAAGCTACAAAACCACCTTCTTAAAGTCCAGTTCACTAAGTTCACGTAAGTTGATCTTATCTATGAATTCTAGTACACTAATAGTGATTTTCTATTTCCTTTATATCCTTAAATTTATTATTTGTGATCATTCTGCAAAGAATATTTTTTCATTTCTGCCTTCTTTCTTGTTTAATATTTTATTTATAGCAGTAGTGTGGTGATATATATATATATATATATATATTATAATATAATATAGAGTCCAAGATTATCATTACTTTTTTCTGAAGATATTAGCAAAATACATTCAATGCTCATTTACATTTTTCATGAATCAAGAGCTCATTTACTTTTATTGTTGAATGGTATTTCATTCTATAGATGTATTACAGATAGTTTATTCATTAGTTTATTGAATGAAATTATTATGCATATGATTAGGATGTGCCTTAAATGAAGGTGCTGTGTTGTTACAGTCAATATCTGGTCTTAAAAAAAAACCAGAAGGACAAAATATTTTTCTTAAGACTAGTCTACTTTTTGTCTCTCTTTTCCTGTTCTGCCTTCATAGAGGCCTATAAGAACATTCTTGAGTTGGTCCACATACAGATGACAAATGGATTAACTATGTTAATTACCAAAGCCACCTGATGTATATCATTACATCCAAAACTGCAGTCTTGCTGGAGACTAACCATTTTTAGGTATCATAATACTTTCTAAATTCCCTTCATAATACATACCAGAATCTCAAATTATTACCTTCATGTCATGTTTATTCTCTGCCTCATATTACTGGGCATCTATGTTCTTTAAGGGTAAGGAACAGACTGCTAACTGCTGGAAGACTCAATTTTTTTTTTCTTTGCTTTTTCTATTTTTTGAGGAAAGAGTAGGGGTGGTGATGCATAAAATGATAAAAACAAGTAGAATGTTTATAACTTCATTGGTATACCATTTTACTTCAAGTGAATTGTATTCCTTTTGGCATTAACTGACAACAGGAAAGATATAAAAGAAGCTTTATAAAGTTTAACTCCTACTCTGAAGTGTGATTTGTGGAAGCTCTTTTCAGTGGCCAATTCTCAGTAGAATTAGAAGAGTCCTGTGCTTATGTCCTTTGTACAGTGACAGGATACCAAGGAATTTGAAATCATTTAAATAACAAATTAATCATCCAACTGCCACTCACACTGAAAACATGTGATGATTGTACACTGTTCTTTCAAATAAGTGAATTATAGGTTATTTTTAATGAAAATATGTTTATTATTTAAATAGTAGAATAGAAACATGAAATTCACTGCATAATGTCTTTAAAACCAACTTTGGAAGGGCTGATGCTGTCACTTAACAATTATTTGGACTACTTTGTTTCCTTAAAGTACAGAAAATGATTATGTCACTTTCACCAAACTCCTACTGGATTTGCATTTCCTGGTGTAAGGGGCAGTATTGTTTACCTATAGGAAAATATTTGAATCTCACCATCATTATCCGGAATAATTTGCATTCCTTTCTTGTGCAGGGGTAGGTATTAGGGCATTTTCCTGCTTATGAAAAGAGAAGACACTCTGTACACATTGTAAATATTAAATTGTGTCTATTTTAGATGAAGAACACCGAGTTTTTGCATAATTCTCCCTTATTTTGTCCAGGATTTTACCTTATGACTAGTTTTGCAATATTTCCCAAGAAGAAAAAAAAAAAATTTTCTCAAGAAGAAATTAATTTAGATAGATGCATGTGCAAGGACATTGTCAAGGGTAGAATCCCATAGCATTACTGATATTATCATGTACATGAGAATCACTATTCATTAAAGTGTCTGATTTATTTGAACTGCACATGTGTGTATATACAGGCATTAATCTCTTTTTCCCCTAATTCTTCAATGAATTGATATTAAATTACATGATTTCAAAAAATTGTGAATGTTAAAATGATCATATGTATCATTTTCATCAGTATTTAAAACAACTGCCACAAAATTTTATAATCTAGTTGAGGAGAGGAAAATGGACTGTGAAAGATAAATATTAGCAGGTAACATTATATGAAATATTTCAGCAGTCTATTATTTACTTCTAAGTAAGTACTAATAAAATAATAAATACTCCCCAAAGGTATTTATAGGTTTGTCTTCATAAGAGCATCTCAAAATATATTCTCATTTTGTTATGAAAAAAAAAGTAATATTGGTGCATAATATATTTAATATTCTTCAAATTCCAATTATTTTATTTTAATTTAAATAACTCTAAAAGTAGATCAACTTAGTAAGCCCTAAGTCAAAACGGAATCCAACTTCTCTGGCTCTAGAATTTTTTGTTTCTGTTACTTTTATTCACCGAAATAGTGTTTCAAATCCTAAACTCCTGAATTTATTTTAATTTCATTCTTCTCTAATCTTTACTTAAATATCAAGGACAAATTATTTCTCCTTTATACTTATTTGAAAAATTTATAAATTCATTTATTTTTTCTAATATGACTGTAGTGAGAATTCCCAAACTGGCATCTCCTGTATCTTCTGTCTCCCATACATTCTAGTCTGTACCCTATCATATATTAATTTTTCTAAATCATGACCTTATTTTAATTTTTCCTTTATTCTAAAATCATAAATGCTTTCCCACTCCCAAATGAAAAAGCAAAAATGATTTATATTAACCATTCAGTGGTGCTGCTGCTGCTGCTGCTAAGTCGCTTCAGTCGTGTCCAACTCTGTGCGACCCCATAGACGGCAGCCCACCAGGCTCCCCTGTCCCTGGGATTCTCCAGGCAAGAACACTGGAGTGGGTTGCCATTTCCTTCTCCAATGCAGGAAAGTAAAAAGTGAAAGTGAAGTCGCTCAGTCGTATCCGAATCTTAGCGACCCCATGGACTGCAGCCTACCAGGCTCCTCCATCCATGGGACTTTCCAGGCAAGAGTACTGGAGTGGGGTGCCATTGCCTTCTCCGATTCAGTGCTACCACAATCATATAACAAAGTATAATACTGTTTTGACATACCTTTTCTCCGTCTGTGATGCTAATCTGGACTTTAAGCTTTAGTGTCCAGAGTTTTTATTGGGATTTTACTACGTAGGCATGATTGATTAAATTACATTCACCTGACTCAAATTCCAGTTCCTCCTCCCTCCAAAGAAGTAGTGCTCTTATCATGTGGCTCAAAGTTCCAAAACTCTAACCACATTGTTGGTCTTTTTCAAATGGCCAGCTTCCGTTCTGGATAATCTTGCTAGCATAAACTCAGATGTGGTCCCATGTGAATAACAAAGACACTCTAATCATTTGGGAGCTATCAGTATTTAGAAGTTGCTTCCCAGGAAGGAAGGGAAAAGTCAAATTGTTTACTATTGAACCCTAGCCAAACTAAACCATTTTCTCATCTTCTTTCCCATTTTTGCTCACCAGATATGCTTTTTTTTTCTTCTCTACATGTGCTGCTTCTGCTGCTGCTAAGTCACTTTAGTCGTGTCCGACTCTGTGCGACCCCATAGATGGCAGCCCACGAGGCTCCCCCGTCCCTGGGATTCTCCAGTCAAGAACACTGGAGTGGGTTGCCATTTCCTTCTCCAGTGCATGAAAGTGAAAAGTGAAAGTGAAGTCCCTCAGTCATATCCGACTCTTAGCGACCCCATGGACTGCAGCCCACCAGGCTCCTCCATCCATGGGATTTTCCAGGCAAGAGTACTGGAGTGGGGTGCCATTGCCTTCTCCCTTACATGTGCTACCATACCTCTAAGCTCATCACAAACATAACTTCTTTAGGAGCAATTCCTTGATTAGTCCAACTTCATGAATTGTGACTCTAGCAGATCTTCTTTTGTGAGTTTATTATACTTTTTGCATACAAACATTAAATTATTTCCTGTACAAAACTATAGATTACTGTAGATTTTAAGTATGACATTCATCTACATCTTTTAATAATATTCAGCCAAGGATTTTTCACAAAATATTGTTTTTTATCTAATAAAATTACTCATTTTGTTTGGATAGCTACTTTGTGGCAGGCCCTGAGATAAACAAAGAGAATACAGTAAATAACCCCAAATAACAGTATTGGTTTCCTACCCTCCAGATGCATTCATGCCAGGTGAAGAGGTGAACCTTGTTGAGAAAGGAAAGCAATTGGACCATAGCTCTGGAAACAAAGTTTAGATATGCAAGAAAAGAGACTAAAGTTATTTGTTGGAAATAGGATTTATACTCAAGTATTTGTGTATCTTTCTCACCTGAAACCTAGTTCCCTATATTAATCTGCCTAATGAACTGACAACAAGGTGCAAGAAACAGACAACTTTGATTATCTTTAGGTCTAAACAAATTAAGTTCTGGATATTCACACAACCTGACAGTACCTATATAAGTTGGTACCTAATAAGCTCTGGGAGTTGGTGATGGACAGGGAAGCCTGGCAGTGCTGCAGTCCATGGGGTCACAAAGAATCAGCCACGACTGAGCAACTGAACTGACTGACAGTACCTTTAACTATACAGGATCTTAGGTAAAAGGTCTTATCAAGTGATTGTTTCCTTTTCCAATACATACCATAGTATCCTTTTAGACAGCAGAAAACAAAATTTATTTATTTGCCTCTGTAGGACCTAGTAAATGTAAAGTTAGTTGGCTGTTAGCATAACTAATATCTGGCATAGTCAGGAGCACTTCTGGGAATTCAAAAATAATGGTTATTTTCTAAGCATGTATTTGTTTATTTCACTAGATTATGTGGGAAACATGACTAATGAAACCCTTGGTTTTGCTCTTGTGGTGAATTAAAACATATGTGAAATATACTTAATCTCAGTTAAAAGTCTGAAATATTTTGCTTCTATAGTCCCTGATTTTGTACTTTGTGATAACATAATAGTTTTCAGATTAGAACATAAGCTTATGGCTTTCATGTCCTATGCAAGAATTAGTATCTGTAGGATCCTAAATATATTTCTTAAACTTTCTGAGTCAATTTCTTATCTATAAAAATAACATGATAAATCCTTCTGCAAAGCTTTGGAAAGATTATAAAATGTGCTTCTGTGCATAAAAGATACCTAGTGAGTCGTAAATATTTAGTTTGTAATCAAAATAGCTTAGCTCTCCTGACCACATTGAATAAGTTAGATATTAAAATCTGTTTTCTAAAAATATTCAACCAGATCATTGTCATGTCAACACAGATTTTAAGAATTTATAGATTTAAGATAATCAATGTAATTATTATCTTGCTATCTTTCCTTAGAAGAATATACTTTAATCATTCACAGAACTTAGTACCATTCACACATAAAAAGGACCAAACTTGGATAAGTCATTACCTTAGGACTGAAAATAAAATATCTTTTTACAGAGGAAAATGTTTGCATTCGAGCAAGCTGTGCACAGCAGTTAATGGGAGTGGAATTCAGAGGGGAAGATGTACGTTTAAAAATATCTTTCTGTAAAAAAGGAAGAGAGTGAATAGAAAAATCCCTAGGGATGCAGCATGCAATAAAATTTGAGACTGATAGTGAGAAAAGCTATGGAAATCAGTGAATAACAAAAGGTCCCTGATTAATGGCATCTGAATGGTTTCTGTAGACCCATTTGACATTTTTCTGTGTGGAACATCCAATTTGGAATCGGGTTGGAACCATAACCTATACAGTTGTATGGTTCTTTTACTTTCTATTTTTTATTCAATGGCATAGATGAATTTCAGAAAGCCCGTAGGAAATAGAGGAAAAAGCACTAAGTAAAAACTCTAAGTCATTTTCAAGAATAGTGTCAAAAATTCAGCTACAGAAAAAAAAAAAAGAAAGACACAGCCTGGATTCAATTTTTAAAATCCTGAATTTTTCTATGAAGATTTACTTTGACATTTTATAACTCAAAAGTACATATGAAGGAAATTAAGGGAAAGTATTTTTTATTTTATCATTTCAATCACAATGAAATTGTTCTCATAGTAATAATTTTATCAAGAAAAATCATCTACAATGTTTGGTATACAAGGAGAAAAAATCCAGCTTTCAAGTTTTATGTAGTGAGGAAAACTAATAATTTCAAATCTAGTCTCACTGGCATTTATAATTTAAACCTTGTCAAATATTCCACGTTAAAAGATTGAAATAAAAAATAACCTAATAATGTTATGTAATGATATTATATTTAGAAATCCCAAGCCCCTGTTCCTGTTAGCATTTATTCATAAAAAATCTGAGTTCTCCATTCAGGTTTTAGTAGGCAGATGTTTTTACATAGTAGGAACATTCTGTCAATTAGTACTACTTTGACTTTTCTAAGTATCTACAGAGAATTAAAATTAGAAACAAGACAGAAAGTGATATATGTTCTCACAGTGCCATGGAAAATTTCATTTTTAGTTATTGTGGAGAAGTTTTTCAAATATCAAGCATTATTTTATGGTTTATTTTTAATAAAATCTCAAACAAAAATCAGTTTTAATATAATTATTTAAATCATATATAAAGAAATTTCCCAAATAATACAGCATTGTAATGTCCCACACACATATATTATTTCCTTAAGATGTACTTGCTTTATGTGTTAAAACATTGTAAAACTAAATGGAAATTTTATGATTTACATAAGAAAAATTGGCAATTGAGAATTACTATATATTTGCACTATTTGCAAAATAGTAATGAGAGTCCCTGGACTGCAAGGAGATCCAAAAAGTCCGTTCTGAAGGAGATCAGCCCTGGGATTTCTTTGGAAGGAATGATGCTAAAGCTGAAGCTCCAGTACTTTGGCCACCTCATGCGAAGAGTGGACTCATTGGAAAAGACTCTGATGCTGGGAGGGATTGGGGGTAGGAGAAAAAGGGGACGGAGAGAGGATGAGATGGCTGGATGGCATCGCTGACTCGATGGACATGAGTTTGAGTGAACTCCGGGAGTTGGTGATGGACAGGGAGGCCTGGCATACTGCGATTCATGGGGTCCCAAAGAGTCGGACATGACTGAGCGACTGAACTAAACTGAACTGAATGTATAGAAAATAAAAATGATTGTGTTTTAATTTGAATAGAATATGTGAATTTAAAGGTATCTGAAAATCTTCAACATTTTCTCTTTTAATTTATTTTTAATTAAAGGATAATTGTTTTACAATTTTGTGGTGGCTTCTGCCATACAACAATGTGAATCAGTCATAAGTATATATATATGTTTCCTCCCTCTTGAACCTCCTCAACACCTCCCACCCCACACAGAGTTACAGTTTGAGCTTCCTGTGTTATACAGCAACTTCTCATTAGCTACCTATTTTACATATGCTAATGAATATGTTTCAAGGCTGCTCTCTCAATCTGTATCACCCTCTCCTTCCCTTTTTGTGTCCAAAGTCTGTTCTCTATGTCTGCATCTCTATTTATGTCCTGTATATAGGTTCATCAGTACATTTTTCCAGATTCTATTTATATATGTGTGTGCTGATATATGAAATTTTTCTTTTTCTCACTTACTTCACTCCATATAATAGGCTCTAGGTTCAATCCACCTCACTAGAATTAACTTGCTACTGCTGCTGCTAAGTCGTTTCAGTCGTGTCTGACTCTGTGCCACCCCAAAGACAGCAGCCCACCAGGCCCCGCCATCCCTGGGATTCTCCAGGCAAGAACACTGGAGTGGGTTGCCATTTCCTCCTCCAATGCATGAAAGTGAAAAGTAAAAGTGAAGTCACTCAGTCTTGTCTGACTCTTAGCGACCCCATGGACTGCAGCATACCAGGCTCCTCTGTCCATGGGATTTTCCAGGCAAGAGTACTGGAGTGGGGTGCCATTGCCTTCTCCGAGAATTAACTTAGGTGCATTCAATTTTATGACTGTGTAATATTCCATTGTGGCTTCCCTGGTGGCTCGTGGTAAAGAATCTGCCTGCCAATGCAGAAGACATCAGTTCAGTCTCTGGGTTGGGAAGATTCCCTGGGAATGGAAATGGCAACCTACTCCAGTATTCTTACCTGGAAAACCCCATGGGCATAGGAACCTGGTGGGCTACAGTCCATGGGGTTGCAAAAGAGTCAGACATGACTTAGCGACCGAACAAGTAAACAGTACTCCAGTGTGTACATGTACCACAACTTCCTTATCCATTCATTTGTTGAGACATCTAGGTTGCTTCAATGTCACATCTATTGTAAATAGAGCTGCAATAAATACTGAAGCTATTGTTGTTTGACAGTTGCTCACTCAAGTCTGACCCTTTGAGACCCCATGGACTGCAGCATGCCAAGCTTCCCTGTACTTCACCACCTCGTGGAGCTTGCTCAAACGCATGTCCATCAAGTCGGTGATGCCATCCCACCACTCATCCTCTGTTGTTATCTTCTCTTCCTGCCTTCAATCTTTCCCAGAATTAGGGTCTTTTCTTATAAGTCAGATCTTCTCATCAGGTGGCCAAAGTATTTAGCATCAGCCCTTCCAATGAATATTCAGGGTTGCTTTCTTTTAAGATAAACTGCTTTGATCTCTTTGCTGTCCAAGGGACACTCAAGGGTCTTCCCCAGCACCAGAGTTCAAAAGCATCAATTCTTTGTGTCTCAGTTTTCTTTACGGTCCAACTTTCACATTAATACATGACTCCTGGAGAAAATATAGCTTTGACTATATGGGTACATGTATCTTTTTCAATTATGATTTTCTCAAAGTGTATGCCCAGTAGTGGAATTGCTGGGTCATATTCTAGCTAGTTTTATTCCTTTTTTTTTTTAAAAATAATCTCCAGTTCAGTTGCTCAGTCATGTCTGACTCTCCACAACCCCATGAATTGCAGTATGCCAGGCCTCCCTGTCTATCACCAATTCCTGGAGTTCACTCAAACTCATGTCCACCGAGTCAGTGATGCCATCCAGCCATCTCATCCTCTCGTCCCCTTCTCTTCCTGCCCCCAATCCCTCCCAGCATCAGGGTCTGTTCCAATGAGTCAATTCTTTGCATGAGGTGGCCAAAGTACTGGAGTTTCAGCTTCAGCATCATTCCTTCCAAAGAACACCCAGGACTGATCTCCTTTAGAATGGACTAGTTGGATCTCCTTGCAGTCCAAGGGACTCTCAAGAGTCTTCTCCAACACCACAGTTCAAAAGCATCAATTCTTCAGTGCTCAGCTTTCTTCACAGTTCAACTCTCACATCCATACATGACCACAGGAAAAACCATAGCCTTGAATCTCCATACTGTTCTTCATAGTGGCTGTATCAATTTACATTCCCACCAACAGTTCAAGAGGGGTCTCCACACTTTCCCTCTCTAGCATTTATTATTTGTAGATTTTTTGATGATGGCTCTTCTGACCTCTGTAAGGTGATATGTCATTGGAGTTTTGATTTGCATTTCTCTAATAATGAGTGATGTTAAGCATCATTTCATGCATTTATTAGCCATCTGTAGTATTCTTTGAAAAAATGTCTGTTTATGCCTTCCTCTCACATTCCGATTGGGCTGTTTGTTTTTCTGGTATTGATCTACAGGAACTGCTTCAACATTATCTTTATCTCAGTCTGTCTACTCTTTTTAAGTCTTTCTCTGTAACCTGAAATTTAATTATGTTTCTTGTATTTTTCACAAGTGCCAATTTATTAAATTTCATTTGTAGAAAAATTATATATTGCTTACTTTGTGAGGAAATTAAGATTTTGGCTATTTTTAAAAAGTAATAAAGTATTCTTGGGTAAATTTACATATTCTTAACTTTAGCACAACTGAATGATATACATCTCTAGCTATAACAGTAAAATGATACAGCCATGATTTTGTCTAAGTCCTGGTGGCTCAGAGGTTAAAGCGTCTGTCTGGAATACAGGAGACCCGGGTTCGATCCCTGGATTGAGAAGATTCCCTGGAGAAGGAAATGGCAACCTATTCCAGTACTCTTGCCTGGAGAATCCCATGGAGGGAGGAGCCTGGTAGGCTACAGTCCATGGGGTCACAGAGTCGGACACGACTGAGTGACTTTACTTCTTCACTTCATATGTGTAGTAGAGAGAGAGAGAGAGATAATTGAGTGGGAGAGCTGAAAGCCTTAGGGACTTGTATGTAGTTTGAGAAAGTTTGTAAAAGGATTTTGATAATATTTTTCTCTCTAAGCAAGATTGAATAACTCATATAGTTAATTTTGCAGTGTTTTATATTTTGAAGCTTATATTTTGAATATATTTTATATTTTGAAGTTTATAATATCAATCTTCTTTGTTTTCTTTGTTATTTATTTATTCTTTTGAGAGGTAGGAGAACCAGAATAGCACATGGGTCAGGTGTTCAGTCCTGGAGTCATACCATGTGGGTCTGAAATGGATAACACTGGCAACTTATTGTTCTGATGACTTTTGTGCTTTGGCTAGTATTGATACAATTGATACATAGCTTCTTCTTTCTTTTCCTTACTATGGCTCAGAGGTTCAAATGTAGTTAGAGTTGGTCCTAAATAGCGATCCTAGTTTTGGGAGTTGACAATTCAGAAGTCATAGTTTTTAGAGTTGACAATTCAGAAGCTATATATAAATGTGTTTTACTAGCAAAATTATAAAGTGAATTGAATTCATAGCATTGTGATGTATTTTATGTTAATATCAGGGCGATGATTGGGTGTAAATAAGATCCTGAAAATTGAGTTGGAACCACATGGACAGATTCATATAAAGATACAAATTTTACTCTAAAGTTTTCCTGATACTTTCACCACTAGTAACAGAGTTTCTTCCCTACTTGAGTAAGTGGATTTCCATTTGTCTGAAGAAACTAAAGAACAGTTATGAGGCAGTTGCTTTATAGTAGACGTTAGTTTTCTCACCAAAATCTACCCTCAACATCATTCATTGCCTCTATATCTGTAATCTAAGAAGCCCCACATATGTCTCTAAGAACTACTCAGTGCCAATTTTCAGTTGTGTGTGTTTTGTTTTGTTTTGTTTTTTCCTCTAAATTCCTGACCATAGGCACTGCTTTAAATTCTGTCTACTGGAAGGATTTCTCTTTGACACTGTATCTTATAGGAAACCTGAACAGAATTATAATGTTACTCCTGTCCACTTTCAGGTAACACCAACATATTATGTAGAACGTTCTGTAAATAAGATCCGATTTTTATTTCTTCCAACAGTTGTTCATAGTGAACACCTTAGGAGATAATAAAGGTGTTCTGAGACAGAAACATCAGTATTGCAGGAGAAGCAGCCATGTGAACTGGAGCCACTTTCTCATGCAAATTACATGTGCCTTCAGGAAGGCTCAAGTCAGATCTATTTATATATCAAAGCTACTCCATGACAGTGATGACTTGTACATTCAAATTTTAGGGGTTGATGGCACCCCACTCCAGTACTCTTGCCTGGAAAATCCCATGGATAGAGGAGCCTGGTAGGCTGTAGTTAATGGGGTCGCTAAGAGTTGGACACGACTGAACGACTTCACTTTCACTTTTCACTTTTCCTGCATTGGAGAAGGAAATGGCAACCCACTCCAGTGTTCTTGCCTGGAGAATCCCAGGGACAGGGGAGCCTGGTGGGCTGCCGTCTATGGGGTCGCACCGAGTTGGACACGACTGAAGTGACTTAGCAGCCAGATTATACTGAATTTGTGGTGAATGGCTCAGTTTATGTGAAACACTGGTGGTCTATGGCCAAGCTACTTTTGTACTGAGAAGGGTTCAAAGGCAAATAAAAGATATTTTCAGAAGTAGAATAGTTATCTGCAAAGGGTGGGATCACTCTGCGCCCAAACTGAAATGGTCTGCCACAGTCTTCACTTACAGCAACTTGCCAGAAGTTCACACAGCATTCTTCTGTATCATCCTACACCCATGGAGTAATGTGGCTGAAGTAGCTGAGCAGTTTGCATGTCAACCACATATTATAGCAATCTTCTTTTCATTTCACACAAAGGAAACAAATCAAAGCAAAAAAATATTTTGTATATCATTAAACTACAAGAAGAAGAAAGGGAATACTTTACTTCCTGGGGTGATTAATTTTGAAAATCAAGGTGGGAATGTATTGTTATTGTATAATGGGTACAAAGTAAGTATTCAGAACCCAAGAGATCCTTTGAAAATCTATTTAATATTTTCATATCCTTTGTGAAATCTAAATATAGATAATTACCCAACACAGAAAAAACTAAAAACTGTCTCAAGACCTTCAGTAATTAAAAATGTGTTAGTCTGGATTCTCCTGAGAAACAAGACAAATAGAATAGATGTACTTTGTACATATATTATCTAATTATGTATATCTCATTATGTATCCTATTACATAGAAACTAATATAGCTGTAACATGATTTAATATAAACATACATTGATATATATATAAATATAATAGTGTTCTTATTTATAATATGATTTATGATAAAAAATTGATTCATGAAATTTTGAAGTTGAGAAGTGCCATGTCCTATCACCTCCAAGCAAGAGACCCAGGAAAAGCTTTCTTTAGATGTGATAAATAAGTTTATGACCTTGATTATGGTGATGGTTTCATGAATATATACATCTTCAAACACATCAAATTACATACATTAAATAGGCACGGTTATCTGTGTGCCAATTATGCTTCAATAAACTAGTTAACAGTAACCTCCACTCCAAGTTCAAAGACTGAGAACCAGAAGCACCCGTGATGGTGTTTTTGAGTCCAGTACCAGAGCAGGAAAAGACTGATGCTTCAGTTCTAGGAATCAGGCAGAGTTAGTATTCAGCTTTCCTCCACCCTTTCATTGTATCCATGTCAATGAGTCGAATGATGCCTACCACATTAAATGGTACAACCTCTCTTACTCTCCCCACCAATCTAAGTGCTAACTCTCCCAAAAACAATCTCACAGACACATGTAGAAATAATATTTAACCAGATATGTGGGCATCCTTTGATTCAGTCAAGTACACACAGAAAATTAATCCTCATAGAAGGCTTGGGTAATTTCAGCAGTTAAGGGAACAAAAAACTTGAGGTGCTTTTGAAGGCCAAGGGAATATGAAATAAAGAGTGTGCTAGTCTCTCAGTTGTGTCTGACTCTTTGTGACTCCATGGAGTGTCGCCTGCCAGACTCCTCTGTCCATGGAATTCTCCAGGCAAGAGTACTGGAGTGGGTTGCCATTTCCTTCTCCAGGGAGAATAGAGAGTAGAAGACACAAATAATAAGTCAAAGATATGACCATATATGGCAAGCAGAATTCTAAGGCACCCACTTGATCTCACTCCTTGCTGCTTCCCTTTGATTATAGGAGGGACTGTGGACGTGGAGCATTTCAGTTATAGAGAGACCAAGTTGGTAAAATGTGTTGGCAGCATCTAAGGACTGAGAATGACCCCACAGATAATGGCTAATAAAGCAGAAACTTCCATCATACAATCACATAAAAATAAATATCATCAATACTGGCATAAACTTGAAACAGAACGTAGAGCTACAGAAAGGAGTCAGCTTGTCTAGGATCTTGATTTTAGTCTTGTAAGATCTTGAGTAGAGAATCCAGTAATGCAATGCCCAATATTTGAATGAAAAGACTGTAAGATAATGAGTACTCTTTTAAGCCCTGATATTTATCATACTTTTTTATACAGCAATAGAAAATTAATACACAATATGACCATACAGAAGTGAAGGCAGTAACATTTGCTTGTCTTCCTTGTATTTATATGGGTATATTTGTGTGTGTGCATTTATTAGATTAATGCACCACAGTTCAAAGCATCAACTCTTTGGTGCACAGCCTTCTTTATGGTCCAATTGTCACATCCATACATGACTACTGGATAAACCATAGTTTTGACTATACACACCTTTGTCAGCAAAGTGATGTCTCTGCTTTATAATACACTGTCTAGATTTGTTATAGCTTTTCTTTCAAGGAACAAGCATCTTTTAGTTTCATGGCTGCAGTCACCATCCATGGTGATTTTGGAGCCCAAGAAAATAGTCTGTCACTGTTTCCATTTTTTCCCCATCTATTTACCATAAAGTGATGAGACTGGATGCCATGATTTAGTTTTTAGAATGTTCACTTTTAAGTCAGCTCTTTCACTCTTGTCTTTCACCCTCATCAAGAGACTCTTTACTTTCTCTTCACTTGCTGCCATTAGGGTAGTGTCATCTACAAGTCTGAAATTGTTATTTATTCTGGCAATCATGATTCCAGCTTGTGATTCATGCAGCTAGAATTTTACATGATGTAGTCTGTAAATAAGTCAAATAAGCAAGGTGACAATATACAGCCTTGGTGTACTCCTTTCTCAATTTTACTGAATCAGTTTCTGGAGGAATAAACAAGACATAATAGTGGCTAAAATGACATATGTGTCATATATTCCCTTTGGAAGGAGTGTTGATATGTATTTTCTCAACAAGATATAGTGAAATCCTGTAAGTTGAAAACAAGATTTTATATTCCTTCATATCCTTAGCTTAAACACAGCTATTAAATAAAGCGTATATGAATGACAATTTGAAAAAATAGTAGATTGTTTTGGATGCTGTTAATCCACAAAATTACATATGGGAACCATGTTTTTCTCAATTTTCTTCCCTTTAAGGCTTGAGGGTAGATTTGGCCATAAAAGGAATGAGAGTAACTTATAGAAGGTAGAAGTGAAGAATAGCTACTCATACAAAATGCAGTGATGACGTGCAACAGACAGATACAGATTCACCTAGCTGGTGCCAGCATTTCTCCTCTTCTGCTTTTCATCCAGCTGTCTTCTCAACTGTGTCCTCACTGATAAATGTATCCTGAGAACTACTAACCAAATGCTTGAATGCAGATCACAGATATTTTAACCTTATAGAGGTAATCATTCCCCAGAGACATCACTTTGAGCTCACATTTCAATCTCACTCAAGTGATCTGACATGTTTTGCTTGTTAAATGTCTTTGCAAGTCCTGAACCGGTTTCATGTTAGCCAATTAGTCATGCTTTCTCTGATGCTGTAACACCCTTTCCATATCTTCACACCCCCAGACTTTCATATTTATGTATGATCTAGTTACTATAAGAGATGTATTATTCTCATAACAATTGTAGTTCTGTTTTTCTGACTTAACTATAACTGACAGAGCTTCATTAGAATGAGATTATTTAAATGTTTTCACTATCTCATAATGGAGGAAACAATGGAATTTCAAATGAACTAGTGGCAGTTTTTAAGAAAACATTTTAAAGAGGTAATATTCTATTTTAAATAATACAAAGGGTTGCTCTGTATTGTAAATACACAAATTCATGGCTCAAATTCTTCAGCAAAATGCCATACATATCTTTCCATTGGTTAACTGCCCCCTCATATCTCTAACTCACACCCAGTATCTCAGTCTGTATCTTGCACAAAGTAGATCAAGTGAGCATATATTGCTTTTACTAGTACCATACTTCTGTGAATACCTGTCTATGTCCTGTTCACAGAGTCCTTCTTGGCTATCAATAACTTGATTCTGTTTTTTTTGTAGTACAGTTTGTCTGTGTATGTGTGCACATGTGTGTGTGTGCATGAGAGAGGAAGAGAGATTCAAGGATATTTTTTAATAGAAAGCTTGATGCTTACTTTAGGAATGATTTAAGAAAAATCATTTGATCCAAACAAAGCTAATTAGAATTTTTCTATGGCATGTGGACATTTAATAAAACACAATATTCTTTTTCACTAGAGGATTTAGATTTGCAGCAAACAAGTTATTAGTAAAGACAGAGATAAAGAGAATAAAACAGTGCTATAACATAATTAGGAACACTTTGCCTTAAAGTATTCTACTCTCGATGTTCACATTTATGTGAGTTAATAAATTGTCTTTTAAGTTAGTTTATTCATATTTTCTGATTCCAATTAAGTAACAGTGTTTTTAAAAGTGGGAAGTTACAAACGACAGATCTAAAATTTTAGAATTGACCAAATGAATTTGGGTTGGCCAGTTAGCAGTTTTTAATCTGTGAAATATTGTGTCAGAATTCACACTATGCATTCATAAAATATAAATAATTAGATTGCTTGTTGTAAAATTAGTCTTGAACTCTTGGCTATCTCTATTCATCTGCAGAGATGTTTAAAGAAGTTTCAAGTTTTTTTTTTTTTTTTTAGGCTACTCATTCTAAAGAACAGAAGGACATAATGTGATGCTGCTTTTGAAAAATGGCACGTTTCACATAAAATAAAAGAACTAAAATTACCAAAGTTTTTTGTAAATTATATCCTTATAGAACTATGAATATGTATATTAAAAAAATCATAATGAAAGGAAACAGAAAAATACAGGACTGGGACACAGGATGAACAAAATAAATGTGAAATTTAATTCCCAAACTGGTTACATTATTGAAGTAGGGGAATATTGAGTGTACCTTATTGTTTTAGCCATAGTCAGATAAACTATGTTAGGCTTGGGACATGTACAACACATGTAGGCTTGTTTCTAAGGGATAGAAATCTTATTGTCGGTGTCCAAATTCAAGATTTGTGACTCCACTCACTTTTACTTTGGTTACAACTCCTGAAATAAGCAAAATCAAGTTGGCCACAGGCTTTCTGTGGTTTTCAAGAGATATACTACTAAAAGAAAGTGTATATATGGGTGATACAAATTTTCAGTTCTTAAATCATTCTCCAATGCCCCACCTCCTTAGTAGTATGTTTAGTTAGCAGATAGCAAACACTTTATAGCTCATTGTGGAGAAATCCACCCTTCTGCTTATTTCAGATTAGTTCATGGGGCAGCATAGACAAGAATTTTCAACTATTTATACTGAGAAATCTAGTATGAGGCCATTCAACACATAGGAAGAAAAACCTACTGAACCTGGCCCAAAGAAACTGGTGTATCCTATTAAACATGGAATGTGTTATATTGCTTCCTTTCCTCCATCATCTATTTCTTTTCCACCTTTGGATAATGAATGGAGATCATAGTTAAATTCTTCAATGAGTCAATAAACTGCACAATATTGAAAAGGGATCACCAGAGAAGTAAATGTGTACCTTCAACTCACCTGGTTTTCATCTATTATCATCCTGGAATCTGCTATTTGTGAATTATTTGGTTTGATTATGTTGTGAAGGTAACAAGCCTTTTTTCTAGTCCATGTTGGAAAGTTATATTATGGTTGAAATAAGGGTGTAGATGAGTGAAGAACAACATGGGGATATGATATTCTGCATGTTCATCTCTGTTAGAGCTGTCATATATATTTTGAAGAAAGGTTATACTAAAGAATCAATTCAAGCCAAACCATGAAGAACTGATATATGGTCAAAAGTTCGTAATTACAGTAGTCAAGCCTCTGAATATAGTTCTTTGTGAAGGCAGATCAAATTGGAAAACTGGAGATAAGCCAATAAATTTTACTTGCTAAAAGTATTTTTTCCCCTTCTTTTGGTTGGACAAATTGCAAAATATTCTTAATTCAAGAGAGTAGATGTGGATATGACTATACATACTGACTCATAGATAAGAAATTCAGTAAGAGTACTTTATGTTTCAGTAGTTGGACATGACCTTGTTTGATGCACTTTTGTGAAAGGGCCGAATGTACTTTCTGCTTACTGAATAATCAAAAGAAATTGTCCTAATCAGAAAGATGGATTGCATTATTTGGGCTGTCCTTAGGGACATATTCAACCTTAGGGAGCTGAAGACTGATAACTGACACAATTGCTTCAGTTTCTGTTGAGTTTCTAATATCTGCAACTGAAAATCTTGACTAATACAATATGAATATAACAATACTTAAGAATAGACTTCTTACTATGGAGTATACCAAATTCAATAATAAAAGAGTAGTCAATAATAATATAATTTTATTAAAGTATCTTAATGTGAAGAACATTTTACATAATTTCTTACAATGATAATAATTATATATAAATTATTATCTGCACTTCACAAAGGAAAACTGAAGCCTTGATATCTTAAGGGCAAGCACCTTATAAATAAGAGCCAAATTTGAACTTAAATTTTATTTCCCACAAATAATAGAAGATTTTTATTTCATTAAAGGGGTCATCAGAAAGTGCACTGTATTCACCTCCCAAAGAACTATATTCCACCTGGGATGCATGTGAGTAAGCATTCTGCATAGTGCCATGTACAGAGGAATACCAGAAATTAGCATTGTTTCTATTCTTATCAAGTATATAGTATACTGTGAAAGTAAAAGAAAACAAAACATAAGCAAGTAAGTGATTGGAAAATAACAAAGGTTCATATGGAAAAAGAAAATATGTAGTACTTTAATAGAAAATGGAACATTGTGATGGATTATGTGTTTTTAGTCAGGAAAGAGCACACTGAGAAGATAATATATGAGCAGAGATCTGTAGGAAGGTAATGAGCCAGATTTCTGAAGGGCTTCTTTAAGAGAATTCCAGTCAATATGGATAATACATCCAAATCACAGTGAGACATGCTGTTGAAGGGCTTGGCAGAATAAACAAAGGCCAAAATTTTTGAAAACAATAAGATGAAAGGCGTATAATTTGGTGAGGAGTAAAATAATAAGATTATGAGGATACTCTCAGTTCAGATAAAATGCACTCATTATCTTGCAAGGCAGACAGATTTAAATTGGGAGAGATAGTGCAATATATTAGCTGTAAAGTTGTCCTATTCATAATGTAGAGAGGGAATGTGGGAACTTGGTAAAATAAGATGCAGAGATGCAAATTAAGAGGTTATTGTAGTCATTATTGCAGAATCAGATGATTAATGGTAGTAAATAGAAAAAGAAAATAGATCCAAATGATCTTGGATTGGAAACAGATACCAAGAGATTAAAAAGAGAGAGAGAAGATGTTGATGGTGAATTTGAACTCTGAAATAAACAAGTAGAAGAAATAAAGAAGTTATACCCTTGTTTCCTGGTATAAGCCTTTGATTAAATTGTTAATACAACTCTTAAATGGTTATAGTTGTTTAAGTGCATTCACTAATTTCTTTTTTTAAATAAGCAGGTTGTTTTTACTTAATTATTGCTATTTAATTCCAAACATGAATATCTTAAAGAAAAATCAAAATTTTACCTATAAAAGTCTGAAAAACTCTTTTTATGCAATAGTTACATGTGCATAAACTATAGCAAACATGAATAATAAACTAGAACCAAATAAAAATCCATAAGGGATGGATTACTAATACCAGAGTGGTAAATTATGAAAGCACTATTGTTGAAGTAGATGTTAATAGAGAAGCTTTTAAAGTTCTGGCAAATATTATTTGTAAATGACACTTTGCAATCATAGGAATGCTAAAAAGAAAAATTATAAACTACCATGTACATAAAGCAAATGCTGTACAGAAACAAACAGAAAATGAACAAAAACTCTATAACTAGACTGCCAAGATTTATAGTCGGTCCTTTGTGAACTGTTTAATTTTTTCAAATTACTTAAAAATGGGCATAATAATAATAGTAATGTAGAGGTAAATTTATACATATTAACATATGCACACAAACTACTCATAAATATTTATATATTTCTAGTATTTGGCCATTATTTTTCATATTCATATTTCACAAAATATTTTCTCATGCAAAAAAGGCTTCACATAGAAAATCAAATTTCCACATGGCAATAATATTGAATTTACTAGGCAACAATTGTAATTTAAAACTTGTATATAGTTAATAACAGTGCTTCAAAATCACATACAATATAATTATTGATAGAACTACAAATAGAAATACATGAATTCAATATCATGATAGGATACTTTAAGGCATGTCTTTCAGTAATTGGTAAATAAAAATAAGAAATAAAATGCATGTATGCATATTATATATATGAACAATGAAATAAAAAAATAATATATCATAACTGAGGAAATTCAGATATTACACTTCCAAGATAATGACTTTAAATCAGCTATTTTTAAAATGCTCAAAGATCCAAAGTAGCTATATTTCAAGAACTAAAAGAAGATATGAGAATAATATGTAACTGAAGATAGCATGAATAAGATGACTTAAATTATAAGAGCAAAAAGGAAAAAAATGCATTTCTGGAGGTGAAAAGTCCGATAAATTAAATAAAAAATATACTAGTGTGGTTCCACTTCAAGTCTGGATAAGCACCAGAAAGAAGCAGTGGACTATAGGATAATTGAAGTTATCCCATCTTAAGTGCATAAAGTAAAATGAATAAAGAAAAATGAACAGAGCCTCAGAGACTTGCAGGCATCTATTAAGATATCAACATATGCACAACTGGAGGTTTAGAGGATGGAAGAGAAAGGGGCAACAATGATATCTGAGGACTTAATGACTGCAAAACTATTAAACCACACACAATGAATCTCAAGGAACTCCAGGTACAATGTATGCCGTGCTGTGCTAAGTTGCTTCAGTCATGTCTGAGTATTTGCAACCCTGTGGACTGTAGCCCACAAGGCTCCTCTGTTGGGATTTTCCAGGCAAGAATATTGGAATGGTTTGTCGTGTTTTCTTCCAGGGGATCTTCCTGACCTGAGGGTCAAACTCTCCATCTCTTATGTCTCCAGCATTGGCAGGCAAGTTCTTTACCACTAGCATCAGACTGCAAACCTCCAAGTAAAATACAATCAAAGAAACATAACAAATTTTTGAAGCATAACAAACTGTTGAAAGACAAAGAGGAAGAAAAATCATGTGAACAGTAAGACAGAAGTAATTCATCATATAAAAGGGATGCTCTATAAGATTTTCAGAAGATTTTTTTTTTTTTTTTTTTTTACATAGGGTAGAGCAAGACTGGATCGCAGGTCTCCAGGCACCTGTCTGGTGCCCCTGCTCACCACCTCTATGCTGCCTACCCTGGTAGTCTATCTCAGCAGTAACTCACTTCTTTCAGAAGATTTATTGTCAGAAACTATGGAGTACAGAGAGCAGTAGAATGATGTACTAATACCTCTACTAGGAAAAGAGTGTATATCAAAAATTCAACATCCAGCAAAACTATTTTTCAAAATGAATAAGAAATAAAGACAAGTTCAGATAAATAAAACTGAGAAAATGAATAGCTAGCAGACTATCCCTTCACTATGCTGTTGTTCTTCAGTCAGTTAGTACTGTCTGACTCTTTGCAACCCCATGAACTGCAGCACACCAGGCTTCCTTGCCCTCCACTATCTCCCAGAGTCTGCTCAAGTTCACGTCCATTGAGTCAGTGATGCTATCTAACCATCTCATTCTCTGTAGCCCTCTTCTCCTTATTCCCTCAGTCTTTAAGATCATGTACAAAGTACTATGAGAAATACTAGAAAGAGTTGTTATGGCTGAAACGGAAGAATATTAGGCAAAAACTTGAATCTACATAATGAAATGAAGAGCTGTGAGAAAGACAGCTACATAAAAGACTGCATAAATATATTTTTCTTTGCAATTTTTCCTTCTGATTAAACAGACAAATGTATTAATAAGTATAAAAATGTGTTGATGGGCACATGATGTATAAAGACATATGTTCTATGATGATATTATGAGGGAAGAATTGGAGCTATATGGGGGCAAATTTTGTATATTATTGAATTAAAGTCATAATCAAAACTGTATTTTTGAAAGTTAACATGGTAACTGTCATCATTAGGACAACCACAAAAATAACTTTGAAAGCTGTCATTAAACAAAACAAAACAAAACAAAAAAAGGAATCAATATAGGACCTTGGAAATATCTATTTAAAGAAGATAGTCAAGGAAAAATTCAGCAAGAAACAAGACAGGATAAGTTAAAAACAAGTATCAAAATGTCAGATATAAATTGGAGAAGGAAGTGGCAACCCACTCAAGTATTCTTGCCTGGAAAATCCTATGGGCAGAGGAGCCTGGAAGGCTACAGTCCATGGGGTGGCAAAGAGTCAGACATGACTGAAGCGACTTAGCACACACGTACAGACATAAATCCTAAATACAACATACAAATAATTATGAGATACAGTAAGAGTGGTACCCAGAGGGAATTTATAAAACAAAAATATTTCAAATCAATAAACCTAAATTTCTATCATAAGAATTAAAAAATATAGCACCCCAAATAGAAATTATATAGAAAGAAGGAAATTATGAGTGGAAATGAATGCAATAGAGACTAGAAAAACACTTAGAGAATCAATGATACGAAGAATCAGTTCTTTCAATAGATTAACAAATTTGACAAAACTTTACCTAGACTGACCAATAAAGAAAAGGAAAAACTATTAAATCATCAAAATAAGAAATGAAGAAAGATACTTAACTACAACCTTCTAGAAATAAATATGATTATGATGGTGTTTTAGTTGCTAAGTCGTGTCCAACTCCTGTGATCCCATGTATTGTAGTCCACCAGGCTCCTCTGTCCTTGGGATTTTCCAGGCAAAAATACTGGAATGGGTTGCCATTTCCTTCTCCAGAGGATCTTCTCGACCCAGGAATTGAACCTGGGTCTTCTGCATTCAGGCAGATTCTTTACCTACTGAGCTATTAGGGAAGCCCCAAAAATATGATTATTGGGTATACCATAAATATCTGTATATCAACAAAATGTATAATATAGAATAAGTGGACAAATTTCTAGAAGCATACAAACTGCTGGAACTCACTCAAGGGAAAATAGAAAATCTGAACTGATTTGTGATAATTAAAGACATTGAATCAGTAATTATAAATTCACCACAAAGAAGCACTCTGGTACAGAGGACGTACCTGGTAAATTATATCAAAAATGTAAACAACTAACGATATTTTTTTTCACAATCCTCACAAAAAAAAGTAGATGGAGGAATCCATATCTCAATATATGATCAAAATATTGCCCTGAAAATATTTTTAAGATATTATAATAAAAATAGAGCCAATATTATGTATAAATATAGGTATAAAAACCTGGAACAAATTAGTTGCAAATCGAATATAGCAACATATGAAACACATTGCATAGTATGACTAAATGAGACTTGTCCCAATATAGTCTGTTTAACACACAAAACGCGACAGAGAATCTGGGAAGATGGTAGTGTAAGAAGCATTGGGAATCTCTACTCCACCTAAACTACAACTGCACTGGCAGAATCTGTCTGATGTGAAGATGCAACTATCTTGGAACCCTGGAGTCTACTGAAAGTTTGGAACTTCCAGGAGAAGCTAGATGATGCTAGGTAATTAGTTTAAGATCAAGTTCAACTCCTAACACTGTACCAGTTTTCTGTCATCCATCCCTCAATTTACATATGGTTTGTGTGAGCCAAGGCCAGAAAAAAAAAAAAAAAAAAAAAAAAAAAAACCACATGTCCTTTAAATATTAGGGGTCTGTGCTCTGATTGCTGAGTGCTGCCTCTGATCACAAAGTTGCAGAAAAATAGCTGGGCAGTAATTGTTGGTGCATTGTTGGTGCACCTTCCCCTATGGTTGAAAATTCCTTCTCCATCTGAAATGATTCCCAGGAAATTCGAAGGCCAGAGCCCTACCTTCTCACTGTTTTACTCTTCTCTTCCTTTGAGGAGAGAAAATTTGAACGCAAAGGCATATAAGGGGATAATTATAAATGGTCAAAAATGCTAGGGAGCAAAAGAGACACTGATGTATAGAACAGTCTTATGGACTTTGTGGGAGAGGGAGAGGGTGGGAAGACTTGGGAGAATGGCATTGAAACATGTAAAATATCATGTAAGAAACGAGATGCCAGTCCAGGTTCGATGCACGATACTGGATGCTTGGGGCTAGTGCACTGGGACGACCCAGAGGATGGTATGGGGAGGAGGAGGAGGAGGAGGGTTCAGGATGGGGAACACATGTATACCTGTGGCGGATTCATTTTAATATTTGGCAAAACTAATACAATTATGTAAAGTTTAAAAATAAAATAAAATTTTTAAAAAATTAAAAAAAAAAAAAAAAAAAAAGGCTTGTAAAAGATCTGAGAAAAAATTAGGTTTATAGTTTAGGCTGATCCTCAAAATAGAGCGATTGCAATTAAAGACCAAAAAAATAAAATAAAATAAAATAAAATAAAATAAATAATAATAAAATCAGCAAACCCTGGGAAATGGGGAGAATCTGATTACCACATTATTAGATTCAAATATTCAGTTTAAAAGAAAAAGACACGTAAAGAACAGGAAAGTATATCTCATTTGAAAAAAATAAATCAACAGATACTGTCACTGAAAAAGACTTGGTACATTTACTAGAAAAAAAAAAAAAAAAAACCTTTAAAAGAACTGTCTTCAAGTTGATCAAAGAACTAAAATAAGACATGGAAAAAGTCAAGAAAATAATATGTAATAAAATGTAAATATCAATAAAGATCTACAGAGCTAAAAAAAAAAGCAAAAAGAAATTATAGAGTCAAAAAGTACAGTAACTGGAATATAATTGGAATAAAAGTTTCACTGAGGGATTCAGGTCATATTTAAGCAGGCCAAAGAAGGCATTAGCAAACTGAAAAATAGAATGTTGGAAATTACTAATTTTAATGAATCGAAAGAAACAGAGTTAAGAAAAGTCTACAGGGCCTAAGAGACCTGTGAGTCACAATCAAGTTGATCAAAAAATACATTACATGAGCTTCAATAGAGAAAAAGAGAGGTAAAGGAATTATTGAGAATGTTTGAACAAGTAATGGGTGAAAACTTCCTAAATTTAATGAAATGCAGGTAGTTAATATCCAAGTAGCTAAACAAACCCCAGAAGAACTCAGATTCTCACATTGCAACACAATAAAATTTTCAAAAGCCAAACTCAAAGAGAAAATCTTGAAAACAGCAAAATAGAAACAATTTGTCTCATACAAGTGATCTTCAATAAGGTTATAAATCTATTTCCCATCAGAAAGTTTGGTGGCCAGAAATCCTTGGAATGATGTATAAGTACAACTCGAAGATGTTGTAGGTTTGGTTCCTGACCACTGCAATAAAGCAGCTATTGCAATAATTTGAGTTACATGAGTTTTTTGGTTTTTCCATGCATGTAAAAGTTATGTTTACAATATACTATAGCCTATTAAGTATGCAATAGCACTATGTGTTAAAATGTACATATCTTAATTAAAAATATTTTATTGTTAAAAAATGCCAGCTATCAGCTGAGCCTTCAGTAATTCATAATCATTTTGTTGAAGGAGAGTTTGAAATATTACAAGAATTAACAATAATGTGATACAGAGATACAAAGTAAGCAAATGCTGTTGGAAAAATGACACCAATAGGTTTACTTGTTGCAAAGCCATAAACAAACAAACAACAAAAAAAAACACTTTCAATTTGTAAAAAATGCAATACCTGTAAAGCAAAATAAAGTGAAGAGTGAAGCAATGTAAAAAATCATGTGTCTATATTTAGAGGGATAAAAGCAACCACCTGTCAACCAAGAATCCTTTTTCTGGCAAAACTGACCTTCACAAGCAAAGGAAAAATTAAGACATTCCCTGATAAACAAAGGCTTAAAGGATTTATTATTACTAAACATTACCTGCAAGAAATACTCAAGAGAATCCTGTAGGATGAAAAGAAAGGACAAGGAAATAACTCAAAGCTGTCTGAAGAAACAAAAATATCAATAAAAGTAAATACATAGACAATTTTTTTAAATTTTATTTTTAAACTTTACAATATTGTATTAGTTTTGCCAAATATCGAAATGAATCCACCACAGGTATACATGTGTTCCCCATCCTGAACCCTCCTCCCTCCTCCCTCCCCATACCCTCCCTCTGGGTCATCCCAGTGCACCAGCCCCAAGCATCCAGTATCGTGTATCGAACCTGGACTGGCGACTCATTTCATACATGATATTATACATGTTTCAATGCTATTATCCCAAATCTCCCCACCCTCTCCCTCTCCCACAGAGTCCATAAGACTGATCTATACATCAGTGTCTCTTTTGCTGTCTCGTACACAGGGTTATTGTTACCATCTTTCTAAATTCCATATATATGCGTTAGTATACTGTATTGGTGTTTTTCTTTCTGGCTTACTTCACTCTGTATAATAGGTTCCAGTTTCATCCATCTCATAGACAATTTTTAAAGCTATTTTTACTCTAACAATAATCTGTAACTCCACTTTTTGTTTTCACATGATATAGAAGAGTAACATATTAAAAATATATATTCTAAAAGATAGTGTAATTTTTATTTGTAACTCCACACTTTGGTTGCTGTATAAAAAAGATTATTGCATTTAAAAGAGTTATTATGCTTTTGACTACAAAATATATAAAGATATAATTTGGGGACAACAATGAAAGGTGTGGGGAGAGTTTTGAATGAGTGAAATTTTTAAACATTATTGAAGTTAAATCAGTATAAATTCAAATTAAGGTATCTTAAAATTAGGATATTAAATGTAACAATTAAATGTCAGTGGTAACAAAAAATAGCTGTGGAATACACAAAATGAAAGAACACAGATATTAAACACTTCATCAAAACCCCCAGTAGCATAGTAATGGAGGAAATTAGGAACAAAAACCTACAAGGTAAAAGGAAAACAAATTAAAAAAATGATAGAAATCAGTCCCTCCTTATCGATAATTATTCATATGTAAATGGATTAAATCTTCAGTCAAAATGCAAACTTACAGACTGGATAAATAAAAGTGGTCCAATGAAATATTTTTTTACAAGAGATTTCCTGTAGATCTAGAGACACAAACATGTTAAAATTGAAAGGATTCAAAAAGTTATTCCATGTAAGTAATAGTTGAAAGAGTGCAGGAATGGCTATACAAATATCATACAAAAATGGTTATAAATAAGAAAAATATATGAGACAAGGACATTATATATTAATACAATGCAGTAAAAGATATACCAATTATAGACATTTACATAATAATAATGTCATCAAAATATATGAAGTAAAACCTGACAGAATTAATGATAAATAAGCAGTTCTATCCTAGAGATAGTTTAATATATTCAAAATATTAGACAATTTTCCTTAATGGTTTGAACAAACAGAGATAAGTAAGAAAATGGAGTTTACCCTGGCTCAGATCATGAACTCCTCATTGCCAAATAGAGACTTATATTGAAGAAAGTAGGGAAAACCACTACACCATGCAGGTATGATCTAAATAAAATCCTTTATGATTGTACAGTGGAAGTGACATATAGATTCAAGGGATTAGGTCTGATAGAGTGCCTGAAAAACTATAGATGGAGGTTCATGACATTTTACAGGAGGTGGTGATCAAGACCATCCCCAAGAAAAAGAAATGCAAAATGACAGAATGGTTGTCTGAGGAGGCCTTACAAATAGCTGAGAAAAGAAGAGAAGTGAAAGGCAAGGGAGAAAAGAAAGATATACCCATTTGAATGCAGAGTTCCAAAGAATAGCAAGGAGGGATAAGAAAGTGTTCCTCAGTGATGAATGCAAAGAAATTGAGGAAAAGAGTAGAATGCGAAAGTCTAGAGATCTCTTCAAGAAAATTAGAGATACCAAGGGAATATTTCATGCAAAGATGAGCACATTAAAGAACAGAAATGTTATGGAGCTAACAGAAGCAGAAGATATTAAGTAGAGGTGGGAAGAATACAGAGAAGAACTAAACAAAAAGATTTTCATAACCCAGATAACCACAATGGTTTGGTCACTCACCTAGAGCCAGAAATCCTGAAATGTGAAGTCCAGTGGGCCTTAGGAAGCATGACTATGAACAAAGCAGGTGCAGGTGATGGAAATCCAGTGGAGCTAATTCAAATCCTGAAAGGTGATGCTGAGAAAGTGCTGCACTCAATATGCCAGAAAATTTGGAAAACTCAGTAGTGGCCACAGGACTGGAAAAGGTCAGTTTTCATTACAATCCCAAAGAAAGGTAACGCCAGAGAATGTTCAAACATTGCACTCATCTCACATGCTAGGAAAGTAATGCTCACAATTCTCCAAGCCAGGCTTCAACAGTACCTGAACTGTGAACTTCCAGATGTTAGAGTTGGATTTAGAAAAGGCAGAGTAACCAGAGATCAAATTGCCAACATTTCTTGAATCATCAAAAAAGCAAGAGTGTTCCAGAAAAACATCTACTTCAGCTTTATTGACTATGCCAAAGCCTTTGCTTGTGTGGATCACAACAAACTATAGAAAATTCGTAAAGAAATTGGAATACCAGACAACCTGAACTGCCTTCTGAGAAATCTGTATGCAGTTCAAGAAGCAACAGTTACATCTGGACATGGGAAAACAGACTGGTTCCAAATTGGGAAAGGAGTACATCAAGGCTGCATATTGTCACCCTGCTTATTTAACTTATATGCAGAGTACATCTTGCAAAATGCCAGGCTGGATGAAGTATAAGCTGGAATCAAGATTGCCAGGAGAAATATCAATAACTTCTGATATGTAAATGACACTACACTTATGGCAGAAAGTGAAGAAGAACTAAAGAGCCTGTTGATGAAAGTTAAAGAGGAAAGTGAAAAAGTTGGCTTAAACTCAACATTCAAAAAACTAAGGTCATTGCATCTGGTCCCATCACTTCATGGCAAATAGATGGGGAAACAATGGAAACAGTGACAGACTTTGTTTATTGGGCTCTAAAATCACTGTGGATGGTGACTGCTTCCATGACATTAAAAGACACTTGCTCCTTGGATGAAAAGTTATGACCAACCTGCTACTGCTAAGTCACTTCAGTCGTGTCCGACTCTGTGCTACCCCATAGACGGCAGCTCACCAGGCTCCCCCATCCCTGGGATTCTCCAGGCAAGAACACTGGAGTGGGTTGCCATTTCCTTCTCCAATGCATGAAAGTGAAAAGTGAAAGGGAAGTTGCTCAGTCGTGTCTGACTCTTAGCGATCCCATGGACTGCAGTCTACCAGGCTCCTCCGTCCATGGGATTTTCCAGGCAAGAGTACTGGATTGGGTTGCCATTGCCTTCTCCAATGACCAATCTAGATAGTATATTAAAAAGCAGAGACATTGCTTTGCCAACAAAGTTCTGTCTAGTCAAAACCATAGTTTTTCCAGTAGTTGTGCATGGATGTGAGGGTTGGACTGTAAAGAAAGCTAAGTGCTAAAGAATTTATGCTTTTGAACTGTGATGTTGAAGAAGATGCTTGAGCAGCCCTTGGAGTGCAAGGAGATTCAACCAGTCAATCGTAAAGGAAATCAGTCCTGAATATTCATTGGAAGGACTGATGTTGAAGCTGAAACTCCAATAATTGAGCCACCTGATGTGGAGAACTGACTGACTAGAAAAGACCCTGATGTTGGGAAATATTGAAGGTGGAAGGAGAAGGGGATGACAGAGGATGAGACAGTTGGATGGCATCACCAACTTGATGGGCGTGAATATGAGCAAGCTCTGGGAACTGGTGATGGATAGGGAAGCCCAGTTTGCTGCAGTCCATGGGGTCACAAATAGTTGGACATGACTGAGTGAATGAACTAAACTGAAGGACCTACACAACACAGTAAAATTAGTTTAATAGATCTAATGCACAAATACAGAACACTATCCAACAACAAGGCATACATATTCTTCTTAAGTGTATATGACATTTTTAAGAATAGACCATGTTAGCCTACTAATTCAGTCTCAATAGATTTGAAAAGTAGAGACCATGAAAAATATCTTCCTTCTTCAGCCACAACAGAATGAAGTTAGAAATCAACAAAGTTAAAACTGAAAAATTCAAAAACTTTTGGAAATTTAATAACTGACCCTTAAACAACTAATTTATCAAAATTTAGTCACATAGGAAACTAGAAAATACATAGAAGTGAATGAAAATGAAAACAGAATAAATTGAAACTTAAGAAATGAAGCACTTTATAGAGTGCAAGGAAATGAATAATTATAGTAGAGTTATTATTTAGAAAGACAGTTTTCTAAAGATGTTGATTTTGTTTATTAACTTATAAAGTCAGTGAAATTCCATTCAAATTCTTTAAACTTACTTCTGGTAGAAGTTTGCAGTTAGCTTCTGGTAGTTCTTTGCAATCAGTTTCTACTTTTTTTAATGAAACATCTAAAAGGACCAAAGGAACAAGACAATTTTTCAGATGATAAAGCCACAAGATATTAAGACTTACCACAAAACAATAGACCAAATGAAGCAAATGGAGTAAAATAGACAGGCTAGAATGCAGCATACGTGTAAATGAATTGATTTGGCAAAAATAGAATTACAAGTCAGTGGAATCAGTGGAGATGGGAGGGCTCATTCAAGAAACACTGTTCCAATTGATTTGCCATAAGAAAAAATGCAGTTATAATTAATTTCTCCTCATCATAAAAAATAATCAGTTTCAGATGTCGAAATGTTTCACTGTAAAAGCCAAAATATTAAATTTGGAGAAGAAAATACATACAAACATTCTCAATATTTTGGAATAAAGAAATAATTTCTGAAATATACCACAGAAATCAATGGCTACATATGAACAAGTTATAATTTTATTTCTGATGTCAGCTCTTAAGAATATCAGTTCCTAACAGTCTCTCTTTTGCTCACTCTGCTCTAATCATGTTCATTTTCATAGTGTTCCTCAAATACACAGTTATGTGCATGATGTTTTGTCTCTCTCCCAAGTTGGTTTGAATGTCGACTTTTCAACAAGACCTAAAGAGGTTACCCTTTTTTTTAAAATTGCAACAGCCCTTAATTCTCACTTCAGATATGCTGACTCTTCTACCCTAGATTATTTTTTAATTTATTTATTTTAATTGGAGGTTAATTACTTTGCAATATTGTATTGGTTACATCCCTTTAGAATTTATAGTTTACTACCATGTTATGTAATAACACTTATGATGTGATTTCTTAAAAAAACCATTTCATCTTTCGTCTGATAAGTGCTAAAACAGCAAAGATCTTTGCTTTCCTCACTAATGTACCCCAAGCAAACAAAACTGTGAACAACTAATATTAGAATCCATAAAATCTTCCAATACAATTAACCTTTCTCTTAAGTTTTTGGCTTCCATTTCTTTTCTGTTGTGTTAATAAGTTCTTATCAGTCATAACATATGACTTTCACATTTTTGGAAAGGGTATAGTCTTGCTTTTCAGAATTGGGGAGCACATGTATACCTGTGATGGATTCATTTTGATATTTGGCAAAACTAATACAATTATGTAAAGTTTAAAAATAAAATAAAATTTAAAATAAATAAATAAATTCCCTGGAACTCATTTCTATGTGTGTGGAGTCAAATAATCACAAATTATGCATTATTTCCTTTATCTTTATATACATATTTAATATTACATATTTTTAACTAGTCTTTGATTGTCAGCTGTCACTTTTATCATATGTGAAGTTTTCATTTATGCTGTTACTGAACTTTCTATTATTTTCCAAAAGTTATATCATTTAATGTTTTATTATCCTTAGGATGAATGAGGTTTCTCTGGTGGTCCTAGTTGTGAAAAAAATCAAATATCTTTATTGCTATTAGTAGTTATGGCAATTCTTATTCTTGTATTGAGTCTGCAGTAGACCTCCAGATACCATATGACAGTGATTCTTCCTTGTCTCATCACCTCTCTCTTACTTCATGAATTATACCATACTGTCTCATGCATCCAGTGCTGAAGTCATCAATTCCAGGCCTTCTTTAAGAGAATGTTGTCTGATCATACTTTGAGCTATCTGTAAATTCCAAAACTGGAATTTATTTATCTCATATCAAATTCTATGTTTTTCTGACTCATTTATTTTATTTTTTAACTTTACAATATTGTATTGGTTTTGCCATATATCAAAATGAATCTGCCACAGGTATACATGTGTTCCCCATCCTGAACCCTCCTCCCTCCTCCCTCCCCATACCATCCCTCTGGGTCGTCCCAGTGCACCAGCCCCAAGCATCCTGTATCATGCATCAAACCTGGACGGGCGACTCGTTTCATATATGATATTATACATGTTTCAATGCCATTCTCCCAAATCATCCCACCCTCTCCCTCTCCCACAGAGTCCAAAAGACTGTTCTATACATCAGTGTCTCTTTTGCTGTCTCATATACAGGGTTATTGTTACCATCTTTCTAAACTCCATATATATGCATTAGTATACTGTATTTGTGTTTTTCTTTCTGGCTTACTTCACTCTGTATAATAGGTTCCAGTTTCATCCACCTCATTAGAACTGATTCAAATGTATTCTTTTTAATGGTTGAGCAATAATCCATTGTGTATATGTACCATAGCTTTCTTATCTGTTCATCTGCTGATGGACATTTAGGTTGCTTCCATGTCCTGGCTATTATAAACAGTGCTGTGATGAACATTGGGGTACATGTGTCTCTTTCAATTCTAGTTTCCTCAGTGTGTATGCCCAGCAGTGGGATTGCTGGATCATAAGGCAGTTCTATTTTCAGTATTTCAAGGAATCTCCACACTGTTCTCCATAGTGGCTGTACTAGTTTGCATTCCCACCAACAGTGTAAGAGGGTTCCCTTTTCTCCACACCCTCTCCAACATTTATTGCTTGTAGACTTTTGGATTTCAGCCATTCTGACTGGTGTGAAATGGTATCTCATAGTGGTTTTGATTTGCATTTCTCTGATAATGAGTGATGTTGAGCATCTTTTCATGTGTTTGTCAGCCATCTGTATGTCTTCTTTGGAGAAATGTCTATTTAGTTCTTTGGCCCATTTTTTGATTGGATCATTTATTTTTCTGGAATTGAGCTGTAGGAGTTGCTTGTATATTTTTGAGATTAGTTGTTTGTCAGTTGCTTCATTTGCTATTATTTTCTCCCATTCTGAAGGCTGTCTTTTCTCCTTGCTTATAGTTTCCTTTGTTGTACAGAAGCTTTTAAGTTTAATTAGGTCCCATTTGTTTATTTTTGCTTTTATTTCCAATATTCTGGGAGGTGGGTCATAGAGGATCCTGCTGTGATATATGTCGGAGAGTGTTTTGCCTATGTTCTCCTCTAGGAGTTTTATAGTTTCTGGTCTTACATTTAGATCTTTAATCCTTTTTGAGTTTATTTTTGTGTATGGTGTTAGGAAGTGTTCTAGTTTCCTTCTTTTACAAGTTTTTGACCAGTTCTTGCAGCACCACTTGTTAAAGAGATTGTCTTTAATCCATTGTATATTCTTGCCTCCTTTGTCAAAGATAAGGTGTCCATAGGTGTGTGGGTTTACCTCTGGGCTTTCTATTTTGTTCCATGGATCTATATTTCTGTCTTTGTGCCAGTACCGTACTGTCTTGATGACTATGGCTTTGTAGTAGAGCCTGAAGTCAGGCAGTTTGATTCCTCCAGTTCCATTTTTCTCTCTCAAGATTGCTTTGACTATTCGAGGTTTTTTGTATTTCCATACAAATTGTGAAATTATTTGTTCTAGCTTGTAAAGAATACCTTTGGTAGCTTGATAGGGATTGCATTGAATCTATAAATTGCTTTGGGTAGTATACTCATTTTCACTATATTGATTCTTCCAATCCATGAACATGGTATATTTCTCCATCTATTAGTGTCCTCTTTGATTTTTTTCACCAGTGTTTTATAGTTTTCTATATATAGGTCTTTAGTTTCTTTAGGTAGATATATTCCTAAGTATTTTATTCTTTTCGTTGCAATGGTGAATGGGATTGTTTCCTTAATTTCTCTTTCTGTTTTC
Organism: Bos mutus; assembly: GCF_027580195.1. Taxonomy (NCBI): domain Eukaryota; kingdom Metazoa; phylum Chordata; class Mammalia; order Artiodactyla; family Bovidae; genus Bos; species Bos mutus. The sequence continues at coordinate 67,643,117 of NC_091631.1, read as the reverse complement.
TCATTATTAGTGTATAGGAATGCAAGGGATTTCTGTGTGTTGATTTTATATCCTGCAACTTTACTATAATCATTGATTAGTTCTAGTAATTTTCTGGTGGAGTCTTTAGGGTTTTCTATGTAGAGGATCATATCATCTGCAAACAGTGAGAGTTTTACTTCTTCTTTTCCAATTTGGATTCCTTTTATTTCTTTCTGCTCTGATTGCTGTGGCTAAAACTTCCAAAGCTATGTTGAATAGTAATGGTGAAAGTGGGCACCCTTGTCTTGTTCCTGACTTTAGAGGAAATGCTTTCAATTTTTCACCATTGAGGATAATGTTTGCTGTGGGTTTGTCATATATAGCTTTTATTATGTTGAGGTATGTTCCTTCTATTCGTGCTTTCTGGAGAGTTTTTATCATAAATGGATGTTGAATTTTGTCAAAGGCTTTCTCTGCATCTATTGAGATAATCATATGGTTTTTATTTTTCAATTTGTTAATGTGGTGTATTACATTGATTGATTTGCGGATATTGAAGAACACTTGCATCCCTGGGATAAAGCCCACTTGGTCATGGTGTATGATCTTTTTAATGTGTTGTTGGATTCTGATTGCTAGAATTTTGTTAAGGATTTTTGCATCTATGTTCATCAGTGATATTGGCCTGTAGTTTTCTTTTTTTGTGGCATCTTTGTCAGGTTTTGGTATTAGGGTAATGGTGGCCTCATAGAATGAATTTGGAAGTTCACTTTCCTTTGGAATTTTCTGGAAGAGTTTAAGTAGGATAGGTGTTAGTTCTTCTATAAATTTTTGGTAAAATTCAGCTGTGAAGCCGTCTGGACCTGGGCTTTTGTTTGCTGGAAGATTTCTGATTACAGTTTCAATTTCCGTGCTTGTGATGGGTCTGTTAAGATTTTCTATTTCTTCCTGGTCGAGTTTTGGAAAGTTGTACTTTTCTAAGAATTTGTCCATTTCTTCCAAGTTGTCCATTTTATTGGAATATAATTGCTGATAGTAGTCTCTTATGATCCTTTGTATTTCTGTGTTGTCTGTTGTGATCTCTCCATTTTCAATTCTAATTTTATTGATTTGATTTTTCTCCCCTTGTTTCTTGATGAGTCTGGCTAATGGTTTGTCAATTTTACTTATCCTTTCAAAGAACCAGCTTTTGGCTTTGTTGATTTTTGCTACAGTCTCTTTTGTTTCTTTTGCATTTATTTCTGCACTAATTTTTAAGATTTCTTTCCTTCTACTAACCTTGGGGTTCTTCATTTCTTCCCTTTCTAGTTGCTTTAGGTGTAGGGTTAGGTTATTTATTTGATTTTTTTCTTGTTTCTTGAGGTATCCCTGTATTGCTATGAACTTTCCCCCTAGGACTGCTTTTACAGTGTCCCACAAGTTTTGGGTTGTTGTATTTTCATTTTCATTCATTTCTATGCAAATTTTTATTTCTTTTTTGATTTCTTCTGTGATTTGCTGGTTATTCAGCAGCGTGTTGTTCAGCCTTCATATGTTGGAATTTTTAATAGTTTTTCTCCTGTAATTGAGATCTAATCTTACTGCATTGTGGTCAGAAAAGATGCTTGAAATGATTTCAATTTTTTTGAATTTACCAAGGCTAGATTTATGGCCCAGGATGTGATCTATCCTGGAGAAGGTTCCATGTGCACTTGAGAAAAAGGTGAAATTCATTGTTTGGGGGTGAAATGTCCTGTAGATATGAATTAGGTCTAACTGGTCTATTGTATGGTTTAAAGTTTGTGTTTCCTTGTTAATTTTCTGTTTATTTGATCTATCCATAGATGTGAGTGGGGTATTAAAGTCTCCCACTATTATTGTGTTATTGTTAATTTCTCCTTTCATACTTGTTAGCATTTTTCTTACATATTGTGGTGCTCCTATTTTAGGTGCATATATATTTATAATTGTTATATCTTCTTGGATTGATCCTTTGATCATTATGTAGTGACCTTCTTTGTCTCTTTTCACAGCCTTTGTTTTAAAGTCTATTTTATCTGATATGAGTATTGCTACTCCTGCTTTCTTTTGGTCTCTATTTGCATGGAAAATCTTTTTCAGCCCTTCACTTTCAGTCTGTATGTGTCCCCTGTTTTGAGGTGGGTCTCTTGTAGACAGCATATGTAGGGGTCTTGTTTTTGTATCCATTCAGCCAGTCTATGTCTTTTGTTTGGGGCATTCAACCCATTTACGTTTAAAGTAATTATTGACAAGTATGATTCCATTGCCATTTACTTTATTGTTTGGGTTTGAATTTATACACCGTTTTTGTGTTTCCTGTCTAGAGAATGTCCTTTAGTATTTGTTGGAGGGCTGGTTTGGTGGTGTTGAATTCTCTCAGCTTTTGCTTGTCTGTAAAGCTTTTGATTTCTCCTTCATATTTGAATGAGATCCTTGCTGGGTACAATAATCTGGGCTGTAGGTTATTTTCTTTCATCACTTTAAGTATGTCTTGCCATTCCCTTCTGGCTTGAAGAGTTTCTCTTGAAAGATCAGCTGTTATCTTTATGGGAATTCCCTTGTGTGTTATTTGTTGTTTTTCCCTTGCTGCTTTTAATATTTGTTCTTTGTGTTTGATCTTTGTTAATTTGATTAATATGTGTCTTGGGGTGTTTCGCCTTGGGTTTATCCTATTTGGGACTCTCTGGGTTTCTTGGACTTGAGTGATTATTTCCTTCCCCATTTTAGGGAAGTTTTCAACTATTATCTCCTCAAGTATTTTCTCATGGTCTTTCTTTTTGTCTTCTTCTTCTGGGACTCCTATGATTCGAATGTTGTAGAGTTTAACATTGTCCTGGAGGTCTCTGAGATTGTCCTCATTTCTTTTAATTCATTTTTCTTTTATCCTCTCTGATTCATTTAAGTCTACCATTCTATCTTCTAATTTACTAATCCTATCTTCTGCCTCTGTTATTCTACTATTTGTTGCCTCCAGAGTGTTTTTTATTTCATTTATTGCATTATTCATTATATATTGACTCTTTTTTATTTCTTTTAGATCCTTGTTAAACCTTTCTTGCATCTTCTCAATCCTTGTCTCCAGGCTATTTATCTGTGATTCCATTTTGATTTCAAGATTTTGGATCAATTTCACTATCATTATTTGGAATTCTTTATCAGGTAGATTCCCTATCTCTTCCTCTTTGGTTTGGTTTGGTGGGCATTTATCCTGTTCCTTTACATACTGGGTATTCCTCTGTCTCTTCATCTTTTTTATATTCCTGAGTTTGGGGTGTCTTTTCTGTATTCTGGCAGTTTGTGGAGTTCTCTTTATTGTGGAGTTTCCTCGCTATGTGTGGGTTTGTACAGGTGGCTTGTCAAGGTTTCTTGGTTAAGGAAGCTTGTGTCAGTGTTCTGGTTGGTGAAGCTGGATTTCTTCTCTCTGGAGTACAATGAGGTGTCCAGTAATGAGTTATGAGATGTCTATGGTTTTGTAGTAACTTTGGGCAGCCTGTATATTGGAGCTCAGGGCTGTGTTCCTGTGTTGCTGGAGAATTTGCTTGGTATGTCTTGCCCTGGAACTTGTTGGCCCTTGTGCGGTGCTTGGTTTCAGTGTAGGTATGGAGGCGTTTGATGAGCTCCTTTCAATTAATGTTCCGTGGAGTCAGGAGTTCCCTGGAGACAGGGTTTGGACTTAAGCCTCCTGCTTCCAGTTATTGGTCTTATTTTTACAGTAGTCTCAAAACTTCTCCTTCTATACAGCACCATTGATAAAACATCTAGGTTAAAGATGAAAAGTTTCTCCACTGTGAGGGTCACTCAGAGAGGTTCACAGTGTTCCATGGAGAAGAGAAGAGGAAGGAGGGAGTTAGAGGTGACCTGAATGAGATGAGGTGGAATCAATAGAGGAGGGAGCAGGCTAGCCACTAATCACTTCCTTATGTGTACTCCACAACTGGACCGCTCAGAGATGTACACAGAGTTATACAGAGAAGAGAAGAGGGAGGAAGGAGACAGAGGTGGCCAGGAGGATAAAACGGGGGAATGAAAAGGAAAGAGACAGATACAGCCAGTAATCAGTTCCCTAAGTGTTCTCCACCGTCTGGAACACACAGAAATTCACGGAGTTGGGTAGAGTAGCGAGGGTTTAGGGAGGAGACACAGGTGACCTGGTGGAGAAAAAGGAGAGTCCAAAGAGGGAGAGAGCAATCAAGCCAGTAATCTCACTCCCAAGTAAAAAATGGGTACTGAAGATTGGGTTCTTAAAGGTACAAAATTGGTAACAAATACCTAAAAGCAAAAATTAAAAATCTAGAGTAGAGTTTGAAATTTCAAAAATACAATGTTAAAAAAAAGAAGAAGGGAAAGAAAGAGAGAAAGAGGAAAAGAAAAAAAAAAGTCACATAAAAAGAAAATATATGTACAAAATTGATATCAAATACAAAAAGCAGAAGTTAAAAATCTAGAGTAGAGTTTGGAATTTCAAAAATGCAATGTTAAAGAAAAGAAGAAGAAAAAGAAAGAGAAAAAACAAACAAACACAACGTCACAAAAATTATAAAAAAAAAATATAGGTACAAAATTGATAACAAATACTAAAAAGCATAAATTAAAAATCTAGAGTAGAGTTTGGAATTTCAGAAATACAATGTTAAAGAAAAGAAGAAGAGAAAGAAAGAGAGAAAAATAGTCACAAAAATTATAAAATATATATAGGTACAAAATTGATAGCAAATACCAAAAAGCTAAAATTAAAAATCTAGATTAGAGTTTGGAATTTCAAAAATACAATGTTAAAGAAAAGAAGGAAAAAAAAAAAAGAAAAAAAAAAAAAAAAAGGTTACAAAATTATAAAATATATATATGAAGTTTGCTTTAAAAAAAAAAAGGGTCTTTTTTTTTGCAAAGTAATAGTAGGTTGTAAAAGTGAAAATTAAAGGAGTAATAGAGGATTTAAAATTTTTTAAAAAATTAAAAAAAAAAGAATGATCATAAAAATAGTAAAAATATATCTAGGACTTTCTCTGGTGGTGGTGTGGGTATTGTGGGGTCAGTTCATTTTCGGCTAGTTCCTTGGTCTGGCTTATATTTCTCAAGATCTATAGGCCCCTTCCTATGTAGTCGGTATTAACGACTACCTATTTACTCTATTACCTGTCTCTTCCAAGGCGGTTCCCTCTGTTACAGCTTCTTCTGTTTGCTGGTCTCTTCAGTGTCTGATTTCCACCCTGATACAAAGGGGGCAGTGGTGGACACTTCTTCTTTTTTTTTTTTTTAGGCTCACTTGTTCAGTTGCACTGTGGAGAGGGAAGACGCTGCAAACAAATAACACTGGCGTGTGCTCGCAGTGCCTCAGCCACGCTGGGCCTGCCCCCATTCACGGCGCGTGTAGCCTCCCTGCCCACAATGCTCAGGTTCTAGGTTGCTCCACCGGGAATCATCTGAGGCTGGCCCTGGGCTGCCTGCACCTCCCAGGTCTAAGCCGCTCAGGTTCAGGCACTCGGGTAGTCCTCAGAGGCGCAGACTCGGTTGGGCCTGCGTTTTGTGCCCTCCCCAGGTCCTAGCAGCTCAGGTGATGAGGTGTTTGGTGAGAGCGGTTGCTGCATCTTATCGCCTCCCTGCCACTCGGTTTTCAGGATGTATAACCAGCGCACCTTCTCAGGCGGTTGTTGACTGACCAGAACCCCAAGAAGTCTTAGTTAGCAAAGAAGCCTGCTTACAGTTTTGTAGATAACGTCTCTCTGGGGCTGCGATTGCCCCTTTCTGGCTCTGGCTGCCTGTCACTGGAGGGAGATGGTCTGCAGCTGGCTATCTCTGTTCAGTCCTTTGTTCCATGCGCAAGCCTGGCAGTGTCTTAGGTTAGGGCTGGCTTTTGGCGTGGTAGTTGTCCCAGTCTGGTTTGCTAGCCCAAATTAGTTCGCTCAGATAGCGCTTGGGGCATTCAGGCCAGATCCTTACTCTAAGCGATGCAGCCCACGCCTCCCTGCCCAGTCCCAGCTTGCTAGTAGCAGATGCAGGCATCTGCGCTGCTTCTCTGCTGGGGGAGTTACTGTTGGGCTCGTAATCTGTGGGTTTTAATTGTTTATTTATTTTTCCTCCCTGTTATGTTGCCCTCTGTGCTTCGAAGGCTTGGCACAGACTCGGCCATGAGAGTGTTTCCTGGTGTTTGGAAACTTCTCTCTTTTTAAGACTCCCTTCCCGGGACGGAGCTCCATCCCTCCCTCTTTTGCCTTTCTTTGTCTTTTATATTTTTTCCTACATCCTTTCGAAGACAATGGGTTGCTTTTCTGGGTGCCTGATGTCCTCTGCCAGCATTCAGAAGTTGTTTTGTGGAATTTACTTGGTGTTTAAATGTTCTTTTGATGAATTTGTGGGGGAGAAAGTGGTCTCCCTGTCCTATTCCTCCACCATCTTAGCTCCTCCTCCCTGACTCATTTTTATCTAAAAGTCTCCATCTCTGAATAAACTCATACTTATTTGCCAAGTGAGTATTTGATTGAATGAAAAAAAGTCTCAAGATTTGTGTGACTACTGTTGTCCTTTTACAACATTGTTGCTGTTCAGTCACCAAGTCATGACAGATTCTTCACAATCCCATGGACTGCAGCTCAGCATGCATCCCTGCCCCCATCTACCAGAGACTGCCCAAATTCATGTTCATTGCATCAGGGATCCCATTCAACCATCTCATCCTCTGTCACCCTTTCCTCCTTCTGCCTTAAGTCTTTCCCAGGATCATGGTCTTTTCCAATAAGTAGGCTATTTGTTTCAAGTGGACAAAGTATTGAAGCTTCAGCATCAGGTCTTCCAATGGATAGTCAGGATTGATTTCCTTTAAGATTTACTGGCTTGATCTCCTTGCTGTCCAAGGGTCTTTCAAGAGTCTTCTCAGCACCACAGTTCAAAAACACCAATTATTCTTTACAACATTAGCCTATTAAAAAAATTAGCATTTCATTATCTCTGTGCCTCAACTATGGGACACTTATTTTTACATTTTGTTTTTAATAGAAATAAGATTTTCCTTCACAAAATGATATAAATGTTAAATGAAATTTTTCATTATGTTTGCTGTCATCTCATGCAAGAATCTAAGAATAGTGTTGTTCTTTTCCAGTTTCGCAGTCATGTCTGACTCTTTGTAACCCCATGGACTGCAGCACTTGAGGCTTTCCTCTCCTTCACCATCTACTGGAGCTTGCTAAATCTCATGTCCATTGAGTTGGTGATGCCAACCAATCATCTTGTCTTTTGTCATTTCCCTTCTCCTTGTGCCTTCAATCTTCCCAAGCATCAAGGTCTTTTCCAATGAGTTGGCTCTTTGCATCAGGTGGCAGAAGTGTTGGAGCTTCAGCTTCAGCTTCAGCATCAGTCCTTCCAATGAATATTCAGGGTTGATTCCTTTTAGGATGGACTGGTTGGATCTCTTTGTTGTCCAAGGGACTCCCAAGAGTCTTCTCCAGCAACACAGTTCAAAAGCATTATTCTCTGGTGCTCAACCTTCTTTATGGTCCAACTGTCACATCTGTACATGACTACTGGAAAAACTATAGCCTTGACTGTATGAACCTCTGTCAGCAAAGCAACATCTCTGTTTTTTAATACACTGTCTAGGTTGGTCAAAGCTTTTCTTCCAATGAGCAAGTGTCTTTTACATTCACAGCTGCAGTCATCATCTGCTGTGATTTTGGAGCCCAAGAAAATAAAGTCTATCACTGTTCCCATTGTTTCCCCAACTATTTGTCATGAAGTGATGGGACCAGATGTAATGATCTTCATTTTTTTAATGTTGAGTTTTAAGCCATCTTTTTCACTCTCCTCTTTCACTTTCATCAATAGGTTTAGTTCCTCTTTGCTTTCTGCCATAAGGATAGTGTCATTTGAATATCTGAGGTTATTGATATTTCTCCTGGCAATCTTGATTCCAGCTTGTGCTTCATCCAGCCCAGCGTTTCTCATGATGTACTCTGCATATAAGTTAAATAAGCAGGGTGATAATATACAGCCTTGGCATACTCCTTTCCCAATCTATAACCAGTTTGTTGTTCCATGTCCAGTTCTAAATGTTGCTTCCTGACCTGCATACAGATTTCTGAGGAGGCACATAGGGTGATCTGGTATTCCTATCTTTTAATATTTTTCTAGTTTGTTGTGATCCACACAGTCAAAGGCTTTAGTGTAGTCAATGAAGCAGAAATAGGTGTTTTTCTGGAATTCTCTTGCTTTTTCTATTATCCAGTGGATGTTGGCAGCAAGAGGAGATGGGGACGACAGAGGATGAGATGGCTGGATGACATCACTGACTCAATGGATGTGAGTCTGAGTGAACGCTGGGAGTTGGTGATGGACAAGGAGGCCTGGCGTGCTGCAATTCATGGGGTCATGAAGAGTCAGACACAACTGAGTGACTGAACTGAACTGAACTGCATGTTCTAAATACAGCCTATACATCTGGAAGTTCTCCATTCACATACTGTTGAAGCCTAACTTGAAGGATTTTGAGCATTACCTTGCTAGAGTGTGAAATGACTGCAATTCTGTGGTAGTTTGAAGATTCTTTGACATTGCCCTTCCTTGAGATTGGTATGAAAATTGAGCTTTTCCAGTCCTATGGGCACTGCTGAGTTTTCCGAATTTACTGGCCTATTGACTACAACACTCAATACTTGATACATTCATGTACTAAGAACAATACATTACTAGGAATTATAAAGCTCAACATTCAGAAAACGAAGATCATGGCATCTGGTCCCATCACTTCATGGGAAATAGATGGAGAAACAGTGGAAACAGTGTCAGACTTCATTTTTGGGGGCTCTAAAATCACTGCAGATGGTGACTGCAGCCATGAAATTAAAAGACGCTTACTCCTTGGAAGGAAAGTTATGACCAACCTAGATAGCATATTCAAAAGCAGAGACATTACTATGACAACAAAGGTCCATCTAGTCAAGGCTATGGTTTATCCTGTGGTCATGCATGGATGTGAGAGTTGGACTGTGAAGAAGGCTGAGCACCGAAGAATTGATGCTTTTGAACTGTGGTGTTGGAGAAGACTCTTCAGAGTCCCTTGGACTGCAAGGAGATCCAACCAGTCCATTCTGAAGGAGATCAGCCCTGGGATTTCTTTGGAAGGAATGATACTAAAGCTGAAACCCCAGTACTTTGGCCACCTCATGTGAAGAGTTAACTCATTGGAAAAGACTCTGATGCTGGGAGGGATTGGGGACAGGAGGAGAAGAGGACGGCAGAGGATGAGATGGCTGGATGGCATCACTGACTCGATGGACATGAGTCTGTGTGCACTCCGGGAGTTGGTGATGGACAGGGAGACCTGGCGTGCTGCGATTCATGGGGTCGCAAAGAGTCGGACACGACTGAACAACTGAACTGAACTGAACTGAACTGAATGTGCCCCTTGGAATAATTTGATTTTAACAGAAGGATATGACATTTATAAAAAATAGTAGAGGTTTATAGTATAAAATGCACAGTTTAACATTTATAATATAAGATACATATATAAAGTATTTTATGGCATAAAATATTACAGAAGACTGACTTTTCATAAAATTAGTTTAGAACTCCATTTCAATATCTTACTGCAGCAGTACAGCTCCTTGTAATTCTAAAATAGTTAACATTTATTTGTAGAATTAATGCTGATTATAATGGAAGAAATATGTAAATAAAGGCAATTCATTTAAATTAATAAGATATTTTTTACCAATAAAATTCAATGTTCCAAAACTGTCTATATCGATGATAGCAGCATTGGGACAAATAGACAATCATTTCAAGTGACTATTCGAACAAATTCACAATGTTGGATGACAAATTCTCCTACAGGTTTTAAAATTCAGATTGTTAATTTATAATTACAACTTAAATATCTCTTTCTCTAAGAAATTTACTATCTCTTTTCATCCAAGATGACATTGCTATTATTTGGTCCCAAGTGTTAGTATCACCCAAATTCACCAGTAAGCAAAAGACAGCTGCCACTGTGAATTAAATATATTTTGTATCTTTCCAACTGGGAGTTCTGGAAAAGCGCACTCAATACAAGGTCAGCAAAACACTTCTGAGGTTCACAGTTCATTGGGGAAATCAGCAGAAGGGCTGGCTGCAGCTGGAACATATGCTAATCACCCTGGCATCAGATGCAATTTCTGCCATGATGTATCTCAGGTTTGCCATTATTAAAAATGCATCAGCCTCAAGTAGTCACCTTCTAGCTTTTAGATTCTAAAGGCCATGCCAGCAATTTAGAGGAATTTGATGTCAAATGTAGGGAGATAGGTCAACTGGGAAAGTATGCTTTATGATGGTCTTGCATCCAATGTAGGCAATAACGTCTAAGCCACTTTACTTTTATTACTTGTATTTATCAGAAGTCCCCATAACTTCCATGAATACAGCATAAACTCATCTTTTATCATACTGTTTCAGTAAAAATTCCCACAAAGTACATTATCTACTGTACCAGTATCTTGAATTCAGATTGCTCACAGTATTCATTTAGTTGTTTTTCTGACTCTGCATATTATGCTATGCCCACAATTGACACTGGATAAGTGAATTAATAATTATTAAATATAAATTCTGTGGTAACCTTTCTATCCTTGTGTCTTACAAATGTTAGTCAAATATAAAAGACAAGGAACAGGAAAATGCAATGTATTTTGCTTCTTAATTATAATAAGATAGCTTCAGAGACTTGGTTATCAAACAGAGCAACTTAGATTCTTTATGTTAAATAAACAATACGCTCCCTTATTTTGGTCATTTGGATTGGCTATATCTTTGTAAATGGAAGAAAACTCTTCCAGTAAAATTATACGTTTTAATTTCAAACAAGATGGATGATTTATTTGCAGAGTAAGGCCACAGAGTAAGTACTAACTGTTCTAACAAACTATCTACAAAGTACCCATGCAATGATACTGCAATTTTTACTTTAATTATTTATTTTTTTTTATATTGGCACAATGTAGAATCTTCTCCAGAGAAGGCAATGGCACCCCACTCCAGTACTCTTGCCTGGAAAATCCCATGGACGGAGGAGCCTGGTGGGCCGCAGTCCATGGGGTCGCTAAGAATCAGACATGACTGAGAGACTTCACTTTCACTCTTCACTTTCATGCATTGGAGAAGGAAATGGCAACCCACTCCAGTGTTCTTACCTGGAGAATCCCAGGGATGCGGGAGCCTGATGGGCTGTCGTCTATGGGGTTGCACAGAGTCTGACACAACGGAAGAGACTTAGCGGCAGCAGGAGCCAGTGTTCTTGCTTGGAGAATCCCAGGGACGGGGAAACCTGGTGGGCTGCCATCTATGGGGTCGCACAGAGTCTGACGCGACTGAAGAGACTTAGCAGCAGCAGCAGCAGAACTTTCTCAATCAGGACTTTGAATGTATTCCAATTTTATACAAAAATAATTGCAAACACAATTAGAGAATAAAGATTTGTTAGCACTGTGCCTAGTATCAATTAAATATTTGATTAATGAATGGAAAAGGAATGAATCTTCCCAATCATCTTAGTTGCTAAAGCATGCAAAGCCAGAATAAAATTTCCTTGAATGGATGTGCCGACATCAACAGCAAAGCTACTGAAAAACTGTAAGTTCTTTCCTCCCTGTGGACAGTGTTTCCATCTCTTTTGCTTTTGAACATTTTAGTTTGCTCTTGATAAAAATGTGGCTGTTAAGGACAGTACAAGTAACACTTAAAATATTCAGAGCAATTTTGTTAAGATTTTGTTTATTCTTTTTATTGCCTGACAAAATTTATTGTAGATGGAGAATCATGGCTTGGGTGTTGAAGATTGTCCAGATGTCCTGGGATGTGAGCCCAGCAACTCTGAGAGCCCTAGCATAATAAGAGGATAGTTAGGTCACTAAGATCAGTCTAAGTACATCTCAAAACAAAACAAAACAAATGCCATCTATGCAAACTTAATGGAGGACACTATTGTAAGTTGGGTTTTTCATTTCTTAAATCATGTGGATTTGAGTATGTGTGTATTGAGACATATATGTGTGCAATTTAAAATACTATATATATATATATTTAAAGAACATACATCTTTCTACAGAGTTTTGCCAGATACATTTAAACCTCATTTGCTATAAATTTAAGTATGTGAATCAATACTTGTGGTGAAAATAACACTATTGTAAATCAGTCTTTCTAGTCTTCAATGTGAAATCGAAGAAGAAAAGAAAATTGCTAAACAAAGATTCAAGACTTCTGGGAGATTTCAGTGTATGCTTATGGTTGTCAGTTTTCTCATCTGATATTGATATTGTATTATAGGTTATTTAGGGACCTTAAAATGAAATATTTAATATTGATTAAATGAAATGATATTTAAATATATATGTTATAAGCCACATAAGAAAGCTGAGTGCCAAAGAAATGATACTTTTGAACTGTGGTGCTGGGAGAAGACTCTTGAGAGTCCCTTGGACTGCAAGGAGATCCAACCAGTCCAACCTAAGGGAAATCAGTCCTGAATATTCATTGGAAGGACTGATGTTGAAGCTGAAACTTCAAAACTTTGGCCATCTGATGTGAAGAACTGCCTCACTGTAAAAGACCCTGATGCTGGGAAAGATTGAAAGCAGGAGGAGGAGATGACAGAGGACAGGATGGGTGAATGGCATCACTGACTTGATGGACATGAGTTTGAGTAAGCTCTGGGAGTTGTTGATGGACAGGGAAGCCTGGCATGCTGCAGTCCATGGGGTCGCAGAGAGTCAGACACGACTGAGCAACTGAACTTAACTGAACATAAGTCACGATATAAGAAAAAGTTTCAGCGAATGTTTGGTCTTTCGTTTGTTTCATTTAGATCAAACTATACTATAACTTTTTCTAAGAACTCACATAAGCTTAGTCAAGTTTTAAGATTTCTTACCATTTTAGATTATGAGTTTCACATAAAATAGTTTGGCTTACTTTTGAGTGAGCAGAGTGGAACATGTATTTAGAGACCCCTTCTTTTTAGATCTACTAAAGAAAACCTGGTATATTCCATATATATATATATATATATATATATATATATATATATATATATATATATCAGTCTCTCAGTCGTGTCCGACTCTTTGGGACCCCAGGAATCGCAGCACGCCAGGCCTTCCTGTCCATCACCAACTCCTGGAGTTTACCCAGACTCACGTCCATTGAGTCAGTGGTGCCATCCAGTCATCTCATCCTCTGTCATTCCCTTCTCCTCTTGCCCTAAATCCCTCCCAGCATCAGAATCTTTTCCAATGAGTCAACTCTTCACATGAGGTGGCCAAAGTACTGGAGTTTCAGCTTTAGTATCATGCCTTCCAAAGAAATCCCAGGGCTCATCTCCTTCAGAATGGACTAGTTGGATCTCCTTGCAGTCCAAGCGACTCTCAAGAGTCTTCTCCAACACCACAGTTCAAAAGCATCAATTCTTAGGCGCTCAGCCTTCTTCAAAGTCCAACTCTCACATCCATACATGACCACTGGAAAAACCATAGCCTTGACTAGACGAAACTTTGTTGGCAAAGTAATGTCTCTGCTTTGAATATGCTATCTAGGTTGGTCATAACTCTCCTTCCAAGGAATAAGTGTCTTTTAATTCCATGGCTGCAGTCACCATCTGCAGTGATTTTGGAGCCCAGAAAAATAAAGTCTGATACTGTTTCCACTGTTTCCCCATCTATTTCCCATGAAGTGATGGGACCGGATGCCATGACCTTCGTTTTCTGAATGTTGAGCTTTAAGCCAACTTTTTCACTCTCCACTTTCACTTTCATAAAGAGGCTTTTGAGTTCCTCTTCACTTTCTGCCATAAGGCTGGTGTCATCTGCATTTCTGAGGTTATTGATATTTCTCTTGGCAATCTTGATTCCAGCTTGTGTTTCTTCCAGCCCAGCGTTTCTCATGATGTACTCTGCATAGAAGTTAAATAAGCAGGGTGACAATATACAGCCTTGATGTACTCCTTTTCCTATTTGGAACCAGTCTGTTGTTCCATATCCAGTTCTAACTGTTGCTTCCTGACCTGCATACAGGTTTCTCAAGAGGCAGATCAGGTGGTCTGGTATTCCCATCTCTTTCAGAATATATATATATATAATTTGGCTTTTCTGGTGTCTCACCAGTAAAGAATCTGCCTGCAAAAAAGGAGCCAGAGGAGATGAGGTTTTGATCCCCGGGTTGGGAAGATCCCCTGGAGAGGGAAAAGGCAACCCACTCCAGTATTCTTGCATGGAAAATCCCATGGACAGAAGAGACTGAAGGGCTACAGTCCATAGCATTGCATAGAGTTGGACATGACTGAAGCGACTTAGCATATAGCACATATATATATTTATATTTATGGTATGTATTTATATAAAATTATAATATGTGATAATCACTATCTCATATGTAATAATATAACATATGATATACCTAAAATTATCGTATAAATGAGATAATTTTATAAGTAAATATGAGAATAGGAGATAATGATAGATCTCTGGAGACATCTTTAAATTATGCATAATATGTCATTATCTTCAGAATTTAAAGATGAGGCTATTGACAGTGTTAAAGAGTTACTTGATCAATAGAATTTTCACACATAATTCAAATGACAAGTACTTTTTATTAGAACAAAATATTCTGCACAGCATTGATTTGAGAATGTGTAGATCTTTTCAAAATATTTGCAAAACGTGGAAGGCTTTTGTTCTCTATACAGGTCTTGTTTATTGTGTTCTCAAATTTATTTCAATGTATTACTGACATATAATTGTGTAACAGAGAAAACCATAGCCTTGAAGTCTAAGTTTTAATGCCTTTGTTTACCCTCTGTATCAGAGAACTTATTGCCAAATATTACAATTTCTTATTTAGTCTATTATTCTGTTTCTTACAATGAATTATAACCTACTTCAGGCTTTCTTGATTACCTTTTATAAATTATTGTATTCTTAGCATGTGGCATTACATTTGATACATAGTAAATCATAAATGTTATTAGTGAATAATCATTTAATGAGTGGCCATGCCATATATATATTTTTTAATTTCAATTGCCTCAATTTGTATGACTGGCATACTATTCATTTATTTATTTTGTAATGCCACACAGCATGCAAAATCTGGGTTTCCCAACCAGGGATTGAACCTGTGCCCCCAGTTGTGGAAGCACAGAGTCTTAACCATTGGACTTTCAGGGAATTCCCCCAGTATACTATTTAAAGAGATATTTTAAATGATAAAGTTATCCAGTATCAAAAAGATATTTGATTATTTTTTCTTTCAAACAATATATTAGTATAAACAATCATTCCTTATGAAATGATTGTGTCTTCTTTTTACTTATGAAAGAGGCCAATCAAAACAGGTGCCAATGAAATCACAGTGCAGAGAGGCTTTTCTATACAAAAGTTGTTTATTTAAAATGAATCAAATGAGAACATTAGAATTGTGCAATTACTGAGGAATTATGTACTATTAATTTCTGTATATTTTATGCATTTGTTTTAGAAATTATAGAAGTAATATGCATTTAGTGTGGCCAATTTGAAGAAAAAATGTAACAGTTTTTGTGGCCTTTTCCCTTTAATTTATCACTGAATTAATTTAATATTTTAA
This sequence comes from Bos mutus, assembly GCF_027580195.1. Lineage (NCBI taxonomy): Eukaryota > Metazoa > Chordata > Mammalia > Artiodactyla > Bovidae > Bos > Bos mutus. The sequence goes on along the minus strand of NC_091631.1, from coordinate 67,627,541 downwards.
TGTTTCAACATTCTTTCTCTTAATATTTTAAGATCATTTGAAATGTATGCTTCTGTCCTATTTAACATATATTTAAAACATTTACTTTGATATATCTCTCACATACAATTTTAAAGGCTCTATAACATTTCACAGTCTTTTGGAAAACACACACTTAAGAGGCCTCTCTTCTCTAGAAAATGGGTTTTATTCATTAACATCAATGTCAACTAAAAGAAAAGGAGACAACATTAAGAACTATGACCTTACTGATACCATACTGAGAACTATAACCCAGGAAACAGCCTCTTAGTAGTTCTGCTCCAAATAGGTAGGGAGACAAACCAGTATACACATGACTTGTGGGGGCTTCCCAGGTGGAGCTAGTGGTAAAGAACATGCCTGCCAATACAGGGGAAGTAAGAGACATGTGTTCAGTCCCTGAGTCAGGAAAATCCCCTGGAGGAGGGCACGGGAACCCACTCCAGTACTCTTTACTGGAGGATTCCATGGGCAGAGGAGCCTGGCAGGCTGCAGTCCATACGGTTGCAAAGTTATGACTGCAGTAACTTAACACATACAACATATATCACTTTTTGGCTAAGGGATATATGCAGTAAAGCAGGCATTTTCATAAGAGGTTACTCTTATGGAAACAGATATCTCACTGATTTTAGTGCCCTTCTTTCTGTGGGAATATACAAGAATCTCGGAGAAGGCAATGGCACCCCACTCCAGTACTCTTGCCTTGAAAATCCCATGGACAGAGGAGCCTGGTAGGCTGCAGTCCATGGGGTTGCTAAGAGTCAAACACGACTGAGTGACTTCACTCTCACTTTTCACTTTCATGCATTGGAGAAGGAAATGGCAACCCACTCCAGTGTTCTTGCCTGGAGAATCCCAGGGACGGGGGAGCCTGGTGGGCTGCCCTCTATGAGGTCGCACAGAGTCGGACACGACTGAAGCGACTTAGCAGCAGCATACAAGAATCTGAATTCATTAAAACTCTTTCTGAAATGTACTTCTATCTGATGACTGTTTTTCTCAGAGGTAGAGTGCTTCATCCTGTGTTTAGTCCTGAATTTCTCACAGGGTGCACTGTTGGTCTGTGACTACATTGGCTAATGATTTAATCCTTGTAGAGCTGGATAGTGGGTAATACCCTTTGTTTTACACTAACTTTCTTGTTTAGACTAATATTCTGTTTCCCACTAACTTTCTATTATTTATCATCTTTCTTCACTTCTGAAACACACTGAAAAAAATTTAATGGCCTTCCAATTGTATTAATAAAATTTATTGCTGACCACTTTATTTTCTGATATCTCTAGTTATACCTCCATATATTACATAACTGTTTGCATTTGGGAGACTTTTTTCTTATTTTCTGTTTTTTTCTTTTTACTATATGTTTATACAAAAATAAATATGCTTGATAAAAATAACAATATATTAAGAAAATTGGCTTTGAAAATAAACTTTTAGAGTTTAAACTTTAGCTACAATGCTTAGAAAACTGCATGATTTTGAACTAGCTCTTCACCTTCCTCCAGCTTCATTTTTCTCATCTATAAAATGGGAATAACTTTAGTGTTCATTTCCTAGGATTGTTGTAAATATTTAATAAAATTATGTAAATAAATAGTCTTAAAAACCCTAAGATATTGTGTATACAGTACAATTAGCTTGTACTTTATTATTTGTGTCATTAATTCTGGTATAACACTAAAGTCAGACACATGATTTTAATGTTCAAATTCATAGGAAGTTAAAACCAGTAAGTCTGAGGCACAGTTCTTACAATTGACTGTATGATAGTCTCAAAGCTCTGAAATATGTGACAAGGCACAGACACAAATGCTTAACCTCATCGACTTGAAAAGTATCTGAGAAACAATAGCAGCATCCTACACTTTTAAGCAAGTTAATATTTGCCTTATTCTTAAATATTTGCCTTATTCTTAAAATTATTTCTTGACTATTAAATCTCTGATGTGTGCTTAGTATAAAGGTAGAAGTCATTTGGGTTCAATTATTTTTGTCTTTGAAAATGCTAAAATGTGAATAGTGCTATAAAGTTTTTTTATTCATATATTAATGTAAATACTTGTAATAGAAATCTGTCTCAGGCCCTTTAAATATTTTCTATATTAGTCTTACATATGCTGAATATTTTGACATCATATTATAATTATTATGGTGAGACAATTGCTTCATAAAAGTATGAATTAAGTCTATCAATGTTTTAAGCTTGATAAACAATGCATTAACAGGCAAAGATGGGTGGGCAAAAGAGAACTGGAGAGAGGGAGAAAGAGAGATGTCTTTATATCTGGTTAGAGGTGTTATAACAGTTGCTGACTTCCTTAAATCCGAAATTTTAAAAGCATCAATTATCTGACTTTAGGCAAATATTGTAATTTTGTAACGCCATTCTCCTCCATAAAAAGGAAACAACAGTCCCAAATATTGGGATATTGTGATTGTCAAACTAGAAGTATGGGAAGGCACATAAAAATAACAAAGCGTTATTGAACAGTTTTTGTAATTTTAAAAAATGCATTCTTTAAATTGAACATGTTTCATGCTATTTGGATGATTTCACTAAAGTAAAACTATATAAAAAATCTTAGGAAAAAAAGGATATTAAAAGGACTTGGTTAAGGAAAAATAGAAAAAGGAGGTTTTGTAACTTTACAGGAAACAATTATTGGATGTATGTGTCAAAGGCAAATTGAAGTAGCATTGCATCAGTAGCAGTCAGGGTTTCGTCACCTTATAATTGCACATCCCTAGATATATGACTTAATCTCTCTAATCCTCAGCTGTCTCTTCTGAAACAGTCAATGACCAATCCTTTGTATATCAACTATTAATCTCTTTCATATACTTATGGTTGTCCCTTCCCCATTGAGAGTTTTGAGGGAAACAGATTTGCATTCATGCACTTGACATTTGAAATGAATTTTTGTGTAAATCAGGTACTTTCATAGGAAGTAGAAATGCAAAAAGATTAAATAGTACCTGAAGCAAAATACTGGTTAGGAACAGTATATATAAATATTTAATTACATTACTGTATTTAAATGTTGAATGCTGTTGTGTTCAGTGCACTACAATAACAGAGCATTAATAGCACTACTTACAAGACAGGTTTACAGAAGAGGAAGCATGCAAATTTGAATTTGAGTAATGAGCCAAAAAGGCATCATTTTTCTTTTAACTCTCTGTTCAATCACACAAAATTAATGACAAAATAAAAACTTGGATGAATCCAGCTTACCTTGCTATAAACATAAATATGTAATTAAAATGCATAGAAATTAAATAAAAAGAAGTACAGATTTAAATCTCAAAAGATTAACTTACTTCTCAATAGAACAGCTTTTGCTCTTAAGAATAAAAGCATTATCTTTCATTTACTATGTCTCTTTTGATTTAAAAGAAATGTTATTTAAATAGTAATTGTTATATGTGGTTGACTATAAAGAACTTAAGTCAGAAACTTCAATGTGAAAATAGATGGCAGTAAATACAATAAGAGTGCCAAAAAAAAAAAAAAAGTGCTTTTTGTTAAAGTGCTTGCTGTTGCAATATAGATTCTTCTAGGTCTTGAATATTCACAATTTAAGACATATGCAGAGATCTAAAATCAGAGTTCACATAGCCATTATAAAAGAAACATACTTGACTCAGTGTCAATCTTTATTATGAAAACACTATTTTCTCAGAGATAGGGAAATTGGTTTGTAGGGCAGAAACTTGTATGATTTTCCATCCTAAACCCCTGAGTAATGAATGATAGAAGTCATTCTCACTGTCTCTCAGTCAGTTTATTGTCGTTTCTGAGACTCTGTGACTTGGAAACTGCTGAATACCAAATTACATATTTTCATAGCTTTAAACTGGTAAAGAATAATCTGGTATCTAGCATGAACCCAGGAGTGGATTGTTCCAACTAATCAGACATTCTTATACTCTACTAAAGGGCTTCCCTCCTAACTCAGCTGGTAAAGAATGCACCTGCAATGGAGGAAACTTCGGTTCACTTCCTGGGTCGGGAAGATCCCCTGGAGAAGGGATAATTTACTCACTTCAGTATTCATGGGTTTCCCTGGTAGCTCAGATGGTAAAGAATCTGCCTGCAATGCAGGAGACCTGGGTTTGATCCTTGGGTTGGGAAGATCGCCTGGAAGGGGGCATGGCTACCCACCCCAATATTCTTGCCTGGAGAATTCCCATGGACAAAGGAGACTGACAAGCTACAGTCCATGGGGTTGCAGAGTCAAACACGACTGAGAGACTAAGGACAAACACGTGCAATACTACTTCATTTATTCTGTAAATCGATCTTTCAGATTCCCATAACTTCAACAGATGTCCCTGGCCTGTATTTCCAGATGTCAATGGTTAATATCAGAAAATCAGACTTTGCATCCTCTGTATTTTTCATTCACTGACTCTATGACTTGGGTAATTAATCTAATGACTGTGCTTTTAGTTTTTCTTATTTGAAAAAGAGAATAAAAAATGTATCTGTCTACCTCATCAGATCAATATATAGAATAGTATTGACACTGCAGAATCCTCTTTTATGCCTAATCATATATTACTACAATCTTCATTTGCATTTCTCCAATATGCTGATTGGGTGTGAGGCGCTAGAGAAGGGATGGCACACTACTTCAGTATTCTTGCCTTGAGAACCCCATGAGCAGTATGTAAAGGCAAAAATAGGACACTGAAAGGACACTCTAGGTCAGTAGTTGCCAAATATGCTACTGGAGATCAGTGGAGAAACAACTCCAGAAAGAATGAAGAGACAGACCCAAAGCAACAATAATGCTGTTGTGGATGTGACTGGTGATGGAAGTAAATTCTGATGCTGTAAAGAGCAATATTTGTATAGCAACCTGAAATGTTAGGTCCATGAATCAAGGCAAATTGGAAATGGGCAAACAGGAGATGGCAAAAGTGAACATCAACATTTTAGGAATCAGTGGAATAAAATGGACTGGAATGAGTGAATTTAACTTAGATGACCATTATATCTACTACTGTGGGTACAAATCCCTTAGAAGAAATGGAGTCGCCCTCATAGTCAACAAAAGAGTCTGAAATGCAGTACTTGCATACAATCTCAAAAACGACAGAATGATCTCTGTTTTTTTCCAAGGCAAACCATTCAATATCACAGTAATCCAAGTCTATGCCTTAACGAGTAATATGCCCTAACGAGTGAAGAAGCTGAAGTTGAAAGGTTCTATGAAGACCTACAAGACCTTCTAGAACTAACATCCAAAAAAGATGTCCCTTTCGTTATAGGAGACTGGAATAAAAAAGTAGGAAGTCAAGAAATACCTGGAGTAACAGGAAAATTTGGCCTTGGAGTTCAGAATAAAGCAGGGCAAAGGTAATATAGTTTTGCCAAGAGAATTCACTGGTCAAAACAAACACCCTCTTCCAACAACACAAGAGAAGACTCTATATATGGACATCAGATGATCAATACCAAAATCAGATTAATTATATTCTTTGCAGCCAAAGATGGAGAAGCTCTATACAGAGAGCAAAAACAAGACCAGGAGCTGACTGTGGCTCAGATCATGAACACCTTAATGACAAATTCAAACTTACATTGAAAAAAGTAGGGAAAACCACTAGGCCATTCAGGTATGGCCTAAATCAAATCCCTTACAATTATAGTGGAGGTGACAAATAGATTTAAGGAACTAGATCTGATAGAGTGCCTGTAGAACTATGGACAGAGGTTCATGACTTTGTACAGGAGGCAGGGATCAAGACCATTCCCAAGAAAAAGAAATGCAAAAAGTCAAAATGGTTGCCTGACAAAGACTTACAAATAGCTGAGAAAAGACGAAAAGCAAAAGGCAAAGGAATACCCATTTGAAGTCAGAGTTCCAAAAAATATCAAGGAGAGATAAGAAAGAAATCACTTCCTCAGTGATTAATGCAAAAAAAATAGAGGAAAACATTACAATGGGAAAGACTAGAGATTTCCCCAAGAAAATTAGAGATGCCAAGGGTACATTTCATGAAAAGATGGGCACAATAAAGGACAGAAATAGTAGGGAACTAACAGAAACAGAAGATATTAAGGCAAAGTGGCAATTTTACACAGAAGAACTATACAAAAAGATCTTCACGACCCAGATAATCACAATGGTGTGTTCACTCACCTAGAGCCATACATCAAGGAATGTGAAGTCAGTCAAGTGGGCCTTAGAAATCATGACTATGAACAAAGCTAGTCAAGGTGATGGAATCCCAGTTGAGCTATTTCAAATCCTGAAAGATGATGCTATGAAAGTATTGCACTCAATATGCCAGCAAATCTAGAAAACTCAGCAATGGCCACAGGACTGGAAAAGGTTAGTTTCATTTCAATCCCAAAGAAAGACAATGCCAAAGAATTGTCAAACTACCACACAATTGCAGTCATTCCCCACGCTAGCAGAGCAATGCTCAAAATTCTCCATGTCAGGCTTCAACAATGCATGAACCATGACTTCCAGATATTCAAGGCAGAGGAACCAGAGATCAAATTGCCAACATCCATCGGATCATTGAAAAAGCAAGAGAGTTCCTGAAAAAGATCTACTGCTTTATTGACTATGCCAATGACTTTGACTGTGTGGATCACAACAAACTGGAAACTTCTTAAAGATATGGGAATGCCAGACCACCTGACCTGCCTCCTGAGAAATCTGTATGCAGGTCAGGAAGCAATAGTTAGAACTAGAAAAACATGGAAAAACAGACTGGTTCCAAATCAGGAAAGGAGTATGCAAAAGCTGTATATTGTCATCCAACTTATTTAACTTCTATGCAGAGTACATCATGAGAAACACTGGGCTGGAAGAAGCACAAGCTGAAATGAATATTGCCAGGAGAAATATCAATAACCTCAGATATGCAGATGACACCACCCTTATGGAAGAAAGTGAAGAGGAACTAAAGAGCCTCTTGATGAAAGTGAAAGAGGAGAGTAAAAAAGTTGGCTTAGAACTCAACATTTAGAAAATGAAAATCATGGCATCTGGTCCCACCATTTCATGGCAAATAGATGGGGAAACAATGGAAACAGTGAAAGACTTTTTTGGGGGGGCTCCAAAATCACTTCAGATGGTCAGTGCAACCATGAAATTTAAAGAGGCTTACTCCTTGGCAGAAAAGTTATGACCAACCTGTATAGCATATTAAAAAGCAGAGACATTATTTTGCCAGAAAGGTGCATCTAGTCAAAGCTACTGTTTTTCCAGTAGTCATGTATGGATGTGAGGTTTGGACTATAAAGAAAGCTGGGCACAAAAGAATTGATGCTTTTGAACTGTGGGGTTGGGGAAACTCTTGAGAGGTCCTTGGACTACAAAGAGATCCAACCAGTCTGTCCTAAAGGAAATAAGTCCTGAATATTCATTGGAAGGACTGATGTTGTCGCTGAAACTCCAATACCTTGACCACTTGATTCGAAGAACTGACTCATTGGAAAAGACCCTGATGCTGGGAATGATTGACGGTGGGAGGAGAAGGGATGACAGAGGATGAGATGTTTGGATGGTATCACCAACTCACTGGATATGAGTTTGAGTAAACTCCAGGACTTGGTGAGGGACAGGGAGGCCTGGCGTGCTGCAGTCCATGGGCTGGCAAAGAATTGGACACAACTGAGTGACTTTTCTGAACTAAGTATGCTGATTGAATTTTTAAATAAGTTCTTTGTATAAAGACTTAGTTAATACTTTTGACAAATTTGAAGTGGTTTTCTATTTCTTATTAATTTTTGGAAGTTCTTTACAACATTCAGAAAACGAAGATCATGGCATCTGGTCCCATCACTTCATGGGAAATAGATGGGGAAACAGTGGAAACAGTGTCAGACTTTGTTTTCAGGGGCTCCAAAATCCCTGCAGATGGTGACTGCAGCCATGAAATTAAAAGATGCTTACTCCTTGGAAGAAAGGTTAGCAAAACCTAGATAGCATATTGAAAAGCACAGACATTACTTTGCCAACAAAGGTCCATCTAGTCAAAGCTATGGTTTTTCCAGTGGTCATGTACGGATATGAGAGTTGGACTGTGAAGAAAGCTGAGCACCTAAGAATTGATGCTTTTAAACTGTGGTGTTGGAGAAGACTCTTGAGAGTCCCTTGGACTGCAAGGAGATCCAACCAGTCCATTCTAAAGGAGATCAGCCCTGGGTGTTCTTTGGAAGGAATGATGCAAAGGCTGAAACTCCAGTACTTTGGCCACCTCATGCAAAGAGTTGACTCATTGGAAAGACTCTGATGCTGGGAGGGATTGTGGGCAGGAGGAAAAGGGGATGACAGAGGATGAGATGTCTGGATGGCATCACTGGCTTAATGGACGTGAGTCTGAGTGAACTCCGTAAGTTGGTGATGAACATGGAGGCCTGGCATGCTGCATTTCATGGGGTCACAAAGAGTCAGACAAGGCTGAGTGACTGAACTCTGAACTCTTACATATTCTATATATGAGTATTATCTCTGACATTGTCTTGCAATATCTTTTCCCATTATTTAACTAATTTTTTATTTCTTTATTGGTATGCTTTGATGACTATTTTATACATTTTTATTTATTTATTTTCCTTTATTGTTATTGTTTTCTGCTGCTACTGCTGCTGCTGTTAAGTCTCTACATATTATACCTGCTCACCTCTTCAAGATAATATAAATGCTCTCTTATAGTATTGATCAAGACACTGTTTTACCTCTTGCATTTATATCTACAATCCATGTTGTATTTGTTTTTGTTTTTGTTTTGTTTTTTTGACTGAACAACAATAAATAATTTTTATTTGGTAACCAGTTGTCCCAGTCCCATTTACATAATAGTATACTTCCCTTTACCCCTACTGCCACATACAGATGTGAAATACACCTTAGTTACATAAAACTTCAAATTTCCCTTTGTTGTTTTCAGCCCTTTGTTCCTTTTATTTGAACAAAAATCCTTGTTGAGATTTTTAATTCAGATTTCACCAGATACTGATACTACCCTGGAGAAATTTGTCATCTTTATGAATAGAGTCTTCTCATCTAGAACACGCTTTATATTTCCATTTATTTAGGTGTATTTTATATCTTTAAGTAAATTCTTGTAATTTTTTTCAGAATGGTCTCACATACTTTTTTTTATTGGATTTACTCCTGGATCTGCAATTTTGTTGCTAATGCTAAACCTAATTGATTAGTAGATAGGAATGAAATTTTTAATTTTTACTACCATTATCAGTATTATCATTATAACAGTAAGGAATATTTAGCTCATGAGTCTCTGTGGTTGTCTGGATAACTTGGCTGATCTCTAGTGAACTTACCAGTTTGGGTCTAGGCAGGAACTTAGCTGGGCTTTCTGGTGGAGATAGGGTGTTGCAACTCTCTAATCCTCCTTGAACCAGAAACTGTCTGATTCTTATAATCATTGTAATAGGAAAGTGCAAAAGCAGAATTGATTTTCTCATGTATTTAACTTATATCTAGGAAACCTTACTAAATTCTTATAGTATTGATAGTTTATGGATTCTCCTGTTTTCTTTTTTTTTTTTTTATTTTTTTTTTTTTTTAAACTTTACAATATTGTATTAGTTTTGCCAAATATCGAAATGAATCCGCCACAGGTATACCCGCGTTCCCCATCCTGAACCCTTCTCCCTCCTCCCTCCCCTACCCTCCCTCTGGGTCGTCCCAGTGCACCAGCCCCAAGCATCCAGTACCGTGCATCGAACCTGGACTGGCAACTTGTTTCATACATGATATTATACATGTTTCAGTGCTATTCTCCCAAATCTCCCCACCCTCTCCCTCTCCAACAGAGTCCATAAGACTGATTTATACATTGTATTTGTTTTTGTAGATTGAATATCATGTTTGATTTTTCATGTATTTCCTACTTTACTTGTTTTCAAAAGTGAAATAATTTTGTACTGTAGTTTATTTGTGGGAAATTTATTAGTAATACCCTAATGTTTTAAACAGACACAAGAACACAGGATTGTTCAGATACTACTATTTATTCTTGTATCACATTTTATGTTATATTTTTCTAGATTAATTTCCACTTCATATAATTTATTTTCTTTGTTAGCATTAAGTTACTCTCCTTTTGAGTTTATTTTTTCTGTCTGTGGTGATGCACCTGTTTATATTCTTTGTGTAGATAATTTGTGTCTCAGATTAGCCAATGAATGTATCCTTTGCATTAGTCTTTTAAGTAAAAAAAAAAAAAAAAAAAATCTTAGCTCTCCATTTTTCCATTATAATTGATTTGATGTTAACTTGCTTTCTTTTATTCATATATTATGTTTGCAGCACTGTCTTTATTTTTTTAATTTAATTTAATTTAATTTTATTTTATTCAACACTGTCTTTAATGTGTAAAATTCTTTCCCTGTGTAAGCTTTATCATCACAAATTCGGAATATATATTTTCATTTATATTTCATTCAAAACATTTAATAATTTTTCCTATGACATTTTTTGACCCATGTATTAGGTAAAGATACATTACTTAATTTCCAAATATTATGGGTTTTGCAGTTATCTTATTTTTATTGATTCCTTATTTAATCCTATTTGTATAGTCAGACTAAATATTCACTATGAGTATAGAACTTATAAAACTTGTTAATTGTTCCACAGTCACTTGAAAAGAGTGCAAATTTTACATTTCCTCTCCCTCACTTATCAAATCCATGGTTAATTTTTAATTGAAGATAATTATTTAGATTACCAGTTCTCACATTTCCATCCAACACCTTAGCCTCTCATTTTCTTACCTTCTGCCAGCAGAATTCACCTCAGTCACCTACTTCCATGGTCTTACTCTAAGCCAGAGTTTCTCATCATCTTTCTGTGGTGTGTATCAATAAACTTGAAAAACTAGGAATAAAGCCACCACATGGCCCAGAAATTCCACTACTAGGCATATACCCTGAGGAAACCAAATCTAAAAAAAAGACACAAGTACCCCAGTGCTCATTGAAGCATTATCTACAATAGCTAGGACATGGAAGAAACCTAGAGGTCTATTGAAAAATGAATGGATAAAGAAGTTGTGGTACATATATACAATGGAATATTACTCGGCCATGAAATGGAATGCATTTGAGTCAATCCTAATAAGGTGAATGAATCTAGAGCCTATTATACAGAGTGAAGTAAGTCAGAAAGAGAAAAACAATCATTGTATACTAAGTTATATATATATATATATATGGAGTCTAGAAAGATAGTACTGATGAACCTACTTACAGGACAGCAGTGAAGATACAGACATAGAGAAAAAAACTTATGGACATAGGGAATGGGGGGAGAAAGGAGAGGGTAGGCTGTATGGAGAGAGTAATGTGAAAACATACATTGCCATATGTAAAATAGGTAGCCAATGGGAATTTGCTGTGTGACTTAGAGAACTCAAACAGGGTCTATGTAACAACCTAGAGGATTGGGATGGGAAGGCAGTGGGAGAGATGTTCAGGACAGAGGGAACATATGTCTACCTATGGCTGATTCATGTTGATGTTTGGCAAAAATTGACACAATGCTGTAAAGTAATTATCTTTCAGTTAAAAATTAATTTAATTAAAAAATTAATCAGTCATAAGGGCAGCTATGTGTAACTGTGAGGCCACAGCCAAGAATCTTGTCTACCCAGATGAAATGAACACTTTCTATGGTTGTCTGGCTCTACTGTCTATATGCTAGTCTTGTTAATTGCATGGTTCCACTTTTATATATTCTAACATATAGTAGTTCATACTTGTGAAGTGAAGATGCTCAGTTGTTTCCGACTCTTTGTGACCCCATGGACGGTAGCCTACCAGGCTCCAAGATCCATGGGATTTTCTAAGCAAGAATACTGGAGTGGCCATTTCCTTCTCCATAGGATCTTCCCAACTCAGGGATCAAACCCGGGTCTCCTGCATTGCAGACAGATGCTTTACTGTCTGAGCCACTAGAGAAGCCCATACTTATGAAATATTATAGCTATTTATTTAACAGTATATTTATTATATTGTTAAAGTTTTCAAATGCTGTGGGAGACAGGAAGAATAAAAGAAAAGCAGGCCCTGGCAAGGGCCACAAAAGAAATCTATGATTATTGATAAACTGGATGCTATAAGGCATGAGACTCTTGAAACAAGTCCAGAGGGAACAGTTCATAATCTTGAAAATAAGATATGATACTGGGGTCATTATACCGGCCCCAAACTCTTTCTCAATTGGTGTTTCAGAGTCACATGTTTTACATATCTGGTGGAAAATCTATAGATAAGAATATTAATCTTAGTTACTGATTCGTTATTGATTATTGTTTCCTAATTACTCAATGGTTAATGATCATTTTGTTCTTTGGCCCTGAAGGCCACATGAGTTATACTTTAACTCCCTGCATATTCTTTCATTCACGGCTGAAAGTATAAAAAAGCCGGCTTGGATTCAGTTTCAATAACTTCACCTTGGAGCAGTTTTGGTCCCCTGATCCTTGCTTTTCTCTGAATTTTTGTGTCTCATTTCTCATTCTCTCACCATATCGCACTTTTGGAAACCTTGCTTGTCGAGCTGGTCTCGACACAGTGTAAGTTTAGATTAATTAAATTGATTCAGCTAATTTTTCTCAGCTTTTACTCTGTATATAATAAAGCCATGTTATAGACATGTGCAAATTTAATATTGCTGTCTTAGTTTTAAATTGACCCCTTTAAAAAATTATGATTCCTTTTAATCTTTTGTAATATTGATTGATCCAAAATTTGACTTCTTATTTCAATGTACTATATCAGTCTTCTTATAACTGGTATTTTTATAGTATATATATATATATATATGTATATATTTTCTGGCCTTTTGTTATCAACTGTTTGTGAACTTGTGTTTAAGATGTGAGGATAACTGAGGTGATCATTTAAGGTTAATTGAAGTTAATATGTTGCTAGAGTTAGATTACAATGTTTACTGTAGTTGTAAGTCTAGTGTCCGTGATTTTCCATTTCCTTTTATTTATGTCCTTCTCTCAGAAATATTCTATAAATACCTTATTTTGTAGCTCTTTCAGCTCCTTTTTTCTATTATTTTACTGGAGGCTTGGAGATGTCTTAGTAAGATTTGGGAGGGGGAAGATTTTCTAATCTTATGGTTAAATTGGTTTTTGATAGGTCTTTCTTCTTGGGCTAGTTACACATTCATGACTGTTTCTTGTCTTCTCCCCCTCCCTCTTTTGTAAGGGACAGATTATATGTGGTGTAGCAGTCATTGAATGCATGCCCTTCCCTCCACGTGAGATAAGATTCTCCTAAAGTCTTATCACCTAAAAAATAAGTCTTTATTATAGAAAATCTTTTGGAGGTATTTCAAATGGTTACTTTCATTTCATCCTGGGGGGATGTTTAGTGGTTCCTCACTGTGAAAACTGGCTAGATTCCTAGAATTAAAACGCATGGAAGAGTGCCTCCAGCAAGACTGCAGATCCCTTGCAGCTTCTCACTCTCATCCTAGTCAATCCTCATTCACACTCTCCAGCATTTCCAATGTCCTTACCAGTTAAGAGCTCCAGGGACTTTTGTCCCAGAAAAAAAAAAAAAAATCTTGTCCACTTTCTTGTATGCACCCTTCTCTCTCAATTTTGGAGTAACAGTTTACTTTTATCTCTATGACTTGTGGCATATATATGAACCACCACTGGCATTCTTTTTCAAATCTTCCTGAACAATCAGCTATGAGTGTCCTAAACCAGTCACTTGTTATCTGTTTTCTTCAAACATTTTCTACATTTATCCTCCAAAAATATAAACTATATTTTTGAGAAGACTTAAAAATAGTTAATGCCTTGTCACAGAGGTGAGCAGAACTTTAGGAGAAATAGTTTACATTATAGGTTATGAAATTAATAGGTGACTTTTCAAAATCAAGGGAAAGGAAAAGAAATATACCATGAAAATATCAGCCTTTGAGAGGATGTGAACAGAACTATTAAAGAGAAAAAAAGGAGAGGTAGAAACAGCATACATCCAGAGCAAAAATTGGATTGTATAAGTGCCAAGATTAATCACAGCTTGTGAAGTATTGTCTAGATTCAAAATTATTTTTCAATATCTTACTGCCATGTTTCAAACATAACCCCATTTTAAACTACTCAGAGATTCCCTTCTTGTATAAATCTTGACAAGATTAGATCTCAAAAATAAACTATACTATGGTTTGAAAAATGCATCTAAAAAGATCAATACTAGTTAATATGATAAAATATTAATACTGGTTAGTATTTGTACTTGGAAAGAGCATTCCCATCTATTAAATGATTAGTCATTACATCAACAACATGGAGGTTGGGGTGCAAACCCTGCTGGAAAAAAAAAATGCCTATAACATATTTGGTTGTCATTATATGCAGTTCCTCTACAAATATGCAGTTCCATGTCCATAGATGCAATCAGCCATGGATTGTGTATTACTTACTGCAGCATTTACTATTGAGAAATTCTACCTATAAGTGTACCTGCACAGTTTAAACCTGTGTGTTCAAGAGGCAACTGTGTCTTCACCTAATTTGCATTATTTCAAAATAATAAAGGACAGAGAAATATTTTTCTGAAGCATGTGCCTGATTATCTCAGTATCTGGACTATTTTTTGAGGGAAATACAGAAAATCAAAATTAATAACTTGAACAGGGAAAACCTACAGGGTATATCAAGGGCTGCATGGACTTCTGGATCAGGCACTCTTAGAGTTGGTGAGAGCTGAATGACCCATGATGCTGTGCTGTGCTTAGTTGCTCAGTCGTGTCTGATGATGCAACTTCATGGACTGCAGCCCACCAGGCTCCTCTGTCCTTGAGGATGCTTCAGGCAAGACTACTGCCATGCCCTCTTCCAGGGGATCTTCCCAACCCAGGGATCCAAGCCAGGTCTTCCACATTGTAGATGGATTCTTTATGGACTGAGCCACTAGGGAAGCCCGAATGACCCATGATACAGAGGAAATTTGACTTTTCTTAGAGGACTCAGTCAAAGAGAAGAATGCCCAAGGTCATTCAGCTGCAAACTCCTGTGACTCTCCAAAATGGCAGGACAGCTTCTTCCATGGGTACTTGGAGTGTCTGCTTGAATTGACAGAATTTGATGGATCTGTGATGACCCAAAATGGTAGCTGATTGTTTCCTCTTCTTGTGTTTGGAGGAAGGGACAAAATGTGCACTTGAGGGGATTAGAGAGCACAAAAGTTCTCTAGACCTTATGAAGAGGAATAAGTTTTTGCCAGTCAACTTACCACCAGTAGTAATTCTATTTCACTGCTCACATTGTTTTCCCACTTCTTGCCAAACTATAAAGGAATAAGTTGTATAGGTATTAATGGATTTAAAACCGTCATAAATATGCACACAACACATATATACACATATACATAGGCACATATACAACTCAACAACATAAGGGAGGAGATCCAAGTTGTATATCACAAAGAAATGTCTGTTAAAAAAGCACTGTTGGTTGTCAAAATTAAAATAAATAAATATTAAAAAGAAAGCAAAAATGATTTATGGAGAGAAATGAAATCTGAATTTTTCAAACAATGGAGGGGGAGGACTGCCAGTCCAGGTCCGATGCACGATACTGGATGCTTGGGGCTGGTGCACTGGGACGACCCAGAGGGATGGTATGGGGAGGGAAGAGGGAGGAGGGTTCAGGATGGGGAACACAGGTATACCTGTGGCAGATCATTTCGATATTTGGCAAAACTAATACAATATTGTGAAGTTTAAAAATAAAATTAAACACCACATGGAATAAAAAATAAAAATAAAAAACAAAACATTGACCTTCCTGAGAAGACGATTAGTGATTTCAAATATCCAATAAAAAATAAAAAAATAGAGTAAACAATGAGATGTTATAAGGAAAACGAGTTAGAAGAAAGATACAAAGACATATTATGAACAATAAATGTTCTAAAAGGAATAAAAATAAGAGGACAACAAATTAGACAAATACAGTAAGATAATTTCCTTTATCTAAAGAAAGGACTCAAGATTTGCTGTTGTAAAATTCATAATATGAAGTGTTCTGCAGGTAAACTGCTGCTGTTGCTAAGTCACTTCAGTCTTGTCCGACTCTGTGACCCCATGGATGGCAGCCTACCAGGCTTCCCCATCCCTGGGATTCCCCAGGTAAGAATACTGGAATGGGTTGCCATTTCCTTCTCCAATGCATGAAAGTGAAAAGTGAAAGTGAAGTCGCTCAGTCATGTCTGACTCTTAGCGACCCCACAGACTGCAGCCTACCAGGCTCCTCTGTCCATGGGATTTTCCAGGCAAGAGTACTGGAGTGGGGTGCCATTGCCTTCTCTGGCAGGTAAACTAGCCATGTACAAACTCAGTGACATTATTTTGTACGTTACATAAATTTGTAAGTAATTTGAATTATAGTTTTTTAGTAAAATGTAACCATAACAAAATTTTATTTTGTAGCATGTTTCTGCATATATACCTAAAGAAGATATACCACAACTTATCATCATTGATTCCCTAATTCTTTAACTTGATTCTTTAACATGAAGGAAATCACATGTAGATGGGAATATATATATATATATATATTTATATAATATAAAAATGTTTAAAGCATGCTATATATGTAAAGACTGAAGTAATCAGTGACAAACCTAGTAGATGAAGCATGATTTATAAGTGGAAATATTTTCTCTTCTGTGGCAGAATTTTATCATCACCTGCTCAGAAAAAGTGGCATAGCTAAACGTAGTCTTTATAAGCACCTCTTTCTTCAATACATGTAGATAAGCATCTGAGAAGAATAGTATTTTAACTTTGTAAAATGGTAACATTATATATACATAGAAGTTTAAAATTTCTTGCTATTATAAACAACTGGGCTGTAGACATATATTCATTTTTTCTATTGAAGGATTGTTGACTTAAGTTATAACATCAGTTCCAGGTGTACAACATGGTAAATCTGTATTTTTATAGCTAATACTCCATATAAATGTATTATAAAATATGGGTCAAATACCCTGTGCTTTACATTAGATTTTTACATTTTCTAGTTAGCTGTTTGTACTTCTTAAGCCCCTTCATCTATTCTGATCCTCCCACTACCTCTCTCCATTCTGGTAAACACTAGCTTGTTCTCTTTATCTGTAAGTGTTTCTGTTTTATTTATTTGTTTTATTTTTTGGAATTCCTTATATTAGAGAAAACATACAATATTTGTCTTTGTTCACTTGTTTCACAATGTGTAATACCCTCCTCGTCCATCTTTGTGGTTGCAAATGGCGAAATTTTTATTTTTATGACTGAGCAGTGTTCCACTGCACACATACACACATATATATATATGTAACCATATATATTCAGTTCAGTTCAGTTCAGTCACTCAGTCGTGTCCGACTCTTTGTGAGAGACATGGTGCACGACCACGGGTGGCTGCGACAGTGCACAAGCGTGGCCGAGAGGAGCTACCCCACGTCCGAGGTCAGGGGTGGTGGGCGAGAGTGCCAGGCTGCGACAGCACAGGAGCAGCCAGGAAGACCTACACCACGTTCAAGGAGCTGTGGCTGCATGGGCGCCGGAGGGCCTAGAGGAGCTACTCCACGTTCAAGGTCAGGAGGGGCAGGGGTGAGGAGATACCGCTTGTTCAAGGTAAGAAGCGGTGGCTGTGCTTTACTGGAGCAGCCATTAAGAGAAATCAAAGTAAGACGGTAGGTGAAGCAAGAGGGCATCAGAAGGCAGACACACTGAAACCATAATCACAGAAAACAGGTCAATCTAATCACACTAGGACCACAGCCTTGTCTAACTCAATGAAACTAAACCATGCCCTGTGGAGCCACCCAAGATGGGTGGGTCATGGTGGAGCAGTCTGACAAACTGTGGTCCACTGGAGAAGGGAATGGCAAACCACTTCAGTATTCTTGCCTTGAGAACCCCATGAACAGTATGAAAAGGCAAAATGATAGGATACTGAAAGAGGAACTCCCCAGGTCAGTAGGTGCTCAATAAGCTACTGGAGATCAGTGGAGAAATAACTCCAGAAAGAATGAAGGGATGGAGCCAAAGCAAAAACAATACCCAGCTGTGGATGTGACTGGAGATAGAAGCAAGGTCTGATGCTGTAAAGAGCAATATTGCATAGGAACCTGGAATGTCAGGTCCATGAATCAAGGCAAATACAGTTCAGTTCAATTCAGTTCAGTTGCTCAGTCATGTCCCACTCTTTGCAACCCCATGAATCACAGCACGCCAGGCTTCCCTGTCCATTACCAACTTCCAGAGTACACTCAGACTCACGTCCATTGAGTCAGTGACGCCATCCAGCCATCTCATCCTCTGCCGTCCCCTTCTCCTCCTGCCCCCAATCCCTCCCAGCATCAGAGCCTTTTCCAATGAGTCAACTCTTCGCATGAGATGGCCAAAGTACTGGAGTTTCAGCTTTAGCATCATTCCTTCCAAAGAAATCCCAGGGATGATCTCCTTCAGAATGTACTAGTTGGATCTCCTTGCAGTCCAAGGGACTCTCAAGAGTCTTCTCCAACACCACAGTTCAAAAGCATCAATTCTTGTAACTGGTCAAACAGGAGATGACAAGAGTGAACGTCGACATTCTAGGAATCAGCGAACTAAAATGGACTGGAATGGGTGAATTTAACTCAGATGACCATTATATCTACTACTGTGGGCAGGAATCCCTTAGAAGAAATGGAGTAGCCATCATGGTCAACAAAAGAGTCTGAAATGTAGTACTTGGATGCAGTCTCAAAAACGACTGAGTGATCTCTTCGTTTCCAAGGCAAACCATTCAGTATCACAGTAATCCAAGTCTATGCCCCAAACAGCAAAGCTGAAGAAGCTGAAGTTGAATGGATCTATGAAGACCTACAAGACCTTTTAGAACTAACACCAAAAAAGATGTCCTTTTCATTAAAGGGACTGGAACGCAAAAGTAGGAAGTCAAGAAATACCTGGAGTAACAGGCAAATTTGGCCTTGGAATATGGAATGAAGCAGGGCAAAGACTAATAAAGTTTTGCCAAGAGAACACATTGGTCATAGGAAAAACCCTCTTCCAACAACACAAGAGAAGACTCTACACATGGACATTACCAGATGGTCAAAACTAAAATCAGATTGATCATATTCTTTGCAACCAAAGATGGAGAAGATCTATAGAGTCAGCAAAAACCAGACTGGGAGCTGACTGTGGCTCAGATCATGAACTCCTTATTGCCAAATTCAGACTTAAATTGAAGAAAGTAGGGAAAACCACTAAACCATTCAGGTATGACCTAAATCAAATCCCATATGATTATACAGTGGAAGTGAAAAATAGATTTACACTATCAGAGACTACATCTGATAGAATGCCTGGTGAACTATGGATGGAGGTTCATAACATTGTACAAGAGACAGGGATCAAGACCATCCCCATGGAAAAGAAATGCAAAAAAGTAAAATGGCTGTCTGGGGAGGCCTTAACAATAGCTGTGAAAAGAAGAGAAGTGAAAAGCAAAGGAGAAAAGGAAAGAGATAAACATCTAAATGCAGACTTCCAAAGAATAGCAAGAAGAGATAAGAAAGCCTTCCTCAGTGATCGTTGCAAAGAAATAGAGGAAAACAACAGAATGGGAAAGACTAGAGATCTCTTCAAGAAAATTAGAGATACCAAGGGAACATTTGATGCAAAGATGGGCTCGATAAAGGACAGAAATGGTATGGACTTACCAAAAGCAGGAGACATTAAGAAAAGGTTACAAGAATACACAGAAGAACTGTACAAAAAAGATCTTCATGACCAAGATAATCACGATGGTGTAATCCCTCACGCTACAGCCAGATATCCTGGAATGTGAAGTCAAGTGGGCCTTAGAAAGCATCACTACGAACAAAGTTAGTGGAGGCGATGGAATTCTAGCTGAGCTATTTCAAATCCTGAAAGATGATGCTGTGAAAGTGCCCAAACAATATGCCAGAAAATTTGGAAAACTCAGCAGTGGCCACAGGACTGGAAAAGGTCAGTTTTCATTCCAATCCCAAAGAAAGGCAATGCCAAAGAATGCTCAAACTACCACACAATTGCACTCATCTCACACGCTAGTAAAGTAATGCTCAAAATTCTCCAAGCCAGGCTTCAGCAATATGTGAACCATGAACTTCTTGATGTTCAAGCTGGTTTTAGAAAAAGCAGAGGAACCAGAGCTCAAATTGCCAACATCCGCTGGATTATGGAAAAAGCCAGAGGGTTCCAGAAAAACACCTATTTCTGCTTTATTGACTATGCCAAAGCCTTTGACTGTGTGGATCACAATAAACTGTGGAAAATTCTGAAAGAGATGGGAATACCAGACCACGTGACCTGCCTCTTGAGAAACCGATAGGCACATCAGGAAGCAACAGTTAGAACTGGACATGGAAAAACAGACTGATGCCAAATAGGAAAAGGAGTATGTCAAGGCTGTATACTGTCACCCTGATTATTGAACTTATATGCAGAGTACATCATGAGAAACTCTGGCCTGGAAGAAGCACAAGCTGGAATCAAGATTGCCAGGAGAAATATCAATAACCTCAGATATGCAGATGACACCACCCTTATGACAGAAAGTGAAGAGGAACTCAGAAGCCTCTTGATGAAAGCGAAAGTGGAGAGTGAAAAAGTTGGCTTAAAGCTCAACATTCAGGAAACGAAGATCATGGCATCTGGTCCCATCACTTCATGGGAAATAGATGGGGAAACAGTGGAAACAGTGTCAGACTTTAATTTTTGGGCTCCAAAATCCCTGAAGATGGTGAATGCAGCCATGAAATTAAAAGATGCTTACTCCTTGGAAGGAAAGTCATCACCAACCTAGATAGTATATTGAAAAGCATAAATATTATTTTGCCAACAAAGTTCTGTCTAGTCAAGGTTATGGTTTTTCCAGTGGTCATGTATGGATGTTAGAGTTGGACTGTGAAAAAAGCTAAGCACCAAAGAATTGATGCTTTTGAACTGTGGTGTTGGAGAAGACTGTTGAGAGTCCCTTGGACTGCAAGGAGATCCAACCAGTCCATTCTGAAGGAGATCAACCCTGGGATTTCTTTGGAAGGCATGATGCTAAAGCTGAAACTCCAGTACTTTGGCCACCTCATGCGAAGAGTTGACTCATTGGAAAAGGCTTGGTGCTGGGAGGGATTGAGGGCAGGAGGAGAAGAGGACGACAGAGGATGAGACGGCTGGATGGCATCACTGACTCAATGGACGTGAGTCTGAGTGCACTCTGTGAGTTAGTGATGTACAGGGAACCCTGGCGTGGTGCGATTCATGGAGTCGCAAAGAGTCGGACACTACTGAGTGACTGAACTGAACTGAACTGAACTGAAAGTATAGAGGAGATATTGAAAGCTCTGACATAGACATCAGAAGGGGGTAGAAAGAGTACCCCCTTGCTAGTGTTAGCAATGGAATTATATACTCTCCAATGAATCCAAAGAATGTCTGGAGGTTGTAAAGACCTCACTAGACTTAATCCCCTAGTTTACATTATAAGATAATGGGATTAGCCAGAAGGTTTAATCCAGAGACTGTCCTCAGGCAGGGTACATTATTGTTATATAATCCTAAGGAAGACAGAGGAAACAAAGTTTGTCCTTTCTTCCTCCTTGAGAATTCCAGACCTCTGTCTCCTTCGGGACCCTTAGACTTCTTCTCAACCTACCTAGGAAATGACTCTCTCATTCTCCCCTTTTCTTTTAGGAGAATTATGTTGCCAAGGGAAGGGGACATCGTTTTCATTCCATAACTACTTCCTGCTGTTTAGAGGCATAGTCCCTAAATTGTTGAGGCAACATATTCTCCTAACCCTTATACTGAGTATCTCTGATCCAGGGCCCCCATGCAATAGTTGGAGGAGTTTGTGGCAGTCGTAGGAGTTGGACAACCATTTGTAACTTAAAAGGTTTTAGACGGTTAGAAAACCCCATTATACAGTTACAGACATAAGGCAAAAATAGTCATTAAACCAATTTAAAATCAAAATGAAAAGTTACATTATGTCTGTAGTTACATCAGTCCATCTTAAGGTTGTTAGATGTAATCAGTTTAAGAAGAGGCATCACATTCAATTGCTGTTGAAGGTATTCGCAGACTTGGAGAAAGTATTTTCCTTGAAGTGGAGATGTCCACCATGGAAGCCTTTCACTGATGAAGAGGGGAGTGCTCCGCAGACCCAGCAGTTAGACCGATTATGAAATGCAGTATAGGAGTGAGCCCAGGACAGGAGAGCATTGTCTAGAATCAAATAGCAGACTCAGGATTTTTGGAATCAGCAGAAGTAGACTCACATAGATTATCAGGCCCATCTTGTGTCTCATCCAGACAGTCCCATTACAGAAGCGGATCGGGAAGAAAGTGGGCCAGGGGCTTCAGTAAGCACAGAGTAAGTTGCCCTCGTGTCTGAATGGAAATTGATGGATTGGCCTCCCACAGTTAATACCCCGGGTTCCTAGGGTGTAATTAGGATGGGAGCTTGTGTGGGGACCCCTGGGCACCTTCAGTCCTGATTGTCTTGAGAGTCCAACGCCTGAAACCTACATCTCTGGGGGCAGTCTCTTCCAGTGTGGTCCTTTGCAGACCAGACATGGAGCCGGGACAGCTTAGATACCTGAGGGCAATTCTGCTTGAGTTGCCCCTCCCTTCCACAGTAATACCAAGCCCATCCCTTTTCACCTGGGTCCCTCTGGGGATCTTTTTCCTCAGGCTGTTTAAGAATGGTTTTCATAGCCATTGCGAAGGCTTCCACCTGTTCCTTTGTCTTTTTCTGCCTTTCTTTCTTTCCTCATATTCCCTACCATAATAGACTGTCTGAACCAGTTGTAACAGATTATCTAAAGACTGATTTGTTCCATATGCCTGTTTTACTAGCTTATGGCAGATATCTGGGGCTGACTGAGTGAGAAATCTATCTTTTAAGATCACTTTTCCCTCTTCACTTTCGGGATCAATCTCAGTGAATCTGCAAAGGTCTTCTCTCAGTTTATATAGGAATTTACCAGAAGCTTCCTTCTCTTGTTCTATGCTTGCCAGTTTGACATAGTTTAAAGGCTTAGCACACGCCTGTCTGAGTCCTTCAAGAATACATCTGACAAAATGACTGATCCCATCTTCCTTTAGCTGTGTTGTAGTCCCAGTCTGGTTCTGTATTTGCACCGCCTGATTTCCAGTGGGGAGGGCGGTTATCTCATCCTCCTTCTTCCCTACTGATTCATTACCAAACCATTCATCTCCATAAGCAACCGCTTTTCCCAAAACTCGAGTTTCTGAGTCAGGAGTTAGCTTTTGTCCCAAGATATACATCACATCCTTCCAAATAAGGTCATAAAACAGAGTAACACCTTTAAAAGCTCTGATATATTTTTCTGGGTCCTCTAAATATTCTCCCAGATCCTCCTTGATTCTTTGTATTTCTTGATAAGAAAAAGGCTTATTAACTCTCATAGACTGATTATTTCTCCCGGTGGGTGCTTCATGAAAAGGCAACAGATTGTGTGGCTGTTCCTCAGTCTCTCTGGCTGCTCTGCATATATGATTCCAGGGACAGATTGGAGAAACCTGCTTTTCTTTATCTCTTTGTCTCCTATCTTCCATCTCATCTAGCAAAGTAGGAGGACAGGAGGGAGCTGAAGGAGTCACACTCAAATCTATACCCTTAGGACATAAGTCTGGCATATTTAGCAGAGAGAAAAAGGGCAACACATATGCTACTTCTACCCATTTCCCTTGTTTTCTACAGAA
The DNA here is from genome assembly GCF_027580195.1 of Bos mutus. Taxonomy (NCBI): domain Eukaryota; kingdom Metazoa; phylum Chordata; class Mammalia; order Artiodactyla; family Bovidae; genus Bos; species Bos mutus. Next base: position 67,603,734 of record NC_091631.1, on the reverse strand, counting down.
TCGGTCTACTTGTAAAACAGTATTATTCTTAAGAGACCCTCCAACTGGTCACCATTTGCCATATTCCAATGGATACCGTAGCCATACAGTATCACATAGGAAGACCAGGTGTGTCTTCTTTAAGCCCTGGGGATTAAATATATCCCAGTTTTTCAGGATACAGTTCAAAGGAGTGAAGCCGGAATTGTTAGCTCCCATCTGTAAGAGAGAAAAAAAGCCACCAGCACCATCTTTCTACTGGAGGCTCCCTCCTTGCTCTAGATGGGGGTGTAGACAGATTTTACATCAAAGCTTTTATTTCCTGGTCGGACTTAATCTGTCCCTTACCGATGCAGGCGACCTACTCGTCCCTCCCGGTTCTATGACTGAGCTGGGGTGGAGATGCACCAGGGGTAGATCTGATGGCATCCCTGATTGACGTCCAGCTCCTCACCATTAAAAGCTTTTTTGCCTCTGATGCCACCCAGGGTGCGATCAGAGTAACCTTCTGGAATGCCTCCCAGGCTAAACAGCTGGGGGAAAAATTTGTCACCTGAGTGTCTGTGCACGACCCTGAGTATATTCTTGCCCACAATAAGACTGATACGAACATAAAACTGAGATGTTTCTTCCCAGCGTCACCACACCAGTAAAACAGCCTCCTAAACATCACCACACCACTATAAGAGTCTCCTCTGTCCACTAAGAGCCAGCATTACCAAAGGGAAAAAAACCCATTGTAGTTCCAATATGAGTAAACTTTAACCTCAAAAATGCTCTTGTAGCTAAAGCTCCATCTAACTTCTGAACTTTCCATTTCTAGCGAGGCTAGGCACTTCCTGACTACCAATCCAAATTTGGGGCCTAAGACATAGTACACTGTAACAGCATAGATCACAAGTCCCTTGACAGTCTATGATCCCATAGATTAGGTTCAGTTCACTTCGGTTCAGTTCAGTCTCTCAGTCTTGTCCGACTCTTTGCGACCCCATGAATTGCAGCACTCCCTGACTCACTGTCCATCACCAACACCCAGAGTTTACCCAAACTCATTTCCATCGAGTTGGTGATGCCATCCAGCCATCTCATCCTCTGTCGTCCCCTTCTTCTACTGCCCCCAATCCCTCCCAGCATCAGAGTCTTTTCCAATGAGTCAACTCTTTGCATGAGGTGGCCAAAGTACTGGAGTTTCAGCTTTAGCATCAGTCCTTCCAATGAACACCCAGGACTGATCTTCTTTAGAATGGACTGGTTGGATGTCCTTGTAGTTCAAGGGACTCTCAAGAGTCTTCTCCAACACCACAGCTCAAAAGCATCAATTCTTTGGCACTCAGCTTTCTTCACAGTCCAACTCTCATATCCATACATGACCACTGGAAAAACCATAGCCTTGACTAGACGGACCTTTGTTGGCAAAGTAATGTCTGTGCTTTTCAATATGCTATCTAGGTTGGTCATAACTTTCCTTCCAAGGAGTAAGCATCTTTTAATTTCATGGCTGCAGTCACCATCTACAGGGATTTTGGAGTCCCCAAAAATAAAGTTTGACACTGTTTCCACTGTTTCCCCATCTATTTCCCATGAAGTGATGGGACCAGATGCCATGATCTTCGTTTTCTTCGTTTGAACTTTAAGCCAACTTTTTCACTCTTCTCTTTCAATTTCATTAAGAGGCTTTTTAGTTCCTCTTCACTTCCTGCCATAAGGGTGGTTTCATCTGCATATCTGAGGTTATTGATATTTCTCCCAGCAATCTTGACTCCAGCTTGTGCTTCTTCCAGCCCAGCATTTCTCATGATGTGCTCTGCATATAAGTTCAATAATCAGGGTGACAATATACAGCCTTGACATACTCCTTTTCTTATTTGGAACCAGTCTATTGTTCCATGTCCAGTTAGAACTGTTGCTTCCTGACCTGCATATAGGCTTCTCAAGAGGCAGGTCAGGTGATCTGGGATTTCCATCTCTTGAAGAATTTTCCACAGTTTATTGTGATCCAAACACTCAAGGCCTTTGGCATAGTCAATAAAGCAGAAATAGATGTTTTTCTGGAACTCTTGCTTTTTTGATGATGCAGTGGATGTTGGCAATTTGATCTCTGGTTCCTCTATCTTTTCTAAAACCAGCTTGAACATCTGGATGTCCACGGTTCACATATTATTAAAGCCTGGCTTGAAGAATTTTGAGCATTACTTTACTAGCATGTGAGATGAGTGAAATTGTGTGGTAGTTTGAGCATTCTTTTGCATTGCCTTTCTTTGGGATTGGAATGAAAACTGACCATTTCCAGTCCTGTGGACTTTGCTGAGTTTTCCATATTTGCTGGCATATTGAGTGCATACTTTCACAGCATCATCTTTCAGGATTTGAAAGAGCTCAACTGAAATTCCATCACCTCCACTAGCTTTGTTCATAGTAATACTTTCTAAAGCCTACTTGACTTCATATTCCAGGATGTGTGGCTCTAGGTGAGTGATCACACAATTGTGATCATCTTGGTCGTGAAGATGTTTTTTATACAGTTCCTCTGTGTATTTTTGCCACCTCTTCTTAATATCTTTTGCTTCTGTTAGGTCCATAACATTTCTGTCCTTTATCTAGCCCATCTTTGCAAGAAATCTTCCCTTGGTATCTCTAATTTTCTTGAAGAGATCTCTAGTCTAGATTAGGTTAGGACTTCTAATTTCCATGGAGTTGTGAAATGGTTAAAGAGACCGAAAATTTTGACCGATAAAGAGTTTGCTCCACAAGCTTTGCCCATTTCTATCAGGTCACCAAAGGAGATGTTGGGTATCTCTTGGCACTGGCAGGTCGATATAAACCCCCAACAGGTTTCTGCTGTAAGCTGTATGAGGTCACCACAGAACAGCAGAGCAGGCGTCCTCACTTGCTTCACACAGGGCATTTCATGCATTCACTTAAGCACACCATAGAGTTAGTAAAGTACAGCACAAAACGTGTTCACTAGGAGAACAAAGAACTAGAGCTCCAAGCATCCTTACCTTGTCCTGAAAAATCCTGTACAAGCCCCCAAGACGAAAGGTTGTTGCTAAATGATGCAAAGACGCCGGGATTCTTGGCCTCTGGAGAAGAAGAATTCAATCTGGGCTCAGAGATGAGGCTTGATCTCTCAGAGCTTTTGTGTAATAAAGTTTTATTAAAGTATAAAGGAGATAGAGAAAGCTTCTGACATCAGAAAGGGGTAGAAAGAGTACCCCCTTGCTAGTGTTAGCAATGGAGTTATATACTCTCCAATGAATCCAAAGAATGTCTGGAGGTTGTAAAGACCTCACCAGACCTACTCCCATAATTTACATTTTAAGATAAAAGAATTAGCCAGAAGGTTTAATCCAGAGACTGTCCTCAGGCAGGATACAGTATTGTTATATAATCCTATGGAATGTAGAGGAAAAAAAGTTTGTTGTTTCTTCCTTCTTGAGAATTCAAGATCCCTCTCTCCTTGGGGACCCCTAGGCTTCTTATCAACCTACCTAGGAAATGACTCTCTCAAGAATTAAACATAAAACATAAATAAGAATGCATAAATATCAAGCACCCAATAAAATAAATTATAAAAATCAGGAAAATAAAACCACTATGAAGAGAAAACTAATCAGCCCAAATATTATACAGATGATAGAATTAATATACAAAGAATATAAACATGTGTTGTAACTTGAAATTGCCTAAGATGCTACAGAAAAAGCTAAGAATATTAAGCAAAAACATTAAAATTATATTTTAGAAGGCTCAAAATTTTAGTAATGGATGCTATGAGGATACAATGAAAAATACAACTGGATGGGATTAAAGACACGTCAGAAATTGAAGGAAAAAAGGTTAGTAAAATTAAAGACTTATCACTAGAATTCATCTAAAATTAACCACAATGAGAGAAAGATTTTTTAAAAATGAATAGCATTAATGATCTCTGGAAAACTGTAAACTCCAAATGATCTTATACACATGTAACTAGAATCTTTAATTGAGATGGAAGTTGGAGAGAACTATTTTAAGAAATAATGGTTTAAGAAGTTCCAAATTTGACCAAATTTCATAAAATTGATAATAGAGAAATAATTTTAAAGCAGCTAGGATTGGGAAGAAGAGCATTAATTACAGGGGAAAAAACACAGGAAAAAAAAAAAAAAGACCACCTTACCGTACCACCTTACCTGCCTCCTGAGAAATCTGCATGCAGGTCAAGAAGCAACAGTGAGAACCAGGCATGGAACAACAGATTGATTTCAAATTGGGAAAGCAATACTTCAATCAATATACTGCCACCCTGCTTATTTAACTTATATGTAGAGTGCATCATGTGAAATGCTAGACTGGATGACACACAAGTTGGAATCAAGATTTCCAGGAGAAATACCAATAAGATAGGCAGATGACACCACCCTTAAGACAGAAAGCAAAAAGGAACTAAGGAGCCTCTTGATGAAAGTGAGAGAGGAGAGTGGAAAAACAGACTTAATGGAGAACAGTGTGGAGATTCCTTAAAAAAAAACTGGAAATAGAACTGCCTAATGACCCAGCAATCCCACTGCTGTACATACACACTGAGTAAACCAGAATTGAAAGAGACAAATGTACCCCAATGTTCATAGCAGCACTGTTTAAAATAGTCGGGACATGTCCATCAGCAGATGAATGGATAAGAAAGCTGTGGTACATATACACAATGGAATATTACTGAGCCATTAAAAAGAATACATTTGAATCAGTTCTAATGAGGTGGATGAAACTGGAGCCTATTATACAGAGTGAAGTAAGCCAGAAATAAAAACACCAATACAGTATCAGATCAGATCAGATCAGTCGCTCAGTCGTGTCTGACTCTTTGCAACACCATGAATCGCAGCATGCCAGGCCTCCCTGTCAATCACCAACTCCCAGAGTTTACCCAAACTCATGTCCATAGTGTCAGTGATGCCATCTAGCCATCTCATCCTCTGTCGTCCCCTTCTCCTCTTGTCCCCAATCGCTCCCAGCATCAGAGTCTTTTCCAATGAGTCAGCTCTTTGCATGAGGTGGCCAAAGTACTGGAGTTTCAGCTTTAGCATCATTCCTTCCAATACAGTATACTAATGCATATATATGGAATTTAGAAAGATGGTAATGATAACCCTGTATGTGAGACAGCAAAAGAGACACAGATGTATAGAACAGTCTTTTGGACTCTGTGGGAGAGGGCGAGTGTGGGATGATTTGGGAGAATGGCATTGAAACATGTATATTATCATATGTGAAATGAATCACCAGTCCAGGTTTGATTCATAAGACAGGATACTTGGGCCTGGTGCACTGGGATGACCCAGAGGGATGGGATGGGGAGGGAGGTTCAGGATGGGGAACACATGTACACTCATGACGAATTCATGTTGATGTATGGCAAAACCAATACAATATTGTAAAGTAATTAGCCTCCAATTAAAATAAATAAATTTATATTAAAATTAAAAAATAATTTAAAAAAAGGAATGCTAGTCCTTCATTATGCTATTACCCATTTATGTAACATAAGAAAGGAGAAATCAGGTTTTTTGCTTTTTGTTTTTTTGCCTTTCATCCCCTTTATAAGCCTACTGTCAAAACAGAAACATCAACCTTAAACTACTGTATCATGTGCCAAGACTGGTTGAGGCACTGTAATTATTCTTGTTCACACACTAAACATATTTTTCATTTGTTCTAATTATGTATGTGGTTTGTAATTTATATATACCAAATAAATGCTCTTTTGTATTTCTAAATAAACAAAACAAAACAACACTCAACATTAAAAAAGAAAACTAAGATCATGGCATCTAGTCCCATCCCTTCACAGCAAATAGATGGGGAAACAAATGGAAAAAGTGAGAGACTTTCTTTTCTTGGGCTGCAAAATCACTACAGATGGTGATTGTAGTCATCAAATTAAAAGACAATTGCTCTTTGGAAGAAAAGCTAAGACCAACCTAGACAGCATATTTAGAAGCAGAGACATTACTTTGCTAACATATTAAAAAGTAGAGACATTACTTTGCCAACAAAGGTCCATCTAGTCAAGGCTATGGTTTTTCCTGTGGTCATGTATGGATGTGAGAGTTGGACTACAAAGAAAGCTGAGTGCTGAAGAGTTGATGCTTTTGAACTGTGGTGTTGAAGAGGACTGTTGAGAGTCTCTTGGACTGCAATGAGATCCAACCAGCTAATCCTAAAAGATATAAGTCCTGAGTATTCATTGAAAGGACTGATGCCGAAGCTGAAACTCCATTACTTTGGCCACCTGATGCGAAAAACTGAGTCATTGGAAAAGATCCTGATGCTGGGAAAGATTGAAGGCAAGAGAAAAAGAGGATGACAGAGGATGAGATGGTTGGATGGCATCACTGACCTGATGAACATGAGTTTGAGCAAGCTCCGGGATTTGGTGATGGACAGGGGAGCCTGTCGTGCTGCAGTCCATGGAGTCACAAGGAGTCGGACACAACTGAGTGACTGAACTGACAGGGGGAGAAAAAGATCAAATTGATAGCAGATTTGCTTTTGTTTAGTAAAACAGGCGATAAGTTTTTTTCACAAAAAAAATTTGTGAAATGTTTTAAAAATGAAAGGTGTCAAACTAGAAATGTTTCATGAAAATATATTTCAAAAATGGAAACCAAAAATACTTTCAGGCAAACAGATGCTGATTCATCACCAACAGACCTCCAAGGAGATGAATTTAGAAGGAAATATTTCAAGCAGAAAAAAAATAAGACCAGAAAGAAATCTAAGTAAAAATACAAAGAAAGAAACCTGGAAAATGTAATTTGTTGGGTTTAAAACAATAACTGATTAAAATAAAAGCAATGACAATATATTATCATTTATGACATATTAAGAAATACATTTTAATAGTAATGCAACTTTCAAAAAGAAAGATTATAATATTTAGAGATCATTACACTAAGCATGCAGTGATATAATATCACTTGAGGATAGAATATACTAAGTTTTAGGTGAATAATGTATTACTAAAATAATCTACTAAAATAGTAACAGAAATTATACATAAAAAAACATTAAAACAATAGATAAAATAGAATCACTAAAATATTTGATTAATCCTATCATAGTGAGTAAAGAGGAAGAATGAAACATATAGTTCAAGTAGAAAAGAAAGAGAAAAATGGTAGATTCAAGCTCAAATTTATTGTAATTGTATTAAATGTAAGTGGCTTCAGTTCAGTTGTTCAGTCATGTCTGACTCTTTGAGACCCCATGAACTGCAGCACGCCAGACCTCCCTGTCCATCACCAACTCTCAGAGTTTACTCAAACTCATGTCCATTAAGTCAGTGATGCCATCCAACCATCTCATCCTCTGTTGTCCCCTTCTCCTCCTGCTCTCAGTCTTTCCCAGTATCAGGGTCTTTTCCAAAGAGTCAGCTCTTCCCATCAGGTGGCCAAAGTATTGGAGTTTCAGCTTCAACATCAGTCCTACCAATGAACACCCAGGACTGATCTCCCTTAGGATGGATTGTTTGGACCTCCTTGCAGTCCAAGGGACTCTCAAGAGTCTTCTCCAACACCACATTTCAAAAGCATCAATTCTTCGGTGCTCAGCTTTCCTTGTAGTCCAACTCTCACAACCATACATGACTACTGGAAAAAACATAGTCTTGATGAGATGGACCTTTATTGATAAAGTAATGTCTCTGCTTTTTAGCATTCTGTCTAGGTTGGTCATAACTTTCCTTCCAAGGAGTAGGTGTCTTTTAATTTCATGGCTGCAGTCACCATTTGCAGTGATTTTGGAGCCCAAAGCAAGGTTTGATGCTGTAAAGAGCAATATTTCATAGGAACCTGGAATGTTTGGTCCATGAATCAAGGCAAATTTGAAGTGGGCAAGCAGAAGATGGCAAGAGTGAGCATTCTAGGAATCAGTGAACTAAGATGGACTGGAATGGGTAAATGGCTTAAAGACCTCAAATGAAAGGGAGAGGTTAGTAATGTGAATAAATAAATTAAGTTTCTATTATAAGATGCCTAGGAAATCCAACTAAAAATTAAAAGATAAATAGATTAAAATTAAAAAGTGAGCAATGATTCTTCATACTAACACTAATCACAAAACATTGATTGGATTATATTAACCTCAGACAAAATAGATTCCTGAGAAAAAAATATTACCAGTAGTAAAGAAGATTATTTAATGATGTTAAAGGGGCAAGTTTATCAACAGTAACTGCATTTCTAATAGCTTCAGAATACATGAGGGAAAAAAAAAAAAAAAGTAGAATTGCAATAAGAAATAGAGAAATCCATAATAAAAGCTATAAATAAATAAATGAAATGAAAGCACCTTTTTCTATTTATAGAAAAAGTAAAGAGGAAACCAGTAAGGTACGGAAAATCTGATTGTAAATTATAAGAAAATAACTTTTGGCATGTCTATGACATCTGTATGATTGCAAGAGGTAAAGTTTGTTTAGATATCTTTACCAAAATTTATGAGTGTATTTCTTCTACAGTTCTCACTTGTCATCAGGATTATCATAATAGAATTTTAAAGAATGTATGTGGATACTAATCCAAGCTTTAGTCCCTTTGAAACTTACAAATGATATTGAGTTTTTCTTTGTATTTCTTATGCTTATGATGATTTGAAGTCCTTTAAACCAGAGAAATACAGCTCTGATTGTGGCAATAAAATTTCTTGATTTTTGCAACCTGAGTATTTCCTCTCAATGAAAAGAAAAGAAATAGAATCTGCTAACTGACTTTATCTTTTCAGGCTCCAAAATCACTGTAGATGGTGACTGCAGCCATGAAATTTAAAGACACTTGCTCCTTGGAAGAAAAGTTTGACCAACCTAGACAGCATATTAAAAAGCAGACATTTCTCCAAAGAAGACATACAGATGGCTAACAAACACATGAAAAGATGCTCAACATCACTCATTATCAGAGAAATGCAAATCAAAACCACTATGAGGTACCATTTCACACCAGTCAGAATGGCTGCGATCCAAAAGTCTACAAATAATAAATGCTGGAGAGGGTGTGGAGAAAAGGGAACCCTCTTACACTGTTGGTGGGAATGCAAACTAGTACAGCCACTATGGAGAACAGTGTGGAGATTCCTTAAAAAAACTGGAAATAGAACTGCCTTATGATCCAGCAATCCCATTGCTGGGCATACACACCGGGGAAACCAGAAGGGAAAGAGACACGTGTACTCCAATGTTCATCGCAGCACTGTTTATAATAGCCAGGACATGGAAGCAACCTAGATGTCCAACAGCAGATGAATGGATAAGAAAGCTATAGTACATATACACAATGGAGTATTACGCAGCCATTAAAAAGAATACATTTGAATCAGTTCTAATGAGATGGATGAAACTGGAACCTATTATACAGAGTGAAGTAAGCCAGAAGGAAAAACACCAATACAGTATACTAACGCATATATATGGAATTTAGAAAGATGGTAATGATAACCCTGTATACGAGACAGCAAAAGAGACACTGATGTATAGAACAGTCTTATGGACTCTGTGGGAGAGGGAGAGGGTGGGAAGATTTGGGAGAATGGCATTGAAACATGTAAAATATCATGTATGAAACGAGATGCCAGTCCAGGTTCAATGCACGATGCTGGATGCTTGGGGCTGGTGCACTGGGATGACCCAGAGGGATGGTATGGGGAGGGAGGAGGGAGGAGGGTTCAGGATGGGGAACACATGTATACCTGTGGTGGATTCATTTTGATATTTGGCAAAACTAATACAATTATGTAAAGTTTAAAAATAAAATAAAATTAATTAAAAAAATTAAAAAAAAAAAAAAAAAGAAGATGTAGGTACTGAATGAGAAAAATGTAGCTTGAAAAGTTAAAAAAAAAAAAAAAAAGAATCTGCCTGCAATGCAGGTGACCTCGGTTCAGTACCTGGGTCAGGAAGAACTGCTGGAGAAGGGATAGGCTACCCACTCCAATATGGAATACCAGTAATTGTTTATTCATTGATCTATTGTTGGATGTTTTGTTCATTTCCAAATGTCTGTTATGAACTAAACGACAATAAACATTCTCATATAAAAAAAAAAAAAGAGACATTACTTTGCCCACAAAAGTCTGTCTAGTCAAAGGTATAGTTTTTCCAGTAGTCTTGTGTGGATGTGAGAGTTGGACCATAAAGATAGCTGAGTATTGTAGAATTGATGCTTTTGAACTGTGGTATTGGAGAAGACTCTTGAGAGTCCTTTGGACAGCAAGGAGATCCAACAAGTCCATCCTAAAGGAAATCAGTCCTGAATATTCATTGGAAGGACTGATGCTGAAGCTGAAACTCCAATACTTTGGCCGCCTGATTTGAAGGACTGACTCATTGGAAAAGACACTGATGCTGGGAGGGATTGGGGGCAGGAGAAGAGGATGACAGAGTATGGGATGGTTGGATGGCCTCACTGACTCAATGGACATGAACTTGAGTAAATTCTGGCAGTTGCTGATGGACAGGGAGGCCTGGCATGCTGCAGTCCATGGGGTTGCAAAGAGTCAGACACGACTGAGTGACTGAACTGAACTGAAATGACTTTAATATACTTAGAGCTGCATGTGCCATTAAACTAGAATACTGTAACCCTTGAACATAAAATAAATAACAAAAAAGTTTTCATATCAATTGAAAATGTTTTTCCCTGAATAGAAGCACAAATCAGAAGAAAACTATGTTAGCTTTCCAAAGAGAATCAAATATACACAAATAATTATGTGAGTGCATGAAAGACAAATAGAAATCATAAATCCAAAAATTAAAAACAAATGTACAAAAAATAGGAAGATTATGGAGAGGGTTCATTGAAGTCAAGAGAAACACATTATCTCAGAAGTGGAAAATAAATTATACCATGCATTAAAAGGTACAGACTAAAAGAAAATAAGGGAGAGAGACAAGGTGTGATAAGTAAGAAAAAGAAAATAGTATCAATAAAAAAGCAAAAAGGGTCAAAAATAAAATAGTAGAAACTGAAGATAAAGAAAGAACAATGTATTATCATTATCTTTTAAAAAGTAAAACAATGGAACAGACCTAACATTTAAAACTATAATCCAATAAATATTTTTAGAAAAAAGATAACCCAAAAGTTGAAAGAGCTCATTTAGTATATCAGGGTGAGGAGAGGGAAGGAAGAATGATCCACTCTGGTAAAGAGCCAAATAAAATACTCAACTTTCAAAAGTAAAGTCTTCAAGGTAAAGGTCAGATAAATTTCAAAAACTAAAAAATTAGGTTCACATCAGAAATTTAAAAACCAACATACAAAGCAAAGAATAATTAAGAAGCTTTTTTCTCCAATCAAATGAACAAAGGTAAAGTATTTTATATCTAGCCATGCTGTCATTAAAACATCAAGACTATAGAGAAAATCTTTCAACATTAACTTAAAAATTTTTCCAACTATCTGCACTTCTTGAGGAATATACCAGAAGGAGAGCTTCCTTCAAAAACAAATGTTGCCTGAAAAAAACTAAAGTCCTAATGGTGATTGATTTTTTTTAGATTAATTAATTCATTTTAATTGGAAGATAATTAGTTGACAATATTGTGATTTTTTTTTTTTTTTTTGCCACATACTGACATGAGTCAGCTATGGGTGCACGTGTGTCCCCCCAATCCTGAACCCCATACACACATCTCCCTCCCTACACCACCCCTCTGGGTTGTCCTAGGGCACCAGCTTTCAGTGTCTTGCTTCATATATCAAACTTGCACTAGTCATTTATTTTACATATGGTAATATACATGTTTCAATGTTATTTTTTCAAATCTTCCCATTCTCATCTTCTCCCACATAGTCCAAAAATCTGTTCTTTACATCTGTGTCTCTTTTGCTGCCTCATAATAGGGTCATCATTATCGTCTTTCTACATTCCAAACATGTGTTAATATACTATTTTGGTGTTTCTCTTTCTGACTTACTTCTCTTTGTATGAGGGCTTCCCTGATAGCTCAGTTGGTAAAGAATCCACCTGCAATGCAGGAGACCCCAGTTTGATTCCTGGGTAGGGAAGATCTACTGGAGAAAGGATAGGTTACCCACTCCAGTATTCTGGCTTGGAATTCCATGGACTCTATAGTCCATGGGGTCGCAAAGAGTTGGAAATGACTGAGAGACTTTCACTTTCACTTTTCAGTTTCTGTCTGTATAATAAGCTCCAGTTCCAACCACTTTATCAGAACCGACTCAGATGCATTCTTTTTAATGGCTAAGTAATATCCCATTGTGTATATGTACACAACTTCATGATCCATTCATCTGCCAATGGGCATCTAGGTTGCTTCCTTGGTATTGTAAACAGTGTTGCAATGAACATTGGGGTATATGCATCTCTTTCAATTCTGGTTTACTCTGTGTGTATGCCCAGCAGTGGGATTTCTGGGTCTTAGGTCAGTTCTATTTCCAGCTTTTTTAAGCATTCTCCACACTATTGTGCATAGTGGCTGTACCAGTTTGCATTCCCACCAACAATGTAAGAGGGTTCCCTTTTCTCTACACCCTCTCCAGCATTTATTGTTTGTAGACAGATGGTGGTCATTCTGACCACCATGAGATGATACCTCATTGTGGTTTTGATTTGCATTTCTCTAATAATGAGTGATTAGCATCTTTTCATGTGTTTATTAACCACCTGTTTGTCTTCTTTGGAGAAATGTCTGTTTCGTTCTTTGGCCCACTTTTTGACTGGGTTGTTCATTTTCCTGGTATTGAGCTGCATGAGCTGTTTGTATATTTTGGAGATTAATTATTTGTCAGTTGTTTCAGTTGCTATTATTTTCTCCTATTCTGAAGGCTGACTTTTTCACCTTGCTTATTGTTTCCTTCGTTGTGCAAAAGCTTTTAGAGGAAAACATAGGCAGAACACTCTCTGACATAAATCACAGCAAAATCTTCTATGACCCACCTCCCACAGTAATGAAAGCGAAAACAAAAATAAACAAATGAGACTTAATTAAACTAATGGTGAGTATATTAAAATCACCAAATGTACACCCTAGGGCTAAACAGAAAATATATGAGGATGGAAAAATAATTTTAAAAATGTTTAATAAAAAATGAAACAATACAATAAAGTAGGAGGAGAAATGAGAGGACAATGGGAAATTATTGTAAACCATTTTAGTATGTCAATAGGTGGCACTAAATTATACAAAAAATGAGAAGTGGTTAAAATATTAAAGAATAAATTAGGAGACTAAAGACAATAGAAATATGCATGTACAAGAGTAACTATTACAATCAACCACTACAATTCAACTGTTAAATTTTCTAGAAAGGTACCAACTTTTTCCTAGCCACAGAACATATACATCTCCTAAGGAAACAACTATCATATAAAGCAAATTATACATAATTGCAAAAGTTGTGACACAGTTTATACCGAAGACAATAATATATGTAAATACCAAAGGAATTAACTCATGTAATTAAAAATAATTTTTCAGTTTGGTTCACAAACCAAAATCTAATTATGTTTTACTGTAAGCACACTTAACACCAATTCAGAAAGACTACAAATAAAGAATAGACAAAAGTATTATGGCTAGTAGAGAGGAGGAAAGGATAAATTATGAGTTTGGAATTAGCGTATGCACATTCAGTTCAGTTCAGTTGAGTCGCTCAGTCGTGTCCGACTCTTTGCGACACCATGAATCGCAGCACACCAGGCCTCCCTGTCCATCACCAACTCCCGGAGTTAACTCAGACTCACGTCCATCGAGTCAGTGATACCATCCAGCCATCTCATCCTCTGTCATCCCCTTCTCCTCCTGCCCCTAATTCCTCCCAGCATCAGAGTCTTTTCCAATGAGTCAACTCTTCTCACGAGGTGGCCAATGTACTGGAGTTTCAGCTTTAGCATCATTCTTTCTAAAGAAATCCCAGGGCTGATCTCCTTCAGAATGGACTGGTTGGATCTCCTTGCAGTCCAAGGGACTCTCAAGAGTCTTCTCCAACACCACAGTTCAAAAGCATCAATCCTTCTGCACTCAGCTTTCTTCACAGTCCAGCTCTCACATCCATGCATGACCACCAGAAAAGCCATAGCCTTGACAAGATGAACCTTTTTTGGCAAAGTAATGTCTCTGCTTTTGAATATGCTATCTAGGTTGGTCATAACTTTTCTTCCAAGGACTAAGCGTCTTTTGATTTCATGGCTGAAGTAACCATCTGCAGTGATTTTGGAGCCCAAAAAAATAAAGTCTGACACTGTTTCCACTGTTTCCCCATCTATTTCCCATGAAGTGATGGGACCAGATGCCATGATCTTCGTTTTCTGAATGTTGAGCTTTAAGCCAACTTTTTCACTCTTCTCTTTCATTTTCATCAAGAGGCTTTTTAGTTCCTCTTCACTTTCTGCCATAAAGGTGATATCATCTGCATATCTGAGGTTATTGATATTTCTCCCATCAATCTTGATTCCAGCTTGTGTTTCTTCCAGCCCAGCGTTTCTCATGATGTGCTCTGCATATAAGTTAAATAAGCAGGGTGACAATATACAGCCTTGACATACTCCTTTTCCTATTTGGAACCAGCCTGTTGTTCCATGCCCAGTTTTAACTATTGCTTCCTGACCTGCATATAGGTTTCTCAAGAGGCAGATCAGGTGGTCTGTTATTCTCCTCTCTTTCACTACTACACACAAAATAGATAATGAAATAAAATATTTATGTACACATACATAGGTGCATGTGTTCTAAGTCGATTCAGTCATGTCTGACTCTTTGCAACACTATGAACTGCAGGTTGCTCAGGCTTTTCTGTCCATGGGATTCTTTGGGCAAGAATACTGGACTGCCATGCCTTCCTCCAGGGGGTCTTCCAAACCCAGGGATCGAAGCAGCATCTCCTGCAACTCTTACATTGCAGGTGGATTCTTTACCACTGAGTCATCAGGAAGCCTACATGTACATATTAATATATATGTGCTGCACACCTGAAACTAACTCAACACTGTAAATCAACTATGAAAGTGAAAATGTTAGTCACTGTTGTCTCTGATTCTTTCCAACCCCATGGATTGCAGCCTTCCAGGCTCCTCTGTCCATGAAATTCTCCAAGTAAGAATACTTCAGTGGGTACCCTTCCCTTCTGCAAGGGAGAAGGTAGTCCCTTCTCCAGGGGATCTTCCCAATCCATGGATCAAAGCCCACATGTCCTGCATTGCAGGCAGATTCTTTACTGGTTGAGCCAGCAGAGAAGCCCCAAGAATACTAGAGTAGGTATCTATTCCCTGCTATACTTCAATTTTATAAAAAGTGTATCAGGCAAATAAAATGAAATGTGCTAATATCAAAGTAGAATTTAGAAAGTAGAAATATTTCAAACAATATATTCCATCAGATAAAAAAAAAAAATTCTAGAAATTACCAACAAAAACAAAGAGCAGACAAATAGAAAAATAAACAGGCCCTTTTTTAACCTTTTATCAAGAAAATCTTGGGTAGAGGAAAAAGTATACTCTGAAATTACAGATTTAAAAAGTCAATCAATCATGAAGAAATCAATACACATCATGGTATATGTGTACATGGTAGATTCAACTTATTATTAGACAAAATTCATACCACTATAAACTTTATCAGTAATACAGAAATTATGAAAGCTAGTGAGTTGCTCTTACAGATTGGAAGATTAAGGAACACAAAGTAAATTTGCATGTGGAAATCAAAAGAAGAAAATAATAGCAAAATATTATTAGAGACTAGAAAAAAAGATATAATTAATAAATCAACATTCAGAAACTGATAGCCAGTGTGTTCAAATAAAAAAGAAAAAACTACAAGCAACATAAGAAATCCAATGGGAAAAACAACAACTGAAACACAGGTGACTTGAAAATTATGAGAAAAATATGTAGATCTTTGTGAAAATATGAAATCCATAATTTCCTAGCAAAATACAGACTATCAACATTGATCTCATGAGTTAGCCTACATGTTTCAAAAGGAAATACAAGACATGGTGCTAGTTATATAAAAAATATCCCCCCCCACCTAAAAAATCAGTAGACATAGAAGTCTCCACAAGAAAATACCACCAGATAATAAAAGATTACATAGTCCAAATGTTGTACAAGTTATCCTAAGCATTAAAAAGGGAAAGACATTTCCCAAGCCTTTGTAAAACAAATATAACATTATACATAAAACTGTAAATCAACCTTCTCTTGAATATACGATGTAAAAATAATAAAATATCAGTGAAAAGAATTCGACAAGTGATGCATACAGTACAGGTGCATCTTCCAGTTTAGGCCGGAGAATGACACACAGAGGGTTACTGACAGTTGATATAACCAGCATCAATAGTATTCAACTGACAGTATCTCTGTTAAGAGTCTGTTACAGGAAATTTTTACTGAGGAAATAGGATAGTAAATAAGAAATTTACTGTTTTCTTCAAGAAATTCTCACAAACCATTTTGTCTAATCAAATGATGTGTTCATGTGGAAAAACTTCTCTCATACTGAAACAATAGATTGCACACATGGCCACAGCCCACTCACCAGACAACACTTTATTTTAAAACTTTTTCACAAAAAATATTGTTATTTTTATCCAATTTCTATTAGCTCCCCATCTCAGAAGGTATATCTTAAAACTCATGAGCCTAGATACAAAAAGTCTATAAATATCTTTCTTCAGCCTACTTCTGAGACAATATTTCAAGTTAAGTTCTCCCTTGATGCAGTAAATTTAATGAATCCTGATTTCCTTTATCAATAGGTTTCTTTGCTAACCTTTATGGAACATTCAATTGTCAATGCAATACCATTTCATGTTTTTAATATAATCACCACAGTAAAAGAACATATTTAATTTAAAGCTTTGAAAATCAACTAGTTACAAATCATCCTTCAGACAAATTTAAAATTGGAACACATAAGCTAAATTAAAAGATTTAGAAGAAATTTTTGCTTCATTTGCACATGTTTTGGGCTTCCCAGGGGATGCAGTGGTAAAGGATCTGTCTGCCAATGCAGGAAATTCAAGAGACAGGGTTCAATCCCTAGATCAGGAAGATCCCCTGTAGAAGGAAATGGCAACCCAGTCCAGTAGTCTTGCCTGGGAAATCCATGGATAGAGGGGGCTGGTAGGCTACAGTACAAAGGGTTGCAAAACAGTCAGACGTGAAAGCACACACACATGTAAATGTATCATTTTCACACACATTCTTATTTTAATGGAACCAATGGTTTTAACAGACAAAATTCGAATATCAAAAGAAAGGGTTGTAGAAAAGTTTGTCTTTCCTACTATTAGATTGGTGCAAACATAACTGTGGTTTCAGGCTGTGACTTTTAAATCATAACTAGGTTCAAATACATCTTTATTAATCAAAATAGGAGCCATTATATTCAGCACATTTTTGCCAAGTTTGTTTATTCCTGTAGCATAAAAATACCTGTTGCAGGATTCAATAAACTCTTGGAAAGCATTTTCTACCTCCTGCTGGTTGTGGAAGCATTTTCCCTGCAGAAAGTTGTTGAAGTGCTTGAAGAAGTGATGGTCTAGCACTTTGGTGAGAGATTAGGTGAATACGGCAGATGAGGCAAAACTTCATAGCCCAATTTGTTCAACTTCTGAAGCATTGGTTGAGTGACATGCGGTTGGGTATTGTCATGGAGAAGATTTGGGCCCTTTCTGTTGACCAATGCTGGCTGCAGGCAATGCAGTTTTCAGTGTATCTCATTGATTCACTGAGCATACCTCTCAGATGTAGTGTTTCACTGGGATTCAGAAAGATGTAGTGGATTAGACAGGCAGCAGACCACTAAACAATGACCATGACCTTTTTTTTGGTGCAAGGTTGGCTTTGGGAAGTGCATTGGAGTTTCTCCTCAGTTCAACCACTGAGCTGGTCATAACCGGTTGTCATATAAAATCCGCTTTTCATCTCACATTACAACCCAATCAGGAAATGGTTCATCATTGTTGTTGCATAGAATAAGAGAAGATGATATTTCAAAACGATTTTTTTTTTTTTTTTTGGATTTGCAGTCAGCTCATGAGACACCCATTTATTGAGCCTTTTCACCTTTCCAGTTTGCTTCACATGCTGAATGACCATAGAATGGACAATGGTGATTTCCTCAGCACCTTCTCATGTAATTGTAAGAGGATCATCTTCAGTGATCCTCTCAACCAGTCATTATCACCTTCCAATAACCAGCTACTATGCTCCTCAACTTTAAGGCTCTCTTCTCCTTTGCAAAACTTCTTGAATTATAGCTGCACTGTACTTTCATTAGCAGTTTCTGGGTCAAATGCATTGTTGATGTGACAAGTTGTTTCCACAGCTTTACAACCCATTTTGAAACTCGAATAAGAAAATTGTTTGAATTTGCTTTTTACTTAACATCATTTCCATAGTCTAGATAAATATAAAATAAATAGCAAGTAATGTCATTAGCAAAAAAATAGTGAGAAATGATCATTAAAATCATGTATAACATAAACACATTTATTTAAGAATGTATTCCAATAACAAATGACAAAGTTCAGCAATATAAAACCACAGTTACTTTCATACCAAACTTATACTTACTTTATGCATTTTTTATTGTATCTATTATAGTCTTATAAAGTATTTTTTCCATGGCCTGGTAGTTTAAGGCTAAATACTGCTGCATTATTCATTTTAACTTTATGATTATAAGAAAGTCACTTTGCTTCTCAATACTTCATGAGAAAAAACTATATATCATCAATTCATATTTCAAAACTGTTTCTTAATCCTTTACCACATTCTATTATAAAGTTGTTTCCATAGAAACTCTTAAATATATAGAAGATCATACAATATTATATTATATTTTCCTCCATACAAATCTGTAAACTTCACTGAAAAATTCATTTGCTCCAGCTCTCACAACAAACTTTTGCATGCCAATGAAAGTACTAATTGATATGTAGATCTGTTTATTTACTGAGGTGTCTCATGGCCTCTAGTGGTGCATTGTATATGTGCACTGTGAAAAGCAGACTTAAATTCTCCAGAACAAGTCATTGAACAACAGCTGGATAAGAGAATTGAGTTACAAAATCATTCACAGTTTGGAACATCCAGTACCTTTTCTGCCTTCCTTCTATCTGTATACATGTAAAGGAATAGGAATACATTGCTTATCCACGTTAAAGTAATTCCAACAGTAACAAGAAATTAAATGGGAGTCCAGAAAAATATGAGACTATTATATTATGTGAAGGTCATGTGGAAAAATGATTTCAAATATGCAAAAAAATGATAATTCAAAGTTCCTGAATAATAGAGGAACGGCAAGTTGTCTCTAACTTTCAATTTTCTGGACTATTTCTTGGACTGTTCTTAGAAGTTTCTTGGACTATTTGCAAGTAAAGTGAATAATTGATATTATATAATAGTAGTATTGGCTTCCCTGGTGGCTCAGATGGTAAATCGTCTGTCTGCAGTGCAGGAGACCCAGCTTCGATCTCTGGATTGAGAAGATCCCTGGAGAAGGAAATGGCAACCCACTTCAGTCCTCGTGCCTGGAAAATCCCATGGACAGAGGAGCCTAGTAAGCTACAGCCCGGGGGAATGCAAAGAGTCCGATAAGACTGAGCAACTTCACTTTTCACAATAGTATTATTAGTAATAGTACCATTAATGATACCAACCTCTCACTGAATTTTTTTTTTTTTTTTTTTTGTCTATCACAGACCCATATTATTTCTAATCCTCACAACAACCATACAGTCAATTTAACATTCAAGTATATACCTGTCTCATC